>NC_088792.1:226204393-227533643 GCF_011386835.1 Chrysemys picta bellii
GAACTTTTCCCCGACTTAGCCACCGGACCTCCGTATGATATGGCATATCGCCAAACTCGCTATCTATTTCCCGCAGAAAAGACTGGAATTGGCGGTGATTTAAACCGTGGGCTCTGATAAAGTTGACGGTTTGTGTTACAGTGTTCATCACATGATCCATTTTTAGGACTTTAGCACTCAGCGATTCCTGGTGTATGATGCAGTGATACACTGTCAACTCACCAGCACAGTTCTCCTCCCGCATCTTTGAGCGCATCCTTCCCACCAGTCCATTTTTTTCACCACACATAGCAGGTGCGCCATCTGTTGTAAGTCCAACGAGTTTTTCCCACGGCAGTTTCATGTCGGTTACACTTTGAAATACATTTCCAAAGATGTCTTCTCCTTTCGTTGTCCCGTGCATCGATTTAATGTCCAGTATTTCCTCTGTTACGCACAAATTGGAATCCACACCACGGATAAATATCGCCAGCTGTGCAGTGTCAGTCGCGTCAGTAGTTTCATCCACGGCAAGGGAGTATGCAACAAAATCTTTTGCTCTTTCAATCAACTGTGTTTTCAAATCAGTCGCCATCTCACAAACCCGATTAGCAACAGTGTTTCTGCTGAGGCTTACATTTGCAAACGCTCGCGTTTTATCTGGACAAAGGACGTCGCACACTTTCATCATACAATTCTTTACGAATTCCCCCTCGGTAAACGGCCGTCCTGATTTGGCGATCTCTTCGGCCACAATGAAACTTGCTTTCACAGCAGCTTCACTTTGTGATTTTGCTTTGGTGAAAAACGTCTGCTGGGATGTCAAATTCTTCTTCAACTCCTCTACCTTTTGTAGCTTCTGTCCTGCGCTCAGGTTTTTGAATTTGTTCTCATGTTTCGTCTCGTAGTGCCGTCTTAGGTTATACTCCTTCATTACAGTGATATTACTCCCGCAAAGGAGACACACTGGTTTACCTGCAATTTCAGTAAACATATACTCATTCTCCCACCGGCTTTGAAAGCCTCGGTTTTCAGAATCAATTTTTCTCTTGGCCATTGTTGGGGTCTAGCTTTGATTTGATATTAGCGTTGTATACATCAACAGACCGCGAACTTGAACCGCGGCTTGCCGTTGGCGGCAATTGCACTGCATCATGGGATTTGTAGTGTGTGTTATTGGGGCGTCATATCACAGGGCCATTAAAAACAGATATATAAAACGATTTCGCGGGCCGGATATAATTGTATGGCGGGCCGGATGTGGCCCGCGGGCCTTGAGTTTGACACATGTGCCCTAAAAGATGCCCATCTCTCTCCATGCATTGTATAGGGAGCCTAGGCACCTAACCCAGGCTTTGTGGCTCACAGTGTTGTTCCAGTGATTTTTAGGTGCCTAAAAGTTAGGCATTATGACACTCAGCATTGCAACACCTAAGTACCTTTATGGATCCAGGCCTTTGCCTTCTTTGGTGTTTGTACAGAGCAAGGTATGCTGCGGATACCAATCAAAAGAAATAATAAGTAATAACATATATGAATACATTATGTGCTTTTTTAGGCAAAACAGGATCATTTACATTCTCTTCTGGCACAGAACTCTGAACCCATTTATTTCTACATATAATTTGATTCAAATCATTTCAGTAGAAGGGGGGGGGGAAGAAATATTTTAGCTGAATTATGCCTTTTCTGTGGTATTTGAAAAAGCCCTTAATTTAAAGACCAATAGTCCATAATTTATTCTAGTCACTTTAGTTATTTTAAGAAACCTGAGGTATTCAAATATGGAAAAAATTCTAAGGGCAAAATTCTATCCTTGAATGCACATATAGTGCATACATCTCCTACATCCTTCACTGGGGGTTCTACACAGGATCCAAAGGTAGATTTTGTCCCCAAGCACATACATGTATACTTTTCAGAGCTATTTTTTATTTCCAGCTTTTTAAATTTGTGTAAGCTAATTTTTTTAAAAATCACTAAAAAAATCTCTAAAATAATACTGTCTACAAAAGCTACATTTTTTCTGTTCTTTTTAAATACAGTTGTTGATGCTCCATCAGGTATAACATTATCAGGATTATTTTAATGTTCTGAGGCTCTTGCTATGAACAGCCATACCTCATGTGGGGACCCAAATGGTGACCTGAAAATCTAGCCCTCCAGCAGATAGGAGTTGCAAACATATAACTTCACCAGTCTTCCCACCCACAACTACCTAACCCTATTATCCAATCCAGCTTCCCTTACTCTAAACCACCTTGCAACAAGTGACTTACTAGCTCCCCGTAAGGGAAGTTAGGGTAGAACAGAAGGAAATAAGAAGTAATGGGTGTTAGTAACAGCTGTGTGTTAGGCCACTGGTGAACCGAAATCACTTTTTATCATGATGACCAATGTTGTCCATTGTTTCCTTGGACTCCCCCAGTCTGTGTGTATCCATCTGTCATCTCTTGTCTAATACTTAGATTGTGAGCTCTCTGGGGCAGGTCAGTGTTGTGTTTGTACAATGCCCTGATCCATGACTAGGACTCCAAGGTATTACAGTAATACCAACAATACAAATAATAATAATATAGCAGTAAGGGGCATGGGAAGTTTTTATTAAGACACAAACAGGATCAGTCTATCTATTGTACATTTAAAGTACCTATCACTATTGTATTGTAGCAAAGATTAGACTGGCTCCACACTGGGCCAAACACTTCTGAAGACGTTCAGACCCAGTACATAGGAGTGGGATACACTCGCACTCTGCCAATGAGAGTTGTGGAACTGCTGGAATGGGGGACAGGAATGATTTCCCAGTGCAGCCCATAATTCCTCACTGATTTTGGTCCTCTCTTTTCTTCCCATTGGGGCTGTGGAGGTTAATGCAGCCCCAAGTCACAAACTCTACTACTTGGGAGAGAAGATGGGATTTGGCAGCTGTGTGTAGTCTGTACAGTTGCCCCATTTACCATTCATGTCCATGGAGCCCAGGCAAACCAGAAAGGTCTCCAAGGGCTCTGTGCAATGGAGTTTTGTATAATATTATGTATTGTGTCTAAAAAGAAATTATGTAATTTTATATTGTGCTGTATTTAACCCACAAATTATATGATGAGGACTTATATGAAGAACAATTTGTCTCCATGATTCCAATTACAGGTACGTGTAGAACATAATATACTAGTAAGAATTTGCCGTGCATGGCAGTTGGCATTGCTTTGTTTTAAAATGGTAAATATTCTCAGATTGAAGTTCAATTAGCAATGAAAATGTCACGTAGCTTTATTATATGTTTGCTAGTATAACTCATTTAGAAGCTGCTTGCAATGTGCAATCCTACACTAAGTATATCATAACCAAAAATACAATACTTACATACGTATATAAAATATATCCAGAGATAGCAGTGCCAAACAGTCTTTTGGGACAGTCTAAAAGAATATCATTAATTTTTACTGTATACTTACACTCTGGCTCAGTTCCAACACTGGCTTTCTGTAAAAATCATTTCAAGTATAGAATTATGTTGTTTGCTTGCAGCAACATCACAGGAACAGTAGTGAGCCATATGTTGCTACTTAGCAACTTAGTCTATAAGTCCCAAAGCATGTACTGATTTGAAAATTGAACAGAAATGATAATTGTTGAGTGATGCTGTGAGGCAAGTTGTCTTGGATTACCAGGCTATGCAGATGTTTGATGTTATGTAGAAAAAGGAACAAAACTGTATTTTTCCAGTTTGATGGTTGGATTTTTATTATGTTAGCCTAAAGGGGATAAATTGATTAAAAACCCTTACAATAACACAAGGTGATGTTTCCCTGAATATGAACACATTCCAGTAAACAAAAGGAATTTGAAGTGCAAAGTTCAGCTTTCCAAGACCATTCATCACAATTTTGATGTCCAAACTTTATTTCACTCTGCAATATGTACTATTTTACATCATCTGAATTCTTTGAGATATTGGGGTTCAGGAAATATTAGAGAGCAAAGTTAAAATATAACTATCTAGTTACCGTTCATAGTTTCCATAATTAAATGATAGCAATGTCATTTTTTATAAGATTTCTGTGTGGAAGATCAGATGATTCGAACTGAAACAAAGCACGTAGTAAACACATTCTGAAACGTCATAAAAGATTAAAAAGAGTATTGTTATTTTTAAACACTTCAGTTTAAATTATCCAAACCATGCACACACACACAAAGTATAATAATATCAACCGAAGAAAATCATTCTAATGTATAATGTGAATTTCTAATCCTTTATTCAAAACTATTTAAGACAGACAATGATGCTCTGAAAGGTAGCAGCTGCTTTATAACAGCAATCATTCACAGAGTTTGTATTTCTACTGTTTCAAACAAATTCAATTAGCCCTTGCACTTCAAAACCCTTAAGGCATAAATGAGATGATACTAGGTTGCTTTAATCTAATAGTAATACTAAACTTGTCAGTACAGTTTTTGGATTAATGGTTAGAAAAAAAATTAGTAATATAATTTTTCATTTTTTAATCAAACAATTCTATTCAAAACTACCTCTGGATCTTGGAGGGTTCTTTGCTGAATGAGTTCAATCATACTAAGAATCTTAAATTTAAAGTTCGGTCTTCCAAAGGCATTCTTACAGTAACTTCAACAGCAGACAGGGAGGTAATGTGGTGGGAACATTCACATTTTAAATATGGGCTTTTTGACTGATAATATAGCTCAGCTCACATAAAAGATAGTTAAAGAATGAAAGAGAATAAACCTATAAATTAAATTTGAGTAGATAAGCATGACTATCTAAAAATGCTTCTTTATAAAGACATTTAGCTCTGAGTATAATGTCAGTTTCCAAGACTGTTCTTTCAACCCTGGGATTATACCCGTCTACCCTCATCTACTAGTCAAGATGCAAACAAACTAATTTCCCACTTAACCAGATATCTCCATGTAAGCCCATAGTTTTTGTCATGCAGAAGAGTATCAGACTGTCCACTATCTGAGATGGGTACTGGGCTACATGGATCACTATCCTGATTCTTTATAGCAATTCATATGACCCCGGCTTAAATAATGGACCTGTGCTGCTGTCACTATGATTCACTGACACAGAACTGAAATCACTGAAATGTATGGAATGTAACAACAGAATCAGAATTCAAATTCTCCCTCAGCATATGACTGCATGCACCCATGCACAGGTTGCTTTGCTTTTGTTTTTAAAAAGCAATGGCACTCCTTCAGTTTTACAAGCCTAAAATAAATTAAAATGAAATTAACTTAGATGAAAAAAATGTCAACATGTGGACATATGCCACATTTTAATGGTTCTGATAACTTACAAATTGTTCCTTGCAAATTCTCCGTAAAAAGGACTCAAAAATATTTTTGAACAACTTAAACCATATTATACTCTTTTGACTGCAAGATAAACCCCAGCAGTAGATTTTGAGAGACTTGTTATGCTAACACTAATGGTACAACCTTGGCAATATTCCTCAGTCGTATGATTTTTGTTAAAAATGCAATTCTTCATCTACAACTGGCCTAAGAGTGATAATTAAAGCTATTTGTGATAGTGTAGCTTATAATGATTAACTTGTCTGCAGTCAGATAAACAAATAACCTGCACCTGTAAAGACTTTATTTCCTGAAGGTAAAACAACTGTTTAGGAAAGATCATGCTGGCAAAACAGCTGCTTGCATTCTGGAGAGGAAACAAGGTAGTATCTTTCAACAAACGCCAACTCTGGTGTTTTATCAGCTCTATCTCATTAACTGGAAAGAAGGCTTAAATGCTTTGTTTATAAATTATGATTATTCCTGATTGCAGCAGTTACTGATAGTGCCACTCATTTGCAATGCAACTCTTTGGATTTGTTTAATTACAATTTGAAACAAGGCAGAGAAGATTAATTAACCCACCTGGCTTGCTGGCACATAGTCCTGGCTCGGCTCTGTCATACTCATATACATGTTGTCACCGTCAAACTGCGAATGAAATAATAGTAAACATTCAGCAATCTTGAATGTTTTTCAGCATCAACTGGAAAACAGTAGCCATAAAATAATATTATAGCCCGGTTTGGAAGACTTGTAATTGCATGTGTGCATCTTGTCTTTGATGTTCCTGTTGTCATCCTTATTGACCCTGGATGTCAGTGATTTGGAGTAATTAGTGCTCTAGTAATTACAGCAAGCAAGCAAGCAATGAATGGTTTCCTTTCATCTGCAATCTGTTTTAAAACAAAATGGCTCATTTTGTGCACCATGTATACATTCTGCTGTTGGTTGCAATGAAGTACTAAGTGAATTGCACAGTTTCTGACAAGAGGAAGATGATAATGGAAAATGTACTAAAACGCATCTTAATGGATTCTAACTTTACATTTTGATCAAGAACAAGTTTGGAAGTTTCAAAACAAATTAAAATCCACCTTGCTGAAATGTCTCCAAATCAGAAATTAAGAAGAAGGTTCTTAGGCAAATTTCAGGCATTTGAACATCTGAAATACAGAACTTACAAAATTGGGTGGCATAAGTGGACAGTGTGCTTGATGTGTAAATAAAAATGAATATGAACAAACAACTGTGAAATTACCATTCAGTAAATTACGTTATAACAAATAAAATTAATGGAATTTGTGTGCAAACTGATTTTTCTTCTTTTAAAAATAGAATTAGATATAACAAAAACAAGACTAAGAGAAGCTGATTAGGAAGGGAAGGTCTACCTCGAATGAGACAGCTAGAATATAAGGCTGGTCAGGTATCACCACAAAAAAGCATGAGACTACTTTTTTTGTACTATGTAATCTGTACACTGTGCCCACAGAACTCTCTTCATACTTTTTCAAATGTCTGTGTCAAGTTTACAGTGTGAGTAATTATAGTCCTAATATGCAATCTAGAGTTAGGAGAAACTTTTCCAAGCCTTTGGAATAGATATGGAGAGCAACAGGAATGCTCATCCCTCAATCATCAACTGAGAATTTCCAGCTGTTACTAGGTCTGTTTAAAATAACTTTCACCTGACCCCATCTGTGCATACTCAGAGTGACATATTTTGGAAGTGGGCCATTATTTTGATGATGTGGCAAAAAAGAGTGGCAAGTTACATAAGGCGGGATTTAAAAAAAAATGTTCAGCTTTGACCTTACCCTATTCCTACTGAAGTCAGTAGGATCTACTCATTGACTTCTGTGAGAGCAGAGTAGGCCAACACTGGCCATTTTTGAAAATCCTACCTGTAATACACAGTACATCCACATGGTCATACGGACGTAGCATTAGGAACATTACTGCTTGGGGCAATGCATACAGATGAGAAACCAAGCTTCACGCAGTCACCTGCTGGGATAGGGGAGGGTGTTGGTATTCTTACCTGAGTGTTCTTCCTGGACCCTGCTCAAGGGATTCAGTCTTCCACATTTACCCTCAGCTAGAAAGTGTCTGATGCATTTAACAGTCCATCCCTCTCCCTCAACCCACTCTGGCTGTTGGAAGAGAGAAGGAGCTTTCTCCCTGTGTCACTCCACACCCCATCTCAGAGCCTACTAGCTGCTCGGGGGATGAGGGTTTTCTTTGCTACTTCACACCTCTGCCTCTCGCCTCGCTGTATGATTCCTCTGCTGCAAGAGGGTGGGGGTGATTCTGTTACTCATTTCAGTCCTCATTTTTGGCTCCCCTCCTCAGTGAATAGCCTCTGCGCCTGCCTTCATCGCTGCTCTTAGGTTTCACAAACAGGAGCAGAATAAAATGAGCTGGTGCTTATTGATTTCACTGCTGCCCAAAAGGAGCTGAAAAACAGCAGTAAAAACTGGCAAGGCTGCTGCTGTTATTGTTATTTGTATCATGATAATGCCTAGATGCCCTAACTAGGATCCGGGCCCCATTGTGCTAGGTGCAGTACAAACACTAAGAGATACCCCTGCCCCAAAGAGCTTACAATGTAAATAGACAAGACAGACAAAGGGTGAGAGGAAGGAAGTGCTGTTATACCATTTTACAAATGAGTTACCAAGGCACAGAGAGACTAAAAGGAAAGGAACATAGAGAAGATACCTCATATAGTAGATTATAGTTATTGTGTTACTAAACTCAGTTATTATGTGAAAGCTCTGGACCTGGTGTCTTAACTTCTCCAAAATACATTACAGATTTTCTGAGCCTATGCCTCTAGTCATGCTGTCTAACTATGAAAACTTCCACCAAAGACGGGAAGTGAATGATTAATTTAAACCTATGCTCAAATTGTACCTTTAAATCACCTTTGTACCTTTAGTTCTTTCTTTGACAGAGTGTGAGCACTTTTCATTGTGTTTTTATTTTAAAGCACCATGGTGTAAAACTGCATAAAAGATTATGTATAATCCACTAGTGATTTATACATAATTTTAATATTTGTGGCTTGTAGATATTGTTGTTAACCTGTATTACCAAAAATCCACTAATCCTGAAAAAGCTTTAAAACTAGGTTTTAAAAAACAAACAAACAAAAAACCCAAATGCAAGCAGTCAGCATTGTTTGAGGATGCTTAATGACAAGTGACGTTCTCTGTTACTAAGAGATGCCATAATGAGACTAAAGCAAAGATGGGATGCAAACAGAAATCATCAAATGATTATGCTAAAGGAAAGGTTGATCTTGTTATGGAAACCATTAAAGATAAAAACAGAATTGCTCTGTAAATGCCACATTATTGTACTGTTGAAAAACCATCCTCATGGTACATTGGTAAAATATTCTAATGACAGATGTGACAGAGTGGGGATATGTCAGTATCAAAGTGTAAACTCCATTTTGAATTATGAGCTCCATTTTGTATTATGTGCTGAACACATGTCTGAACTTGCCCAAGACAGGTTATTGTAATACATTCCAGAGTGGCACCCTACCCAGGAAACGTGTTTGAAATCTCACTGAAGGACCATCACAGTGAAGCCTTCAGGAGGGCAATCTAGGGCCATCAACTGTGACTGTCCTTCAACTACTGCCCCACTCCCCAGTGGTTTTTCTACAAAGGGGCCTCCAGGAGGAGTGAACATGACAGGGAGAGTGAGCTGGAGTGCCCCAGAGGGACAATGGCAAAAGGAGGCAGATATTTAAAAAGGAGATTTAAGAGCAGGATGCTGCTCTGAGCCGTGGGCCAACCATCATCACACATAGGACATGCAGCAGAAAGAGGGTAACAGATACTTGCCTAGCCTGAACTGCCAACAGACCTTGGACTCTAAAAAAAAGAGTGAAATCAGATAGGGGAGGGTGCATCTCAGAACTTTAGTTATTTTGCAAAGATCTGTAACTCTCTAATGCTTTTAAAAGTAAAGTCTCGGATCAGCGGGTAGTGATCGATCTATCGGGGATTGATTTATCATGTCTAGACACGATAAATCGATCCCCGATCGCTCTGCCGTCGACTCAGGAACTCCACCACGGCGAGAGGCGGAAGCGGAGTCGACGGGGGAGCGGCAGTCGTCGATCCTGCACCGCGAGGACGCAAAGTAAGTGATTCTAAGTCGATCTAAGATATGTCGACTTCAGCTACGCTATTCTTGTAGCTGAAGTTGCGTATCTTAGATCGATTACCCCCCCCCACTGTAGACCAGGCCTAAGAAATTCCTTTACTAAGCTTGTGTTCTTTGCTTGCCAGCCACACTGTCCCCACAGAGGTTACACTAGAAGCTTGGACCTCCCACAGCCTTGGTGGAGCTCTGCAGGAGTGTGTGTAAGTGATTAGTGACGGGTTGGAGGCACTGGTTTCAGGGTCTAGCGCAGATGGACTGTGGAGTCCCATGCACCAGGGAAGGAAGGGTATCAGACAAGAGATTAGAGCCAGGGAGTGAGCCCCATAGACCCTGAGCTAGAAACAGTGACAACTCTGTCCAGAACCAGTTGACTTAGAAGCATATGGGACCCAGCGATTGGGTCCACTCACAACAGACTGGTGACCATGCACAGTGGTACCAAGTCAGGTTGTAACAGCACACATTTTCAAATCCTTACTAAAGGATAATTTTCAATGCAAAAATTTTTTGAAAAAAAAATTGTTAAAGTCTTCTAAAAGCACACAATTTCTGCCACATCCACTCATAAGATGTATTATCATTTCACAGGTGACTTGTATAATTGTTTAGATTTTCTTCAGTACTATACCTAGACACTATGTATAAGTTCTCCAGGCTTTTTTCTAACTTGTTCCCCAGACTAACTTGCTATTTATTGCTCTCACTATGGGAAGGGAGTGGAGTCCAACCGTCTGCTGAGTCCAAAACAAGGAAGTGTATATTTTCAAGCATGCAGATGACATATCTAATACACCAATTCCAATTGGTGATTCCAATCTGAATGACTGCACTACAGCTTTTATATTTCCAGTACACTTAATAAAGGTCAATGTAGAAGTGGACAGAGGGTGTTGTTCTGCTTCCCACTTTGAGCCTGCATGTGTCAATATCTGATAGATCCTTGAAGTTGTTAGTCTCCATACAGAGCACTGAAGATGCGTTACTGAGCACAGCGGGCTAGTAGAAGTAGGATGAGACTGACAGAAGGATGAGAAAGTCCAGACATAGCGGAATGTATCAAAGACAGCACAAGCAAGAATGGGGTATAAGTTTTTTGTGTAAATGTATATAGAAAACAGTGGGCACGCAGGGATGAACTATGAACTACCTCAATTGGGCTCCAGCTCCCTTTAACCTTGAATGTTAAATAAAAAAAGAGCCCTGCAGTCTTGAATCACTTGATAAACTATTTCTTGCATCTAGAGCACCTGTTAAATATGCAGACAGAGATTGCAGTGCAAAGGCTTCTGTTATTATTTTACTCAACACAAACTGAATTATAGATGTATCCACCCACAGAGAGACCTGAACCACTAAAACTAGACTTTTTTTTCCATAATAGTTGAGTAAAAATACTATACTTTGGGGCTTCTGACCTTTTCAAAACCCCAAACACCTGGCCACACCTAGGATTGGGCCTGATTCTGCACTACTGAAGTCTGTGGTCGTGAGAGCAGAATCAGAGCCCTACAGAGATAACTTCCCATTTTCACTGTCAGTGTAATTTTTGTGAACATCCACTTCTGTCCTCTTTCCTCTGGACCCTTTCTTAAGTGGTACATTGTGAAATAAAAGATTTAAAAAACAGTTAAAAATCAAAGATAGAGGTGATGGGAAATACACACAAGTACTTATGCAAAAAGCACAGCTACCTCTATTAGCTTCCACAGCATTGCTATGTCACAGCAGAATAGTGGCTCCTTAGACCTTACAGATGAACTCTGCACAAATTGGACAAAATTATACCCTTGGTGGCTTCAATGGGAGCCATGTGCATGGACCCATGGACAGAATCTGGCCCACTGTGTTATTTATGGAGAAAGCAGGGGATACACAGATCCTGAGGGAAAGCTTAAGAATACTTCTCAAACTGCTTCTAGTTTATGCATAAGAGAAACACGGAAATAAAGTCGACTAAAACAAAACAGTACATTAGCAAAACTCAACCATTTTCCAAAATAGCCTTATTATACCACTGAGAGGCAAATCAGAGGTAACCATAGCTAGGTAAGCGGAGGGTCCTGCCTACATATTCTCAGCCACCTGTACAAAAGATGAGAGAAAAGAAGATTATGGAATTCCTTTAATTCTGATTTTAAGAAACTGAATACGGGCTTGATCATACAAGGTGCTGATCATGCCTGATGCAGCCAGGCACTTAAGCACATGCATACCTTTAAGCATGAAAATAATCCTGTTGAAGTGAAAGGGGTTACTCATGTATTTAAAGTCAAGTATGTGCTTTAATGTTAGGATCAGGCCAAAGTGCTCAGAGCTTCGTCAGCTCACACCCTAATTCCATAAATATGTGCAAGCCTTGCAGGCTAGAAAATACCTTAAATTTCTGGTAATCAAATTATTCAGAACACTTGAGTTCATATGTATGTACAGTGTAATTTTCAAGGACCTAGATACCTCAAATAATTGGTAATTGATCCTTTCTAGATGGCTGGTTCAAATATGGCCAGGCTGGTTATGACCAAAATTTAATCACTATCACACAGTTGCTCCAGAATAAGATGTCCACATGGTGAGTTATTCTAGAATAGCTATTTTGGTAAATTTCCAAGTGTAGACAAGCCTTCAGTCAAACTGATGGTGGGGTCCCCATCAAAATATAGCAATACAACAAATGACTCCCATTTGCAGTCTCAGCAAGGATATCAAGAACTAACTGGCATGGAGACTTGGCTCATCTCCTCACCAGGACGGTGTAGGGGTGAGAATTGAGGCACACAGCTAGGGCAGTGTGGATTAGTTTGGATTGCTGCTGTGCCTATTCTGTATTATAAAAAGAGGACCATGAAAAAGTAAAGCTGGTTGGGAATTTACAGACTTTTCATTAAAAGTGGGAGGAAATGGTGACTGTAAAATATTTGCAGGTTTTCATCTATTTGTTTGTTTTTAATATTATTTCAACAGTTCTACTCTTGCACTGAAATCACTTGTACTGCTACTCTTTGAAAAAATAGTTCAGGGTGTTCTATATGCCTTCTAAGTTGAAATTTGACCTTCAACATGGTAGGTCATGTTATGAGTTAAATATCCCATGCCATCTTTTATTTATAATTTGTGATGATGTACTCCTATTCGTTACACCCATCGTTCATTAAAAAGACTGTGACAATACTGTACTTACTTATTTGATGTGTTGTTTTCTCTTTTTTAAAAGATCCCTGCATACAAGTATTTTTCTATTTTCCCTTAGTTTCAGAGGCAAAGAGTCAAACATCAAGCTATAGTTTTACCTGTCATCCTTTTCCCAAAATGCTTTAAAGATGACAGATATTCATCTCCTCCTCTTTCCCATCCCCAATAATGGGAGCCTCTCTCACTGCAGCTTATCGTTTTTCCAGGTCAGAACACTCTGGACCTATTATAACTGTATATTTCTCACAGTGAATCAGCTAGAAGAAGTTGCTCAAACCTGGTGTTATCAGCACCCTGGCGACTATCTACCCAAGGGGCCAACCACGTGACAAACAAACATACATATTAGCACTGGAAGGAACCTCCTGAGTAATCGACTCTGTCCACTGCATCATCACAGAATAGTTTTCACTCTCCCTAAGGCACTCTCAATGACTTATTGTCAAGTCTTGCCTTGGATACATCTCCAGAGATGGTGTTTCCACAACCTCCCTTTCATGGCACAATTGTCCATACTGTTCAGAGGTTTTACTGCTTTATCTTAAGACTTTTTTTGTCAGTCCTTTTGGCTACTGAGACTAATGGCTCTTCCTCTTAGTAACACACTTGAATCCATTGAACAACAGATGTACTGTTTACCCACACTTCTCTCTCCTCTAGGTGGCCTAGGTTCAATCCCTTTAATTTCCCCTGAGGTTAGGTTTTCCAAACACTTCCTCGTTTGTAACCCCATAGCATTCTCTCTAGTTTACTAATGTCTTTTCACAGAATTGTGTCCTGCCCAAAATGAATTCAGCATTCTACTGTGGACAAACTAGTGTTCTCAATTATCAAAAACAACAAGGAGTCTGGTGGCACCTTAAAGACTAACAGATTTATTTGGGCATAAGCTTTCGTGGGTAAAAACCTCACTTATTCAGATGCATCGTGGTTTTTACCCACGAAAGCTTATGCCCAAATAAATCTGTTAGTCTTTAAGGTGCCACCAGACTCCTTGTTGTTTTTGTAGATACAGACTAATACGGCTACTCCCTGATACTTGATACTCAATTATCAAGTCTCCCTCCTAATATATTTCTCCTTAGCACTGTTACCTTGTCAGTGTTCATCCATTCTGTACACTCTTCCTCACCACACAAACAATTTGTAACAAGCTTTGTCTCTACTGGCCTTGACTAGCAGAAACCGCCAAACTTCTCCTTAATCTGCGCGCAAAAAGAGTGGTGCAGAATGCTGCCACACAAAACCTTAGGTCACATTACCTATATTAAGGAAAAGATTAAGGACTGAATTCTCCTACTCAAGTAGCAGTTGCAGAAGACCCTAAATGCAAAGGCAAAGTTCTGCTGTTCTGGAAGAGGTAGACCCCAGAAATGACATACCAAAGGTCTCCACTTTCATTACTTCCCATGGAACAAGCTCTGTAGTTAGGGTTGCCAACTTTCTAAATGCACAAAACCAAACACCCTAGCCACGCTCCTTCCCCGAGGTCCTTCCCCCTTCCCCGCCCCTTCCCGAGGCCCCGCCCACCACTCACTACATTCCCCCTCCCTCGGTGGCTCGTTCTCTCCCACTCTCACTCACTTTCATTGGGCTCGGGCAGAGGGTTGGGGTGTGGGAGATGGTGAGGGCTCTAACTGGGGGTGTGGGCTCTGGAATGCAGACAGAAATGAGGAGTTCAGGGTGCAGAAGGGGGCTGCGGGTTGAGGAAGGGAAGTGGAGTGCAGGAGGAGGTACAGGCTCTGGGTTGGGGGTGCAGGCTTTGGGGTGTGGCTGGGGATGAGGAGTTTGGGGTGCAGGATGGGGCTCCAGGCTGGGGCAGGGGGTTGGGATACGGGGGGGTGGGTGAGGGCTCCAGCTGGGGGTGAAGGCTCTGGGGCAAGCCCAGGGATGAGGGGTTTGGGGTGTAGGAGGGGGCTCCAGGTTCGGGGGTTGGGGCTCGGGGTTGGGGCGTGGACTCCCGATCAGCAGCGCAGTGGGGCTAAGGCAGGCTCCCTGCCTGTCCTGGCTCCGCGCTGCACCCCAGAAGCAGCCGGCAGGTCCAGCTCCTAGGTGGGGGGGGTCAGGAGGCTCCATATGCTGCTCTCACTCGCAGGCACCACCCGCCTGCTCCCATTGGCCGCAGTTTCTGGCCAATGGGAGTGCAGAGCCAGTGCTCGGGGCAGGAGCAGTGCATTGAGCCCTGTGCCCGCCCTCCCCCCCGCCTAGGAGCTGGATCTGCCGGCCGTTTCCGGGGCTCAGCGCGGAGCCAGGACTAGTGGGGACTAGCCTGCCCTAGACTGCAGCACTGCCAACCGGACTTCTAACGGCCCAGTCGGTGATACTGACCAGAGCCGCCAGGGTCCCTTTTTGACCGGGCATTCTGGTTGAAAACTGGATACCTGGCAACCCTATCCATAGTGGTCTCCTTGCTAGCAGTCTGAGGTAATGCGAGGGCATAATCAGTGAACCTATAACCAAGCGGATCCATGGGCTTAACCCTGCATATACGAACTGCATAGTGGGCCTCAGATAATTCTACCGATTTGAAAGTGTAGTAACAGCCATACACAAGGTGTGCAGATGCTCTATATCCATCCCCTGCACATAGAGGATTCTGATCCTAAGCCCCCCTTACTCCTTGTCACACACTTTCTGCAGGTATGGTGTCGAATCCTTGGAATCAGGTGCTGATGGTCTTAGGGGGCCCAATGCAATAGTGAGTCAGTGGAAATGCGGGAGTCCATCTTGACAGAAACGTACACACCAAGCAACTACATTAATTGCATTAAAATTACAATACAATGCAACTTATTAATCTTATTGTGTTAATTTTATAACAATTTTTAAAGCGCTAATACAAGTTTAAAATTTAATACAATGTGATTAAATGAAAACTACCTTGATAAAGCTGCTCTTATAATGTTTTTATGATGTAAAATGGTTTCTTATTAGCTATGGATACTGCATTTTCCCCACAGTATAAAAATATCTCCTTCTGTTTTACCCAGGGCCGGCTCTAAGCACCAGCAAAACAAGCTGATGCTTGGGGTGGCACATTTTTAGGGGCGGCATGGCCGGCGCCAGAATGCCGCCCCTGCCGCCCCTAAAAATGTGCCCTGGCCGCCCTAGCTCACCTCCGCTGCTGCCGCTCGCGCACCGCTGCTCGCCCTCCCTCCCAGGCTCTCAATCCTGGGAGGGAGGGGGAGATCCCGACCAGCCGCGGCGCGCAAAACAGCTGATTCGCGTGCCACTGCTCCCCCTCCCTCCCAGACTCTCAAACCTGGGAGGGAGGGGGAGATCCCGAGCGGCCGTGGCGCGCGAAACAGCTGATTCGCGCACTGCTGCTCCCCCTCCCTCCCAGGCTTGGGGGGGGGGGGAATTATTTGCTTGGGTGGCAAAAATCCTAGAGCCGGCCCTGGTTTTACCCTATCACATCATCATTTTTGTTTTAGTTCAGTGATCACAGAACTTAGCGAGATACTTTATCCATTTTATTAATCAATTAAAGTGCTTTATAATACTGTCACAGAAATTATGCTTTATCCCTTTTGTGCCCCATATTATATTCTCTCACCTCGCTGTACAAACTACTATATTATTAACATACCTTGCTCTTGATCTGATATTCTGCTAAGAAAATTACCATCATCTTCTACAACTAAGAACATTAAGAAAGTGCACATTAAAGTTGAAATAACTGGACTGAATAATTTTTAAAATGCTCTGTGTGTTGCTGTGGAAGACTGAAATTATACAAACATTTTTTAAGCTATGGGGCCCAATTCCCCTCTGTGCAGCCCCACTCATGGGTCTGCATAAACACGGCTATTGTTTGGTCCCTAATGTACAATATTTATAGTTAATTATTCTTATAGGGCCAAATTCTACTCAAAATTACAGTGGTATGAATCTGGAATAACACCACTTAAATCAATTTAATCCTCTATTTCTATGGTCAATTAAAGCAAAAGAGGGAGTAGAGGAAGGTGGGGGGGCATGTTCTTCTCTAATTTGCAGACTTCCAATCCCAAGGCAGGCAAAAAGGTAATCTAGGTGTAAATAAAAACAACATTTGATCCTCTATATTTTTTCTTTAAAAAGCAAGCATAAAATTTGTTGAATTCAATGGTAAACATGCATGCGGAAGTATGCAGAAAAAATATGCCCATGATTAGAATCAAGTTTAGAATGAAACATCTCTTTACACAAATGATGCCTGATTTACTGTTGTGTTACTCTAGATCAGTGGTCACCAACTCGTAGAACGTGATCGACTGGCCAATCCTGGAGCCTCTGCCAGTCGATCGCGATCTCTGGCCGCTTAAAGTCCCACAACGCAGTGGGGCTAAGGCAGGCTCCCTGCCTGCTCCAGCCCCACACTGCTCCCGGAAGTGGCCATGTCCCCATGCCTGCAAGTGGCATGTGCCTGCAAGTACCATCCCCATAGCTCCCATTGGCCGGGAATGGGTAACTGCAGTCAATGGGAATTGCAGGTGCAGTGCTTGCAGGCAGGAGCAGCATGAGGAGCCACATGCCCCCCAGCGGGCCGCAGGGGCATGTTGGCTGCTTCTGGGAGTAGCGTGTGGCCAGGGCAGGCAGGTAGCCTGCCTTAGCCCTGCTGCGCCGCTGACAGGGAGCCACCCAAGGTAAGTGCCGCCTGGCAGGAGCCTGCACCCCGAACCACCTCCGGTACCCCAACCCCCTGCTCCAGCCCTGACCACCCTCCTAGAGACAGCACCCCATACTCTCTCCTGCACCCCGACACTCTGCCCCAGCCCGGAGCCCCCTCCTGCACCCAAACTGCCTCCCGGAGCCCACACCCCTCACCCTCCCTGCACTCCAACTCCCTGCCCAGGCTCATCCCAGAGCCCCCTCCCACACTCCGAACCCCTCGGCCCCAGCCCAGAGCCCGCACCCCCTTGCGAACCCCAACCTCCTGCCCCAGCCCAGTGAAAGTGAGTGAGGGTGGGGGAGAGCAAGCAATGGAGGGAGGGAGGATGGAGTGAATGAGGCAGGGCTTCGGGGAAGGGGTGTGGCCTCGGGGAAGGGGCAGGGTAGATCCTGCATTGCAGTTAAATTCAAAAAGTGATCTTGTGCATAAAAAGGTTGGAGACCACTGCTCTAGATTTATGCTGGTGTAATTCTGCTGATTTCAAGCATAAGTAGGAGATTAAATTCTACTTAGTTGAAATTAAACTCTACTTAGTTGCACTTACTAGCAGTCTACTTTCTTCTGATTTTAAGGAAGGCTGTTAAAGGTGATCATATTTGTTTGGTGATATTCTTCTAACAGAAGCGTTAAGAGGCTCCAGGAATTTGAAAGTGCTAGGTTCTTAATAGCAGAATTCATAAAGATCTAGTCATGCAGCAGCACTGTTTCTCCCTGAGCTCTACAAAAAGCAACTACATTTCTTGTAATACTCTTTCCTTTTGTGTAAGCACCTGCTGGTTAAAGCTCAAAAATAATTGCAGAAGACAAAAAATTTTTATGTCAATAGACATGTTTTGATAGGAAATTAATTTTGTGTTTAAATCAATGATTTGAAATTTTAACTACTGCTTTGATATGAATAAAGTGATTCATTTTCCACTTATTTTTCCAGCTCATTAGTGATATGCAACTTAAGTGTTTTACATGTCTAATAGTAATTCAGTGTTTGCAGTTCAGAATGGCTTTTAGGTGTGTGGGCTCTTAGGCTATTTCTACACTACCACGGTAAGTCGACCTAAGTTACGCAACTCCAGCTACGCGAATAACGTAGCTCGAGTTGACGTAGTTTAGGCAGACTTACTGCGGTGTCTACACCGAGCTGGGTCAAGGGCAGACACTCTGCCATTGACTTACCTTACTCCTCTTGTTCCTGTTGGAATATGAGGTTGACCAGAGAGCGCTCTGCTGTCGATTTAGTGGATCTTCACTAGACCAGCTAAATCAACCTTGGTACATCAATCACCAGAGTGTCGATCCCGCGGTAATGTAGACAAAGCCTTAGGAGCATAGGGCTGGAAGGAACTCCAGTGTTCTAACTATTGTTCTGTCACAGGCAATCTTGTCATACAATCCCTCATAAATTTATCAAGCTCCATCTTAAAACTAGTCAGGTTGTATGCCCCCACAATAGTCAGCACATTGACTGAAAGCTGAACAAGTATTTTATACATTACAGTGCATTGCTGGAGAGCTTTGTTAACACAGAGCAATGTGAATTATGTAACTGATTTTATTTCTTTTTGTTAAACACAGCACATTGGAAATATATAACAAGGTCCTTTCAGGAATACAAAGTAAAAGCAATGTCATGTAATATGCTACAACAGGTAGACATTCAGTGTCTTAGACAGGATTAGCCAACAGATTTATCAAGCAGCCTCTAAGGAAAGCAGAGTTCAAGTCTGGGCTCATCAATAATACATAAATAAACTAAACAATTAGGTACAAAGTGGCTATCTTGTCAGACAACTTATTAACCGATAAATGATACACTCACTGCAGTGAGTGTAAAAAGGAGAGATATGTAAAGATAGAGAAAGAAGACTGGAAAAGGAGGAAGAAAGCTGTTGCACTTTCTAGTGTATTTGTGGAATTAGCATTCCTCTAACTCATCCTGCTATGTAGGGTTTGGAAACCTGTGGGTTATATTTGATATATCATATGTACTGCAATATATAGGCACGAATGGGGTATACAAAGGATATGGCAACAGTTTTTACTTGGATTTACTTCACTTCTGCCAGTTTAAAATTGGATAGAAGTTTACTCTGTTTTCTAACCAGAAATATGAAAAATAAAAATATACTCAATTTTTCCACCAGATGCCTAATACTAGAGCATCGGTTTCAAACACCTGACAGGCAAAGTTTATACAGTAAACTACAGCTGCATCTGAGTTATAATATCACTGCTGGGCATTGCTGTAATTCAATACGCACAATGGGAGACGTCTTTTTCTAGAAAAAAGTCTGGGTATAAATATAAAGAAACTTACACTCAAGTTTACTCTTTAGTTAAACAATAGCAAACAGTCTTCAAAAGAAAATGTAGGTTAGTAAATGTGTAAATGGAGCGACTCATTCATTCTTTACCAAATAACTACATATTCTGTAGGCAGATTTTAATTTCCTTTGTTGCACTGGATTGCAATGTCCAGGGGGGAAAGGAGATGGTTGAACACTGACAAATGGAAGATTTTTTTATGATTGGCTTGGGTTTCTGAGAACAAATTAGCCAAAAATACCCTTCACATCTTTGTAACTTCCATAACTCAGAACCCCTAAACACTAGGGTTTCAACATTTAATATAATATAATATATTTAACATAATATATTTATATACCACCTTTCATGAAAAAGTATACCAAAATACTTTAAGAACACTGGCTCAAATTCAGCTGAGTTCATGCAACTCCCAGTGACTCCTACAGTTGTTGTGTGTGGAAGAGGAGCAGACTTCAGCCCTGACACTGAAATACAAACTTTACAAATGGATAAAGAAATCCATCACTGAAATGCAGCCACTTCCAGCATGAAAAATAGAGACTATTCAGTAATGAATTCCACAGCAATTTAAGACAGGAAGTGAAGAATATTTTATCAAACTGGATGTGTAATTTGGATGGTAGATAGGGATTAACCTCCTACTCTTGTAAATATTGCCTTAATCACAAATGGTGATCAAGATATTGATTTCATTAAGATCATAACCTCACTGGATTGGGATTTTCAAAAGCATTCAATGTTGCCTTAACTCTGGTCTCACTGAAGTCAGTAGTAAAACTCCCACTGATTTCAATGGGAGGAGAGTTAGGACAACACTGAGTACCCTTGAAGATCCACTCTTATATCCCTGGCCACACACTGGAGAATTGGTTTAGTATTGACTCAGAGGGAAGAGGTCTACCTACTGAATCACTAATACAGTTTCCTGTAACATCTATGATATGTATGCTTTGGAGGTCTTCTGACTCAGCCAACCCTGACAGGTAACAGCTGATGCAATCACAGCACATAGTGGTGTGGTGATAGACCACATTGAAAATTCAGAAATAAAAAAAAAAACCCACAGTGGGATCAATTGTGTAAATTTTATCTGTTGTTTTGGCAACAGAGCAATTTTGACCTACTGGCAAGAGGGGTTACAAGAATATTCTGATCCAGGCATGTACATTCTAGCTCACCAAAGAATATCATGAGGTATTCAATAAAAGCCAGGGTCACATTGGTCATTTATATAATTGTGAAATGTATGTATAGATACTATGTAAGTAGTTATGTATTGTATACTGAAAGTATGTTCTAAAGTCTGTAGCAAGGCAAAGTTGACAAACACATTTTCTGTCAGACAAGAAGTTTATTCACCTGTCTCTCTGTTGGTCTGTAAATTAAGCATTGTATGCTAGCACAGTGGCTACACATCTACATATGAAGTCAACAGGTAGATGTGAAATCAACAGGGCAGCTGCACACAAGGGGCTATCTTCACTCAGAGCACAGACAGTGAACTTTGGGAATAAAAGTAGAAGGCAAAAAAAATCTTACCCCTAGGAAGTAATCTGGAAGTGCGATTACATTCATCAAAATGGGAACACAACCAGCCTTGGCTAAAATGCTGCAAAGGGCATTTCGGGTGACAAACTTCTTTAGACAGGAGGTTAGCTTGTTAAGTTTAGTCTCTAGAAAGTGTTTTATGATTTTGTTTTACATGTAACCCTTCTGTTTCCATTATCTTTACTCTCTACCTCTTGAGTCTTAAATCTTTGATAGACTTATTGTTCTTTTCACTATAAATATATCTCAGTGCTGCTCAGCTTTAAGCAAGAAGCTGATCCTGAGCTGAATCATGCAAGTTGGTGTATATGCTGTTCCCTTGGGGACAGCAGACCTGGTATTTTTGTGAGTGTTCACTGAAGAAGGGGCTGGACACTACAGAGGAATGCTTCAAAGGGGTTGAGGACTGGGTACATGTAATGTTAATCTGCAAGGCAAAGTAAGGGCTGGCATAGCCCAAAAGAAAGTGCTTAGGTGGCTCAGAGGCTGGTGGTGCCAGGGAGCAGACACCCAGTTAAGCATAAGCAAGTCTCTTTCAGACTAGAGGCAGGGGAAAGGAGTAAGAAGGGGACTCACAGTCCTGTGTACCCTGAGCACCATCACAGCAATTGGCTGAGATGTAGGGTGCACAGTGCAAGCTGAATGGGAGATAGGCAAAGGCAGGGTGAAGCTAACCTTTGCACTCCACCAGTTGCTCTGTCCCTCAAGGAGCTGAAATGGCAGTTGGGGATCAGCAGGGCATGGGGAAGCTCCAGCAGTGACCCTTTCCTCTGGCAATACCCCTAGATCAGTAGTACAGATTAGGATATGGTATAGTGCCTGCCGTGCCTGCGCTGCACCACTGGAGAATTCCCCCTGCATTGGAAAGATCCCACATGGCCTGTTATGCCAGCTCCATAGCTAGATTCTGCTGGCAGCGCAGCACAAAATGGTTGCTCCCACCCAAGATTCCATCCTCCTACTGTAGGAAAGAAGCAGTTTAGCACAATGTCTAATAAACAGAATAGATTTCAGAATTGCTACATCCTAATTTGTATCATATTTATGAGATTTTGTAGAAACATGACATTCCTTGATGTATTTTGTATAAAACTTGGCTGAAAATACATTTCACAGAGTGAGGTATGGAGTGATAAAAATGCAATTAAAGGATACCGGCAATTTTACTTTGGCAAGTTTTTGCTGTGCTCTTGAATTTCTGTATATATAATTTTTGGACCCTTTTCACTTGATAGCCTGTGTGTGTGGACATACACACAGTCAAATAAAGGTAGCCCCAAAACTACACCTATAACTTCTGTCCTTTAAACATGAATGTAGGAAGTAATACTGTACACTTTAAAATTATGGAACTCAAAGTATTTTTGTTCAGTGAAGCTAAAGGAAATTGCTTACTATGGAACCAAGAATGCAATGAAAAGAAAATTAAGCACTGGTCCTGAAGTTCAAAAACAGAGTAAATCGTTTATTACCTCAAGCAGAAAGGGAGTCTAATTTTCCAGAATAAACTCACAGTAATATTAAAAAAACAAGAAGTATAGAAGTACAACTACAAAACCAAAAACTAAAACAAGAGGTACACGTTAAAAGAAAATAAACAAGCAGCTCTGGAAAATTCAAGTGTTAAACAACATTCTACATCAGTAAGTATAAAAGAACCTTGTAAATTATCTCATTATTCAGAACTTTTGTTTGATCTTCAACTGCTTTTTGACTTTGAAAATTCACTCCATCCGGAGCATTATTTTAATGGATCCAACTGGCCTACTGCAAGGAAATACTTTTCAATGCTGCTTTAACAATGTCCATGTAAAACATGAATTAAAATTAACCTTTCTTTTGGTTGCTGTAAGTAAATGTGCAGTGCATACACAAAAAGAAAAATAATAAAATATAAGGTATAAGGTATCAGGTATCTCTTGAATATCTGTGTGCGTGAAAAGATTTTACCTTCTAACAAAGACTTAATCCTCGAAAAGCTTTACTGAACCACTTCGCATGCTACAAACATTTTTGAAAGTGTTTCTTGGAGCCTTAAGGAGGGTTAATGCACTCTCAGACTATAATCAATGAAAACAGCATGATTTACAGAATCTATGCTCTTTGTCAAATTTAACCAGTGTATCACTGCACAGGATCTCTTTGCTGGCAGGAGCTTACTGCATGATGGAGATGCTGGAGTCCTTGTTACTCTAGTTGTACCTGGCAGGCTTTGCTGTGTCTATACAATGATAAAATGAAAACTCTCAGGACAACCTCAGGCTATCTGTCTCTGCTGCTCAAACTACTGGATGTAGCTTTTTGTTGCTTATATTAAAAACAGTTGTTTTCAGAGATGAAATGAAACTAAGGCGAAGCGTGACAAGCATGTGTTACAACAAAATTATGTTATCAAAAGGCTAGCAGCCTGAACAATAAAAATATTCCATACTCTTAGATATTTAACAGTTAAATGACAATTTACAGCTGATCCACCAGTCTTGCCTTCTCTCATACTGTGTCTGTGAGTGAACTACCATAATATGCCCAGTCATATCTATTTAGTAGTAGATAATCTTCGGATTTCAAAATGTGCATTTAAAAAACAGAATATTTCATCAAGGTCATACACTGTCACTCTCTGCTCACAGGAAGAATTAATACATTGTCTCTAAAGGCTACATTTTCAAGTGATCTTTTGGAAATATAAATATTGCATGCACAAACTGGCATTTGCATATGCAAGCCAGGTGTGCATGCACAAATTAGGGGGCTGTCTTAAAGTCAGTTTATTCTTAACATTGTTACACGTATGTACCAACTTAAATTCTGAAGGATCTCTAAGGACATTACAAACTATGAGGTCTCCTCTTCTATGTTAGGGTTTCCAACTTTCCACACACCACACATGCCATACACCACCACGAGCCACACGAGCAGCTTGGCCCCTAAGGCGGTTGTGGCGGCTGCTGCTGTGCTACCGCCTTCCTTCTGCTTAGGGTTGCCACCTTTTCCACAGATCAAAAAAAAACCACAAAAAAACCCAGACATCAGGGCTTATCAAATGGCATCTGGACACACAAGCCAAAACCCGGACTGTCTGGGTAAAAACCGGATGGGTGGCAATGAGGTAGATATTGCACAAGTTGTTCAGTATTCAGGAATGGAGAGAAGTGTGCTGAAATCTGCAGAAGCCGATCAGTGGGCCTATGGATCAACAGTTCAGGGAACATGGATTGGGAGGGAGAGAATGGGGCCAGGGAAATGTCTGGTATTCCTGATACCATCCTTATAATGAGCAGAATTTACCATGTAACATACTATTGATGTGAAAACCTCCTTCCTTCGAGCAACCCAGGGAGGGGTCTGGACAGAACCCCTCTTTTTACTTGTCCTCTGCCCTGGGCAAATCTAGGTGGAGCCTGGGCAATTCAATGCACTTCCCAAGTGTGTGCAATGTTCACTTAGCCTACTGTTCACTTCAGAACAAAATGGAAACCTGTATGACAAAAATTTCCCTGAATAATGATTCTGTAAGACTTAAAAGTATCTGTAAAAGGGCTCCTTCTTAACAAAGATGTACTTGGAAGTCTAAAACTTTGTACATTAAAGCAATGCACCTTTTACAAAAAGGTGGGCATTCTAAGACTAAGTACAATGGAAGTCAGAACACAGTCATCTAATACTAGAGCAATATCATAATTTAGAAGCTAGTAGTGAGGAAGCACTGTAAACATGTTTAAATATTCTGCAGTTTATATCCTAACACTTAAACCGCTGTGCAAATCTACAGGGGGTGACAAAACTGACAATAGCCCCCCCGTTTCCCCCTTCTTATATGGTTGTGTGTGTTCTGCAGTGGTACATTATCTTCTACTTGACTCCCGTCCTCTTGCTAATATTGAGATAGGAGAGCAAGTCAAATACTACGTACATGTTCATAGTAGATCTTTTAAACCAGAAAAAGCCAAATAAGGCTTTAGAAGTAAAAGTAAGTGCGATTATTTCAAAATAAAATAAAACAAATGCATATCTCCTTTATGTTATGTATAGCAAAATATAGAGATTTGCTCCTACACAATCTGGTCATTCTGGAAGAAAAAAATAAAGAAACGTACATATTAGGACCTTTCACCCTAGTGGCTGAAGTATTTGTTATACACCTTTACCTTGCTATAACGCTGTCCTCGGGAGCCAAACAATCTTACCGCGTTATAGGTGAAACCGCGTTATATTGAACTTGCTTTGATTCACCAGAGTGTGCAGCCCTGCCCCCCCCCCGGAGCACTGCTTTACTGCGTTATATCCAAATTCGTGTTATATCGGGTTGCATTATATCGAGGTAGAGGTGTACTATTTATACTTTTGTGTACATTTCACAAGCTTGTGAGTTTCTGCTGGGGGCTGGGATTTGTTTTAATTGGTTTATCCAAGTTGCTACATTTAGTATATTTGGCATTCACTCCTTTACTGGCCTTGCTCACTCCTTCCTCAGTGAGGGACATATTGTATCTTGTATCTGTGTTCAGAAAACATTGCTTTCAACACCAGTTGGGGGCCAAACCCAAATTCCACTGTAGTCAACAAGAACAAATTTGCCCCTAAAGTCACAATATGGTCGTAAATATGAAAATTAGTTTCTGGTCCAGCATGTGATTTGACCAATATTCCCCATAGAACATGGGGGAAAATGGTATTCCACCTTCAACTGTTTTTAATAGCAAAGACTATGGTTATCATTATACACCTCTACTCCGATATAATGCGACCCGATATAACACGAATTCGGATACAACTTGGTAAAGCAGCGCTCCGGGGGCCGGGGCTGTGCGCTCCGGCGGATCAAAGTAAATTTGGTATAACGCAGTTTCACCTATAACGCGGTAAGATTTTTTGGCTCCCGAGGACAGCGTTATATCGGGGTAGAGGTGTACTTTAAAAGGCTCACCGCTGCAACAAAAATGACTAATCAAAATTCACATTGGCCCACACAGCAGCTTTCATAAGATGTATTTATCGTTTAAGTCTCCTTTACATAACTACCTGGATAATAAAATATATATTTAATCATGTAAAACATTTTTCACATTGCATTACTGACTTTCACTGACCATTTCAAAACTGCACCAATACAAGTAGATATATTCTTTTGGGAAATATATTTTGTTTCATCTGAAAAATGTAGCCCTCTCAGCAAAAAGAATAAAAAAAATAGTATCATATTTATCCATTTCCTACACACAAAAGTTAACATATGGTACAATGTTACCATATGCTTGATTTTGTAACAGTAGACTTCTATTAGTAATGTTAGCAATTATTATTGCAGTAGTATAGTCCCCTGAAACAATACCTCATTAACCTTGAATATCCTTTAAACCCCCAGAGAAAAAGTTACCCAAAACAGTCCATATTTCCAACATATGATGTAAACAGTCTACTTAATATAAACGTAACAATGTAAAACAGCCATTATGATATACACTAACACAATGCAAGTATGTTATATTACACAATGTATGTACCTAAAATCTAAAACCAAAATGATAGAATAATTCACTTTTTGCTGAGTTGATCGGGCTTCTTTTTACTAAGTCACAATACTATTAGAGCTGAGTTGTGATGGATTTCATGGTTTGAGAGGACTGTGAATTTCCGTGATGCAGGGAAAGGAGCCTAAGTTCTGGCAAGAAAAAAAATATAAGAAGCTTCTCACGAGAAGGGAAGCACGTAGGAAATATTTTTTATCTTCTCTTTGAGGGAATGTATGAAATCCTTTGATCTGTAGAGACAAGGTGGGTGAGGTAATATCTTCTACTGTACCAACTTCTGTTGGTGAGAGAGACAAGCTTGTGACCTTCCACAGACCTCTTCTTCAGTTTGATCTGGTCAGTTTTGATTGCTGTGAATTTAGAGCAATGAGCTCTAACATATTTTTAAATGCTCTCCAGTAAATATAAGTCCACTTTTGCTTCAAGAATGTATTAGGAAATGCCAAATATTTTAAAGAAAATCAGTCTCTAAAGTATTAAATTTTCTACTATAAGTACATGTGAACTGTTTAGCTGCTCTGCACCGTAACTGGTTCTGTTTGCTTTTTAAAGTGTATTTGAATTCCTTTTTAAATATGAGATAAATATAATTGTTTAGAAAACACAACTAGGAGTCGGGATTCCTGGGTTCTATTTTCTATGTGTAGACTTAGGAAAAATACCTCTCTATGCCAAGGTTAGCACAACTGCATAATGGTATAATATTGACTCCCTTACTCATAGGGTTGTTTTGAAGTTTAATTAATTAATTAATTAATGGTTGTAAAGCACTTTGAGATCACTGGGTGAAAAGGAGCTAAATAAATGCAGTGCTATTCTTTTTTTTAATTGGTAGTGTAAAAAGGAGTATACTTTTCTACTTAATTCATTCGTATGAACACCTTTAAACTGTTATGTTGAAGTGTTCCCGTTCATTCCAGTCCAGGTAAGAATGAAAGATTTCACCAACCACACCATGATACGAAGGGGCTGGAATGTGTTATTTAGAAGACAAAACAGAAAACAGATGACAAAGTACAACGGACAGAAAAGGGAAAGCAAGATCACTAAGAGGAATGTTAATTTCGACAAAGGATCATACTCTATCCTCAGTTAGACCTATTTGACCCCACTGAATATGAGTAAACAAGCAACTGATCTCTCAGAAACAGTGCAATGGTTCCACCCAAAAGTGACCTCTCACTGTCTGCATTTGGGTTCACACCACCTTACAATCAAAAATACTGAAGACAGCTGACCATTCTAAAAAGAATAATCACAGGCGTTTTATTTCCGAGAAAAGATCCTTGACCACCGTAAGCAGTGCATTGTTTTGTACAAGGCTAAGGTCAAAACCAAACTAACTGTTGGCAGAGGTGACTGGGGACTCTAGATATTTATCAAGATACGATCTTCTTGATAATTTTCTCCTAAAAAAGAAGATTTGAGACAGAAATAATTGAAGAGACTGGCAATGTCATGAACTTATTTCCTGAACAAAGGCTTAACAATCACTATATAAAAGCAACAGCAATCTTGTTCTTTCACAATCAAATCCAAAAATGGCCCCAATATCTCTGCTTGACTTCACTTGCCAAGGGGACAGTGACCTACCTTGCAGATATCTCATAGCTAGGGCCCTATCAAATTCATGGCCATGAAAAATGTGTCACAGACCGTGAAATCTGTTCCTCCACCCCATCCCCACCCTGGTGAAATCTGGTCTTTTGTGTGCTTTTACCCTATATTATACAGATTTCATGGGTGAAACCAGCATTTCTCAAATTGGGGGCCCTGACCCAAAAGGCAGTTGCAGGAGGGTTACAAGGTTATTTTAGGGGGGTCGTGGTATTGCCACCCTTACCTCTGTGCTGCTTTCAGAGCTGGGTGTCCGGAGAGTGGCAGCTGCTGACTGAGGGCCCAACTCTGCAGGCAGCAGCGCAGAAGTAAGGGTAGCAATACCATACCATGCCATCCTTCCTTCTGCACTGTTGCTGGCAGCAGCTCTGCCTTCAGAGCCGGGCTCCCAGCTCTGAAGGCAGTGCCACCGCCAGCAGTAGCGCAGAAGTAAGGGTAGCACCCCCCCTAGAATAACCTTGCAACAGCCCCACAACTCCTTTTTGGGATAGGACCCCTATAATTACAATACTGTGAAATTTCAGATTTAAATAGCTGAAATCATGAAATTTATTATTTTTAAAATCATATGACCGTGAAATTGACCAAAATGGACCGTGAATTTGGTAGACCCTAATCATAGCTCACAACTCTTCCAACAGCTCTAGCATCAATAATGTACAACACCAGCTGCAAGGTAAGCAAAGGAGGCTTTAAATTTGTTTTCATCAGGCACAGCTTTGTTACCAAGTTTGCAGATTAGGCAATATAGAACTGAGGGATCTTATATGCAAAAATATTTTAAAATGTCTCTCAACAAGCAGTGCTTCACTCTTCTGCCAGATGCCACCTAGAGCAGTTCCCAGATCATGAATGTGTGGATGCTACAGTGGTGCAAACCCTCTCTTTGCATCTTGCACAGCCACTGCATAGTGGGAAAGATTCTCATTGACTTCAGTGGATCAGGGAATAGCAAGACTTGTAAGAAAAAAAATTAACTACTGGACATGGAGAAAGGGCTGTACAAGAAGCGTAACTAAGTTGCTTGGAAAACGAGAATATATAGTTAAGCACGGGCGAGTAGAAGTAAATTTTGTACACTCAGAAATTATTCTGACAAATATACAGAAGAAAAACATTGTGAGATATCACTATTTACTCAAAACAAGGAAACAAATCTAGATAGGTTTAGTGTCCTAAAGAGTTCTATTTACAATCTTTGGGTTAAATTTATTGATTTCAAAATTGTCAAGTTTAGGCAGGACCATGTCTCTCAGCACCATTGAACCTTCTCAAAGTCTTGTACAATTAACGGCACTCAGACTGTTTACAGATGTCACTAAGTAGGCAACTGACTATAAATCACAAATTCCTTAGCTCCTAAGAAGAGAACATATAAAGAGATGGTGTGTTGCATATACTTTTCATTTTTTGTTCTCACGTCAAATTTACTCACTTTACTAATCAAAACAGTCTTTCTGCTATTTTGAGCCTGTAGGGTTAACCTAGTTGAGGAAAAGGAAGCTGTCTTTTGTCTGCCTGCATCATCACCAATGACAATCATTCCATATAAACTGAATTTGTTCAAAAGACAAAAAACTATTGTGCAAAATGAGGTGAAACTACAAAATAGCAACAAAGTATAGCATTGTAAGGCTAGCACTCTTCTAGCTGTGCTTAGGTCTGGCACTGCAGTACATGATATTAAATTCCACAGCGTGCCAATACTTTGGCACAAATGAGTCAGTTTAAAATTGAGCAGTAATCTTAAATCTGGATTTTCTTGCTGTTGTTGGTTCACCCTTGACCACCAGTGCCCGAGAGAGATAACCAACAGCTAAAAGACTTTCTCATCGACCATTCTTCTCAAGCTGCACAGCAATGCAGGAGGCTGAGGAAAATATACTGCTTTGACTATCTGGGGGAGCCTCCAATCCCCTGGATGACTGGGACAGAAAGCCTCCACTCTTCTCCAGTGATAGGGGAGTGAGGGACAGTAGGGCAGGTGCTCTAAACCTCGACTATTGTTTTCATCTTCAAAAATACATTTGCTATTTAAGACCTGTCTTTCTGTCCATCATGAGTCTGTACTCAAATTTGCAGTAGCTTCCATGTGAGGGGAGAAGAGCCTCACATGGAAGCAATGAAGAGCTCTCCTCTTCCCAATGTTGTTCACAACTTTCAGGCTCATGGGGACATTGGAGGGTTTTTGGTTTTGCACAGCAGGTCACTGTTTCTATTGAACAAGTTGTTCTGTTGAGTGGTCTAGCATTGGGCCTTCTGGGGTTTTCATGATCCCAAAGCCACAGATATTTTCTGCTGTGTAGAGCAGCACATTCTTATCCTCAGAAAGTGAAACCTGAGGGCCTAGGTTTCCTAACAATTTAATATGCCTCCTAATGGACTGCATTTCCCTAGCTATAATGCGACAACAGTACATGCATAAAGAAGTAGAGTAATTTTACATCTTCTCTTCACAGCTAAATTTGCCAGGTACACAGTATGACGCCCGAATTTTCCACAAATAGATGTAGAAATGGCTTCAGATAAACACTAAAAACTAGCTCAATCTCAAAGTCCCAAATTCACAGCTTCAATTTCCTAACATATCTTTGGCCATTATGATGACACTTATTCAGAAAAGCACACTGGAATAAAAGGACTCTACTCCACAACTGCTGCCTCTCTTTGCCTCCTCCAATGCTAACAAGGTATGTCGGCTTCAAAGGTGCAAGACATCTCTAATCCAATCTTTCTTGCCCTTTCCTTCCCCAAACGGTAAATTGCACTCGTCAGCAAGGAAGCCTCCATTGGCAGCAAGAGTGACACCTGGAAAGTCACCATCATCACATCATCTGTTTTGATGGGACTTGAAGTGACAGCACGGAAAATGAGAGAGTCCAGGCATTAGGGCATATTGTCTAACCGTGAAGACCCCTTGTATTGACTTCTATTTAATTGTTTGGTGTTTACAGCATTCATTTCCTTTTTATGTTTTCTTGTACTGATAACAAGGAAGACTGATATTATAGTCATATCATGTACTGTATGTTTTATGTTTATGTTTTATGTTTTAGGTGAATTGCATGCCAATACTAAATTCAAGAAATGTTATTAAGGTTTACACTATAGTGGAATACTAAAAAGTATTTGTGGATTAGGGCCAACATTACAAAAAATATTTAGCTGGTTTATGAACATTGCTGTCTGTTTTCAGAAAAGTGCGGAATATGCTTTAAAAGTCTGTTTTTTTTATCCTGTGGCTCCTTAAAACCACTTTCCTCACTTACTCTAAGCAACAACCATAACACACAGTCAGGTGAAAAACAGCTTGCATACATAAATACACAAATTAAACACAGAAGAGATATAAAATACTCCTGGGAAAATTCTGTGCCACTGCACAAGCACAGAACGAATGTCCCCTGCAGAATAATTGATTATGATGGGGAGGCAAAGGGAAGCTGGGAGAGGGATCACACTGCAATTACACCTTTCTCCCACCAGTGGCTGATGAGGTGCCAGAAGAGAGAGCAGCTGGCTCACGGGCTGGAGCAGCCAGCCGCAGAGAGGAGGGGGCAGATGGTGCCTTTCTCTCAGTGCCCTGCATGCAGGGCCAGGTGAGGAGGCACGGGATATGGAGGTGATGGACAGAGCAGGTCACATGAGGCTGCTGTGGGGGGGTTATACAGGCGGGGGTTCAGAAGGGCTAGTGCGGGGACAGACTGCTAGTGGGGGGCACAGGAGCTAGGGGGGTGATAACATTGAGCCTGGTGGCTGAATGGGAGTGGGGGTGCAGGGCCATATGGGGATGGGGAGGTAAAGGGCCACATGGGAACATGTGCAGATATGCCTGGCTGAATGGGGAGTGGGGGGTGCAGGGACACACAGGCACTGCGACAGATGTGCCTGTCTGAATCGGAGAAACTAGGGGTCAGCCAGTGTCTGTATGGGGGAGGCTCCCCAACTGCCTAACAATCCTCCCATGTTCCATATTTCTCTCACACACACAGCAACCACCCTCCAGGTTCATTCCCAGGCTCCTTCCCAGCGATTACTACCCTCTCCCTGAGCTCCTTCATTACCCCTGACTCCCCTGAACCTTTCACTGCTTTTGAGGGGTGCAGGAAACACGTTTCGGTATTGTAGTTTAAATTAATTATTACTCAACGTTCTGTATAAATATGCCTCCTAAAGGATCTATTTGTCCAAAAACATTTCCTGAATCTTTTTTTTTGTCTGTATTGTTACAGACATACTTGCTGACAGGTACTTTGAAATAAATTACCAAAATAATTTATTATTGTTGTGATTGTATTGTGTTATTATGACAAATAAAATATGCAGAATTTTGCAGAATTTTAAAATATTGTGCACAGAATTTTTAATATTTTGGTGCAGAATTCCCCTAGGACTAAAAAGCTAAACAACTTCATGTAGCTCTAGATCCGTAATTTATGCATTCATATAATGCGTAGGATTGAGGTGGCTTATTTTGGTAAAAATCAATGTAAACAATGTTTCTACAGCAATCCCTGCTTCATCTAATTTCCACTATACTTTCTGCAATGTGGAAAGCTGTTGAATAGATTACTGCAGTGAGGCAACATCTTCCAGCCATCTAGTGGTGACAGCTTTTGGTTTATACTGCCTAGTGAATGGATTTGAACTAATGATCTTGAGGTAAAAGCTTCCTTACCCACTGACTTCAATTACATTGTTTTTCCATTGGCTTCAGTGGGTTCTGGCTGAGTCCATTAGTCCAGCACTAATCGCCTGAACTGCTGCTGGATGTCCAGTTGAATTTTTTTTTTTTTACTGAGTCCAACATATCAGAGTCAAGAAATCTTGATGATATGAAGTTCTGGTACCAGTATCTCCACGAGCAGTGCAAACTTTGGCTGTGTTCCTTTGAGACTGGATTCCTCAGTGGCAGCTACTGGGCAGAGGACATTAGCATTGCTACAAGCAGCATTCATACTTACTAGGATATTCACTTGGAAATCCACAGGGTTAGAAGAGGAGAGTTCCTCAGATTATGGCTACTCCAATGTTTGCATCCCTCCCATATACAGTCCCAGCATAAAAACCCAAGGAGAAATTTCATTTCACTGTCTTCTGCTTTTCTTTAAAATAAAACCCCCAAACAAACAAAATCTTCAAAAAATAAAGGGCTAGACTGTGTCTTTTAGACACTTGACGAATTAAGGCAGTGAGTAGCTACCCAAGGGAGAGTACCAAGGATGACTCCTGGAGTTTCCCAGGAAGCCAAACTGGAACTGGAGAACTGGTTTAAACCAGTATTTTTACTTGATCTTGAACTGAACCTGAACCGGAGGACTTGTGGCACCTTAGAGACTAACAAATTTATTAGAGCATAAGCTTTCGTGGACTACAGCCCACTTCTTCGGATGCATATAGAATGCATCCGAAGAAGTGGGCTGTAGTCCACGAAAGCTTATGCTCTAATAAATTTGTTAGTCTCTAAGGTGCCACAAGTCCTCCTGTTCTTCTTTTTGCGGATACAGACTAACACGGCTGCTACTCTGAACCTGAACCATAATTTTTCCTATCTACTAAACCTTAAGTTAACAGGAACTGAGCTGAAATAAAAAAATGGTTAAAATAAAGGTTCAGCATTTTTAAGCTCAATATTTAAAAAAAGCAACTGTGATCCTATTTTAATTATAAAACAAGAAAACAAAATAACAAATAGGCATGTGATTGCTGCCTGCCTCAGTACAAGAAGAGAATGAGCTGAGGATGAGAATAGGAGGCCAGTCCACAAGACTAGAGGAGGGGAGAAGGGGAAGCTTAGGAGCTGCCTGAACAACACATGAGGCAGCAGGGGGCCCCAGAGATAAATGAAACATCTCTGAGACTCACCCCCACCCCTTCTGCCCCAGGGAAAGAAGAAGAAAGAAGAGTGTTCCCTGGTTCCAAAAGTTAACAATAGCTCTTCAAGCCCAAGGAAAACTTTAATGGCTCCCCAATTCTTTTTCCCCTTGCACAGGCCTCTGCCTGCCCCTCCCTAACCCCTAGGGCAGCTCCTTCTTCCATTTGCTGCACTTGAGGCATGGTCCATGCCCCAAACCCAAATTTGTCCTTTCACCGCAGAAGTCCAATATTACAGAGCAAATATTAGAAGATGTTATTTTAGTTAATTCAAACAAATTCTTCATAAAAAATCACGTTTATTTGACAACACAAAAATAGCAGGAAAACTCATATAAAGTTAAAAAGAATTAATGGTCAAAAATCAAAATGGTTTCAATTTTAAGTTTCTGGTCTCTTCTTTTAATTTACTTCCACTAAGACTGAAATGTGATTTGAACCAGTGATGAACCTGTTCTTCTCTTTTTTCTTTTGGTGGCATGAACTGGAACTGAACCCAAACCTGAACCGAACCAAAATAAATACTGTTTTGATACCCTCTTTCCAGCATAAAGGGGGAAGATGCATACTGCTACATGCCTTAACGGAATGCAGCTTATCCTTTCTCCTCCTCTCCCCTCCCTTCACCCCGGGTATGGACTGGTCCTGCTCTGCAGGCCAGTGCTGACAGGGACATAGGTCCTAACTCCTTCTCAAACCTGTTGGCATATTGTGTATTGCCACAGAAAGAAGGGATTCTCCTTATTTCTTCCCATCCTCCAAGATTACAACCATGCAGAATCTGGCCTGGTGTAATTATAGTCACTTTCAAACAGAATATTTAGCAATTGTGTTTTCTAGTGTCTGTAACAAACCATTGTTAAAAGCCTAATTTTATTTTCCACTAATGCTGTTTGTTAACTTTTTGTGTATCACGTTGTGTGGGCAATGAAAACAGACTAGTCCATTTCACTTTCTGGGTCTTATGCACTACCACAACACCGTATAAAAATCTTTTCATTAATTTTTTTTTAAATCATGAAAATATTGTCTTTCATGTTCAGTTTTGGACGTAGCAATATCATACTGGATCTCTATTATATAAATAAAATGTGGTGAAAAGCAGAATAGTATGCATAAATCTAATAAGATACAGAACCCTGTAATTCAGCTCATTTCACATTCCCAAGATTTCATGAATCTGATATGTTGGACTCAATAATTCAAAATAACTCTTGGATTTAATATTGTGCATTCAATCCTGGCACCATTTGAATTAAGTCGTCCCAGGCTTTTCCCATAAAAATAATAGATGGGCCAAATTCTGCTCTCAATTATACCAATGAAAACAAGAGAAATATAAGCCTAACAAACTTCTTATTTACAACCGGACAGCTGGACAGATATTACTTTATAGTACTTTATGGGGGCTTAATTTGTTTCTTTGTTTTTCCAATTATTTTTAAAGTCTTTTTCTTTTCTTGGTTTGTATAGTTCATAAACTAGCAAGGTATTCTGATTTATTGTGTTATTTACAAGAATTAAAATTATTATTGTTATTGTAGCACAACCAAACAAAAACATTTTGTGTACTATTCCTCTCCCCACATACTTTAAAAACAAATCTTTATTTGGAACTAAAACTAATTGATTGTGTACCTTACCTTTTCAGTGACTAGCATTTGGTTGAAAGTTGGTTTTGCAGCATTCTGAAATGCTCGGATGAAAGGTTCAAAATAAAATTATTTTAAATAAATAATATGACAATTTAGGCTGAAAAAGAAATAAAACTGGAATGTGCAAGACATAACACTTTCCTCTATGAAAATATTTCTCTTCTGGGACTGAAGCAAAATGGAGATTTACAGATGAATAACTAAATTAGGGCTCACATAAATCTGAGATGCTCATTCTATCAGTTCATTCAAGGACATATTTTTGTATTTTCATCAGTGTTTCACATTTGCAGAACTATGCATTTCCCATGCCTGACATATAAGTTTGTATGAGTTAGCTGTCACATCCAACTTAGAACTACAGAACCATTAAATGTTTTCATCAAAGTGTCTACACAGCTGTTGCAACTGTAGTGAATAAATTATTGCTTTAGGTTCACCACAAGACAAACCATCAGAGTTTGTCAAACAGTAATGCAAAAAAACCATAGTTGATTTCATTGGTGATGTCACTCAGGATGATACAGAAATAAAACCACTGGTAATTGGTTTAAAAATTGAAGTCACAACATACATTTAAATTGCATACAAAAATAATATTAAGGTTATGAAGTCAAGCACTTAGAAGTTAGGAAATGCCAGAATTAAGGTTGCCCAGTCTCCCCTTCTGCATATGCTACGGTTTTGCCAAACATTAAGTAGGAAGTTTGAGGCTACAACTACGCTACCACTTATGTCGGTATAACTTATGTGGCTCAGGGGTGTGCATAAGCCATCCCTGGAGCAACATAAGTTACACCAACCTAAGCACCAGTGTGGAGCTATGTCAACGGGAGAGCTTTTCCTGCCAACAGTTACCGCCGCTCGTTGGAGTAGATGAAGTAAATCGATGGGAGAGCTCTCGCCCATTGGCTTAAAGCAACTGGATGAAGCTGCACCACTGTAAACTCTCTAGTGTACACATAGCCTGAATGGGTAGAGCCAGGAATAGAACCCAGCACTTAAACACAAAAGAATATCCTCACTCTCTTCTCAAACCTGCTACATCCACAGGTTCGGCCAATCATGGCTCCCACTGGCTCCCCTGCAGTAGAATATCTAGGAAGCATCTGTTCGTAACATGCAATAACATGTTGTATCATTTGGTAGTAATTTAAGGGGGATGATCTTAACCCTTTGTGAATATTATTACTAAAAATAACAGTGTACGGCCCAAAGTAAAAAGCATCGTGTTTCTCCTGTTGCTATTTAAGTACATTCAGATCAGACTGCAATCACAGTTCCATGTTCCCTTTCTTCCTTCTAGAAGATGGGTCCAAATCATCAGCTGAGAACATGATTTTCTGATCCATATGTGAAATGCAGAGTTCCCCTCCCCATGTGAAAATGCCTCTACAGAAGTATCCCTCTTCCCATTAGAACCCACTGAGGTATCTCCGTGGGCCATAAATCCATGGGGTGGCAGTCGGGCGATGGACATGCTGGGCATGCGCACATGCCCACACAACACACAAATGAGTAGCAGATAATACACCCTCCAGTTGTATGACATTTCCATAGCCTTCCATCCATGGTGAGGGACACCTCCCTTATGGGGTGTTCTGGAGGCAGCTGCTGCAAGAAATGTTTCAGGAATCCAGAGGTGTTGCAGAGGCACAGCGTGCCATGCAAATGCATCAGTGTTCCCTGAGAGAGCCAAAGACCCTTGGTGGTCTCAGGGTCTCTGTGGGGGGGTTGTGCTACATCCCTGCTTTTTTCCATGGGTGGTGAATGAAGAGATAGTGGAAGGGACAATCTCTCTTCCTCCCACCTGCCTCCCCCAAACAAGAGAATGTAGAGGAAAATCTTCAAACACAACTGTGTATAGTGTCCCATCTTCTACCTGGCTATTACCTGCATGGGTACAATTTGGCCTTTTTTTAATTGTTGCATTAATCTATGTATCTATAAAGGACATTTTATGCCTTCAGTCTGTGTATTGAACTCCCACTCATATCAGTAAGCCTTCCACATGTGGAAAGAGGAAACAATGCAATGTTAAATTAAGATTCTTTGTTTTAACAAAAGACAATAAATCCTTATCCATGATTTTTTTTAAAAAAGGAGAAAATGAAACTTCCAGGATTTCAGATGTTAAATGGTTGAAACATTTCTTATTTAAATGCAAGTTTAACTTTTTTTTTAATGGGATGACAAGTACCTTTGCCCAAAATTCTCAGATAAAATCAATCTGAAATATGGAAGGGGGCTGAAAAAATGAAGTTTATGTGGATTTGCTTGGTATAACATTTAATAAGATAATCTTGATACATTTTCTTTGATCAATTCATTTTAGTTTTTGATAACTCACCTCTGAAAAGAAAACACAAGGTATTACACACTTTTAAAATTAAACTGGTTAAGTTAAAAACTAGGCAGTTTACTTATACCTATTTTGCTTCTGCCGAAAAATAGCAGATTTTACAAACTCATAATCCACTGCTAGTGTAAAATATAGGACAAAAAATGAGAATTCAAAAGTAGCATTATAATGACCAAAATTCACTATGTGTTTTTTATTATGTCGGAAAAACTCTTTTAAGAAATGGAAATCACTACATTCTATTGATTCAAGCACAGAATCTTCAGACATAAGTCATCAGTGTTGACACTTTCAAATACATAAAACGTGACATCTGCTCCTATAAATGCACTATCCAGGCTGTAAATCATCAAAGAGAAAAACAGTTCAATGTCATTTCAGCCACTGTAAGCTATGGTTTACAAGTGAGAGATAAAAATAGTCATACTGTCTCTATGACATCTAAACCACTTTTCTATTGCAGTATTCTGTGTTCTAATTTATCTTTGTGGTTGAACAACACACAATCAATTGTAAGCAACTAGTGTAGTTTGATTTCAGTCAACGGCAATTTTCTCTAGCTTTCTCTATTCCTCCCCACCACCACCACTGCATTGACTTTAAGTGCTCTCCCAAACATACTCTCTCAAGTGTAATACTTGGCTGAGAATCTGAAGATTTTAATTCATCATTTTAAGTATGAAAATATGGGGAAGAGGCATTAGCATAATAATTTATATATAATGATTTAGGAATACTTATAAAATCTTTTATATACATATATTATATCTGCTCCCATGTTGGTGAAGAATTTATACAGACATAAAGGACTAATTTTGAATAAGGGGACACTTTACCAAGTATTATTATTAAAAAATGCATCATTCCTGACCAAAGAAAATAACAATACCAAGTATTTTGATCCCGTCTTGAAAGAAATGTAAAATAGCCTCCTATGGCTACAGTACTTTGTCAATGTAATTAGTATGCAAACCCATACTCAATTTGCATAAAGTTCTAAAACATTTTTTTGAAATCTTCAATGAATCACTTCATGTAATTGTGAAGTGAGAATATGACTATCACAAGTGGCATATTTTATTATTAGCATTTAAGAGTCACAACACGCATTATAACTTAAATCTTTTTTGTACATGATAAAGCCAGCTAAGGTGAAGTGTCTTAGTTACTGGTATTAGCATTTTCTCTCCCAGTGAAACATGTCTACAGTCAACACAAATGTAGGGAATATATGCCATTATCATGATAATTTAGGCACTGATTTCATAATGAACATGTGAGCAGACTGCTGAGCCCACTGAAGTCAATGGCACAGCAATACATTGCAGAATCAGGGCCTTAGTGTGAACATGAAAAATGTGCGGCATGTCCCCTTCACACGTAATTCACTGTTTCCTGAAATGTACTTCACCAAGCCTTTTTCTAAGTGTAAGCATCACCTCTCTGTTCATCACAGGAGGGAAGACAAAAGGGTAGACAAAAGCTGCCAAGCTTGATATTTATATGTCAGGTAAACATATTTGTGATCTGGCAGAAACATAGTCACTGACAATTTACTTCAGGAATATTCTTGGAAATATACCCACAAACGTGTGCAGTGTGAGCAGCAGTGCATACCCAACATGCTGTCAGGAGCGTCCAGTGCATGAGAAATCATGCTGTCATGTCTGAAGATTACACACATCGGGCAACTTTGGGCAATTGTATACTCTTCAGGAGCAATGTGCATGCTGAAATCCATATCATTTTGTGCTAGCTGTAGATGGCCCCATATGTATATACCACATTTGCAGCCCCTTATTCCTCAGACCATATATTTAGGATTAAGGTTACGTTTTAGTCATGGGTATTTTTAGTAAAAGTCATGGGCAGTAAACAAAAATTCGCAGCCTGTCCCTGACTTGTATTATATACCTCTGACTAAATCTTCGGGGAGGAAGGAGGCCTGTGGGTGCTGTGGGTGCTCAGGGAGGGGTGGCCCAGAGGGCGTCGCAGGTGCTGGGGGGGGGGGCAGCCCAGGACCCCTGCTGGTGCTGGGCGGGGGACGGGTGGCAGCACGCAGCCCAAGACCCCCACTGGTGCTGCAGGGGGGTGGGGGGAAACAGGTTGGTGGGGCTGGCAGGCTCCCTACCCAGCTCCGCACCTCCCCAGAAGCAGCGACATCTCTCAGCTCCTAGGTGGAAGCATGGCCAGGCCGTTCTGTGAGCTGCCTCCACCCCGAGTGTCGGCTCCGCAGCTCCCATTGGCCAGGAACTGCGGCCAATGGGAGCTGCGGGGGCAGTGCCTGCAGGCGGAGGCAGCATGCAGAGCCCCAGGCCGTGCCTCCACCTAGGAGCCGAGGGATGTCACCACTTCCAGGGAACCCCCCCGCCCAAGGTGCCCAAGGTAGGCACAGCCCAGAGAGCTCACCAGCCCCCACCCAAATTCCTGCTTTTGCTGGGGGAGGGGAGGTGCGGTGGCCTGAGACTGCCCCAGTGCAGCCAGTGTGGCTGGCCCAGGGGATGGCTGCCTGAGCTGCTCAGGCAGCCCCCAGGTCAACCACACAAGTCACTGCAGAAGTCATGGAGGTCACGGAAAGTCACAGAATCCGTGACTTCCATGATCTCTGTGACAAACTCGCAGCCTTACTTATGATCATATAGAATGTTCTACTGCTTTAGCCATGAATATTTGGTACCCAATTCTTATGCACCATGGTATAATGTTGTTTGTATGCCTTCATCAAGAACCCAGCACACTGACTTGGCCTTCTTTTCTACATATATTTTCCTCACATGGCTGCAAAAAATTTTAGCCCTGGCATTTTATGGGCACTGTGTTTTAACTGTACAATTCTCAGTTCTCAAGTTTCTGAAGTTCAGAAATTCAGCAGTCCTGTTCAATGCTCAACTTATCTGAATGTCTCTCTTACAAAATATGTGCTTGCAGTTTCACAAAACGTATTGCACTGTCAGCTGAGAAGCCTAGCAAGCTAAGTGAAATTGCAGGCATTTGCAGATAGTCACATAACATAGTCACATAGAACTTGTCTACATGGAGCAACAGTAGGCACTATGGGGGTGGTACTTCTGAAGCACACTAACATATTGAACACTGACTCTTGCATGTAGTGCACTGTAATGTATTGTTGTTTCAAACTACACTATGTAAAAGTGCACTAGGGAACGCTCAATGCTCAGGAGCAGGTTCTACGCAGACCAATTAATGTGCAGCATGCTAGTGCACTGTAGAAACCACACCCCCATAGTGCACATTGCTGCTCCACGAAGACAAACACACAGTTAGAAAGATAATATTTATGTGGGGAGGGATAGCTCAGTGGTTTGAGCATTGGCCTGCTAAACCCAGGGTTGAGAGGTCAATCCTTGAGGGGGCCACTTAGGGATCTAGGGCAAAAATCAGTACTTGGTCCTGCTAGTGAAGGTCCTGCTGGACTTGATGACCTTTCAATGTCCCTTCCAGTTCTAGGAGATAGGATATCTTATTTAACATTTCTTCACGTGTTTACTAGATTTCTGCACAGAATTTCTATCTGTCGCATGGATATCACCTCATGTATATACACAGAATGTATCACTAGTGTGTGTATACATGTGTTTACACACACAGACACATACCAAAACAGTTAAGCAGATCACATCTCTATCTTGAATGGGCTATTTTCTTATCAGAGAGAGACTGATCCTCCGCTGAATGCTACCTGCGAAGTACAGTAGTGAGCATTCTCAGGTCCCATTGATATTAATGAAAACTGAGGGAATTTAGCACCTCAGATGATCTGGCCCACTGGTACATGCACACAACTCATAATCATTAATGGTACTTACACATGTAAACTGTAGGAAGGAAAAATCCTTCAATAACACATATTGTGGTTGTTGTGGGTCAGTTCCTGAGCTTATTCACCAAGGCACACTAAAAAGGTGTCCTAATAATTTTAAATCAGACATTTTAAAACACAAACTCTACCCTCTTCAGAGCAGGTAAGAGGATTTTTAAAACTTTTTGCACTTCCATTGGAAAATTTTACCATGTGTGTTTCTATTTCTGTCTGCACGGCTCTCACACACATATTACATACCCTCTTTTAGGAAGGACAGTCCCTATATCTTTTTAAAGTGAATACCTAAGATTTGTCCTATCTGTACCTCCAGAAACTTCTCATAGCCTGATGAATTTCAATAGAGTTAAAAGATCTGCCCCCAATAGTCTCACTGAATGCCCTTATTCAGAATTTCCAAATGTTTCCAAGTATGAGTGCATAAAAGGACAGTGAAGTGGTAAAATATCTGTCATAAGAAGTGAATTACTTCCTAGACATGGAATTTTGAAAACCTAGTGTTCCTGGAAATCTGCCTCTAACACTGGATCTTGAAATTGTGAAACTGCAAAAGCACAAAATAATTTTCCTATTCTGGCTGCAGAACTCATCTTGAACTGTTGCAGACTTCTTTGGCCCATGCCTAATGTGCACATAAAAAAGATCACTGAATTCATACAGCCTGGGGAAAGGGTATTTTTGATTAATAAGGATCTTCTTTACTTGCAAAGTTAGTTATATAACAAATTCTTCCATACATTAAAGTGAAAGAACATATTATTCTCTATTTTGTTCCACTTGCATCTAGTTTTGAATAGATATTTTTTGTTTGTATAGTCATTTTTGAGAAAATAGACACTTTGTATATGCATGCATACATTTTCTAGTTTTTATGACACTGAAGTTAAATATATTGTATTATTCTTTAGCATAAAATGTGACAGGCAAAACTCCCATCCCCGTCATTAAGAAAAGAAAAAAAACAGTGACAAAAGGCCAAGGACTAGATTGTAAAACCCTCTTCAACTGGTGAGTGCTTACTGACACAAGTAGTCCTACTGAAGTCAATGAGATTACTTGCATGAGTCTGCTCCCTGACAAGAGTACAGGCTGCACAATTTAGCCCTTATAAGTTTAGAGTTGAGGGAGAAGGGGAATTGGGAATGAAAAGCAAAAGGCACAGATGATATAGTTTATCCAGCATTACAAGTTGTCTTCATTATCACCATTTTGTTGCTGCTTTGGGAGACCTATCAAATACCTGCAGAAACTACACATGTCAAATTGCTGACTGTGTGACAAGTCCATTAATGTTTGAAACGGGATGTTTCCTATGCACTTGGAGGAGTATTCTGCCCTCATGTTGCACACGTAACTCCCACTGACATTAATGAGAGTTCCACACATGGAACAAATATAGAATATTCCCCTTAGGTTTCACACCAAAATCTGCAGCTAAGGGAAGATTCTATTTGACATAGAGGATATTAATTGACTAGGGAGCACCTGGGTCAAAACCAAGGCACAATTGAAGTAACAGTGTTGGCATCCAATACAATGGCTAGATAATTTGATTCTGTTACTCCTTGCCTATTCACACTATATTATAAATATTATCACCAGGCCAGTGGAGATTTAGAAGAAAATGTCAACATAATCTCCATTTCTTCTGAGCATGTTCACCCCCATGGTTGGATGGTAGAGGAGATTCACTGTACTAATGCTGTATATTTTTCAATAATCCTTTGGTGGATGACCTAAAATACGTTGTTGTGACAATAATAGATACCTGAATGAGGACTTCGATTTTAAATTTCTATAATTGCCTATTTGTGTACATGCCAATTGCTCTGTACTTTCAGATTTTTTAAAAATAAATATACTTCTTACACCACTTACCCCCCAGCTAAAAGAACATTATAAGGGTTAAAATGTTTATCTTGACCATGGTCCCATTTCTAATAGGCATACCTTTAGAATATTGTTCACTTATATAACTTTACTACCATCTGTTGAAACCGTGGGAGGAAATTAAAAAAGTCACAACATGCTGTATTGTCGTAATTACAATAAGAAAACTGGTTCATTTGTTCATGGAGAGACCAGGTGGGTGAGGTGATATCTTTTATTGGACCAACTTCTGTTGGTGAGAGAGACAAGCTTTTTTTCAGGTCCAGAGCTCTTTTTCAGGTCCAAGCTGTTCAGCAAGCACAGGCCTATTTTGCCTTTTGCTGATTTCAATCGATGTTATACTTTTATGTGCCCATCATAATCTGGAGAGTGAGAGTGATTTTATGTCCACTGGCTGGTTTCTGGGTTGGTGTGACATGTGCTTTTTGAGTGGTTTGGGTTAGAATGAGGTACCAGTGTTGCTGCTGTACTTGATACAGCATGCTACAATGCTTCTTATAAGAACATACGAACATAAGAATGGCCAAACTGGGTCAGACCAAAGTTCCATCCAGCCCAGGATCCTGTCTGCCAACAATGACCAATGCCAGGTGCCCCAGAGGGAGTGAACCTAACAGGTAATGATCAAGTGATCTTTCTCCTGCCATCCATCTCCATCCACTGACAAACAGAGGCTGGGGACAACATTCCTTACCCATCCTGGCTAATAGCCGTTAATGGACTTAACCTCCATGAATTCATCTAGCTCTCTTTTAAACCCTGTTATAGTCCTAGCCTTCACAACCTCCTCAGGCAAGAAGTTCCACAGGTTGACTGTGCTGTGTGAAGAAGAACTTCTGGTGTTTTCAATAATCCTGATGTTCTTTCCTTTCTACACTGATGTGCTCCTATGGGTCTAGGCAAGATTCACATATTTTAATATACTGTGGTGATCAAACATCCACTTTTACTTGCATTCAGCTATGCCCAGCTGCTAAGGCAATATTAAGCGTATTCCTTGAAAAATTAAACAGGGGAGGCAAATTTTAGCTTCAGAGGCCTGGTGTTTATGGTGGTTGTCTCCATACTTGTTTCAAATGGGAAGATAAGGGATCTCTTACACCTGAGGATCCATGACAACTCTGCTATAAGGTATTGCCAATTATTTGTCTGCAGGTTGACTCCCACTCTCTCTATGGGAACTATGTCCACGCAACAAGGATTTAATGGCAGCTGGCCAGGCCTGGGAGTGAGCTTATGATTAGTCACTCTAGGGACTGCTCAGTGGACCTAGAGGTCTCCTGTTTTTTTAACAGTAAAAATTCAGGGGTACAGCCAATGGTGGAAACAGTAACCTCAGCTGTCTCTGCCATTAAGACTGTCAGCACTCTGATTAGTGGTTTTAATTATCTATTGATCTTATAAGTTTTATGCCTTTGCCCATCACCGTAGTATCTGAGTAAATTCCATGCAAAATCAATAGCAGTAATCAAGTCCCTAGCAGACTTCATGGAGTCACTGGCACTTCTCTCTTTTCAGGGTAAATATTCTGCTTAGGGTATGGGGCTGAGGGTTTTTTTGTTTGTTTGTTTGTTTCGTTTTTCTTTTGTTTTTCGGTTGGTTGGATAATCTATTTGATAAATGTCCCTGAATCCAGCAAACTCTTACTCACGTAAATTGTGCACACTCATAACTAGTCCCACTGAAATCAACAAGACTACTAGTGTGAGCTAGTTTTTGCAGTCTTCAACCTTACAGTGGCAGTCACTTCAGGTTAGAAGTGCTTTGTGATTTCCTTATAACACACCTGCAACAACAACAACAACAACAAAGCATTTAACCAATGCCTGTTTACCAGTACAGTGAATTGTTCCATATTCTGTTAAAACTATATTAAAGAGGCATATTTTAAGAGTTTTTGTTTCATTTGAACCCAATTTTGAGTAAGAAGCATTCTTTATCTAATCCAATTTATGTAATCAGACTAAGCAACAAAAATGAAGTCATCTTGTTTCCTTTTGTTGGTTAGGATTACATTATTAAGGGGAAAGGGACATAAAATCAGCACTCTTTTGGGAAATAAATTAAGCTCCAAAGTATACGGTGACCAGACAGCAAGTGTGAAAAATTGGGACGGGGGTGGAGGGTAATAGGATCCTATATAAGGAAAAAAACCCAAAAATCCGGACTGTCCCTATAAAATCAGGACATCTGGTCACCCTACCAAAGTATGACAACTTGCATGAGTTTAAGCAGTTTGTTAGGAGGCATTCCTTACATTTTTCCTGTTATCTGCACTATTATTTTATTTTTAAAGTTTTTAAAAAAAACCCAGAAATAATGGAAAGTAATTTTCAGCTAAAAATCTTATTTTAGGAGACTCATTAGAGAACAAAGCATACCATCCTCCATTAGTGTTTCTAAAACAACTGGTATTACACTTTCAGTATTGTTATTACATTATTCTCAGGTCTAGCAATATTTTACTGGATTTTTTGTGAGAAACGTAAGAAAAACTACAAATAGGTTTAGCTATGAAATCTTTGATAAAAAGAGGAGAAACTTCGCACCCACAGAAAAGTTCTATAATAATTCTGATACTCTCAAAATTTAATGTTCAAATATCTCATTATAACACTACTGAGTTCACTTTTCGTCACATCACAGATATTAATGTTTTCTATTTCCTGGCATCCACACTTGTAACAATTCTCATGCTCTTAACTTTTTATTCTTAGTCTTCTGGGAGGAAGGGAAAGCAGAACAGAGATTAATATCACCTAGACTAAAATCTCAATCCAGTTGATACCCCCTGGTCAAAGCAATCAAAAAATTATGCAACCATCTAGATTTAATCAAAAATCACTTTATTTAAACAAAAGTGTGTGAAGAATCAGTGAAAAACAACACTGAGTAAAAGAGTGATGACCCTGTGCTATCTTCAACGTTCCCATGAGAGCGACAATGACAAATCGACACCAGCTAGAGTAGGCCATGTTCCTAAAATTCATTTCACTCTTCTATTTATTTTTTAGGAGTAGTCATTGCATGCACCTGAGGAAAAGATGCTGTTATTATGCATAATGGTTGCACGGCATGGCTGAATGATGCTACGGTACTTATAATTACATATTCACAAACATGATAGAACTTAATATTACTATAGATATCAAAAGAAAACAGAACTAATTAAAGAAGTAACTGCAAACAAAACAATATTTAAGCTCCCTTCCCCCTCCAAAAAAAAAAAAACAAAAAACCCTAATGAATCCTTTTAATATTAATTAAAGAATTCCTAACAATACATTCGAAAGCTCTCTTGGAGAATTCAGCTTACTGTTTAACAGTTTCTGACTAATTTTATTAACCTGTACATCTGAGAGGATCAACCCCCTCTGGGTTTAATTAGAAGAAAATTCAATTTAAATCTAAATGTCAACAGTGGTTACTAATTATGGCAGGGCCCTGGACCAGACATCTAGTCTGTAATCAGGCAGTTCTCTGGTAACAATTAACAGTTTTTTTCTGTTATGCGTGCATTAGGATTTTTTTAAATAAATATGATTCAGCATGGGACACAGATAATATTAAGAGCACCTACTGCTAGGTGCAAACATGCAGAAGAGGTTGCCAAATTAAATTACAGAGATTTCTCAAACATATAGATGAATAATAAGCAGCTACAAAACTAGGTCAGGGTCGTGAGCAACAGACCACTGCCCCTCCCCCAACATGCAAAATAAATATACCCACTATCTCTGAATAGAAATCATTCTTTTGTTATGCCCTTTGTCAAGAATACATTATTGCAAAATGATATTTATTTCCACAATCTTCACAGCTGCGAGCAGGACTGAATTAATCTTTCCAGAATTGATTTCATTTGCAATTTCATGATTATGATTATAAAATGTAAATGTATTACTTAAAAAAAGAAATGACAATGAAAGGCAGAAATATAAGAAGGCAGTTCTTTATCTACTGGTTTGGTTTATTCTGTACTAATGAAATAAACAGCTGACTAACTCTGAAGTAAAAACAAACACTAAAATAGATTGCAAAAATCTACAGTAAAATAAAAACTAGGGACACAATGAAAAATTAATCATTTTAAAATGTAACCTGAACAATGAATATGCGATGTTAAGCAAGAAAATTACCAGAACATGCAAAACATTATCAAAACTAGGGTAAGTTAGTCATTTAAGCTTGCATCAACTCCCACATTCTCAATGTTAACACTAAACACAATACTGAAAATGCTGATGTACTACTGAGCATTTTTATTTCATCTTTCAATTTGGTGATAATTTTTTCATAATTTGTAATTGTCTTTTTCAAACCATGCTGATGACCCACATATTAAATGAATTAAAATCCATATTTATAAAAACATTTGATGGAAGTTATTCGCTATGAATAGTATTTTATATGTTTAATTTCATTAATAAAGCTATGTGATTTTTTTAATTAAGCCTCAAACCTGAAATCACTTATGCATATATTTAACTTTAAGCCTGATCCAGTGACTTCAGTAGAACTATTTCACATTCTTAAATTAAGCACACTTTTAAGTGTTTATAGTACCTTAGGCCCCAGTTCAAAATACATAAGTAGGTGCTTAACTTTAATCACTTGATGATTACCTGTCTGTTCATTCCCTTTGAAGCACCTGGCATTGGCCACTATTGGAAAACAGGATACTGTGCTAGAAGGACTATCGGTCTGACCCAGTATGGACGTTCTTATTTTCTTAAGACATCCCTATTCAGGGAAGCACCTTAGCACATGAAATTATTGTACACATTATGAACATGCTTAAGTGCTTTCCTACATAGGGATGACTTCGGCACCTGCTTAAATGCTTTTGCATAATGGGGCCTAAGACGAGATTTTTAAAGGTATTTAGGCTCTTAGGGGATTTTAAAAACCATGTAGGAGCCTAACATGCATTGATTTCCATGGGAGTTAGGTGCCACAATAATTTGAAAATCCCATTGGGAACCTGAATACCTTTAAAAATCTGACCCTAAGTGTTTTTCTGAACAGTGAAGGGATTACACATTACTTAAGTATATTGCAGAATCTGGGCCTTAAATTCTATAATGAGTCACTGCGGGGAAAAATTTTAAAATATAGCACTTGAAACTGTGCAAGAAGATTTAGAATTAATGCTTGCTTTCATCTGCAAACACAGAACTGCATACACTAAGTATATAATGTATGAATTGGGTCTAACTATATGATTTGCACACACAAATGCCTGTTTGTTCATGTTGATGGCTGTGCACAGTAATTTCAGAAGCCAGTTTGAAAACATCTCTTAATGTATAGGTTACATATGTATTTTTAAAATTGTTGTTAAAAATGAAATTTTCATTGTGACCTATTGATGTTCCTGTTCACATGTACTAGACATGTCCTAATTTAGTTAACCATAGTTTGTTTGCACTTTTAACTTCCTTTCACTTTCTTCTCCAGCCTAGGGTTTAGCAAGTAGGCACTGCAATAGAAAAAAGTGCTGCTTCTGGGCTAGCCATAGTACTAACACTTATAAGGGCAGCAGGCATCTTCTGCTTTGGAACACTCGACATTTCCCCTCTGGGAAGCAAGAAAGAGAGAGGGCTTTGCTTTCTAATAAGTAATAACTGGACCTAGGATGCAGCACTTTGCAATAAGACTTTTAATGAGTCGGCCATAGTAATAAGCATGTTACTTAACATTCTGAAATGGCATAAGAACTCTAAACGTAACTGAGAATTTCTCATTTCTATGATACCCTACCCATGTTTATATTTCCCAGCATATGGATATTTTATTTTATTAAGAAATTCCATTTTATAAGTCAGAGACCCCAGGGGTGTTTATTACACTTCTTGGGTGGTTAGATTCACTCATCCTTTAGCCTCATGCCTTACAACAGTACCTGTGGCTTGTAATAACCACCCAGAAATGCTCTGCTAGCTGTGCCTCATTGATTATAATGCTTTTTGGTGAAATCCTGGCCCCAGTGGAGACAATCGGAGTCTTGCTTTTGATTTCAAAGAGGTCCGGGTTTCACCCTTTGTGCTTCTTGAAATTTTACTTGGGTTTAGTCTCCTTTGTGTTTCTCTCTAATGGTACTCGATAGGTTGAGGTTTTAATAAATAATCATTTAATACTTGCTCAACATCTCGACATTAACACATTTCCTTAAATCACAAATTCAAAAACATAAAATAGTATTTTTTTTTACTATGTACTGTATAAAGCATTTCTTATACAATTATTAAACCAAAATCAATGTGTTAAATTTTTGTCTTCAGTAGCAAATCAAGCACAGGTGTGTCTAACTATTTCCCTGTCCCCCCAAAAAGTTTACTTATTTTCCATGTTTAACTGAAGTTTTAGTTGAGATCTTTTGATAACACCAAAAAGGAAGTTCTTTCAACGACAGCTCAATAATAAGGTGAATGGAAAAACAGTTGGTTTCCTTCTGCCTCAACTGTTTACCTTAATCTGTTTTAAGTAAAGAACAGAAAGAGAGTATGCTCTTTATTACATAACAACCACAAAGTTAAACAAAAAAAAGTACAAAACACTGTTTTGTTCATGGATGAGATGCCACAACTGTGACTTTCCTAATTAATCCTACTTTCCCACCCAAGAACAAGAGATTTAAATTAGCATCTACAGGGGAGGGTGCTAAGACATAGAACTCGGACTCAGAGTAGACTCAAGGTAGCATGAATGTAAAGAATAGGCATTGAGCACAGTTGCCAACTTTCACGCAGTAAATAAGCACCATGACTTTCACAATAGGCCAATAATCAAACTAATCCTATTTCAAAACAAGACCAAAACAAACCAATCCCTAAGAACCCCAAAACTCTATGTGACCAGATCCCCCGGGCGTGCAGTCTGGGACTGTGGTGGGCCCACTGTGCACCCCTGACTCTCTCCCCACCTTGCCCCTGCTTGCAGGGAGCCGATCAAAAAAAGCAGCAACAAGTTACAACAAGCTACAAGCCAAACAAGCAACAAGCCATAAACTAGCCAACAAGCAACTCACAAGCCAATTAAACATCCTGGTAAAGAGTGTGCTGAAGGCAGCAATTTAATATAAATATATATATATAACAAATGGGAAAATGAGGAAGTCGGTTGCAATGAATACAAATTGGCAGTTAGGAAATACAGACAATTGATAGCAGCAGCTAAAGTTATGAGAGAAAAAAAAATCTACTGCCAGTAGGATTAAGGAGAAGAAGAAGGAATTCTTTAAATAAAATCAGGAACAAACATAATCCAGACAAAGATGGTCAAATTATAAATCATGATGCAGAAAAGGTAGAAATATTCTTGTTCTGTACTGGGAAAGAAGCAAGATAATGTATTGATATCTGACAATGATAAATACCTACTATTCCTACAGTAACTAGTGAGGATGCTAAACAGCAGTTAGTTAAGTTAAACATTTTGTAATCAACTTGTACCCAAGAATATTAAAAGAACTGGCGGAGGAGTTCTCTGAACCACTAAGGTTGAATTTTAGCAAATCTGGGAACACTGGGGAAGTTCCAGATGACTATAAAAAAGCTAATAATAAGATAAACTATATGACCTGGGAAAACAGCCTGACATCAAACCTGGGCAAAAAAATGAAAAGTGATATAGGATGCAATCAGTAAAGATTTAAAAGATAATTGCATAACTAATGGAAACCACCATGGTTTTATGGAAAATAAGTTCTCAACAAACCCCTTCTTTTGATGATATTACAAGTTTGGTTGGTAAACGTCACAGTGTTGACATAATATACTTAGCTTTCTGCTATACTTAATATATTTAGCTATAGTGCTATTTTCAGTAGAATATCATATGGGACTATGACATAGCCCATATTAAAAGGTGCTTAACCGATAGATCACAAAAGGTAATTGCAAGTGGGAAAGTATCATCTAATGAGTTGGTTCTAGTGGCATCCCACAGGGATCTGTTCTCAGGCCAATGCTTTTCAAGAGCTTTATCAATAGTCTGGTAACATTTGCAGATAAACATAACAACTGGTGGACAGGTAAGTTATATAGACCCACCTGGGTCACTTAGTAACGGAGACTCATTTGAACAACACACATTTTAACAGTCAAATGCAAGGACATCTAGGACCAAAGAATATAGGTCACACTTATAAAATGGGGGATTTTATTCTGGCAAGAAGTTACTATGGAAAGGACTTCTGAGTCATAGCAGATAACCATTTGAACATGAACTGCCAGTGTAATGCTAGAGCTAAGAAGGTGAATTCAATCCTTGGATAAATAAGCAGGAGAATATCAAGTAGGAATGGGGAGATGTTATTCGGCATTACTGGAATATTGTGTCCTGTTCTGGTCAGAGGCTACTCAAGACAATCTGCCATTCCAGGCAAAACTTCATGGTGCCACCGCCCCTCCTCTCCCCTGACAAACTTTAAAGCCAGAAGAGACTAAATGATAATTTAGTCTGACCTCCTACACACCACAGGCCACAGAACCTCACCCACCCATTCCTGTAATAGGCCCACAACCTCTGGCTGAGTTACTGAAATCCTCAAATCTTGATTTTAAGACTTCAAATTACAGAGAAATAATCATTTATTAGTTCAAACCAGCAAATGACCTGTGCCCACACTGAAGAAGAAGGAAAAAAATCCCAGGGCAGTAAATTTGGCCTGACTGTCCCTCCATCATGATGGAGGGGTGGCCAGGCCGAATTTGAGTGGCCTTGTGACCTGGTGCATAGGGTTACCATTCGTCCGGATTCCCCCGGACATGTACGGCTTTTTGAGCTAAAAATAGCATCCGGGGGGAATTTGTAAATGTCCGGACTTCCCCCCCCATGCAGACCGCGCACGGCTAACAGGGCAGCTGGCCGGATGATGCCACTTACATGGGGCTCTGACAGCCAGAGAGAACCCCTCCTCCGTCTCCCCTGCAGCAGAGATCACTCCCTCCCTGCATTCGCAGATCGCCTCCAGCAGTCTGGAGCTCCTCCCCCGCTCCTCCTCCACTGCTGCCCAGCGTGCCGGGATGAACGGCTCAGGCCATTCCTGAGCAAGTTCACAGAGACATTAGGCGAAGGCCAACAACAAGGGAGCCAGGGGGTCGGAGAAGGGGCAGGGAGGTTTTGGAGGGGGCAGTCAAGAGACGGGGGGTCAGGAGTTCGGGGGGGGGCTTTCTGGGGAGGAGGGTGGATAAGGTTTTGGGCAGTCAGGGTACAGGTAGGGGTAGGGTCCTGGGGGGCAGTTAGGGTGGGGGGGGGTCTGAGGAGGGGGCAGTTAGGGGATAAGGAACAGGGAGGCTTAGGTAGGGGGTGGGGTTCTGGAGGGCAGTTAGGAGCAGGGGTCCCAGGAGGGGGCAGTCAGGGGACAAGGAGCGGCGGGGGGGGGGGGGTTGGGAGTTCTGGGGGCGGGGCTGTCAGGGGGCAGGAATGGGGAGAGGGATCGGAGCAGTCAGGGGACAGGGAGCAGAGGGGTTTAGATGGGTCAGGAGTTCTGGGGGGGGGGCTGTCAGGGAGTGGGGAGAGGTTGGATGGGGCATGGGAGTCCCAGGGGTCTGTCTGGGGGTGGGGGTGTGGATAAGAGTTGGAGCAGTCAGGGTACAGGTAGGGGGTAAGGTCCTAGGGGGCCAGTTAGGATGGGGGGAGGGTCTCAGGAGGGGGCAGTCAGGGGACAAGAGGCAGGGAGGCTTAGGTAGGGGGTCGAGTCCTGGGGGGAGTTAGGGGCAGGGGTCCCAGGAGGGGGCAGTCAGGGGACAAGGAGCGGGGGGGGGGAGGGTTGGGGGTTCTGAGGGGGGCGGGAAGTGGGAGGGGCAGAGGCAGGACTAGGGCAGGACAGGGGCGGGGCTAGGGTGGGGCTCCTCACGTCCTCTTTTTTGCTTGCTGAAATATGGTAACCCTACTGGTGCACAGACTGAAGGAGGGATGGTCAGGCCAAATTTGAGTCAGTGGCATCGTGACCCACTACATTGGGCAGACAGGCCAAATTAGAATGCTGTTGCAACCTTGTTAATGGGGTCACAATGCCACTCAAATTTGATCAGCCACCCTTCTGTCATGATGGAAAGGGGGCTAGGCCAAACCTGCTGTCCGAGGTAGCTGCCCAGAAATCTTCTATCTTAAGCAACTGCCTTGTTCGCCTATAGTTAGAATGGCTTCTGGTTCTGGTGTCCACACTTCAAAAAGGAAGCTGAAAAATTGGAAAGGGTTCAGAAAAAGAGCCTCAAGAATGATTCAATGTCTGCAAAGCATGCCTGATAACAAAACACCACAGAAGCTCAATCTGTTTAGCTTATCCAAGAGGAGGTTAAGAGGTGACTTGGTCACAGTCTACAAGAACATACACAGGAAAGGAATTTTTGAAAGTAGAGGGCCTTAATCTACCAGAAAAAGGCATACAGAGATCCAATGGTTAGAAGCTGCAACTGGATATATTCAGACGAGATAAAAGGCCCAAATTTTTAAGTAACGATAATTAACCACTGAAACAATTTGCTGAGGGATGTGATGCATTCACCATCACTTGAAATCTTTAAAGACTGGATATCTTTCTGAAGGATATGCTAATCAGAAGTTCTAGGATTGATGCAAAAGCTACTGGGTGAGGTTCTTTGACCTGTGTTACACACAAGGTCAGATTAGATTTTCATAATGGTCCCATCTAACCTTTGAATAGAGATCCCCATGAAAGGGATCATCCTTCATGTACTGTGATACATAGGATTTTATCCTACACTCCTTACTCAGACAAAACTCACACTGATGTTTTCAAGAATTTTGCCAAATAGGGGGAAAATCCTCCACTGGTGTAAATCAGCAAAGCTAAAGAGCCAGGCTTAGGCTGTATAGATTCATGCTCTGAACTCTGGAGGCCCACTAGGGTTGCCAGGTGTCCAGTTTTCAATCTGAACGCCCAGCCAAAAGGGACCCTGGCAGCTCTGGTCAGCATAGCCATTACAAGTCCGCTCAGTAGTGCAGTGGGGCTAAGGCAAGCTCCCTGCCTGCCCTGGCTCCATGCAACTCCTGTAAGCGGACGTCATGTCCCTGTGGCCCCTAGGCGTAAGGACAGCCAGGGAAGCTCCACGCATTGCCCCCACCACCGGCTCCACAGCTCCCATTGGCCAGGAACTGCATACAGTGGGAGCTGCTGGGGCGGCGCCTGCGGCCAGGGCCAGCACACAGAGACTCTCTGGCCGCCCCTGCACCTAGGGGGCAGAGACATGCCGGCTGCTTCCGGAAGCGCCTGAGGTAAGCACCTCCCGGAGCCCGCACACCGAACTCCCTCCTGCACCTTAACTTCGTCCCAGAGTCTGCATCCCTCACCCCCTCCCGCGCCCCAACCACCTGCCCCAGCCCTGAGCCTCCTCCCACACACAAACTCCCCCCCGTACCCCAACTGCCTACCCAGCCCAGTGAAAATGGGTGAGGGTGAGGGAGAGTGAGTGACGGATGGAGGGGGGATGGAGTGGAGCGAGGGCAGGGACAGGGCAAGGGTGTTCGGTTTTCTGCAATCAGAAAGTTGGCAACCCTAAGACCCACAGTTCAATCACTGGTGTTTGCCCAATGGTGCTCATCATAAAAGCTCTACTAGCAGTCCCTTCCAGATATAAACAATAAGTCTGCTAACTTTGTTGTGGAAAATTATTTTTCCTCCACAACTTAAATACCTTTCACTGTTTGAAACTGCGGAGGTATCACATGAGGAGAGACATGCACCCTAAAGCCCCAATCCTGCAAACACTTGCTCATGAAAATAGTCCACTGTTTTCAATAAGATGACTCACATACCTCAAGTTAAATACATGAATTAAATGTTTGTGGAATTGGGGCCTAAGAAAGTTAGCACCCAAGTAATCAGCAACTTAAATTTCACCCAGAAATCAGTTTAGTCCCCAGAGAAGACCACAGTACCTGTAGTGATCTTTACAAAACACCATTTGATAAGTAGCAATCTGCATTCTGCACCAGCTGCAATTTCCAAATGGGTTTTACAGTGCCTGTTTGGAGGGCACTATGCTATCCAACCTTAAAGTGACAAAGACGTGAAGTAAAATTATGAGGTGCACACCCAAAAGAAAAATTGCACCTTTCTTCTTGGTGCATTTGGTAAAAAAAGCTCTTGAGAAAACACTGCTCTGTTGTCACCCAGAAGCAGCTGCAGAATCAAAATGAGCCACAGTTTGCAAACCTGAGTGATAAATAGTGGGTCTAACTCCTCAACTGAAGGAGCTGAAAAACTCTACCATTTTTTCTTGTTTGCTGCACTCAGTCAAAAAGTGTTACTTTAATCATATACGTATTGAATCACAGTCAATAGCTCCCAGCCTCAGTCCTAATCTCTTACCCTGGTGATAATAACAATAGTAATATGATACCTAGCTCTTAGATAGCACTTTTCATTCATGGATCTCAAAGCACTAGGTGCTATAGAAAACCCTAAGAAAGGCAGATAGGTAAAACATTCCATTCCATTGCCCAGATTTAGCATCTGTCATTCATGATGCCATATAATATATTTTATATAGCTGCTAAAATTATAATAGGCTCTAAACAGTGCCATGTCTCATTGTGTCCTAATTTTTTTAAGATGCCGATATCAGAAACAGACAGCTTTAATATTTATGTTTTTAAACAAAAATTGCTGTGGAGTTTCCAGTTCAGGAACTATCTAGAGATTATTACAATAACAAGAAAAAAACAATATGTTGCACAATCCTGACCTTTTAAAATGTTCTCTAATATATCATGTAAAAAAAAAGTGCAGTGTTAAATAAGAAATTTGTTAGTCTTCAGCTCAGAGGCAGGTTTATTAGCAAACAGCTAAGTGGAACAAAAAATCTATAACCCTGATCTTATTGAAATAATTACAGAACCTTTAATGTCCCACTAGGCATACACAGAGAAAAAGATGGAGCACACAGAAAAAGAGTACAGTAATGAAAACAGACAGAAATAGGCCACTCATCCTACCTTTTACTTAGTGCATACAAACCACTGTCAAAAATATAAGACAATATAAAAATGATTGCCTGCCCAAAAAAGATTTAAAATTTTCTTTTCTCTTTGCTAAATTTTAGAAATGTGCATAGCAAAAATAAAATCTAAATTCAAGTTCAGAATAAGTAAATATTTTATCCTTTCTGTGTCTGTGTGTATATAATATGTACAATTATTAATAGGTATATGTGATGTTAAAATTACATTGAGGTTTAAAACCACAACAATCTCAACAAATACAAATTCGGTATGTTGTGTATCCTATATGTTTTATGGTGTACATTAAAAAAAAGCATATTAAACTACTGTGCAAATGTAACCAGAGAGACAGGAACAGAAAATATTGCGTGTATACAGTTACTATGGTGAAATACAACAGATTAGATAAACGGATACACAGATTAGATAGAACAGTATGGTCATGTTAATGATGCTGCCAACACCTTTTCTTTTGCATTTCTTGACTTATTTGGTCTGAATTGTGCAACCTGAAGCCTCAGTAGCAGCTCTGCCATGAGTCCCTAGTGAGGAGCAGCAAATTGCTGTGCTTCCCCTGGTGAAGACTGTGAGTCACAATCTACATCTTGATGCCACCTGTTCTATAGGTAAGAACTCTGACCCAGGCCTACCTACATCTGGAGCAGCATACGTCCCCTGTTGTAGGTGTGCTAGCCTATACTTTGGGAGAGACAGAGTCAAGGTTCTGCCCCCTTTTCCGACCCTCCCCAACTGGACACAGCAGCTTTGTGGAAGGGACAAAGCAGCTATGTGGAGCCTGCTCTCCTCCTTGTGCTGAAACTCATGGTACAAAAGGTCAGTATAAAGGAATAAGGAAGCACCATATGCCCTTTCCTCCCTTGCACTGTCATACAAGCCACGCCACTAAGGGTATGCCTAACACTGCAATTAAATACTCCTGGGGGAATTCTGCGCCACTGCGCATACGTAGAATTCATGTGTTCTCTTTCCCCAGAAAATACATTGGTGGAAAGGTGCTGCAGTTACACCTTATGCCCACCAGGGGCTGCTTTGGCACCAGAACAGAGAGCAGCCACTCCCCAGCCAGCCCCAGCTGCACATAGCGAAGAGAAGAGGTTCAGAAGGGCTAGTGGGGTGACAGACTGGGGAGGGGGCTGAATGGGAAAGGGGTTGCAGGGACACATGGGGACAGAGAGGAGACGTGTAGGGCCATATGGAGGTGGGGGTGCAGGGCCATGGGTGGGTACAGAGCCACATGGGGGAGGGTGGTGGTTGAGTGGGCACATGGGACCACATAGGGAAGGGGAGAGGGGTGCAGGGCCACATGGGGATGGGAGGAGGAGGGACGGCTGAGTGAGGGTGCAGGGACACATGAGGGAGGAGGTGTGGCTGAGTGGGTATGCAAGGACACATGAGGACAGGGGCAAACGTGCCTTACTGAATGGGAGAGGCTAGGGGTCAGCCAGGGTCTCCACGGAGGAGGCTCCTAACAATCTCTCCCTGTCCAAAAAAACCCCTGTTCCATACTTCTCCCACCCACACCCAACAACCCTCCAACTTCACACCCAGACTCCTTCCCAACAATTACTTCCCTCCCCCTCAGCTCCTCCATTATCCCTGACTCCCCCAAGCCTTTGCACTGATTCTGAGGGGTGTGGGAAATACATTTCTGGATTCTAGTTTAACTGTATTATTACTCAGAGATCTATATTAATATGCCTAGTAAGGAATCATTTGTCAAAAAACATTTCCTGAATCTTTTGTTGTTGTTGTCTGTATTGTTACAGACACATTTGCTGTCAGGTATTTTGAAATAATTTACCAAAATAATTGAAACTTGCATGATTATATTGTGTTATTTGGACAAATATAATATGCAGACTATTCGGACTATTGTGTGTGTGGCTGGAGACAGTTTTCTGCAACATTGGGTTTACAGGACAGCAAAATATTGGCCTACATAGTAATAAATGTATCTTCACAAGAGAAGATAGGAATAAGGAATTTTTTTAAGTGAAAGATAAAATAGTCAGAATATCTGACAGAACATAGAAAAAAATCTTAGGATCTGTGATTTTCCCCCCATATGAATAAATTTATCCCTTCCCTGAATGTTTTGTGTTTGTATTTGGAAGGATCTTGCTACAAGTCTTTCAATGAAATTCTAGCAATCTTCACATGAAAATTGACTAAGCAACAGTGATGTGTCTGTCAGGGTGAGGATAGATAATTTTTCATTATGATGTCACAGAGTGAAGGGTTCTTTAGCTTCTGCTATCATCCCAGCAAATGTCATTAAACAAGCTCAGAAACAATCACTTGATTTTTTAAAAATTATTTCTGATCAAACTATGCAAAATTACAACTCCTTAATGAGGTATATACTCATGGCAAGAACCAAGTTTCAAACGACAGCTACTTTTGTTTAAATAATTTTTTCAATAAGTGTGATTAGAATTTTTAGTTAGTTTTACATTGGGAAAGGTGTCACATCCATAACTCAAACTCGCTGGAGGGTTTTTGTCTATGCTCTCCAAAAAGCTCAGGTTTGTGCAGAGACAAAAAATAGAAACTTTAAACTGATAACCTGAATATTTCAGAAAGCTGTATGTGAAAATCAGAGAATTCATCCAAGATGCTGCACTATGTCCTTAAATAGAGAGGACATGACTATTTCCCATTATTATATAGACTGGTGGCCAGATGGTTATTTACACTGCAGCCCCTTTATACCACTCTGGCAGTGTAAGTGGGCCTTAAAGTGCATATAAATGTATGTTTATACCTATTTTAAACACCTTTCCAGTTACATACAGCGAGTGATGTAAAGAAGGCTTAGTGTAAATGAAAATTAGACTATGTATATATAAATAAATAAATAAATAAATAAGATGTGCACACATTCTGTAAAAATGATCTGTAAAAATAGGTGATTACTACAAAATACCAAAAAAGAATTATCATAAACTCTTTAATATAGTAGCTGCATGATATTGTTATGCTGAATGGGCAGTGATATTATTATATTCAACCTAGCTATAACACTTTAAAATGGACTTTCATATGAAAATGCTCTTCTCTCTTTCAATTCATTTATGGTGATATGACAAATCTTACTGTCCATTGCATTTTTATACTTATAATAGCAGCCAGAACATAAGCTTTTAAATATAATATTCCATGGATACATTCAGAACTTGAGTCATCTCTTGTCCTTTAACAGGAATAAATAAATGAATACAATGTGCTTGCTCTAAAGTAACTTGACTTCATACATTCTGAAAAGTTTATTACCTGTTCGGTAATATTACTTTCTAGGAGATATTATACCCACCTTGACAATAAGGAAGAAACCAAATCAAACACTTAATAAATTTCAGACATTTCGCTATGAGGCTTCAAGTACACAACAGTCCTATTAAAAGATCAATAAGAGTGTACTAACAAAGGGTCAGTATTGTGTTCTTTGGTTTAAAAATGTGTTTACGATGAATGTTTTAGACAATTCTCTGTGCTAGATAAGGGCAGCAGAATTTCCACTGTGCCATGCCCTTCAACAATAATGGATTTGTTTCTGTGGTTTTGGAGGAGAATGGAGTTTCCAAATATGTGCTAACAACAAATAAAAACAAATGTTTAAGCAATATAGCCTTGGTTTATCCCCATTCATGGAGGGAGGGAGGTTCTGTTCAAAATTGGAGGAGGGCAGGTTGTGTTGGCACTGCTTCCTCCCCTCCCCAAGCTTCTGAGGCTATGTCTATACTACCACTTATGTCAGCAAAACTTAGGTCGCTCAGGGATGTGAATATTCCAACCCCCAAGCAACATAAGTTACACTGGTATAAGCAACGGTGTGCCCAGCACTATGTTGGCAGGAGAAGCTCTCTCCCGTCGGCATAGAGCGACTAGATCTTACAGCGGTGCAGCTGCAACGGTACAGCTGCGCCGCTCTAAGCTCTCTAGTTTCAACATGGCCTGACAGAAGAGGAGATTTTTAAATGGTGACTGATGCACCATAGAAGCATTAGCAGCCAGGACAGCCTGAGTTAAGTCTTGAATTAGCTCTTGCTACCCTAGCAACACGACCTCTCCAGCTACCACTGCTCATTTGGGGAGCAACTTGGGACACTCAACCAGAGTTGCAGGTTCTGGGAACACATGCACTATTAACTCCTTTCCTGTAACCAGGCGCCCTGAATCTTGGGGTATGTTAGCATAAGACAGTGTAACCCAAAACTTAATCAAACCATATTTGTTATTCAATTAATTATATACGGTGTTTAACAAGTTTTAGTTCATACAGGCCTTCCCACTTATTGCATTCCATGTCCGAAGCTCAGCCATCTTAGCATCTGAGAACTAGTCACAGCCTCAAAAAAATGATACCACAGGTTACTACTCAACCCTCAGTAGAGAAGAGGAGATAGTGGAAAATGCAGGTCAGAAATACAAAATACCATCGCATATCTTTATTAGAAAACTCTCCCAGAGAAGAACTTTGCGATGGTCTCTCATACATCCATCATTTTATAGTAAAACTCCAAACCAAAAAGTCTCACCCAGTCCAGAACCATCACCCAACCCCAATAATGGAGGCAAGAAACTGTGCCCAGTTCACAATCATCTTAAGATTGTTCTGATTTATGTTCCCACGGGTTATTTTTACGTTGTGGCTTAACAGCTTGTTTGAGAAGGGGAGTATTGGATTGTTTCAACAGTTTGTAGTGATGATTCCACCACTCTTCACTGCAGACTGATGATATAGATACATCAGGACTGGATCTGCGATCACTTACACAGGTTTTATACCTGTGTGATTCCACTAGCTTTAATGGAGATATTCTGGAATTATTCTGGGCCAAGTCTCACACATCTAGCATGACACTCACTCATTTGCAAGCTCTGTCATGCAGTCCTGCAGCCCAGCCTAATCCTCATGCATCTAGCTGGGCTGCAGGGATGGGCCTGCAACAGCCTCTCCTGGACTCTGGGGCTCCTTTGATGCCTCTCTGCAGGCAGCCAGGAGGCCTCTATATTTACCTTTTCTCTGATTCTCTTGCTGGGTCTGAGTGGGGAAGGAGAAGGCAACAGTGGCAAACAGCAAGAGGCTGAACAATAGTCCCAGATACCCCTACCCAGCAGCTAGCTGCCCCCGGACTTCTTAACCTCCAGAACTCACCCATCTACCTATTGTTGAACCACCAGATGACCCAGAACCAACCCACTTGAACCTTGCGCATCCACCAATATATCCCTGCACTCCCAGACACCCTCATGCACCCATTCACCTACCCCAATCACAGTTGCCAAGATTTGTGCAGTAACATATTTCTATCATTACATTTACAACCACTTCTGGGCCACTATACACTGCCAGTGTGGTGTAAAAGTTCTTAAAATAAATGAGAATCTGACCCACAGTGTAATTTAATAATACACATTAGTTCATCTACACTATATTAAACAACGAGATGGCCAAAGACAGGGACCTGTTTGTGTGTATGGGACTGATGCTCTTGCATAAATGATTACTTTTGTAAAGAATAACATGAAGAAGTTTACTAAGCACAAGTAGCCTAGTGACCACACAAACCAATTGAAAAACAGCTAATATTAGTAGGAATTTGGATTTCAATATTTGCTAAGTATCCACCTGTTTGGGATGATAAAGTATGGTCTAATGTGGTTTCTGGCAGCAACCACCAATTTTTGAGCCAGTTGCTACCATTTTTGGTAGCACACAGAAAAACAAATATGGATACCCTGTAAATATAGAGATCTATAAATTCTGGAGAATGGCATCCTAAGAGTGGAGCTGAAATTTGATACAAAAGCTGCCATTATTAAAATGTCACAAGAAGATACTATAGAAAATAAAAGTCAAAATATTCCTTGATAAATTATAGATCACTATTCCGACACTGAAAAATGTGCATGTTTATAGCTCACAGATTGGCACATCTGCTCTAGATATCAAAGGGCTTTGAAAAGACTGTCATTATATTTAAACTGTATAGTAAAACTTCTGAAATGCATTAAAAAGAGCAATGTTCATAATTCTTAAGACTGTTGAAACATATATGTTCAGATGCTTTCTTGTCCGCTGGCACGAGAAAGAAGGTAGACCCTGTAACCTTGTTATAGTGTAAAGTCCTATGAGCCATGAAAAAATTCAAACTGCATCAGTAAATTCAGTACAACATGGGGAGTATTTTTCCTAGGTGCATGCTTGAAATACGAGATACACGTTGCACCACTTAAACTATACATTATCCTTAACTCACTTTTAGATTTTTTTTAAATGATGTAATTGTGAAATGGGCTCTCTCTGAAATTGTAAATGGCAGGAAATAGATAGTGAGGAATGAGTTTAAGTATAAACAGCTTAGCCCTGATTCATGAATTTTTTGTCAAAGCCTATGGTGAAGCCCATGGACCTATTACTTTGATAGGAAACCATATCTGTGGTCAGTGATATTTCAGTATTTCAAAGCAAGACCAGGGAAAACCTTGGCAAATCTGACTCTCTTTATCTGTGAGTTTTGGTTTCATTTGAACTTGAAACTCTAAGCGAAATTCAAGGAATGAACTGAAACCTTAAGAAATGGCTTCCTTAATTCTATGCAAACCAACCCATCTGTACAGGTCTAGGTATGACATACCTTGTAACAAAGAGCTCGCAAAATTCCAGTTTGGGAATTACTACTTACCTGTGTAATAACTCCCTGTAGTTTCAGTTTAAAATATTCTTTCTTTCCTGTCCTAAAACATTGTGTAGTATTGTTATTCACTATTATAAGTAGCTACATTTCACCCGAAGGATTGCTATTCTTCTGTGATGGATGAAGTGATTCATGCTTTCATTATATGTGAAGTGATTCATTCATTTCCAAAGAGTGAAACATGCTGGAACTTTCATTATAAGCCCCTGCTTTCACATGCTCGTAACTTTTGTGAAAATTTCTCATTTAGTCTGAATTTTTCCATGCTGGGTCTCAGCCCTGTCTCTGGAAAGTTTGAGAGACAATCACTTTAGCTGTTTGAGTCATATTAAGACTCTTTAGCTCAATAACTAAAAGAAAAGAAAAAAAATCACTGTAAAATCTGCATGTAAATAATGAGGAGTTGTACGTGTGGGGTAAAAAATACAAATCTTAATTTAAAAAAAACAAATGACTGAAAAAACACAGATGAACCTGCTGGATTTTATTATTTTTATTTTTCATTACTAACTATGGTAGTAAATGTAACCAACTTCTATATCTGAATAGGAGTGAGTTAAAAATACTAGGAGAACCTTGTTCCAGATGTCTAGCTGAGCTGGTGTACCATGTAGTCAATGTTGAGAAGGGTGTAAGGTGTCTTTAAGTCACCCCCTGCTGCAATGGCAACTACATATTGCCAGAGACAAAGCAAAGCAGTCAAATAAATCAGGGTGAAGATTTGGCCCCTGAAGTTTTGCATTGTCTGACTTTTTGTTAAAATATGTAACTTTAAAAAAAAAGAATCTAAAAGTATAAATGATAGTTTTTAGCACTGGATTGATCCAAACTTAGTTTTAGTAACATGAGCAAACACTCCCACACCCAGGGTCTACAACAAATCCACCAAATTCATATGTTTCTTTATCTTAATTTTGTAGTTAAAAAACATCTCTATTTGAAAACCAGAAGAGAAAGGCTACTTACTGTGTTAATCCACTGCATAAACATGACGCATCAAAAAAAGTCTTCAGAAATGTCCTCTCATGTAGCCAGAGACTGCCACATAGTTCTTTATAAATCAGTATGAATAACCTGAATTGCACCAGAAATAAAAGGGTCAGGACAGTTCACGGAGAACTGATGTAACAGGTTCCTTGTGGCTAATACTACCTAGCAAGAAGGCAGTCTCAATCTGTACCAGATGCATCTGCCTAGTGGTCTTACAAGGTAGCTCCAGTAGAGTGCATTGTAATAATCTAATTTGAAAGTCCAAAAGGAATGAATTATTGTGGACAGGTTCTGCTATGAAAGAATAGATCAAACACTCAGCCAATGATGAGTCTCAGTCAGCTCACTCACATCCAAATCCCAATCGCAACCATCTGCTACTTCAAGTCCAGTGTTTTCTCCGTAGCATAGACAGGCCTGAGACTAACTGAAAGGGAAGGAAACAATCTGGAGATTCCACAGTTGATTTACCAAAGACTACCTAATAATCTTCACCAAAAAGGTAATATTAGGGGATGGGTGATAAGTAGCGAGACTGCTACTGGCATGACAAGTTTTCATCAGAAACTACTATTTGAGGAACTTCAACCTTACCAACAACTTCAATCAACAGTGCTTCTCCGAAGCAACATTCATTTACAGGAAGCACAAAAATTATCAGAATAAATCTATGCATCTATAACCACTAATTTCTGCAACATATCAATAAACATTTTGTAAAAGTAGGTCATTTTAAGATAATTACAGACAGTATTGATTTCGTATTAGAAGCCAGTAATGTAAATGTCCCGATTATGTCTTTAGTAGAATTTTTTGAAAAGCAAATCAGCTGACATTACAAATAAAGGAAGTTAATTTAATACTCATGTTCACCCAAATGATCCATAACTATGACTTGGAACAGTGATTCTTATTCATATAATTTCTTTAATTAATGAGATACTGATATTTGTTATATCTGTTTAATTTGATTGTATACATTATATATAAATGTTGACTTTTTAAATATGCAGATATGTGAATCTTAACATCCTAGACTGCAATGAAAAACATGAAAGACCACATTCTGCTTTCTATAATCAAACTGAACTCAATTTATTTATTCATTCACATTTGTTCATTTTACCTACACTAGGCTCTAACGCCTGGATCCACAAAAGAACTTAGGTGTTGCAATGCTTAGAGTTGTGGCACCTAATTTTTAAGCACCTAGAAAATCACAGGAACAATACTGCAATACAGAATTCTTGGCTACCGAATCATTCTCACTCTCTCTTTTTCTTTCCTTCTGGCCCAATGACAATTTAAGTATTTCTCCACAGTGGGACACTCATTGGGGGGGGGGGGGGAAAGCGGGAGAAGAAGAAGAGAGAGAGAATGACTCTGTAGGCCCATGGTTACAAGGCACCCATCTGGGAATTGGAAGACCCAGGGTCCAGTCCCCCTGCTCCAATCACTCTTTTGTTGTTTATCCACAGTGGAACAATTTCAACGGGAGAAATGTAAGGAGCCCCAACCACATTGGACTAGCCCAGGGGTTCTCAAACTGGGGGTCGTAACCCCTCAGGGGGTCACGAGGTTATTACCTGGGGGGTCGTGAGCTGCCAGCCTCCACCCCAAACCCCGCTTTGCCTCCAGCATTTATAATGATGTTAAATATATTAAAAAGTGTTTTTAATCTATTGGGGGGGTCACACGCAGAGGCTTGCTGTGTGAAAGGGGTCACCAGTAAAAAAGTTTGAGAACCACTGAACTAGCCCATAGCTCAGTGCTTAGAGCAAACTCCAGAGAGATGGGTGACCCCTGTTCAAATCCTTTCCCCACCACTCTGAAAAGGGGGAATTGAACGTGGGTCTCTCAGGTTCCAGGTAACTGTTAACAACTGGATTAGTTATAGGGTGAAACCACCACCTTCTTCAACCAGATACTGAATGGGGCCTATCCTGGTAGGCAGCCTCTGAGCACGCCTACTGGATCGGGCCCTGCAGGTCACTTGGGTGGCCGAATGGTTTGTGAATAGCTCTGGGGCTTAGGGCAGGAGAGAGGAGTCCTGATGCCTAGAGGGCAGCAGCAGCGCACACGTGCAGAGGCAGAAACTTGGGTGCCAAGGGAACTTTTACCCTAAAAACATAGGCACTGAGTGAATTCAGGATTCAGAGGGAGTTTTGTAGATCACCGGGGATCCAAACCTGGGATTTAAGTGCCTAACTCTCATATTTAGGTGCCTAAGTCTGGGGTTTAGGAGCCTAAGTACTTTTGTGGATCTGGTAATTAGTACATTACAAAGCATATTAATATTTGTTTTCACTGTTGTAGCCTCTAGAGGCTCGAACAGATTGGGGCTCCATTATGCCAAATTCTGTACGAGCACACAGGAAGAGTAAATCCCTGTCCTGGAGAACTGCAGTCTAAATTAACACCAAGTTTGACAAATTAGTGTAACAAATTAACACCAGGGCTGAGGAAGGGTGCAGGACGGTGACAGAAACCCCTGGTTATGTAGACTAGCTATGTTCACAACTTGCAGGTTTCAGTTATTTTTAAAGCTATACATAACCAAAAAATATTAATGATGTCAATAATATAAAACAAACATTAAGATCACAAACAAAAGGCCTCAGAGGACAGGTAGGTATTTTAGTACGTCCCAAAGATCACCAAATCCAGGATCTGGTGAACTCTGAGAAGGGAGGGGAATTCTATAGCCATAGTCAGACGTGATTGTGTAGGTTCCATTAACAGAAATATTCAAAAGAAGAGCAAACTTTATTTTTCATTTGATAGCAACATCTCAGAAGGACAGATTACTATCTAAAGGTTAGAGCTCCACCTTTTCTACAGCTTTATAAATGATACAATCGAGAAATGACATGTTTACATAACTATAATGCCTTTAGCTTTTTCAATAATATAGAAAGCAAATGGAACATCCTAGTTATGAACTTCCTGTGGACAACTGCATAAGCAACACTTCAATAATGTGAAATAAAATTATTACTTACAGCTATATTCTACCCTTATTTCCATTTTGGAAAGCTCAAGGGAATAATAGGCTCTTTTTTGTACATTGGACAGTAACTTTGCTAACAATCATCCATTTTTTCCAATAGCACAGTTACATAATCCATGAGTTTATACATTAAAAATGTGTTCTCAGAGTCATTTCTTGTGGCTAGCTCCCAAGGTTGGGCCATAGAACTATATATATAAAAAACCATTTGTTTTTTACTGTGCCTCTCCTACAATAAACTCGCCCAAGCTTTGAGAAGAATATTATTTTACTGGTGTAAGAATGACAGTAAAGACAATTTGACCACACTAAACTATATGTCCTAAAGAAATACGTATCATAGTTAACCACGATTTTCCTGGTGATCACTTATATTATATATGCTATGAAAATAGTATCTTAGCAAACCTTGAACTTTATAAAGATTTAAGGTTCTGAATTAAAGCTTTGGAGAACATACTTTTTTTCTTATCAGCATACAAATAGATAATAGCTTGTTTTTGGCAGGGATTCTTTAAAGCTAAAGTACTTTCACCCTCAGGGTATCATACTGTCATTTGTTTTTATTTTCAAAATGAAAACAAATGGCATTGTAACTCCTAAGGGTGAAAAAGACTTCAGTCTGGTTTTTTTCTCTGCACTCTCATCTATTCATTTTGAGTTAGATGGAATATAGATATAGTTTTTCCCCTTTGGCTTCTATTGCCACGAAACGTATTCACTAGTTGTACAGTAATTAACAGCTCTTGACTGGAAAACTGCCAACATGTACAACGTGACACTCATCCTTTGAACACTAACAAAGTGCATAAGTAATTTATGTTGGATTAAATATCCCTAACAGGGACCCTTAAGTAACCCAATCACTTTAAACAGGCTCCACATGTATGCTCCTGTGCAGTGAAAATGTCAGACAGTGATAACCCACTAATAGCACAATTCTAACTATATTCCAGCCATTAGCATTTTATGACATCAATCCTCATTAAACCTGGCAAAGAATAAGATACTAATGTTTCCCAATTTTACAGCCAAGGTGGAAAAGAAATGGAGAAAATGTAGACAGGTGCTGTCTCCCAAAAAGGATTAACATTTTTTTAAAACATGGTTGCAATTTTCTGTTAGTACCTTTGTTTGCATTGAAAGAGAGACAACAAAGAGGTAAGGGCTACAAGGACCTCAATGGAATCCAGCCAAGAGTGAAAGAAAAGACTGGTATTTCAGCCATTGTGCTCCCTGCTAAAGCACTGTGCCAACTCATCTTCCAACCCATTATATGAAATTTAATTTAACCTGCTATGCAATTAATTCAGATGTTCAGCCTATTTTTTTCATGGCAGAATCCCTCACACAATGCCTTATTTAAATATTAATCAGTCCTCTTTCAATTAGGACTAATTTGCTTCACAGGGTTTCTCTCATCTTCTGATTGCAGGAAAATGGAGGTAACTTGCAACGTTTGAGGATAATTAACATGGTATTTTTATAATACTGATACATCAAATGGGACCTTAATGAACCCCGCTGATTCCATTTAGTAAAGCATGCCTCAAAGTTATAATCAAGAGGAAAGCCATTGCCATCTGTTTAAAATACTAAGGAGCACAATTTAAACACAGAACAGTTATTTCTCTAAACTGTCTATTGTAGGGTCTACAAAAGTCATTTTTTCATACAAACTAATTGCACAGCATTTAAATTTGAACCTTTTATTACATATATCCAAACAGTGGCATCCTAAAATTCAGAGGCCCTCCTTAATTAAATGTTGACAACCACAGAGATAAGTAATGTTTGTTAATGTTAATTTTTAAAACATGCTGTGCAGTTGCTGCAAAGGCAATACAAGCAAGTTTTACCACATTTTAATGAACATAATATTTAATGTACTTTTGCATAACATCCAGAGAACATATTTTTAATAAAATCTATTCCCAGCCTTTGTAAAACTGAAAAATAAAGGCATATGTTGTTCATTTGTTAGTTACTAAGAAAGGCAAACAAGTTAACATTTACACATGACCAGTTGCTCACAAAATGTTCCATCTGCTGCAAAAAAGGTCGAAGTTCATCTTTCTTATGTTTAGAATTGCTCTAGTGTTCCTAGGTAACTGTAGTCAAAACCCATGTGACAGAGATATCAGACCCTGACTTCATGATGAAAAAAAAAGTATTTCATGTGAAACAATAGCAATGAGTCATATTAGATCAAAACATTTATCTCAAATGTTTTATAATACCATATGTTTAAAAAGTTAGTGCATAAATGTTGAATTAACTATACAACTTACTAACTTTTTATAAAGGTCATAATGCAATCATATATCTGATCGATTAAAACTCTGGTATTTTCCCCTGTTTTCTTGTTTAAATCTACTCTCCTTAATATGTGACTACAAGAAAGGAAATGGCATCACTTTGTAAAATGTCAAGAATTTACTTTAAAAGAAAATGCTATTGAAAGCAAAAAATATTTTTTTGCGAGTACTTGCAACCTAGCTTTTTTTAATTAAAAAGTAGCTAACCGGCAGCTCTACCCTCATGGCAGGTTAAATTACAGTGGTGCAGAGGGGATTTACAGCAGCCTGAAAAAGGGAAGTGGAGATTCTACTGTTGTAGAGGAATCTCCTGGAGGGATAAACTTGTGTAGCCAGCTCTACAGCACCCAATCCCTTCCTGTGCATGGTGGCCATTCTGGGGTAGGTGACAACAGGCTGGAAGAGTTGTTCTCCAGCATTCCCTGGCAAACAGAGCAGCATAGGGGATCACTTCAGCCAGTGTTAATTGCAAATAAAGAACTTGCATCATGGCCAGGGAATCGGGATTAACCCCAGATAATTATCAGATGGGAATACAGAGAAACAGAGAGATTTTAAGCAATCTACGCAAGGCTACATATACTTTGGCAGAGCTCGGACTAGACCTCAGGAGTTTCTGGCTCTCCATCATACTGAATTCTGCAATTTATTTATTTATTGTAGGCAAAACTCTCATTTGGATTTTACAACTGGAGCTTTGTTGCTGCTAAAAACGTGGGAGACACTATCTGAATTCAGCTTATGAACAAGAGAAGAGGCATGGAGTTAAGCATCTAGAGAGTTAAGTGGAATATATGCCTGGCATGAACATAATAAGCCACTAAAGCCCAAATATCAGTGTCCAGGTGAGTACTCAGTTTCCTTGCGAAATGTAGGCAGGAATATTCTGGTCACTGCTCCTACTTGCACATCTAGGGCCTAATTTTAGGAAGTGCTAAGTATCTGCAGTTCCCATTGCCTTCAAGTGGGGTTGTGAGTGATCAGTACTTCTGAAAAATCAGGCCGTTAGAGGGCTACTTAGCTTGTCTGCAAAGCTAAGCCTGTGCATCACTTTGACAATCAGCGGGAAGATGTCCTTGATGGGCTAGTCAAGAATTATTCCAGTTCTCTGAAATGTTATGAACTTCCTACCTGCCTCCACTCTGAACTGGGTTCAACTTGTGTAACCAGCCTTTTAACCAGGTGCCTTTTACTTTAAGATATCTTGGTGACTAAACAGTCTGCTCTTGATTTGAATGAGACACAGTTGAATGTATCATTACACAAATAGCATTTTAGTGCATGTATCCTGCTTCCTCTGATCTGATGTAGATGTTTACAAAGGAAGGGAAAAAGACTAACAATTTGGAACTCCACATGTGAGAGTTCTTGTGGTGGAAGAACATTTGCCTACCACAATGCTTTAGATGTGTCTGAAAGGGAGGAGTAGAACCAGCTTGCTGTCTGCTGACACCTGCTACATGGTGCAGGGAGGGCACTAGCACCTGGTGGTCAAGTATTTCAAAGCCTACTGACAGATCTATAAGTATAAACATGGAGGTCAACCCCTCTGGCCATGAGGGGGTCTGCACCTAGTACAGCCAACACCATGTCAATTATGTAGCCAGATCTGGTGGAGATCATGTTCATCCATCATTTGTTCTCCATGACTTTTCACGGGAAGGCTATATTGGAAACAAGGTGACAGAGTTTTGGCATCTGTGCCTTTTTGAGTAACAAAAAGCATCTGTACTTTTTAATTATTTATTTATTTATTTATTGCATGTTTCAGGACGACTTCTAAATTCCCTTTTCAGAGTGAGTTGCTGATGATTTGGTCAATGCTGTTCTCAGCCTTCAACACTCAGAAGGGACTTGAATCCATCTCAGATGTGGTAGCATGGACAGCCCTGAATGCTTTCAGACTAGATGATCACAATGGTCTCTTCTGGCCTTAAAATTTCTGAATCTATGTATGCGATACAGTAACTCTTCGCTTAATGTTGTAGTTATGTTCCTGAAAAATGCGACTTTAAGCGAACCGATGTTAAACAAATCCAATTTCCCCATAAGAATGTAAATGGGGTGGTTAGGTTCCAGGGAAATTTTTTTCACCAGACAAAAGACTATATTATATATATGTATACACAGTATAAGTTTTAAACAAACAATTTAATACTGTACACAGCAATGATGATTGTGAAGCTTGGTTGAGGTGGTGGAGTCAGAGGGTGGGATATTTCCCAGGGAATGCCTTACTGCTAAATGACAAACTAGAACTTGGCTGAGCCCTCAGGTCTAACACATTGTTGTTAATGTAGCCTCACACTCTACAAGGCAGCATGAATGGAGGGAGGGGAGACAGCATGGCAGACAGAGACAGAGACACACACCTTGTGTGTGTGTGTGAGAGAGAGAGAGAGAGAGATGTGCATTGCCCCTTTAAGGATGCTGAACCACTCTAAGTAGATTGCCTATTTAAGTAGACCAGGAAGTTGAGACAGCAGCTTCTTCCAGCAAACTCCCTCCATCCTGAGCCCTGTAGTGTCCCCCCTGTTCTGTGGAGATGGCATAGGCAGGGGGCAGGAGCAGGGGAAAGGGGAATACCCTGATATTAGCCCCCCCCCCCCACATAGCAGAAAAGAGGCTCTCGGGAGTAGCTACAAGGCAGAGGGCAGGAGCAGCACAGGGCAATGTGGGGAGGGACAGCTGAACTGCCGGCAATTGATAGCCTACTGGGTGGCTGCCACACAGGGAACTTAGGGGAGCGGGGAGCTGATGGGGGGGGGCTGCCGGTCCACCCTGGTTCAAAGCCCTCACCAGCTAGCTGCAATGGGCTGCTCTTTCTGCAAGAAGTGGACAAAGCAGGCAGCTGCCAAACAACATTATAAGGGACATTGCACAACTTTAAACGAGCATGTTCCCCAATTGATCAGCAACGAAACAACATTAACTGGGACGACTTTAAGTGAGGAGTTACTGTAGTTCCAATGGTCTCTATTCACAGATTCTATGGCAGAGGACAAGGAACTCTTGGTTTCTTTCACAGAGCTAACATAGGCTTGTAAGAGTTTCTTGTACTGTTGGTAGCTCTTGTGTCATTTGATTTGCTGTTTCTTGCCTTCATGCTTCATCTGGCACAACTCATCCATACTCTATGGAGGTGTGCAGCAGGAGGCAGTGACTGGGGGCCAGTGTAGTGAAGAATAAAGACTTGTAATGTTAAATTGGATTGTCCACAAACTGAGTCTGTGATTGGGGTGATGTTTACTGTCAGTGCCCAGGCATTTTGAACACTTACTAGGGTCCATGAGACCTTCATGCTGGAAGATCCATTTTCCAGAGGGGAGGATGGGAAACTCTGGCTTTTTAAGAAATGATAATTAGAGTAGATGCCACACCATTGAACTCTATACCTAGGCTGGGTCTGTCCAGATGAGTGGCTGGATCCAGAGAAGACCTGAGAGGAGACCATGGTTTCCACATAATATACGATATCCTGAGCCCACATGTCAAATTCGTTATCCACATAACTTTTGAAATCTCCCAGGATGATGGCTTTTGCATTTCCAGTCCCAGACTCAACGGCAATTCCATAAACTCCATCTGAAACCTGTGAGAGCAACTGGGTGGCTTTTACACAAATAGGATTCTCATATTTGGTATCCACTTTCATTTGTTAGATCAGACCCCTTGAATGAGCATATCTACCTAAAAAGCAACAGAGGGTCCTGTGGCACCTTTAAGACTAACAAGTCTTGCATCTGAAGAAGTGAGGTTCTTACCCACGAAAGCTTATGCTCCCAATACTTCTGTTAGTCTTAAAGAAGGTGCCACAGGACCCTCTGTAGCTTTTTACAGATTCAGACTAACACGGCTACCCCTCTGATACATATCTACCTAGTTAGTTTAGCCATTATGGCTTTTTCCCCTAGAAAAACTATAACCAGATGTGCTGAAAGAGGTATGTTGAGAAGAAAAGTATGACCCAGGGAAAAGTCCTCTGAAAGTAAGGACTGCTGCTAGTTAAGAGTGAAGAGTGGATGACTTTTAAAGGAATTTAAACTGTATTTCTTTCTGTGACCTGCTGCCAAAACATGAATTGGAATATTTTTAAAAGGAATAATAATATTGCAGATTTAACTAAAAAAAGAATTAACTATAACATGAATTAGTATCTAATTTCAGTCAGTTCTGTTGATATGATCTGTTTCCTGAAAGGCTAGTACTACTGTACTTTAAAACAAAATTTAAAATTTGAATAAATTAGTAATGATAGTAACTTATATTTATAAAAACCTTTCCTCCAGAAGGGTTCCAAACCATTTTTACAGACTACATAGCCCAATCCTGAAGACTTTCCTCCTATCTTTTTCGGGCAAAACTCCCAATTTAGTCAATTGGAGTTTTTATTTAGTAAGGATTTCAGGATAATGTACTTCTTTTTAATTATTATTAATGATTTAATATGCATAGCATTACTGAGAACAATTTAGGACAGGAAGTGATTAATACTTTATTCAGTTAAAACTACTAAGGAGAATTTTAGGTAGGTAGAACATAATTAGCCAAATTAGAATTTGATTATGATGATCAGAGTTAATACCCATAGGGACTGATCCCGGCACAGATGGAGGCTGAAACAACCTCTTATGTAATTCAGAACAACTAAAAGACTGCTCTAAATTATGCCAGCTAGACAAGAGCTCTAAAGATCACTCTGCTGGGCATGGATCCCTGAACCACATGCTGTTCAAACTTCACCCCTGTAGTCACACCCCTAGCAAACCTCTGGAATACCCCTATACCTAAGGACCAGGGACAGTGGGTGGCATTGAACTGGCTATGCCAGCTTTTTGCCACCAAGGATACTCCTGACATCAGAGAAACCCTTAATTGTTCTTTTAGGGCAGCTCTCCGTCTTCTTTGTCCTAGGGCACAAGGTCCAGCCCAATATACATTATGTTATACTTTTTAGATGTCCTTTAAAAAGAGGTTGTAGATACAGTTAACCTCTGTTGAGGCATCTGTAGTTTAGCTCATAGACTCGTGTGATTTTCTCAACCACCAGCAGAACTCTACCTCAGAACTCTACCAGCAGAACTCTACCACATTATAGGTCTATCCCAAACAGCAAGGCAAACCAGGTAAGGGGTCCAACTCTACATTTAACTCAAGTCAGCTGTGCCTAGGTATAGTTGAGATCTGAGATTACTATGTGAATGATTCATGCCACAATATTTAATTTTTGTACTAAAAACCTGGTTGGTAACCCTTTTTCTTTTCTCTGTTTCCAAAGTCCATGTAATTGTTTATATGTGACTTTTCCCCCAAAACACAATATTGCACTTCTAGTTTTTATGACCCTATTGCTAACCCAGTTGCACTAATGAACAACCCCTTAGATAGCAAACAAGTTCACACATATAGTGTAAGAAAATAAAACTGGTTAAATTAACAGATTTCATTTTCAAACTTCCAAGGGATTATAAACAACTGTGAGTAAAAACTAAGAAAAAATACCAAGGCACTCATGCTTCAGAAGACAAAAATTCTTTAATTTTGAATATAGCTATCAAGAAAGATGGATCACAGCCACTCACTGTGTGCAGCAAAACAACTCATGCCAAAACTGTGAATAATTAACAGATTTGAAAATTTAAGTAGCTTCTGGCCAATCACACACATTTGGCAGAGGTGAAAGTTGCTTGTGTTAACTTACAACTACATTCTCCTTCAAATACACAATTGCCTGCCTGTCCCACTTTGGCTAGAAAAAGTAGCTTTTAAGTGTATCTTCCCAGAAGCAGAAAGGCAATTCTGAGACACCAGAAGAAACAACAGAACTATCTGCATTCCATATGCAAGTGTCAGAGGATTTTTTTTCATCCAAATAAAATCTATATTGTGGCCAGAAGCCACCACCTATGAGGGGGATCAGGAGGCCCCCTGCATCCTATGCAGATGAGAAAAGCCCCCTTTTTTGAGAGAGAGCGTTATATAATTTCACTGATAAGTACTTCTGAGCCTGATGCTCTTTCCTGGCCTTTAGAGACTGGCCAATATTTCATCCATCCATTGTAAAGTGTACCCAGTGAGACCCAATTTAGGGATTGTCTCAAGGAGGATACCTTTGTAAGAAACATTTCTGTGCCTACCAATCCTTGGAAAATACATAAGGGCTACTAGAACAGGAGTAAAGAGTAGCTTAGATATTTTATTTTGTTATTTGGGCATATGATATAATTGTAGACTTATAGAAAATAGATACAGAAGACCAGTCAAGTAAATTATTTCATCTCTCTTCCAATATAATATTGTTAGAGAATATGGCCCCTTCTGCCAAAAAAAAGGCCCAGAGTGGTGGAAAGAGGCCCTAAACACCCTGGTTCCAGTCCAGGGAGGATTCCTTTGGTGCAGGCACTGTGGAAGTCAGCAGTAATGCTGCCTTCCAAGGACTCCTTACAAGCCCTAGTGTAGGAAACATGCTGGCCAGGGCTTGTCAGAGAAGCTGTGGAGACTCCAGGCAGCTGTGGCCCATGGAACAAGGCAGAGAGTCTGCCATATGTTAGACAAGTTCCCAGGTCTTTCTAACTTTTGGTAGACTCCAGCTCCTGGAGCAAGCTTGGCATAGAAGGGTGCAAAGATGGTTCAAATCCACCTTAAGTGCCCACCCCTCATGGCTGCAAATTTCACCCTATAAGTATAGAGAAGGTAAATCTCCCTTTGCTCTTTTTCATCCTATTATTCTTTCTTTTACTTTTGATGGACTACCCTAAATAACTTACCTTCCTTCTTAACATTTACACATTTCACACAAACGTAAACCAATAATATTACTATGTCATTGTTAATTATACAAAACTATACATTCAGATATTCCTTTCCTATACAGACACTCTGAAGAAGGGAATTCTCTTTTGATTATTTTGGAACATTTAACTATTAATCTGTTTCACAGTAGCAGCTGTGTTAGTCTGTATCCGCAAAAAGAACAGGAGTACTTGTGGCACCTTAGAGACTAACAAATTTATTTGAGCATAAGCTTTCATGGGCTACAGCCCACTTCATCGGATGCATAGAATGGAACATACAGTAAGAAGATATTTATATATATATACATACAGAGAACATGAAAAAGTGGAAGTAGCCATGCCAACTGTAAGAGGCTAATTAATTAAGATGAGCTATTATCAGCAGGAGAAAAAAAAACTTTTGTAGTGATAATCAAGATGGCCCAATCAGACAGTTGACAAGAAGGTGTGAGGATACTTAACATGGGGAAATAGATTCAATATGTGTAATGACCCAGACACTCCCAGTCTCTATTCAAACCCAGGTTAATGGTATCTAGTTTGCATATTAGTTCAAACTCAGCAGTTTCTCGGTGGAGTCTGTTTTTGAAGCTTTTCTGTTGCAAAATTGTCACGTTTAAGTCTACTGAGTGACCAGAGAGGCTAAAGTGTTCTACTGGTTTTTGAATGTTATGATTCCTGATGTCAGATATGTGTGGTGGTGAGTGGTTGCTGGTGAGTATTTGCTTCAGGTTGGGGGGGTGTCTGTACACCACACAACAAAAACACTAACCCAGGAACCTATTCTTGCAACAAAGCCCGATGCTAACTCTGTCCACATATTTATTCAAATTACATCATCATAGGACCTAATCACATTAGCCACGCCATCAGGGGCTCGTTCACCTGCACATCTACTAATGTGATATATGCCATCATGTGCCAGCAATGCCCCTCTGCCATGTACATTGGCCAAACCGGACAGTCTCTACGCAAAAGAATAAATGGACACATCTTGATTATCACTACAAAAGTTTTTTTTTCTCCTGCTGATAATAGCTCATCTTAATTAATTAGCCTCTTACAGTTGGTATGGCTACTTCCACTTTTTCATGTTCTCTGTATGTATATATATCGTCTTACTATATGTTCCATTCTATGCATCTGATGAAGTGGGCTGTAGCCCACGAAAGCTTATGCTCAAATAAACTTATTAGTCTCTAAAGTGCCACAAGTACTCATGTTCTTTTTATTTATATAGTTTGTGTAATAGTGGTAACACAGGTTTCTTCACAAATTTCTCCTGCTAAAAAAAAATGTCAATTTTAGATTTTGAAATAATTTCTACACAATGCTTGTAGCCACAGCAATGTAAGCCTGGTTTGAAGGTGTAAAGAAAATAAATGTAATATTATTTTCAGAGTACTAATACTGGAGAGGGCATTTCACCTCCTTGATGTCTAAATGAGAGATCAGGTTCTCTTACTTGCCAAGGTTAAGAAATGCAAATGGGCAAGCTATAAAGTCAAAACTCTGTCCATTCCATTTTGCCAAAAGAAAACTGGCAACCCTATTTAAGAAGAGCTTAAAATGTCTGCCTAACTATTTGTATGCAGCGTAGTTGTAGCCATGTCAGTCCCAGGATATTAGAGAGACAAGTTGGGTGCGGTAATATCTTTTATTGGACCAACTTCTGTTGCTGAGAGAGACAATCTTTCAACCTGAAGAAGAGCTCCGCGCGACTCAAAAGCTTGCCTCTCACAGCAACAGAAGTTGGTCCAATAAATCACCTCACGCACCTTGTCTGCATTTCTGTCAAATAGTTTAGGCAGACTGATAACAACCTCAAATGATGTTTATTATAAATTAATGCACAGAAAAAGGACATAGCCACATGCTAAAAATAATTTAAGCCATAATGTTTTCAGAAGGTAAAGCAAGAAACAGGAATATTTTGAAATATTTTGTTAAAAGAATTCTTAGTAAGTCCACTACAGGAAGAACAAAAAGAAAATGAACACTAGTTTCTAACCTTTCTGGCTGGATGAACCTAGAGAAGTCCAAAACCTTTTTTGTATTTGTTGAGAAACATTTATTGAAATTCTTTTTTGTTCTTCTTACACTGGGTTGCTTTACCATTTACTTCAACTTACAAAAAAGCTTTGTGTTGCACTGCAATATCACTTAATTACTTTGAAATGTATCTGATTCTAAATGAGTGCATATTGTGTGCTTTGTAGCAGACACACATTTCAAAAGTACCAGTAACACTTAAACCAAAAAGTCTTAAAATTAGAAACTCCTATAGGCCAAATCTGAAACTATGTGGCCTTCTCTTTGATAATATATAATATTATTTGATATTACTCAATTATATGATTTATTATATAATGATATCTCATTTTACTAGTTATGAGGCAACTTTTGAAAAGACTTCTGAAGCAGCAAAAATACTGTATTTCTGCTGTGCTGGCAGGGGAGGCAACAGTCAAGACAGGAGTGAAAATGGTGATGGGCTGGAGACATGCCCAGTGAATCAGTATACATCATGAATCTACTGGTCCAAATACAGCACAAGGAGGAGCAACTAGTTGGGTCTGCCATTCCTCTTCATACCTTACAGCATCAGCTGACATCTAACTGCAGAGCAATTTTACTCTGTGTTAAGATTCAGGAATCTATCCCTCTAATCCTAAAAGGAGTCTTTCATCTATTAATCCGTTTCTGTGTATTATTATGAATGCATGGATCTATTACTCAGTGTGGGTTTGATTCTCAACCTATATTCATTTTGAGGACCACTTATTTGCATGAGTAGTCTTATTGGACCTGATTCTCCTCTCTGCATTGGTGTAAAACTGGTGTATGTCATTGAATTGACTGGCATTTCCCAGATTTACACCACTGTATGAACAGAATCAGGCCCAGTGACTTTAATGGGAGACTAAGCAAACAAGTACTACTCAACAGGACTCAGAGTTGTATAAAAATGAGCTCTTTCCCAGGATTCGGCCCTATTTTCATAGTATAGTAAAAGTTGTGTTATCTGGCGCTCTACCAACCAGAAAGCTCTAAAAACCAGCATTTCGGGGTGCTGGATCCGGGTGGCGCTCCCCATGGGCGGCTCCCCACAAGCCGCGACATGTTCCTGCTGCTCCTAGGAGGATGAATGGCCATGGGGGCTCCGTGTGCTACCCTCGCTCCACCCCAAGCGCTGGCCCTGCAACTTCCATTAGCCATGGACCACAACCACTGGAAGCTGCAGGGGCGATGCCTGTAGGTGGAGGCAGCACACAGTCCCGCCTGGCCACGCCACCACCTAGGAGCAGTAGGGACATGTCGCTGCTTGTGGGGAGCCACCCAAGCTGAGCCCTGCCCAGATCTGGCACCCCAAAACCCCTTCTGTACCCCAACCCACAGTCCTGAGCCCTCTCTCACACCCAAACTCCCTCCCAGACTCCAGGCCCGCACCCCCTCCCATGCCTCACCCCCCAGGCTTCAGCCCCCTCTCGCACCCAAACTCCCTTCCTCTTAGTTAACCAGAATTTTTGACTTACTGGGACCCCCAGTCTCCCAACACGCCGGATAACAAAGCTTTTACTGCCATCATTTTATGCTAAAATGTAGATAAATGAGCACAGTAAATGCATTGTTTATCTAGAAAACTAAAATCTTTTTTTTTGTTTTTGTTTTAAAAGGAAGATTTGTTCTCTTGAAATAAATCTGGTTTAAGTTTAACAAGCACAGTTTTACTGTACAAATATATTTTCTGTATATCAGGAATTTGTTACAAGGAGAGGCTATTTCTGGAGTACAAAACAGCCTAAGAGGTTTAAAGTTGTAAAATGAGTACAAGAAAAGATGGTTACTCTAAAATTCCATCTACTGATAGTTTTCCAATGTCTAAATTTTATTATAAAGTAAAAACATTGCTATTTTAAATGGAAAAATATTTATAGTTACATACTAAAATCCTGCTTCCCAGCAATGGCCACAAAATTAGGAACTGTACGGTAATATTTTTACAATGCATTAACATAATTATAGAACTCATGTAAAAGGAGCAATATATGGATAAAGAGACTGCTAATGGGCTATAGATATTTTCAGCTTCAGGTCAGTAAAAGCTAAAATTTTCGGCTATATAATGCCTCTTCAATGGCCTATATGAAATGAGTTGGTGGTCTCAGGCTGCCATACACTTAAAACTTAGACTCACATAGCTACAGTTTTTTTGGGGGAGGGGAGGGGGGGAATCCACAACCCTGTCAATGCAGCTATGCTGACCTAACCCCCGTTTTAGATCCTAAGACCTAGCTACTGTCACTCCCTTCTGTCACTGTAGTCTGCATCTACTCTATGGGGTTATGTTAGCATAGGTATGGCACCGTAGCTAAGCTGCTACAGTCCCCATAGTGTAGACATGTCCTCAATTATTGTTAGTAGTAGTATTGTACTACCAGCCAAAGGCCTCAGTCAAATCAGGCCACAATCATCACGTGTTTTCTGATCCAGAAATGGATACAGGACCAGAAAAGTTCCTTGAAGAGAGACATTCGTATCACAAACATCACTATTCCAGACGGCACCTGCTGTATGTCTTAGCAGAGTGGTGAAGGACTGAATGGGCCTGGAACTCAATTATGCTCTAAATTCTACAAGTGGTCACTCCAGAACAGGGTGGCTGAAGCACATGAGTGAGGCAGTGCGTGAAAGTTTGTTTCACTGTTGCCATGTGGTTCTGTGGATACCTAGAAGGATTCACTTTCCATGGCTGTCAATTTTTATGAGCCTTAAATTTACTTTAACAGAAACACTAATCTGATGTCTGGCTTGAAAACAGAGGTAAACTAATAAAGTTAACACGTATGTTGAGAGGACCAAAGCAAGTGAGTGCGCCCCATGTTAAATATTCACCCAGTGTGTGCCCCAATGTCAATGTGATGATTTTAGCATTTTTATATACATTTACAGTAATAAAGCTAGAAAATCAAGATGTCCCATATATTTCATATAAAGAAAATAAAACTGAAATTTGTATTATTCTTAATTTATGTAATTTGCAGTTTAATCTAAATCTGCCATATCAATGTGCAAACTGTAATCAGTTTGCTCTTTTAGTGTAATGAATACTGAAATGGTTAATTGATCAGTCAGCTGTTAACAATTGTTACTCAGGCTGTGCCATGAGATTATCAACTCACACCAAGAATCAATGGTAATTAAGTAGTTGATCAATGAAAACATCTCTATAATGTATACAAAGCCCAAAAATGTTAATATAGTTCATAAAAATACATTTGGGCAGGGAGGGGATTTTTAGTGAAATCTCCAATCTTTTCAGTGTAATGCTCAGAAACACACTTTCTATATGTAATGCAGACTAAATACAGATTGAACTAAATATTAAAACAACACATTACAGTTAGATTGAAAAGCTAAAATCTACATTAGTCACTGTATCCTGTGGTAAAAAATGTCCTTTAGCTGAATAAGACAACAAAAGCAAACTGATATCCAAGCAAACTTAGAGGGGACTGGAAACAATAGTACAATGGAACATAGCTATCTGTTTCTGCAATCTATAAATTATTTTAGATCATATGTGAAAACATTTCTGTAGTATTTCAAACAATAGTTTTAAACTCCATAGGAAAAAAATCATCCTTATTATGACCCCACTTAAGTCTTTGGAGTCACACAGCAGACGAATTCTTGTGCATGTTATATCGGCGCCTTAGCTTGCTGCATAGTCAAATCACTTCTGTGCATTACTAGCACAAAAAATTGTCTGTCTTTCATGAAACAAAGAAAGAAAATTCAGCAGATCAAATCAAGAGAGTGTTGGCCAAATTTATCTCCACTTCTTGAAACAGAAAAAATCCAGAAGACTTGGCACACGGCTGCAGTTCAAATTAGGCTGTAACGTTTCAGAGGGCTGATCCGTATATTTGTTTTATAATATATATTCACTCCCACAAAACTAATATTATGTGTCCAGGGGAAGTTTGACATGAATCGTTTCTTAAACCTTGTATTGATCTTCAAATACTTTAAAGCAAAGTTGCTTGACAATAATTCACCTCCTTGGATCATTACATATTGCCAAAAACCCTCCTAACAAGCACAGAGGCACTTATAATTTCCCACACTCACAGGGATACCTAACATAACTTTCCCAACTTTCAGTGGATACTACCACAGGTAATAACGTCATAAGGGTGTAATCAAGTCGTAATTATGTTGACTGAAGCCAGCTATGTATCTGAAGGCCAGATTTACTGCCAAACATTGTAAACTTCTTTGTGCTCTCTTGCAAACCCATTAACCATTACCAGAAATGAATCAACCTTCAAAGTAAGACTTAATTAATTCTGCATACATACCATCTACTTAATTTTAGATTGCAATTATTCTCTAAAAAATATTGTGCTAAATGATGGATTTTACTTCAGTATTCACCTTTGTGAACTCTGGTCCAAATCCTTATGAGCCCTCCATTGACATGAAGCTAGAGCTGGGCAAATAACAAATGTTTTAGTTCTTTTCAATTTCGAGCTTTTTTAAATATAAAAGGAAATTTCTAAATAAAAAAAATTATTTCAAACCAACAGGTTTCATTTTAAAAATATCAAAGCAGAGCATTTTGATTTTTTTTCCAGTTTTTTTCCCCCTCAAAACTATCAATTTGGCAAAACCAACACAAACAACAAACATTTTGGTGTTCTTAAACTTGCATTTTTTACAGAAAAAAGTTTTGGTCAAAATTTTTTGCACAGCGCTACATGAAACACCCAAAATGCCACGATCTGCTGGAAAGTAGAAACTGCACAGGGAAACACTGCAGCCCTCTGACTCTGCGCCTACACTTGGATCTCACGGTGTGATTCCCAGCTTGATACACTCTATCTTTAGCATGCTAGCTCGATGACAGCTAGTGCAAATATGTCTCCTCAAGCTGGGAAGCATACACCCAGTTCCAAATGCAGATATACCCTGTGTTGCCATAAAGCCAAACTGTAGGCAGTGTAGTTGTGGCCCTGTTGGCCCCAGGATATTAGAGAGACAAGGCAAGTGAGGTAATATCTTTGATTAGATCAACTTCCGTTGGAGTGAGACACAAGCTTCTGAGACACACAGAGCTGCACAGCTGTTCTCCCTGCAGGAACACAGACAATGGCTCTGAGCAGAAAAGGAAGTAGAGTGGAGAGATCCATGGATCCAGAATTTTAGCAGATCGGCCATAAACTTCTGATGGGAATGGGCACAGCTGGATGTGATAGCAGCTGCTGCATCTTCTGCCTCCAGTACTGGAAAGAAGGATTCCAACTCTATGTTGGATATCTACTCAAGCTTTTTATGGAAAACCAGAATTTAACCACAAGATACTACGCTACCTTAACTGAGTATTAGTCATGAATGCTGGCAGTATTGTTGTAGCCGGGTCAGTCCCAGGTTATGAGAGAGACAAGGTGGGTGAGGTAATATCTTTTACTGGACCAACATGTACTGGTGAAAGAGAAGCTTTCAAGCTCCACAGAGCTCTTCTTCTTCTCAAGAACTTGTCTATTTCACCAGTGAAAAGTTGGCCCAATAAAAGATATTACTTCACCCACCTTGTCCTTCTATTAGTCATTAATACAATCCTAGCATAAGGAATGGGATGTGCTCATTTCACATTAAATATATTGTATATAGCTGTTATATCTGGCCTTTGCCATTTGTTTCCTCCAAAATTCACTGTATATTTAATATAATTAGTATTTTATATAGACTCATAGAATCGTAGGACTGGCAGAGGTCATCTACTCCAGTCCCCTGCACTCAAGGCAGAACTAAGTATTATCTAGAGTAGACCATCCCTTTCAGGTGTTTGTCTAACCTACTCTTAAAAATTTCCAATGATGGAGATTCCACGACCTCCCTAGGCAATTTACTCCAGTGCTTAGCTACCCTGACAGTTTAGAAATGTTTCCTAATGTCCAGCCTAAACCTCCCTTGCTGCCCTTTAACCCCACTGCTTCTTGTCCTGTCCTCAGAAGTTAACAAGAACAATTTTTTTCCCTCCTCCTTGTAACAACCTTTTATGTATTTGAAAACCTATGTCCTCTCTCAGTTTTCTCTTCTCCAGACTAAACAAACCCAAATGTTTTCAATCTTCCCTCATAGGTCATGTTTTCTAGACCTTTAATCATTTTTGTTGCTCTTCTCTGGACTTGCTCCAAATTGGTCACATCTTTCCTGAAATGTGGCGCCAAGAACTGGACACAATACTCCAGTTGAGGCCTAATCAGCACGGAGTAGAGCGGAAGAATTACTTCTCGTGTCTTGCTTACAACACTCCAGCAAATACATCCCAGAATGATGTTTGGGTTTTTGTTGTTGTTTTTTTTGTTTGTTTTTGCAAGTGTTGACTCATATTTAGCTTGTGATCCAGTATAACCCCAGATCCCTTCCCCAGTACTCCTTCCTAGGCAGTCATTTCCCATTTTGTATGTGTGCAACTGATTGTTCCTTCCTAAGTGGAATACTTTGCATTTGTCCGTATTGAATTTCATCCTATTTACTTCAGACCATTTCTCCAGTTTGTCCAGCTCATTTTGAATTGTAATCCTATCCTCCAAAGTACTTGCAACCCCTCCCAGCTTGGTATCGTCTGCAAACTTTATAAGTGTACTCTCTATGCCATTATCTAAATCAGTGGTCTCCAAACTTTTTTGATCGTGCACCCCTATCAGTAAAAAATTTTTGAGCACTAATCCCCAATATATGTATATTTATGTATAATTATATATATGTACTACTATAGTAATATATTATGTACATTATAAAAGATACAAAAAATAGAAATTAAAAAAGGATGAGATAAAGATGAAAAACAATATTTTGTTTTAAAATAATTGTTATTGTATTTTATTTATTAACGGTACAAAAAAACTTTTTGCTCACAAAAAAAATGAATAATAATTTTTAGTGAGAGCAATGTGATTGAACATGCTTCGTTATTTCTGAAAATCTTGATTTAACACTTTGTGATACAGCGATTCGAAGGTCTGGATTAGGGTTAGGGTGCAGGAGGGGGCTCAGGGTGGGCTGTGGGGTCTGAGAGGGAGGGAGGGAGGGTGCTGGAGGGCGCTCAGAATGGTGGTGCGGGGTCTGGGAGGCAGTTAGGATGCAGGAGGGCGCTCAGGGTGGGGCAGGCAGGAGGTGCAGAGCACTTACCTGGGGCAGCTCCTGTTTGGTGCAGGGGGTGTGCAGGTGGCTCTGCGCAGCGCGGCACCGCCCCCATGGCCACGATTCTGGGAGCTGCCCCTCCCCCGGGCAGGGCCACCCGGAACGCAGGGGCTTTAGGGGCTGCAGGGCCCTGGCCTGCAGCTCTAAAGCCCCTTTCGGAATGCGGCCCTGCGAACACGGGCCGGAGGATTCAGGAGGAGCAGGGGCAGCTGCACAGCCAGCGGCTGGAGAAAAGCAGCGCTTTCCCCCTCAAAGCGCTGCTTCTCTCCAGCCGGCTTTGAAGGGGAAAGCGCCGCATCTTTCCGGCCGCTGGCTGTGCGGCTGCCCCTGCTCCTCCAAGGGCCAGAGGACTCAGGGCCGCATTCCAAAAGGGGCTTTAGAGCCAGGGCCCTGCAGCCCCTAAAGCCGGTGCGTTCCGGGTGGCCCTGCCTGCGGGGGGCAGCTTCCCCGCTCACTCATTCCCTCCCTCCTCCGTCCGCCCTTCCCCCCCCGGCGGTGCTCCTACTGCCGCGCCCCCCCAATGATCATCTTGCGCACCCCCTGGGGTGCACACACCCCACTCTGTAGACCACTAATCTAAATCACTGATGAAGATATTGAACAGAACCAGCCCCAGGACCAATCCCTGCAGGGCCCCACTCAATATGCCCTTCCAGCTTGACTGTGATAACTACTCTCTGGAACAGTTTTCCAACCAGTTACACACCCACCTTAGAGTAGCTCCATCTAGATTGTATTTCCCTAGTTTGTTTATGAAAAGGTCATAAGAGTCAGTATCAAAAGCCTTACTAAAGTCAGGATATACAACATCTGCCGCTTCCTCTCTATTCATAAGGCTTGTTATCCTGTCAAAGAAAGCTATCAAGTTGGTTTGACATGATTTGTTTTTGACAAATCCATGCTGACTTTTACTTATCACCTTATTATCTTCTAGGTGTTAGCAAACTGATTGCTTAATTATTTGCTCCAATATCTTTCTGGATATTGAAGTTAAACTGACTGGTCTGTAATTCCCCAGGTTGTCCTTATTCCCCTTTTTATAGATTGGCACCACATTTGCCCTTTTCCAGTCTTCTGGGATCTCTCCCATCTTCCATGACTTTTCAAAGATTATCAAAGATAATCGCTAATGTTTTTTTCCAACCAGTTAAACACATTAATAACTCACTGAGTTATTAATATTTCCCTGTATTTTACCAAAATTTAAAATTTAAACTTCAAATGGAAACCCTACTTCCAGTGAATCATATGCTAATATTTTTTCAGCGTCATATATTTTACCCCATAGCTTTCTATACATAGACTTTTACATTACATCTCTCTCCAGATATCTCTTGCCTGCTTCTAATTAGTCTATATCTTCTCAGGTGGAATGAACTGAATGGGTCATCAGAATTCATTATGTCAGTACATACAGTTGAAACAGTTTTGGTCAAATTCTGCTTGAACTGACACCCTGTGCAAACCCCTGGCATCAATCTAAAACTTTTATAAATCTCCAGGAATAGTTTACAGATCGCAGGTATAGTGTGTGACAATAGACAGTAGAATTGAAACTCCATCCATTAATGTCTTTTTTAATCAAGCAAAGCTAATAAAATGTGAGCATTCTGCCTGTTAACTTCTTCTTTTAAGTGCTCTCAATTTTAAAAAATATAAATATTAAATTCTCAATTTAAATATATTTTAAATATGATCCAATGTCAGAATTAGGCAAAGGAAGTCTAGTGCTGGTTGAAGTTTTCAATTGAAACCTTTTTTTTGATGAAAAATGGCTTTGTCAAAATAGGAATTTCCACATTCCAAAAATATATTTACAATTATTTGTGTTTTGTTTTCAAATATAAAAATGTTTTGGCAACCAAAAACTAAAAAAAGAGTCTGTCAAATAAAATAAATCAGTTTGGGGGTTTTTCATTTGTCAATGAAAACCTGAAACTTTTGAAGAAAATTTTGAGAAAATTTTGGAAATTTTTTTGTGGAAACAAAAATATTTCCTAACTAGCTCTATCACAGTGCCTCAATGCTAATGAAACCTTATTTTCTTCTTTTATGAATATATGCTGTGACGGTTTGGATCACAGAAACCCCCTTGGAAGCTGCCACCCGATGTGCGAAGACTACCCCTGCTTCTGTTTTCCCTGCCAGCTCAGAACTCCAGCACCCTGTCTTGCTGAGCCAGACACTCCTGTCTGCTCCAACACAGACCCAGGGTCTGAATCACTTGCCCCAAAGCTGCAAGTTTACCTGAAAACAGCTCACAGAAGTGTGCTTGTCTTTAGCACTCAGATGCCCAACTCCCAATGGGGTCTAAACCCAGACAAATCCATTTTACCCTGTATAAAGCTTATGCAGAGTAAACTCATAAATTGTTCGCCCTCTATAACACTGATAGAGAGATATGCACAGTTGTTTGCTTCCCCAAGTATTAATACATACTCTGAGTAAATTACTAAATGAAAAGTGATTTTATTAAATACAGAAAATAGGATTTAAGTGGTTCCAAGTAGTAACAGACAGAACAAAGTAAGTCACCAAGTAAAATAAAATAAAATGCGCAAATCTAATCAAACTAAATACAGATAATCTCACCCTCAGAGATGCTTCAGTAAGTTTTTCTCAGACTGGACACCTTCCAGGCCTGGGCACAATTCTTTCCCCTGGTACAGCTCTTGTTCCAGCTCAGGTGATAGCTAGGGGATTCTTCATGATGGCTCCTCTCTCTCTCTGTTCTCTTCCACCCCTTTATATATCTTTTGCATAAGGCGGGAAACCCTTTGTCCCTCTGGGTTTCCACCCTCCCCCCTTCCCCCCCCCACTGGAAAAGCACCAGGTTAAAGATGGATTCCAGTTCAGGTGACATGATCACATGTCACTGCAAGACTTCATTGCCCACTTGCCAGCACACACATATACAGGAATACTAACAGGTAAACACAGCCATCTGCAGACAATGGTCCTTGTTAATGGGAGTCATCAAGATTCCAAACCATCATTAATGGCCCACACTTTACATAATTACAATAGGCCCTCAGAGTTATAGTTCATATTTCTAGTTTTAGATACAAGAGTGGTACATTTATACAAATGGGATGATCACACTCAGTAGATCATCAGCTTTGTAATGATACCTTACAAGAGGCCTTTTGCATGAAGCATATTCCAGTTACATTATATTCACTTCTTATTAGGTTTTTATAAATCTATATAGACTGCACAACGTCACATATGCAATATAATGCTGTAACAAGCAAGTTTTATTTTCAGATGACTGGCAACATATTTTATCTGTACTTTCCCAATTAATACATCACAGGTACACTGTAGTGTAGGTTACACATGCAGGAAATGTGCTCAAGTGAATCGGTATGCATAGACACAACACTTTCACATAAAGGCCATGATTCTTCTGAATAATGGGTATGCAAAACTTTTATGATTTAAACTCTGTTCTCGCTACATGCCAGAACCCCCAGTGATGTTACTGAAAGCAGAAGAGCACTGAAGAGATATGCTGCGTAGACTGAAGAGGAGAATGTAGCCCACAGTGTTTCATTTAATGCAGATAATACTCATTCTGTTGCTGACTAACATTAGGCTCTACTGAAATGTAAACTCAGTAATACTCAACCACCATCTCACCATATAATCTGGGGAAATCCCCTATTCTTTATCGCTTCTTAATATGTTAGATGAATAAAGACAGCCAGCAGTCCTTTGTAAAACCCCAGTGTCTGAAAATCCCCTTCATTAGGCTAACATACAGTACAGAGATCAATGAAACACATGGTTTGTGTTTGCACACATTCTGAAGTAAACCCCTTCTCTTAGCACTGCACTGCCTTCAGCATCTCAGCAGGTTTGTCTAGGAAATATATTGGCCTGCCCTGACTAGAAAAAACATAAACCATCATTTTGACTGTTGTTTTCATTCCTTTTATACTGACCAATAATTCAGCTTTCTTGCATCAGGCAATGCAGCTTTTATAACATGGTTTGTTTTGTACTGGCATTTTTATACTCTTTTTCTTTAAGTGTCATGTATCTCAAAGAGCTTTACAGAAAGAATTATTGCACTAGAACAATCACTTCCCTTGTACGGTATGGAGCACATGGATCAATCTGTAGGTAGCCATGACAGAAGGAACAAGATTGTGCATATTTGTGGATTAACCTTTGGAGCTTTAGGATACAGGACAGAACTACCTCCAACTGAAGGAAGGTAGGCAGTGACCCCAGCTTAATGGCTCATCTGAATGCTATCTACAATAACACAGCATCACCTCATTGGGTTTGCTCTAAGACTATTCCATCCCAAGAGTTAGTGTGGGACATGAGTCCCAACCCTATAAAATCCTCACTCATGAGAGTTAGAACTACTTTTGTAAGGGTTTGCAGGACTGAGCCTCTGATCTTTAACAAAGAGCATGACACATACTCTCATGCTCAATTATGTGTTCAGACATGAGCCCAGTTCTGCATGGTGTTGAGCATTTCCTAGGAGTAAGCGGAGCGTGGCAAAAAAGTAGCATTTTTCAGCATCTTGGAGAATCAAGACCAAAGTTTTTAATCTCAATTCAGCATCTTTAGAGATTACTCTCCTCTGAAATGAGACTACACAAAATCGAAAGTCTAGCTACACAGTGCTTGGGTTATTTGAATATTGGCTGATTTCCTATTCATTGTGTTTACTGCTCAATATATTAAAATGAATACCAAAAAAATTCCACAGAAATCCCCAGTGTTTTTTTAAACTGCATATTCACAAAGCCAGTTTATTTTAATTATTAATCAAATACTTGTATTATAATAGCAATAAATGATTTAAGATATAATTAACTCTATTATAAACATTTCTTATGAATAAATATGAGAATAGTATTCATTAGCATATAGAAGCCATTAGAGCTCTGTGTACAACTCAGCTATCATCATCCCTGCTAAAACAAACCATTTTTAAACTGCTCAAAAACCAAATTCACAGTATTGGCCAGTGTTCATGAAAGTCAGTGACTAATAACAGTGATTTTCTTCCCTTTACCACTGTCTTTACTGCCATGTAGCACTGTTATCACTACAGTTTATACTTTTGCTCTGATAAACTGAATTCATGGGGAAACTTCCTGTTCAGTTACCCCTATATCCATTATCCCTAGTAACGAAGAGTATGTCCATTGACTTAAAACCAAAAAAAAAAAGTTTCAAATATATTGTAGCACAAAATATAGAGAAGTGTTGAACTGTCAACACTAAATTCATGGATACTATGAAAACTGATGTATCTCATTATATTTAATTTTAAAAGTTTATGGACTGCAGGTTTCCAGATCCTTAAAATAGAATAGTACCATACAGCTTTAAAAGTTGATAATAAATTACATCCATCCCATTGTTCACTAAGGCAAACATGATGCACAATAATATGATGAATCAGGTATAAGCACTGGAAGATTACAGTCCCCAGATGTGATACCTCAGAAAAACTACACCTCTACCCCGATATAATGCTGTCCTTGGGAACCAAAAATCTTACTGCATTATAGGTGAAACCGCGTTATATCGAACTTGCTTTGATCCGCCAGAGTGCGCAGCCCCGCCCCCCCCCGGAGCACTGCTTTACCCGTTATATCCGAATTCATGTTATATTGGGTCGCGTTATATCGGGTAGAGGTGCATATAATATCCACTTTTCCCCACTAATGGCAGGCAGTTTGCTTACACAGATAAACAGGAATTCAGAAAACTAAGACATGTTCTTTTAGGAACTAATCCAAGGCCTGCTGAAGTCAATGGAAGTCTTTCCAGGGGCAACTCAGGGAAGGAATTCTCACTCAAGAGCTGCAATTCCTTCATTGGCCTCCTGTTGTTCACAAGATGGAAGAGGTGGGAAAGGGGAATAACCATTGCCAGCCCTTAACCACGTACTGATTATTTTCCTTTCTGCTCCCCACAGTGGCCCAGCACCATGCTCTCTGCCTATGGGGTCAGTGAAGCAGCAGCCCACTGAGCTGCTTTCACATCACATACGCACCAGCCATCTCTGTGGGCCACGCAGGGAAGGGGAAGTAGGGGCATTACATCTCCTTACTCCTCTGTGCATCCATTAAGCAAATGACAATCTTGCCCACACTATTCAATATCTAAGTGTTAAATATATCTTGAGGTTTTTAAAAAAATAAAACACCTCTCAACTTAAATAAAACTTGAGTTGCTCGCTGCTATTTATCTATGTTTGTGAGAAAGTATTTGGGATACGTAAACTTCGATTAGGATGAGATATTTCTGGAAGCTCAAGCTGAGCAAGAAAGGCAGAAGTTGAATTACACAGAAGCACATCACCAAGTCATTTTCAAGAGTACTTAAACTTAGAACACTTAAGGAAATGCAGGAAATCTAAACGTGATCTTTGACATGCTATATCTAGGTAGCATGTAATAGTGGATCATTATTACAATTAAATGTAATAAAATCCTCTCAAAGGGCTTTTCCTCCAGTAGACTACTGGCCCTTGTAATCCTGATAATGGGGGTTCAGGTTCTGGTGCCATGTTCATGCTGGCATTGCCTTTGAAGTCTAATTTCTTATATGCATATATCTTAGTAAAGTCTCACCTCCCCACTCTCATAGATTAGTTGTCTATGACAAGGTATATTCTACAAATTTGATATATACGGCTAACATGTAATCAGTCAAAATACAATTTTTAAAATGGGTATGTGGAGTATGAAAAACAAAAGTTGCCCACACCTATATTCCTTATGATGCAATCTCGTTAGATACACAAGTTAATTAAGCTTGTGCCTGTTCTGGGTGACTTCCCAGAAGCCATGGTGCTGCAGGAAACAATGCTGATGATTCAACAAGTGACACTCTTCCCATTTGGCCAATATTTTTACCATTGGTGTTAGCACTGAATCCAGCACGGTGTTTTATGGATCATTGTGCAACTAAGGATTGTGACTATTTGTAATAATTAAAGTTGATCTTTTAGGGCGTGATCCTACAATCCTTTCCCATGAGTAGTTCCCGTGAACAATAGGGAAGAAAATACAAATGGTATATGAATAAGGATTTCTACATGTGGAAGAAATCAGATATGTAGGGGAAAGGGAATTTGATGTTCTCTGGGCAATCTAATTTTGTTTTCATATTTATGGCAGTGGCACCTAGAGCCTTGGAAAGGTATCCTTTTAAACAAAATTGTGTAATCTAATAATACTAATGATATATGAATATGATAAAGAATACCATATCCAGTTGAAATTACAGGGATCATTTTAGATAGGCAAAGTATAATTTTCAAAACTGAAAAATTGGCAAGAACAATGGGATTTAATTTCCTACTCTACAAAAAGGAAGTTGAAGCATTATCTATTTATTTGTTAAGCACTGATAATGTGTAGATGATACTGTAAGACAGCCTCTTCTCCAGAGAGTTTATAATCTATGACCCTATCCTTCAAAGCCTCATTCATTTTTACTCACATTAGTAATTTAATTAAGAGGACTAGTTCCAGTATTCTGATCAAATTTCAATTTGGATAATTACATTTTATCTACCTACAAATCACCCTGTAATTTCAAATGGACATGGTTTTCCCTCTGTCCTAGTCTAGAATGTTGTGCACTATTAAACAACTGTTATGTTTCTCACCAGACGTGGCTGCATTTCAGTGGTATGTGGTAGGTGAACTGATCCCAATATATAGTTTTCTAAGCATTTTAGGGACTGAAGGGATGAAAAGTGCTGTTTAATTTTTTTTTCTCTTTACACATACTCATAGGGGGCCTAAACTCAAAGGCTTTGCAGGCTATTTTGGATTTAACTGAACCAGAACATTGGGATCTGCTATCTTCATTTCTCGTCATCTGTCTAGCATCAGCTGAATACTGTCCATCAAAAGAACAACTCCTGAGGGGCAGTGCTGGCTTTCAACCCGGTGAAATAATTTATATGCCATTAAAGAGAGAGAGCTCACTCTTCCTTCACCTTTCTTCACTACCACCTAACAAAGAAGGAATAGATCAAGACCCGTGGTTGAGGTAAGAACTAAAGAACTTGTGGGTGTTACATATAAAAGTACTTAGTGCTATGGTATTGTGCCAATCTAAATCTAAAACAAAATATTTTATGTCCCAGTTGCTGCAACGAATAGAAAATATGAATGTTGAAGAAATTGTAGATATCCCAGGACCATTCAAGGCGGGAAGAGAGTGCTACATGTTCTTCTGGGAAGCTAGGAACCTTCCCTAACCAATAGGAACCAGCCTGAGACCATCAAACTCCTTTCACAGAACCCACTGATGTCACTGGATGGTAACCATCTTCAGGAATTACTGAATGGAATTGAACGACCAATACTGTAAGATTGGTGGGAGAGGAGGAGTCTGGCGAAATATTTTACCTGTTATAACTGACAACAAAAACAAGTTTTGCAATCCATACAAACAGTAACAACATCAGGATTAAAAAAAAACATACAAATGAACAGGTGCAAGACTGTGCTCTTAACCTGCCATTCTGACAAACTGTAAGAGAAAAACCTCTCTGAAAGCTGTCATAAAAAGGTAAAAAACTTAACCTTTAATCTGCACTAGCTAAGTAAATACACTCAATAAAAGATATAAATTTTTAACTCTGACTGGACAGTGATTCTGTTTTACCATGTGGTGAATTTTATCTTCTCATATAGATACCAAGTTTAAAAAGAATATTATCCAGTACATTTAGCAATGCAGTACTTTCAACAATTGTAGTTTGTTCACAGGCATCTAAAAGTTGATGAACAGAATGTTAAGAAAATTATAAAGGCATACAGTTATCGGATGGTACATGATATTCTTCAGTTTTAAAATATGAAAGTCAGTTATCGAAGACAGTACGTTACTTGCCAACCAGTTGAAAGTTTTCACATTTTCTTTATTCCAGTCAATCATTTTGAAAGCTTGCATACTGAACGTTTATTACCATAGACCATCTGATATTAACCACTTACAACATTACACTGTAATCAAAGAGTACAGAAAATTCTACCTTTTTTCATGGGAGTGCGTAAGGTGCATGCCCCATGAGTGGCCCTGCAATACGTGTCACAGACAGACCCCTCAGAGGGATATTTCCCTTTCTATTTCCCCCTTGCTCTGGATGTGTGTTTGGTGGGAGTAATTTACTACATTTTCCCCCAGGCCCTGCAGCAGCTGTACTGGAGCATTAAGGTGGCAGAGCCAAGGATCCACCCACCCATAAGGTCTAAGGGGAGCTCTCCTTATGCCTCTGCATGGGCACATGGTTCCAATCACAAGCCCTTATTGTATCAGTGCTTTTAGATTCTTCAAGAACATGTAGTGAAAGTCTATCTTGTAGGTATTTTTTAAGAGGAGGAGGTAGGATAGGGGGAAGAGTGTGGTCACCTACTGTAAATAACTACAGCTCTTACTATGGCTCAGTGAGGTCAGTGGTAATTTTGTTGAAATAAAAACTGCAGAACATCTAGGATGTTAAAAATGAAAGAATACTCCATAGCCAGAATATACACCGTTGTCACTGCAAAGTTATTATAGAGGGTATCACTGGACAACGGGTACCCCACTCTTACCATATCCCCCATTACTTAAAATTCAATAACTGTACTACTGTTTGACCACTCGCTAATTATTAACATTATTCTACCATACTATGGTACAGAGAGATTAATATTTTGATGAAAATATAGGTTCTGAAGTGTTGTCAAAACAAAGAATATTGATCTCTTAAAAACACTGCTGTTAGTATATAAATCACAAAAATGACTGACATTAATATGTGCCTTTTGTGCAAATGCACTTTATTATGTACCTTTTTTTGACAGTAATAGCATTGTATTGCACTGTATGGCACCTTAACATACTCTACAGACAATTTTGTCAAACTGAGGTCTTTCATAAAAAAAAAAGTTGTTGAGCAAAAGAAAATTAACTGTCTTCATTCAGTTTGATTTCAAACCCTGTCTGTTTTTTTACAATTCTTTGTATAAATAAAAAGTTGAAAAGAGCTATTCTAATGTTAATTTGGATCAACCTTACAAACATATGATTCCAGGTTTCTAAAAGAGGCCCACTTGAGGGGACTTTAAAATTGAACAAAAAGAGCCCTGGGGCTCTACAACTCACATTTAACCTACTTACATGAAAAAGGAATTGCTTTGGTTAAGAATAAACTTCCACAAGCTCAGGTTCAAACCAAACATGCCAGCATATTAGTGAGGAAATGAAACAGCAAATAGTAACCCCTTTCATACTCGTAAAAGAATACTGTATTTATTTAAACTCTTTGGCAGAAATTCTCATTTTAATTAAATTGCATTTACTGAAATAACATTTTCATAATTAAGAAAAAATAACCCATTCTTTTTAAAGACCTATGAAAATCACAGCAACCTAAAATATATGGAGAAAACATGTAATTGTGAGAATAAATCTGTCTAACTAATTTAGGACATGAGTCACACAAAAAATGTTGGTTTGTTTTTTTGTGCTGGGACAGCCCATCCAATGCAACCACAGAAGCCCAAAGAAACTAACGTTTGAGGTCTTGGAAAGCATGGAAACCAACATGCGATTTTTAAAATGTGTTTATTAAGTTTTTGGAGCTGTTTCTTCCCCCCTTTCAGATTGAGGCTCTTTGCTATTACTACCGTTTCTTGCTTTCTATATATTTTTTTTATCTAACTGTTAAAGTGATAGGATATCATCATAGAGGCAAAATTCATTTGTATCAGTCTGCGAAACAAAGACGAGGATCAACAGAGAGCAGCAGAGAGGTTTTGGTGTAGGGGCTGTATCACTCATGAATACCTCTTAGAGGACAGCAAACTGTCGGTTAAGAAACTGAGTTTGTCATCTTGTTTGGCCATGAGGTTTGACACCAGGCAGCAATTTCATAATGAACACAAGGGTAAGGAAGTAGATTTAAAGGAGGTAAAAACAGCTATGAAAGAATAAAAACCTAACAATCCATGCATGAACTGCCCATGTTCATTCACCTTAGGAGAAAGCCCATGCCTGAATTCCAAGCCTGAATTCCCCAACATGGAGAGCAATGTATCAGATCAGTTTATGCATGTGTCCTTAATTAGTTTTAATACTTATTCAGAATACTTTTGAAATAAAAAAAAATCAGAAAGGATACAGTAACACTTTCTATTGTACAAGCTCAACATCCAACTGCTTTATCATTTCTTCAATCTTATCCTTCACCAGGTCATTTAAATATACGGTTATTTGGAAACAATAGTGCAGCTGCTGCTTGTTTGCACTGTTTCTAGAGTAACTTGGCAATTTAACTACTTAGCTGCTAAAAGACAGAGGTTAAAACATGGCAAAGCATATGGGACTTGAGGTTTTCACAATGTCATGGTCAACCTACATATTAACACAAACTAAAAAAAATCAGAGAGTACTCAAACTCTCTTACACTTAAATGTTTTAAATCTCCATTGGTAAATATTTGCTTTAGCAATTAATCTAAAGGGTTTCAAATGTCATATATTAGTAAAAAACTTATTTTCTCTAAAGCAACGGTGGTTCTTCGAGACGTGGTAGTCAGTGTGGATCCCACTGCAAGGATGCATGTGCTTCATGAACACAAGCTCAGATTTTTTATATACATGGACACACATGCACCCTGTGCCTCCTTGTGTTCCCGGGTGAGGGCATAAAGGGTGCAGCAGCCACAATCCTTCTTCAGGTTCCCTTGCAATTCAAAGCCCATAATTCTGAGAACTCCAAATAGTGGGGGCAGAGGGTAAGCCCTGGGATCAACACTGACACCCTCTCAAAGAACCATCATTAATACAGGTTGAGTGACCATTCTTTCTTCTTTGTGTGTCAGTGTGGATCTCACTGAAGGTGACTAACAAGCAGTACTTTCTATGGGTGGTGAGAATAAGGAGTTTCAGCTGTGTCAGTGACTGGAGTATTGCTGGCTTGAACTTGGCATCTGCTCTGGCAACCATGTCAAAGTCCTTTGTTTAACAAAAGTCAGTGGGGCTTGTTCCGTGTTGCAGCCTTGCAGAACAGAACGTTTCTGAAGCAGGCAATAGATGCAAACTGTGCACTGGTGCCTTCACATTTGGAGGGAAAGACTCACTACTAGTCAGCTGATAACAGGTGGAAATGCATTGCGTGAGCCACCTGGAAATTCTCTGTGATGAACTGGCTTGACCTTTGGATGTAGACAGCCTGAAGGACTTTGTCCTACTAAGGTTATACAGTAAAGCTCTGGATATATCGAGGGAACTCACTTTCTCCTCTCCTGGCACAGAAAGAAGGAACTGAGGGAGGCTCATTACACAGCTACTCAAAAATGTCAGGTCTTACAGCATATGGTGTATGCACATCTACAGTGAGATTCACAAGGACAGATAATTGAAGAATTAGGCATTGTATATTACAAATCCTAAAGAAAACCCAAATTATCTATATACACATAAAAATGCATAAATCTGGGAATGAGCATACTTCAGATTCTCTGTGCAGCAAGTTGCTTCCCGTTTCCATCCACAGAAATAATCTGCTGGTTTGCTTCTTTTACTTATAATAGTCAGCACTAAAATCTAGGAAACAATGCAAAATCCTGGATTCACTCACTAAATACAGAAATTGTAAAAACATTTTGGTACATATAATGTGACCTTTTTAGTCCTTGGTATGTGCATTTAACTCCCATTAAAATCAAAATTAATGAGAGTTCGATGTGTGCATGGAAGGAAGAATGGACCCCAATGTACTGGAGGTAAAAGAAAAACAGCACAGGAAAAAAGACTTAGAGATGTCACAACCTAAAGTTACTTTCTTGTGTTAAATGTCTGTGTAACCATGGCTCAATGTGTGTTATACTTCCCCCTCTGTGCCTGATCCACAGAGGATGAGTCTGTAACAGCTACCAGATACATAGCCTGGCTCTTTAGCTCAATCCTTAGGCTGGGTCTACACTACCCGCCTGAATCGGCGGGTAGAAATCGACCTCTCGGGGATCGATTTATCGCGTCCTGTTGGGACGCGACAATTGATCCCCGAATCGACGCTCTTACTGCACCAGCAGAGGTGGGAGTAAGCGCCGTTGACGGGAAGCCGCAGAGGTCGATTTTGCCGCCGTCCTCACAGCGGGGTAAGTCGGCTGCGATACGTTGAATTCAGCTACGCTATTCACATAGCTGAATTTGCGTATCTTAAATTGACTCCCCCCTGTAGTGTAGATGTAGCCTTAGAGACTCTTGCTTCAGCTCTGGTGATCTGCAATTCACTCCCTGCTGATAGTCAAAATGGAGGCTGTCTCATCTTAACACTTTAAAGGTCTCTCTACACAGGCTAATTAGAAGTCTTAAGTTACTTAAGTATAGTTATAGGGCTCAATTGTGCCTTGTGTCCATAGTAAGGGGTGGCATGAAGTCACATTGGGAGGCAGAACATTCCCAGGAACTCTTGGGAGCACAGAGACTGAGTGCCCCATACGATATCCCTTTATGGAGTGCAGCTTGTTTCCTATCATGTGGCCAATCAGCTCTGCTAAAGAGAGTGCAGTGGCATAGCTATGGTCCAGCCTCCTTCCTGACTTCTTTGGGGTGCTGGAGGTCTATGGTAGGAACAGTTCCAGTGATCCTCTGAGAGCAAGGACCAGAACTCCAACTGGTCCAGGTTGTGAAAGGATTGAGGGGGTCTATGCACCCTCTCCAGCCCAACAGGACACCTGAATAAGGACTGGACAGAATCTGGCCCACAGTGATTAATATATCTGACCCTTCGAGATAGAGTGAAAAGAATATTTTTATGGATTTCTTAGGATATTATTATTTTTTTCATTTTATATCAAGGAAGGGGTGAAAAAAATCATCAATTTACATTTTGTGATACACGTCCCTTACCTATTGTTAGTGCCTAGACAATATGCTGATGGCATACTACCAGTGCAGAGGGAATGAGAGCCAAGTGCTTAGTTGGGAAATTGAACTCATTAATCTTCTGACATTTTATTATAACTGCACATTTCTGTTAATTGTGCATGGAAAGTAGGCACAAAATTGCACACACAAGGATATGCGCAGACCTCAGATTTCTGAAAATCATGCCCTCTCTCTCTCTGGGGTAAGAGCTGCAATAGTAGCTATTAGCCACATACACAATTAAGAAACATTTCATCCAGAAGGACCTTGCTTTCCTTCCATCCAGTGACACACTCCTGAACAAGTAGGGCTGTTCTTGCTTACTTATTTCTGGGAAAAAGCACTGCTGGCTTTTTTGTAGCTATTGTTATTGCAGGAAGACTATTGTGAACAGATGGATCGTGCACTATTCACTTCAAGTGAAAACTCTTGCTCAGTCTGGTACCTATTGATAAGTATTTTGTCAGATATTTTCACTTTGGGCTCCATCAGCTGCAATGCCCTTACTGACTTCAGCTCTTAAAGTGGGTCATACAGGGGATAGGTTGTCTTTGAGACCTACCAGAATCTACTTTATCAGCTAGTATATGCAGACCCGAAATATTAAAATAGGCCTCTGTTTTTGAATGATTCTCTTTTTGAATGCCAAACTTTAAACATACATAACACGATCTTCAGAAATGACCTGAATCAAACTGGGGATTGCGGGAGCACAGATGCATGGAAAAATATTTAAAATTTGGCCTACCACCTTTGGTAAGCAGTCATGGGAATTTAGATGTATAGTTCTAGAAGGCTCCCGTATTTTACCAATTAAAGCAAAAGAGTCATGTTGAGATTTACAAGGAGGAAAAAAATATAACATCTGTGAAGCTCAAACTAAGTGCACTGTCCAGTACTTAACAAGCTAACAAATTTCAAAAAGGCAAAACTTGTTCATAGCAAGCATGCACAATTTAATGAAGATCAGACATAGAGTTGTCCATTATACTTTACTTCTTTAACAGAGAGTTAAGTAGAGAGTTAAGGGGGAAAGATAGATAGACAGAAAGATAACTGAGTGCTGGATATGTAATGATTTACTTGGCATTGGGGGGAATAAAAGATACAAAATGCAGAATTTCTTAAAATATGACCCTTTCCCTACAGATTTGAACTGACTACCTTTACAATATAAGACTCATACTTAATCCATGAGGCTATGCAGCCTAATCTACCCAAGGCCCTAGGTTATCATCTCTGTCCAGCTGGTCATTAATCCCCAGGAAATAATCTGCACCACAATTGTTATTGCTTAATTAAATGTGGTGATCCATTTGACACACAGAATAAAGAAAGAAGGAAGGAGCTCTACTAAAAAGATGACTCCTTCAGAATTGGAACTCATTACACATCATCCACTATATAACACAACACTTTGGTTACAATAAATGTGTATTTCCAGATAATCAATTTCTTCAGAAATGTCTCATTCTAAATGTAACAAAACCTTATACAAGTAATATACTAACTAAAAAATGGACATAACGGGTCAAATCGTGCCCTTTCTTACACCCATGCAGTATCGTTGATAGTAATGGCATTCAGCAATGTAGCTGAGAGCTGAATTTAAGCCAAGTACTCGAGGAAACGCCCATTCTTCATTTCATACCAATATGAACATGCATGTAAATTTCGGACAAAACAGGCCTTACCTGACAGCTGATTTATTTTCTTATAAAATTCCCTGTAAATGTAGTGCTTGTAAAGATGCCACAATTACAGAACTGGACTAGGAAGTCCTCACTCTATCCACAAAGCAGGTACAACACTAACTTGAAAGTTCAAACTTTCTTGCACAGACCTGGTAGGATTACCTCTAGCTCTGAGAGACAAATTGGTCTCCATCCCCTTTAAGTTATTGACCTCACTGGTGAAGCTATCAACAAGAGGTGGCAATTGTGTTGATGATCATTGTTCTGATATGTACATCTGTCCATTAGGAACTTGACTGAGATCACAAACTCATTTCACCAAAAACAACTGGACAAGGGCTTCATTACCTCCCGCATCACAGACACACCCCAACCCCCGGGATATTATGTAACTCCTATCAGAGTCCAGGACTCAACTGCTACAATGCATGTCACATTTATCAGTTGTTCTTTTTCCAATTCTATCATTACTACATTGCAGTTCTTTCAAGTGCCATGAAGTATAAGTAACATTTTATGATTGTTCAAATGCTTTTTCCAGAAGGACCTTTATATAACAAGCCTATTTTCCAGTACAGTCCTTTCCTAGCATTTGTTGTGAATGTTATTTTCAATTACACTATTACTTTCAATTACACTAGCATTTGTTGTGAATGTTATTTTCAATTACACTCTAATTAATATTGGATAAATACTGCAATTATTTCATTTTTATTAGTATTATCGTTTGTTAAATAGTCATTAGGGCTTTCAAAACCCATATTCATTCTGGTAGAAATTATGTACTATTCTTTGTGAAAATCCTTCCCTTCAACCTGAAGTACTCATATTAATGACAGTTGCCACATGAAATTCACATCAGCTGTATGTCAAACATGTGACAGGATCACTGGCATACAAATTCTTTTCCAAAAAAACATTTCTATCCTAGGTCTCAGACTCTTGTTTAAAAAGGGTAAATTCTATAGTTTAAATAACAGACTGTTATAAACCCCGTGTCACAAAAACAAGCATACAGTAGCTGAAGTGTTTTTATGCTCACTGGATGCTTTGTACATGAACTAGACAGAGAAAAAATATCAAACCTATAAAAGGACAAATATTACTCATTAAAAAAGGACTACCAGTTTTTAATCACAGAAAACAATTCCACTGGAAAAGTCTAGAAAACCTGCTGATTTTTAGCAAAAAAAAAATAAATTTATAGTTCTACTAGTCATTATGTTCTTGATTCCCAATGTGGAGTTCTGGAGAAGGAGAAAAAAAATCAGGCAAACAGGAACACTGAAATGGTAATACCTGAAAGAAAAAGGAAAAAGGAGGTTTGATCACACTGTTTTAAAACTGTTTAATGAAAACAGTTTGGGAGCTCAGACTTGTGAGTCAGTGGAGCTATGAGAATTTACAACACATGAGGATCCGTCCCCTGCTGTACAATGCCTTCATAGAAACTTCTGTATTGCCAAAATGTGGTAAGGTAGCAATCCATTTTTAAAACAATTGCAGAATAAACAGTTGTGCAAACCCCAAGCTAGACTTCATTCTTCTCTTGATTTTCACTGGTATAAACTTATTTAAATCCACGGAGACACGTGTATTAAGCCTGCATAAAGCGAGAGAAGACTCAGGTCCATATACATAACCTATATCCAGCGTGTTATCTTTCCTACCCTTCATCTATCCTTTTATACTGAATGGACTAAGAATGGTTTTAGTGTTGGAATTTTGGTTGATTCACTTTCCTCCTATTTGTGAAGTGGTGCACTACAACAGCCATGTACGGTAACTGAGAGTAGTTCATTTGTGCTCTGGTTCACAGAATTAATAAGTCATAATGGTGTATGCAGAAGGGGTAATCATAATGACATTTTATTAAACGAGCTAAAGGGCTAGATCAGTGGCTCCCAAACTTGTTCCACCGCTTGTGCAGAGAAAGCCCCTGGTGGGCCAGTCGGTTTGTTTACCTGCCATGTCCGCAGGTTCGGCCGATTGCGGCTCCCAGTGGCCATGCTTTGCTGCTCCAGACCAATGGGAGCTGCTGGAAGCGGCGGCCAGTACGCTCCTCGGCCCGCGCCGCTTCCAGCAACTCCCATTGGCCTGGAGCAGCGAACCGCCAAACCTGCGGACACGGCAGGTAAACAAACTGGCCTGGCCCACCAGGGGCTTTCCCTGACCAAGCAGCGTAACAAGTTTGGGAACCACTGGGCTAGATCATAGTATTTATGCCACTGCCCTAGGTAGTGGGTGATACAGAGCCACAACACCCCAAAAGGAGCACCAGGCAGACTGTGCTTCAAGCAAGCAGACCCTCATGTTGCTGTCCCATGTAACAGTCAGGAGAGGGAGGTGGGTACAATCAGGTTGCTCTCTCCAGTACACCATTTCTCTCCAGGGACCACTGCAGAGTGGGTCCATGACCCTGTCGCCTTTCCACCTTACCCCATCCATTCTTTGGCTTCCTGCCCCCTGAAAATTAGCATTTCCTGCACTCCCTATGCCATATGACCACAGCTGTGATCAGCCAATGGACATGTTGAGCTGGAGTTACTTCAGTTTAAACTAGAGGGAGCTGCTAGCAGGGTGTTTTTCAGTAAGGACCCTTCGACTCTTGGATTTGTTTCTTCCAGAGCCTGGATTTATTAACTTCCAAAGCATGTTGCAAAGCCCATCTTTTTCAAAATCATTTGGGAAATCGTTCCTAAGTAATGGGATTGTGGATGTTTGAACTAGATGGTATGGTGTGGTAATGTCTTATCTTTACTGAACAGTCAATAACTAGATAACTGATTAATAGAATAACAATTGTGTATTGATGGTTTTTTTAATTTTAAATTGTTGATGTGTTTTCAAATAATGAAGGCTCCTTAGCACTTGCGATAGAAATCAAAATGTATACATTGAACTTATTTAAATAGGCATTCCAATCACTATTTCAATAGTTTAGAGATAATGGTTCCAAATCCTGCATTGAGATCTACTCACACAGATCCTTCTGCCAGTCTCCAGTCCTACTGAAGACAACTGGACTTCTCATGGGTACAGAAGTTCACGCTAGCAAATCCCAAAGTAGCACTGGGTCCAGCGAAACTTAATATTTCTTACTGCTAGACCTTTTTTGCTTCAAGAATTTTACACCTGTCCCAACGTTCATTAAAGCAAAATATTCACTAATACCATGGTACTAATGCCTCTCTAAGGAATATTTTAAAGAATCATCAACTTAAAAAAAAATAAAAATCACATTGCATCTGAAATTTTTTAAACCTACTACACAGTTACCAGTAACACCCGAGATTACTGTAACTGAAAGAGATTAGAGAAAAATGTATTATGTATATTTTCCATTTTGTTTACTTTGTATATTTAACAGCACTTTGCATATAGTAAATTTCACTGCTCTCCTTATACTGTCATTTAATCAGTTTCCCTTGTTTTTTCTCTGGGTATTTTCACACAGTAGCGGAGGTGAGAAACACATTTTTCAAAAAAGGAAAATGTGATTGTAAAAAAATCACAACAGTTGGCAAGAGAGACATAGGGCAGGTGTACCACCTGACGCTACTTTTCACTCATTTTTTTCACAATGAGTAGGTTACATGCTGAGAGTGTCCCTTTAACATTTCAGGAGCATGATTTGCAGCTTGAAAGGTATACAAAAAAAATTAAAATGAGAGCAGTTACTTCGTTTGTTTGCAAATCCACATTAATACAGCTACTCGCTGAAGTGAACTAGAACTGCATTACCAAAGTACTAAACAGTACAATATATTAAGGATCCAATCAATCCAACTCCCACTAAAATCAATGGCAGTCTTTCCACTGATTTCAATGGGAGTCAGATCAGCCCCAAAGAAACCTAAATGAATGTATTCTCCCCACCCCCACTCCTGCTTTCCTCTCAAGAAAAAAAAAAAACCCACTGAACTCTGCTCTTGTCTTTTGGTTCAACATCATGTCTCTCCCCTCCCTTCTCCTCGTGCAATAAATATTCTCTCTCTATCCCTGTTACTGACAATAATGTAAGTGAACTCTGCACCACATACATCTGTCATTATTAATGACCATGGTGGAGAGGCGCGATAGCTCACTCTTTTAAGAACCAAAAGGGCAAAATGCTTCAGAATTTTCCATTCACATTTTCTTTTTTAAACATACTTGCTTGGTGACTTTCCAAAGTCACAAGCACGACTCAAAGAAGAAAAATCTCTCAACATTTAACCTTTACATAATTATTTTTTTAAACAGAGGACATTTGCTACTTTAAAACTCTCATTGTCTTGCAATAACGCTATGCTCAGTATTTCATAGATTACAATAGACATAAACTTATGTCTTAGTAAACATGGAAAAGAAATTTTGTTGTAAGAACCATTACATTTCTTTTGCCCAAAGGGTTAAGATAACTGTAATTATTACTAAAACAAAGAATATTTTTTTTGCAGATATTTTTTTCACTTCATCAGTTTTCCAGAAAGTACAAAACCATATCTAAAGTAAATAAAAAAATTGTTGCCAGAAAGCCTGAGCTTGCAACACGTGTACAATACCATGCACTCACTCAGAATAGTTGTCCCAGGCCCTTTATCACTGTTGGTGGTAATGGTTGAAGGTTTTTAAACTAAGATCTGGATAAACTGGTGGAGTATTTAATGTTTTTAAGCCAGTGAGAACAAGAAGCAAAATGTATACAAGTTGCAGCAGTTCAGGTGGTCCTACTAATTCTATACTACAGTGCAATGACTTCCATTTGTGAGTTATCCAGAAGCCCTTGCTCCCAGCAATGTTGCTAGACTCCAAAGGTTAGGTGCTTCCAGTCTTCCAGAATACACCTGTGCACATCATTGTTTATAATATGTGCTGTGGAAGGACAAACCAAAATGGTTCTGTCAGCACTAGTGTTGCTGTTTGGAGTTGCTAAAGGAAAACCATTGCAGAGGCAAGTTATGATTCAAAGTATCCATGTCCCTACAACAGTTTAACGTAACATACACAGAGCCAAAGGTCTCAAACTTCCTTTTTTTCTACCATGTTTATATTATAAGCGGAAATAAACTTGTAGTGTAAATTATGCTGATCTCAACAAGACTACATAATAATTATCCAGTAATTAAACTAGATTTCTTTACCTAAAAAGCACTTAAGAGCAAAATGCTACTGGTTATGTTGATAATGGCAAATGCCCACAAAGGACCCATAAATGTTAGTCGCTTATGAGGCAACAATGACATTCTACTCTGTTTTCCCAAGTCCATACTACTTCATGGACAAATTATTTTATTTGTAAACAGCTCATAGGTTATAATTTTATGTTCACACTCCACATGAGCTATATACTGTAAATATCTGTCATTTTTCTTTAGCATTTATGTTGATAAAAGTTGTCATGAAGGTTATTTAACTTACTGGAAATGGGCTTTTCCACAACACAAATTTTAAGATTTAAAAAATTTTGGGAGGCCTCTGTTAAAACCATTAATATGTTCTGCTAAGTCTCCCTTGTCTTCACTCAGCCTCCTTACAGTGTTTAAGCAGTTTTACTGACCTGAAATTCTGGAAATGTCAGCTTTTGGCAGTGTTGCAATCTACAACTCTTAGGGTACATCTACACTACAGGGGGGGTCGATTTAAGATACGCAAATTCAGCTACGTGAATAGCGTAGCTGAATTCGGCGTATCGCAGCCGACTTACCCTGTTGTGAGGACGGCGGCAAAATCGACTTCTGCGGCTTCCCACCGGCGGCTCTTACTACCACCTCCCCTGGTGGAGTAAGAGCGCCGATTCGGGGATCCCCGAGAGGTCGATTTCTACCCGCCGATTCAGGCGGGTAGTATAGACCAGGCCTTAGTAGTAGTAATCTTAGAAACCAAAAGAGAAAATTTTATGGGAGTAATTTTGTCTTTCAGCAAAGCTTTAGAAAATGATGTGATAAGCACAAGCCCTACACAGAGATCAAACAAACAAACAAACAAAAAACATGCAGATTCTCCAGATCATCTGTAAGTAAAACTTTTTAACCAGTTGAATTCTTTGGTGACTGCCCAGTTTGCATTCAAGTCAAGTCTACATTTCAAAGATCTGTAAATTCTAAAACCACTTGTGTTTTGGACAGCAAGGAGAGACAATGCCATGAGAAAAGGGTTAACCAGCTCTCCCAGAGTATGTTGCCTCAGATATCTTCACTCACACTAATTCAGATTTAGGAGGTAGGTGCTATATAACTACAGTCACTAGCTTGGATCTGGCCCCAGACTTCCTCTCATCAGCAGGCCTTGTACTTTAGCATGCATTCAGACAGGCCTTCCCAAGGGGCTTACCTCTATAATTCATCTCTAAGGAAACTGATCTCCCTGCCTTGTATGAATGAGATACAGAAACTTCTTGCATCTCACCAGCTTGTCAATTTCAAATGTTGTTGCTACTGGATATTGAGTTGTGGTTAAGATTCAGATAGATGGCAACATAGCATAATCTACTTTCATGCTGCGGCACTGCCAGATTAGTCCAATATCAACATTTATAGCCTTCTATGGCAGAGAAGGAAGATATGTTTATTTTATTTAGTGTTGTTGTACAATCTGTTTTCTTTTAGGCTTTTTCTGTTGTCTGTCTTAATTGGCTTTTCTCCTCAGTGTGCTAAAGGATGTAAGAGTCTTATTTAATTTTCAAGCCACTAAAACTGAAAAAGAACTATCAATAAATATTACAGGAACATAAAATCATTCATTTCACGAAACAGTTCTGAAACAAATTAGTGTGAATCACTTTATCCTTAAGACTGAAAAAACATCATGGTACTAAACACTCAATATTATCAGCTAAGCAAATTGGCTCAGGTCAAATGAGCAAATTTAAAAAATGAAATCACTAAATTTTCTTAGCTTGATGGCTTAGTAATAAATAATGTGCTCCTATTCAATCTGTACATTAAGTCTTTTATGTGGCCTTAAGGCACTCTCTTATGGCTGTGCCCATTACAGTGTAGCCATAGAAACTGACACATTTATTTCTTGGATTAGTGTGCCATTGAAAATATTAATATAATGCAGTAAATGGGGATTTAATCTAATCTACTGATGGTAGGATGAAGTTAGTAAAAGGTTGTGTGCTCTTACAGTGGGAAGAAAGATTATATCTGTAGAGTAGAGCTTGTTACTGGTTAGAAACAGCAGCTAAACAACCTATGACATTTCACACACTTTCTACATTTAAATAGATGCTATGCAATATGACATAAGTATCTCCAGCAAGTCTACATCACATTCTAAGACTTACTCCCAAGCCTAAAGGGTCAAAAATGAAAGCCACTGACGAAGATGTTCAGTAAATGTATTCAAAAAAGTACAAATGAAACACCACCCTTTCCTGCAAATACATAAAGCTGTACTTCATGGAAATGTCTGTAGCAGTTAAGTCTACAATAATATTGCAACAAACATTTTAGTGGCATTCCGTGAATACTTTTATGTTAAAATTTGTGTTAAAAAACAGCAAGAATTTACATTTAAAAAATTAATGTAATCTTAATCACAAGAAGCAGGCATGATCTGTGGTTTTGTTAATTTGCAGGTCCATACAGATGTCCATAAATATTAGGGTTCACATTTCAGTAGATCATATTTGACTCAGGCTCCTCATAATAATTCATAGTACTCAAGTTCTGACTACCCTTTACACTGCAGTATACTACATAAATTCAGAAGATATATTCTGACAGATGAAGCATTATTGAAAAGCAAAGTACAGCACTTTGTCCTTGAAATGTTAACATGTAATGCCATAAAGTATTCAAATAATAATTTACTCAGTCTTTCAGGGTAATTAATTAAAACGCTCTAGGTGTTAGAGAAAATCACCTTGAGCTTATAAAATTGGAAAGCCTCCCCGTTCCCTCTCTGCATGCAAGCTGCTCCAATGGACTTACTACATGCTTTCCCAGTTATGGTTTTTGATTTCAGCAGATAATAAATAGCCAGGATCTAATTTTGCCATGTCAAAACCGATTATGTTTCACAAGAAAAGGTGGAGTGCTCACCTACCAGATGAAGGTGAAACATAAAACCACTTTTATTTATGTGATGTGTCCAAATTCAACTCAGCCTGGCACTAGGTACTGGGAGTATGTAGACTTTAACTGTCATGTGAATTTATGTACCCCTGGAAAATGTCAAATATAAACATAAATTTAATCAAAGGAATGGAATCCTTTATTATCAAAGAAATAAACACCATTTTTGACAACTAATGTAAATTATCTTAATGTGTTTTTCACTGTTTTTCAGAAGGAGAAAGAAAGAAAGAAAGAAAGAAAGAAAGAAAGAAAGAAAGATTGCTGATGAAATTATTTTAAGCATGTTCTGGTCCGATTATTAATGATGATATTCCAAAAGAAATTTCTGCTGTATAATAATATCATTGCATACAGACATCATAGTTCCTGTTTCCATTCATTTCAGTGGGATAAAACAGAAGGCTTACAACAACAGATAAACAAGCACCATGTATTATTCTGCAGTTCTCCTCAGTTGGGTAGTCTTTGGACAGCATTTTAATGGCTGCAAAAAAAATTGCACATGATGAATAAGGATGCCATTCTCAATTAACATGGACAAAAGATCATAGCCATATTTGGCAAATGAGGTAGCTGTGGCATAAGAAAAGCAGGAGTATTCACAGACATTGCCACATACATCACTGCCCGCAAATGAAAACAAGTTAATGACATTTTTGTACACTTGCCCAACTACATGACTACACATTAGCCCCAAATTAAATAGCACAATGATTATATCTTGCATTTTCTAAAAATAGTGTTATTAATTTATGCAGCACTAAATATGGATACTCCCAGAATATAAATAAATTATGAGTACTGAACTAAAGTAGCCAGAGTTACAAAATGTACTGTCTTCATTCAAAGTATCTCAAACAGTTCTAGAAATGTGTGTTTCTCTTTACATAGATCCACTTCAAATCACCATCACAAAGGGGAAAATCACCCCCGTCACAGGGCATAACCACCACAGACACGGCATTACCAACCCAGTTATCCCCGCCACCCTGAGGCAGCACCAAGCTATCCCTAGACAGTGTCCAGTTCCCCCTGACATCTCAGCAAACCCAAACCTCCTCCACCACATACCAACACAAGCACCCCAGACATCTTGGCACCAACCCGTCCACCCATGAGCAAACCCACATGACATTCAGCACCCCCTGGCCACAGATCCAGTGCAGTTCCATTGTGCAAGGGGAGGGCAAGATCCCTACTCTATGGAAATTCTGCATACAGCGGAGGCTGGGACAGAGTAGTGGATGGGTGGAGCCAAGAAATCTCTGACTAAAAGGATTCGACAGTCATTCAGTCAATGGGGACTGCTACCTATGATGGGGTGAACTTCTGTCACCTACCAGAAAAAAAAAATTAGAGCTTGCTGCACCAGCATACAGGGCGCAGTTAGCTAAGGACCCATTAGGCACCAGGGCCTTATAAGGAGCTGAGCAAGCTCAGTTGGTGGAAGAAGGCCCAGGAGAGAGAAGGTAGGGAGCTTGTTCTTGTTGGCCTGGGGTAGGCAGACTTAGGAAGGCTACAGAAACAGAACAGATCCCTGCAATGGCCTCTGGAAAGGGGGCAAGATCTGGGGATCAGCGTTTCAGAAGGAGAACAGTTGAATAGATGAGAACCACAGTAGAAAAGCTGAGGAAAACCAGGAGGGGTGGAAGATCACATCTCCAAGAGAGAAAAGGCCTGGGGAGCCAGTGCTCTAATAAGAATAAAAAGGAATATGAGTGGAGCCCAAGAAGGGTGAAGGACTTCTGTTTTGGTTAATTTGGGAGTATTATTCAAGATGGGCTTTACTTTGGGACTCTGGGTACCCTGGAAGGATTTGGACTTTGTGACTTGGCTGGAGGGCTGAGCCACAGATACTGGTGACATTATACATGGTCACTAAGTGGTGTTGTGAGTGTGCCCCATCACACTATCACCAATAGGAGTTACCGCAATCTAGAAGATGCAGTAATGTCAACTGGCAATTCTGGCCGTTCCACAGTGGAAAATTCCTTCCTCCCTTCCCTCCCCCACCCCACATAGAGGACCTCTGCAGCTTGGTGTAAGGTACAGAATTTGGCCTAAATACCATAAACCAAACACAGAGCAGATTGGAAAGGGGCATTTAGTGGCAATGCTTCCATGCCATCTTTTACTGGGGTTTTGTGACACAAAAAATCTAGCTTTTTTTAAACCCGTTGAAAGCAATCAGTATAGCTTTTCTTTTACAAATCTAACTAAGTTTCTCATTTAAACACTAGTACTAAAGAAGCTTTCTGAAGGCTTTCAAAGCTATGAAATTGACATCCCATTTTGCTGACTCAGAATTCTGTTTCTATCTCAGTTAATCGACAGACAAACTCTGAAGGATACCACTATTAAACTTATACCTTTTTACATACATGTAGATATATATTTTTAAAAATCCTCTTTGTCCTACTGGCAATTATTTGTCCCAATTCAAACAAATTTTAAATAGGACACACTTTATTTGTGTAACTTAAAATGTTTTGGTTGTTATCGGATAGCTATTCCATACAAGTCTTGCATTTACATGGTATATGAATTTCCACTTGGCTAGGATCAGTTTTTCAGATACTGGACTAGTCAGTCTCATCTAAACAGTTAGTAATTTAAATTTATGGCTCCTTCATTGATTTCAAAAAGATATTACATTATGTTGCATATATGTATCTGAATATACTGAAATATCACACCAATGAAAGATTATTCACAGTTCAGTGTGTGGCTTATATAGACTGTCTACGAATTTGGCTTCTAGGTCAATTGTTCATAGACTTCAATTGTATTAATATGTGTTACATACAAGCAAGCATATCACGCACAAAATATAACTATTCAAATGTATGTTTGTGTAACTTGGTGGCAGTCCACAAATTGTTTTAAAAATGCATCCTATCTTTCTGCAATGAAGGGCTAAAGGGAAACATATTCCCCCCACTCCTTTATGAGGATATTAATGACTATACAAATCTTTCTCTACAGGAAAGCGATCTAGTCTGAGCATCACCTGAGTTCAGTCAGGAATTTAAACCCAAGATATATGCAAGTTTACAAAAATTACATTATACTCTAAGTATGAAACAGATAGATTTAAAAACATTAAAGTATAAATGTGTACAGGTCTGTCTCATCTTACGCTGGAGTTACGTTCCACAGTCAGCGCATAAAGCGAAAATCGTGTATAGTCAAAATTACATTGAGTGTAATGGCGGGCGGAATTGCCTGCACTACAGAAACAGTATTTAAATTGTTGTTTTTCTCTTTTTTTTTGTTTTTTGTTTTTTGGCCGACCGCGTAAAGCTGAAATCGCGCATGTTAAATGCATCTAAGATGCAACAGACCTGTACAAGCAAAATCCATGACTAAAATCCTTCATTAACATACAATACATTGACAAGTAAAAGGGGCACAGAGCTGTTCAAATTCATAAAATAAATGCAAATATAGACACTCATAGCTGAGAAACCAACACAGTTTCTCAGAGCCATTCCAGCCTCTAGGTAGATAAATATTTCCCTGCTAGACAGACAGACATACCTCTCTCCCTCACACTCTCAGACCCTTTCTGCATTTGCACATTGGTTCCTGGAGCACTTTTAAACTATTTCAAGCTAAAACGGCTGATTAGCCAGCAAGTACACATGAGGCCAATCCATGCTAAATACATTTTTAAACTCTGTCAAGCTCTCACTATCCAAGGAAAGTGATCCATTGCTGAAAGCCGTGGCTCCCCTTTAACTAATCCATTTCCAACATTAATGTCTAGTGTGGACAAGACAAATACTTACATTAAAGTGCTGGACATAGAAAAAGCTTTGTCTGCACAGGGAATTTTTGGAAAATCTTTCACTGTTGCAATACCTATATTGACCACATTCTGAAGCAAAAAAACTGCTTCAAGAAATAGGTTAAGAGGCAAACATGGACAAGGCCCGTCTATATGGAGTTAAGTCATTTGCAAATACCTTCCACCAAAGTGGAAATCCAAATGAGAAATGGATTTAGAAAAGATATAGATAGCTTAAAAAATAATGAATAACAACACTTGTAGATGCTGAATAATGCACCCATGTGCACTGCAATATGAATCACAGACATAACACCAGCTCTGGAAGATTTACATGCTTCCTGTTATGCAGGTCAGAGAAGAGATGTAGTCAGGGAAAGTGGTGGGAATGTTTCACCCAAAGCAATATTCCCATGCATGCTGCTTGCCCTTGAACCCCAGAAGTGCTCTGCCAACTATTACCAGTACATTGAACTTACTGGCAGTAGATCTGCGAGGAAGCTAGCAGCAAATAACAGGGCCTTCCCATCCTGTAGTGACAGCCAGGATGAGCAGACCAAGGTGGTCATTCTGGTCATGCTCCCCTAAACTTTTAGCACCAGGTTGGTGAGCCACGGTAGAAGAGATCAATAGATGCATTTGTCACATTCCTACCAATTCTTTAGAATCCTGTGATCCTCTAACTTTTTAAAAAGGAATCATAATGCCACCATATAAATCCATGGTATGCCTACACATTGAATACTGTGTACAGTTCTGGTCACCCCATCTCAAAAAAAGATATATTAGAACTGGAAAAGGTATAGAGAAAGAGCAACAAAAATGGGGAGAATGGAAAAACTTCCATATGAGGAGAAATTACAAAGATTGGCACTGTTCAGTTTAGAAAAGAGGCGACTAAGGCAGAGGGATATGATAGATGACTATAAAATCATAAGTGGTGTGGAAAAAGTGAATAAAGGAAGTATTATTTACCCCTTCACATAACAGAACAACCAGGGGTCTCCCAATGGAATTTATATGCAGCAGGTTTAAAAACAAACATAAAGGAAATACTTTACACAACACATCGTCAACCTATGGAACTCATTGCCAGTGGATGTTGTGAAGGCCAAAAGTATAAAGGGTTTCAAAAAGAATTAGATAAATTCATGGAGAATAGGTCCTTCAAAGGTTATTGGACAAGATGGTCAGGAATGGAAATTCACACTCGGGGTTTCCCTAAACCTCTCACTGCCAGAAGCTGGAGCTGTACAACAGGGGATGGATCACTTGATAAATTATCCTGTTCTGTTCATTCCCTCTGAAGCATCTGGCACTGTCCACTGTCAGAAGACAGGATACTGGGCTAGATGGACCATTGATCTGATCCACTGTGGCCATTCTTATGTTCTTGTGTTCTGGGTGAAGATGAAGCAGGGAAATCTTAACCTAGAAAGAGAATTTTTGAAGAAGGTTACAGCAGGGAGGTAAGTCTCAAATGAAACTTAACCACAGCTTTAACTGCATAAGAGCTGGCTAAGAAATGTGCTATTGTAATTAAAATAAGATAGATAAGTAAAAGTTCTTTTAAATTTGCATTTGTTGGACTCTTCGATGTATATCTACTTAAATCTGCTGGGAGGAAAAGCAGTTCTTCTTGCATCTGAGGAGATAACATATTCAATATGCTTAATAAAAGGTCTTTAGCTATCAATATGTTTAAAATGCAATAATCCTGCAAATTAAGGGCCAGGTGTGTCATTTGTTAATATAAGAAATGTGTTGGGTATTTGGAGTGAAGAAAGATTATGTAAATCTTTATTTAAGAACTGAAGGTATCCAAGAGGGGGCTATGTAGCTGACATGCACCCTAATCCCTCAGTCCTTAAATCTGACAAAACTCTCCCTTGACATCAGTGGGAGCTTTGCCCAGGTAAGGGCTGTAGGCTGCAGACTCTCTAAATGTCAAAGCACCGATAAGGGCAAGAGAACTGTTATTTTTGTAACACAAAAGAGAGGTTCTGGAGATGTCATTACATTTAAATGTACTCTGGTATTGCATTCTGCTTTTCCATCTCAGCAGACACTGTTCCATCTGAACAAGATGGACATAACGCAGAGCACAGTACTTTACATTAAATGCAGTTATAGGCAAGAACAGCAACCTTGGAGTGACTCATTCATAGGAGCAATTCATAGGTTACACTGGGTATGAAAGGCAATTTCAGAGTACCGCAGGAAGAAAGGGAGTTTTATAACAGAGGTGATACCAACTAATTTAGAGATACAGCTACATACAGTATAGGATACATGCTGAACACTGCACATGCTTTTTTTAGACAGAAAAGAAGTGTCCTTTACATATAGATCCCTACTTCTGAAAATACTCAAGCCTAATTCTGTCCAGTACTAAAATGAATTCATTTAGGGTTATTATTATAAATGCTGAAACATATTAAAAATTCAACACCAAAGAGAGGGGAGCTTTATATTTGTGCTGCATTGAATTTTAACGCAAGATACTAAGAACCGGAAAATGTACTGAGAAGAGCTGCTGACAGCCATCAGCAGCAGCGCTGTGCAAAGGGTGTATGTAAAATATAATAAGAGTTTTGGAACTATATTTCAACCCATATAATAAAGCACTGTGAAGGTGTAATTGCTGTCATTGTTCCAAACCTTATTAGAGTAAAGAACAAAATGGTAAGAAAATAAGATTTGTTGAATTATTATTTAAACAATTTTTGCCATAATTCTGTCATCTGTATCATACATTGCTTTGTCATGAAAATATAAAATATAATGGAGTTCACCTTTTAAAATCTATTGTGACAGACTTCTACTAAATGACAGCAATTACTTCTACTAAATTAACTTCTCCTACAAATGAATTGCATAAAAATTGATTCCATGAAATGTTGTTATAATCTAAAATTTAAACCCATAAAAGCAAGAAAATACAGAGTTAAACTGAAACTTCATTCTTAGCCAACCCAAAAGTGTTTAGATACTGCAGGACTTGCCAAAGAATGGATAATCCTTCATACAACATGTGCTGCGGTAACTAAAAAGTTTCAAGTTAATGATGGAATTCCAGCCTTAATTCTGACTTTTCTTACTTTTGTGGGTTTAAAAGAGGCTTTTTTAACATTATTTCAAACATTGCCACTTTGTGTTTAATTTCCTTAGGGTTGTCTTCTTCAATGCTTAGCCGAACAGTCGGCTGTAGCGATTGTTCGCCATTTGGTCCGTTCCAATGCAGTCACAAGGGCTTGATGGCCGAAGAGTCCAACATAGGAACAAACTTGAGGAATCCATGTAATGGGGGTCTGCCTCTGAGGTGCCTCCACCCCTAGGTGGAATTTTATTCCGGATGTTACAACCCACCCAGAGAATGGCATTTGCTGGAACGTCTTGTGGCATTCTCCTGACATGTCCAAAAAGGGTAAGGCGCCATCAGTGGACAATGGCCCCGATAGTCCCCCCCCAAAACTCAATCCAGCAGAATACATTTGCTACCTTCTTATTCCTACAGTCAGATAATGGGCCTGCAGCAGACTGATCTATCTATTATACATGCAGAGAAGGCGGCAAAAACAACAAAAATTAAGCCTCTATAATAGGAAGTTGTGGACTGGCAAAGTGGAAGGAGAAACCATGTAAATGAGCTCTCTGCCGCCTGTGCTCCATAATTCTGAATTCTTAATTGATCTTCCTCCCTTTGAGGTGCTTGGGAACATGATGTATTGGACTACGGAGTAGGGTTGAAATAATATAGTTGAGGGAGAGATGTCACCTAGCCTCAGGGGCAGAAAATTAGAGGGTGAAGGGACTCTCACCTTAGAGCAGGGGATATCTCTGGATAAACAGTCCAAGGAGTGTGACTGAAGGCCTTCTCCTCCTCAACTGTTTTTGTGTTAAAGGATCGCTCTCCAAAACCCAACACACACACACTGCTGGGGTGGCCTGGGGATTGATCTCCCTCCATGATCTACTTTTGGAGGTCACTTTTCCATCCTTTCTTGGATGAACTCAGAAATGGAACTGTCACAAAAGGATTCTCTGATAGCTCCTTTGATGTTCCTCCCTGATAGAAGGATGTGAAGTCAGACGATTAAGAAGCGCCTGGAGTAGGATCTCAGGGATCTTACTGAACAATGTTTAAGAAAGGAGCCGATGAGGACAGCCATAGAATGCCTAATGTGACATTTCATGGACTCTAGAGAAGGGGTACTTTTCCCTTTGAAACAGAGAGAAGACTCCACAACTGGGGAGCTTCTATGGGCCTATAGCCACAGAGTCAAATACTACCTGAATTAGGATCTTAAATAAGGTTACCAAAGATTTAACACATTGGACTATAATGACTTCTGTACATGTGCATTTATGAAACTTTTAAAATAACTCGACCTGACTGACATTAATAGCTGTGCTATCATGTAAATCTGAACTTGGCTACTTTTCTGGACTGGAACATTGGCCCAGTAGGGCATTATGTCTCCTTTGGAGCTACACTGTTCTGGATCAGTCTCAAGAACTGAGTAATTACAAAGTTAACATGGACATGTACCTTAAAATTATAGGTGGGGCGATAACTTCTTATGATAAATAGATGACTTTCAAAAGTCAAGATAGCAAAGGACCCCATGTCCACTTTTTAAATTAACTGTCAAATTTTCATATTTTTAAAAAAGCAGGACAAAATATTTTAGAATTAAAGAAATATACAGAGATGTGTGTACTCAGCTTATTCTTTCTATTCTCCTACTGTATATTTTGAAAATGTGCCCCTCAGCATCATGTTTTCTCCACACTAGTAGGGAAAGATACCCCCTAAGAGGGCACTGGGGTTATTCCCTCATCCCTGACATTGCACCCTGCATGCTTGTGTGACCGGGGGAGAAGGGAAGAGTGCTGCACATGTGCAGGATATGCACTGCCAGCATCATGACAATAGGCTAGTGGGCTCCTTGTCTGGTTCAGCAAGGGGCTCGACTCCTTTTGCTAGTATCCACAACCTTAACATAAGGAAAGGGTGAAGGGCGAGATTCAGAAACAGTGCTGGAACACTAGTTAATTCTTTGTTGGGCAGAGGACTAAAAGTAGCCCAGCTCCAGGTTGCACTCAACCTGTTAATCCTGGACAGTTTTACTGGAGTTTAATTAAGAAATCTGCCGCCTATTTAAACTATATCAGGATGTTGTGCCTCTCTTCCTGCTGTGCATGAGTCCACAGACAAATACATTATTTTTAAAAAAAATAAAAAAACAAAAGGAAGTATATGCTTCTAGAGTGAAATCATGTGCTCCATGTCTTGTTTCATTCAAGAATAAACATTGATAATGCATTTTCAGTTCCTGAAAATAGTGAATTAAATGGACACAGGCTTAACTAGAATAACACAAGCCGGGACTGCTTTAATACTTTTTCTGCAATCTTCTTTGCCTGATAAAGTTCATTACAGTAATGGCATCTTTAAAAGTGAAACACAGTCAACTGAATAATACCTACATTTCTCACTTCAAAAGTACATTTTTCTTCTCTGAGCTCTCATTGTTACATACAAAAACCTCCTTAGAGACCCAGAAAATTTAGCAAACCAGTATATTTAAGTGAACACTATACATTTTTTAAAAACAATGGCCATCACTTTATACTACAGGGGTAGAGAAGTGCCTTTTCTTATGAAATTCCACTGAGGTTTTACTGAGAAAAATCACTTTTTCCTGTCTTGTACTTGCGTGCCTCAGGAAAATTTTGACAGCATAAATATCCTTAAGTTGGGCCCTTGCACAACCAAAGCAGCAGCAGACCCTACAATGGGAGCTGCAAGAGCATCTGTAGTGGAAAGGAATGATGAAGAGTTGGTGCAAACTCACCTAATCACTTTCCAGGACCCAAAACATGGCACCAGCAGCCCATCCCCTCCTTGAGCTACCAGCTAATACAGTTAGCCCTGTAGCTCAAGTAGTGGCAGTCTGAGCTGCAATGTCAAAAAGAGGTTCACAGATCAAACCCTGTTGATGGTGCATGATGGGAATGGATGGAATGAATTATGTCCTCTTCAGAGTATTTCTGCACTGCAATGTAAGCTCAGGGTTACTAGAACTCAAAGTTAGCAGACCCTGGGTTTGTTAACCTAGGGCTTGAGTGTCTACACTCATTTGTTACTCCACATTAGGAATGGTTGACCCCAGGTCCCAGCCAAAGGCTCCAGCATCTATACTGCATTTTGTGAGCCTGAGTCCAATCACCCATATCCCAGACTTCCTAGAGTCCTCCCAAAATGTAGCTGCTCTAACCCTTTGTTCATGGTGCAATGTGAGAAAACTTGATTGTCCAGAGGACAAAGAAAGTTGGCCCATGGGACTGTTAAATACATTCGGCAGACTCCCAGAGCACAAGTCCAGTGGGGCTCCATCTATACTGCAAAGCAATAGGGTTTGAATCCTGGGTCCCAGTTTGACTCAGGCTCAGATCCGCCACCTACCTGGTGTCCTGGGCCCCTGGGTTATTAACCTGGAGCTGGGTTAGCGTGATTTGTGTGTAGACAGAAAAGGTGTTAGGCTTGAACCTGAGTTTAAACCCTGGGTTTACACTGCAATGTAAACATACCCTCAATCACATACCAAAAAGCCACATTAAAAGAAAGTTGTTTAGACTGAGAAATCAAATACTCAAAAGTCAGGAAATGCCAGATTTAACTTGCCTGACAACCTTAATTCTGCCCCCTTGTGGCTCATGCACTATTAATACAGTTTTAATTATACAATCACATCCTGTTCTTCCCACAAGACCCCTGGCTCATTTGGTGCACAGAATGGATGCACAAGAGCACAGAATCAAGGTTTCACAAGTTTAGGCTTAAAATAGGAGTAACTGGATGATGTTCTATGGCCTGTTATACAGGAGGTCAGACCAGATGATCTAAAGCTGCCTTCGGGCCTTACAACTCTATGAATTATTTACACCCTTCATCCCCACATTGCATACAGTCACACACAGCCAACGTGTTCAAATGTAATATGGCCCTACACCAGGAAGTAAGGCGACATAAATAAGGGAGTACTTTCATTCTCAGAGCACAGAGGAACTAGGATGGGAACTGTTGACTGACTCACAATTCTTTCCCGGGATTCTTCCTGGAGCAGTGAAGCCACATAAAGGGTCTGTACAAACCATTGGACGCAGAACCTGATTTCCACTTAAGGTCCCCTAAAGCCACCTTGCTACTTTGTTTCTTTAAGTGTTCATATTTTAAAACAGCTTATTTAAAAACACAACTGGCGGTGTTTTATTGGTGGGTTTTGGTTTAAAATGAAAACGAGAATCAGGTTTAAGACATCACAATACGATAGCTGAAACATTTCTGTTTGTCATAATGAACTTTTGGCTTCTCTATTTTTAGCTGAGCTCTTGTTTCACTATGGAAAATGTTTAAGTGAATTTCTCAATGTCATCTTACAACACCACAGTGTTTACTTAAAAAAAAAAAAGAAATTCAGCATTTAGGGCCCAATCCTCCCATTGAAATCAATGGGAAAATACCATTTTGCAATCAGACCACTAAGTGATGTGTTCCTACAGTTCTTACTCAGGCAAATCTCCCCCTGAAATCAGTGAGAGTTTTGCCCAAATAAAGACTGGAACAAACCCAATATGTATAAGAACCCGTCACTATTCACATATACAAAAAAACACAGTTTCCTCATGTCTTATGTAAGGTGCAAGTTACTGAAGGGACGTCCAGCACAGTCAATTTTTCCACTGACTTTATTTTTTTTTAACTAATTTTGTTCAAAGTACTCTTCAGAAAAATAAAAAGTTGAAAGATAAACATACTTTTCACAAATGCTAGAAGAAAAATATGTTCTGGCAGTCTTTGACCAACTTATAATTGAAATGAATTTACATAATCAAAATATATCTTAATTTTTGTTAAAACATTCTAAAAAATGATTGAACACATTTTTTTTCAGCTGAAAAAGTTTTACAACCACAGAAGTATTTTGCTTTGTAATTCACTCCTCAGTGGCACACACCTTTTCCCCCCTTCTTTGGAAAATGTATCAATTGCTTATTTAAAAAAAAGTATTTTTGGCATGGCTGACCTGTAGAGATATGGAGCTAAGCAGAGTCAGTGAATCCACTCACTCTGATATGCACACATGATATGCAATTAAAATCTCCATTCACATTCCTACAGGGTTGTCAATCAAGAGAAAAGCCTTTTTGACAACATTCAGTGAAGCGTACCAACTAACTGCTGAACAGGAACTTAAACAGTAACAGCTTTTGTTACTAGCAAGAATGGATTTTACCAAGATTGGGTTGAGTTTCTAAAGAAATCATTATGTTCAACATTTTGGGGGTTTTCATTAAAAATGAAAATACGTCAAAAAGCTTTTGTATGCTAAGCTATGATATTATGTAATACATCAGAGTTATCAGATATGTGAAAAAAACCAACCCTTTTGACTGTAGGAAACAATTTAACCTTTTACATTTATAACGATTACAAGGCAGTTTATTGGGGAAAAGAGGACATTTTGATCTGTTTGTTATGCACTAGGTTAAAAAACCTTTTTAACATTTTAAGGTGTCTGGTCACAAATTAAAGTTGGGAAGTCATTGTCCAGTTACCAAAATGATCCAGTTAAAACAACATATTAAACATTCACAACTTATATGAACTACTTATTAGTATTTCAGAATCTACATTTTCATTTGAGTCTCTCTAGAAAATATTATGCACCTAGAATCTTTTCAAATGGACAATGAAGATGTCATGCCTATAACTTAGTAACTGTTTAATACCTAATCAAAGAATGTATACCTCACAATAGTGTTAGTATACTTTAAAGTCATAAATCTATAAAAGCGGGGCACAGTAAAAATGAATATACTGTGCTTGTTAATCTGCTGCTGTGTGTGTTTTGAGCAACTAACCTTGGACTACAATTCTGAAACAAGTTAATATCAGATACTGAAATATTTGCCTTCTTACTTATCATGCTCTCTAACTGAAGAGAGAGCAGATGCATCCTGACTATTAACAGTCATGACAAATTGCCTTACTAATGAATGTTACACACTGAAAGTGCCATAACTGATTAAACTACAATTTCCCACTACTAGAGAGAGAGAGACTTGGGAACTCCAGCAGTGGACAACTCTGATGTTCTGCCAACAGGCCTTCAGGGCACAGTGTGGTATTTAGAAAAACACACTGTAAATTCCATATGAATATATTCTAAAAGACTATGTGTATACAACAGGTTTTAAAGAACATTAGATGAAACAGCTTAGATTTGTAGCTCATGAGCCATGTAAAAAGGATGTGTTTTAACAATTTTAGGATCATTACAAGGCTGTGTTAATAATATTTCTGTTGGGTTTTTATACTCACCCACCCTCCCACCCCCCAAAAAAATTGCTTGTGCTTTGCATTTCACATAAAATCTTTCTTTTGTCAGTCTCTTTGTTGGTGCAAAATTGGCAGCAGTTCAAATTCAAAGTACTCCTATTCATTTACTGACCATTAAACCAATGTCATTCTAGTTCACATCAGCCGGAGAGCTAAGCTCTAAAAACATAAAAGGCTTGCTTCACCACTAACGAATAATGTGTACATTTTTACAGAGCTTAAACCTTAATGCTTTGCCTCAAACTAACAATACAGTATATCTTATCATTCCTTTTTCACAAGCAGGCAGCTGCTGAAACGCTTGCCACTTCAAAATATCAATTGCTTGCCAGAGTTGTCCTCAACACACCCTGTCAAACTCATGTATATTGTGCAATGAAAATGGTGCAGGACTGAAAGCTAGAAATTGTGTCAAATTTTGCTGTAAGGGTATGATGTGCAAAGAACAACGTATGACAACCGTAAAGACTACAAACAATAGCAGAGGAGCCAGACACTAGATACATCACAACTGCGCCAGTACATATTTTATTGTATGTATTATATATTTAAAGCATGACAAATGTACCATTGTAGACTGTGCTACACAAAATAGAAACCCTTCAGCTAGTTAGGCTTTTTTTCATTTCTCTTGATGACAAATATGTAGTTAAATTTCTCTGCCTTTTGAGCATTTGTCTGCAAATCATATAGGAAAAAGATATAAGATTTTCAAAATGAGTAACAGAAACCAAAAGACAACAGTACAAGATGAGAAAATGAGATTTTGTTCAGTTTACACTTTTGCTTCTCTCTGGGAAGACATAGCCAGGGTTACCTTCAAGAATATCTGAGGCTATGCAAAAGAAATACAATAGCACTGTCCCCATAAATTACAGTATACCTAATTTTAATGCAGATAAGTGCTGGTCTATTGATTTGCATGTTTCCCTGGCAAAAATGGAAATTCCATGTGAACATGTTCTTTGTCTGCAGAAAATAAATTTTAAGCTCTTTATGAATACTGCATTTTATGCCAAAAGGGAAATATAAGAAATAAATAGGTTGCTAACATAACATATATATGAACTCAAAAGAAAGTAAGTGGGGGAAGAGGGTGTATGTACATATATATTACACACACCGTTTTTTCACACTTCATTATGTTTTCTTTAAGGGGTTCTGGCTGCTGAAAAAATGCTTCTCTTCAGAGTACAATCTTAAACTAACTGAGGGAAAACTGGAATAATAAGCAACACATCAAGTTAACTGTAAAGGTGACCATAGTAATACTAATCCTAAATTAAAGCAACCACAGATTGCTGAAATGGGAAAAAAAATGTTTGAGGAAAGATTAACATGAATATCTATTAATCTTTCCACAACTCCGCTTAGGTTGCAAAACCTTTAACATACAAGTTTCTAGAGGGCCATTAACTGATATCAGGCTAACTGAAATGAATATAAATGCTTTTAAGGTGTTAATAAATATTTTGGAAAGAGAATAGGTGTTTTAGGTAGCTGGGGGTGCTGACCTTTGCTGTGTTTATTAGTGGGACAATGATGCATTATTAACACACAGCAGCTGTACCTGAACTGCTGCCATGAACATAATAGCCTTTTATAGCCATCAGGGGAGTGAGATAGGAGGCCTTTATTAACCACTAGACATGATTAGCACATTATGTGAACTTTAGTAGGCAAATTATCTCTTATTGAAATATGTTGGTTATAACTAATTGTAAACATGATTTTAAAACCTTTCCAATGCAAAACTAAGAGTTTTACTACCATTTTGCAAATCATTGGCTAGCAATCTTAAGAGAAAGGGTTTCTGTTCTATTCATACAATCTACTAAAACAACTATGCCTCAAAGACCTGATTCGACTAAGATCAAAACTATCAAAGTATTAACAACTCCACTTCATGAATATTAATCTTCAGAAATAAAATAAAACATAAATGAAACATTGCACCATTCAGTAAAACTGTTAATGAAGAAACCTGTTTATTTAATATATATTTTCTATTAATGTTACAAGCAGTTCTTAAAAGATTAGTTTTGTAATACATTTTCAAGAGTTAACTTGAAAAAGTAACACCATACTTTACTTCAAAAAGCTTAATTTTGGGAAAGATTATCCCATTAGCCTTAGCAAATGAACACAGCGCTGAGAGTCCATTATGAATAGTCTTTTATGCCCTAACAGAAAGTCATTAACATAAAATAAATCATTAGCTTTGATATTAAGCTTCTACTATCTGTAGGTTTCTATGACTAATGTTCATAACTGCATCTGCCAAATGAGAAAGCATAACCTTTAAAAAAAAAGTATATTCCCATTTTACTATTATTTTCTGTCTTTGTATTATTTATTACTATTTCAGGCTGATACAAATGTGATATATATATATATAGGGAACAAATATTTTCTGATATATACTGACAAAAATCCTGTATGACATTCCAACCAAAAAGATGACCTATAATGAGTTTATTTTATATACAGAGAGAGATACATACACACACCCTTTCCTGTCTCCTGTAATAATTGTCCAGATAGATCTTCAACTTCATGTGGTATCCATCACATTCCTCCTTCTGACTAGCTTCCTTGCGCAGAGGTTATCACATTCTGATTTCAGTGGGAGTTCTTCTTGAACAAGGACTGGGCCCCATTATGGATTTCCTTACTATAGCAAATCTAATAGCAGCTGTAGCTCCCCTGGAACCTTTAAGACCATACAAAGATCTATAACAACATTAGGAGACAAAAGCACTACCAAAGAAGCTCCACTTCTGTGTTTAGCCAGCCTGTATTTTTGAAAAAACAATCTCCACCAATCAAAAATAGCATGATGAGCTAACAGTCAAGGATGTGAATGCTAAGACAATGTGACATTTTTACTAACCTGGATTTATCAGATGTTCATGACACTCAAGTGTGTTTTGTGACTTGGAAGGCAGTATGTTTCTTGGGAGGAAACTATGCTATTAGGATCTATCGCAAATCTACTGACAGCCCAGCAAGAAATACTAACAAAATAGTTGAAGAAAAGTACTTAGATATATGTTTGTATTGCAAACGGAAGATTAGATACATGTATCAGTACAGCTATATAAAACACAAAAACTAAAAATAAAATATACTGTATAAAAGATCACAGGAGAGAGAACACCACAAGCATAAATATTAAAAATGACAACAGTATCATGACCTTTGTAGTAAACAATTTAATTTTGAAGATTTAACTCAAAATTAAAAGCTAAACTCTTAATTTCAAACTCTTGGTTTACTAATGTAAAATTGCTTAAAGAAAAACACTGAAGAAAACTGATCCTGGGAAACAAACTAAGCTGAAACGAATTTTGCTTCTTAGCAATGGCCATTATGGAAAGCAGTTTTGTTACTCTTGTTGCTGATGCTACACAATCAGTATCTAAGTATAGTATATTACTGTGCTGCCATTTTCAAACTGAATGCTGTAGGGGAAAGTGTTATGACCAAGAAAATCTCATTCAGGTTAATGTGAATTTCATGTCTTAAAGTATTATGTAAGTGCTGCTATAATTAACACTCTGTTGGCACTTCCATTATAAACCACATTTTTGAGTAGTTTATAACTCAGCCTTTTTAATGAGAAATTACTCCTTGGACAGAAAATTGGTTCATAGGTTGTATAACTCCAGTACCCATGCCAACAAAATGTTTAAATCGATTAGGCCAGATTTAAACTGAGCATTTTAGTGTTTACAGCCTATGCTAGGTGTTCACAGGGCATGTGTTCACTTCACAAAAATAAACATAACTGCCACTAATTGTCACCATTGTCAATTTCACAGACCAAGGATTGAATGGACCTGGACACCACACTCTCACCACTACAAGTGGTTAATATTGAGTCACATTGCCAGAGCACAGGGGAAAGCTTTTGCTACCACTATCCATTCTCTGTCGTGTCTGCTCTCAATTTGGGATTTCAGTCTCCAGAAATTTTGGTCTATTGCCTATCATGAGTACAACATTCACTTTGTTTGAAGAGCACAGTCTAAAAATGGAAAACTAAAAACTGTCCATTTTCATGTGACACTATGTAAAGGAAAATCCTGATTTAAAAAAAACAAAAGCAAAAGTTTTGCAGGCTTCTGGGAACTGCATGGTGCAAGCTCCTAGTGAAAGTGCTGAGTTCCCTCAACTCCCACTGAAGTCAATGGGAGTTGAATACTGATTTTCTCATAGGATCAAGCCCTGAGTCTTTATGGTGAATAGTGACATTAGCTATGTTTTAATTTGAATGAAACGCTGTACTCCTAATTTAGCATACCCAGCAGTGTACTGGTTTAGCTTTTTGTCCATAGACCTCACAACAGCTATTTTAAAGGCAGTGTTGCAAAGCTGAAATCCATTTGCTAATGGAACAATAAAATGTTACCTTTCAAAGATGTAAAAATGTTCTATAAAATAGGAAATTCTAGAATGATCATGAATATTATGATTTTAAAATATGTCAGTGGAAAGTTTTCTCAAAAGCCCACATACATAATATTTCCTATATTCTATGAAAATCGGGATCACATATTTTCAGAAATACTGGAATCTAAGCAGACGTATTTGAGGTTTGCTTGTATCTCTGGGACTACATACTTGGGTCTAATCTAAGAGAAGTTCATTCAACTTCTTAATATGTGACATTTCTCTGAAACCCATTATAAGGCTTCAAAGCTTGTAAAAATCAACAACAGATGAAAACATTAACATGACAGTTTAATCTTTTCTCCAAGAAGCACCAACAAATATCAAGTATGACTGTCATGCACTAAGTGACCAAAGTTGTTCAGGGGAAAGAAAAAACACACCCTATTCAACATAAAGATTTAATTGAATCATCCACTGTTATGTGCCACACTAAAAATCCCTCAAAAATACTAGTACACAATTCTAGTTTTGGAGCTCTCTGAGATCCCAGCATTTAGGAATATCAGCAATAGAATGTATGCATAGTGAGCCATCAGAAAAAGTAGACTTTGGAAAGATACACTCATGGGACATTTTGTAAAGAGGAATATCCGTGTTGTAGTTAGACCTGAAAATGTAAAATATTCTAAAATACTGAAATACTTCAGTCCATTTAAGTCAAGTCATTAACAAAACTCTTATCTGTTTACAAAATATTACCCATGTTTTTTCACTTCAGGGTAAAACAGCTTTTTCATTGTGTTTAGTCTTTGAAGGGGGTTTCCTCTTATTTTTTAAACAGCTACATTATTTCTCTGTAATCAGGCTATATTTTTCCATTGCATTAACAACTACCAGTGCATCCGGAGTGGATGAGTTGTAGGCGTCTTTATTTCTGAACTAGCTAGACTAGAATCCAGTGCATAATTCTGCAAGGCTAACCATTGGGAGCAGTAAAGAACATTATTTTCTCTCCTACTGTTGGCAGGGGTCAGCATCCCTGTCATTAGCAGTGTCAAAATATAATTATATTACTGATCCTTATGTGAGCAGATACCTAACAACACATGAAAACATAAAACATGCAAATGTTTCAACTCTTCTTATAATACTTGTGGAAACAGACTTTGGAGATGGCAGTACAATGAGGAAAGAAGGAGGAATATTATCGCTGTGTAGGTATATTTAAACTGATGATCTGACATCTTCAAATAGTACAAAACCCAGACAATATTTTTCTACTGAATTCATGCGGTGTGCTTATCAAACATAATTTCTTTTTGTAACATTAAATTCAATTAAGAGCTATGATGTTACTTAAAACAGACATCAATTGAATAAACTGTTCTTATTAGCCCATAAATGTCTGAAATGCAGTTATGCTTCAAGTTTCAAGAGATGAACAGTATTACCTCAAGTCTAAATCTGTCTGTCCACTATGTTATTTTAAAGGCTGACCTATATACAGCAGCATACCATCCATTCTGTCTGTTTGTATAAGAGATACCTCACACAGTTGCCATAACCAACATTGTTTGCATTGTTCTTTCACTTTTCTCCTTCCATGGGTTATGTGAGAGAAACAAGTAAAAGTTCGCATAGCAAGATATGCAAAGCATAATGTGCATTTACAGTAAATAGAGGAATGTTAAAATAACGTTCTAAACATTTATGCCTAAGTTTATAAAACAAAGATCTAAGTAGTCTTTTGAAACAAAGACTGCCACCTGAGACACAGCTGAGCAGAAAGATGGGACTGTATGATCTACATTATTGTATTTTCTTTTAAGAAGCCATCAAGAGTGATTCATTCTGACTATAGATACCCACAATACATATGTATATGTGGACTGCATAATTACAAGCCTAAAACAATTATCTGATCATTAATAAAATTTATGTTAACAGATCAGTTATAAAACTTTAAAGTCCCTGACTATTTGGGCAAGGTACCTAAATTAGCAGCCATTTAATTAGAGTAAATATGTCACAGAATAAAGTTAATCAAACAATCTTTAATTTTAACCTAAAAAAAACCACAGATAAGGGGCCAAACCTGCAATCATTATTCAAGCAAAACTTCCATTATTTCTAAGAGAGCAGGATCCTGTCCTGAATGAGGATTGCAGGATTTAGCCCAAGGTAAACAGTATCAAACAAAACTAGACTATCACACTCCATCAAATGATACCCTTTGCTTTTAGATATCATCTGTATATAGTCCACGTCCACCAAACTTTCTGAAAATAAGTTCTAGGAACCTCCTCCAAGCCACTGAAAACACATTAATGAAAATGAGTGATGGCTGAATATTTTTAAAGCAACTAAGTGTTTAGAACAGGGCAGATAAGTTTTCACAGCAATGTTAATCATGCTGGGTAGAGGAACTGAGGGAAGAGGTGGAAAATGAAATGTTCAGCAAATGCATGCCTCTCAAGGGCCTAGCAAACCTATTCAGTCCATTTAATATAATCAATGAGCAGTGGCAAAGATGTTTGAGAGAGACATGTTCATGCTGTAGAAGGTATCTTATATGAAATATTCCTAGTAAGTCATCTCCAAGCATAAAAAATTATGTCTTATGACTGTGCATTTTTTAAGTCCATTATCAATCCAGGCTAAGTTAAATAGAAGAGTTACAACTTCTCTACAGAATGAGTGCCTCATTTGCATTTAAAAAGAACAGTTTGCTCCTTCATACATGGCATGACTTAAAAGAAGCTTCAACCAGCTAGTAAAAAATAATAATCTGAAAACGACTTTCTAAATTAATTTATTCGATTTGCAGTGCAACCAACCAAAAATGATTTAAAGCACTTAATTGGAAAATGATTTAATATATTAAAGTAATTCCTGATTTTCCAAAGCATTTAACTTTTAAATTAAATCTGGCCCACTTTCTCAAGAATGATGAGTGAAATGTGTATTCAAGTCATTACCTTCTTTTTGAAGCTTTAAATCACTGATAGGTTTAATAACGTTTGTCCAGTTTCATTGCCAAATGGGTCTTCAGACACTCTGGTGCATATGTCATTAATTCTATCCCATTCTTCTTTACTTTCCAGAACTTTAAGGTTACAATTTACAATAAAAGATAGAAAATGCTGTATATGGCAAGTCAGAGACCAAAAGCAGTATCACAATGATCGCTATGAACATTTAAAGTGCACTACATATATTCTCTTGCACGCAGCTGTCCCCCACCCCTCCCCATCCACCCCACAAAGTTCACTCTTCTCCCAAACGTCTCCTGATCTCTAGGGCAGCCTGCATGGACACTAAAAACCGTGGTTACTTAAACATTGCTAAAAAACGTTCCTCTGGGATCTCTTTTGAAACTTCCTTAGGCATCAGTCACAAGGGGCCTGATTTAACCCTGAGTTCTCTAACTCCATTGACTATAAAAGAGTTACACCAAGGATGAATTTGGTCCTTTATGTTGCGAATGATAGGTTAGATCATGCTGGAAACCTTTCCTGAAAACTGAGGGGGGCTTCATCATAATGCTGCACACACTGCTTCTAAACAGGTTATATTTGACTTTATTGTTTGTTTATTTTTATCACTGGGTCTATGCAGTTGCCAGGAGTGAGGGGACAGCCCTAAATATCTCTATGACATGTATTGTGATTTGTGAACCCACCATGACAATGGACCAGCAGAAAACACAGTAGTGTTTTCAAATGAGTTAAACTGGGAGTACTGCTCCTTTGCACTGGGCATCTCCCCCTTCTCCGAGTGTGTGTTGCAAAGACTGGTTGGCAATAAGCAGACACAGAACCCTCTGAAAGAAATACCAAGCAGAAAGCAAGTCTCCTTGCTGACTACATACACTACCAGCAGTAGAGTTTGCACTGCAAAAACATCTGCTACAGTCTGCAACAGCAGCCTTCCAAGCCAGATTTTAAACAAAAGCCTAAAACGTACAGGTTTAAACAAATCTTCCTATAAGTGCTTGTTCCCAGCTTTCTCCCCTGGCGTGGGTGTGCTCAAGAAGTGCTTTGGGTAGCTTGCACTTCCTGATTATTTCCTATGGCTAGCGTTTTATTCATGGGCAAAGCCCATTCCACAACAGAAAAGAAAGTGCAGATCATGCATAAAATACCAGTTGGCTCACGCCACTGAGACAGTAATAATGAAAATATCCCTCCTCTCTTGTTCGTGGGCAAACGGATCGCGAAGTGATCCGGGATCACAGCAGCAAAACGAGTACAAGAAAACCCAGTGCTCGGGTCTTTTGTAAATAACACTAGCCTGCTTTGCATTTCCTCCTTCTCCCGGGCTCTTGTAGTAAACTTCTTTCTTTAGAGACATAACCCTATTTACAGTGATTTAATCAAGTTACAGAGGAATTAATAAAGCAGTTGAACAGCCAGAACAAAGTCGATGTTCTGTTCAGAACAAACTTGTCACCACCCATTTAATTCTGTACACAAAATAAAAAGCGTGGTCCCGTCATCACAAATTGCTAAGTACAAGCTTTTCGTGAGCCTTGACACATGAACTGGAGGGTTCACGCAGAGCTTTCCATTATGTTTTGACTTGGGGAAAACAAATCTTTAGTTTGTTTGTTTGTTTGTTTGGGGGGGAAACAGAAGACAGAGTTACCTGTTCAATTAAATATCCCACATGGACATCCTTTTTCCACGCTGTTTCTCAGAAAAAAAATGTACATAATAGCTACTTAGACTTCCAGTTTGGGGGAGATGTTATGAAAAATTCTTTCCTCCCCCCACCTCCCAACACACCCCGTCCTCCTCCAAATTATTCTGGGATTTTATTTTAGTCATTCCACGAGAGAGAGAGAGAGAGAGAGAAATAGATACGCACACGGGTAGATTCCCAGCAAGCAACCAGGAATCAGAGAAAACGCTCTCACTTTCCTGCACCATCGGGGTGTTTGGAAAACACCCAGAATTTGCCTAAAATATAACATTTTACTACCACACCGCCCCCCGCAAATAACTCCCACCCCGCAAGAATGGCTTTGGGGTGGCTGCCTTTCCTTGAGAGGTTAACTCAGTATGCAGCCTGCCAAGATCTAGCTCCCATTCACTCGCAACAAAACAACACCACAGATAAAGCACCTCAAATAAAACAAAACACAAGTCACCTTGTTGCAATAGTAGGGGTCCAGGCAGGGAGAAGGTCCCAGACAAGGGGTATCAGGAGTGGCTGCAGGCTGTGGTGGTGGAGGTGGTGAATAAAATCTTACGTCCATTTCACTAAAACATCAAGCAAACTCCTTTCCTCTGTTTTTTCTTTTTTCTTTCTTTTTTTTGTGTTAACGTTCGTGCAAAACAAAAACAAACAACAACAACAAAAACCCCAAGCAGGTTGAGAAGAATCAGCAAGAGGTGCCTGAGATTAGGAGAAAAAGAAACACCTTCCTTGCCTCACATCCGTTGGTGGTTTGTAAAGAAAGAAAGAAAAAAAAAAACTCTTCCAAAAAAGCACCAGTCTGCAGATGTCTGCAAGAGAACCGGCAGCAAACCCTCCTTCTTCTCCTAGAGCAGGGCAGGTAACTTGGAGTATTGTTTTCCCTGCACACACATGCACTAGTCGCTAGCCCTGGGTGTAGATTTCGCTCTCTATTGGAGTCTTTGAGTTGTTTCCTTTCCCCTCTCTCTCGCCTTTCTTTTTTTTTTTAATCTCTATCAGTGTGTGAGTGTTGGGGGGAGGGGGATTTTCGTTTCTCCACCTTGAGGAGTGGGGAAGGGGGAAAGCTAGTGCACACCCGTGAGGCGGGGGGGCGAGGCGAAGGCGCTCTGCTGGGCTGGCCCTGGAATGGCTGCCCCGTGCTGCTCGCCGGGAGGAGGAGAGGGACACCGTGTGCGCCGCTTCCAGAGTCGCGGCTCCGAGTGTGTTTCACACAAAGGGGCTCGCGAGTGAAGAGCCATTCGCGGCTGCCCGGGACGGGGCTGGGGAGTGCCGAGAGGGGGCGCTGCAGCACCCTCGAGCCGCCACCCCCTGCCTTTTCCACCCACCTCCTCCGCCGCTGCCCTACCCCCTGCCAGTTACTATGGTGCCTCCTCAGCCCAGCGCTGCTGCCCTGCCCTGAGGGGAAGGAGAGGAGCAAGAACAGGGAGGGGTGGGGAAGGAGTTAAAGCAGGGGGCAAGGAGCAGCAAAAAGGGGGTGGGGAGCACTTAAGTGGGACCCAGGAGCTCTGTGTTTTCTGTTCCTGACTCTGCCACAGGCTTCCTGGGTGTCCTTGGGCAAGTCACCCAGAGAACCTCTTCGCTGTGAGGAAATACCCATTGCATGGAGTCTCAGAGCCTGGGTCAGCCAGCGCGGGGCTCCCAAGGCAGGGCTAAGAATTCCAGTGTAGATGTTTGGGCTGGGGCTGCAGCCTGGGTGCTGAGCCCCAAGATCTCAGAGCTTGGGCTTCAACCTGAGCCGGGAAGTCTACACTGCAATTATTAGCCCGGCAAGCCTGAGTCCGCTGACCAGGTCTTATCTCAAGGTATGTCTACACTACACATTAAGCCAGGACTCTCACATTTGAACACAACTCCATCCCTTACGTCCACACTCAAATCAATCTGTCCTAGGACCTTGCTGAGGCGTGGGCTAGGGCCCAAGTCCCGCTGTGACTTGCAGTGTGGATGGATGTCAAGACACAGCCCCAAGACAGAAAGTTTGCATAGAGCAGTATGGACACATTAGCACAGCTTTGAGACCTGGGTCCAGCAACTGTTAAGCCTCGCTTTACAATGCAGTGTATACATTTATCCAAGCATGGGCTTGGAAACACTGGGCTCCACAGACCAGGGCTTAGTGTGCAGTGTAAACATGCCTTTTATGTCCCTTTGCCTCTCAGCTCCCGATCCATAGCATGGGGATAATGATTCTTCCACACCTCACAGGCATGTTGCCAGGACAACACCATGAACACCTGGGACACGCATACAGTGTCACCATTTCTCACAATGTTATCACAAGTCTCGTGATATCCTGTGGAGTCCGTGGAAACATGAGTAGGGGGGAAATCTCATCTTCCACTTTAAAAAAAAAAGTAATTTTCTATAGTTCATGGTGGCAGAGACAAGCTTGAAATTATGACCTTAGTACACCATAATGGCTCAAAAACCACAAGGCAAATAAAAATAATCTGAAATGTATTATTATTATTATTAAAATATTTTATGAGTTTGGGGAGTCTCACTCATGAGTTTTGAATGGTTTAGGTTGGCAATATTGCTTGGTGCCGGCACAATATAAGTACTTATCATAGACAGATAGAGGAGCAAAATGGGAGGAGTGGTAGGGAAATAGGGTGGCAGAGAGGGTATCAAAAACGGGGAAGAGGAGCAAAACATTGTGGAAATAAGGGTAAAAAATGAGGGGGGGAGGATAGGCAAGAACTTGGGAGAGAGGGGCAGGTAAGCAAAAAAAGTGTATAAGGGACTAAAAACAGGGGAAGAGGAGGGGCTTTAGGGGGATCACGAACTGGCCCCAGTGGGTTTCCTTCTGGCTTTCTGTCTAAGTTTTAATCAACAACAGGAGGGATATAAAATAATGCAGATCTGTAGGAAGGTACAGGAAATACGCCTTGAAATTTGGTAGATTTAAATATCACTGCACATTTAGAGAGAGAATATGGAAGAAGAGAAAGTACCTTTTTACTTCTTCATTTAAAAAAGTCTAAGAACTTTAATGACCTTTCCACAGATAAGCCTTAGTGATCACTCCTAATTCCATAGTGATGTTTAAATCTACCACACGCTCATATGCACATTTGCTTCATAAGATTCAGAGCATAAAAGTACTTTCACTGTTGTATGTGTATTTTTATTAATATATTCTTTCTTAACATTGTATAAAACCAACAACCCTAAAACAAACATTTTAAAATATATCTTGGTATGTTAAGTAACAGAAAACATGATTGTTAAGAAAATAAAGCAATGCTTCTGTGAGAACCATTGATCTCTGTGTTCAGTGGTTCAAACATTTTCATAGTGTAAAGAATCTATTAAGATAGGGTGTGTTTCCCGACCACGTCCATATCCAACCACCCAAACCTGATATCACCTTTTCCACTAGCAACTATAAAGATTGGTTACATGATTATATATATATATGGGAGACACCAAATAAGAAGGGCCTGAAGTAAGGTTCCTTTTTCATAGTTTAGTTTAATTGATCAAAAGTATCTCTAGAGATTCTCAGTATTGCCATTCTCATAATTTTATTATTAAAAGTCTTGAGATATTAGGTGTTTTTCTTAAACCCTCTTTCTTGGATTTTTGTGATTACGAGAGAATCTCAGCTTTCATTTTCTTTAAATAAATAAGTTTCTAGATTTTATGGTTGTGGAGAAAATATTGAAAATGTGATCCGAGTTCATCCTAAAGGCTCAAACATCAGAAGGCAAATAAAAAGATCCCCAAAAATATATTATTAAAAAAAAAACAGTCATGATTTTCCAGGGCCTGATTTGGATTGGCAATTAGGAGAATCCCAAACTGGTTTTGCAAGCATGTTATTGCTTGAAGACTGACAGATATTTCACTGTTGCAAATGGTTTGTCCATTGACCATAGTCTGATGCAGAGGAAAGGAGAGATCTCTGTCAGGGAGCTCTGTACTGAGAAGCTGCTAGTGAGAGGCTACTGTTACTCAGAAGCTGTGGTTTGTCCTTCTGGTTTGTAGAGGAGTATGATAATAGAGATGTTGATTCTAAAAGAGATGCTCTGGATGCTAGATGCAGAGGTGAGGATTTGGATATCTGAATGACAATGGAGGACAAAGATACAAGCAGCAGTAGAGATTGTAACTTTAGATTTAAATGAAAGATAATGGTAGTGCCCTTTGTGACAGATATTGCAACCACAGGCAATATCTCTGGGGACCAAATTGTATTACGTTTATGTATCACTGTAGACCATTGTATGCAGCTCCAGGGGGAGGGTTACCACAACTCCTCCAGGAAACAAAATTAATGGGGGACGGGGTGATTAAGGTGAATCACTTCGATTGTAAACACTTCCAGAGAGGTACCTCCCCCTGGGAAGGCTTGCACATACTGATACAAACTGGGTTTCCCAGAGACCAACAGACAAAGAAAGGGCTTTTGGCATCAGATGGCTGTATTTAAACTAACTCACGGGGACAGACAGCCCGTGCTACCTAACTCCAGTTACTGACTCCAGCTTGACACTTGGCATGACTGCTGACTCCAGCTCCAGCTTAATCCTTGGCATGGCTTCTGACTTTGACACTTGCTCCGACCTTTGGCATGGCTTCTGACTCTGGCTTTGACCTTTTGCATGACTTCTAACCATGACCCTGACTCTGTCCCTGGCTCTGACCACTAGGTCAGACCACCCAATTACAGGCCCTGACAGCTTGCTCAGTCCAATGTGCACTCCTCTGGGACTCATTACTGAAACCCTGTACTAAGTATGGACATGATTGGGGCTCTCGTCCTGCCATTGCCCCAGGGGCCTTTGAGCCTGCAGGAGCAGATCGCTACCCTCCAGGCAGAAAAACAGAAACCGAGGGACCAAGTGCTATGGCTACAGACGAGGAATCGCTCCTTGTGTGAGCAAGTTACAGCACTTGGAGTAGCTGCGGGTATCCACTCGGCTGCCCTTACGATGCCAGCTCAGGTAACTGACCCCAGAGTCCCTCTGCCAAAAAGATACGATGGTACCCAAAATAAGTTGTGTGGGTTCCTTACCCAATGCAGACTCTTGGTTATGCTCCAGAAGTGTGAAACAGATCAAGTTAAGATGGGGCTAGTACTGAGCCTGCCTACTAGGGGTGGGTGGGGGCTCTGGTGTGGGCCTCTCCCCCTTCTAGAGCAGGAAGTGTAGACTAATTGGGACTTATTCTTACAAGTATTCGCCACTATATTTGATGATCCTTACAAAGCCCTCAGGGCAGAGACTGCCTTACAAAAGCTTTGGCAAACCCTCGGGTCAGCTCCTTCTTATTTTGCCCAGTTCACACACTTAGCCATAGACACAGCCTGGAACAATGCTGCCGTCCTCCATCAGTTTCAGCATAGTCTTTGTGAAGAACTAAAAGATGAGCTGCCCCCCCTGCCAATTTGTAAGGGACTGCCCCTGTCTGCCCGCCAATTTAGAAGTCTTTATGGACCTATGTATCCTGATAGACACCAAACTGCCCAAACAGCAACTGGAATGTAACAGGGACCTGCCTAGCCTCCTGCACTCACCCTAGGCTCAGCCCTTAGGCCCAAGCAAGCTCAGCTTCAGTCAAGCTCATGCAGACTGACCTACCTGTTCCTGAGCGAGCAAGTGTAGAAAACAGGAGAACCACTGCATCTATTGTGGTGGAGCAGCACATGCAATATCCACGTGTCCTGTCAAAACCTCTGCTATCCCGATGACAGGAAAATGAACCTCTGCTAACCTGATGACAGGAAAATGAATAATCCCACACCCAGTCAGGGTCATGAGCATGGGTACCACCAGGGAGAAACCCCAACACTATGTTAAATCAAGAGTTCCTTCTGCAGATTCTCCTGCAACTGTGGATCCCAGAAGTTGAGCAGGCCTGTGTTCTCTGTCTTCCAGTACAGCCCAAGGTTATCCGAGATCTGGTAGGAACAGTAGACAGGTCACCTCTGGCGTTGGGCTTGGTGACACAGGAGAGCACACTACTGGAAGTTGTGATTGGGTGACACTGGGAAGTTCTACAATTTAGCCTTATTTTCTCCTCACATGTCACCCTGATTCTAGGGGCACTCTGGCTAGCCCATCATGACCCCCATATTCTGTAGTCCCAACTCATTTCCTTCCCGTCAAGCTACTGACGGCCACCTTATCGAACCCAGAAACGCTAACCTAGCACAAGGAATTACTGAGACTACCAGGATGTCTTTAAAACACAGAACATGGACTCACTGCCCTACATCGTGTGTACAATTCCCCCATCGACCTTCATCTCTGAGCCACAGTTACTTTGGGGCATATATATTCTATGTCACAACAGAGCTAGCAGTGTTAAGGGTATACCTTCAGGAAAACCTAGATAAAGGCTTTATGCACTGTTCTACCTCTCCCACAGGAACCCTTTTTGTAAAAGAAGGAGGATGGTTCTCAGGGCACTGAACTAAATAACCATATGCAATGGTACCCTTAACCATTAGTCTCAGAGCGCTTAGACCAAACACGATCAGTTTTGATATTCACCAAACAGGACTTTACAGGAGTATATAAATTTAATTTGAATCAGGGCAGGGGACTAGTGGAAGACAGCCTTTAAAACTAGGTATGGACACTTTGAATATTTGATAATGCCCTTTAAACTCACCAGTTCTCCCGCCACCTTCCAGTGACTGATCAATGACATATTTTGAGATATCCTAGACTAGTTTGTGGTAGCATATCTAGATGATACCTTAATCTACTCCAGTGATCGAGCCAGACACAACCATCATATTGGTGAACTAGCACAGGTTGTATGCAAAACTGGGAAAATTGTGTATTTGACCCTCAGTCATCTGTCAAATTTTTATGGTTCACTTGTCAGCAGATGGACTACGGATGGACCCTCAGAAAGTATTAGCAAGATCCCTGAAGCATATGAGACATGCAAAGATTCATGGGGTATTCCAAACTTCTCAGAGGTCAAACCCCTATCACTACCATCCTCCAAAAACCCGCAAGGTTTCACTAGTCTCTAGAGACTAAACAAGCCTTTGAATGGCTGAAGATAGCTTTCATGTGTGCCCCAGTGCTAGTCCATCCTGATCCTGACCATCTCTTTATCCTGAAGGCTAATGTCTCTGATGTAGCTATTGGGGCAGTACTATCCCAAAGAACAGGGTCCCTAAAAGAGATGCATTTATGTGCATATTTCTCATGAAAACTTACTCCAGCCAAACGGAATTATGAAATAGCAGACAAGGAGTTACTTGCTATCAGGGCTGGATTGGAAACATGGTAACAGTACTCTGAGGGGGCCAAACACCCCTTCCTAGTCTTAACAGACCATAAGAATTTAGAATACCCACATTCTGCCAAAGCATTGAATCAGCATCAGTTACTTTGGGCCCTGTTCTTTTTGAAATACGAGTTCACAATCATGTACCACCAGTCAACAAGAGCAACAAGGCTGATGCCCTTCGCAAAAAAGGGAATACTAAACAGAACCCATTAACCCCAAAGAACCACCACCCAGCATTGTCATGACCCATGAGTCTGGAATGGACTGAAGAACATCAACTAGCTTTTGAAACCTTAAGAGAAAGTTGAGCTGTGAGCCTATCCTTGGGCCCTGAGTTTTCAAAGCCATTTATTATACAGGTGGTGGATGTCCCCAAAGTAACTTTGAGAGCAATTTATGGACAAGGATAGGGCAGAAGTGGTATTGTGTTTCATATTGAAAAAGGAAACTAATGCTCTGAGAAACCAAACTTGCATCTGTGGATACTAAATGGGCCTCAAACCATTTGAAACACTACTTGCTGTGCTGATAATTTCTACTAGGGTCAGTTTGGAAATACAAAAAAACTTCGAATTCAAGATTATTGTAAACACAGTGAAAATAAGAAATTGACCTAAGGCCTCTTTAAACTGTTCTATTTGATTATTTGAATATGATGCAACATTGTTTTCTAAATTAAAAATCTATTGTAAGAAATAATAAAGGTTTTTTTTTAACTCTAAGATATATTTTCTCATCATCATTAATACTATAAGTCTGTGTCAGAAAAAAAATCACAACCCCATACAAGAGAGGATGTCATACTTCAGAAGGCTTTGCTCCATTTGGCACATTTTTGATGATTTGTGACCCAAAACAACAGAAATGGCACAGAGGTGTGTATGTTGTAACACAAGTATCATATAAGTGTGTGGAGGATGAGATTCTAGTATAACTGGGGATGTATATAATGGGTGAGCATGATGACAAAGGTCTAACCAATAGCTGGGGACTGATTTCTTAAGTAGCTTATTATGGTAGGTCTCACTGACCTTAACAGCAATAAGTAGATCAGCCTTTCTTATGGTTGAACTCTTCTTGAACATTTATATATTTCCCTTTAACATGAATGTTAATCAAATCCTATAAACCATGTAGAGGGGAATCCTGAAGCCACATTTGAAATTACCACAATTTTATTTAAAAATTGTGTAGCTACAAGGAAACAGCTGTGTCATTCTGTAGATCCCCCTTAAAAATTATTTTCCAAAGAATAGAAACAGAATAAACAAAACAAGAATAAATATAAATAGAAAAAAACCTAGCAGCAATCTCACAGTGTACATCAATAATCAATAAATTATACAGTACAGATAAAAAAGAAATATCTCATCTTCCTAAGCACAACCACTGAAGTGGCATCTTCCTGCCCACAAGTTACCTTGAAAAGATACATTTTGTAGTGCAACCTGAAGGTCAACAGGCCTGGACAGTTATAACAAGATGCAGGAGTTGGTTTCAAGCTAAGGGCCCATTTACAATTGCTCTACCACCAGCTCCCTGTCTTTTGAATCAAGTGTGACCTCCACTGGTCACAGCTGCATTGGTGAGGAGGGAGGTAGTCCATCATGTAAGAAGATCCCAAGTCATTTTGTGTACCACATCCGACTTCATTGCCAGTATGCTTGCACCTTTTGCATATATTGAAAAGGAAGAACATGATGAGTATGTACCGCATGCAAATATAACTTGCAATGGAAAAATTTAAAGTATGTGCCTGCACTTACAAAGACAGTTGATTAGAGTCCTTTATCTACTCTGTTTGTCTGCCTTTCTCTCTCATTGGCATTAAAGCATACTAAATATTTTTCCAAAGGAATGAGCCAGTCAATTATTCCAATAATCATTTGCTTCCAAATTATTTTCATTTTTTCCTCTTAATAATAGTGTGCATTCGTACACACACACAGACACAAAAATCAGCAAAACTGTTCAGTTAATGTCAGAATTTAAGTCAAGCCCATAAAAGAATGCAAACTGAAAAAGCAAGTATCATTAAGACAGATAAATTGTACTATAAAGTAGGTATTTCAGGAAGCCAAGCAAAACTTATGTCTGCTGCAATGCTTAGGAGTTAACAGAAGAGTATGGAATGTATTTCTGAATTTCCATGTCTTTGTGGATTTAAGTCAGACCCTTAACCTTATTTGAATACAGTATTTTTGTACTTTAATATATTTCATACAGAATATATAAAGAAGATTTAATAACTGTCTCTTACCAGTGGTTTATCTCTATCTCAGAGAAAGCCAGAATGAGTTTCTAGTGAAATCACTGAAAAAGCATATATTCTAATAGTCTTCTATCAAATTATTTCCAGTCTTGCTGATTTGTAAAAGATCTTTCAGAAAGATTCTGTCTTTCTGTTTAAAATGTTAAAGTTTGATTCTGTGCCCGAAATTTATAAAGGAATTACAAATAATCAGTAAAAGTCTAGCTTGCCAGCTTTATCTTTAAATATCCTATCAGTTTCAATATCTGTGCATATGGAATTTGCACTAACATTTAACCCCAGATCTTCCAAAATGTGAAAAACTATATTCTCACATATTATATAACCTTAGCCGTAATAAGGAATTAAACATCCTAGAAGAAATTTACTGAATTTCTAGGATTCTGCACCCTTTTTTGTTTTTTTAGATGTGCTTTATAATTCTGGGGCCTGATTCTGGAACTCACTCTGAGTAGTAAGGACTGACAATGAGTAATACTTATGCAAGTAGTCAACACGGATAATGGTTCCAGAACAAGACCCTTTGAAATATCATAACAAATATCAATTAAATGCCTTCTGTTACTATAATCAATAATTACAAATGTATTCAAATACCTCTGCAATATTTCAGACTCTTCAGTCTCTTGGTTTGGCCAAGTTACACTCAGTGAAGGGGATAGGAATGGTGGTTCTAAACCATCTTCCTGCTCCTCTTATCCATGGCCTGATTGGGGACCTAATTTGTCATAATTTAGAGCAGCATAAAGTCTGCTAGTCTGTCAGCCATGGATCGCAGGTGTGCGATATACTCAAACTCTACCTCCCACGTCCTTGGCTTGCTATCAGATGGCATAAAGCCATCTATGGGCTTGTCTTCACTGCAAAACAAACTCAGATTATAACTTGAGTGTTGTCCCTAATTTGAGTCCTGTCCATACATAAAACCCCTTAAACTGAGATTTAAGAGGTGCTTTTAATTTGAGTTGGCTGGCCCCATAGTGGCTACAATTAGCACAACTTGTCAGCTGCTTAGACAACTGCACTGCGGTGTGGATTCCAGCTAGTACCTCTTGAGTGCCTCTAGTCCTCCAGTGCTTTCTGATAATTCTGGTCATGGGTTCCAAGAGGATGGACAAGTTCTCCTACAATTCACTTGGAAAGAATTCATAGAGTGACTCATCTTACTGCAGTGCAAAGAATCATGGGATATGCCCCCCGACGTTTTAGTGCCACACACCAGTGAGTGCAGCACCAATGTGGACACAACAGGTTGAATATTATTTCACAGTGTGGCTGCTCTCACTTGAGTTAGGCTAACTCGAGAGAAAGTAATTGTCGTGTAGTTAACTCGAGTTAACTCTGCAGTGAACACATACCCTATGCTGCCTTTGTGCCATTTGGTGATTTCCTGTAAGAGGTATACAAACTGCACACTGGACAATAAGGGGTTAAGCCATGCCTGGAAGGCATGAACAGGCTGGAGGAGGAACTTAAAAAGGGAGCAGAATAGCTCACTTGTGCGCTGACCAGGGAAGAGAACAGACCTTCAACTCACAGCTCCTGAAGAAAAGAACTGACTGAAGGCAAGAGCTTCCCAGACAATTGCTGCCTGAAGGCCCCTCCCTGAGGGAAGCCAGGGCCAGACCCTGATACACCCTTAGAGGGACGTATTTCTCTCTCTTTCTCTCTTACTAGCTCAGTTTGTTTGTGTTAGTTCCCCTTGCTTTTTGTTTATGGACTACCCTGGAAGGGGAGAGACTTTGAAGTGTCCTAGCTAGAGGGCCATGTTACAGGATGAGACAGGCTACCACAGAGGCAGAGCAACCACCAGTAGAGAGAGAGCTGCTACGCCATGCCAACCATGGGGAGGTGGTGAACTGACCCCTTCATATTGGGACGAATCATTCAAAAAAGATCTTTCAAGTAAAGGTTAGTTTCCCTGTACTAAAATATTTTGAGATCTTGAAGTAGTGTCACCGTACACAGAATGCAAATAAGAAAAAACAACTGCTTTTGCCAAACTATGGCACGGCAGTTGACTGTAGAAACAAAAGTAAAAACTTGACCATGAATTAGCCGAACAGAAAATTATCTGTGATATTTGGGGCCACACACACTGCAGGTGTTGGCTGCATAGTAGGTCATCTTATCCAATAACTTAAGTACATGAAATGGTCGAGCAAGCCATTGGGATGAGAATTCCTGTAAATAAACTATTCACTTTCCATGCCTTTCTAGATGGTCTATATTATTATTTAGCATCTCAGATAGCTTCTTGGATATTGGAGATTTGCCAAGATAGAATCGTCCATTTTGTACAAAACTGACCTGACCCTAATTGTTGGACAGACACGGAAGCATTTATAGAACACACAGTGAAATCGTTCTCTTATTGGAGATAAGCTAGGGAAACAGCACCGCAAGGTTGCAGCTATGGGAATCTAATTGAGCTTCAGGCTACATCATATCAGTGAGCACTAAATGGTGATGGTATTGAAAGATGGTAGGGCAGTCTATGACAGATCTTATGTGGGATCAACTTCATCCCTGAGCAGCATACAGGGCTGGCGCTTCCATTTAGGTGACCTAGGCGGTCGCCTAGGGCACCAGGATTTGGGATGTGTGTGGCATTTTGCAGCCCTTGGCGGCAATTTGGCAGCGGGGGGTCCTTCCACACTCCGGGTCTTCGGCGGCAATTCTGCAGTGGGTCCTTCACTCGCTCCAGGACCCGCCGCCGAAGTGTCCCGAAGACCGGGAGTGCAGAAGGACCCCCCCGCCGCCGAATTGCCAATGACAACCAGGAGCGCGGAAGGACCCCCGCCTCGGGTGCCAAAAACCCTGGTGCCGCGCCTAGCAGCATATGACTATAACCATTCTGTGACTGCAAGAAAGGAGGTCTCATACTTGAGATCAGCCTTTACTCTACAGAGGAGAAACCCAAGAAGTACATAGCAGAGCCAGTTCTACTGTCCTTATTCAGTCACATTCACAATATAATAAAGGGGAGTTTTACCTGATTGTGGACTACAGAAGTGGTTGTAGACCTGCTTTGGGTCAGAAGCCAGATAGGCTATGTGAGGCTGGATAGTGCCAAGTGTGCATTTTATAGATTAAAAGGAGGATGGTTTTGTATCTGTAGCCTAGGAGTAGGACTTAAGAGATCTAAGTGTTCTTGCTGGATCTCTCAGGCTTCCTGTGTGATGTGCAAGTCATTTCACATCTCTGTACCTCAGGTCTCCCATCTATAATATGGGGACAATCGTATCTGTTGTGAGGATTAATTTATTAATGTTTGCAAATTGCTTTGAGATCCTTCTGTGGAAGGTGCTATATCAATGGAAAGTATCATCCCCATACACAGAGACCAACATGCTAAACAGTGAGTCATCTTTCAGTGCTGGTATAGTTTTATGTTCTGTTTGTTACTGAAGAGTCTGAATAATATAAATACAGACATTCCATTAAGAAAGACAAAATATGCTTTATGCATGTAATATATGAAGATTTTTCACTTCCCCAAATGACAGCTGTCAAACTTTGTTCCATCCTCAGTAATACAGCTGCAAAATGGGAAATTTCCACATTTTTCTGTGTTGAGGGGTGGGAGGTTTATTATCAGAAAGCATCACTGGTTTAAAACATTGCTTTCAAATGGAAACATGGGCTAAGAATTATTTTTTAAACTACACTACAGTATCACAGGGAATAATAATAATAATAAAAATCCCATAAGTAAAACCTGGTGTGGGGGTGAAAATAGAAACTGCCTGGCCCAGGATGAGATGAGCTGAGAAAAATCCAGCTTTCTAAGTGATGACCAAACCAATTATATTTAAGCACTTTATGGAAAATCTAGTCTATAGGAAGATATTTATGGTATTGCAAGTGCTTCTGTAAATTTTGCCGCCACTTAATTTTTTTCAATCTTCCCATAACAGAATCAATTATTTCACATTCTGTTTTCAGTCTGCTTGACTTTTTCTTGCCTCAACTCCCCCTCTCCCCCTCTTGCACACCCCTTCTCTCTCTCATATCACCTCAGAGCTTTCAGAAAAAACTACTGCCTTTCTGTGTGCTATGTTCTTGAGCTTTAGCAATTTTCCATTTCACTTCTTTCTCATTCTACTTTTTCCATTTAATATTTGAGGAGAAAAAATGTTCTTTTGAAGGTGAACAGGACTATCAAGATGGTTTGGGGCCAAGAATGTAGTACTTTCAAATATAAAGTTTACTTTTGGTTTCCTGTGTTTTCCATTCCACTGTTGTCTAGAAATAAATCAATAAATAAAGCTTTGTTTTACCAACCCCAGATGGTGTATTCATGCAGTTGTCATGTTACATGTTCACAGATTACTTCCCAATAGCTTGGAGACATACTGTAGGCTTAAGAGGTAGATAATCCACCCCTTCTTGTGCCATACAGTGCTTATCCAGTGTTTCTAAGGGGCTGTGGTAGTTTGGTGGGGGGAGGAAAATTGGTCAAGGTTTGTGTGATTGGTTAGGAATTTGTATCCTGGGCTCAGATGATTTTCTGAGGGAGTAAGGGAAGAGAAATTGGGTTGCTAGGCCATTTCCAGAAATCACCAGATAGTTTGCCAGTCAGTGGGAGGGTGGTTTGTATAAAAGGCACATGCCATCCCTGTTTGCCCCCTGGTAGCAGAGAGTGGCACTGCAGGTATACGTCTTAATTTCCCCCCATTGGGTTCTCTCTAAGTTCAGCACACCTTTTATGTATCAAACAGCGCCCTCCCTCTGCTGAGGGTCTCATTTGCTAACAGAAAGTTCAAACACAAGAACAATTTTCACCATGGCTTCTTAGCAGGGAGGGAGACTCCATCTGATTTTGTCAGCCCTACCCCCAAGCCTTTTACCCTCAAGGCACTCTCAAGCTTGATTCCTTCTTTGGAGCCAGGGCCTTCCTGCCAACTGAAGCTCTGCTCCAGGCAGCTGGATGTTCACAAGTATCTGTGAGGTCCCACCTTAAGTGCCTCTCCTTGGAAGTTCTCTTGCCCTGTTCCCTGGGAATTCCTCTCCCTTAGGAGCCTCCTCACTTTAGGAGCACCTTCCTCTCACTGAGCTCTGGTTTTATCTCATTTTATCATGTTGCAGATACTTGTTGGTCCAATACCTGCCAACTAGCCATTTAGGCAGTTAATTATTATAGGTGGGCAGAGATGGGCTCATTCTCTTTAAAGAAATCTGGCACAGGTAGACTAGGCCCTGACCCCCACCTCCCTTAAAGGGATCCACCCCCCCTGTGACAGTGTAGTTATCCAAAGCAGTGAAGATGGTTGTGGGCAGGTGGCTTTAGTTAGAGCCAGGGACTTGCTGATTGGAGAATGTAGGGTGAAAGGCTGTATATTACAATAGAGATGAAGTTTTAAGAATAAATAAAAAGAATAAAAAACATACAGACTTTAAATAAAGTTGCTAGTGATATTTATATAACAGTTCAAAAAAGCTTTCCTTTGCTCTGAATATATGGCAACTGATCAGTTCTATCTGATCCATGCAGGTTTCTGGAGCAGTGGATGAATAGGATGAGACAACTCTTTTACTGCATGGAACTGATAAGTACAAGGATACCACAGTACTTAGATACCATGGTGATCCATACCTTATAAATATACAAGAGAGAAACAGAAGGAGTCAATACATTGCCCACTTTGCATAAAAGTTATCATAAACTAAGTTGAAAGTTTGAGAAAAATTAAATTTGCAAACATTTGGGTTTTCTGTTGCTGGGGTGTTATGGTAGTGATAACAAAACTATAAACAAAGGACAAACTACAGCATCTAACTAAATTCTTAATGTGGCAGTATCCTTTTAAGTAGCAAAGAGAATACTAATGTAGAGCTTAGTTATAATATAGGCCACACTAATGACAACCTTCCCTTTCCTTGCAGCTTATAAGATATATGATATTAACCATGGGCTTGAAGGTCTGTAAAAAGGCATGAGACAGATGTTGCAAATCCTTATTCACATGAATAGTCCTTACATTTGTTTGGCTCACTATGGGCCAAAGAGAGAGCAGCCTAAAAAGCCCCCCAAACTATACACATTTGTTAGTCTCTGAAGGTATATGCCTCATCCACCTTGAGCAAGGATGAACGTTGTCCCCATCTTGCTACCCCTCTCTCTGGGTAGGGGTTTGCTCTCCTGGATTCCTCAACCCATGGATCATACATGCTCTCCTATTATTTGAATGTTCCTACTATCTTAGACCCCCATTTCAACAAAGCACTTAACTATGTGCTTAAGTTCATCCTTAATCAACAAAGTGGTTAATTAAGCATATGCTATACTTAAATCCTATTGAATTAAATGGTACTTGGGCACATGTTTAAAGTAAGAATGTGTTTAAGTGCTTTGTTGAACAGAGGCTTTACCCAGCGTTGAAAATGGTATCATGGGCAAATCCTTCAATGGGAGTTAGTCACCTAAATGCCTTTATTTCAATGGGAATTGTTGCCTAAATATCTTTGAGGATCTGGGCCCATGTATTTTGTCATAATAAGGAGAGATAATTAACCAGCTATATCTTTGTGTATTAACATTATCTCTTGGAGTTATAAATCTTTAAATGTTTCATCAAAATTTTGTTCTTGATAACATTTTTCAGTGTATAGATTTTAACATTCTTTCTGTCCCAAAAGACAAAAGTTTTGATAAACTATAGCTGCTGGCTTCCATCCAGCTGTATCTTGCTCATGTCAACTATAAATGAGTCTGCAATGCTGAGATATTTTGCTTAAAAGGAGGAAAAGGGAAAAGAAAGACAATGGATAACGTCAAGCTAATTTTACGTAAGGTGCATCAAAGGCTAGGAATTGAGTGCTTTTGCTGCAGTGTAATTATTTTTGAATTAGAACTCTTCACTGCAGAGGCAATGGCATACTTTAGGCATGATTGAATTAGCAAATTTAAGAAAAGACTACCCCAGACATAATAAGCATTCCATTTTGCAATTTATAAAACATGTGGCTCTGATATGCAGCTTAGGGAAGTCATACTCTATCTTCATGGCTGAATGGCTTGAAAAGTGGAAGAGCTCACCGAGCATGAAGAATTCTGTGTCATAGTTTGGCAAGACCAGTTACTTGATCCAATGTGTAGTCTATTTATTGGGGTGGGGGTGGGGAGGGGAGAGGGATGAGCAATTTAAGAATAACTTAATGCACATACCAGGCTTCTCAAACTGACTAGTTCTGTTGTAAACTTCCACGAGAGGGGGTGGAGGAAACTCTTTTAGAGAAGAAATGGTGTCAGAATTAGATGTCAGAATTGTTTTAGAATTACTCATATTGTTGTTCCTTAGAACCTGCCACTGGATTTTTAATGTTTAACTGAGTGCTCTCTTAAGAATGACAGGTTTCATGTCAATATTTATTTCCTTGGAAGTGCATTTGAATAAAGTAAAACCCGTGTCCTAAATACATTCCTGCACAGGCATTTGCAATGCTTTAAGTGCATTTTAATTCTGACTGAGCAATTTCAGCTGTGAGCAACCGCATAGGAAAAAAGTAGATGAGTCTAACATGTTAAACCATATTCATGGCTTCATATCAGAGAGGTAGCCATGTTAGTCTGTAGCTACAAAAACAATGAGGAGTCCAGTGGCACCTTAAAGACTAACAGATTTATTTGGGCGTAAGATTTCATGGGTAAAAACCCACTTCTTCAGATGCATGCACCATGCACCACTTCTTCAAAAGCTCCACCACGTGAAATGAAAAAATAGCTCTTGGAAGATTATGAATTCCATTTTCAGGGAGCTAAGATTCTCAATTGCTTGCAACATTTCTTTGTAAATGGAGACTTGAAATATGAAGTGAGCACTGACATGACTTCCCAGCATTCTCCTCATTTTCAGTATGTAGTAATATGCATCCTACAGTCAGTATTTGTATATAGTTTGGAACAGCATGTCATTTAGAGACAGGATAAATAAAACCCACCAAAACTGAAGGCCTCTGTGAGCAAAAATGATGTTTGGAGGCCAACTGGTACAGTAGTTTGGGTAGTTCTCTCTCTATGTGTGTGTGTGTGTGTGGGGGGGGAACAGGTATGGGAAGGAGGCGAGAGGAGCGAAGAGCTAGTTTTGAAAATACTGTTTAAAAAGTGGTTCTTCCCTGAATGATGTTGCACCATCTGAAACACTAATTGGCTGGCATGGTGACATGATCCCCCCAGAGTATTACATTTCGTCAATAAAGTCAGAACAGAGTCATTCATCATGTCAAGGGGTAAGTGGATATTTTTGAGGTATGTATATACATAGACAGGGGAAAAAAGACACACAGAACTGTTTAAAAGTAAAGAGGACCTGAAAATACCTAAAATGAATGAAATGTAGGGTTGCAGGCTGAATGCCTCATACAGTGAGAAAAAGAAAGGCTGTTCTCTTTTTTTAAGTTCAGAATGCCTGGCATCCTAGTCATATGGGTTGCTACTCTGCTGTGACACCTCAGTATGCCTCTATGATGTCACAATTACAATGGAACCCAGTGAAGCATATAGTTGCCTTACTGAGAAATAAGTTAAAAATATTGTTAGTATAGGGAGTGTATTTGCAAAGTTATTGGATTTTTATTTCATTAGTTTACAGCAATCTCTTTTAGGCAGACCTATCTATCCTTGCTAATGCCTGTTAAGTACTCACCTTTAGCAGTTTTTAGGCTCAAGTCCAATAAATAGGACTGACAACTTCAGGAGACTATCATTTCTGCAAATCATTAAGGTCTACCTTTGTCTTGATCCTGCACAGACTTACATTTGTGCTTGACTTTAAGAATGAGCATGGTCCGATGGAGTTCAGTGAGACTACTCACATGCTTAAAGTACATCATACTGATAAGTCTTTGCAGAATTGAGGCCGATTGATAAAGTTTTCAAAAGTGCCTAAGTGACTAAAGAGCCTATCTTCCATTTTAAAAAGTGATTTAAAGGTGTTGCCCCACTCAGTGTTGGAATGCCTAAGGGTGGGTGTCTCGGGGGCTGGTCCTTTAAGGGGTGTCAGGAACCAGCCTACCTGTGACAGACTCCTGTGAAGGAGAACAAGCCAATCCAGTCCCATTGAAATTAAATTTCTAGGTGCCTGGTTGGCAGCTAATTAGCTGATGAACCTAATACAAGGTTACTGGACTCAGCTGAGGGGGTTCCTAGAGCCAGGAAGCCCTTGAGGAGAGGAACTCCGAGAAGAGCTCACCAGATCAATGTGCCCAGAAGGTGTGCTCGTAGGGACAGTGAACTCCCAAACAGTGGCAGAAAGCCCAGCCTGTCAGAAACAAAATGTTCCCTCAGAAGAGCTGAAGTTGACAGATCTCTGCAGGCCTGTGGCTCTGGGGAATGATTTTCCCCAGAATGAAGGCTCCAGGAAAGGGATTCAAGATGAAAGAACCCTGCTGGAAGAAAGTGATGGACCAAGGTGGGAATTGATAAAGTAAGATTCACTGTCACTCAGCTGAGAGTCTGGAATAAAGACTGACTTGTGTTTTCACTGGGTCTTTGGTTAACACACTAGACCATCTCAGAAGGGGCATTGTTCCTTATATAAAGCCTTGTTGCAATTACTGATAACTTAGGTGCTTCCTGCCTTAGTTTTGACTACAGTGCCACGCTTGGTCAGCAGGGGTGTTAGGGCCTGTACAACCTGTGAAGGTGGGTTTTTCCGAAGTGCCTAAGTGAGTTAGGTACCTAGGTTCCATTGAAAGTCAATGAGAATTAGGCAGCTGACTCTCTTAGGTGCTTTTGAAAATCTCATGTTAAGTGAATTTCCAATTTCAGAATTTCCAATTTCAGAAGTGACTTTCGCACTTAGGAGCCTAAGTCCCATTGACTTTCACTTTGGTAAATGGGACTTAGGCCTTGCAATATATTTAAAAGTCTGGACCTTAAGCACTTAGAGGCTAGCTCCACTTTAGGCACCCAGATCCCACAATCTTATCCCACTGGGATTCACAAAACCCTGCCCAGTAGCTGCTGAACACTGTAGGTGCCTAAACTTGTTCAGTGCCTAAAGTTTTGTTGCAAAAGTTCCTTAGGTGCCTACGTTTCTGCCTCTCTAGATGTGCACAGCATCCCATGCCATGAGTCCAGATGCCTAAGCATCAGAGAGAGGCACAAACTGGGAAGAGAAAGATGTTCTTCAGCCTAACTTGTTTGTGGGGCCTGATCCAGTAACGGGACTCTGAGCCCACCTATGGGATCGGGCACCATAGAGATGAGCTTATACAAAACAGGAGTGGGAGGAGGACTTCCCTTGTAACTTTTAACCCAGTGGTACTCACGTGGGATGTGTGAGACTCTCAGGTCAAGTCCTCCCTCCAGCTGGGGTAGAGAACAGTATCTGCCACCTCTTAGATGAGTCTACTAGCCACTGGACTATTGGATATTTGGACATAAAAGTGGCCACACTGGGTCAGACCAATGGTCCATCTAGCCCAGTATCCTGTTTTCCCACAGTGGCCAATGCCAGATGCTTCAGAGGGAATGAACAAACAGGGCAATTACTGAGTGAACCCTGCCTTGTCATGCAGTCCCAGCATCTGGCAATTGGAGGCTTAGGGACACCCAGAGTATGGGGTTGCATCGCTGGCCATCTTGGCTAATAATGCAAGATAGATCCATCAATGGCTAACATATCTAATTCTTTTTTGAAACCACTTATACTTTTGGCCTTCACAACATCCCATAGCAATGAGTTCCAGAGGTTGACTCTGTATTGTGTGAACTAGTACTTCCTTTTTAAAAAAAACGTTCTGCCTATTAATTTCATTGGGTGACCCCTGGTTCTTGTGTTATCTGAAGGGATAGATAATACTTCCTTATTCATTTTCTCCAAACCTTTCACTATTTTATAGACCTCTATCATATCCCCCCTTAGTCATCTCTTTTCCAAGCTGAACAGTCCCAGTCTTTTTAATCTCCACTCATGCGGATGCTGTTCCATACCCCTTATTTTTGTTGCCTTTCTCTGTACTTTTTCCAATTCTAAATAATATATCTTTTTTGGAGATTTTAGCTCAACTGGAACATGGGAATGAATGTACCAGTCATTCAACAGCTGACCTTTTACAAGTACATGTATATTTTTTGAGATACTCCAAGAATTCTGAGGAGAGATACTGTTGCTCTTTCAGATTGTCCTGAATAGACAATGCCAGTCATGTCAAGTTATGCCAACTATGTGATGGTTTTGTAATGGGAATAAATGTCCAAGGAGGAGGATTTGATTGAAACCACCAGCCTCATTGTTAATGACATAAACCAGATTTAAACCTAAGTGAAAGCCTCCCTGGCACCAAGATCCCATCCTGCTGCTAGACTTAGATACATAAATGACATTTGTAAACTACCCGCCAAAAATCTTCCTTTATGTATTTGTTTATCAGTATTCTACTAAAGAGGGCCCTGGTCCTGCATTGTGATGCATGAGATTGGCAACCCTACCTCCACAAAGAACTCTGTTGAAGTCAATAGGGCTCCATGTGTGGAGAGGTCTATCCACGTGGAGTAGGCTTGGGCCTAAATCTGTGCATCTTTTCTTGCATTTAGAACATGCTGCTTATCCTGTGATAAAAATAACTAATATTTGAATAGGGTATTAAAATAAATGGAAGAAATACATCTTCTTGACATGTTGGAATTTGTATACTACCATAAATTAACTTAATAGGAGTTGTACATGTAAAGCCTCATGAACTAAAAGTGGTGGTCTAAGCTTCATCAGATGTAGCAGCATATGTTATGATAGCATTTCTATTATTAAATTATATTATGTATTAGCCAATTATGTTTGAAGGAATTCTATTATTACTACATATCCCTGTTATAGAATTTAAACAGGAATAACTAATCTTATAATCCAGCAATGGATTTTCCTCCAGTAATGCATGGTAGAATTACTAATCAGCAGAGAAAGGAATTGATGTTTTTTAAACAATTATAAATATATTTGCTCTTCAGCAAATTTTGTCTTCATCATGTGTTGCTATTTTTACTCCTGCAGACTATGATTTTCGTGCTCTGAAGGACGTTTGAACAGTAACACACAAGTCTGTAGCACAGTGTTATTGCAAGAGCACAATTTAGATGTTGTAAAGTGCTGTCCAATAACAGTGTCAATGAGAACTTTGCATTATCATTTAGGTCTTAATATGTCAATAAATCCTGATTTGTCACAGGAAGTGACATCCCTATTAGTAAAAACACACTACAAATAATTACCTCCTCTGTCTGAGTGCACTATCAAGATAAAATTAAATAAGTGATTTTTTGGGGGGTGCTGCCATGAAGCACTTTATTTGTAATCCTTAGGTAAAAGGAGATAAATGTTAGTCTCTACAATGAATCACATCATTCATTTGGTTTAGAATATAACAAAATGGACTGTAATTTTGTGCATCTGATAAACTTACTATATTTGTATCCGGGGATGATCATTCAGTTTTTAAATAGTTCAGTTTTGAATTCCTTAATGGATTCCAGAAGTATCATTCCTGACTAACCAGTCATCATTTCTCTATACCTTATAATTTTGTCATTAATGCATTTAGTTCAATCAAAATAATAATTTATATTTGGCTGCTGTAAACATGACACATCAACAAATTTAAATATATATTTTTACTTAGTGTAGAGCTGTTTTCTACAGAGCAAAAAGAAAATATATATTACATGTGCAATGGAAGTGAGCATTTTTCCAGTTCAGCAGCTTCTGCTGAATTGTAAACAATTGGGTTGCTTCTAAAGGAGGTTAGCATGGCCAGTAACTACGACAGCTAGTAGCGGCTTAGTTTACTGCTTCTACCACCTGCCTTCTGGCTTAATATTGGAAGCAAGAAGCATGCAATTAAGTATGAGGAAATGAAAATAAATGACACTGTTCATTGCACATTACAAAGTGCCTGGCAGAAAGAATGCTGTTTATGTGGACCTGATGACCCCTGGAGAAAAACATGTCTCGTGCCTGGGAAGACACCAGTGAATTAGACACTGACCCTAGTTTTATCTGTTATCAAATATAACCGTTTTCTTTTTAACACCTATAAACTTCATTTTTAATTACACAGGACTTTTGAAAAGCAGAAAAAAAATTAAAATGGAGCACAGTCTACATATGCTGGAAGCACACCACTCCATAAATACAGGAATATTTGTTCCTGATTTCTCAAGAAAATCCTGTGATTAAATTCCTGTCACTTAGAAATATATTCACAATAGAATGAATTTGAACTGATTATAAAATCTAAATACTGTTCTAGGAGGTGAACAGCTTTTTAAAAAAAAAAAATTCAGTCAGAACTAAATCACAGTTAATATCATATTTCCTAGTTGATAATTAAGAATCACCCCCTACCCTGAAATCTCAAAACCTCAAGCCTAATACATTTTAAAATGCCTACTCTGTAAATGGTATGCAACTTTACTACATGTTTTACAAAGTTGTTAGGAAATAATAATTTGCTCTTAGTGGCACTTTTCATCTATAGGTCTCTAAGTGCTTTTACCAAGCTGAATAAGCATTGTTACAGAAAGGTTGGGGGACTGACCCAAGATTACACAGCACATCATGACGTGGGTGGAAATGATATATCCCATTAAAAAAAAAAGAAAATGAGTTTAAGATCACCAAACTCCCTGAGAGTTAATAGGCCAAATTCATCCTTTATGCAACTCCAGTAACTTTAATGGATGAATGTGACCCATAGTGCAGGATTTAAATGGCCATATGTAGAGCTGGGTGAAGCTTTCAAAATGAAAGTAGAAACAAGGCAAAACTTTCCTGGAGTCAGGTTCTGTTACAAACCAAAGCTCAGGCCAGGTTTGCCAAAGTTTCTAAATATTCCTGTGAATCTGGGCTAAGTTGCCATATAACATGGAAAGACATATCATTTCAGGTAAAAACAATGCCACAACTCTGGAATTTTTTGGCATGGTTTTGACCTGAAAACAGGCAAGTCTTGATAGTTTCATTTGCATATTGTTCTGAGTGTTCTTTTGTTCAACCCTAAAACCTTAAGTGTAACTCAAGGGGTGCAAATTCAGGAGGAAATAACTAATCAGGTTCATAAACCCCGTCCAAACTGAAACCACCAAGTTTCACATATCTGACCATACCATATCTCAATATGTAATTTCTCTCTCTCTTTTTAACACTACGTGCAATCTCTTGAAGGAAAATTTTTTTAAACCCATAATTTTAGGCAGCATCAGAATTTCCCTGTGTTATGAAAGGTATATTACTTTATAGCACTTAAAATTATGTCAAAAACTCTTGGTACAAAGAAGTACACATGTTTCAGTCATTGAGTTTCCACTAGTTAAAAAGCAGATCTTTCCAAGGACATTGTATATCTACACTAGTGCACAATATGAAATAAAATTGACAATTGTATTATCACACTGAACAGCCAAGCAATTCACATCATACACTTATAAGTCTTTGGTTTCCATTAAAATCAGTGGAGAGTTGTTGAACTGACTTTTCCCTAAGTTTGTATTGTGTGTCACTCAGGGTTAACAATAAAACACTATGTGTACAGTGGGTATTCACCCACGAAAGCTTATGCTCCAATACATCTGTTAGTCTATAACAGGGGTCGGCAACCTTTCAGAAGTGGTGTGTCAAGTCTTCACTTATTCACTTTAATTTAAGGTTTCGTGTGCCAGTAATACATTTTAATGTTTTTAGAAGGTCTCTTTCTATAAGTCTATAATATATAACTAAACTAATATATAACAAAACTATTGTTGTATGTAAAGTAAATAAGGTTTCAAAATGTTTAAGAAGCTTCATTTAAAATTAAATTGAAATGCAGAGCCCCCCGGACCGGTGGCCAGGACCCGGGCAGTGTGAGTGCCACTGAAAATCAGCTTGCGTGCTGCCTTCGGCACACATGCCATAGGTTGCCTACCCCTGGTCTATAAGGTGCCACAGGACCTTTTGTTGCTATGTGTACAGTAGATGCCATTAAATATGGACTTTAGCACACCAGAGTGCTTACTATGGTTCCTGTATTTAGAATGGAAGCTTCAGTGGTGAATTGAACTACTCTGCATTATTAAAGTTCAGTTTTTAATTTCACCCTCACTGTATCTGTAAAGAACGACTGAATAAAATCATAGTCACACTAGAAATGGAACACCAGTAAGTAGGAAGTTTGGTTTTTCTGTTATGCTTTTAGCACCACCACCATTGCTCTAAGTTAAGAGTGAGAGTCAGTGACCATTCCATATACACTCACTAGTGACAGCATCTTGTTATACATCCCTCTTTCTTAGCTTCCTAAACCCAATTTTTTCATTATAATGTTTCTCTGATAGGCAAGTTAGAAAAAGATGACCAGCCAGGAGTATTTACCGAAGCCGTTAGCATAATAAGTGAAGAAAATGGATGGCTTTTTAAAAATATGGGCCCCAAATAAACAAGGTTGTGAAAAATCTAGTGTTCTTTAGAAAAAAGAAGACAACTGTGGATGAAATCTTAGCTCCAGGGACTTCAGTGGGCTAGGATTTCACCCATTATGTTGTTGGGGTTTTTTGAAAGGGGGAAGGAGCAAGAGTGGGAAGGGAGTCTAAGTTTATATTGGGACTTTCCAGAGTTTTTTTCACATTATGAACTTTGTCACTGAAGAATTTGCATAAACATGACATTTGAAGGTTCTTTTCATAATAGAAACTAGGCTCTAGTTTCAATCTGCAAATAATAAACTTAGCTATTCTAAAAAGTTAAGAGAAATAAGAGCATCAAGGTTCTTGTCATGTACTGGGAAGAGTAGGAAAAAATAACAAAGTTACAGAATTGTTTAGAAGCCTAGAGAGAGAAAGGGAATAGGTGGAGTCATTGGTGATGCGTGTGATTGCTATATCGAATTGACTGTCATTGGATGTTGTCAGGAAGATTGTAATGGGTGGAGTTGTGAACTGTTAAAAGTATTTGGTTTGCTAGAATCTAGGATCTTCTGGAAGGTGAACAGGCTAACTGAATATGTGATTCTATATAAAGGTAAATCATATAAAGGTCATTTTTTGTAGTCTCAGTGTTGAATTCATTAGGTGGTTGTTTCTCATTCTAACTAATACATGTGAAAGCGGCTGATCAGATAAACAGTATTCTCTGCAAATAGTTCTGTGATTATCAAACACCATTGTACAAATTTATCAAAATAAGTTGAAGTGGTAGGAAAGAGGCAACTGAAGAGACTGAAGTAATGACAACAGATATTTCTTCAAAAGTAAAATGCAAGTATTATCAAAATTGTTAGCAAGACAAAGAATTCTGGCTTTTATCAAAAAGTACAGAAAGTTAGTTTCTTGGGATTCTCCAAAATCAAAGGAGTCATTGAATGAAGCTTGGTCCACTGAAGTGAAAGAGCAGAATATTAGAGAGAACAATAGACCTCAGGAGAAGCTTATCTCCCACCTGAGGAGCCTTCCTAAAGACGTTACAGACAGCCTCAGAGCAATGGCTGCTATGACACTACAGGAACATGTGACCAGGTCATCTGGTACTGAGTCCAGCATCCCATCTTGGGATATCAGTATTTTTTCACTGACTAGCGTGGGACCCAAGCTTTGAAACCAAGGGTTGCCACCATATGCAAAAGCTATATAAGGCAGAGGAGTGACATCATCATGGTTCTTCACTGACTCCCCCATCCAAGAAGACTCCTGGAAAGAGCAGAAGTTTGAGGATCCTGCAAATGAGACATTTGTGACGCCATCATCGAACTGTCATTAGTCAGTCATGCTAACTTAAATCCTTGCTGTTACTGCGCTCTGGCAGCTCTTAAACATTATTTATTAAGAAGAAATATGGCAAAGATCAATTATTGAGTACACATAAAACACCATAAAAAACATCGAAACCAATGAAAGTCAAGGACATGAACTTGCTAAAGTTCAAATTTTCTTTTATGCTAAAATTAGTACCTTCAATGTAGCATAACCTGGGCAAAGAAATACCATTTTTTAAATTGCTCATTTTATCAGTCCATCAGACTGATTTTAACATCGTGGTCAACTACTTGATGCTGCACATAAAGAAATGGGAAAAACGGAAGGAAGAACTAAAAGAATCAACACTGACTTTAAGGCAAGATGCTTGGTCCAATGTGAGAAATGACTTGATGGTAACTGAACTGCAAGGAGGTAAAATGCATTCCTACTTAATACTACTGATGCTATATATCCGACCCCCCACCCTCCACAGAATATTCTGTCCAAATTGCTGAAGGTGCCACCCAAAAATGTAGAGAAAAGTATGACAAGGAAGGCACTGCCATCTAACGGACTCCCAAAGCACACTGTGAGTGCTCAACAATTCTTCTGCAACCACCATGAGCCTCGCAGTTGGTTGACTGAAAGAGGTGCTGAAGAACACTTAGTGGAGCTCTTAGGAAGACTGCGGACCAGATTCTCAGCTACAGCCAAGAAGGGAAGGTTCATGTTCAAAGATAACATTAAATCTTCTTTGCAGTCCCCGGTCCTGTGCAAAGATACTCTTACAGCCTAAATTAGAACTGCCCTTGAGCTGCTCTACTTTGTCAGCTACTAATGACACCAGGAGCTGAAACCACTGCCAAGGTAGAATTGAGGTACATTAACAGTCATTGGGATTTAGGGCTAGTCTGCATTACCCACTGGATCGACAGGCAGCGATCGATCCAGTGGGGTGGTCAATTTATTGCGTCTAATCTAGATGCGATAAATTGACCGCTGAGTGTGCTCTCCCATCGACTCTGGTATTCCACCAAGGCGAGAGGCGCTGGCGGAGTCGATCGGAGAGCGTCAGCTGTCGACTTACCGGAGTGAAGACACCGCGGTGAGTAGATCTAAGTACATCGACTTCAGCTACATTATTCACGTAGCTGAAGTTGCGTAACTTAGATCGATTCCCTCCGCGCCCCCCCCCTCCAGGTGTAGACTGGGCCTTAGACTTACAAGTCACATAGGCACTTTTGAACATTTGCCCTTTGTGCTTAAAGTTGGGCATGAGCGTATGTGTTGTCCTAGAAGAGACTAAAATCATGGCTCCTGGACTGATGCTACTGTGCTGCACTGGCAGAGATTATGATCTTTAGTCTAGATGGGTGTCTTTGATCAGACACTACAGTTATGTTTTCAGAATTGTTGAGAAATTTAAGTTTGAAAAATAGCTGCTGTGTACAAATGAGCCTAGAGCATTATTGAAATTAGGTCTTGAGATTGTATTGGTCTGGTGATCTTCTGTACCAGAAAGGAAGATCTGACAATATAAAATATGATGCACTAGCATAATACAGCTTTGGCAATCAAGCATTATAATCTCTTATATTATTTCAATTGGTTTCAATAAGTACATAACATAATGAAATCATATTATGTATATATACACACATAAAATCTCCCCACTGTATATAATAGCTCTGTATATTACCTCTATCTTTCAAGATTAAATAAACACAAAAAGAAATGCACTCCACACATAATGCAGTGCAACTGAATGTAACTAAAGCTTTCCTAATATTTATTTACCACTAAAATTTGAGATTAATTGTTCTCTATTGAAGTTAATGGGAGTCTTTCAATTGACATCATGATGGATCTGGCCTTAAGTGATTTGCTGGCGACTGGGACACTGCACCCCATATTCTTCATAGTTCTATTATTATGATGTGATTATGACATAGTCATAATGTATTTTATGCAAGATAGGTCATGTGAGATATCACTGAAAAGGTTATGATTTGCTGAATATGATTATCCTATTTGTGTGCATATATCATTTTGTATCTGAAGTTAGGAATATTGACTATGTATCTCTATTTCAAAAGTGTTTACACCTGGGGAACACCCACTAGACAAGATGCTTTCGGCCTAAATAGAGGGTGGGGAAGGGCCATTAGAGAGAACAATAGGCCTTAGGAGAGGCTTATCTCCCATCTGAGGAGCCTTCCTAAGGATGTTACAGAGCAATGGCTGCTATGACACTACAGGAACATGTGACCAGGTCACCTGATGCTGAGTCCAGAATCCCATCTTGGGATGTCAGTATTTTTCCACTGACTAGCGTGGGACTCAAGCTTACAAACAAGGGGTTCCCCATCATATGCAAAAGCTATATAAGGTAGGGGAGTGACATCATCATGGTTCTTCACTGACTCCCCCACCCAAGAAGGTTCCTGGAAAGAACCGAGGAACAAAGACTGAACTGGGGGAAAGTGCTGGACCCAGGCTAAAGGGATTTCTAGCCTGTGTATGGAACACCTGGGGATTCCAAGCTGTAAGCAAGTGCAACTTGCCCCTTGGGAATCTGCAGTCTGCTTGTATCATCACTTAGAGTGAGAATGTGCTATTCATATCCGATCTATATAGTAGATTAAGCTTAGTTTGCATTTTTTGTTTATTTGGTAGGTAATCTGCTTCGATCTGTTTGCTATCCCTTATAATTACTTAAAATCTATCTTTTGTAGTTAATAAATTTCTTTTTACTTTGTCTAAAATTAGTGTGTGGGAATCATAACTCAGGGCAGAAAGTTGTATATTCCTCTCCACATTGAGGGAGGGGGTGAATTTCATGAGCTTACGCTGTACAGTTCCCTGTGCGGTGCAAGTCGGTATAATTTTGGGTTTACACTCTAGAAGGGGTGCATGCCTGAGTAGCTGGGAAGTTCCCTAGCTGGAGCCTTCCCATGCAGGGGCTTGTCAGAGCATCTGCATGTAACTGCAGCTGGGTGTGACCCTACCTGTATGTGTGCTGGTAAAAGTGCAGGCTGGAGCCTGGAGAGAGCTTGGCAGCTTGTCACAGCAGTACAGTGTAAAAGGGGGGGGGGGGCTCAGTGGTATCCCAGTTCCAGGTGGCACCCATCACAGCGATGATATAGCAAATCCCACTTTGGTGGAAATGGGATTAGAATTCAGGAGTTTTTAGCTTACAATCCTGTGCTGTCTCTTTGGAGTGAAGAAACATTTTGATTTAAAAAGGAACAGTTAGACGTTTTAATTTTGCTTCTTATTCAGTCTGCTCCTGTACCCATTGAAATTGGTAGCAAAACACTCATGAACTTCAGTGGATGAAGAATAAGACTCAACATGATTAAGAGAAGTTTTGACTAATTAAAGATGGAAACAAAACCTAGTAAAGCACAAAATTTCAGAGGATATGGACATACAACTTTACTAGTAATTTTTTTATGACTAAATATTGTGGCACTGGGCTTTTTAGCCATTATTCTAAAGCAATAGTGTATTCCAGAGTTTCCCTAGTAGAGAGGTAAATGCTGTCTATATTCATAATATGGAACTGGCCTATAAAATGAAAGGCAACTGAGATTTAAACAATGTTTCTTTCCTACCAAGTAAAAGAAATGAATGATAAAATAAAAACCCTTAAAAATATCACTCTGGAAATGAGGTAGAGAAGAATTAAAAAACAAGTATACTTCACACTAAATTTAATATATTAAAGCAAAAACATGCATCTAGAACTGAAATATTAAGTGTATATGGAAATGAATTCTATTTAATAATACATATCTTACTTTTATGTATAATACAGTAGTGAGAATATTATTGCCATTTAATAATTTCATAGATTACATATGAGTGCATATATATAATATGGAGAATGGGGAAAAGGAGAGAGAAACAAATTGCATTAAAAACATTGTAATGTAAGGAATATTATAGTATAGAATGCAGTTTTAAGTAATGACAAATTCAAGATTTCTTAAAACATCTTACAAAGTAAGGCCTCAGTACTGAAATTGGATCTGTACAGACTTTAATCAGGCCTGCTATGGAGTCCACCTAAGTGGATCCAATTGCAGAATTGGGACCCAATTATTAAAAATGGGTAGAGCAGTAATTATGGGTCCAATCCTGCCCCTGTTAAAGTCAATGCCAAAACCCTCATTGACTTCAGCGGTATAGAAATCAGCAGATTTGAACCAGTGAGTTCATTATAATGCCCTTGCAACCTATACTTCATTCAGCCTTGGGGCAACTTCCCAAAAGATAAACCTCTTGCTTGACTCATTGACATAATATCTCCCAGTGACGTTGCACCCTATAATGCTTTATAGAAATATGCTTATGAGTGTAAATATGACATAACTGGAATATGTTTTATACTAGATATGCCATGTAACATATCTCTGCAAAGGTTATGATCTACTGAATATATTCATCCTATTTGTATGCATGTATCATTTTTGTATTCAAAGTTATGAATATTGGCTATGTACTTGTTTGATTTTAAGTAGCCTCAGTGAAGCATTTGGTCAGCTTCTTGAGAAAAGACTATTCTCAGTAAGTGCCCAATCAAGAAACACTTAAGCTGACAATGAACTTTGAGAGATGCCAATCCACATCTGAGCTTTCCTGGGAATGTGCCGTCGGCCTGTAAAGTTCTGAGTCATGTATGGACATGTGACTTGCCCATGAGACTCCAAAACTCCATCTTGCAGCTGGATTCTGCATAGGAGAGAGGAAGGGGTTTCCACCCACAAGAGAAAGTCTATTTAATCCCATGGAAACCCCTCCATTTTGTCTTCAGCTGGCTCAAAAGATGGCCTCTCCACCCCAAAGGATGCCAGAAGGAAACTGGAACAAAGGACAGTAACTACAGGGGTGTGAGTGATTGCTGGACCCAGACTAGGAGGAAGTCTAGTCTGTAAAAGAGGCTTATTGGAACATCTCTGAGGGTGAGATTTACCTGCATTTAGTTTCCACTGTATTAGGCTTAGACTTGCATGTTTTATTTTATTTTGTTTGGTAATTTACTTTGTTCTGTCTATTACTTGGAACCACTTAAATCCTACTTTTTGTATTTAATAAAATCACTTTTTACTTATTAATTAAGCCAGAGTATGTATTAATACCTGGGGCAGGGGGACAAACACTGTGCATATCTCTCTATCAGTGCTATAGAGAGTGAACAATTTATGAGTTTAGCCTGTGTATAAACTTTATACAGGGTAAAACAGATTTATTTGGGGTTTGGACCCCATTGGGAGCTGGGCATCTGAGTGCTGGAGACAGGAGCACTTCTTAAGCTGTTTTCAGTTATGCCTGCAGCTAGTGGGGGACGTGGTTCAGACTTGGATCTGTGTTTGCGGCAGGCAAGTGTGTCTGGCTCAATCAAGGCAAGGTACTGGAATCCCAAGCAGGGAAAACGGGCTCAGCGGTAATCCCAGCACATCAGGTGGCAGTTCCCAAGGGGGTCCCTGTGACTCAACCCATCACACTCCTTACCTACAACTCTTGATTCTGTTTGTAAAACCAGAATTAAAATGCACTGCATTTGTGCTGTAAAATGAAAGTGTAGTAGCATCCTGCAACCAAGCCCTTTTGTTGAGTCATTGCTTGTACTCTCAGCTGAATAACCTTCACTTCTCAGTAAAAGTGACAGTTTACAATAAAACCTAGTAATTACTGTACAAATTCTAGCACACCACTTCACTTTCTCTTCTCTGGGTCAAACCCAAGTGGAAGTTTGGTCTGAGAAATGAATGTAAGATTTGGCCTTTAGTTGGTTTTCAAATATATTTACTAAGTGTGGATTAGAATTCCTTGGTCAAAATACAAAACCAAAAGAAATTAATTTTAAATTCATTAAAGTGACAGTCTAAAATAAAAGAATTCTGATACAAGACCTGATCTTGAAAGTTGCTACTTGCATAATCTTTATTTTCTTTGTGCTCTTGGTGCATGAAGTATAGAAAATGAAACTAGTCCTGTTATTTTCTAAAACATTTTGAACTTGACAAGATAACGGAAAATAAGTTTAAGGGCTTATGTTGTAAAAACTATAAAATAAACCAATGTTTTCTACAAATATTAACTTTTACATGTCAACTTTGTTATGTATGGTGTAATGTGGTATTTTTTCCCTGCTGATAGGTTGCTGTATGTAATAAGTTATGCTTGCAATGTCAGAATGGGTGTCTTGCAAAAGCTAAATAAATAAAAAGTGACTTAGCTTTTATCTACCTTGCAGCAGGTGAACAAATAAGGTGACAGTGAAATAAATTATTTTTCCTGCCAGCTAAGCATGTCATCAAACCTTCTTATGCAAGTAATGAAGCAGTGAAACAATATTTTGTTTGCTTTTCACCTCTCGTGTAGGAGGTTCAAATAAAAAAGGAAGGCAACACTTCAATTTTAAGGCAGCTACATGATATTTTGGCCTCTATACCAGGTCATGTGTCACCTTCCCTGTTAAAACAATCTGAAATAGTTTTGGATTATCTTGTCATCAATATTGCCTCTTAGCAATTCTTAGAATAACTTGTAATGAATGCACATGGATTACTTCTTTGGGTCTGGGTCATGGACATTTTATTAAAAGAACAATGCTGTGTTTAAAAGTGGCCATCTTCTGCAAATATTCAGATTCAGTATTACAAAAAACAAACATAAAATGCAGATGGAAACAATATATTTTCCTAGGCTTATTCACGTCTTTATTCATTCTTATCCATGATCCTCCATGATTATGTCTGAAGTGTATGAGTGAGGGGGTGCAATCTGATGCAGCATACCTTTAGAAATTTTCTCCCGTTAAGAGGCTCATGATGGTACTCTTCTGTTACTTTGGTAGCATTCCAATGTTGATTTTCTGTCTGAATTCTTCAGTACTCTATTGTCATATTGCACTACCAGTCTAACACTGCAGAAAAACTTTACGATATGTACACCTGACATCTTTGAAAATGAACAGAGTGCAGGTGGAAGGAAGTGTGTGGAATGAAATACTGGGCTATCTTGAGCTCTGGGGTAAGTGGACACAATGCCATTAAACTCAATGGAGTTGTCTGCATACACCAGGGCTGAATTTGGCCCAGCTACTATAGACATAATAAATTTATACTGAATTTTTCCCTGTTGTAAAAATCAGTTTAAGGATGAATCCAGTTTACATCCTCTCCCTTGCTTATCGTTGGCAAAATCTAAATGGTTTGTTGGCATTATTTCAAAATTTTGGGATAAAGTTGTGGTTTCTTCTTGCATGAGATAGTGGTCCTCAATTTAGAGTTCTTTAATGGATAGTGGTGACTTTCTCCTGTTATGAATGATGATGAGAGGGGATTAGATGATCATGAGCCTAAAGTTATTTGTGATTCTGCTGTTCTGTTGTAAATTAAGCCCCAGAATGCTAGTGTAAGGTAAATGGTCACACTGGTTCAAATTCTGGACTCTGGCTATTGACTACCGACTCCTGCTGTAGCCACTAGGCATGACTGCCTACATCTCAGTCACTGTTTGGGAGATTACATGCTACTTCACACCCTTAATTTAAGCTGTTTTCTGGAGGGCATCAGTAAAGCTGGATGTAAAACAGTTTTGCCATCCCACAAAAATTTGAGATTTCAAAAAAAAAAAAAAAAGTACCCTTTCACATTGGATGGAACGGAGACCTTTCAATATTTTCTGTAAAAAACAAGAGCCCTCCCCAAAACCAAGCTAGACTAGCCAATGGCCCCGTGGTTAGGGCACTCATTTGGAATATAGGAGACTCAGGCTCAAGCAGAGTAGGGATTTCAACCTGGGTCTCTGACATAAGTTCTCTCTAATCATTGTGCTAATGGTTACTCAGTAGGTTTATTTCTCACTGTTCTGTTTTGACCAGAAATTTAATCCTGGACTTGAGGAAACCTTCTAATAGAAACTGACCTGTGAAAAGTTTCAGTTTTGAAAAAAAAATCAGCATTTTCAGATTAAAATCTGATTAATTGAAAAACACCCAAGCAGCTCTGGTTAACAGAGCCTGTGCGAAGGAGTAGAGTTGTATGGTGTCAGGGAATGTTCTGGGTGATCTTTTTGATGGAGGGAGTTAAGGCTTTTCAGGAGAAAGTTGTGTGGTGTGTGAGGGGGTGAAAGTAGGAGCGATTGGATAGCAAAACTTTCTTTTTTCACCAGAAGTTAGTTTTGCTCTTTGGTTGCTCAAAAGTGTTGGGTTCATCTGAACCCAAATCACCAAACAAATCTCTAAGGGTGTATAAAAGGATTGGGGCCTATCTTATAGTACCTTCCTTCTATCAGACCAGGCATCGCTCTTGCTGAGTCACTCCCTGCATTAATTCTGTCTGAGCTTTTTCAAGGAATTTAGGAAAGCAGTTTCCAACAGAGTTAGTTGTCTTATTTTAAGCCTTCTTAACAAACAAATCAGAACTGTACAGATTCTTCCCTCTAAAGTCTGCGCTGGCCCAGTAGTTCCTTCCCAAATTTGTTCTCACACCGATAACTTCAGCAACCAAGATTTCCTGACTCTTACCTCAGAGTCTCAGCAATAAAGGAATCCACACAATCTTCTGTCTATTTGGTTTCTGGAGCAATTTCTCTCTGAAGTAGCTGTCCACTGGGGGCACAGTCCCTAACCTCACAGCTTTCTGAAGAGTGTTGCAGTCCCCCTCTATTTCCTTCTGTCCTCTTTTATAATGGCCAGCTAATAAGTTCCAGCTTTTTCTCAGGTGCAGTGGGCAGAGCTAATCAGCCAGCCAGCCATCTGTAGGCCTCTGATCCCAGAGTAAGAGTATACCTTATATTTTCACAGGGCATAAAATCCAGGTGAACTGAACGCACCAATTCCGGTTTATTGAAACAGTGTGAACTGAAACCTGTTTCTCGCAGCCATACAGTGTGACTCGAGGGGTTGTTAATGGCTGTGAAGCCCTAGATCACCACTTTGAATCCTATCCAGATCATTAGTGACTAGATGAAAAGTCATATTTTCTATCAGAAGGCTGTTTGCTGGTCTCTGTGGAAAAATTAGGTGTCATCAGTTCATTTTCTAATGGTTAGGTCTGCACAGCATGAACTGGAAGCCTTGTTAGCAGACTTACTAGAGGCCAAGATTTCAAACTGTCATATTCAGGGCCGGCTCTACTGTTTTTGCTGCCCCAAGCAGCGCGCCGAATTGCCGTCGTGGACGGGGTGGGGGGAGTCCGTGTGCCTTTAGGGCGGCACACGCGTTTCCGCGGTGGTGGCAATTCGGCAGCAGCTTCTGTCTTCAGCCGGAAGACAAAAGCCGCTGAATTGCTGCCGTGGGCAGCTGAACATAGAAGCTGCTACCGAATTGCCGCCACTGTGGAAATGCGTGTGCCGCCCTAACGGCACATGGACTGACCCCGCCGTCCACAGCAGCAATTCGGCGCGCTGCTTGGGTTGGCAAAAACACACGGACTGCCGCCCCTTGCAGATTGCTGCCCCAAGCCTCTGCTTGGAATGCTGGTGCCTGGAGCCGGCCATGGTCATATTCATAAATGATCTGGAAAAAGGGGTAAACAGTGAGGTGGCAAAATGTTCAGATAGTAAAGTCCAAAGCAGACTGCAAAAAGTTACAATCTTGAGTAGCTTTGTACAAAGGAATCTCACATAACTGGGTGACTGGGCAACAAAATGCGAGTGAAATTCAATGTAAATGCAAAGTAGTGCCATTGGAAAACATAATCCCAACTGTACATATAAAGTGATGGGGTCTAAATTAGCTGCTACTAATCAAGAAAGAGATCTTGGAGTCATTGTGAATAGTGCTCTGAAAACATCCACTCAATGTGCAGTGGCAGTCAAAAGAGCTAGCAGAATGTTAGGAATCATTAGGAAAGGGATAGATAATAAGACAGAAAATATCATGTTGCCTCTATATAAATCCATGGCACACCCACATCTTGAATACTGTGTGCAGATGTGGTTGCCCCATCTCAAAAAAGATATATTGGAAAAGGTACAGAAAAGGGCAACAAAAATGATTAGGGGTATGGAATAGCTTACATAGGAGGAGAGATTAATAGACTGGAACTTTTCAGCTTGGAAAAGAGACGACTTATGGGGGATATGATAGAGGTCTATAAAATCATGACTGGTGTGGAGAAAGTAAATAAGGAAGTGTTTAACACAAGAACTAGGGGTCACCAAATGAAATTAATAGGTAGGAGGTTTAAAACAAACAAAAGGAAGTATTTCTTCACACAACACACAGTCAACCTGTGGAACTCTTTGCCAGAGGATGTTATGAAGGCCAAGACTATAACAGGGTTGAAAAAACAAGTTAATCAATGGTTATTAGTCAGGATGGACAGGGATGTAAAATCATGCTCTGCAGTGTTCCTAGCCTCTATTTGCCAGAAGCTGGGAATGGGCGAGAGGGGATGGATCACTTGATGACTACCTATTCCGTCCATTCCCTCTGAGGTATCTGATACTGGTCACTGTCGGAAGACAGGATACTGGGCTAGATGGACCATTGGTCTGACCCAGTAATGCCATTCTTATGTTCTTATATTCACTCACATCTAGGTCAAAGTTAAGACACATTCATAGGCCATTGCTGCTTGTGCTACATCTCTCCCTTGCATAAATTCATTGACACCTAGTTCCAATGTTGTTAGCCTAGTATCTATCACCAGCAAGATACATCAGCAGTTTGTCAAATAGCTGGATATTTGTTATTTAGTAGACAACAATTAAAATATACAACACATTTCTGAATTGAACAAAAATCACACATCATTTGAAAGTACAATGATGTTAAACATTTTAAAAAGTGCACTATGCATCTGCAAAATATGCAGTAGCACGCTTGATAAAGGAAAGGGGAATGTACATACAGGTGAGGCATAGACTGCGTGTGTAGTTTCTGTTATAAATGTATAATTACTTGTTTTGCAAGTGCAATTCCATATTTTACACAAGCAACTTAGAAATACATTTCTGAAATGTGTCCAGTCACATCACTTTTTTCTTTCTACACACTTCTATTCTGCACCCTCCCTCACTCCTTTTCTATCATGGTATATCCAGTAACTAGGCCTCTGTCCCATACAGGCTATGCCCCCACCATCATTCACTTAAAAACCTGCCCTCAAAGAGTTATTCATCGTTCAAACCTACCCCTATTCATTTTAGCAATAATCTGGCAACACCAGAAAATACAAGAAAGTGACAGCCTAGCACTTGCAAATATACACATTTTTTTACTGCTTCGTTTGCTCTACCACCATGAACACTATCCTTCAGTTATGTTTTTAAACTATTGATGCTTTTCAATAGTTCAGAAGCCCACTTCCAAATGCCCTATGCTGAAAGTTTTGACTGTATCTTTTTATCCTATCTAGAAATAGTGCAACTTATTTTTTAAGTATTTTGTATTTTAGTTATAAATTTGCAAAACAAAACAAGCAGAACGGTACCTTTCAGTTCTTTGGAAGATGGAACATTGTAGAAAGAAAAAAGAAATGATCTCCTACAATGAGAGTAACAACTATTAACCAATAGAAATACAAAACAACTTCACCTTGTTATCTCGCTGCATTCAGATGCTCATATTAGTTTTAGAAAGTATGCCGCCCACACCACAGGATCTTGCTCCTCTTTAATTTTCCCTAATTTGTGTAGTGAATAACCAAATACTCATAATGCAATTAGAAGATAATCAGGCTTGTAATTATGTTAATTGCTGGAGACTTACATCAATCCTCCAGCAAAGTGATAGGATTTCAGGGGAACTATTAACATGGAGAGAGAGGGAGAGAGAGAGAGATGGGGGAGTGGGTAAATTGATGAACAGCTTAGGCTTGTATCATTGAACAACAATGAGACTACAATGGTGCAACAAATGAAAAGGGCCTCAAGGGGAGAAGCTCAGAAAATGAGGTTTTAGGTACCAGCAAGTCAACCTCTTTTGTCTGTTTTCTTCCCATAAATAATCATGTTGTGCATCTATATTTATTGTAATAAGCCCAATTCAGAGAAATCAGATCCATAGCTGAAGAGAGAACAAAGGGGAACTGTTCAGCTAAGCAGCAGTTTTCCATGTCTCCCACACCACTGAAAGAGCCACTGTATTACCTTCTGTCCTGGTCTCCTGGGGGTATTCTTTTCTCATGGTGATGTCCAATATTACATTTAAAGCCATAACATTGCAACTTCAGTGTCTGGTCTCAGGTTTGTCATGGATCAGTCATAATCCGTGAAAAACATACAATGTGTACTTCACTGACAGAGTTTATAAAATGCCCAACAATAAAGGTGATTAAAAAAAAATTTTGGCGCTCCATTTGTGTTGTAATGACCATTTAATCCTTTTGACAGACTGTTCTCTGTTTAGTCAGCTGAAATCTGATATAAACTGTGTAACATGATTGTAATTTATTAGTGTGGTTACTCCTGAGTTTAAAATGCAGTTTTCTGTGTGTGGGTTACTTGCCCAAAGTGGCATAGCTCGCCTAAAAGCTGGTTAAACTCTCTGTTTAGAGAAGTTTCAAACATATTGTATAGAGGTGGAGAAACTAGTGTTGGCCATCATGACTGTGCTCTGTTTTGCATCTGATTACTTTGTGGGTGACATTTCCAGGGCTAATGCTTCTAAAGAGTAAATCTCTGTTGACCACACATGCAGGTTAAGGTAAATTAAGCAAGAGAAAATCCTAACATGTTATTAAGATATTAAAAATGAGAGAGAACCCCCAAATAAAACAAGTAAGCAATTATGTGCTGCTGTTTTGTCACATGCTTTATAATCCAGGCTTGCAAATTTGACATTTTATTTACTAGTTCTACAGTAATAAAATCGTTTAGCCCACTTTTGCCATATTGATGATGAAAAGATTAATGAGAAAAAATAAATGTTTAGTTGACAAGAGAGCAAACTCTTCCCCTACTCTTTTGTCTTTTTTATTTAAATGTATGTACATACAGTGTTCAGATAAGCCAAATGCATGTACAAGATTTGATTAACACTGAGTATGCAATGGTGTGTGAGAGTACATAGTGATCGTATTACCTTTCCCACAACCATACAATAACATTTATTTTTATGTAGCGCACCCCTTTCATGCTGGGGATTACAAAATTCTTTATACAGAAAGTGTCAATAATACACTAAAGAGAAGATGAAAGTTTTAAAAGAAAGATTTAGAGAGGAAATGACCTTTTCTTATATGGAGCTTCTGTGACTGCTCCTGAGTTTGTGTTTTAATGTGCTGAATCTTTATCATATTCCCTTCCGTGATGTCAGTAGTTATTCTTTCATTTGTTACTTTTGAGTTAATATGAGGAGCCTGATCTCTCACTCCTGTGGGAAAACCCATGAAGCAGGGGCTCTGGAACAGTTTTTATGGTGGGGGTGGTCACAGCCATCGAACAAAACTATCAACTCTGTATATGATGGAAGCCATGCATTCCATTGCTATTATTACTTCAAGCCAGAGTCCCCAGCATCCCTACATGGGAGGGGCCTAAAAGGACAAACACTCTGCAACTCTCCTAGAGGTTTCTCCCCAGTTGCCCCACCCGTGGGAGGGGGGGCGCTAGTTACCTCTTCATGGAAACAGCTATATGGCTCATCCAACCTAATAGCCTCTTTCCCTTGCACTCCTCTAGATCCATAAAGATCCCAGGGGCTCAGCATGAAGCTCCAGCACTCCTTCTTTGTTCTGTCAACCTCTACTTGCTACTCCCTGGCAGCACAGCAGGCCCTGGGATCCCCTCGGAGGCGGATTTCTTCTGTGGAGTGGAGGAGGGGAAACATAAATCTAACACAAGCCTACTATGTATTACATTTCCTTACTGAGCTCTCTAGATCTACTGGGAAGAGAGAACTTTCCCCAGACCACCCCTGGCCTGCCCCCACTGGTGTATGCTATGTTTCATGGAGAGCCTGCTGCAGGGTCCTGCTGAAGATGGGATGCCGAGCTGACATGTATAAGGCCTTCACACAGCTTTCTCTGCCTCTCCAAGGTCTTACCACTGGGTCTTTCTACAAAATTGGACAATTGGACCTTCATATTTATTTATTTGTGTTATTGTCGCACCTAGAGTCTCAGTCCTAGACCAGGACCCCCATTGTGCTAGGTGCTGTACAAACACAGAACAAGAAGCCCTTGGCCTGAAGAGGTTACAATCTATGTATAAATCCAGAGACAACAGATGGATACAGACAGACGGGGGAGAACAGGGAAACAAGAAGACAAAAATTTTCATCACGATAAGCACTGGTCTCAGCACACCAGCAGCCTAACCATTGTCAAGTTTTTTGTAGGCCTCATAGCAAAGTAGTTTTAAGAAGGGTTTTCAAGGAGAATAACGAGATTGTTTTGCTGATGTTTATGGGAAGTTTCTCCCAAACAGGAGAAGCAGAGTGGGAGAGAGAACAAAAGTGCTTGTTTGAAAATTGAACAAGTGGGAATAGAGACCAGCATAAGGGCTGATTGGAAGTGTGAGGTTACTTTTTGATGCTAAATGAGATATAAGAAGAGTGAGGATAGGTCATAAAGAGCCTTGAAAGTGAAGACAAGTAGCTTATATTTGATTCAATAGAGAACGGGAGCCAGTGAAGGGATGCAAAGAGAGGGATGACATGGTCAAAGTGATGGGCTGGGAACATGATCTTTGCAGCAGCTTTCTGAATGGATAGCAGTGGTGCAGAATTGCATTTGTCAAGATCAGTAAATGAGATGTGAGCTGATAAGAGCTTGGACAAATAGTGTTTTAGCTGTGTCAATGGATACGAAAGGCCATGTCTTTTAGAGATGGTATGCAGATAGAATCTGCAAGACTTAGACATAGGTTGGATGTGACAACTCTAGCTGACTTCAGTGGTAGTACCATTATTTCTGAAAAGCAGGCTGTAGGTGTCAGAAGTTAGCCACCCAAAACTGACCAACCCATAACTAGTAGACACTTTTAAAAAAATGTTGCCATTAACTAACCTCTCTTGACTTTATGCAGTGTAATTGTAGCCATGTCGGCAGGGCTGGCTCCAGCGTTTCTGCCGCCCCAAGCGGCGGGGAAAAAAAAAAAGCCACGATCGGTGGCACTTCAGCGGCAGCTCCATCGCGCCGCTTCATTCTTCGGTGGCAATTCAGTGGCAGGTCCTTCCCTGAGGGACCCGCAGCCGAATTGCCGCCAAAGACCCGGATGTGCCTCCCCTTTCCGTTGGCCACCCCAAGCACCTGCTTGCTGCGCTGGTGCCTGGAGCCGGCCCCGTGTGTCGGTCACAGGATATTAGAGAGAGAAAGTGGGCAAGGTAATATCTTTTACTGGACTAACTTCTGTTGTTGAGAGAGACAAGCTTTTGAGCCACACAAAGCTCTTTTTCAGGTCTCTTCTGATGTGAAGAAGAGCTCTGTGTGACTTGAAACTTTGTCTTTCTCACCAACAGAAGTTGGTCCAATAAAAGACGTTAACTCACCCACCTTATCTCTCTCTTGACTTTGTCTGCTAAATGGGCATAATGACACTTATCTACCTCATGTTGTTGTGAAGGTTAATTATTCAGTATTTGTATAGTACTTTGAGATCTTCAAGTGAAAGCTACTATATAAGCAAAGTATTATTTTATTAACATTTTTGTTAGATATAGTAGTAGATAGTAATGTAGCATCACTTACAATATTATAATTTTAATTCGTGATGACTGCTGGTTTTGCTGCGCTCTAGTTTATGGTTTTATGATAAGGATGAGTGAGGGTGGGTGGTGTGTTCATTTGTGTCTTGGAGCTTGTGCTGGGGTATTTTGTGTTGATTTTTATGGTGGGTGGATGTGGTTTTTTGGATGTTGTGTGTGGGTGGAGCTGGGAGATTTGTGCCAATTTGTGCACATGGCAAATGAGGGTTGTGTGCTGCAGTGAAGAGTTATGTGTGTCTGGGGTTATTGTGCTGTATTTGAAGAACTGTAGCGGTTAATCCAAGTGTTCCACCATCTGTGCTGTCTCACAACCAATGAAACTGTTGCATGCCAATTAGCTGTACTGTCAGAAGTATTGATTGGTTGAGTTACCTCTGATATCACAATAGGCACATGCCTTGCTGTCTCACGGGTATAATTCATAAAGTCAGAATGGCAATGGACAGTAACAAACTGCCAATCCCAGTGATGTTTGAACCTGGCAAAACTCTGAACAAAAAGAGCTCTCGACCATGCTTGTAGCTGTTTCTATCGCTTCACACTGACTCGGACATTCTAAGCTTCAGAATGACACACAAACAAGTGACAATCCTGAAATCTTATTATATCGATTCCAGAATCATAGGTGTGAATAATATTTTAAAAAATACTCAGGACAAGACTTTTTCCTAGTGTAACTTTACTGACTTCTGTGGAGTTATGTGAGGAATGAATTTGCCTCACAGGTTCTTGTCTAATTCCAACTGGACAGATACATACAATTAAAGGATGAAGCAGATAGAGTGTTCCATCAGCAATGATAGGCTAGGTGAAAGAAGTGAGTTTCAAGCAGAAATGTGCAGGAAAGCAAGGCTTTCCCTAGGTTTTAGGCCAACGACCCTTAAACCTGGGCTTATATGTGCTTTGAATCTAGATTTGCTTGTTTGGTTGGACAAACCCTCACTTCACTATTTTGCAGTCTGGATGCAGTTGATGTCCAGGTTGCAGAGCTCAGGTTTTGATTGTCCTCCAGTGCCATCCCACAGTTCCACAGGCTTGTATTTTCCATCCCTTTCTGCCTACACTACCCTTTATTCTACATGTAGATGCTTCCAATAAGGGACTAGATTCAGTCTTGTATCAATGTCAGGAAGGAAAACTGGGAGTTATCCATTATGGGTGAAGAACACTAACTGCAGTTGAGAATTATAACCTTTCCTCAGGAAAGCTGGAGTTTCTAGCCTTGAAATAGGCTGTAACTAACAAATTTTGTGACTACCTCTAGTGTGCACACTCTTTTCATGGTTTACAGTGATAACCAGTTACCTATGTCTTCACCTCTGCCAGTCTAAACACCACAGCACACTGGTGAGTTGCAGAATTCTCTGACTTTAACTTCAATGTTAAATATCATCCAGGGAAATCTAATGTGAAGGCAGAAGTTCTATCCAGAATGCCCCTTGATATGGAAAAATATGACAGAATGCTCATAAGAGACAAGTAAAGATGTTAAGGCTGTTTTGGATGTACAAAGAGATGAAAAGGTTAGCAGCTGGTAAAGGTTAGCAGATGGAAAGGTTAGCAGCTTGGTTAGCAGCAGGGTACTGCCAGTTCTTTGGTAGTAGGAGACTTCTCCAGGCATTAAATCCACCATAAAGCCTATTCCATAAGAAGACGTTTTGGCAGCACAGAAGGAACTTCCAGTGATTGTTAATATTCTTCATGATACATTCTTGGGGCACAAACCAAATCACCAAGAGAACACAGGAGGATGTGGTAAGATCTCTGCCCTGATGCATGAATGCTATTTGTTGCATTTTGATAAAGATGGAATACTTCATTGGAATACCAAGTTACAAAATCAACTGGTATTACCCGAAAAATACAAAAGGCAGGTAGGTAGTCATTTAAGTTAAGTGCCAATGTTGATGCAAGAACAAATGGATATAAACTGGCCATCAACAAATTTAGATTTGAAATTAGATGAAGGTTACTAACCATCAGAGGAATGAAGTTCTGGAACAGCCTTCCAAGGGGAGCAGTGGGAGCAAAAAATCTAACTGGCTTCAAGACTGAGCTTGATAAGTTTATGGAGGGGATGATATTATGAGACTGCCTATAATGGCACGTGGCCCATCTGCAACTACTAGTAGCTAATATCTCCAATGGCCAGAAATGGGAGGGCTCTGAGTTACTACAGAAAATTTGTTCCCAAGTGTCTGGCTTGTGGGTCTTGCTGATATAAGCAGTGTCCAACTGATTTCCATATTTGGGAGCAGGAAGAAATCTTCCCCTGGGTAAGGTTGATAGAGACCCGGGGTTTATCACTTTCCACTGCAGCATGGGGCACGGGTCACTTGCAGGTTTGAACTAGAGTAAATGGTGGATTCTCTGTAACTTGAAGTCTTTAAATCATGATCTGAGGACTTCAGTAACTCTGCCAGAGGTTATAAGTCTGTTACAGGAGTGGGTGGGCAAGATTCTCTGGCCTGCAATGCGCAGGAGGTCAGACTAGATGATCACGATGGTCCCTTCTGGACTTAAAGTCTATAAGTCTATATCAAGAACTACATGAAGAGATGGGACTCTTAGAAGCAGAGCAAGTAATCAGTCTGCAAGAGATTGGTTTTATTGACCACAGATGAAGAGAGGCATCAAACATTTTGTCATTAGAGTCTGTACAAAAGAAACCTCATCAACCTACCCTCTCTCCATTAACTAACATAATTACAACGGAGCCATCTGAACTTCTTTCAATATACTTCATGCTTCTAGACAGAAGGAGGATATGAATACATCTTAGTCCTAGTCAGGACTGGCTCCAGCTTTTTTACCACCCCAAGCGGCGAAGCGAAAAAAAAAAAAGATAAAGCCGGGATTGGCGGCACTTTGGCGGCAGCTCTACCGCACCGCTTCATTCTTCGGCAGCAATTCGGCGGCGGGTCCTTCGCTCCTTCGGACCCGCTGCCAAATTGCCGCCAAAGACTCGGACGTCCCACCCCTTTCCATTGGCTGCCCCAAGCACCTGCTTCCTTCGCTGGTGCCTGGAGCCAGCCCTGGTCCTAGTGGATCACTTCATTAGGTTTGTCCAAGTCTACTCCACCACCAAGTCAGTAAAGATTGTGGCTGACAAGAGCTTCAATGACTTTGTTTTAAAATTTGGTTTCCCTAAAATGAATTATCATGACCAATGGACAGAGTTTGAAAATAATTTATTCAGAAGGTTACAGCACTACTATAAAATTGAAACACCTTAAACAATCTGATACCACCCATAATGGGCAAGTAAAAAAGCTGAACTGAACTATACTGGCTGTGTTGAGAACTTTGTCAAGAAGAACAAAAATCAAACTGGAAGGACTCACTTAATAAAATAATTTATGCCTATAACTGTACTTGAAATGAGGCTACAGGGTCCTTACCCGTCTATTCATTCTATGAAAGATCTTAACATTTGCTTATTGGCATTGCATTTGGTCTACTATAAATGCTGAATCTGTACCTCAGGACAATAAAATTACATTGAGAAATGGAAACAGCCAATGAAAGAAGCTTATGCACTGGCATCAAAATATCCACACGAATCACTCTGATCAGAAAGTGTATGGTGCTGCCCTACTTGTCAGGAATCTTTCAGAGAGAGGGGGAACACACAAATTGCAATCTAACAGGGAAGATAAAATTAATGTAGTATTTGAAAGGAAAGGGGATAGTCCAGTCTATGAAGTACAAGCAGAAAATGGAAAAGGAGATGATAGAGTTTTTCACTGCAATCTTCTACTTTCTTGTGACTTCTTAGTTACCCTTGAATATATGAAAGCCCTCCAAGTCACCACAGCAAAAGACACAGAGAACAAGGCAAACTAGCACAATAGGAAATCAAAATGAATGCAGAGATTCAGTCTCTAGTGATTCTGATAATGAGAGTGAAGATGAACTACATTACGTGATGTTACCAGATACTGCCCATGGCACAGAGGCTCTGAATCCAAAGGCAGAAACATTTCATCCACAAGTGGGAAATGAGGATGTTGTTGATTCTGTAAACTTGAAAGCTGCTGATCATACTGATGTGACACTCATGCCAGCTGTTGAAAGACCAAAATGAGACCATAGTACCTGAAACCAGGAGCTCACAAGATGACAGATCACCAGAACAACCCACGGATACTCAAGGTTGTCTGACTAGAGAGAGAAGAAGCCCACAGATATTGACATATGAACAGGTAGGAACACCTGATTATCAGTGTTTAAATCCAACTGTAGTACTGGTGAATGTGCCATGAGGTTAGCCTCATGTTTGTCACATGCCATACCTAAATAACAATTTGCTGTTTTGAGAGAAAGACAATGTGGAGGAGGTATATGTTTCATTGGACCAACTTCTGTTGATGGAAGGGACAAGCTTTTGAGCTTCACAGAGCCCTTCTTCAGGTCTGGCAAAAGAAACCAGAGGGTTCAAGCTAAATAAAAGGTGAGACATATTGTTAACCCTAAGGGGTTCAGATGTTGTAGGAGACCACTTAAAGTGAAGTGGGCAATTAACACCTCTGCAGTCATAGGACAATGGAGGATTACTAGACAGCAGGGTGTGTTTCAAGGTGTTATAATGGGCCATAAAACTAGTGTCTCTGTTAAATCCATGGGTTTTCAGGGTCCAGCAGAGCTATGAATCTAAGTTCCCAGGCTTGTCTTTTGAAGATATTGCACAGATTTCCTTTGAGGATGAGGACTGAGAAGTCAGATACAGTGTGCTTGCTTTGTGAAAAGTGTTCGCTCATGGGGTGTTTTTGTCTTTTATCATTTTTCTGTGTGAGTTCATTGAAGAATATAGTGATTGTCTGGTTTCACCCACAGGTATAGTTGGTGCATTGATGCACTGGATGAGGTATTACATATGTAGTTGTGATAGCCATGTGTAGCAGCCACCACCTTCTAAGGGTCATGGATCTTGAAGGGTGTGTTGTGGGAAGTATTGATCATCCCAGCGGTGAAAGTATATTTGCAGGTTTTGCATCTGCTGTTTTGGCAACGTCTGGTGCTGCTTTGAGTTGGTGTGTCCCCATCTTTGGGGGAGCTTGCTTCTTATGATGAGGTTGGCAAGGCTGGGGATTGTTTGAAGGCCAGAAGAGGGATGTTGGGAAAGATTTTTTTCAGGACACGGTCCCCATCAAGTATGGGTTGTAATTGTTTGATGACAAAGGAATTACACTTGCCATACATCATCTGTATCACATGGACATGCTAATAAGTCATACTGATGGACTGAATGTTGTATATTTTGTTATCAGAAATGTCAAGATTACATTACGTTTGAGGGGGGAGTGTAGCACTCATGAGGGAATGTACTTTGTCCCTTTAAGGATTGGAGACTTGCTGACCAGGAAAAAGCATGGGGAAAAAGTTGTGATGCATAATGTGGTCCCAGGAGTGTTGATTTTGTTGTGTTCTGGTGAGACTGAGCTAGTGTGGGGCTTATGTGGCTACATTTGTTTGGATGTTTTATATTAAGCTTAATAAAACCTTGGTTTTAAAAGCATCGCTGGACTGGAGTATAACAGATGCACCTGAAACCAGCATCTGTACAACCGCATCTCTGAGAGGCTGGCAGGGGGTTCAAGCAGACAGCCGTGAAGTGTTGAGAGAGACTCAGAAATCCCCAAGGTGGCCTCCCACATGTGGAAGTTCTGGATCTATTGCTAGTCCTCACATGAGCCTGCGACACCTTGCTAGTTTTCCTGCACCAGACATGCCAATCTGCATCTGAGGAATCTGCAGGGATTGCAGCAAGCATCAGCTGTCTCCACTCTGCCATGTTAACATCCAGCTGGTATGATCTCCTTGCCAAGATCTGCCACCACCTTCTAAGGGTCACATACCACTGCTGAAATGTCCTTCACCATGTTTCATAACCTCTGTTTACGTTCTGCTACATAAACACTGCAGCCAAAAGCAGGCACAGTTTATGGCTTGGCACCAGTCAGAATGGACAGAAGTGAGGAGAGGCAGAGCTGGAAGAGGCTCAGCTAATTGTGTTGGCAGACAAAAAACACTTCCATACAGGGGGTCAGGAAGGACAAACAAGTGCTCTCACAATACACCATGAAACAATTTTTAGAGTGGCTGGGGGGGAGGGATAGCTCAGTGGTTTGAGCATTGGCCTGCTAAACCCAGGGTTGTGAGTTCAATCCTTGAGGGGGCCACTTGGGGATCTGGGGCAAAATCAGTACTTGGTCCTGCTAGTGAAGGCAGGGGGCTGGACTTGATGACCTTTCAAGGTCCCTTCCAGTTCTAGGAGATAGGATATCTCCATTTATTTATAAATGAGAAAGGTGTTAAGAACCCTGGGATACTGCCCAGAAATTCTGGTACTTAACCCAGGCCACTGCAGTGCCAGTGTAGACAATGGCTACCTGGGTATGAGTTATGCGCAGCTCTGCAGGATGGACACTGGCCTATGGGCTTGGCCAGCCTGGGTGCCCATGCCCAGGAGCCCAGACTTGGTTAAATTGTGTAGTGAAGACATACCTGTATCATGTAAAAAGCAATTAAGCTCTTTTATGGAGTAGATAAACAACTGGATTCTCTGCCAAAACCTTAGACCATATGCAGGAATCTGCACTATGTAGGTGATAGTGTGTCACTGGGTGCTGGGTAGTGTTGGATAACCTGTGGGGAGGGGAGGAGAAGTGACAGAAACACCACAGAGAGGGCAGCAGAAACCTGCAGCCAGCCAGAGAACACTGAGAAAATCTAAGAACGATAGAGAGAGAGAGAGATTGAGCTTTGGGGCAGAATGCTGGCTGCAAAGAGGCTTGGAACTGTGAGCAAAGAAACTGGCTACTGTTTGCTTTCTACTGTATTGCGGGATACAGGATTTTATGTACACTTTTTGTAAATAAATAGGTTGTATCGAAGAAATACCTGATTCCATCATCAATTTCTCTTCCTAAAGGAAACAACCTGCCTGATACTGAATATTGGCTAACCACTCAGATCAAAAGGGGTAACACTATTTTTTATTAAATTCAAATATTTACTATATTAACAATTCAATTGCAATTCAGTGTAGCATTACTTAAGAATTCATACTTCTCTCAGATATTTTAGCTCTTTTATTTTATTTGAGTTACTCAAAAAGATGCTTGCAAATTCAGTTTTAGGAGGTTGCTTTAAAAAAATGGTGGTTTGGGGGGGAAAGGCTAGATATTTCCAAGGTTTCCGGTAGATTTGAGTCATTGCATACGGTTGCCATGTTTATTTATTGTTTTATTTAAAAAGTTAATAAAATATTTAAAATGGTCCTCTTTTGGATTTAGAGTGATATCTAGACTTAAATAAAAAGAAGACTAGTAGAATAGAAAGTAAAAAGAATCTCTTTCCTCCCCCTCCAGCACATTTTCAAAAGAACTAGAATAAAATTCCTTCAAATTTTACCCAAATTTCCTGTATCTTGTTTCTGCTGCCAGGTTTCTTCATACTGTGCCAGCTTCTCTCTCTTGATGCTAGTTAATTTTTCCATACATCAAATGCTTCACACCTGATTAGACCAGCTTTGCACTGCAAGTAGGATAGGGCACTGCCAATCTGCTGTGACTACAAGCCAGACTATCTGTTGGAGATTTTGGCTCAGTTTGGAGGCTCTCGTAGCTACACTATGTACAGAATAATCAATTTCCATCAGGACAAGATACATTTCAGATTGAGTCTTATCTCTTGAGATCATCATAATATAATTAAAAATCACTCTCAAGAAATCTTATTGGTTATTTCCACCAGCTGTGCCTTAGGTCATTCATTCTATTCTTTGGACGACAACAGTTCAACCCATCTTAAAGTATTTTCAGCAGATATTAAAACTTTGAAACAGAATTTTATATCTTGTTTCTATCTTAGTGGCCTACTGAAACCTTTCTAGTCTTGTCCCAGGTCGGTGTCTATTTATTGCTAGGGTGTTTTTTAGATCTGCTTGCTTCAGCTTTGTCATAAATCCATAATTGCAAAATATTTGTTTTTCTAGCAGTCTTTTGCAAAACAGATTCAAGGCTGAAATCTGAAAAAGGTTAAAATTTGTATCTTTAAGGAATTAAACATGAGGATGATATTCTTATCTCTCAGCAGAAATAATCTCACTCCAGTACAAATAAATCTCATGTATAATTCCTTCTCTGAGCTGTGTACTAAATGCAAAATGGAGACAAGGGATATTATGTATATGGTTTGCTCATTTAGAAAAATTGCAAAATTCCAGGTCAATGTTACTGTATAAATGCAAAGATTTGTTGGATCTGTTTGGTTTATTTATTCAGTCCTAGTATTTTCCATTTTGGAGCTATATAGATATGTGAAGTTGCCTGTCTTTAAAGAAAGCACCCTTACTATCTTCAAACCACAACTCAACACCTCCCTATTATTTATATTCTCCTTCTGGATACCTCAGCCAAGATTCTGACAGCACACTCCTCAGTCCTTGTTAGAAGTGGCAAACCTCTCCATACATTCCTTGTCATCTTAGGTCCAAATTGTGAGTATCCCTTGTATGCCTGCTTAGGGGTGGAGAGGAGCAAGAAGCTTCACCACCATGCTCTTATGCAACTGTACTGAGACCACAGCAGCAGCCCCTACACTCCCAGAGAGCACAGGAACTACTCTCTCCTGCTGAAAAGGAAAAAGGATGAAGCAGGCTTTGCCCTTCCTTCTGCACCAGACAGTAGAGCAGGGCTGGTGGACTAGTCATGGCATTCTGTGACATCCTAATGGATGCACATGGGAAGAGAGCATCTGCTACATAGAGCAACACTCAGGGTACGTCTATACTTACCCGCTGGTTCGGCGGCCAGCAATCGATCTTCTGGGATCGATTTATCGCATCTTGTCTAGACGCGATAAATCGATCCCGGAAGTGCTCGCCGTCGACGCCAGTAATCCTGCTCTGCGAGAGGAGTAGGCGGAGTCAACGGGGGAGCCTGCCTGCCACGTGTGGACCCGCGGTAAGTACTTTTAAGTTCGAACTAAGATACTTCGACTTCAGCTACGTTATTCACGTAGCTGAAGTTGCGAATCTTAGTTCGAACTGGGGCTTAGTGTGGACCAGGCCTCAGACAAACTCAATCCTGGAGGCATCTTCTCTCTGGTGCTTCTCCTGAGGCACTAAGACTCCACAGCAACCCATATAGAGGCTTGTGTCTTAGAAAACACAATCTAGTCCCTGTGTCTTCTTATGTGTTTGTCCAGTACCTGGCACAACAGGGTCTCAGTTCTGATTAGAGCACCAGGGCATTTCTCTATTACAAATTAGGGTAGAGCTTGTTTTCCCAAGCAAAGTCATTAGCTCTGACAGCCATCTTCCAGGAACTTACATATTCTGCAGTGCACAGACAGCACTAAAACCAGAATTTGAAGAAAGATAATACAATTAAACAGAGACTAAATAGAAGCAATAAGAGAAGCAATAGGCAGGTTTAAAACACAGATGTCCTAAGTACAAGGAAAATGACTTTGCAAGTCCAACACACAGAGACAATGGCTTTTTAAACACTGACAATATCTTTTGAGACAAATGCTGAAGCTAAACTATGTTCTCGCTGCTTCCCATTCCATGTTTCTTTTTCATCATCCTGCAGCAGTAAAGTAGACTGCAATTGAGAAGGCGGTGTTTACATTACTTCATGAGGGAAAAAAAACAATCCTAGATGATATTTTCACATTTCACTGACATCTTCTAATTTACTTCCTATTGAGCAACCGAGAAAACCTTGCAATTCAAAAAAGGATTTCAAACAGAACACATGTCTAATTCACATTTTCATGGATAATTATCAGACTAGATAACTGTGAGAAGAGAAGTGATTCTGTCAGTTGCTGCATCTGTACACTGTGGCAGATTAGTTTTGCTAAACATGTATAATGTTATTGTTGTATACATTAACTGTATTAAAAACCAATAACATTTTGGTGAAAAATTCTAGTCTCCAGTGTTATGAACGTGGGAGGAAAGGGAAGCTGCAGAGTGTTAAGAGCAGCGTACGAGTTCTCTAGTCTATTTTTCAGGGCAAGACAGTAGTAGGAATTCTTGGGGTAATATGGCAGCAGAGCTGTTGTTCCAGCAAGGGGCACAATGCCTTCTCCCACATGCTTGCTCCCATAGGCATGTGGGGGAGGCAACTTGGTCCAGTAGATAAGGCAGTGGTGTGGGACTTAGAGGACCTAAGTTCTATTCCTAGCTCCACTACAGGGCTCCTGAATGACTTTTGGCAAATTGCTTCACTGCTCTCTTCCCTTAAATTGTTTGGGTGGGTTTAGATCTCTTTAAAATGGAGACAGAGGCTGTAGTTAGAACTGCTAGGTGTGTGCAGACATTGTATGAGCTCTGCCATGTGTCCTTAGGTCTGATCTGCAACATCCTACTATTTCAGTTCTTGGCTTCACGACAACTGAAACTGCTCAATGTGCCAAATGTAGGGGAGGAGGGCAGTTTCTGTCATATGGAAAACTATTCACTAGAGAGGCAGTTAGAGCTATCAAATGTATTGAATAGGTTATACACCATATTTAAAGCTGGGTTTTCAGAGGTCAAAGGCTAGTGCACTAATTCCCACTGACAGTTACTCTCTAAATACAAAAAAAAAAAAAAAAAAAAAGTGTTTGCACCCCCTTTGTAACTCAGGAGAAGATAGAGAATAGTAATACAGCTCTATACTATATTGAGCAAAATCAGTTTCCTTATATAAGCCAAGCTTCAGGCCTTCCCTAATAAAAATCCTGCATACCACTTTATAGCACATTTATTCTGTAGAGAAACTGACCACAAGTCCTTAATTCAGCATCACTGCTGCCTATTGAGCTTTGTATTCCTATAAATGTTCCAAAGGGAAATCTGTAGGCTGGCACGGGTAGGCTGTAGTTTTAAAATATCACAGACTGGGTGGAATCCAGACTCTTGTTGCTTATTATACCGATGATCCATCTCATGGTATTCTTTACAGCTGAAATCTAATAAAGAGTAACATTTCTGAAATATTAGAAATTGGATTACAGCTTCTAATTGTCTCTTTCATAACCAAGGAAGGTCCATGTTAATAATTCTTGGCAGTGTCATTCAAAAGAAGACATCTGTTTAAGCATACATTGTCAGACAGATCTGTTCAACACAGCCTTTATTAATTTGTTGCTCTCCATGAATAAATGTGACTGCACATTTATTAAAATCTTTAGAAATGTGTAGGAACAAGCAGAAGACAAAGTAAAGTTAAATCTGAATTGGAGACATGTTGTTAAGAAAGAAATGGTTTCTTCCACAGTAGTTGGTTACTGCACTAGTCGTAATGCAATGCATTAAATCTGATATATTCAAAATGTGCCTCTTATATTCGCTGACTGAAAAAGGACAGTTCCATTTTCTTCAGTGCAAAAAAGAGTCACTCATTGAAAGGTCACAGGAAACTGAGGAGAAATGTCAGGCACGCAGACTGACCTATTCAGAATATAATCAAGCCTTCTTTAAAAAAGACAACATCAACTTTATGAAGGGTAGCAATCTTATTGTGTTCCCTATGTTTCACTAATGCAGTTAGTGTGAATAAAACCTTGAGGAAATCCTACCATTCTATATAAGACCTATTCCTCCAGTGACTGCCTGCTGGCATGAAGTCAGGAGCAAGAGGGATGAATCTGAAGTAAAAACCAAGCAGTGGTCCATGTTGGCAACTGCCAGTTCTTCCAGTCACTCAGGGTATGAGGTAGGTGGGATTTGACAGTTGGTGCTGGGAGCCAGCAAGGAGGCCATTCAGGCACAGCTAAACTTCTGGAACATTGGTTCTTGATCAGTTTTGTCTAGCACCTTGAACATTCAGGTGTATGGGGGGTATGTGGAGGAATTTACTCAATTCCACTAGAGGGCAGGAGCCCTCTCAGAATTTGACACTACAATCTGTGGTGTCATGGCTGTTGGAGGGGTGTCCTCTATCCGGGCTGATTCACATTCAGCAAGGAAGGATTAAAATTGGGCTTTGGAATTTAGGGATTTACAATGAGGAAATGAAATCTGACACCCTGACTCTGAATCTCAAAAAAACAATTAAGGGACAGTGAAGTGAGTCAGAATACTACAAGAGTGAGGGAAGATTGGGGTTTACCCACTCAAAGCATTACAGACTTGCCAAGTGGTGAGGCTGCTGGTGTCAAGCCGCTCTTTTCTCACAGGGAAGGGCGTTACCCGAGGAAAGGAAATCTCAGTTCATGATGATGTCAAAGAGTGTGTGTTGTTGAGGTTCCATAGGTGAAGTGGGATCTCATTTGTTCAGGACTGGAATGGATACATCCACAGCACAGCTTGGTATGTGAGTTAAATGAGTTATGCCTGTCAGTGGTGGCATCTGAATGCAAACAAGGCTATGGAGGCCCCTGTTGGGAAGATAATTCAGTGGTATTAATATGATAAACTCTTCCTGTTTATCCCTTCCTTCAATGGGCTCAGAGGTGAGGCAGGTCTGAGTTGGCATGCGTTGGCACCTAGCCATGTGGCCCCTCTTCTGTTTATTGGCCAGGGAGGGCCACATCAATGGATCGGTGTACAACTGGGGAAAACAATTATGGGATTCAGTAAGGGGCAGGACAAAGAAATTAGGGGTGGAGTTGGATCCAGAGGAACCACAAGGTAACTGTCAGACAAGGCCATGACATGAGTAAATTGAATGGTGGTTAAGTTACTTGAGTGGGAAAGGTAGTGACTGCCCATCGTGAAAGTGAATAAGGCTCCTGGGTTACAGGCAATTGGTCATAGGCATTCAAACTCGTATGTGTATATGAGGCCCCCAATTGAGAATCAGAATCCAATAGTGTGAATGTGCTAATTTTGCTGTCTATCCAATATTCAGGAACGTGGAAATGGGCTATGAGAACTGGTGTCTGGCTCTATGGGCACACTATTGTTTACTGAGACTACTGGTGAGCAGCCAGTTTCGCTGGGGCTCACAGCTGTGCCTCGGCAAAAGAGGCATGCTCTGGGATCAGCTGATGCCCCTCTTACACTCTGTGGCAGCCAGGAAGTAGACATCTTAAATTATTATTATGCACCTGGGTGAAAATTATTTTGGATTTTGTAGGGGGGCTGACTTAACCATCAGGGAAAAGTAAAATTCAGGGCAGATCCAGAATCTGTAACTGTAAACTGGTCTGATGGTGCAGCAGAGCGTATGGTGGGGAACTGTCAGGCCTCCACAGGTTGGCAAGGCCAGAAGTTGTGGGAATCAGAGGGTGATTCCATCTGTACAGGAACAAATATCACAGTTAGCACCTGAGTTATTCAGGGATGATAGGGTACACCTCTCCAACTAGGGTGTGGTTATATTTTTGGCTAATGGATATTGTTAACTATGTGGGAATTTGGCTGGAAGGAGGTAGGGCTTCCTTGTGGTAGGGCCCAGTGCAGGTATGTGTTTCATATGTGTCCGGTTCCCTGATAAATTGGAATTGGAAATGGACTGAGGGGAAGGCATCCCCTCAAGAAGCTGGGGAAGTGGGTTGGGGGTCCTAATGTCTGTTAAAATGAGGAGGCAACCCCCTTTCTCAGGCACCTTGTATCTCCCTCATATGAAGGGATAGTAGTGGGGTCCAAGCAGTGGTCTGGGACTGGGTGTAGAGAAGGGGGGATGACAGCAGCTCTCCCCAGACAGAAATGATTAAGCAAGGAAGGATGACCTGCCCTGTAAGTTATTGCTAGAGAGTTCCCAGATGAGCTAAGCTGATAAAGCTGTGGCCTAATTAAACCACATTCCTTGTATCTTGTCCTTCTTCCCCCTTGTCTGTGACAAAACCTTACAATTTGCCAAAGGTACCGATACTCATCAAGACCAACAGGTAACATTAAATTTTGACTTTCTAGGCCAAGCAGTTTGGAGTTACAATGAGCCCCAAACAAACCAAAACCAAACTAACCAACCAATCACCCATCCCCCAGTGAAAATTCTCTCCCCAGCCCCTGCTGCCACAAATTCAAATACTTAGGAACATGTAAAGGAAATGAAAAATAACTTTTAAATAGTCATATTTCTCAGACATCTAGTCTGATTTAGCTCATGCTTTCTAGAACAATTCTGGTATACGATAGAACAAAAGCTTGGTAGAAGAACACACCTATTACATTTCCTGTGGGTTCATTTAGATTGGGCAAAATTAGGAGTGAGGGTGGTTAAAATCATGTTTGTAATCGAAGCAAGATTAAATCTTAAATATGGAGTGACTATCATAGCTCCATTATATACAATATAACACATTTACACATCTTACCCATTCAGCCAAATACAAGTTTTTTTCTTTTCATTTCTTTTTTTCTGAAATACAATAAAACTAGCACTTATTATATTTTCCCAGTATAATTTTAAGTTTTTTCAAATGATGGTGACCATTTTAATATAAGCTAACTGTTATTTAATGGTAATGTGATAAAAGTATGAAAAAGCTAGCACCTCCTCCAAAATTTGTGCAGATATATTTGTGCAAAGTAAATAAAAAGGGACAAAAATGGGTTAACAGCAGCCCAACAAAATAATTCAATAACTGTTCCTCTGATGTTTTAATTTGCAGCTCTGACCATCATCAGGGGGATAAATTAATGTGTAGCAGCTGTGGACAAGTATCCAAGTTTGGGGCCTAAATATCTTTTTCAGAGAGATGTGTTGAAAGTTAAACGGGCTCATCAGAGCCATGTTAAGTACATGAGCGTTTTTAGTGTTTCTTTGCAGTGTTACAGCTTTGCTCCAAAAACAACACCATGAGATTACACGATGAGACACTCTTTAAACAGCCAAGGGACACAGAAACACTGTCAGAATCACTAGAGTGCTCTTACAGAGCACTTTTATGAAGTAACATGAGTAATTGGACGTAAAAGTTGCCAACATCCACAGTACTAACAATGTCTGTGGTGCAGTATTTGAAGAATGCAGTGGCAAACTTTTAAATTATGGTTATCCTTCTGCAATGTTATTTTGTTCAAAAATAGCAAACATTAAAAGTTCCTATGGTTTTTCTTTCTTCTATTGCAACTGGCCTGAACTGAACTGAAAATAACTTAGTGCTGAGAAATTTTACAAAATTATAGTGCTGCCCATCATTGCCACATTAGCTTAGGGTCTATTAAAGCTTCCATGATGTGCACTTCTTTTCAGGGGGCTTATACAATAATTTGGACATAATAGTGTAGCAAATTATGATCCAGAGTCTGGTCCCCTGTTTCAGCTCCTCTGCACTACTCCAGTGGCACAGGGGCCATAAATCTGCCCTGACAGCGCAGCTGGAGACTTCCCCAACCTGGGCAAATCCTCAAGTGAAATGAAGCTGGCATAGCCAGCTCTACATTGCTTCATGTAAGAAGCAAGCCAGGGACTTAGTTTGGGTGTCTGACTAGTGTAATGGCTTCTTGAGGAACTGTTACAACCAGGTATGTTATAGGTAAGGATTGGAGGAGCACCCCAAGGTGGCCTGCAGTCACCTTCTCCACTTTGGGCCCTATACATAGCAGGGGAGGCAGTATCCAAGGATAAGTCCTAATACCTCTTATTAAAAAGACTATATTACATATGAAGAAAACATCTACCTGATTCAGCATTTCAGAAGAATTATCCAAAAGAATCTGAAAGCCTTAAAATATTTTCAATGTGCTTTCTGGCATTTACCAAATGATTTGCTATTTCTTGAGTAAGCCTCCTTCAGTCCTACAGAAATATAGCAATAACCAACATTGGAATGTGTATTTGATGCTAGAGCTTTTAACATAATTCCAAGTACTGGCCACTTGGAGAAACTGTGGACGTGCCCAGAAAAAGCTCAGTAATGGTGATAAGCTATATATGATGGGCGGAGTGGGTGGAGCACATGTAAAATCAAATCAGTTGCAAACATTCAGTGTCCAGCATTTGGATGTTTACTGTGTGAGTCAGAATTTAGGACCATGTGTTCAAAAAGTAGTCTCCATTTATGTGCGCACAACTTAGGACTAATTGTCCAAAGTCTATCGCAGTATCTATGGAAACATCAGTTGCGCATATAGGTGTTTGTTAGTGCTTGAAAAATACTTATGCAGGTTGAAGTATCTTTGAAAATTTGTTCCTGGATGTCATAACTATCAATCGTATACAGTATATATATCTGTATATAAAAGAATGAATGTTTAATTGTTATTTATTATACTTTTTCAGGGAATGGTGTAATGTAATAGACAGAATGGCAAATAATGGATAAAATGAGAAAAGATCACTTTGTATTGTTTGACACAATGAAAGTTAGTATAGTTATACCAATAAATCTGTTAAATGCAGAGAATTCCTTGCTTGGGTGTTATATTATGAATTCAGTAGTGCAGTCCTTTATTTTACAGCTGGTAGCAAAACTTGAATTCCGATTATTAATAACCGTTCCACAGTCTATCATTAATGTCAGTGGGTGCAGTTCAAGGAGTTTTCTTTTGGCATGTATAATATGTTAACCAGGAGCAGCACCAGGGTTTTTGCTGCCGTAGGTGGCAGTGCTCCTCTGAGCATTTGGCGGTGGGGGGTCCTTCCGCTCCATGTCTTTGGGGCACTTCGGCGGCGGGTCCTTCACTCGCTCCGGGACCCGCCGCCGAATTTCCACCGAAGACCCGGAGCGGAAGGACCCCCGCCGCCGAATTTCCGCCGAGGATGGCAAAATGCCACCCCCCAAATCGTGCCACCTTAGGCGACCGCCTAGGGTCGCCTAGTGGAAGCGCCGGCCCTGATTTTAACATATTAACTGACTGCTCATATACTAGGAGCAGGAATACAAGCCAGGGAAGGCATTTTATGCCAATTCTAAAGACACTAAAAATAAACTCATGCTACTTACTAACTTAGACAACTTGGTAAATGTCTGATTTCTCCTGTCTTCATGCTGTATCAGCACTTAGAGTTTAAAGACAGTTCCTTCACTAGACAATTACATGGAGGAAGGATGGTATGGCTTTGGGATGTTTAGAGCAGACAGATCATGTCACTAAACTCATGGCAGGTTTAACAATACTGTGAAGGCAAACAATATCAGCATGTCTGGCTAAAAAATATGATCAACTATAAGAGTAGCTAATGAAGTCAGGGGACACTGACACCTGTCATCTGGTAGGAGTACAACTGTTTGTAACCTTGACCCAAATCAGGTTGTGGGGCCAAAAAAAGACCAGTTTCTAATCAGTATTCCTGTATATCATGCCCTTACTACAAATCATACTAGGTATTGTGTAAAGTACATCATCTTAAGCTACATGACTGCATGGTAAGGTTTATCACCAGCAAATCGCTTGATGAAAATTACTATGGGCTATATTGTAATTTCCCAATCTGTTCCAAGTAAGGAGTGGTGCATTGGTGCACATTCCCCAGGGCAAACCAGAGAAAGGGAGTTACAATTCCTCCCCTGCTCCTCTTTGTTTTAGAAGAAGTAAGATACTTTATTCCTCTTCATGGAGTAGTTTCTTCTGTGTGCCCAGCCAGCTACTCTGGCCAGTGAGTAGTTGGGGAATTGGAGGAGACCTGCTTGCCCACAGAGAAGCATATCAGGTGAGCAGCCCCAGTCTCCCCAGGCATCTGCAATCACAAGCTGAGAACAAAATAACAAGGAGCCTTACTCACTCTGGTGGCTGAGAAAAGCTGTGATAACCAGAAGTTACATGAGTATATGCAAATAAAACCAACAGAGAACAGATTTTAAAAAACAATATTTAACATTTTATATGAATGCAGAGATCTGTAGATATAATTGTAGACGATCAAGTAGGCATGAGTGTGCATTGTGATATGGCATCTAAAAAGGATAAGCTTCATACCCAGAGACATCATGTTATTGTTCAGGTAGTTTACAGTCTTACTCTATCTCTTCAGAGGTGGTCCAACCCCCCCTGAAATATTACATTCACTATAAGCATCTTGTTTCTAGAAAGATATTGACAAATCTGAGAGAGTTCAGAGAAGAGCAGTACAAATAATTAGTAGTTGGAAATATTGATTTTAAGGAAAGAAAGATTTTTAAAAAGCTATTGTAAATATCATTGTAAAATCTATGCTTGGGTCAGTGATGAGTAAAAGGGACATTACAACTAGCCTGTGCACAATGGTGAAATTCTTTTCATGAAAAGGTTCAAATTTAGGCAATTTTGGTGTTTTTCACACCAAAGCTTAATTTTTGTATGTTCCACATAAAACATACCTTTGTTCAAAAAGATATTTGAAATGTTAGCTTCTGGAATTCTGAATGAAAATGGGCCCATTTTCATACAACTCATGTCTACTTTCACACACACAGCTCCCCCCCCCCCCCCACACACACATCCCACAACTCTTTAGCGTGAACATGTGTGAAATCAAACCATTTTTGTGAAATCACAAAAATTGTGATTTCACAAAAAAAAAATCACAAATATTCCTTTAAATTGCAAATTTCACATATTTCTAGTTCATCCTGGTTGCATGCACTGGAAAAATGTGATATGCATGAGGAATTGTTTATAGTAATACAAGTTCCCCAAAGCAAGCAGGAGTAATGAGATGAAATTAAGAAAGAAAATCTTGGCTGAATATCAGAAAAAAAAATCATGAGTGGCCCAAATCATCCTTCCCTGTTTTAATATCTGCACAACACGGCTCGGGGGGTGGGGATAGGGGGATAGGTGGGGGTGGGGAGAAGAACCGGGGGCAGAAAAACATTTTATTGTGAAATCTAGGTACAAGGTGGCTCTATCTGGACCTTTAACCACATTTGAGGAGTTGACCCAGGAGCAAACTTGAAAAATAGATTTAATTTCTAAGATATATAGAATTTTGATTGAAAAAGATGTTAATAGGAAAACATCTCAGATGAAAAGATGGGAAAGGGATTTGGATAACAGAATTGATCTAGAGGAGTAGGTCTCTATATGGAAAAGATTTTTTGTAATTACTTGTATTGATGAAATTTGAGTCCGGTTAAGATCCATCATATTTTTGTCATTAGGGAGGCACTCTGTTGGAAGGGTTGTGGGGAAACGGGAACATACTTGCACTTGTGGCAGCGTGTCCAAGAATTAGACTGTTCTCAGAGGAAATTATTTAAAAGTTTCATGTTATAACACAATGCCATCATCACAGAGACCCTCTGGCCTCCTTCCTTAATGCTCCAGTAAAGGATCTACATTTTAAACAGAACAAAGTAACCTTGTTTTTATTGTTAGCAACAAGACGTTGTACTCATATTTTTTGGAAAATGTGACTTCTCCTCGTATGGAACTGTGGTATAGTAAAATATGGACTATCCTGGGTAATGGAAAAGCTTTCCCACCAAGTATGGACACAAAAGAAGATAAGTATTTCCAGATTGGGTCATGCTTTTTAGCATACACAGAAGAGGAGAGCTCCCCAAACAGCAAGCCAGAATCTTTAGCCAGGTTCTTTGAATATTAACGTGATGCTGAGTAAGCAATGTATGATGTAGTATGTTAACATTTTCTTGTAAATTTGCCTTAATAAAAAATTTAAAATAAAATAAATTGTTTTAAAATAGATTGTGTAGATTAAAATAAAATACATTGTTCCTGCCCTTAGCCCCATGATACAGACAGTTTTGCACCCAGCACTCAGATTCCAAGGCAGGGCTATCCATGGAGAGACTCCTTTCCTTACTCCTGTGGCTCATTGGCAAAAGTGAACCATGGTTCCAAAGGAGCCACGCTACCAAGAAATCTACACTCAGCTCCTGCTCTAAGGCCCTACTCCTGTAAAGGGGTTTCCCAGCATGATGTGGGACCACACAAAAGTTAAATCAGCATCAGGGTATATTAACTTTACTCTGACTTTTCCTCAGGGCTTGAGATGACAGTGATGCCCTTTCCAGCACCATTCTATCCATCTGGGACATAGGGGGACAATATCATTAAGGTGGATGAATTCCCGCTCCCCTCCCTCTCAGTGCAGGTTGCAGGGATGGCATCCTCCACAGTTCTTTGATTGGAGTTCCCATCAGACCCAGAGAGAGCTGTTAGGCTGTGGGTTATTATTAATAGTTGTATTGCAGTAGTGGATAGAGTCAGGCTCTGGGGTTCCAGCAAGTTAGGCACCATAATCTCCTTGAAGAAGTGGTAGGAGCCCCTTGGGACAGAAAACTCTGTAGTGAACAAAGCACTAGCAAAGGACTGAAAGAAATTATCCAGCAGAGGTAAGGAATGGACCAGGTGACCTAGCAGGCCTTTTTCATTTCTATGAATTTTATATACAGTAGTAAAGTAAAATTTATTAGAAATATGCGGAGATGCTAATCAGGTAAGAATTGCAGGAGAGTCAGGAAAATTTCAATTTTTGAAACTTTCATATTCACAGAACTGGCAGAAAGACAAGAATGGTAGAGCAAGTTGCATTATTTTAGAATACATTGTTTCCTTAAAGCGTAAAGAGTTAATCTTATCATACTGCACATGGTTGAATTTATAAAAGATAAAAATCACAAACAAGTAATGCACAGTTACTTGTTACATATTCTTCCCATTACAGCTGACAGGTTCATTAATCATACAGTGTATTTTACTATTAGAAGCTGTAAAGGAGATCAAATCTCTTGTAATTTTTCTTCTTCTCTTTCATTTGATAAGTGTTGTTTCACTGTGCAGATAAAATATGGTGTCAGTCACAAACAGTCCCATGAGGCTTGCACATCTTCAGTGAGAAAATTCATTCCTATTTGCAATGTAAAATTCCATGGAAAATGCATCATTCCCTTTTAACTTGACCGACACATTAAGTAAAATGCATATGCTTAGGTATTCAGACAAGAGGTCATCTGGAATGAAGTGCCTGTGGAAATGAGCAATGCTTAGGTAATAGAAATATTGCTTACTGCATGTTGAAAGCATTAGGTATGAATACTACTATTCATAACATAACATTGATTCATAATTAAGGCCCCATGAAAATTATAGAGAAAGTTGACACATTTCGCAAGCTGATCTTGTTAAATGTGGCACATTTTACAGTTTGTCATGACTTGCCAGTAAAGAACATGAGAACACAGATTAGATTCAGGACTATATACTGATAAAGAAACTGATTCTAAGATACTAAATTTCAAAGAAAGTGATTAACACAAATGACCACTTGTGCTGAAGGCCCATATTTCTCCAGTGGAAATTAAGAAAGTCTTGCCCTTTAGGCATTTTGGATGACTTCTTCCTAATCAGAACATTTTTATACATAGAAGAAAAGTAGCTATGCCACACTCCTACTTCAAAAATAAATTTTAAAAAACTGCAGGAAATAAATATAATTCAACCCCCTACCTAAGATAACTAAAACACACTAAAATAATGCCACTGCACAAAAACTTTTCCAGAATCTAAATTAGTAAATTTTTAATACAATAAAGTCATAGTGTTCTTCTTAGGTGAATATTAATTCTTAGATTCTTTTGATTTGTGTGATACTAAAGTATACATGGTCTGCTTTATGATAAGTTTTCTACATCCTATGTTCACTTATATTTTAAATATAAACTGAAAAATTTTGATTAATCACAGATCAGCAGATAACATGATCTGGGCTTGCATTACACTAGTTTTCCACAAGACCTTCCATGAGAATTGGTGAATGTAAGAAGTTCTTTGATTCAAATACAAAAGCATATGCCACATATCTTAAGAGAGAGACAACCTATGGGCTAGGTCAGATAGTGTGTTTGTGCATTGGTTTTTCCATCCCTACCAAATACAGTTAGGCTTCCTCACAAAGTGGAAATGAAACAAATCTAGTGCTGTCGGTCTAGCTTCCAATGCATATTTTAGCAAGATATAAGATCACCACCTGATTTACTCTTTTAGCATGGCAGCTCACTGGGAATGGTTGTGGTGTTGCAGATGGTGCATTGGTTGAAAAGTGTGGGAAAACTTTGTCGGTATCACATCTGGCCATACCATGCTTGACTGTAGACAGTACTAGAGTCTCTTACTTTCATGAATACTAAAATGCACCCTATTGTCCCCTCCCCCTGCTTAAAAATATGTACAATCCTTACATCTGGCAGCACAGAAAGGGTCAAAATTGCAACAGATATTTCCAGTGAGGAATCCCCCAATGTAGAGGCTTCCACAGTCAACATAGAACTGGCTACACTGGATCTCTACCACCACCTTATAAAGTCCGCAGCACCGGAGATAATTCAAAGGCATGTTAGGAGAAGCAGGTATGATTGGAGAGCTGCTTCACAATGGCCTCTGTGGGGCTGTTGCAGCTAACTATAGGGCTGTTTTAATTTACAGCAAGAGCTGAAGTGGCTTCTGGTCAGTGTCTGCATAGTGGGAGGTGTAGAGGTGACAAAGCTACCCTTATACCTCCCCTCACCCTGTTCCTTCACTGAATGGAGCTCAGGAGATGGGGAATTGAGACGAATGTGTTCATGATTATTAGGTGGGCAGTACAAGCTTGATGTTGTCTTTCGATTTGGGCTTTGTAAACAATGTGACAGGTAAGTGCACAGTTGTCACTTAGCCATCTAAACTGGTTATTGAAAGGAAAGTTTCTTGTTCTGGGAATTATGAATATACATAGTTTGGAACTATGTTGATTTACACAACCTGAAGGTCTGTCCTATATTAAGCTACAGTATGTATAGATGTATTCATGACTTTTCTGTGTTAAAAAAAATCAAATGGGCTGAGAAGCGATGCTTCTTCCTTGTCTTCTGTACTAGTGTATGCTTTTAGGTTTATTGTCTCTGTTGGAAGATAGAGACCACAAGACTGCATCATTTACACAGGTCTGGTTTCACAGGCACAATTCTCCTTGATAAATATCCTGCTGGTGAGTTGTAATTCTATTTTTTTTGACTTCATAAAAAAATTTCCAGGGAAAACCCACAGACACAAAGTTGAATACTTCCATGTAAGTTGCCTGTATAAATAAATGGGGCATGGGAGGTTTCAACAATTACTACTTAATACTAAATAGAAGTATAGTTACAGTAAATAAGAGGTCAAATCTCAGGACTAGTGTGGTAACTAGCCTGATAATAAAGGTTGGAAGAGTTCAAACAGCATACCCATAAGGTTACTGTCCACCAAGGGATTTAGGCACCTAGATGACACATTATGTACCTAAATCCAAAATTTAGATCTTTAAAATCCCTGCTCAGCTGCTGCCTCAGCCTGTAGTCATCGAAAGTACTCACAGTGCCTAAAAATCTGCCAGTGAACATTCACACAGCCATCTCAGGCCTGACACCCAGCACCTAGCTCATAATCTACCAGGCCAAACTCTGTTCTCAGTTATACATTTGCAAAATTTACTGAATTCAATGGATTTGCACAGAGAGAGCAGAACTCAGCATATAGTCTTAAACTCTTGGTAGAAGAAGGGAAACTCAAATACCTCACTGTTATGGAGAACTAGAAATATGGACTAAGAACTTGCACAACTTTACCCAATACTGTATGTGTAAATTTGACTAAGTAGTGTGCTTTATCATTCATATAGGATATTCAAGTGATGTAATGAATAAAACAAGTATATTAACTGATAAAACAACAAGAAAATATGGCACATGAAAGACAACTTCCAGAACGTGCACATTATAGTATCTGGAAGATTTTTAACTCATCTATAATAGCATGGATAACTTTACCACAGCCTATGTAAAACCTTTTAGACCTTGAGTGATTATAGAACAGCTTATGAGTCATACATTTATTTATATCTGGAAGCTGGCCTTTTCCTGGTATGTACTGTCTGGTTAAAGTTATGGTACCTAATCTACTTTTTGTTAATCATTGTAAAATCCTCTGGAATCTTGACCTAAGCTAATTAAAATGGATCATATTTTATTGGCAAGATTTCTTTTAAGACATTCTGTTAAGGAAATTCCAGCAACCATTGTTCAGGAGTGATTTGCATAATATGTTAATGCAATAGTAGTCTTCACCATGTATTGGGAAGCTCATTGTTAGAATGTCATGAGCTCAATATCAAGAATTGCCTAAGGTGCAGGAACCCTATGAGCTAAAACAGGAGCACTGAGAACTAAAATCTGGATTAACAATTAAGGTGGCTGGGGGTGGGGGGATGCAGGTGGAAATTGTTTTCCTATTGTGTGAAAAATTTGTAATTTTTTTTTCTGTATGATCAGAAGTAGGAGAGCTTCATAGTTTCAAAATGGTGTGGTTGTTATGGAGTAGCAGGTGTAAATTCAAGGCTAGGTTATTTACTGGCCTGACATATTCATTAATTCTTTTTTCCCCTTGGCTATTAAAAAAAATCTTACTTGATCCAATTATGATTTTACCAGCCAGAATTACATCATCAGGGAAGCTCTTTTAGTTAGGGTTCTTTTAGCTGAATAGGAAGTGAAGCACTTTACTTTTGGCATCCCCTGTAATGGTGGGAAAATTTCAATCTGTATCATTAATGAAGAGGAAACTCTCAAGTTAAAAAAAAGACAAAACAAAGGAGACATTTTTGCTGAGCTTCTCTACCACAACTGTAGTGTCCTTCCTTCACAAACCTCCTTTCCTCTGACTGCCCTGCATGAGACTCAATAAGGAAGCATGCTAGCCATGAACAATTAAGGACAGTACTTGTATTAATCAAATATCAGGCTTTGGGGTTTCTAAGCCACTCAGAGTTAATGTACTTCTCAGACAAACCATTTGTTACTGATCACTCACAACAGCACATATAACTGGTAAACATAAGCAAGGGCAAGTCTGTGTTTCTACTGTTTTTGAATAGATAATATTGAAGTGACCCCAAAAGTCACATTTGAATTAAATCTATTTGGACCTATGGGTTGTTTAGGAGGTCTTCACTCCTCACTATCATTCATTGGTTTAGGAGGTCTTCACTCCTCACTAGCATTAATTGGTCTTCAACTGTTGTTCATTCCTTTGTCATACGATGGATTCCTTGGAATTCCTCTATTCTTACAAAATTTAACTGTACAACTTACAACTAAGGGATCTCTCTCACATACTTAAAAAGGGCTGAGATTTAACTCTTCATTTCCGGACTTGGCTGTTTGATTTCTGAAATTCAACATTGCATTAGTGCTGGTTTCTTTTCATGTAACTTTCCTACTTTTTCCAAGTAAAGAGGGAAAAGTAGATTTGTGCTAATTGCCTTTCAGAATATACAAGTTCAGCTGGCTTCACCAGCAAGTTGCTTGATCTGGAGCTATTTAACTAGAATCCTCCTTAACCCAAATGACCTTGTCTTCAACTGAAGCCTCCTGAAATCAATTATAACGGAGGATGAAATCTACAAATCCTATCTCATCTTACAGGGATGCCACCAAATCATACTTCTCACTGAAAATTTTGTACCAACTACAAGCAATATTACGATAGCTGAAGAAGACGCAGAGAATAGCCACCAACATTATTCCAGGGTTGAAAAAGTCTTACACTAAAAGATTTAAGGAGCTCAATCTGTTCACCTTATTAAAAAAAATGATCAAAAGATGACTTGATTAGTTCTTTCATTTATTCTTAGACTTGGACAATATAGCAGAATTTCAGGAATTTTTTCTCCCAGGACAATATTTTGCTGCTATCCTCAAAAGACTGTAAATATTTGCACAATATGTATGGTGTAGAACTATTTTATATGATCTGGTTCCATTTCAGTTTGATCCTTGAGTTCCTCTGTCTCCATGCAGGCACTTTTATCATCATGCCATCCTAATGGGCACTTAAGATGCCTTAAAATTATTTCTTGCCTCACCTTCCAAAGTTTTACTTTCTAAGGTAGTGTTGCCTAGTACTTAGGTTTTCTACAATTTTATAGGAACAATTTATCACTGGTTTGTACCTTCTGCAGTTGTTTATCTCTGCACAAAGTGGGTGTATAAATTACCACCTTTATACATTCCTGGAGTATTCTAATTTGGTAGCATTTTACACTTTGCACAAGTGCAAATGACTACACAGGGTGTTACGCTGTGGAGAATCAGACCTATAAAAAGTATAGAATCTGACTAGTCCTATTGTTTTTAAAGAGTGGAGGAAACTAAATTAAATTGTGTTTGTGGGACTGCTGCATTCATAGCCCTCAATAGACTCATCCTATCACTAAAAAATATGAACAAAACCCCAAACCTACGAAAACAAAACACTGCATTTCACTCACAGTTTCCCCCTGGGGACAGGATGAGAGAAAGAAGGAACCATACATGACAGATGTTAGTCACGTTGCTTAATATACTACTGGAAGGTGCGCAGATGCTATGGTGATGAGGGTGGGATAAGAACCATAGATAATAGAATAGCTATAATGTGAATCTTCCAGAGGTCGAGTTGTATGACTCTTTTAGGCATACAGAAAGTGGTGCTGACTTTGGGGGGAGATTTTCAAGGGTACAAAGGGAGTTAATTGCATAGCTGCCTGTTCTGCATTTGAAACATTTCCCTTCCTCAATTCATTACATAGTACACTGTACTAAATATCTGTAATTTAAAGATTACTAATACATCTCCTCCTCTGGATGAATGATCCTGGCTCAAGAGCTAGTAGTGATCGAAAATGTCAACTGTGCATTATCTTTTCCCTTTTCCTACTGAACAAATACATATATAGAATGTTGACTAACTGAGGAAAAATTAAGCTGGACGGCTTTGCCACTGCACATTTTTTTAAGAATGAGGTTGTCTATCTATAGAAAGGGAGATTACAGAGAAGCTACATTTTTAGGGAGAGAGATAGAATCATGTTGTGATTTGTTTCATTTAGAGGGTGGAAAGAATTTTCTGTTCCAAATGTAAAAGCTGGACAGCCCTTGACTACAGCATCCAAGAAAGGCAAAGTTATTACAGTCTTTCAGTTGTAACTACAGAATGGGTTGTTTTGTATTATTCTCCATTCTTGTTACAACTGCTGTCATGAGAATGGAGTCATAGTGTAGCATTTTCTGTTCTCTTTGCAGTCTGTGTCCACAAGAACAAAACATGGACGTTTGAAAGGCCAATCTTATCCATGATGTTAATCTGCTTTAACATTTTACATAGTCCTTATTTTGATTGACTAGGTCTTCCACTTCTTTCTCCAAAGTTGTCGAGGTTGTTAAGAGGAGAAGAGAATGGCCAGCCAATCAAATGATAGAATGCAGCAATGGTAAAAGTAGTGCAATTTACTGCAGTCTTTCACAGCTAGCCTAAGAATTTTTAAATATTTTACTAATTCCTGAGACAAAGGTTGCAGATAGGAAAAAGTATTGTACTTCACATTCCAGTAGTGAGCTCTGAACACTTCAGCAGCCACAACATTGCCTCTTTCAAAACATCTTCTTCAACAATGAACAGTTATACAGCTGAGGAAACTTTTGAAGCTCCACCTAAAGTTTTGAGCTAGATACACCAGCTGGTGTGTCAACTATAATAGACTAGAAATGACTAAATATGTCAACATATTATATTAATTCAATTTTAAAATTTTAATCCAATGCTCAGATAATAATTTAGCCTTTTCTTCCTTAAAAAGACATATTCTATAGCCATGTTCTACCTGGGTCAACATATTAGAATTTGTTACTGTGTATGGACTATAGGGCCCTAAAAGGATATTTTTTACAGTAGTTAGGAATTTCCAAAGATTCTTTGATATTCTTTTGTATGTTATTACATACTGACAAATAACCACTACAATGACCGAAGTAGGGCAATAGTAAAACGTACACTGCTGATTAAAATTCTGATTTTCATAATACACGTTCAGGCAAAAAATCAACAGCAGATTGAGCACTTCTATCAACTTAGTGTTAAGGAGTTTAATCAAATATGATTTGGGCATTAATACAGAGATATTTCCAAAAGAAAGCAAAATACTGTATGTATTTTTACTGTACAAGTTGAATTATCTTCTGATTGCTAGTTCTGACCAAAATAATAAGAAACCAGGTATCTGTTGGCTTCATTGATGCATAGTACTGAATCTGAGGTTCAAATATGCACCTTAGTGCAAATGCGTTTTCACTGGTTGTTGGTGTGATATATTGCTATTGTCATTATACAATAACATGTTGGAAAGTATCAGATTCATAAGAACCTGGGATCCAGCAATTAAAAAGAGAAACAGTGAAGTTCAATTGCACCTACAGAATTAATCATGATTAATGATTTTATTAATCATTTTTCTCAGATCTAGGGTACACATTTATCTTTGTTTTCTGTCTCTCTGATGTTTATCTTTTTATCTTTGATTTCTGTCAGCTTTAATCCATATCATATTCATGCCTGAATTTCCTCTCTTTGGCATTAGATGTGATACTCTTCTTCAACAGCTCCATAGGGAATTCCCATTTTTTTCTGAAAGAGTTTCCACCACTTTTCTGTACAGCCCTGATTTTGCAAATACTTATGGATGTGCATAACTTTATGCTTTTGAGTAGTCCTTTTGAACTCAGTGGGACTACTCATAAGGGTGATGTTATGCCTGTCCATATGTGTTTCAAGCAGGATCAGGACCTGTCTTTGCGATATATGAAATATCAAAGATCCAAAGTGTTTGGTTCCCCTTTCTAATTCAGCTGTTCTTCAAGGGGAAAATATCTGCTTCCCTACTGCCACATTAATCTAGACAACCTAGTAAGTGTGATTTCTTTTTAAATATGTAAAACTATACAGCATTTTATAAAAGACAGAACAGAAGGAAGTATTGGATTTTGATACTGGTACGATACTGTAAAATAGACAACCATAGTACAGCATTAGTGGGATATAATATGGAATACATAGACATACTGAAGACCAAATCAAAAGTCAGACAAGTCTGAGATGTACTTAGAAGTAATCTTTTTTAGTAGAGTTTCCCCCCCCCATTTAATTTAATGTAAATATGCTGAATGACCTTTATTTCTCTACTTTTGAAGAGCAGCCCTTGAAATATAATATTAAGAAATCTGGTTTACATTATAAACTTTGGATTTCTGCTCTGGAGAGATTCTAGATTTGTTATATGAATGTAAAAACTCAGTCTACATAACAATTTCTCTCCTTATTGGCTCCATGGTAAAATCAACCACTCAATCCCCTGAGTGGGTTTGGCCATGATATAAAGTGGGTCAAATGGGAAGTGGTGGGATTGAGGTGAAGATATGAAATAAAATGAACATGTATAAGCCCAGAAATTCAGGGTTATTAAATTGAAAAAAAAATACTATTAAGGATGTAATAGTCTCATCGGCAGATGTAAAACACTGGGGGCCCAATTGCCATTTACATCAAGGTCACTTGCATGTAACTTACACCTATTTTAAAGTACCTTTACACTATCAGAGCAGTAATGACACAAAGGGCTATTGTTATAAATCACAATCAGACCCTGTATATAATTAAACAATATAATATGTACTGCAGACTTACAAGTATAATACTATTTTAACTGTTTTATGCCAGCAGGGATTTCTCGCTGGAGACGTTTCACTGCTCCTGACTTTTTGTTTATTTGAGTCAAGTTCTAGGTCTCTGTCCTTAGCTTCAAGATGTCTGATGTCCTGGGGCCAGGATAACTGAAAAAATCTCTTACTGCTCTGGGATGAAGACAACTTCGCTCCTCTGGCAAACTGGAACTTCCTACCACAAAGGTAAAGCTCATTTGGGCAGCAGACAGAACTTTGTTCTTCAGTGTTGGGCTGCCCTCCAAAAAACTCCCCTAGGAATTAAGACCCTACACAAACCTCACTACTTGCTGCTGTAAGTGCAAGGTGAATTCCTTTGACCTTGCCTTTTTTAATAAACACCTAACAGCAGGAATATATTAAAATCCCACCAGTAAAAATAACAAAAAAACTCTACCAAAACAGAACACTACACTACACATACAGTTTCCCCACTGGGGAGACAATGAGAGAAAGAGCAAGCTACGTGTGACAGATGTTAGTCATCTTGCTTTGTGCACCACTGGAAGATGTCATGATACTACCATGTTAAAAACATATATAGACTAGAAGTGGAAGAAAGTGCGTTCTCTGGGGACTGTATATCTGTGTAAATATTTGCAGGATCAGTCCCTCAGGTTGTCCAATTGAACCAAAGCTCAGTGAACCTAATTGGAGACTTTCCTTTGATTTCAATCAGCACTGGATCATACCTTTGTAAAGTGACTCAGTGATATCAATGCCAGCAAATATCAGTCTTTCCGCTTGTTTACGGCTACTGAAGGCTGAATTTGCATCAAAGAAATATGGACTGATAATATTTTTTAATGGTAGTGCAAAAACTGGGAAAATTCTAGATTTAGCAAAACATTTAGGGTTCAATTGCGTAACCCTCACTCACACAAGTAGCCCCATTGACTTCTCCGGGGTTGTTCATAGGAATAAATGTTCAGAAGTTTGTATAAGGGTTGCACAATGAAGCCCTTCATGCATTTTTGGGGAAATGTTGTAGGAAATTTTATACACACACACTCGCTTTTTCCTCGGTCTCGTAAAAAATACCCAAAATTTAACACTTCTTAATGACTGCTACTGTTTTCCTTGGGATTTTGAGTTTTTCCTCCTTTGTTTTTCTTTCCATTTTGTTTTTCTTGGCATGCAGTTCAAACATATCCCTGGAAAGCTCACTTTATTAGGAATTTGCTTTTGAGGTTCATAACCCTGCAAGCTCTACAAGGCCCCTAAAGCTCTTCAATCCAGGAGATTATTCCTGATTCTTCAGGCAAAAATATTAAATGTCCCCTGGTAACTTTAGTTATTTGTAGAGTTTGAAGCCCTAGTCTCCTCTCCCATTGATATATAGAATATACTCTTGACAAAACATGTCAAGGCCCTGATTCTATGATATGACCTGCTAGTGTCTTGAAATCATGTGGACATTTACTGGGTTTGATGAGACTCTGTAAAGGAGCAATAGGCTGTACTAGCAAATCCTATTACAGTATCAGGACCAACTACCTTGTCGAGCATGGCAGATTCTTCCCTGACAATAGCCAAGAGACTTATACTATGATAGATGGCTCTACTTCCCCTGCTGTTGAAATGGAAGTAGCAACAAATGGCTGGCACGTATAGCCATTTCTGGATGACATCAGAAACTAACCTAGAGCAGAAAATTAAATGATATATGCTATTGTTAGAGAAAAGAGGAGAGATGGTCTTGTGATTGGAAGCCTAGAATTGGGAGTTAGGAGATATGGGTCCTATTTTAGTCAGTCACAGACTTCCTCCGTGATTTTGGGCAAGTCATAACTTCTGTGACCCAGTGTGACGTTGCACTCTATATGATTTTATGAAAATATGTTAATGTAACTGAAATATGCTTCATGCAAAAGGTCTCTTGTAAGGTATCATTACAAAGCTTATAATCTACTGAGTGTGATCATCCTATTTGTATAAATGTACCACTCTTGTATCTGAAACTAGAAATATGAAATATAACTCTGAGGGCCTATTGTAATTATGCAAAGTGTGGGTCATTAATGGTGGTTTGGAATCTTGATGACTGCTCTCTTTTACCTGTAAGTCTTCCTGTATACATGTGTGCTGGCAAGTGGGTAATGAGGTCTTACAGTGACATGTGATCATGTCACCTGAACTGGAATCTATCTTTAACCTGGTGTCTTTCCATTGAGAAGGAGGGGGTGGGAACCCAGAGAGGGACAAAGGATTCCCCTCTTATGCAAAAGATATATAAATGGGTGGAACAGAACAAAGGTGAAGCCATCATGAGGAATCCCCAAGCTACCACCTGAGCTGGAACAAGGGCTGTACCAGGTGAAAAGGATTGTGCCCAGACTAGGAAGGCATCCAGTCTGTGAAAGAAACTTATTGAAACATCTTTCAGGGTGAGATATTATCTGTACTCAATTGTATTACTGTATTAGTCTTAAATTTGCGTTTTATTTTATTTTGCTTGGTAACTCACTTTGTTCTGTCTGTTACTACTTGAAACCACTTAAATCCTATTTTCTGTATTTAATAAAATCACTTTTTACTTATTAATTAACTCAGAGTATGTGTTAATACCTGGGGAGGGGGTAAACAGCTGTGCAGATCTCTTTATCAGTGTTATAGAGGGCGAACAATTTATGAGTTTACTCTCTATAAGCTTTATACAGGGTAAAACTGATTTATTTGGGTTTAGACCTCATTGGAAGTTGGGCATCTGAGTGTTAAAGACAAGAACACTTCTATAAGCTGCTTTCAGTTAAGTCTGCAGCTTCAGGGTCCCTTCCAGCTTTATGAGATAGGTATATCTCCATATATTATTACCAACCACAATCCCAACTTGTATGCTGCCTGTGTGCAAGGACCTGGAATGCACTGCACTAGCATTACCAGAAACCTGAGAAGTGGAGACTGGATGGAGAGGACTCTTCCTTCAACTACATAATCCAGGAGATCTAAGCATGACCAGCTAGGGGAGTAGAAACTTCACTGTGTAGCAGAAGCCTCTTGTGTGTGCATTTCCTCTTTACGTCCAGAATCATCATGTCTCTTTGAGGCATAGTGCCTCTGGCACCTGCTGCTGAGGAAGCACCCCTCCACATATCCTCATACCATAGACTATGGCTTAAAAATTACAACAGAGCCAAAAAGCCAAGCCAAAAAGAGTAACCCACTCATCCCCCTTTTTAGTCCTATTACTTTAAAAGGTGCTAACAGGCCAATTCACATTTAATGGTCCCTAGAAATATGTGTTAACTACTTGTGCTAAACAATCCGTTCCACCTTGTATTTTTCTGTGACACTCTGAGTACATTTTCCAGGGCTGCAGAAGACCTCTGGCAGCTCAAAAGCTTGTTTCTCTCACTACCAGAAGTTGATCTAATAAAAGACATTACATCACCCACCTTGTCTCTCTAATATTCTGGGACCAACACAGCTGCAAACAAGATATTCCGTTATTCTAACAATTACTAACCTAGCATAAAAACCAGCATCAGACATGTTAATAATACTCAGAGGAATGTGGAAACATGAAGCTTTGTTAGCTCTGTAGAAGGCCTAAGAGCATCATTATTCATAAATCATTTGAAATATTTAAAATGAAAGTCACAAAAGAAAAAAGAGACTAAAGCTCATTATAAAAAATGAACAACCCGTTCCTACTGTTACTATGGCAGAGCCTTGGTATTTATTTACATGCCATTTGTAATATTAATATTATTGTGGTGAAATAAATCACTCCCTGGACTTTTACATTTTTAATTACATTTTACTGCACTTGTTCTCTTGTTTACAGTTACCCAATGAAATATTTATTGTTTCTTATGTATATGACAGGGCTTCTGTATTTTAATCAAATTTTACACAATCTTTCCCCCCCTCTTTTAGTATCTTGTTTTATGACCCTACACACCACAGGATGTTGTTTTGTAGAAAACCTCATTATTTTTTAATGCATGGCTATTTATTAATGTACTGTATATATAGCACACTACACATTTCTTTGGATTGATGAATACATTTACATTCACTTGAGAATAAGAATTCCCTTAAGATCCAATCGCACATTTCTCTGGCTATGCTACCAAAACAGTATGCTGATGGTGAGATGTTTTTGTGTGTGTGTGTGTGTGTGTGTGTGTGGGCACGCGCGTGCAAAGTAGCAAGAAAGAAAGAGGCACAATATGGTTTTTGTTTTATTTTGTTGAAGAGATGTGCTTACAGCTGTACATAGTTCAATATTCATTTTCTGATTGTAGAACTGAATATGCTGTAACAGAGTTCTGCCCTATCTACCTATAGCGCTGTTTTACATGAGTAAATGTGTTATAGGGAGGAGGCTCTGCACTGACCAGCTCAATGCTCATTTTCTTGGGGGTAAAGTGTAACTGGGTGTACTCACTGCTAGGGGATGCCTCCTCATGGCCACTCAGGGGATTAGCTCCTTCCAGGTGCTGTGCCCTCCTCTGGTAGTCTCTCCACCCATCTTCTTCTCTCACACTGTAGCCTGTCTCACTCCTGGAGCTGCAGCTTCCTCTCTGTGGTTTGGCCCTCCGGCCAAGTCACTATGTGTGTTTCCCCCTTCTGGGGTATCAAAGCCTTTCCTCCCTGGCAGTCTCAGGCAATCTTCCCATTCACTGCCCCATGGGAGTGGCTGGCAGAGGAACCCTGGCCCACCCTCTACTCCAGGTTCCAGCTCAGGGGCCCTCTAATCAGCAGCCAAGGCCTGTCCCCCAATGGACCTTGCTGTCTTTCCCTGAGCCTTCTCCTACCTTTCTGGATTCAGGCCACACCTCTCCCCCTGGGTTTGCCAGCCCAAATTCCCTCCTCCCATAGAGATAGGCTACTTGCCTCTGTAGCCCCAAACACACCTCCCTTTTCCCAGGTAATAACTACAGACTGCTTCCCTACAGCCCTCAGCTCCTGGGCTTTATACAGGCCCCTCCTATTCCCATCCAACTGTGCATCATCTAGTTAATCCCTGCTCCCTGGCTTCTCCTCCAGGTGCAGCATGGGGAATTAATTGGTCTACCTCGTTACCTTAACCCCTTCAGGCCTTGTGTGGGATGGATACCCTATAACCTGAGGTAACTCATTCTCCAAGCCATATTGCCTATACCTGTATTTTGCAGTATTAAGTAAACAGGGTAACAACATGGGATAACAGCTAGCAATAATAAAGATAAAAGTTCATATTTAAAACCCAGGTCTTTAAGAAATATAAGGGCTGTTTTAAAGGCCACTGAAGTCAGTAGGAATCTTTCAGTGTACAGACTAGCTTCACTAATGCATCAAACAGACCTCTCTCTCTTCTGCCCTTACCCACTCATGAAATGAGGCAGCACTATGGGTAGTACTTTATAGTTCTCAAATTTTCTTTATATCCTAGTATTATATTACAAACTAAATGTTCAGCCAGGCTTTTTAAACCGTGGTCACATATCAACTTACAAAAATCCCATGCAGTTACCTAGATCTCATAGAGCTGGAAGGGACCCCGAAAGATCATCAAGTCCAGCCCCCTGCCTTCACTAGGCAGAATCAAGTACTGATTTTTGCCCCAGATCCTTAAGTGGCCCCCTCAAGGATTAAACTCACAACACTGGGTTTAGCAGGCCAATGCTCAAACCACTGAGCTATCCCTGTACATTTTGAATGAACAAAATGAGAAACTGGACATTGCACATATCTGTTTGAACATATACATGCATAAACTTTTTGTGTCAACAAATATTTTGGGTGCAGTTAAGGAAGTCATTTGAAAATATTTATATCCTTTAATGGTTTTTACTAGAGCTAGGTGATTAATTCCTAACAAATTATTTATTTGTAAATATTGACGCATTTTCTCTTCATGAAAACATGAGCAGATTGTGATTTTCTCATTTAATTATTTTAAAGTATTTGTCAAATTTCTGCACACAGTTCTCCTTTTGGTTGTTCGTGAGCAGTTTGATGCAAATATTTATTATCTGAAATATTGTAATCTGCTACTCCCAATAGCTGACTGCAGCAACTCACTATTCCACATCAGATGCAGATGGTACTCTATATACACACACTGAGAAATCTCGCTAGAGAGAACCATTGACTATTCCGCAGCTAATGCCTGGTAGATTGAAATTAATATTTAAGGCTAATGAGTAAGAAATAACCTTACAACAGAGGCAAAAAGAAAGAAGTTGAATTGTTCTAGAGGTTTTTTATTTCTATAAGTAAAAAGGAACTTTAATTTGAACGTCATAAATCTACAATGTAAACAAAGGAGAATACTACACCCTTACTGTATGAATAACTCCCATTATTAATGGGAGTTAAACAATCACACGGAGGAGATAATAATACACCACTAATTCTGTTTTTTTTATTTTGTTTTGAGGAAGCTATGAAGGATAAACAAAATGATTCCCTTATTGCTGGTTTGTTTGTTTGAAATCAGGTAATAGGCAAATGTACATAATTTTTTAATTGTCTAATGCGTTCAAGTGACTCAAAACTAGATTTATATAAAGCATGATTAGATTTTGGATCTATGTAACTGCTCTGCATGGAGCCTTTATGGTCGGCTGGGTAAACACACATTTTTAAAATGATATAAATACTTATATACAAGAGAAACTTCAACAGTTTTAAAGGAGTGATTATACTGAGTAAATAATATGTGAATTTGCAATTGTTCTCCAAGTGTTTACACATACTGTATTGTACACATAAAAGTTTGCATGATAGACTAAGAAATATCTGCTATGTTCCTCAAAAAGAACAGGAGTACAAATTTATTAGAGCATAAGCTTTCGTGGGCTACAACCCACTTTCTAATAAATTTGTTAGTCTCTAAGGTGCCACAAGTACTCCTGTTCTTTTTGAGGATACAGACTAACACGGCTGCTACTCTGAAACCTGCTATGTTCCTATAAGGCATTTTTCCTATGCTTCTTTCTTAATTTTGCTGCTGCAAACAGTCTCCTCCATGCTCTCTAGTCCAGACGCGATAAATCGACCGCCGAGCGCTCTCCCGTTGACTCCGGTACTCCACTGGAGCGAGAAGCGTAGGCGGCATCGACGGGAGAGCATCAGCAGTCAACCTATCACAGTGAAGACACCGCAGTAAGTAAATCTAAGTACGTCGACTTCCGCTACGTTATTCACATAGCTGAAGTTGCATAACTTAGATCGATCCCCCACTGCCCCCCACCAGTGTAGACCAGGCCTCAGATACCAGGGGAATGGGCATGTTAAAACAATTAGGCAGAGTAGGATTATGCATTCATGGTAACTTTGTTATTTATTTTGATGTAATGTGATCATCACAGACTAATAGAAACATACAAAGGCACTTGAATTGTACCCTTGCATTTTGCAGGTCTACTCACTACATCATACCCTCTAATATCACATCTAACCTGCTCTCGAATATCTACAGAGATTGTGCTTCAAAACCCATCAGTTTTGCACATCAAGAACATTTTCCTAATACCAAGCCAAAGTTTCCTCCCCTTATATTCCCCCCCTTTAATCCTTCTCCTGCTATCTTCTGATACTGAGATTAATTTCTTTCCTTCATTTATATTGTTACCTCGAATTAAGTCATTTAAGGTCTGCTTGCCTACTGAATCATCTCTTTTCCTAAAGAGGTACATCAGGCTCCCTCAGCACTGGGAGCAGAAAAGTCGTCTTTGGGGGTTTTTTTTGGGGGGGGGGGGACAGGGTTGGTAAAGATATTGATGCTTCAAAAGCAACATGTTTGGAAAGCTATGTAAATTTTGATCTGAGGTATGTGAGTACTGAATCACCCTACCCTGATTGGGTAACCTATGCTTAGTCTCTCCCTATAGGGTGACAGCAAAACAGAACCTTCAGAATCCATACATCAGCAGAGCTGCCCTAATTTTTCTTTCCTTTTAAAAATAATAAGGTTCTTTACCAGTTTCTCAGTGTGATATTATTTATAGTGTATTATATGATGTTTCCTTCCAAGCCAGTCTTTACTGTAGTGAATAACTGATTTATTGGAGTTTCTCTGTCCTAGACATTTTATCATGGTGATTAACAAATGAGAAATTACACACTGGTAACATCCAGCTGGTTAGGGATTATTGACTAAATAGATATTAGCAGCAACCATATCAATGCTTCCAAAAGATTATTTTGTAGAAGTCTCACTTAGGATAGAACAGACTTCATAACAAAAAGGTTAATAAACAAAGGAGGTATCATTCAGAATATCGGGCACTAGTGTTTCTCAAACTGTGAGCTTTAGAGCCGTTTATAGTGATACATAAAATTAAACAGTTTGAGATAGAAACATCGAACTGGATTCTGGAGAGGAGATGTGAGCTTCAAAAAATATCCGTAAAAGGAAGAAACCCTGGACCTACCATTCTTCTGTCAATATTCCGACAGAGACATTCCATTTTTCAAAGATTAAAATTTTCAAAAATTAACCATGGAATTAAAAAGGTAGCCTGATCTTGCAATTGTTCTGCATAGATTTTAGATAGATCAACAACAGGATAGGGAAAAAGTTAGTCACTATTTCACACACACAATTGCTCACACAAATAATTGGAAATATCTGAACAACTAATGAGGTTAAAATTGTTATTTAGTTAGTATTAATATAGAGACATTAGTGTGCATGGCCTTGAACAATATGTGAACTCTGCCAGACAAAATGCCTCCGCTCCAAAGAGAATTGAAAGACAGTAGGAGGTAAAATACAGTACAATACAAAAACAAAAAAAGTGTGTAGTTTTTATAGCTAGAATGTTTCAAGGAGTCAATGGGGTTCCTGAAGTTTTCCAAGAAGATCCTTGGGAATGGTTAACTGAGAAAGCGGTCAATATTTACACATTTAAATGGACAAATTTTTTAAAAAGCGTTGATCAATAAAGATAATAGAGCTTCAGGAGATGTATACCTTCTTATGTATCTATGGCCACACATTAGACAGATATGATGCATTTTCCTATTGGATCATTTGAACTCTGATGCAGCCTCATAGAAGGACATGATACAACCAACTATTATTATAGTATACGGTAATTTTCAGACTGAGACTGACGTATCTAAGGGCTTGTCTACATGGTGTAATAGTGTGCACTGGCTGGGGTGTAAATTCTAGTGCACACCAGCATGTCACGTACTTACTGTCCGTGTGGACCCTGCTGGCATGCATTAAAGGCTCCTCAGTGTGCGCTGACATAGTCCCATTTCAAACAGTGTTATATCACCATGCATTAGGGATCTTTTAGTGCGTGCCAGCAGGGTTAGTTAGTGCTGGTATGCCCCAGCTGGTGCACTCTAACACAGCAGATAGACAAGCTTAAAGCTGCAGAAAACATCCCCTTTCTTCCTTGGCTGGGCAGGACACAGCAACTTCATCTTATAAGACTTGGATTTAACCTGGTGATCCTTGCATTCATGACCGCCAAACTTATCGCAATGTCATGTACCTAGGAATGAAACCAATGAAATTCAAAAAGATCTAATCCCTTCAAATGCAGCAGTTCCACTATCGAGACGTGATATATCGATCCCTGAATGCGCTCCCCATTGACTCCGGAACTCCACTGGAACGAGCGGCGGTAGCGGAGTCGACGGGGGAGCCGCGGCTGTCGATGCTGCGCTGTGAGGATGGGAGGTAAGTCGGAATAAGATGCGTTGACTTCAGCTACAGTATTTCTGTAGCTGAAGTTGCATATCTTACATTGACACCCCCCCCCCCAGTGTAGACCAGGCCAAAGACTACCAATAGCACATTACTCCACTGTTCCCCTCTCTGTACTGCTTTCCATTCCAAATGAACACAGAATAAAGTTCCAGGTTTAAGTCCTTATGTTTCAAGACTTCTCTGGGACTTGCCCAGGACATCTGAGGGAATGTCTCACTCTGAGCTCATGACCTCCCAGTGGAACAACAGAACGGTCAATCTCAAAGATGACAATTGTGCAGAAACAGCTTTCTTGACTATGGGCCCTCATATGTGGATCTTACTTCCTGAAGATGTTCGAACCACCACAAATTTCATGGCCTTCAGAGCACTGCAAATTTATATAGGATATGAGCAACCTATATAGATTGGATCCTACTCCCATTGAATTCAGTGGGAAAATTCTGACTCGCATAAGCTTAGAGCACTTTTGAGACTTTCCTAAAAAAGTATTTGCAAAAAAACCCACAACCAAACCAAACCAAACCACCCCGCAACTTTTAAAATGATTTATCTTTGGAAAATGGACAAAGCTTACAATAAAAAAAAGATAATAAACGTTCCATATGGAGGAGACAGTTCTATGTGTTCAATACATATTGTGTCTGCAAAAGCAGGAACACACTTATGTCTAATACATCATCTCTATTTTCAGTATAAGGGAAAGCAAGACAGAGCAGCTGGCTGTTTTTTATCAGCTTTCATTCCTTCACATATGTTGGCACATATTTTGTAGACATAATTCTTCTGGAATATATAAGTTTTGCCATAGGAAGTACAATACTTTCCAGATTTTACTAACCCATTTTCTGTTGTAGTGATAATGTAACTTTAACAGTGAAAGCTATATTTAATGATATGGACACAGTTCTGTTATAGTTCTTTTTACATACTGATAACTTCCGTAGACATTCATCTAAAACCTCTCGGGCTTCATTTCACCTTCAGTCCCTAATTGGAATAATTTGGGATCTGATACAAAGTTCGTTGAAGTGAATAGGAGTCTATTAGCTTCAATGAGCTTTGCATCAGGCTCTTAAACACTATTATTGAGCAAAGATGGACTTTTTTTGCCCACATTAAAAAACTGAAGAAATTAAGAGAAAAAATAAATGTATAATAATGTTTCATTCATGTTAAGTGCACAACAGTCAAGAAGCGAAGAAGAGCAAAAGTAAAGATTCTCAGAGTCATAGGCGCCAACTCCGTGGGTGCTCCGGGGCTCAGCACTCACTGGAAGCCCCGTGGAGCAGATCTTCCCCCTCCCCTCACAGCCCTCCCATGGGCCCCACCGATCAGCTCCTCCCTCTCCCTCCCAGCGCCTCCCACCTGCCACAATGAGCTGTTCAGTGGGGTGCCGGAGGCACTCTGATGGAGGAGCGGGGGCAGGAAGAGGAGGAGGAAGGGAGCAGAATGGGGCAGGAAGAGGCAGGGTTGGGGTGGGGTCTGGGGCAGAGCAGAGGTTGAGCACCCCTTGGGAACTGGGGAAATCAGCACCTCTGCTCAGAGTAACATTAACTTTATGTATAACTAAATATTTAGGTAAAGATTTCACATTCTAACTTCTTCTTTCTTGCTACTTCCCTATTTAGGGTCGGTGACTTTTATAGCCTTCCAAAACTCATGATTATATGTAGGGCCCTACCAAATTCATGGTCCATTTTGGTCAATTTCACCATCATAGGATTTAAAAAAATCCATCACAAATATCATTATTTCAGCTATTTAAATCTGAAATTTCACGGTGTTATAGTTGTAGGGGTCCTGACCAAAAAGGAGTTGTTGGGGGGTTGCAAAGTTATTGTAAGGGGAGTTGTGGTACTGCTACCCTTACTTCTGTGCTGCTGCTGGCGGCAGCACTGCCTTCAGAGCTGGGCAGCTGGAGAGTGGCAGCTGCTGGCCAGGAGCCCAGTTCTGAAGGCAGAGCCACCGCCAGCAGCAGTACAGAAGTAAGGATGGCATGGTGTGGTTATGCCACTCTTACTTCTGTGCTACTGACTGCAGAGCTGGGCCCTCAGTCAGCAACCGCCACTCTCCAGCCACCCAGCTCTGAAGGCAGCACAGAAGCAAGGGTGGCAATACTGCAACCCCCCTAAAATAACCTTGTGCCCCCCCTGTAACTCCCTTTTGGGTTAAGACCCCCAATTTGAGAAACTCTGGTCTCCCCTGTGAAATCTGTATAGTATAGGGTAAAAGCACACAAGACCAGATTTCCCAGTGTGTGTGTGTGTGTGTGTGTGTGTAAGTGTAAGAGACCAGATTTCATGGTCTGTGATGTGTTTTTCATGGCTGTGAATTTGGTAGGGCTGTAATTATATGCCTGACTTTCATGTAAATTGGTTTCTCTAATTTCTGCAGATATATGGTTCACTTACTGAGTCTTTGCCCTCCCCTTGGTAATTTTCCATCCATGATCTTACAAGGTTCATCCTACCATATAAAACTCTCAGGTTTCCTTTACACATGTCCATATCAATGTAGCCTAGCTTCCCTCAACCTATTTCACATTCTAACTAGCAATCAAAAATATTATGGGTCATATTTTAATGGGCCTCACCTGACTTACACCTATAAGTAATTGTAGGTGAAAAATTACAGGCCCAGTTAATTGTGAGTGCAGATGCTAGTGTCTAAAGGTCTAACTGTAGTACGTGATTTTCCAATTGGAAGTTATTTTAAAAATCAAGTCTTGTACATATGGGAATGTGACAAGATGAATCGATGTCATTCAGAGGTTGATAGGGAAAGGATAAACTTACTTCTTGTGGGTAGAGGAAGGATCACAATTTCTGGCCCTGTGAGGAGGAACTTGTACAGTAGAAACTCCAGCTGTGACAAAATAAATTACTTCTAATGCAATTTATTAATTATTATTATATTATCAGTACAATAGTATCCTACATATCCTAGGCATCATACAGGTGTTATACATTCCTATCTTGAAGAGTTTGCAATCTAAAAGAAACAAACAGAAAAGAAACAGAAAAAGGTTGGGAGAGATGCAAAATATACAGCAGATTCTGCCACTCATGCTTAGTACTCTCTTGCATGTAAACTCCACAAGTAAATACTACTCATTTAACTCCAAACCTATTCTGTTACTCTACATTTAAATGCATGGGACCATATGTGTAATAAGAAACTACTCAGTGTGAGTAAGGGTGTCAGAATGTTCTCCTATATTTGTATGCATGGAGAGGGGGGCTGAGTCTGGCAACAAGTGTGCAGCGTAGACCAGCAATTCTCAACCAGGGGTCTGGGGCCCTCTGGGGGGCCGTGAGCAGGTTTCAGGGGGTCTGCCAAGCAGGACCAGTGTTAGACTTGCTGGGGCCCAGGGTGGAAAGCTGAAGTTCCACCATGTGGGGCAGAAGCCCGGGGCCCTGAGCCCCACCATCCGGGGCTGAAGCCGAAGCCTGAGCAACTTAGCTTCATGGGGCCCACTGTGGCATGGGACCCTGGGCAATTGTCCTGCTTGCTACCGGCCCTGGATTTCATATGCAGAAAAACATCTGTTGTGGCACAGGTGAGCCATGGAGTTTTTATATCATGTTGAGGGGGCCTCAGAAAGAAAAAGGGTGAGAACCCCTGGCCTAGTCAACTTCATTTGTGTGCTTTATTGATTGGCTGCTTAGTCTGTGGTGGTGATGTTTAGCTAGAATTTTGGGTATTTTTTGTGAAATTAGATAAGTCAATAAGTACCAGCAACTACTGGAATCAGTGATTCTGACTTCTGTCATGTGACAGAGGTAAAATCTTTTGTAAACCTGCTCCTTGTCCTGACCAAGAAATAAAGGTCAGTCTCCTTCTATCAGTGCTGTTTCACATCTGTATTACACACCAACCAATTGCTGTACATGGAAACATCTTGGAAGGCAGCTTTACAAACTCTCATATGGTGCCTAAGGACAAGATACCTCAGATTCTTTGCCTAGCCCTAAAATATGTCTAACACACACAGAAGGAATTAATCTTTGTGTCTTTAATGGCACTTACAGTACCAAAAATGAAGTTGCAGATTGAGGCCTACTGTATGGCAATACCATGATGTCTTACTGCATTTTGGATTTATTGCATCATTACAAGCATTATTTCATATCCTGCTGTTGGAATCTGTCCCCTTTCAGAGCTCAAAGCAAGTAAAGCAAAGTGCGTTGTCATCCATGATATATGCTAAAATCACAGGTGGGGAGGTGTGAAGAAGTTTTATACTTATCTTTATGATGTAAATGATTCTCTTGACAAAACCTTTTCATTTTATGCAAAATTAAAAATTCATAACCTGTGAAACGCATGAAGAGACTTTTCAGAAGAAAGAACACTGGATATTTGAAGTATACCCAATCCTGTTTGTGCTGTTGTACACAAACGGGGGGAAAACCTTTATAAAAATTCGTTGACCCTGCTTTTTGCCATCTGAATGGTCATGGTTGATTGGAAAAATCAATGAAGTGCTGGGAGAATTGCACCTCACTCTTGCAGACAAGCCACACAAAAATCCAACTTTTCACATGAGATGAAGATTGCCTTTGGTTCATTTACTCTCTTAAGACACATTAAAATCAAATCTATCACCCCATTTGGCCATCTGTCAATTCTCACTACACAGTAAACGGGTAGACTTTGTTCCTGGATCACCAGAATGGGAGGATGTTTTGTTGTTGTAATAAATGGTTTTAGACCTCAGAGACAGAAATAAATCAATGCAATTTATAAAGTGGGGGTGAAAATGTTAGCTGCAGTTTTTCAAACTACAGGGAATTATATATGGATGAGTTACAATAAATAAAGCACAGCTTTAGCAGCTTACAAAAATAAATAATGAAGATGAAAGAAATTAATGTGCAGTCCTTTATTTTGGAACCTTTTAAAACATGGATTAAATACAAGAGTAAATTGCACATCAAAGGTACAGCTACTTTATTGTATGAACATTTAAAATGAAATGTATAAAGAGCAGATCCCATTTCTCTCTTTTAACCAAAGCTTAGGTTTCAAAGCACAAAATGGACTAACAACCTGAAGCACATTTTCTAGTGCTTTCCTGATAATTGTTTTGCTATTTATTATCAATAGAATTAATTGTCGACAGTGGGCTTGAGATTCAGCTTTAAAATTAAACTTTTGAGAAATAGTTTATAAACAGAGCAGCTCTACAAGTGAAGAGGCAATATTACTGGTAACTATACCTGAGTCTTGTTGTGAATGATCCTGTGTTGTCTGCCCAATTAATAAGCTGCTTCTCCAGATTCAGCTTGCACTGAAGTTCATGACAAACTACCTAGTGAGGCTGCCTTCTCTGATGGCTATCTATGGTTTTGATCCTCTAAGCATACTCACCTAGCACCCATCCTAAGAGATGTTAGTTCTCTTGACTGAACAATCCTGAAGATAATCAGCTACAAAGGATGTTAAAATGATGAACTAGAAAGAATGTGAAAATGCAAAGACTAAACAACTGGACCAAAGATGTTGTCCAAAACATCAATTTCATAGCCTCAGAGGCAACACCTGTTATTAAAGCAAATTTATGGTGAATGGAATAAACTATAAGGGCCACCTTTTCAAAACTGGCTACCAAAATTGCATGCACAAATTTGTGTTTATAACACTGCATGTGCAAAAGTCACTTCAAATATGTTTTTTTTTTTAATTAAAAGAGCTGGACAAGATTTTATATAACTACATGTCCAACCACCCAACCCAGACTGCTTGTGGGGCCTGATCTCTTTCACTCCTCCACCCCCCCCCAAAGATAACCTGCAAGACTCAAGCAAGATGAGTACAAGGAGGCCAGTAAAGAGATCTGCCTGGAAAGCCAGGATCTGTTTGGGTCTCAGGACCCTGATGCTGGACAAGTAGAAGACAAGCCAAATTCCTGCCCTGCAGCAACCAACCCCAAATCCCAGGCAGCAACCCAGGACATGATTGAAGCTGATCCTATGGATGGAACCTTGGATTGTACTTTTTAAAAACATATTTCCCATGGAGATTCTCAAAGCCATTCTTTCGTAAGCCAGGGAAATCATTATAGCTATGTAACTCTCTCCTTTCCCCCCTCTGAGTGCTAAGCAAGCTTCCTGTTATTCATGAGAGTTGCTTGTTGGGGACAGTCCAAAAAGTTAATTCAATTAACTAAAGGTTTGAATTTAAAGTGGATTTATTAAACCCATGTGGATGCTCTCATTCAGCATGAAAGTGGCCTTAATTTGGTTTAATTTAATTCCCTTTCAGAGTGAATTCCAAAAGTAGGCAGGTTTCACCCACTGATCTAAGACGAGAGAGAGTCACACAGACCCATACAAGAGCATATGAAAACCTGTTGCCCATTCACCTATATACCTGCCTAGAGTTGTTTTAAGTGACTCAATAACTCAATTATTGTAATTTGGGGGGAAGTGGGAGGAAAATGTTTTTCTTTTCAATTTCCCCTGTCTGGGTTTCCTTTTTTCAGCCACTGTAACCACTTTTGTGTTGTGTATGCTCCGAGCATATGCACACAGGAATGGCAACATGTGCCGCCTCATTACAATGTTCACAGGGTCAGCTGTCAGGGTCAGCATAACATCACCTCTCTTTTTGTTGCACTTGCTCATTTTAAATCAGAATATTTTACAGTAGAGAGATTTTTTGTTTCTTGCTCACACCCCTTTTGTCCACTGCAGCAGACACTAGACAGAATGACTAAGTCCCAGTGAACTGTAAGACATCACTAGGGTTACCTCTCTCCCTTTCTATGTAAATGTATGTAATGCACACACCATTTTCAGGATTCATCTACAATAAATGTGTGTTCTTGTCCCCAGAGACAGATTAAGGTTTACTGGGGCCCTGAGCACAAAGAACATTTAGGCCCCACATGCCATGGGACCACACCCACTGCTCCTCTCCTTCCCCACGAGGCCCTGCCCCCTGGCAAAGCTGGGCTGGGGTCAAAGCTGCCCAGGGAGTCTGGGCCACTGTGGGGAGCCCTGGACCGTCCACCTGCCCTGGGTGGCGTGCCTCGGACATGGGGCAGGAGCTGCTCGTGGGTGCCCCACAGCAGCCCAGGCTCCCTGGGCAATTCTTACCATAGCTTAGGGTGACCATATGTCCCATTTTGGCCAGGACAGTCCCCTTTTTAAGCCCTATCCCAGACATCCCGACTTTGACAAAGAAAAATGGGACAAATGCCCAGTTTCACCAAAAAGGGGCTGAGGGGGGCAAGCAGCAGGGCTCAGGCCAGCTCCACATGGGGGGGAAGAAGGGGGCTCAGGCCAGCTCTGCTGGGGGGGAAGGGGTGAGAAATAGGATCACCCTATCACAGCCTGGCTCTGGCTTCTAGTCTGGCCAGGGGGTGGGGACTTAGGGGGAAGAGGAAGGGCAGGGTGGCAGGGTCCGGAGGTGGGAGGGGAGAAGAGCGGGGGGTGGGGCCACAGTTCTGGCACTGGTGGCCCCCCTTTTTATACAGGTTCTGGCGTGCCTGTGGGGCCCCCCAAATTGGCTGGGCCCCTGGGCACAGGCCACATGCATTAATTCACCAATGCTTGTCCTACAGCTCACTCGCTCTCACCTATGTGGCAATCTACAGGTTTAGCTATTTTTATATGTGCTTACAATGCATTTCTAAAATTCTGGATACTCTGTATTTGGACCCAATAATGCAATAGGATTTTTCTCTATTTGAAAAATAATTAACTTTAACTTGGATAGCAAATTTAGTTCATATGGATAGTAGGTATTGACATGGTAAAGGCAAAATAGACAGTTAAAATTACTACAAATCATTCCCCTGTATCATAGAACAATCAAGGACAATCCATACATGGTCTGCAATCTCCTAGTGTAGAGGTTTCCTGATAACAGTAATGTGGAATGGCACCATATCATTAAAACAAAGATCACACTGAAGGCTTTATCCAGGCTCCAAGGAACTGAACCAAGCTTTAAATCCAAAGTTATTCTTCCTACTGTAATCTGGTAACAGATGTTAATATATAAACAAACTAAAGATAATGTCAGATAACATTAAATGCAACAAATGATACTGGTAAAGTAACTGCTTACCTTTACTTCAGGTAGAGCCACCAAGGCAGAACATAGTAAACTGAAATCCTGGAGTACATGAAACAAAAAAGTTTTATTTTTTTCTTTAAAATCAGAATCAAATAATGGAAAGAGGAGTGAGGAAAGTAAGATGGTCAAGACAATACAGTGAGCCTGACATTGCTAGTAGCAGTTTGGTATTTTCATAACATGCTATTATATATATCACAGTTGGAATGTCCCTGAGATGAACACAAAGTTTTAAAATAAATAAAATTATGTTTGAAGTGTCAAAACATTTCATTTTGTCTCAGTTTAATATTAATCACTGTCCCCCTTTAGTGGCTTGTGGGGCCTCATGGCCCCATTCTCTTTGATGGGCTGGTCTCCCCACACAGACTACCTGTCCCATGATGCACCACAACAGTTCAGTTGAAGGAGAGACTGATGCACCATAGGAGATGTAGTCTCACCATGGAGCCCACAGAGAAGAATGGGGACATGAGGCACAGAAAGCACTACAGCAGCTCAGAAAAAAAACCCACAAATGAATGTCAATCTGAAAAAATATATTGTTTAGTTTTTCGCTACTGACAATACAGAAAACTTGAGCAAAATTGAATTTTTCCAATTGAAAATTTCAGTTCTGCAGATATTGCATTTTCCATTGAAACAAACACCGATGAGAAAAGGAAGAGCCAGCTATTCTCAGCATCCGGTAAAGGAGCTGTGCATGCATGAGGACAGATCAACAGTAGCAGCGGCAGACAATAGTAGGGGCCATGCCAGCAACGCTAGAGAGTCATTATTGTTTTTCAGACAGACAGTGTTAAGGGAGTGGCAGCCCACTTCCCACTCCACATTGTTAAGACTAAGGTAGCAGCTTTCATTTTTCCCTTCAGTTACTTGGCAAGATGGCATTACAGCTGATAAGTGAATCAAGTACTCTAGATGAAATGAGAATTGACTCCGCTTCACACTTGTTAGTGTTTGGGTTTTACTGCTTGGATTCTTTTGTTGATGAAGTGAAGTATTGCATACTATTAAATTATCATTTCATGCTACTTATGATAATGTGCTATATTATTACTTTCATTTATAACTGATCAACATGCATTGTTCACAGTGTGTTAGCTCCTTTTTTAAGGAGGATGGAGAAGTGTGAGATTTCAATTGGAGTTTGTTGTGTTCCTATATAGATAGGGTGTGCAAAGAGGAAGAGGAAAATAATGAGGAAAGAGAACTTGTGTGAAAGGATGTGAGTGGAGATAATGTTTGTGCTAGTACCTGGTTTTATGTTTCTGTGATTATGGCATTGAATGGACTATGCTGAATACTCCTACAGTTAATAATCCTTTTACCTGCTCTTCAAGACACCTGGCTACTGAATGTATTACTAAGTAGCACAGTGTGGAGCCATTTAATTAGGCTGAGTAATTCTATTATCTATTCCTCCTGTTTATTCATCACCCGCCATAATTTCCTCCTCCTTTACAGGTTATGTTAACAAAATTAATCCCCTGGGTCTGATAATCCTGTCAGCTGTACACGTGTTACATGCATGTGATGGGATGCTGAGATCCTTTTACTGCAGTTTATATATGTCATTCTTTGCTTGCAAGGTGACACAAGAGCCAAGCACTGTATACAAATTATAGTTTATGGATACATTGGGTAAGAGGTAATTTTATGGGTAATACTTCATTTGCTACCTGTGCAAATGAGCTCCATGACACACAGATGTATATGAATGTGCAGTGTTGTTACCACTCTGACTCTTTCTGTAGGAGAAAGTCTGGAGGAATCAGAGTGTTGTGTAGATGATGGTAGTGTATGTTGTAGTCAGAGCAAATAACTGACTTCTCGGGGCCTGTGTGCCTATAGACCAGAAGGTGAAGAGGATATTGTTGCTGGGAAGGGAAAAAAAAAAAAAAAAAAAAAAAAAACACACACAAAACCCTGAAAACACACCATATGAATTGATTAATATTGGGCAATAACACAGCTTCCTTTTGAAAGAGCCTATTATGCTTTGAGTCTAATTGGGACTAGAAAGTAGGGCTGGATGATATTGTCAAGAATGTTTTTTCCATGCAATTTCACACCATTTTGAGCCCTCCAAATGTCATTTTCCTGTGACATTTAAAGGGCCCCAAATTCTCCATATTTTTTCACAAGTTAGCTCATAGCTTGACATTTTGTAATTTTGCCAATTTGGAATTTCACATGGAAGTTACCATGGCAGTCATCATTGACAAAGTTGGTTTGCAGAGTAATAGCTAGGATGGATATAGCAACACACACTAACTCCCCAAAGCATTGTTGTTATAATACACGTACAGACACACAGGCAGACAGATAGATACACAGAAGGTCAGGTGGGGCAGTCTGATACCACCTTCAGAACTGGCATGGAAATCTGTACCAGGTCCTGATCACGTTAGTCAAGAAGATGGAATTTGGGGTATTTGGAACATGCAAGTGAATGTGAGGCTAAGGACATCATGTTTGTTGTTGGTATTGTCATGGCATGGCAATTATATTAAGCCAGCCTGTTTCCTACCAGAACTCTACACAAGATCCAAAACATTTAATGATTCATACAACTTGTACCTAGCGAATTAAGTAAAGAACAAAAAAGCCCAGAACTGACATTGCCAAGTTACATGTAAAAAGCATACCCCATGTGTTGCAGGGGCAATAAGTGTCAGACAGATCCATCAGATTTTGGCCAGTTTTCTGCAACCTTATTGCAATTTAAATAATAAACAAGATAACTGTTAACAGTGGCTTGGCATCAGTGAAAAGGAGGAGGTGACAGATGACTAAAGCGGTCACTTGCCCCTTCCTTTCAATACTCAAATCCAGAGCAACCTACCTGTCCAAATGGCCCACTTAAACCTACAGCTCCGATGGGCCTGCACCATTCAAAGGCCTAGCCTGTATCTACAGTCCCATGCAGGCTACTCCCCAAGGAAACTCCCACCTGGCCTTAGAAGTTAATGGATGGAGTGGATTTAGACGGAAGGATAAGTGGATATTTGTGACAAGTGGTGGAGCTGAATGAGGCCTGCTTTTCCCTTACATGGCATTTTATGAGTGGCACTGTGGAGAATGACATAAATATCTTATTTTTTATAAATATAATCTGCTTCTCAGTTTGCCTGGTTGGTATTACCCTGCCTGAGTGCACAGAGTCAAATCAAAGGCAGTTGCTAGGGAGAAACCAACAGGAAATGAAATAATGGTAAAGATAAGGTATGGTCCAGAGAATACCAGGTATCCTTGAGAAAACTTGGAGAAGCTATTGTTTGGGGAATAGCCCCAGCCTGTCTCCAGCCAGGCTAGCGAGGTTTACTCTTCCCAGACCTGAGCCTGGGATCAAAAGGGACAATAAACCATGAAAGGGGGACTGACAGTTATTAGCAGCAACCAGATACAAATTGTGACAGAGAAGGCTTCAGAGCAGTCTACTTCTCTCAGTGCAGAAATGGAGGTAACTGGGTGAATGGAATTTACCAAAGCTGGCAAGGATAGGTTAAGGTTTAGGAAAGGGAAATAGGTGTATAGGCCTTTATTGTAACTCTTGTCTCTGATAGCGATGTACCTGTGGGTGAGTGGAGTAGTGCCTTGTTTTGACGATACTCTTCTTGAGTCACTTTAATCAGCCACTGTCACAGGCTCCCAAAGAAAAAGGGATTACAGGTGCCAAACACAGCTGGGTCCTGTTGTGTTAACATGGTTGGAAACCTGGTGGGCTGCCACCCAGAGCAGCTGGTCATGGGGTTCCATTCTTGAGTGACGTAAAGGAAGCTAAGTCTATCCTCTGAAGGGTGTACTTGAGAGGGACTAAAAGTAGTCTAAAGCACAGCTTGCACTGTGGCCACTCACTCAAAGTCCCAATGCCTTTTAGAGGTTACACCCTTTGTGGGAGGGAGCCAAATCCAGCACCACTTTAAATCAGTTTCACCCTAATATGCTAGGATAAGACAGCCTCTCTGGAGGCCAAACTGCACGTAAAGCCCTCTGAAGACATCTCAGTATGATCAGAACACATACCAATTGAGCAGTGATGAGTGATCCTTATACTGTATTGTCTAGAAACTATCCCAGCCTATGAAAGGCCCCTCCAGACTATGCATCCGCCTTAAAACTTTATATTCAAACTGTAACAGAAGGGGCTGAGTCTCAGTTCAGTAAGGTGCCTAAGCATGTGCATAATTTTTAGCCTGTGGGTAGTTCCATTGGCTTCAATGGGTTTCTTATGAACTAAAAGTTAGGTACATATTTAAGCAGATTGCTGAATCTGGTCTTAGTGGTCTCTTTCTGCATTCAGTAGCTCTTCATTCAACAGTAACTTTCCTTAGGATAATAAGGCACCAGCTCTAATGCATTCAGAAGAGAGTTCTTTCTACTCCTTGGCCAGAAAGATGAATGATACAAAGGAGAGGAAAATAAGGGGAGATCCTCTAGACTGAGTCAGAGATCAGGCGGACCCCCGAGGAAAAAACATTTCTCACCTTTCAGAAAGATTAACTTTCAGAAAATTGGGCTAAGCAAAGAGCACCCATGTTTCCTTTAAACTAAAGACACAATTATCACATCCCTCTTGTTTAAATTAAGTAAAATCTGAGCTATCTACAGCCCAAATGAGGGAAACATATGGCCCTTCGTTGGTAATTTAAAGGGTAATTTGGTTAAGCAACTGAAATAGACCAGTGCACTATTGCATAATATCAATGCAAAGCAGAACCCTCCCCAGTCAGGTCACAGTTCTCCAAGACGTTTTTATACTTAATTTTCCTTACTTCTCACACGTCTTCCTTAGAGCTTTACAGTATCTCCAACTTTTTAATATAAAAAACTACAACTTTGTTATGAAAAATACATATAGTATAAGTGATGAACCCATATGAAGTAAATATGTTTTTGTTAAGAACAGTCAGTAAACAATCGTAGTTGTTCCAAAGAATTAAAATACGGAAGTTTGATTTTCCCTCTGACTTACACTAGTTCTACACTAGTGCAACCCCACTGACTTCAATGAAACTATTCCTGATTTACACCAGTCCACGTGAAAGGAGAATAATGCCCATTGCCACTGGATGTCCCAATTAATGGTGTGGTATGCTTAATCATATAGGCCAAATCATATAGGCAAAGCACTTAAGTTGCATAAAATTGCACATGCTTAAGTATACAAGTCCTAAGTACTCTTGTACTTAAATGCTTTGCTGAATCATGGGCCTTCTACTGTAGAAGTTAATCAGCAAACTACAAAAATCTGCAAACTAAGGCCCTGATTCAGCAAAGCAATTCAGCATGTATTAAGTCCATCCCTCTTCAGCAAATTACTTAAACATGCTTAAAGTTAAGCCTGCACTTCAGTGCTTTGCTAAAGCAGCTTGAATTTTTAGGCCCTGACTCACGTGGCGATTCTGAAGCAGATGAAAAGGCCTACTTCTGCTCTCATACCACTGAGAATCAGGGGTAAAATCTGGCCCCATTGAAGTCATTGGGAGGTTTGTCATGGAATTCAACGGGGCCAAGATAAAGCCACTGAGATCAGAATCAGGCCCCAGATATTTTCAAATGTGCTTTGTGTATATGCTTGTGCATATACAGACATCCATGGGAGGGGTCCACATAATGTTCTGTAGGACTCTTTCCCCCCCCCTCTGGAAATAGGGCAAAACGGAAGGGAATTTACTGATTTGGATGAATACAGGATCCTTTCTTGTTTTAAAGACAAAGTGAGAGTCCATTTTGCATCTGAGAATTAAAATCTTCCCATGAGAAAAAACTAGGGAATATAGTAAATTAGTTAAGAGTTAAAAATTATGGATCATGGCTTTTGAACACTCCCCAAAGCTGCACAACTAGTGATGAGGTGATGTGAAAAGCTATTTTTCTTATAATGAGATACCAAGCAGATTTGTCTTCTTTTAAAACCTGCCATTTAAAAATATATTCACTTCTGTTATATACTTGCCTAACCTGCACAGGCTATTGCTTGTGACACAGTACCAGAGCAGATGTTTTATACAACCCGTTGGCATAACTGCAAAGAACAAAGATTTGTTTGTGTTTATTATAATCTTGACATACAATTGGAGAAACCTTCTTTAAAGAAGACTTTTTTACAATGATTTACTATATGTAAATTTTCCTCTACCCCTCACCCCCACAGTGCAATTTAGTAGTGTCATATGAAGAAATTGGGGAAAATGGGCACCCTGATGACTTTTTCCACAGGACATCTGCTCACCTTAGACGATTGGCTGCAAAAGATCTGGATAAGACCATCTGGATAAGATCAGCTTGAGGGGGATGGAAGAGAGAACTAAGAAAGAGATGGATTTGGGAATATTTCTTTTTACTTTATTAAAACAAAAAAGGGAAAGAAAAGGAATTTACAAATATCTGTAGGAGAAATTTATAAATTTTATTAGTTTTAATGACTGCATAATTCAGTTCCAGATTAAAAAAAAGATAACTTCAATTATTATTAAACAACAAAATTTGTGATTCAAAGCAGCAATTGCACTCTTTTTACTGTCATGACCTCTCATGGCTTAGTATCTGGATCTCAAACTAAATCTCTTTATACTTTAAAACACTAATGAAATGTTATATATGGCATTAGATTACAGGATGCATTTTTATGTTTATACCAAGATAGGAATACAGAAATGTACTGTGAGAGAATGACCTTCAAACTTCAATGGAAGGTCTTCTCCATTTTATGCCATCCTATTCAATTTTAATTTTTTTCCATGCTGTATACAAATATGAAATTCATCTCGTCATCTTTAACAAATATATTATCAATCAGAGGAGATGCAAAACTATCAATGTTTGTATTAGGTTGCTGGCACAAGCAATCTCCCCTAATGACTTAATAATGTCACAGTGAACCGTGCATATGCTCGAGTATTTGCACTTGTGTTTCTGATATTTGTCTTTACTTGCCTATGGACCCAATCCTGCAAACACACACATGCATTTAACTTTGAGAATTAGTAATTCCATTGATTTCAGTGGGTCCATTCACATGCTCAAAGCTAAGTAGGTGCATAAGATTTGCAGGACCAGGACCTACATCTGTATGACAGAAAGCAATTAACTACATTTTTTAAACAGGAGATGAAAGGATATTTTTTAGTGGCAGGAGGTAGATCAACACTGAAATTAAAAATCCTGATAAAACCTTGGAAAATAAACTTTTGAAGTTCTTATATTAGAGGTTACACACCAAAGATAGAAAATTGCTGTAGATTATTTCTAAAACATTATGAAGAATACATAGTCCAACATATTCCTTACTAAGTCAGTAATTAATGAATTCCTCTAGTCTTGAGTATTGATTTTTCTCCTTAAATTCCATTCATATCATTTGCCTAATTATTTTAAAGCTTGCATTTTAAAGCCGTTGTCAAGCCAAAACATCATACTCAGTGAAGTGTTCAGACACGGGACCTTATGAAAAGCTAGATGGATAGTTAGAAAGCTAGATAGACTGAGTAACAATAGTGATGTACATCTGATCATATTTGTCTCATGCTTTGGTCTTGTGTTCTGCTGAACTAATTTTCCTTTCAGTCATTGGTCTTGCTGTCATTCTGTCTTGCATGAAGCAGAGTTGGACAGAGAATGGATGCTACCACTATAGCATCAACTGCACAAACAACATGGCATGTGCAATGGAATTACCGATAGCCAAGTTTGATGATGGCATGGCCCACCTATGTGAGGTGGCAGACAGAACTTTTTGCGGTTGACAAGTATGATTAGCGGATATTTCTGATAAATTATTTATTGTATGAAAAAACAAAATAGAAAAAAAAGAAGTGTAAAAAAATATAAGAAATAATAGGTCAATTTCATTGTTAGTATAAATACATTGAGCACAAGAGATGCACCGCAGATGGATTTGGTTTATTTATTTATTTATTTAAAAGAAAGATGTGATAGTGGTGACAAAGGCAAACTCTAAGACTTTTTACTCAGCTTTGACATGTGCGCATGTGTATTACAAATGTATTTTTGGCTGCTCGTACCCAATACACAATCCATTTTGTAAAAGACCAATCAATATATTTTTTAAACAAACAAACAAACAAAAAGCTTAAGTAATCTAGATTGTTATATGCACTACACATGATCATCTGGGCAAATAGGGAAAACAGCAGAGACCGTGAAAGCCAAGCAGTGTGGAGGATATCAGAAGATGCCAATCCAGCCAAAGGACAAGCTATAGGCTAAATAGTGATTTAGGCTAGTATAACAGCCTCATTGGCTGTAAACAGTTGTGTTCAGGCTGCAGAAGTCCTCTGTATCCTGCGCCAATTTCACAGGTGGTATGTAAGGTAATGTACATTAGACCTTCTTACCTGAAAGGGAGTCAGATTTAGTGTATCTACACCAACTCTATTAATGTATAATTTGAGGGAATTTACACAGCAAAGAGTCAGAAAAAGGTGTCAGATAAGAAGCACCCCTTACACAGGCTCTAGACAAGGGGCCAGAATTTTATCTTTGTTATGCAAAATGACACAATCTTTAGTCTTCTGAGTTTTGTCTTCTTTTCTATCCACAGAGATTGGATCATTTCTATGGGCTACAAACTGCATAGGAAGTGTTGTATACAGAGCTAACAAGAAGCTGGTAGGGGATGCAATAATCTTATTGCCCTATATAAGTTTAAGTGAGAAGAAAACCAAAAAACTCCTCCATACAAATACTGGGTCCTTAAGTGTTCCATAGTTCTTTTGACCAGTGTAATCTTTCCATTGGATAACTAATCATGATGGTAGAAAACACAGCATCTGATATTTCCGAGTACCCCATTTTTGGAGCACCGTTTCACACAAGAGATAAACTGGGCTTGAGTTGGATTTGTCGGGGTCACATTTACTCTTCCAGATCTTCTATGCAACAGTTTAGATTGATAAAAACAAAACAAACAAACAAAAACTTAGGTGTAGCGATGCTCAGCATCACCACCACTAACTTTGAGGTGCCTAGAAAAGTCACTGCTTCTTTACAATGCCTGCGTCAGGCAGCTTGGCACCCTACAGAAAGGGAGAGATGGGGAAGAAAGCTACTAGAGCCTCACCTGGGATAGTGCTTGGGGTGTGCTATAGATCGCCAGGATCAGATTTGGATAGAGACCTCTTGAAGTAAATACTAATGGGAATTGTGTGATCATGGGAGACTACCCAGATATAGACTGGAGGTGTAGTAGTGCTAGTAGTAATAGGGCTCAGATTTTCCTGGATGCGATAGCTGATGGATTCCTTCACCAAGTAGTTGCTGAACCAACAAAAGGGGATGCCATTTTAGATTTGGTTTTGGCGAGTAGTGAGGACTTCATAGAAGAAATGGTTGTAGGGGGACAACCTTGGTTCAAGCAATCATGAGCTAATTCAGTTCAAACTAAATGGAAGGATAAACAAAAATAGATGTGTGACTAGGGTTTTTAATTTCAAAAGGGCTAACTTATAAAAAATTAAGGAAGTTAGTTAGGGAAGTGGATTGGACTAAAGAACTTGTGGATCTGAAGGCGGAGGAGACCTGGATTTACTCCAAGTCAAGGTTGCAGAAACTATCAGAAGCCTGCATCCCAAGAAAAGGGAAAAAACTCATAGGCAGGAGTTTTAGACCAAGCATTTCAGAGAGGTGATTAAGAAAAAGCAGAAAGCCTACAAGGAGTGGAAGATGGGAGGGATCAGTAAGGAAAGCTACCTTATTGAGGTCAGAACATGTAGGGTTAAAGTGAGAAAGGCCAAAAGCCATGTAGAGTTGGACCTTGCAAAGAGAATTAAAACCAATAGGCGAGGTATTTCCAGTAGAGATAAGGAGATGTTAGTACCATTATGCAAGACACTGGTGAGACCTCATCTGGAATACTGTGTGCAGTTCTGGTCTCCCACATTTAAAAAGGATGAAATCAAACTGGAACAGGTACAGAGAAGGGCTACTAGGATGATCCGAGAAATGGAAAACCTGTCTTATGAAAGGAGACTCAGAGCTTGGCTTGTTTAGCCTAACCAAAAGAAGGCTGAGGGGAGATATGATTGCTCTCTATAAAATATCAGAGGGATAAATACCAGGGAGGGAGAGGAATTATTTAAAGCTCAGTATCAATGTGGACACAGGAAAAAATGGATATAAACTGGCCATCAGGAAGTTTAGACTTGAAATTAGACGAAGGTTTCTAACCATCAGAGGAGTGAAGTTCTGGAATAGTCTTCCAAGGGGAGCAGTGGAGGCAAAGACATATCTGGCTTCAAGACTAAGCTTGACAAGTTTATGGAAGGGATGGTATGATGGGATAGCCTAATTTTTGCAATTAATTGATCTTTGACTATTAGCGGTAAATATGCCCAATGGTCTGTGATGGGACACTAGATGGGGTGGGATCTGAGTTACTACAGAGAATTCTTTCCTGGGTGTCTGGCTGGTGAGTCTTGCCCACATGCTCCCACATACCAATCCTTTTCAGTACCCGGCAGATCAGAAGTATTGTGCCAAGATTGCCTTTGCAGCAAATCTATGAGCTCATTGCTGGTTAGTCGATAGCTTTTACCAGCTCCATTCCAGGCTGTCGTCACCTCCTCTGGTAGTCATGGAAGCCAAAAAGGATCAGACTTTGTAACAGCACTGACTCCTCCCTACATCCTTATTTGATCATGCAGCATTGAAACCTTGGCACATTGCTTGAAGACCACGAGTCACGGGGATAGAAAGATGTAACTAGTATCCCTTAACTGCAGTGCATTTTGGTGGGCATCTTTTCTCCAGTGTGAGCAGTTTGTCATTAAAAGGGATAACTAGGCTCTTGTTATTTATACAATGTTTTCCCTTCCTTAGGGAGATGATCCTGCAGCAATTGCCCTTCAGTCTATAAAGGATTTTAAAATAACTTCCCTTCCTTTAAATTATCTGTCACCACAAAGAGGGAGAATGAAAAAGCCATGCAAAGCATAGACATTTTGCTGGTTTCCCTGCTTTAAGTTCAAGCAATAGTCTTTCCTAGCTCAATTATTGTTTTAAAAGGCTTTTCAAGATATTTTGGCTGGAAACCAAAACGAAATCAAAACCGCTATATGATATTTTAAACTAATGCTCCAGATAGACTTCCCATAGAGGCAGCAAGAGGAGTTGGAAGAATCTGTTCCTCAGATGAGTTTACATGATAGATGATTTCATAACAAACTGAAGAGGGAAGCTTTTGCCTAATTTACTGGATGTTGGCTCCATGTACAGTAGCAAGAGATATAGCTGTGCTGCAAGAGAAAATGGCAGACAACAGACGTGCCAATCTGGTTTCATACAATATAGGTTTTACACTCTGAGTAGTACTTTGATCCAGAAGCATCCCAACTGAAATGAAACTACATGTGGAGTGAGGTACTTCAGCTCAAAGGCTGAAGAATTAAACCTGTAGAGAGTTAATGCTTGCAGGAAAATATGTGTACATCAAAACTGTCACTGCTTCTCTCTTTAAATATTGTAAATGAAAATTAAGAGCTGAAATGGTCATATTTTCAGATGGGCGTTCATGGATTTCTGCTTGTTATATGTGATCAAACACCCAATTTTCACACACTTGGCTATTTGCCTGGGCAGGTGGCCAGTGGAGGGCCTAACTGGCCAGGCGCATGTGCATATACCCAATTGGCTTGAACAGACCAGCTGCATGCAATTGTATGTGCAAGCAGGGCTGGATTTAGGGGCAGGTGACCCAAGTGACTTGGGGAGGGGGCTGGAGTCGTGATGCTGTTTTTATTATAAGCGACAAAAGAGAAAATAGAATGTTTGAAGTAATGTGCTTCAAGTATTCTGTATATGGATTCATTTTTCCACTAACCTCCTAGAATATTCTGGACCTTCATAGAATCTGGTGGAACCTTTCAGACTTTGAGAACTATATTTGCCTCAAACCTCCTAAAATGTTGTCAGCCATGCCCTTGTGGATATAATATATATAGGGTAGGGCATCATATAATCATAGAATATCAGGGTTGGAAGAGACCTCAGGAGGTCACTTAGTCCAACCCCCTGCTCAAAGCAGGACCAACCCCAACTAAATCATCTCAGCCAGGGCTTTGTCAAGCTGGGCCTTAAAAACCTCTAAGGATGGAGATTCCACCATCTCACAAGGCAGGGATCGGCGACCTTTGGCACGCAGCCGCCAGGGTACTTGCTGCGTCCACAGATTCAGCCGATCGTGGCTCCCACTGGCCCGGTTTGCCACTCCAGGCCAATGGGGGCATCAGGAAGTGGCGGCCAGCACATCCCTGGGCCCACGCCACTTCCCACAGCCCCCATTAGCCAAGGATGGCGAACCGTGGCCAGTGGGAGCCACGATCGGCTGAATCTGTGGACGCAGCAGGTAAACAAACCGGCCTGGCCGGTGATGCCCAAGATCGCTGATCCCTGTCCCAAGGTAACCTATTCCAGTGCTTCACCACCCTCTAGTGAAAAAGTTTTTCCTAATATCCAACCTAGACCTTCCCCATTGCAACTTGAGACCATTACTTCTTGTTCTGTCATCTGCCACCACTGAGAACAGCCGACCTACATCCTCTTTGGAACCCCCCCTGCAGGTAGTTGAAGGCTGCTATCAAATCCCCCTTCACTCTTTTTTTCTGCAGATTGTTCCTTCAGTGTCTTCTCATAAGGCATGTGCCTGAGCCCCCTAATAATTTTCATTGCCCTCCATTGGATTCCCTTCAATTTGTCCACATCCTTTCTATAGTGGGTGCCCTCCAAAACTTGACATAATACTGCAGATGTGGCCTCACCAGTGCCAAATAGAGGGGAATAATCACTGCCCTTGATCTGCTAGCAATGCTCCTACTAATGCAGTCCAATATGCCGTTAGTCTTCTTGGCAACAAGGGCACACTGTTGACTCATATCCAGCTTCTCATCCACTGTAATTCCCAGGTCCTTTTCTGCAGAACTGCCGCTTAGCCAGTCGTTCCCCAGCCTGTGGCAGTGCATGGGATTCTTCGGTCCTAAGTGCAGGGGTCTGCACTTGTCCTTGTTGAACCTCATCAGATTTCTTTTGGCCCAATCCTCCAATTTATCTAGGTCACTCTGAACCCTATCCCTACCCAGAATATCTACTTCTTCCCCCAGTTTAGTGTCATCCATGAACTTGCTGAGGGTGCAATCCATCCCATCATCCAGATCATTAATAAAGATGTTGAACAAAACCGGCCCCAGGACCGACCCCTGGGGCACTCCTCTTGATACCGGTTACCAACTAGACATCATGCCGTTGATCACTACCCATTAAGCCCGACAATATAGCCGCTTTCTAAGACTGTGGAACAGACTTTTGTTCTCCCTAATATGGTCTGTTTTCCCGCATAAAAAAGAAAAGATGCCCCTGAAGAAGCCCTCAGGAGCTCAGTATAGGAAGCAAAAAGCTAATTTGCCATATAGTTTGCAGCAAAGAGCAAATTTGATGTGAAACAAAAGTGGGAGGAGGGGGAGTGGAGCTGAAGATGTTTTTCACCTGGGGTGCCATTTGGTCTAGGGCTGGCCCTGTGTGCATGAGCACCTCTTTCAGAATCTGGGCTACATAGATTTTCTAGTTTGTAATGGTGTGTTTTAAAAGTTAATCTATTTAATGATATGTGATACAGACAGAAATAACTCATGAATATATGAGGCAGACCAACGGAGTTTGTAGTATCTGCCATGTATTTTCCTATTATTTTCTGTTAGGATACAAGAAAGTAAGCAAATGGAAATCACCGACTACTACTAGTTTTCATGCAAATAAAACTGCAGATGCTAAGCAAGCTCCCTTAAGGAAGGCAGCAAATTTTCACAACTTTAGTTTTCCCCTGAGAATTATAGATATAGTTCAGGAAAAAAAATCTGTTGAATTCAAAGACCTAAGGATTGAAAGGACTATTTTTAAACGATTAGATCCCAACATTAACTAGCTGTTACAAAAACAGCCAGGCCCAGCAATACTGGGAGCAAAGAGACAGGATAGAATAAACCTTCCATTGTGTCAAGTCATAAAAAGTTTAAAATTAGAATAGTCACAAAGAAAGTTATGTCCAAGAATGTCACAATGGGGAAAGAAAGTAAATTGTATACATAAGAAAGTGAAATATTTTCATTGTAGCAGGCAGTAAGCAAGACAGAGACCAAAATCTCACAAGCATTAGACTTCCTAACAATAGCTCAGATCACCTCTTGGAGAGCAACTCCACATTTAAAAGTCTTAATTTTGGAAAGCCAGAAAATATAAATGTAAAACCAGCAGTAAATTGCACTGCAGAAAGTCTTCCAGGACGATTATATGTGCGCTACAGTAATACGAAGGGTATAATCTTGTACAGTATAGGATTCATGTACCTCTGGATATACTGAACATATAAAATTGTCAGTTATCCATCCAGTTCACAATCCTGTCTCTGACAGTTGCTAGAACTATATGTTTTGAAGGAAGGTGCAAAATACTCAGTGGACAATTAAAGAATAACCTTTTCAGAGGGAAATTTCTTCCAAACCCACCTAGTAGAAGTTGGCAAATGGCCTGAAGTACAAGGGTTCATATCCCTTCTAAAAATATATTTTTACCATAATGTAACTGTGGATGTTCTCCTTACTCAAAATTTCATATCTTTTTTGAATGCTATTAAGTTCTGATGATGGCAACTGCCACAGGTTAATTATAAATTGTGTAAAAGAGTATTTCCTTCTACGAGTTTAAATTCGTTGCCTCTCTATTTCAACAGACATCTTTGTATTATTAGAGGGTAAATAGGAGATAGATCTTCTCTACACCATTTGTTATTTTGTATGCATCCACCATATCCCCTCTAACAGTCCAAGTTTTTTCAGTTTCTCTATTGAAATGGAAGTCTTTCCTTCTCTCTAATCATTTTCATCACCTGTTTCTGAATCCCTTTTATAAAGACAAGGTGACCAGAACAGAATGAAAGTGGGTGAAATCCTGGCCCTATTGAAATCCATATGAGTTTTGCCATTGACTTCAGGTGATGCCAGGATTTCAGCCAATATTCCAGATGAGTACATATTACTGATTTATATAATGGCACTATAATATTCTCTAGGTTTTTTCTAGGTCTTCATTAAGCTGTCCATTATAATGTCCAGGTCTTGATTCCTGAGTGGTTGTAGTTAATTTGAAACACAGTAATGGTAGAAAAGCTGTGAAGAAGATGGCTGTTTTTTCCTCCCCATATCTTTCCATCTTTCCTTCACTTCTCCTTCCTTCTTCTATTCACTGTCAAAAAAGTCAGTTCCTCAAAGTGCAGATGGCAGCAGCTACTGTGACAAAAGGTGGATTTAAAACAGATATTGGTATAGCTTTGGCTGTATCAATCATCATCTGAGCTTGTTGCTTCAAAATTGCAGCCAAGGCCTGGTGTTGTTACTTATTTTGAATAGTTCCTCAGGGTACAAGATGTTAATAGGGGGCACTGCATCCAGCAGTGTTTCCCTCGTCTCTCCACATTTACATTTGGGGTCATTCCTCAGCAGCTTCTGCTTGGTCATATTGTCATCAGCCTTTGTCACCCCAGCTTGTGCTCAATTTGAAGTACCCCAGTATTTCTGTTTGAGGTCAGTGCCTGGGAGGAGTGTTCTGAAGGAGACAGATTCTCTGGGATCATCATCACAGAGATACTTTGGGGTAAGGGATTTTCAGAGGCAAAGGTCTTTCTGGAATTAAGCCTCTAGGATAGTGGAATATGCCCATACAGTGAATGTCTTGGATTACAAGTTCTCTCTTGTTTCTGCTAAAAGCATCCAGACTGAGCGATGGTGGTGCAATTCCTGTGAGGCAGTACAGCAGGAGAGTGGGGGTTAGTTTCAATGATCCTGTAATGAAGTAAATTAAGTTTAGTATCAATTTTGTTTGCATGACTTGACTGTGACTGTATTGGGGCACAGCATGCCACAACTGAATGACACAAAGTAAGACTGGTTGCTCAGAGTCATAGGTGTGGGGACTAGGGGTGCTGTGGTTCCCCCAGGTTTTATGTGGGGCTCCACTGCCAGCCCCACGTCCAGGATCCCAGCTGCTGGCCCCACACCTGCCCCCAGCCTTGGCCCCCTTACCCCTGTCCAGGCCCCCTCCAGGAGATATAGCCCTGCTCCCAGCCCCAGCTGGGGGGTGCTGGCAGGGGTACGGGGGCTGGCTTTCAGCGCCCCCCACTATCAAAAGTGTTCCAGCATCACTGCTCAGTGTTTGGGGGTCAGCTCCTCATTTTGTACTGGTCAATTCATGGAGTACACAGGTCCTGGAGTTCACGTTCTTTTTCAGCTTCTTGATGTGCTCTCTGTATGTTAGCATTCATTCTAGCGTGATCCCAAGTTATACCAGATGTTCATAGTGCTCATGGCTTGTACCATGCCATGATATTTCTAGTTTTTATTTGGTCTGACAGTGTTTCAGATGGAAGGCACACATTTGTGTCTTGCTAGGATTGTCCATGAATGCCAATGTGCAATAATATTCTCCAAGTACAATCACGGAGCCAGTTAGAACTTGCTCAGTATCCTCAAATCTTTTTGATTGGCTGGTGATATAAAAGCATCTGCATAAATTAATCTTCACACTTTGGGGAATTCTGGTTGGCCATTTGTGTAGACATTAAACAGCTACATCAGTGAAAGGATTTAAAAAAAAAAAAATCAATAGATGATTTTCAACAGGGGTAGGCAATCAAAACTCCACTGAAGTCAAAGGAGCTGAATCTAGTTTTGTCAGCAGGGAACTGGTCTATAGAATTATATACAGCTAAGTGACCTTATCATAAATCTATCTAGAACTTGGCGACTTTAGCTTAAGTTCTGGTGGCACGGTATGACCCCACTGAAATCAACAATAGTTTTGCCCAATAATCAATGGCAAGATATGGCTCTTAGAATTTACCTTCACCTGATAAAAATGCCCCTATGACCCACTCATGGAAACTCTCCTCACAAGTTATGAGGTAACTCATCTCAAGGAAATAATGCCACATATTCATATCTCAATCAGATAAATTTCACACAGATAAGCTATATATTCTTTGTATTGTGCACACAATACATACAGTAGTATAACCAAAAATCCACATTCCAGCAGATACCAAACTTGAATATGTCTGCTAAAGTTGCAACTTATTCAATTTATTTTATGTACTATAATGTAGTCTGTGAACACCCGTTTTCTTGTGTCATTAATTCTAAAAGAAACAGGCATCCAGAACAATGCTGACACAATTGGTTATGGATTGGTGGTAGCTAAATTACTGTCTCCACATTTTAAAAGTGTCTATAACACTAAAATTATCTTATTTAGTCTGATTACATAAGTTATTTTCACAGTATTTTAACTACTAAACACAGATTCTCAAATGGTTGCCAAAAAAAGCTCACATTATTAAATGGGTGGGGGAGAGCACAGATTTAATGAACAATGAGAAATTAGAAAACAAATATTCAATGTCTATTTAATTTATAAGCAAAATAGCAGGTAGGTTTTTTATTTAACAATGATATTAGGCAAAGTGGCTTAGCAATAAATCAGGGGTCAGCAACGTTTGGCACGTGACTCGCCAGGGTAAGCACCCTGGCGGGCCGGGCCAGTCTTATTTACCTGCTGACGCGGCAGGTTCGGCCGATCGCGGCCCCCACTGGCCGCCATTCGCCGTCCCGGGCCAATGGGGGCGGCGGGAAGCCGCAGCCAGCACATCGCTCGCCCGCGCTGCTTCTCGCCGCCCACATTGGCCCGGAACGGCGAACCGCGGCCAGTGGGGGCCGCGATCGGCCGAACCCACCGCATCAGCAGGTAAATAAGACTGGCCCGGCCCGCCAGGGTGCTTACCCTGGTGAGCCGCGTGCCAAACGTTGCCGACCCCTGCAATAAATATATATGAGCATAGTTTCATAAAACCTGAGTAAGACAAGTAATAAAATGTAAGAATGAGTTTAATTAGAAACAATGGGCACTGTAAAGTTAATGTATAAAGCAAAGAAGACAGGCATATTTAGGAAAAATGGAGAGGAGGGAAGATGTAGTTGTCCCTTCTCCCATAAAATAATTCTGTCCCCAGGCTGAAATTTGAGCTATTGTACAATATGGGAGCTTGAGATACATTAAGTAGCCTAGTGGTTAGAGCAGAGGACTGAGAGTCAGGAATCCTTGATTTTATTCCCATTTTTGATACAGATCACTTAAGCCCATATCCTCAAACGGACTTTGCAATGCTGAGCCTCACAACGTCTCACTTTTAGCTTCCCAGAAAAATCCCAGGAACAGCAACATGATCAAGAAAGCCTGAGTTAGGTGCCTAACCATGGGAAGAGAGCAGTACCTTAGAATGTGATTAAAAAAAGCAAGATTAGGTGGCAAACTGTCTAAACTAGCCAATGGGAAATGTTGATGAGTGGTGTGTGCCCTAAGCCCCTCCCTTCTCAGAGACTGGTGCCTAAATCAGAGCTTCATGGAGTCACCTAGCTGTGGTATAGAACCACAATGGGAAACCATCTCCTGGAGTCAGGCAGCTTACATTCCTAAATAGATTCTTGTGAAAATTAGTTAGGTGCCTGCCTCACTCCACACAAAATGGTTGGAAGGGGTGGTGGAGCCTCCTTACAGCTTTTATCCCACTGGTTAGTGCACTCACCTTGGAGGTAGGAGACATAGGAGAGGGGGGAATGGAAACCAGTCTCCCACCTCTCAGGTGAGTGTGCTACCAGCTGAGCTAATAGTTATAAAGTGGGGGCCCCCCACCATCACTGTCTCCTCCAGTCAGATTTTGTATGGGCTGCAATCCTGTAGGTGTGCTCAGAGGTCACCTACTGCATTGGGCCCCACAGGTGAAATGGGTGGAGGTGCACCTATCTTCCCCTGGTCAATAGCTTACTCTAGGATTTAGGCTGAAGACAAATGTCTGCATATGCAAAGTGAGGCAGCAGTGAGCATGGCCAGAGGCAGAAGTGTAGGCACCTAGGGAACTTTTTACAGCAGAAATTTAGGCACCTACGGGGTTAGATGGCAGTCAAGTGGGAGTTTTGTGGATTGCACTGGAGCCTAAAACTGGCACTTACATTCCTAAATCTGGGGGTTAGGTGTCCAAGTACCTTTGTGGATTGAGCATTAATCTCTGTGCCTCAGTTTAAGCGGTAAAATGCAGACAATACCTACCCGCTGCTTTTATTATGCATAATACTTCCATATTTTTGGAATTACTTTGAGATTCTTAGATGAAGGATGCTATATACCAGTAAATGCACATACCTGTTTTAAGAGCTGCATTAAAGGTATCTTGAAGGTAAAAGTAGGGAATGGAACATTTTTCATAGCAACATGAGATAAGGAGAATAGTTGATAAAGTTCATTGTGTTTAGCTGTTATTCCCCTTCTTTAGAGGATAATAAAGATAGACAGAAGCCATTAAATCTAGATCCAGACCTAATCTTTTCTAGAGCCGAAGTGTGTTTGGATCCAACATTTTAGTTTTGTCCATAGTTTATTTATATTAGAACTGTATGGAATTACTTTTGTTTACCAAATGTTTTACAAACATTTTGAGTGAATCTGAGCTACTTTTGGGAGAAAATCTGGGTCAAGTTTCAGGCAACCTGAATTTATGTTTCAAATCTGGTTTGGGCATGGCCAAAACTGAGGTTTTTAGTTTGACTTATTAGAGAATTAGGGTGTAACTGCAAAATGCAAGCCTTTGAAACTGAAGCCCTGAAAAGTTTGGGGGTGTTGGGATCCAAGTTATTTTTAACTAAAATTGAAGCAAAACAAAACTGTTAAGGTTCACATTGTGCGAATATGTAGATTAGCAGATGTGCAATAATCACATGGTAATACATTAATAAAATGTAGCAAGTTATAGAATATATTAAATAAGGTATTTCCATAAGACAGGGGAAAGAATAACTCATCACTCAGAAATGCTTTGTTACCACAAATGCATTACTCTAGAAATAGCACTGATTTTACACTAGATAGAAATCCATGCACTGATTTAAAAAAAATAAAAAACCTTCAAGTGAGAAAAGTGATGAAAAGCATTCAGGTATTATTTGCTGGGAATTGAATTAATTGGGGTAACTCACCAAGCAATAGCTAAATATCACAAAGGGTAAGGTTACTTATATAATGGAATAGTACTTAGCATTTAAATTCTTTGAGAATAGATTTACACCAGTAACCCATCATAAAAATGCAGATTATTTAATCAGATATAGTACTAAAGAGAATAACAAGACAAACCAGATTTCACTAAGCAGAAAGGGTGTATTTGATAGGAATGCACTTTTTGACTGAATGAGGGAACAGAATAACAAGGGTGTGACCATTACTATGATACATGCCCATTTCCATAAAGAGACTAATCAATAAACTTACCTGCGTAGGAAGACTTATAAAGATGATAAAACAGCCATAGAGTTTTCAGAGGAAAACTTTGACACTAAGATTCCAAGGGGAAAAACACAATAGAAGTAGCTATGAAACAACCTTTAGCAGAGTGCTGCCCTCTTATTGGATAACTTCATGCCACCTGACCCTTTTGCAATGCTTTAAAATCTGGTGAGGCAGTAGCCTGAGCTAATAGATAGGTATGTTGTTAGAAGGAGTGGAGATTTTGGAGTAGGGGTTTCATGAGTGTTGTTAGGGTCTAGTTAGGAAAAAGAACATAAAGTAGTTGTTATATGTCTATGTAATTTCCATAATGAGCTGGGCATTTTACAAGCATATTAGAAAACAGATTCCTGAGCTTAAGAGTTTACAAACAAAACAGACCACATACAGACCTAAACAGAAGGGGGGAGGGGTAGCTCAGTGGTTTGAGCATTGGCCTACTAAACCCAGGGATGTGAGTTCAATCTTCAAGGGGACCATTTAGGGTTCTGGGGCAAAAATCTGTCTGGGGATTGATCTTGCATCAAGCAGGAGGTTAGACTAGATGACCTCCTGAGGTCCCTTCCAACCCTGATATTCTATGAAGAAAGAGTGTACAGCACAAGGTTTTCTTTTCTGCAATTTCCACTAACAGTTATTTAACTAGCAACAGAGAGTCCTGTGGCACCTTAAAGACTAACAGATGTATTGGAGCATAAGCTTTTGTGGGTGAATACCCACTTCGTCAGATGCATTATTTAACTATAATTTGCCTTCCTTGCAGTTGTCTCTTTCCACATGTTTATTTTTGCCTTTTAATTGTCTCTCATACTCAATTGTCTCTTACTTTATAGCCTTTATTCAATGTTTCCTCATTTATTTTATGCTTTCTTATTTACAATTTGTTTACTAGCAAAAAAGTCTAAAGTGAAAATACCTGCCCTTATATCTGGAAATATGTTCCCTGGGTTTCTTAGCATGAGTATAAAACCTTTGTGTTCATGAATAGAGCATCTTCCCTGAAGGATCAAGACCTATGAATCTGTCAAATCAGAGTACAATAATTTTCCCATATAAACCAGCTCTAATTCAGAAGACATAAAATGCTCTTTAAACCATTCACCATAAAACAATAGGCTTTCTTAGTAGAAGTCCCTATATTCCTCCACATATTTCTTCAAGGAGAAAAAACATAAATAAGACATCGGTTTCAAGCTGGTGAGGAAAGACTACAAGCTGGGTAGTAAAAGGAGTCAGTACCAGCACAACACTGATGCTGGTTTGCAGTGGTACAGCAAAGGGCTAGTTCATATGATTATATAAGCAACCTCAGGAAACCATTCATGAGGCAGATTGAAATGGAGGCCAGTAACACCTATGTATAATAGCAGTCTACAGCCAGCAACATTGCACACTGGTGGCTACGGCCAACTCTACTCAGTTTGTGGAACCTGCAGTACCATAGTCAAAAAGTATATTTTAGAGGTATACAGCCACTGTGACTCCAATCAGCTTCATTAGACAATTTGCAATGAGTATTTTAGCCAGCTCTGGGCAAGCTCTTTTTCTTTGGCTTCGATATTTGTAAGGAGTGTTCCCTGGAGAATTTAAAAAAAAAAAACCAGGCAAAGCAATCTCTGAACCAGTAGTGATTATGTTCAAGAACTCATAGTGACATTTGAGGTACCAGAGGACTGGAGAAGGGCAAACTTAGTAGCTATCTTCAAAAAGGGGGCAGGGATGGAGAGAACACAGGCAATTATAGACCAGTCTGTCTAACTTTGATACCCTGGAAGATACTAGAACAAATTATTAAAGAATTTATTCAAACCTGAATGATAATAAGGTGGTAATAGCCAATATGGGTTTGTCAAGAACAAATCATGCCAAACCTATCTAAATTTCTTCCTTGATGAGGTAACCAGTTTGGCACATAGGGGAAAAGCAGTAGGTGTGATATATCTGGACTTTAGCAGGGGTTGAACACACTCCACGTAACATTCTTGTAAGCAAACTAGGAAAGTGTGGTCTAGATGAAATTACAGTAATATGTCAGTAGCTCCCCATCAGCTTCCCCCCCCCACACTGCTCCCAGTGCCTCCCACCCACCAGCAGCCCCACCGATCAGCGCCTCCCCCTCCTTCCCTGCACTTCCCGATCAGCTGTTTTGTGGCGTGCAGGAGGCTCTGGGGGGAGGGAGGAGCGAGGGCATGGCAGGCTCAGGGGAGGGCGCAGGAAGGGGTGGAGTGGGGGCAGGGCCTGTGGCAGAGCCAGGGGTTGAGCACCCTCTGGCAAATTGGAAATTTGGCACCTGTAGCTCCAGCCCTGGAGTCGGTGCCTATACAAGGAGCCACATATTAACTTCTGAAGAGCCGCATGTGGCTCCGGAGCCACAGGCTGGCCACGCCCAGACCAGAGGACCTCTTCTGATTCGTACCAGCCCTACATTTCTATGATTCTATTATTAAAATTCTACTACAAAATTAAGTTAGCAGTAAGGTAGGTTCCTGCCTCTGGTGCAGTTCACTCCCCACTATTGGATTATTTCTGTGGCTCATAAAATACTTCTGCAGAACAAATACTTTTGCTTCTGGAATGGACCACTTTTACAAGTCTCAGGTACTTTCAAAAACTTCCCCAAGGGAGAATATCTCCTGCTCATCCCAAAGGTATTTAGCTCTATCTGCCATATTGCACAAGCTGAACATTGTGCTATACAATCAATATACCCAACTTAGTTTTCTGGAACAAAATCTAATTTAATATATGTTAATTTACCCTACTGGTGCTGCATCCTGCCTTGTTTACATAAGAATTTTTGCTTTAATTGGGAAAATAAATGAAAAGATTTCTTCATGCCCCTCTGCCCTTGTCCGGAGCCCACACCCTCCTGGAAGTTGGGTTTATTATAGGCTAAAGGCACACTTTGTGGGAGTCCCGTATTAAACATTGATAGCACATTGCCTGGCACCTTCATACCCAAGAGTTGTATTTTCTCTTGGTTAGGTTCCAGGATCAGAGAGGTGACACTGAATAAGATTTGTTTAAAATTGAAGTTGGGGTTAAGAACTTGTTTTAACTTTACTTTTCTTCCATACGGAAGCACATTGTGACCCTGAGTTTCTTTCTATTTACAGCCCTTTTAGCCTTTATGATGTTGACATTTCTTCCAGTTTCTTGGGAAAGGCTCTTTACTAGCACAAAACATTTATTTCATTAGGAAGCAGAATTTCTGATTGACTGCGTTACAACAGTGTGGTTCCTAATTTGTGAAGAAGCTTTGGCTGCACACTTTTCATTCCACATGAATAGTAGTGCCCTTGAAGGCAAAAATAGAACATTTTTCTGGGTAGGTTGTTTTCCTTCATTAGAAAATAGACAACTACAGTTTCAAAACTCCCTCTAACGGTATAGATTGCTTTAGGCAGCAGATACCATTTAAATACCTTACCAGTCCATGCTATGTGACAATGGTAAAGAATCACAGAAAGGGTCATTTTCTCAGTACATGGAACTTGTAGTAGAATATGAAAAACAATATTATCCCTAAAGCTACTCTGTCTTACTGCTTCACTCTAGTGCTGCCTATTGCTTTAGCCAGCACAACTCCTGCATGGCTTCCTGCTATAAATGTAAAGAAACATATCCCTGTGGCTGCCTTTCCTGATACTGGGTGTGAAGGTCCTATGGAGAGTAGAGTGTTATGAACATAGTGCTATTCATAAAAAAGATCAGACTAAGGGCAGCTAATTTACAAAATCCTCTTTAATTCCTTAAAATACATACCATTCAGGCAATAAATTAATATTTACTTTAGATTTAAAAGGACAATTTCATGGCCTGATTTTAAAAGGGCCTTTGACTGCCAGTGACTGTGGGAGTTGTGCACCTTTCAGCTTATCTCATTGTCTATATAAAATATTTTTATATGCACAGTTCATTCAATAGGTATTGGGCACTTTTAACTGGATATGAGCCCTGCCAAGAGCCCAGGAAAAAAATACCCACAAAAGGGATAGGCGAGGGTTTGGCTTTTGAAACTGGATTAGAATTTCAAAGTTGAACCCACTCTTTAATGGGCTGAACCAAACCCCAGTATGGGAACACCCCAAAACATCTGGAATGATTTTAAATCTGAATCTTGATCCAGCTATAAATTTTGTGGCTTGGGTTCATCTTTATTTTCAGCCGCCTGGTTGCCACAGGCTTTTATAGGCACCAGGAACTGCAAAGTAGAAAAGCAGAGTAACATTTTGGCAATTAATTAATAAATAGGTATCCATCTTCCAGATGGTAAACTTCAGTAAATGCTGGATGTTTTTAATCATAGCTTGATATTAATTTACAGTGTGGTAATTTTGTATTAGCCTAAATTAAATCTGTATTGGAAACAAGCAATTTAAATATTTTTCAGATGCTTTTGTGATTGTGAAAATAAATAAGTGGAAAGAAAAATCTGCTTTTCTGAGTTACTGTCAATGAAACATCAAGTTGTAAAATCTAGCATTACATGGAAAATCTAGTAGTACAGCACTAGTATCAGCAATTTGATTCACATACGCCACACAGGATTAAGGCATCTGCAAAGAAAAACTGTCAACTCTTCCATGAAAGTCTGGCAACAATAAATCTTGACATTATCAAAAATGTGATGGTATCACATTGATACAGCCAGCCTGAGCTCAGTAGTGAGAACACTTCCAACTCAGACACCAGCTCAAAGAAGGATGGGGAAGTTTACCATTTTTCTTAACCATAATGTACTAGTGTATTGGGCGACCCAAGTAAACACTTTGGATTAAGGTCTTGTTTGTTGTTCATGTACACCAAAAGCTGTGTAACTATTCATTTCTGCACCTATTTAACTTAGCACTGAGTGCAGAAAACTCCCCTGGTTATAAACACCTCTAAAGATGTATAAACTAAACAAGCAATGGTACTTAAGGGGCCTGATGTTCAGACAAATTTCAGTCTGGCCTACTTTTTTGCGCGTGTAATTTTATGGGCCTATTATTACACACCCAGCTATGTATAAGTACAGGACACACACACACAGAAAACTAGGTAGGTATTTAATATGTAAGGGACAGCAGTTACTGAAATTTCCTAATGCTGATAGTGTCTCATACATTATAAAGCCAGACGGGACCAAGTGACAGTAGTTGCACCTACAAACTGTGAGTAAAAAATGGGAGGGTAGGTATTAAAAATCTGGCCCAAAATGTCTTCTCTTGGTATACTCCAAAGCCCTTGCCCCTCTTTTCCTACTCTCCTCACCAGAATCCCAAGCCCCCATGACATAAAAACTATTCTTCTATGAGAGGAAAATGTTTTATTGTCCACTCTGGATCTTGGCATGGCTGGAGTGGCCACAAGAGTCTCTGCAGAGTAACTGCTGATGTAAGGCACTCTTCACACATCAAAGGAGAATACAGTGAATCAAATTCTGCTCTCAGTTACACCAGAATTTGTTCCATTGCTTATGTAGTGCCCTGACACCCAGCTGACCTGCAATCAAACAGTCAGTGATTTTAGTACAGCTTTATTTATTTATTTATTTATTTGTATTGCAGTAGTGCCTGAAGCCCAAGATATAAGCAAAACTGAAGTCTGTGTATCGGGGTAGAACTGGACACAGTGTCTCTAATAACAGAATTTCAAAAAACAACGATAAAATTACAGCAAGAACAGAACATATCATGCTAAACAGATGAGGGTCAACATTTATCAATCCTGGTACATTGAAGGGGGAAGTAAAGAGGTGGTGCTTAATTGAGTTATGCAAGCTCAGTCTGTACTGCTGACTACTTCCACAGGGAGAACAAAGCTGTAGCTCATAGTCACCTGTTATATGTCGTTTATAGTACTTTCATTACAATTTTAGCAATTCCAAGTTATTGGAAAAAACTTCCCCCTCCCCCTTAATCCTCTGCAATCTGCTTGTATGACCAAGGCCAGTCCTCAACCAAATGGTGCCCCAGGTGAGGAGCCTCTCCAGTGCCTCCACCCCTCCATTTATTCATCTTTTGAATACCTTATTTTTATTGCATTAGTAGCTCATTTCACAAATTTGATGCATGATTTGCATGCATGATTTATCCATGTCATATAAGATGAAAAATTTGCATGCTAGGATGTGTAAATCTGTATTTATTCATGCCATATATAAGCAATTTTTAAAAAAATGTCCTTTATTAGTTTCTACTTACACTCATCAAGTCTTAAAACACAAGTACACTTTCACAATTACACAATAAAACAAGGTTTACAATATCACATCTGAGCTGTCACTTCACTTCACTTCATTCTTATATTTCACTGACTGCCTGGCGACGCCCTGCCTCTAATATACCCCTGAGAGCACGGCTGACAACATTCTAGGAGGTTCAAGGAAAATGTAGTTCTCAGAAAGGAAGGTTCCATGAGATTCTACAAAGGTCCAGAACATTCTAGGTTAGTGAAAAATGAATCCACATACAGAGTACTTGAAACATGTTACTGCAAGCATTCTATTTTCCCTTTTGTCGCTAACAACAAAAACACCACCAGGAGCCCGGTGACACCCAAGTGTGGCTCCACAGGTGGTTGCCTGGGTCGCCTGCCCCTACATCCGTCCCTGTGTATGACCATAAATTACTTATCTAAGTTGGAATTCAATAGGCTGAGTTGTCAAATAGATTGTCAGAGATGCTCTTTTTCTATGCTTGCCAGTTAAAATGTTTGCATATGCAGGATGGAAGAAACTAAGTGTACTATTAAGCAGATTATGTTTCTGTTATTAGTAAAAATCAACATTGCATTAGTGGATTAACTGAGGATATTCTCAAGACTAAATAACAATAGTTCTAGTTGAGGCATTTGACGCATCTCTATGGAAACTTATTGGAAAACTTATGTGCAAGTGGGTGAATCTGGTATTTTCAGTCTCATCATCTATTTTAAAAACTACTTTTTTTCATTTGAAGGCTTCTCTCACAATCAAAAGCCAAGATAAGTATAAAGCTTCCCCTGCAGTCTAAGAACTGATATTTAAAATTAATGGAGTGGGTCTGTAATGTATACATAAGCATAGCATTTGGTGCTTTCTTTCAAAATGGCAACTTTAAGCCTTTATAAGTTTTGTTGAAGACTATTTTGGTTCTTTATTATCAAAGTTGAGAGGTACATATGTCTGTGTCTTCAAGAACATTGAATGGAAACCTACTTTTTTCCGGTGATTAACTTTTGGAGATGAGGAGGCTGCTAACTCAATAGCAAGTAACCATGGGCTACAACTGGGCCACAGGTTGCACTTTGGCTACTCCTGTTCTTAATGATTTCTAGTTCAGGTTACTTGGATTGCAGATCTCGTCAATAATTCAAATAATGCATTTTAAAGCCCATACATTTAGTGTGGTTTTAAAAAAAGTCATCATTATTTTCTCCCCTTGGGTTATGTTTACAGTGTTTCACAGAACACAATTTGACAATCCGTATGGAGATGAAAATGTTATTTCTTTTAAACAAATGTCTAATATGATCTCTTAAACTTTACTTTGTTGTGGTGAGAAAAGCTACAATTTAGGCTGCTATTACCAAGAGACTTTCTGCTCCAGGCAGTGCAAGTCCTTGTCATTGAAACATCCTAAAGGACCCACTCCTAAGCTGACTCAACTATTTCCTAGATGCTCATAGACACAGAACTCTTGTGTCTTATTTAATCACAAGGGTATATTCCATACAACAGTGAAAAAATTCAAAGAGATCCTGCAGTGCACATCAGGGTTAGAACACTTGAACAGCTATTTAAATAAGCACCTGTTGCATGGTTCTGTGAGAGTGGATTTTATCTGAGTGTGCTGCCACGCTGAAATTTCTCTTGGAGGAAGCTCTGATCTAGCTCATCTCCTGAGTGCTTTGATCATGCCCCTTTTCTGACCAGCCCTGTCACCATTACCATTTTAGACTGCACTCCAGAGCAAGGTGGGTTGTGACCACTTTCTACTGCTACAACACATATACTTCCCACCTGGGGAGCCATTATCAGGGATGATGATGATGGCATAAATGCTGTTAGTTAATCTGAACACTGTTTTTTGTTTTGTTTCACAAACTATTATTTATTGAAATTGCTTTTTCACATGGATTAATAAAAGAGGCGGCTATGACATAACAGTTCAGCCCAACTACTTTGTTGGGCTCAGGACCTCAGATCTCTGACACTTGACTCCTTACTAGTAAGTGTGCATATTGACACAAGCACAGTTGCTGTTGCTTTATTTTGTACAGCCTACTGTGTCAAGGCCTATTTAAACTCTCCACAATACATGGGCAATTGACCAGGCCCCAGCTCATAATGTGGGATTGTTTGCTGTGTGAACACTACTTAGATAGTTCTCAATATGTGTGCTATTGACTCAGTAAACTCTATTGGCTCTTTCTTGGTACTATGGTCAGCTGAGTCAATATTTCTGGTGGGGAAAGAACATTAAATCAGAAGCCCAAAATGCCTTAAGAATGTATGAAGAATATGTATTGAACATTTGAGGTCACCATTTTCTAAACTAAGTATCTTGGCCATGAATACTTCACTTTACTGGAAAGCCTGAAGGGAAGACAAAAGTCCCACAATGCCACAAGGACAGGGCCGGCATCACGGTTTTTGCCGCCCCAACTGGCGGGAGGAAAAAAAAAAAAAAGCCGCGATTGTGATCGGCTCCACCGCGCCGCTTTCTTCTTCAGCAGCAATTTGGCGGCAGGTCCTTCCCTCTGAGAGGGACCGAAGGACTTGCTGCTGAAGAGCTCGACGTGCCGCCCCTTCCCCTTGGCCGCCCCAAACACCTGCTTGCTGGGCTGGTGCCTGGAGCCGGCCCTGCACAAGGAGCACTTCATTGAATTCCTGACTCATGCTCCCCTCAGGGTTTTCAGCCTTGCAAGAGATAAAGAAGAGGCGGGGAGGGGTGCAATCCTTAAACCCTGTGCAGACTGAAAATCTGTAGGCAAATCAGATTGTCCCACAAACCCCTGTGTATTGGGTGGGGGCATACACAAAGAGGGCCTGCCTGTCCATGCTGTTCTGAGTTCTCCTTATCTTGGCTCCTTATCTTGGGCAGAATGGCTATCTCAGGAACTATGCTGCCATTGACGACCCCTGCAGCTATGCATTCCTATCCCATTCAAAGGAGACAATGACAAGGTGAGGGAATTAGTGTTGGTTGGATCAGCACTGGATCTGTAGCAATTTGTCACAGAGTTTAACTCCCCTTTACCAGAGTTGCATGAATTGTAAAGCTGCTCTTTCTTTGGCTCAACATGTCTTCTGAGTAACAATGGAGTTCCAACCCAATGGTGCTACCATGGAAGGCCTTCTGGGGGCTTGTGGATGGAGTGAATTGGCTGAACTGGCTCAGCCTCCTCTCTCTTTGCTGGCTCTTGGCCCTGCTCTCTCTCTTGGCTCCCCACTGTCCTGTGGAAGGGAAGGAGAGCATTGGGCACATGGCACCTTTTTATTTTCTCTTAATTAAATACCAAAGGATGCTGCATGATAAACTAATGGCCTGTGAAAAGTGAGTTTACTGAGTATATGTGGTCTTGGATCAGAGAAGTGTGCACACACACACACAGACTTTAAAACTACTATTATAGTAGAACCTCAGATTTACAAACACCTCAGGAATGGAGGTTGTTTGTAACTCTGGACAAAATACTATGATTGTTCTTTCAAAAATTTACAACTGAATATTGACTTAATACAACTTTGAAACTTTATTATGTGGAAGAAAAATGCTGCTTTCCCTTTATTTTTTAGTACTTTATATTTAACACAGTACTGTACTGTATTTGTGAGTTGTTGTTGGGCTGGTGTTATTTTTTTTTGGCTCTGCTGCTGCCTGATTGCATACTTTTGGTTCCAAATGAGGTGTCTGGTTGACTGGTCAGTTCGTAACTCTGGTGTTTGTAACTCTGAGGTTCTACTGTATTTTGTTAACTTCTCATTTCAGAATAGCTCAACCAACATTTTCACTTTTAGAAATTCTTCTCTGGAGAATTTTGGCTAAGAATGTATGTTTATGGCTCTTTTATATACCACTAAAATCAGGTAGTGAACAGGAACTCAGCCATGTGCCACTTGAAGTACAACACACACACAAGTGCTACATTAATGGGATTTAATTGGCTGCTAATATTTACTGACGGCAACAACTGATATTTCTCTAAAAACAAAACATACCAAGAGAAACAAAAATAGGAAAGGTTCTGTGCTTTTGTGTCACATTAACACTTGCATAGGCGGCACATGGATGATATAAAATTACTCAAGATAGTTAAGTCCAAAGCTAACGTCAAAGAGTTACAAAGGGATCTCACTAAACTCGGTGACTGGACAACAAAATGGCAGATTGATATTGATAAGTGCAAATTAATGCACATTGGGAAAAAAATATACCAATACAATATGATGGGGTCTAAATTAGCTGTAACCACTCAAGAAAGAAATCTTTGAGTCATGGTAGATAGTTCTCTGAAAACATCTGCTCAATGCAGAATGACAGTCAAAAACTCTAACAGAATATTAGGAACCATTAAAAAAGGGATAGGTAATAAAACAGAAAATACCATAATGCCACTCTATCAATCCATGGTATGCCTACATCTTGAATACTGCATGCCGTTCTGGTTACGCTATCTCAAAAAAGATATATTAGAATTGGAAAAGGTGCAGAGAAGGACAATAAAAATGGTACAGAACAGCTTTCATATGAGGAGAGATTAAAAAAACTGGGACTATTCAAGAACGGCCGTACTGGGTCAGACCAAAGATCCATCCAGCCCAGTATCCTGTCTACCAACAGTGGCCAATGCCAGGTGCCCCAGAGGGAGTGAACCTAACTGGTAATGATCAAGTGATCTCTCTCCTGCCATCCATCTCCACCCTCTGACAAACAGAGGCTAGGGATATCATTCCTTACCCATCCTGGCTAATAGCCACAAATGAACTTAATCTCCATGAATTTATCCAGTTCTCTTTTAAATCCTGTTATATTCCTAGCCTTCACAACCTCCTCAGGCAAGGAGTTCCACAAGTTGACTGTGCGCTGTGTGAAGAAGAACTTCCTTTTATTTGTTTTAAACCTTCTGCTCACTAATTTCATTTGGTGACTCTTAGTTCTTATATTATGGGAACAAGTAAATAACTTTTCCTTATTCACTTTCTCCACATCACTCATGATTTTATATATGTCTATCATATCCCCCCCTTAGTCTCCACTTTTCCAAGCTGAAAAGTCCTAGCCTCTTTAATCTCTCCTCATATGGGACCATTCCAAACCCCTAATCATTTTAGTTGCCCTTCTCTGAACCTTTTCTAATGCCAGTATATCTTTTTTGAGATGAGGAGACCACATCTATACGCAGTATTAAAGATGTGAGCGTACCATGGATATATATAAGGGCAATAAGCTATTCTCCGTCTTATTCTTTATCCTCTTTTTAATGATTCCTAACATCCTGTTTGCTTTTTTGACTACCGCTGCACACTGCATGGACATCTTCAGAGAACTATCCACCATGATTCCAAGATCTTTTTCCTGATTCGTTGTAGCTAAATTAGCCCCCATCATATTGTTGGGGTTATTTTTTCCAATGTGCATTACTTTAAATTTATCCACATTACATTTCATTTGCCATTTTGTTGCACAATCCCTTAGTTTTGTGAGATCTTTTTGAAGTTCTTCACAGTCTGCTTTGGTCTTCACTACTGTATCTTGAGCAGTTTTGTATCATATGCAAATGTTGCCACCTCACTTTTTACCCCTTTCTCCAGATCATTTATGAATAAGTTGAATAGGATTGGTCCTAGGACTGACCCTTGGGGAACACCACTAGTTACCCCTCTCCATTCTGAAAATTTACCATTTATTCCTACTCTTTGTTCCCTGTCTTTTAACCAGTTCTTAATCCATGAAAGGATCTTCCCTCTTATCCCATGACAACTTAATTTATGTAAGAGCCTTTGGCAAGGGACCTTGTCAAAGTCTTTCTGGAAATCTAAGTACACTATGTCCACTGGATCTCCCTTGTCCACATGTTTGTTGACCCCTTCAAAGAACTCTAATAGATTAGTAAGACATGATTTCCCTTTACAGAAACTGTGTTGACTTTTGCCCAACAATTTATGTTCTTCTATATGTCTGGCAATTTTATTCTTTACAATTCTTTCAACTAATTTGCCCGGTACTGCCGTTAGACTTACCAGTCTGTAATTGACGGGATCACCTCTAGAGCCCTTTTAAAATATTGGCGTTAGATTAGCTATCTTCCAGTCATTGGGTACAGAAGCCGATTTAAAGGACAGAACTACTAACTATGGTTTGTAACCTGCAATTTCACATATGAGTTCTTTCAGAACTCTTGGGTGAATGCCATCTGGTCCCGGTGACTTATTACTGTTAAGTTTATCAATTAATTCCAAAACCTCCTCTAGTGATACCTCGATCTGTGACAATTCCCCAGATTTGTCACCTACAAAAGCCGGCTCATGTTTAGGAATCTCCCTAACATCCTCAGCCATGAAGACTGAAGCAAAGAATTCATTTAGTTTCTCTGCAATGACTTCATCGTCTTTAAGTGCTCCTTTTGTATCTCGATCGGCCAGGGGCCTCACTGGTTGTTTAGCAGGCTTCCTGCTTCTGATGTACTTAAAAAACATTTTGTTATTACCTTTTGAGTTTTTGGCTAGCTGTTCTTCAAACTCCTTTTTGGCTTTTCTTATTACATTTTTACACTTAATTTGGCAGTGTTTATGCTCCTTTCTATTTACCTCACTAGGATTTGACTTCCACTTTTTAAAAAATGCCTTTTTGTCTCTCACTGCTTCTTTTACATGGTTGTTAAACCATGGTGGCTCTTTTTTAGTTCTTTTACTATGTTTTTTAATTTGGGGTATACATTTAAATTGGGCCTCTATTATGGTGTCTTTGAAAAGTGTCCATGCAGCTTGCAGGGATTTCACTCTAGTCACTGTACCTTTTAATTTCTGTTTAACTAACCCCCCTCATTTTTGCTTAGTTCCCCTTTCTGAAATTAAATGCCACAGTGTTGGGCTGTTGAGGTGTTCTTCCCACCACAGGAATGTTAAAAGTTATTATATTATGGTCACTATTTCCAAGCAGTCCTGTTATTTTTACCTCTTGGACCAGATCCTGCGCTCCACTCAGGACTAAATCGAAAATTGCCTCTCCCGTTGTGGGTTCCTGTACCAGTTGCTCCAAGAAGCAGTCATTTAAAATATCGAGAATTTTTGTCTCTGCATTTCGTTCCAAGGTGACATGTTCCCAGTCAATATGGGGATAATTGAAACCCCACCCCCACTATTATCGAGTTCTTTATTTTGGTAGCCTCTCTAATCTCCCTTAGCATTTCATCGTCACTATCACTGTCCTGGTCAGGTGGTCGATAATAGATCCCTAATGTTATATTCTTATTAGAGCATGAAATTCCTATCCATAGAGATTCTATGGAACACGTGGATTCACTTAAGATTTTTACTTCATTTGATTCTATATTTTCTTTCACATATAGTGCCACTCTCCCCCCCCCTTACCCCCCCACCCCACTGCACGACCTGTTCTGTCCTTCCGATATATTTTGTACCCCAGAATGATTGTGTCCCATTGATTGTCCTCACTGCACCAGGTTTCTGTAATGCCTATTATATCAATATCCTCCTTTAACACGAAGCAGGGATGCTACCCATTCTCTGGTGTCCCTAAACCTCTGGCTGCTGGAAGCTGGGACTTAGCAACAGTGCAAGGATCACTTGAAATTTCCCTGTTCTGTTCATTCCCTCTGAAGCATCTGACACTGGCCACTGTCAGAAGATGGGATACTGGGCTATATGGACCATTTGTATAGCCATTCTTATGTTCTTAAGTGAGTCAGGATCTGATTCCGCTGCTTAATATAGATAAAAACAGTAATATCCTTTTGACAGTGATCACTGTACTGTATGCTAGGAAAACCCTTTATTTCTTCAGAAGAGTCAGCAATATGACCAGAGTTATCACATGAGGGGATACTTTAGTGAAGTTCATAACCTGCCTCTCCAGGAAAATGCAGCTTGACCTTGGGCTGACCTTGAAATTTATGAACAGAAGGAAACAGTCATTAAACTAGTAACAGCTTGCATAAGGTTTAGGTAGCAAATACTATCATGCAATGTAATTAAAGTGTAAAGATCATGAACATAACCACAATTTTTAAGTTTCTTCAATGATAAAATGTTTTTCTGACTATCCATATAGTAGATGGCAGCCTTAAAACAGCAATCTTTCTGTGGGTGTATTGAAAGAGAAAAACAATCTCCTGGTGACTGATTTCCAAAGATGTGAGCATGAACTTGTATGTGCACAAATACCACACTTGTCCATGCAGCTTGGTTTTTATGCATAAATAAGAAGTTAGATGTGTTATTTGTTAAATATTTCCATGTGCAAGCTGGGTATTTGCACGAAATACAGAATGCTGAATACCTACATTTAAAGTCAATGTGGACTGTAGATAATCAGTACCTCATAAATCAGGCCCCTTGGTGTCTAAATTGCATGGAAGAATAGCCAGGAAATACAGATTACACTATGATTCTTTTGTGGTCTCATATGAACCCAATGACATTACAATAATGTAAAGATGGAGTGATGTAGTGGTGAATTAGGTCCTTTGAATTATTAAACTTTGAATTATAAATCTTTTGACTTGATCAGTGTCAGAAGATCTTCACTAGCAGATCAATGTCCATGCTAAATAAATTGTTAGCCTCTTTGCAAAGATTACCAACATGGTCATCTAATTGTGTTGGCAGACATTTTTAATGTGGTGGACACTTGGCCACTAGGGGCTGGACTGACAACAATTTACTCGTAGATGATGTTTCACAGACTTCCTTTGTGAACCAGATACATTCACTTATTTGTTTTGTGCCTTGATTTCTCTATCTATAAAAGGGAAATACACCTCTACCCCGATATAACGCGAGCTGATATAACATGAATTCTGATATAACGCGGTACAGCAGTGCTCTGGGGGGGGGGGGGGGGGCGCTGATATAACATGGTTTCACCTATAACACAGTAAGATTTTTTGGCTCCCGAGGACAGCATTATATCAAGGTAGAGGTGTAATACTTATGTAGCACAGATGAATTTGTGAGGCTAAGTTAAATAATGATTGGAAGGTGCTACAAAAGTATAAAATTATTATTATTATTATTACATTACATTTACACAGCAAGGACATATCTTACAGCCATTCCCACCTCACCAATGTGCTTCCTTTAAACTAGAAAACAAAGATGTTAAACTATCATAAAACTGGAATAATGCTATGATAAATCAGTCCCAAAGTGGGCTTCAGTTTGTTTTTCAATTGCGCCTAATTGTCCCTGCCTTCCTGTTTGAGAGAAACATAACTATTTCCTTTAACATCAATTTAATATTATGTCCAGATGAAAACGCTATGTGATGTGAACTAGTATATCTGACTCTTTTTTCAAAGTGAATTAAATTCTCATGAATAGTGAGTTAATCTCTTATGAAAGGAAGGCTGAAATTCTCTCTCCACAAAACAGGTACCGCACGGGATAAACAGTGCAAGAGTTGCACTAATATATATATCAAACCTGACCTGGAGGGATCCCCTCTAGGGAAAAGAAGGTAGTTTTGCCTCCATGTCAAGTAAATCCAGTCTCTCTGCTGAAGCTAAGAAGTAGGTCTAATTATGGTAGCATGCTTTGTGATTTGGACTTCTGTACACTAGATGGAGAGAACTAACTCATTTCACAAAGGACCTGCAACATCTGTCAGCAGATGGTAACAAATTTGGCCAGTCTGATCTGGGATGGATTTGAACAGGTGTTAGACTTTTTATCCCAGTCCCCTGAGCTCTCCAGCCACCAACATCTGGTCTTTGTGATTTTCAATAACTCTGATTTTTTCCTAAAATTTTGATGCTGTTGTTTATTGAGAGAAGAACATAGCTAAACATTCACTTTTGGATTTAAAATTCAAAATGATTGCTATGTGAGTGTCTGCCTGTGGGGAAGCTAAAACATGGCTGCTATTTGGAGAGATGAAGTGATTGAATTCAGTGCCTGAGGCCACAAACCTAATTTTTGTGACTGCTAATATGTAGAACTAACTGAAAGCCAAGTTGTGAACTAGTACATGTTTTTTTCTTTGTCTATAAAACCTAACAGTACACATACTAGTTGGGAGATATATTTATTTTGTAGCAAAAAGAACCAACAGCATGGATCACAATCAAGTGATGAATTGCTCACAAGGGGACACTGTAGCAATAATTTGAAATTGTATCTAAAGCCACTCCTCGGTGAAACAGATAATTGCTAATCACACATTGTTTAACTCTGTGTAATGTTAAGTAATCTGAGTTCCAATACTGCAAGCTGTTGAGTGCTGCCGAAGACAGTGGAGAGAGCTAAAGAGAAGCTTCCAGATGGCGTGGAGAAATCTGTACGGTGCTAAGAGAAATGTGATCTTGTCTCTATGCCATCATTGAACTGGAACTGTTCAATAGGGTTAAAGTGGAGCATGCCCAAGAGGCTTTGCCAAGGAACAGTGGCTTAAATCCAATCAATTGCAATTTTCATATTTCTAGATATAGAAATAGCATTTTCATTATCTCTCTAGATATTTTTGCCATCCTGGCATACAGCTTTACCTGTGTGTGGTAGAGCTGATTTTAGGGAAAGTGAGGGCCAGCATTTACTAAAATTTGCTTCTGATGGTTCCCATGAAATTGTCAGCTACTCAATGTCTCATAACACATGCAGGACACATTGTGGTTGCTGGCCCGTCAGCCTGAACTGCCAACTTTGCTGTGTACACCTAACTTTAATGTATCCTTAGCAGTGAAGCACAATGTTTATCAACCTTACTAGAGTCAGCGTTACCTCAAGCCTTACCCTACCCAACAGTAAGTAGTGCTTGCTCATAATCTTCATCTGTACCCCTTTAGTTCTACTATGGGGTGTTGACAGCCCTGCCATAGGTAAACCTGATTTTTGCCAATTTCTAAAATCCACAAAATGAAATTATTTAGATTTCACAAGTGATAGATTAGGCCTGGGGCTGATGTAGAATTGTTCTGCCAAAAGTTACGTGAATTGGACAAGGCGTTCCTGAATTATGGTACTGTAAGTAGAAAAACTCACCCAAAATTTGGAAGTTTTCTTACATTTTTTGCCAGCTGTAGGGAAGAAGAAGGAGCGGAGGGGAGAGAAAAAGTAACAAACCTTAATTTACTGGACTCCCCTTGTTGAAAGCTGGCACACAACATCAAAGTTTAGTTGATTGTAGTCTAATTTCTTATCTATTTTTGATTGCATTGCTATGGACCATCAATTCCAGTGAGCTTAATTTATCAGCTCAAATGACTATTGGAGACCTAAGGCTTCATTTCAAATAATGAAGTCTGTGTCCCTTTTTACTTGTTAAAATAGACCTTAAAATGAAATCTGATCAACAAGAAGATTGGTCAAGGGACAATGAGTTTTTTTCTGCCAAAGACTTGCAAGGAAGGCTGACAAGTCCCTTAAGGTTTGTGGAGGAAGAACAAGCTTCCTAAAGCTCCTGAAGGATGCTGAGAAGCCTCCTCAGGCTCACTGGGATCAGAACCAGATGATCATCTTAAACCTTGGAGAGTCACCCAGAGGCCTCCTTAATTTTGCCCAGGGTCAATGACTTGGAAAGCCCAGAGATTAGTGGAAGTGTAACACACATAGTGAGGTTTAATTGCAAAGAAAGAAAGAAAGAAAGAAAGAAAGAAAGAAAAATTAGCTATGAGGACGGGATGTTTTGGATAGGAGCACTATGTGTGCTAGTGATTTTTACATGCTACTTTCCAAATGTCCATTCAGGAGCAGTTATGAGAGTTATACATACATTATCTGTACAAAGGTAACCCAGGAAATGTGAAATTATATCAGATTGTGACCGGGGACTATTGCTTGTAGTATAGAGCTGCACGAAATTACTAGCTTTTGCTTTGCAACCATTCATATGAGAAGATGAGATTTCCCCCTTTTTACTTCCTCAACATTTTAATACTGGAACTCAGCATTTTTTTAAACTTTTTTATAAACACAAAAAAGTTTCCCAAGTTTTACTGAAAGCTAGATCTTTTTTTTTTTCACAGCTGTAGATAAAATCGTCTTTTATCATCCCTACAGTAATTTTACCACCTGTATGGAGATGTTTTGTCCTGTGCATAGATCTGATCTTAATCTCCACATGATGTATGGGTTAATAAATGAATTATGAGCTCAACTGATTGACGTGACAAACTATGCAGTATCACAGAGATGAATTTGAAAGAATCATTAAATTATACAATAGCTTGACTAAGTGGGAACACTATGACTAATACTATAATAGCGCCAAAGAGGAAGGGAATTGTTTAGCGTAGTATAAAGGGGAAAACCAGGGGGCAGATTCTCAACTGGTATAAATTGTCATAGCTCCATTGAAATCAGTGGAGTTAAAACAGTTTACACCAGCTGAGGATCTGTCCGCCAGAGTTATAGACTGAAATTTTGCTAAACAGGGTTAAAGCATCCTGACAGTGAGAAATAGGGGAAGTGGTTGGAGTCTCAAGCCTTGAACCACGTAAAACAATACTGGGCAAAGCATTTGGAAATATACCTAAGGGACCAATTTTCACTGGCACAGGGATGAAATTAGACAGCCTAATAGGTCCTTTCCATCCCTGATCTATGACTGCTGAAGACTGGCTCTATGAAGAAAAGAGTAGGAAGAGGTTGGCAGTGTTTCTGCATATACTGTGTAGAAGTACATGGTTATCTTTCAAATGGCAGAGGGGGTATTATGCCCAGGGGGAGAGGTTTCATTGCAGGCAAAGTCCAATGTATCATTTTTATACATTTCTATTGGGTGCAGTGTTTGTAATGAAGAGATTTTTTCTGACATAACCTGAAGGGGTGAAAATAGGGCCTGATTTAAAGCCCACTGAAAGAAATGTGAATTTTTGCATTGGCTTCAGTGGGCTTTGGCTTAGACGCCTGTAAACCTGAGGCCTTTTTTCCTTGGGCTGATAGTGTGATGCAGTACTTGGGTTGGCCAGAGCAAGAGCAGCTGTTAAATTATACTGGAGACTCTGCTTCCAGGTTAAAATGGGAGCCTGGACTTTAAATGGGGGAAGTGCAACATCTATCCCAAAAGAGCATCTTCAGTTTTCATATACATGTGTGACTATCATTTGTTTTAACTCACATTGAGCTATCAAATTTTGTGGTGGGCTATAAACTTGTTGAGTCATTAGCCTGGCTGCTTAATGGAGGAAAACTAAGTTCCTGTTCCTGCATAATGACACTTATTCACAGCAGACATTTGCATCACTAGGAAACGATAAAACCACATCCTTCATAATGAAGTTCTGAGCTGACACAGAGGAAAATATAGTGTTGTGGGACAGCTATGAATATAAAACAAGCTTAATAAAGAAATAGTGACAAATTATATTATGTGAAATGCAATGCAATAAAAAAGTTACTAACTCATTGGAAATGTCATAAATAATCTAAATAGTTTTTGACTGTCAAAGCCTTGAAAAATATATTCCTTTAGAAAAATGAGGTGCAGGATAGATGCCAGTTTAATTGCCATCATATTTTGACAAGCGTGGAGAACCTTGTATTCAGCTTATTTGCTAAATTTAGCTCACTTGCCCAGGATGAAATGATGGCAGGAGCACTATTAGCCAGTTTTGTCATTTCAGTGTTGCTCCATCAAAACCAGCTGTCTCAGCAATTTCAAACTATTGCTATTTTAGTCTTGGATCAATATTTGTACATTCTCATTATAAATTTAGATAGATGAATCCGTATAAAGTAAGGAATGTTTTCTGATTTGAATGGTAAGCAAAGTTATGTACCAAACACTTAAAATCAATGTTCTCTTTGGCCAGATAAATATACTGTCTGCTGTATTTCTGTGGGGCAGCAGGGGGATGAAGTCCCATTAGGCTAGTTCCACAAGACTTTGTCTGAGTGACTTACTTTCTACCATATCAAAAAGTGCATTATAAAATAAAAATATTTTAAACTGGTACTTTAAACATTGTTTTGCTGCTCAAATACCAGTGAATTAATTCCTGCTTCTGTTGAAGTTCATGGAGAAAGGAGAAACAAAGGAAAGATAGTGCCAGTACTAATGATACTAACAGTCAGGTAGGTGATGCTGGCAGTGGAATGACTGAACCTAATCAGGTGAGAAATTTGGACAAAGCCACTCGAAAACAAGTAAGATGTCTGTACACCAGTGCAGGGAGCCTCAGTAAGAAAATGGAGGAATTAGAACTACTGGTGAAGGAAGTGAAACCAGACACATAGGGTAACACAAACATGGTGGAACAGTAGTTGTGACTGGAGTATGGATATCGAAGGATACATGCTGTTCAGGAAAGACTGAAATAAATGTGGTGGAGTAGCATCAGATATTAATTATGAGGTAGACTGTAAAGAAATTAGAAGTGAGGGAATGGATAAAACAGAATCTGTTTGGGTCAAAATCACTTTGGGGAAGAAAGCTACCAGAGGCTCCACTGGGATAGTGCTTGGCGTATGCTAGACACCCAGGATCAGATTTGGATATGAAAAGAGATCTCTTTAATATTTGTAATGAAATAAATACTACTGAGATATAGGTTGGAGGACAAGTGCTACAAATAATGGTCGGGACCAAATTTTCCTGGATGTGATAGCTGACAGATTTCTTCACCAAATAATCACCAAGCCAACAAGAAATGATGCCATTTTAGAGTTAGTATTGGTGATTAGTAAGGATCTCATAGAAGAATTGGTTGTTGAGGACAAACTTGGTTCAAGTGATCATGAGCTAATTCAGTTTAAACTAAATGGAAGTGTAAACAAAAATAGATCTGCAAATAGTGTCCTGGATTTCAAAAGGGCAAACTTTAAAAAATTAAGGCAATTAGTAAGGGAAGTGGACTGGACTGAAGAACTCAGGGATCTGAATGTGGCTGAGGCTTGGAGTTACTTTAAGTTAAAGCTGCAGAAGCTATCTGAAGCAAGGGGAAACATTTTTTATGGATGGGTTGCAGACCAAACTGGATGAGAGAGCATCTCAAACAGGTGATTAATAGAAAGTAAAACCATGGAAAATGGGATGGATCAGCAAGGAAAGCTACTTATTGGAGGTCAGAAAGCGTAGGGGAAAAGTCAAAACTGCCATAAGCCAAGCAGATTGGATCTTGCATAGGAAAATAAAACAAATAGTAAAAGGTTCTATAGTCCTATAAATAAAAAGAAAACAAGGAAAGAAGTGGAACTGCTAAGTACTGAGGATGGCGTGGAGAGTTGTGATAACTGAAGAAGGGGGCACGGGGTAGCTCCCACAGGTAAAAGAGAAGGACTGAGCACCTGACCAAAAGAGCCAATGGGAAGGTAGAACTTTTTTATATTAGGAAAGAAACTTTCCCTTTGTCTCTTGTTCTTCGAGACACGCAGGAATACTATAAGCAGAAATGCTGTGTAAGGTTTGAACCAGGTATGAAAAATTATCTTCCATACCTAGAAGGAATTATTTGGGTAGGGAAGGTTTAGATAAATGCAATCAGGTTTATTTTGTTATTTTGGCTTGTGGATCTCCTCTGTGCTAACCACAGATGCTTTTGTTTTGCTTGTAACCTTTAAGCTGAACCTCAAGAGAGCTATCTTGAGGCTTAAATTTTGTAATTGTTTCTTTTAAGATCTAGCAAAAAGCCTAAATGTTTCAAATTAATTTCCTTTCTTTTTGTTTTTAATAAAATTTACCTTTTTGAAGAACAGGATTGGATTTTTGGTGTCCTAAGAGGTTTGTGCATGTTGTTTGATTAGCTGGTAGCCACAGCTAATTTCCTTTGTTTTCTTTCTCAGCTCTTCCGGGGGGGGGGGGGGGGGCGGGGGTGAGAGAGGGCTTGAGGGTACCCCACAGGGAGGAAGTCCCAAGTGCTCCTTCCTGGGTTCAAAGGGTTTTTTTTTTTTTTGCATTTGGGTGGTGGCAGCGTTTACCAAGCCAAGGTCAAAGAAAAGCTGTAACTTTGGGAGTTTAATACAAGCCTGGAGTGGCAAGTATTAATTTTTAAAATCCTTGTGGGCCCCCACCTTCTGCACTCAAAGTGACAGAGTGGGGATTCAGCCTTGACAAGAGTAAAGATAATCTAGGCAGTGCCCAACATCTAAAGAAATACTTTGCCTCAGTTTTTAATGAGGAGGTTAGGGGTAGTGGCAGGATGGCTAATAGAAATGAGGATATGGAAGTAGAAATTACCACATCCAAGGTGGAAGTCCAACTCGAACTGCTTAATGGGACTAAATTGGAGGGCCCGGATAATCTCCATCCAAGAATGTTAGAGAAAGTGGCACATGAAATTGCAAGCCCAATAGCAAGGATTTTTAATGAATCTGTATACTTGGTCGTTATTTCCTATGACTGGGGAATTGCTAATATAGTTCCTATATTTAAGAAAGGAGAAAAATATGATCCAGAAAACTACAGACCTGTTAGTTTGACCTCAATTGTATGCAAGATCTTTGAACAAATTTTGAAAGAGAAATAGTTAAGGACAATAGAGGTAAACTGTAACTGGGATAAAATACAACATGGTTTTACAAAAGGTAGGTTGTGCCAGACCAACCTCATCTCTTTCTGTGAGAAGATAACTGATTTGTTAGCCAAAGGAAATGCAGTAGATCTAATCTACCTTGATTTCAGTAAGGCATTTAATACAGTTCCATATAGGAAAATTTTAATGAAATTGGAGAAGATGGGAATTTAAAATGAGAATTGAAAGGTGGATAAAAACTGGTTAAAGGGGAGACTACAGTAAGTCATACTGAAAGGTGAACTGTCAGGCTGGAGGGAGGTTATTAGTGGAGTTCCTCAGGGATCAGTCTTGGGATCAATCTTATTTAACGTTTTCATTAATGACCTTGGTACACTATGTGGGAGTGTGCTAATAAAATTTGTGGATGACACAAAGTTGGGAGGTATTGTCAATATGGAGGAGGACCGGAATATCATACAAGAAAATCTGGAGGACCTTGAAAACTGGAGTAAGAGAAATGGCATGAAATTTAATAGTGCAAAGTGCAAGGTAATGCACATAGGGACTGTGATGGGTATACAAACTCCACACTGGGCAACTAGAGCTTAAGGAACTCAGCCAGCCCCACCCCACCACACCTGCAAGAGATGCACATACTGGAGGAGGAGTTAAAAGGAAGCAGAACAGCTCAATTGATGGCAGACCAAGGAAGAGAGCAGACCTGCAACTCACAGCTCCTGAGGAAAGGGCTGTAGCAAAGCAGGATCTCTCCCAACAACAACTGTCCGAAGGTCCCTCCCTGAAGCAGGCAGCCCATCAGGGTAATTCGCTGGCGGGCGAATGAGACATTTTGTTTACGTTGACCATCTCCAGGCACAGCCCCCCACAGCTCCCTGTGGACGCAGTTCGCCGTTCCCGGTCAATGGGAGCTGCGAGAAGTGGCGGCCATCACGTCCCTGCGGCCTGTGGTCTCCCGCAGATACCATTGGTCAGGAACGGTGAACCGTGGCCACTGGGAGCTGCGGGGAGCCATGCCGGCAGAAGGTCAAAGTAAACAAAATGTCTCGCGGCCCGGCAGCGGATTACCCTGATGAGCCAGGCCCAAAGGTTACTGAACCCTGCTTTAGCTACACCCGGAGAAGAAGGCATTTCCTTCTCTCTCTCATATGAACTCTGTGTTAATTCCCCTTAGTTATTTATGGACTACCCTGACAGGGGAGAGACTTGGCACTGACCTGGCTGGATGGCCAAGTCACAGGAGGAGACAGTTGCCACCCCGAGAGAGAGAGAGAGAGAGAGCAGCCACACCAAGCATTAGCCCAGCAGTGAGTTGACACCCTTCAGATCTCCTTGACGTAGACTGTGAACTTTTGACAATAGTGGGGTGGTAGGACATGGCTCAGGGAGGGCAGCCTTAAGATGCTCCTGGTGTCAGACCTTTGATATCCATCACAGGGACCTGGTCCAGAGCTGGTGGAGTGGGAGGGCCCTGAGTTACTAAAGTATTTCTAGTCCTGAAACAGTGGCTAAACTAACTGCTATTGTGATTGTGTGCAACGCCACTGACCTCAATGGAATTGCCTCTGCTAAAACCAGCAGTGTGTCTCTTTGTATATATAAACATATATATGCTGCACTGTCATAAATATGGTGTATTGCATCTTTTTTTTTACCAATAGCAAACCAGTGCAAAATCATGTATTCATGAAAAATTTTGCAAGTTGACTGTAGCATTTTGTTTTTGATAGTTTTCACATAAAAGGAAGGCTGCCTTTGCCTGTGGGAACTGCCACTTATATCGAATGCTTGTTAAAAAGTCTCAGGTTTCATAGGTGTGCATTTCCAAAGCCAACTGGTCATTTCACACAGTCCTAACCATTGTAGTCATCAAGTCAGTTTATTATCCTTGAAACACAAAAATAGGGTGGAGCAGGCTGGCTTTGCTCTGGTTTTAAGTCTGGTCTGATTTTTCTCTTTATCCACATCACTCATTATTGGTTGGAATGTACTGTACAGAGTTTTCCATTATAAATCTGATCTTGGGGCCATTCAGTCTAGTATCCTGTCTTTTGATAATGTCCAATAACTGATGTGTCAGACTCACTTAAATTGCCAATTCTTCTGGGCACAGCCATCAGGGTACCAGTCATTGTGGTCATGTTTAAGGCTTGTAAACATTTCCTTTTGTTTTAAAATGCTTCTTTTAGTATGAACAAAACTCAAATAAACATTTAAAAAACTAAAATGAAGTGGTTTTAAGACTGAAATGTGACTGCAGGAATTCCGTCATAGAAGGAGGAAATCCAAATTGGCCACAATGTGGCTACTGGCAACTTAGAAACACTGTTCCAAACCCTGCTGTTTTAGTCTCTTAATGCTACAGAGAGGAACCAAGCTGATTGCTGGATATTTCTCATTGATTTTATGAACATATCTCTCACTCCAACTTAGGGCCCAACTGTTCCCTTTCATGCCAAATAAAGAGGCAAGGGATGAAAATATGAAAAAAAGATGTGCTCCAGAAAAGAAGCACTAATTGCATTTATCTTCTTTCTGTTACATATTCCTCAGGCCTTTTTCAGAGTCCACGGTAGGCATGTGTGACAGGGTATACTAACCCCGCATGGCAAAGCAGGGGTTAACGAACAGTTCTTGGCCTAAGAGGCCATGCCCCCTCACCCCTGCTGGGTGTTCTCCCTGTGGAGGGAGCAGCTCAGCCCAGTCTGGGCTGATTGAGGAGGAGGGTGGTTGTGTGCAACAGCCTCCTGCCAGGAAGCTGTTGTGGTTGAGCCTCCTAGCTGCACCACGGGAAGCCAGTCAACAGCAGGAGCTGGGAGGGATAGCTTGCTGTTGCCAGCAGAGGGGCTGCCAGAGATGAAAGAGAGAGGACGTGAGAGACACTCCACATCTGACCCCCAGATACAATGCCAGAGTGACGGGGACAAGGGTAGGAAGTGACCCAAGGAATGTGCTTGGGGGTATTGGTACATGAGCCCTGTGCCAGGATACCTTGTTTCGAAGGGCCCTGGGTCAGAACCCGATGAACTAAGGCGGGCCTGGCTTCCCCTCCCCTACTCATTTGGACTCTCACCACTAGGTGACTTTGCTCCGATTACACTGCTAGGAGAAGCAGCCCCTTTGAACTCTCGCCAGCAGGCATTACACCATTAGGCCAAATTGCTGGCCTGGGACATGCAGAAACCCCTGACAGCATGTTCTACAGCAATGCTCCTTAGCCATATAGGGAGCAAGGGTGGTTTCTGAAGTGCTATGAAGTCAGTTCTGTATGGCAGTTCCCTGGGCAACAAGGAGCAGAGCTGAAGTCAGCATGGGCCTTCACACTTGAGTAGAAGATCTCCCTACTGGCCATTGGCCTCTTGTGCTTTGGCAATATGGATCAGTGCAGGAATAGTGCTGGTCCTGTTCACAGATTACTACTGGTAATAATGCCTTGGCCAGCTTGCAAGTATTAGTGATTCAAGCAACAATGTAGTGTTTGTACCAGTAAGACGTTGACCTACCCACATGTTGTTGTTTTTTTTGTTCAATATTTGATTTATTGTTTCCGTTTTACTGGTAAATTTAGAAAATAATAAAGATAATGTTAAAAAAGTAGTGTTATTGAATGGGTGGTGGTGCAGCATGGGGCATCACAGCATTGTAGCCAAGTCACTCACCCGCAGGTGTGGTATGGAGGTCTGTGTGCTATGGTTGGAAACACTGCTTCATGGCAATCTGTGAAACACAGCTGGGTGCCCAAAGGCAGAGGAAGCTGTACCCACAATATGGAGTTGTAATATCACATGCATGGGTTCAGGTAGTATGGATTCCACAACACATACTTTAAAGCATCCCTGTTCTGCTTTAACTTGTTCACTAGTGCTCATAGTTAGGAGGAATGTATGGAATTCCCTATCCTATCTCCAGTTAGAATATTGCAGACCCCTTTTAGGAACTATGCTGCTACCTGGTGTATCAGGGAGTATAAAGTTAGAAGTATGAGAGTACTCCCTATTCAGAGCTATTGCCCTCCTGTGACAGTAATTTGATGCAGCTTTCAATCTTTTGATTTCCTATTTTTGCTTATAGAATCATAGAATCATATGATATCAGGGTTGGAAGGGACCTCAGGAGGTCATCTAGTCCAACCCCCTTCTCAAAGCAGGACCAATCCCCAACTAAATCACCCCAGCCAGAGCTTTGTCAAGGCTGAGCTTAAAAACCTCTAAGGATGGAGATTCCTCCAGCTCCCTAGGTAACCCATTCCAGTGCTTCACCACCCTCCTAGTGAAAAAGCTTTTCCTAATATTCAACCTAAACCTCCCCCACTGCAACTTGAGACCATTACTCCTTGTTCTGTCATCTGGTACCACTGAGAACAGTCTAGATCCATCCTCTTTGGAACCCCCTTTCAGGTAGTTGAAAGCAGCTATCAAATCCCCCCCCCCATTCTTCTCTTCTGCAGACTAAACAATCCCAGTTCCCTCAGCCTCTCCTCATAAGTCATGTGCTCCAGCCCCCTAATCATTTTTGTTGCTCTCTGCTGGACTCTTTCCAATTTTTCCACATCCTTCTTTAGTGTGGGGCCCAAAACTGAACACAGTACTCCAGATGAGGCCTCACCAATGTCGAATAGAGGGGAATGATCACATCCCTTAATCTGCTGGCAATGCCCCTACTTATACAAAGAGTATAATCAAGATCTTAGCCATTAGGAACCTGATTGTCCTTTCCACTGTGCACATGCAATTCTCATGAACTTCAGTGGGAGCTGTGCTCATGAAAGTTCCATGAGATTCCTAGGAAACAGAGAGAAGGAAAGAAGAATAAGAATCTTGGCAGGAGTACCAGAGTTGTCTCTTACTATTTTGCAAATAGTTACCACGGGATACCATAGTCAGCCAACATGAGTAATAAAGGTTTTGGCTTAATTATCATTAAACCTTTAAAAGTGTCACATCATCTTATTAGACAAGTTATTTTGCATTTAAATTATTGTGTCAAGCCTGCATTCATGTCCTACTGCCTCAAAATGAGAGATGCACCAACTATTCCATACTATACTGACAAAGTCCCATCTGTGAGTAGTTTCAAATGTCCCTTGTCCCTACAAACTCCACTAAACTCCATTAAAGACATTTTTTGTTTTTTCCCCATCCCCAATTTATTCTTACAATTTACTTTCTCTTTTCAGAGTTGTTACTTTTAACTTAAGGTGCATACTTGATCCCAGAATATGCCATCTTAGTTCCTTCTGCATGTCTTTTCTTTCTCTTTTTTCTTGTTTTAAATTTACTTACATCTGGGTTCTCTCAGCACTATGGCTGTACCTAACTGGAGAAAGAAAATGGCAGACAGACCCCTATAGAATAAGGGGGCATTATTTTGGGGCAACCCATTTATACATACATTTCTGGTTCTAAAAGCAATCAATCTGGATTTAGCTCTGGCTCAAAGCTTCCTTTCTATAGACTAACCACTCATGTAGATCTCACAGTGCTACCTACATGTGTTGTTTCTATCATTTGGTTACCTGACGGTTACAGGGCAAGCTGCACTTTAGATCCCCTTTTAGTCCCTTCTGAGTGCATCTCTTTGGAGACCGGTTTTGCTATCTTCACTCCTCCCTAGACGGAACCATCCAGTCCTACCACTCTTAGGCCTGGGCTACACTGGGGGGGAGGTTCAAACTAAGTGTAGCTGAAGTCGAAGTATCTTAGTTCGACTTACCTGGCCATCCTCACGGCGGCGAGTCGACTGCCGCGGCTCCCCCATCGACTCCGTTTACTCCCCCTGCTGAGGTGGAGTACAGGCGTCGATTCAGGATCAATTTATTGCGTCTAGACGAGACTCGATAAATTGATCCCTGATACATCGAACACTACCCGCCGATCTGGCAGGTAGTATAGAGGTACTCTTACACTGGATCTCTGTGTAGCAGCCCCACTGTTTATCAGCAGTGTTTACCTGAAAGGCCAAAGCTCATCTAAGCTCTTTTCCGCCTGTAGCCTGTAGCCAGGGAGCTGAATAAAGAGACTCAAAAGCAGCTTCTTCCAACAAAACATTATTTATTCATCCAAAAGGATATAGCACACAGAGCAAAGGTCAAAAACAATAGAGGTCTATGTTCTTAAATCTTTCCTAACCTTTAACTTCTCCTTGTTTAGTTAAGCAGACCCTGCTTAGCCCAGGCAGCCATCTGCCTTGCACTGCGTAGGAGAGAGAGATTGCCTGCAGTGCCTGCCTCTCTGAGTCCTCCTTTTGCCTGTGTGCCACCTTTTATCCAGCTCAAATGTCTTAGTTTCCGATTTCCCTCCACGGTTTCTCCCCTCCAAGTCCCTTCATCTGCCGTTGGTGTGGGCAGAACTGGTTTATTCCTCTTCCTAAAGGGGCTTTTGCCCTCTCCTGGCATCGCCAGCCAGACTTCAAATTGGTGGTGAAACTTCAAAGGAATTCACACATGTATTGTCTTTGGAATATGGCTTATCAAAAATAATTGTCTGTATCCCCTGCATATGGCCAGGCTACCGCTCAAGTCTGACTTAACCCTTTGAGTCCAGGAAGGTAATAGGGAAAAATTGAGCAAGTAAACTAAATTGCACCTGATATTGATAAGAACATAAGAATGAGTATGGCCATTACTGGGTCAGACCAAAGGTCCATCTAGCCCAGCATCCTGCCTTCCAACAGTGGCCAAAGACAGGTATTTCAGAGGGAATGAACAGAACAGGCAATCATCAAGTGATCCATCCTCTGTTGCCCATTTCCAGCTTCTGGCAAACAGAGGCTAGGGACACCATCCCTGCCCATCCTGGCTAATAGCCATTGACATTAATAGCCATTTTATAATTTATAAAAAATGATACAAATATTTCCCACATTCTCCACAGGTTTGTACCCTTTGTACCTCTCTAGATGATGTAATTTCTGTTTCATATTGGAACATGTGTTATTGCTAAAGGATGATTATGCAATGTATATGTCAGGTTTTATCACTTCTGATTCCCCCTTTACAATTTTTCTTCTACATTCATCTGTGAAATGTAGAATAACCAGGTTACTCTAAACAGTTTAATTCAGGTGCTGTAGTATTTGTAAAGAATATGCAATCAAAGAATATCAACAAACTGTAATTGACATCACCTCAGCTTCTTATCACATCAAGAATTATCCTTCCTGATTGATGCAGAGTGATGTGCAATCACTTGTAACTGATTGGAATTCATTCAGTATAGAATGACATGATGATTAATTGCCACCAGGAAATAATGATTCGTTACAACTGATACCAATAAAAGGACATACCTTTATCAGTCCACATTTTGGGGCTTCCTGCTCCAAGCATTTATAAAATGGATACTATAGTGAACAAGTTGTAGACACTGGGCCAGTGCCCCATCTATTGTATATTGGCATAGCTTTATTGACTTTGATGGATATGGCCCATGTCTCTTAAGTGGAGTAAATGATCAAGATGGATGCAACTAGGTATAGCTAACATTTCCTAAGTAATACTTATGCTTACCTCAAGTACCTTGTACAGCGAGAAGCCATGAAATATTTATTCATGCTCAGAAGAGCTTTTGGAAGTACAATGGTCACATTTTCCAGCAGATAACATACAGTTAACACAATTATTTCCTGTTCATTTCTAGGAGGAGAAGATGGTATCTTTGAAGTCCATGGAATCATGCTGATTTACACCAGCTGAGGATCTGGCCTAGTCCTCAGAGGTAGTATGTTTAATAATGGCAAGATTCAATTGGTAGTGCCCAAAATATCAGAGGTAGGTCAGGTGGCAGAAATATTCAGTCTGTCCACCATAGACACATTTCAGGTGTCTGATTTTTTTTGTAAGTAAGGGTATAATCTGTTAGGCAGTGCCAAACTCCCTTTTTAGTTACACTCATGTAACCCCATTGACTTCAGGGGGTTCTAGTAACCAAAATCCTAACTACAAAACCTTTAACATGTTGCTTGCAACAAGTTTAGAACCCCATCATGCAAACGCTTAGCTAAAAGAGATTTCAATCAGTTTTCTTTGTTTCTCCATTTTACATAACACAATGTGTACATCATCTTATTTACATTTTCTCTGAGTAGAACTCTGCATCAGACACACACATAAGGTAATGTTGATCCATATGCATGCCAGGCAAGTTCCCTCTAAAACCTCACAAACTACCATGGGTTGTGCTGGTGTAAATTTGTCCCACGTAAATCCAGGCCCCGTTCTCCTGTGCATTCTTAAAGTATTCAGCACAGAGTACATAATTTTACTAAGCATGAAAACTTGCCCAAGAGATTTTACATCTTTTCAAGAGAATTAAGCCTTTAAAAATAACATGCAACCATAACGTACAAATCTTGTATTTGCCATATTTATAAAACTCCCAATACAATCTGTTTGCAACAGCCTCATCTTCTTCTACAAAAACAAGGACTAGAGCTACAGGGGCCTGAAAGTACACAATTCTGACAAGAAAACCGTTGCAACCCAACCTGCCATTTGGCCATTATGCCCTTTCTCCAGCACAAGACTGAAATTTTCCTTTTCATGTGCAATGGAGTGCAGATAGATAGATATACAAAAAAGTCCTCAGAATTGTGCCAAGAAGTCTCTGGGAAATTCAGACTGCTTCAAATTTGGGAGTCTGCTGAGACCAAAAAGTAACAGTGAGAAAGAGATCTGACTAGGCCATAATCTCATTCTGAATGCTTTTTTTGAAATGTGAAGCAACCGTAAGGCTTGACTGAATCAAATAGATTGAAAGGAAGAGAAGAAGACAGAGAGGCTGATCTGAATACCAAAGCATCACTGTCCCCTTTTTCCCCTGAAAGAGAGAGGACAGTATAATGTAAATTGGGAAAATAGTGGGACCAATTGGTCTGTTCTACATTAAAAAGCACAGAAGGGGGAAGATCCTGTGGCCCAAACAGGGCATACTGTGTACACAAGATTATTTGGTAAAAAGCTATGAGCCTGCACTCAGGAAAGAAATGGGTAGTGTGCCTTTAGAAATTAACCAATGCCCATAAAAAGCAACAGAGGGTCCTGTGGCACCTTTAAGACTAGCAGAAGTATTGGGAGCATAAGCTTTCATGGGTAAGAACCTCACTTCTTCAGATGCAAGTGAAGTGAGGTTCTTACCCATGAAAGCTTATGCTCCCAATACTTCTGTTAGTCTTAAAGGTGCCACAGGACCCTCTGTTGCTTTTTACAGATTCAGACTAACACGGCTACCCCTCTGATACTTGACACCAGTGCCTGTAGAAAGTCAGAGAGTAAACACAGAGTAAAACAAGGACATGGAGGTAGGGCAGAAGTACAAATGGGTTATACTGGCAACCACTTCATTCTATCAAGTATCAGAGGGGTAGCCGTGTTAGTCTGAATCTGTAAAAAGCAACAGAGGGTCCTGTGGCACCTTTGAGACTAACAGAAGTACTGGGAGCATAAGCTTTCGTGGGTAAGAACCTCACTTCTTCAGATGCAAGTAATGGAAATCTCCAGAGGCAGGTATATATCACTTCATTCTATGCGTACCTAGTGTAGTATCCACAGCTTAATTGTCATTGATTAGTGAAAGCCATCTGTCTTCTCTCACTGAACCATGTACAAGGTGGTACATAGCTCATGTCACCAAAAGTGTCTGTATCTATACTGACAGGAACCCAGTGATGACTTTTGGGGATTGTTCCTCCTCACTCTTTGCTATGTTCGATGGATTTGGGGCTATTTAGTGATGGGGGCAGTGTCAGAACCTGAATAGAACAGAACAGAATTCCTGTCACTTAGAGCTGAATTTAACCACCAATCAACTTTATTCAATCTCATTTTAGAGCTGATTCCTAGGCCTGAAAAAGTCATTCATTACTTTTCGCATATGGAGAACAACTATGTGGATTTAAAGAACAGCAAAACACATCTTAAAAAATGCTTTTCACTGTGCCACTCTATTGGCCACTGCCGGGGAGCTGTGGTCAATTGCTGCTAGTCATTGAGGACCATTAGCTGCTAAATACAGTTCTCTACTTAGTGTTTCTTAAAAACACCCCCTTTGAGTCAATATTGTGCTTTCTAGTAAACTCACCCAAGTCCTACACTTATTCTAAGCCTTTCCATTGCTTTTACAGTGGGGGTTAATGTTGTTGTTTGCTTTGAGGCTTTGAATAAGATTAGTAGTTGTGTTGTGGGACCAGGTATAGATATAGGGCTCACTGGGCCATCACCATTAATAGAATGGGGGCAGGAGGACAGAACAGTAAAGTAGCTAGAAGGTTGGAGATTAGTTCCTAATGTAAAACAAAGTGCACTTTAGAGTGATTTTTTTAAAAAGTCATGTAGAAGAATTTGAATCTAGAAGTAATTGTAGTAGTAAGCCACAGGGGATTTGCAAGAGCAAAAAAAAAAATCTTTGCTAGCAAAAAAAAAAAAAAAAAAGGCTTTGTACCTGATAGTAGATTGTGTGAAACTGCATGGGCAATAAGACATAATTTTCACCTCTTCATGAAACTGGCAAAAATATATTGTAAATTTTACCTGTTTGGCAGGCAGTGTGAAATTTTTCACACAGCGTTGTGCTTCACTACCGTATAGTGTGTATGTTGTGACTTACCTGATGTCCCAAAAGAGGAAGTATTAATCAAACCAACTGACTGTGACAGTTCTGAGACATCCTAGTTCAAAAGTTTTATCAAATGAAGAGGAACAAGATTTTGTAAGCAGTGGGAATCTCTAGCTTATCTGGGAATCTCTTGAGCCTTTGAACAATTAGTTGATGAGACCTTTCTTTTAATATCAAATGTTTTCTCATGTTGTCATAGGTGTAATATCACTTAAACATTGCCTCCCTGGTTGCTTTTTGGGGCAAGCACTATCTCTTACCATATTGCTGTATGATGTGTAGCACCACGAGGCCCCAGTCTTGGTTGGAAGCACTACTGTTATATAAATAAATAATAGAATATTACTACTAATTGGACAAAAATTACTCTTATTAAGTGAACAAACTAAGCCATGTTAGCCTGACTAATATTATATACAAATTTTGTATATTAGGTCAATATATTTCATCAAGACATAATCTAAATACCTGAGATGTACATTGTTTATTTTTGTACTGTGTTTATTGAACATAATGGGCTATAGGATCCAAACACAGGAGCTGAGGCTGTGCTGCATGAAACAGGCATCATGATACACACTTTACTGTGATTATTGAATCAATTCCTATGTTGCTGTAAATTGGTCCCTCCAAATGGTGGAGCCATCTCTGTCATAAACTAGAGCCAAACTCCCGATATTCCAGCCCAGGGTTCCCCTCCCTGCTCTTAGACAAGCTGTGTGCCAACTCTGGACCCAAGTGAAATTATGCAGTGCTTCACCAGGCAGTCAAGGGGGTTGGGGAAATGCCCTAATAGACCTGAGAGCTCTGCTACCCCTGGTGACCCATACATACCTCCACTCAACACCTCCATAGCTCTTGGCCTGCTGTCCCTCAAACATACCTCTGCTTCCTCCCCTTTTTCCTCCCCAGATCAACATTAACTTTGAAAAGTCATGGAAGACAGGAGAGATTCCAGAAGACTGGAAAAGGGCAAATATAGTGCCAATCTATAAAAAGGGAAATAAGGACAACCTGGGGAAATATAGACCAGTCAGCTTAAATTCTGTACCTGGAAAGTTAATGGAGCAAATAATTAAGCAATCAATTTGCAAACATCTAGAAGATAATAAGGTGATAAGTAACAGTCAGCATGGATTTGTCAAGAACAAATCTTGTCAAACCAATCTGATAGCTTTCTTTGACAGGGTAACAAACCTTGTGGATGGGGGGAAGTGGTAGACGTGTAATATCTTGACTTTAGTAAAGCTTTTGATACTGTCTCACATGACTTTCTCATAAACAAACTAGGGAAATGCAACCTAGATGGAGCTACTATAGGGTGGGTGCATATCTGATTGGAAAACCATTCCCAGAGAGTAGTTATCAGTGGTTTACAGTCATGCTGGAAGGGTATAACGAGTGGGGTCCTGCAGGGATTGGTTCTGCGTCCGGTTCTGTTCAATATCTTCATCAATGATTTAGATAATGGCATAGTGAGTATACTTATAACATTTGCAGATGATACCATGCTGGGAGGGGTTACAAGTGCTTTGGAGGATAGGATTAAAATTCAAAATGATCTGGACAAACTGGAGAAATTGTCTAAAGTAAATAGGATGAAATTCAATAAGGACAAATACAAAGTATTCCATTTAGGAAGGAACAATCAGTTCCACACATACAAAATGGGAAATGACTGCCTAGGAAACAGTATTGTGGAAAGGGATCAGGGGATCATAGTGGACCACAAGCTAAATATAAGTCAACAGTGTAACACTGTTGCAAAAAAACCGAACATCGTTCTGGGATGTATTAGCAGGAGTGTTGTAATACTTAGTCCTGCCATGAGTGCAAGGGACTGGACTACATGACCTCTCGAGGTCCCTTCCAGTCCGATGATTTTATGATTAACCGTTATCAACAATGAAAAGTAGGATAGGGTAAGGGCATAGAGAGAATGAAGAAATGCAGGGGTTGGGTACAGTCTAGGGGCAGTGGAGGTATCCAGATAGAGACAAGAGAGAGAAAAAACCCACCCCAAACAAAATTCATAAACAAGTTTCTTCACCCAGAAACAACTTGTACATTTAAACATTTTGGGATTTAATGTTCATTTCTTATCTCAAACACAATTACTACATTTTCCTCTAGCTCAGATCAAGGCTGAAAACAGACTTTCATCAAACTGTTTTTGAAGCTCCCAGGAACGTTGACTCCACTGGCTTTTTCTGCTGAGATTTTTATAGTAATTATAATAAAAAATCTGAAGTTGTTTCTAGTTATAACATCTATTTTCTGACAAAATCAGATGTTTAACATTTCAATTATTTTCTTTCATATTGGTTAGCTATTAAGATTTTTCTCTCCATTGTTCCTCAACTTTTTAAAGACTTTAAGTTCAAAATAGAAAGCTTGTTCCCCAGAAACGTGCAACATATGTAACGTTTCTTTTCTCAGGTAGAATAGCAGAAATGATCTCAGAAAATGAGTTGGCCCTAATTATAGGATTTCTGGAGTGCAGGAGGCACAAGCTCTAAAATATATTCACAATAAGCTTATGTATAGTCAGCAGAACCAGACAAGATTTATAATCTTGAAAATCTAATGCAGTCTGGTTAAGGGAGGACCTTGTGCCAAAAGATGAATTTTAGAAGAAATCTGTATTTGCTCGAGGCAATGTTCTGAAAGTTCACCAAGAAAGGGAAGAATACTGCTGCGTATGCAAAATAAATCAGTTTTCAAACAAGTTTTTAGTCAGTTGGCATCTTTCAGATAGCAGTAGGCAGTGGTGATATGAGCAAAGGGTTTTCCCACAGTGGGGAAAAAAAGAGAACAACAATGAAATACCATAGTTGCTCTAGAAGAAAGCCTATTAAACCCAACTGTAAAATAAGAATTGAAACTGGAATTAATAACATATTGGACACTTCTTCAAACATGTAGTGACACACACAGATGCAGTTTATAACTGTGAACCAAGTAACACAATAAATTGGCACCTGGCATTTAAACCACCACAAAACAAAGTATTGTAATTATCATCTTTATATTGACCCAAATTTTGCATTCAGATGCACGTGTCCACTGAAGTGAATGGGAGTTGTAGGAATTTATCTGCAGGCAGAATTTGGCTACTGGTAGCAATAACTCAACAAAGTGATCCCAAGTGAACAAAGAAAGTTAACCTTCACCAACAAAGCAGAGTAATAGGCTATTAGAATGCATACTTCCTGGTGCATAACAGGACAGATACATGACGTGCATGATAAGAATCAACAGGAAATTCCTCATTATCATATGGATCTCTAACCACTAAATAAATGTGTAAGTGAAGTTAAAGTTAAGAGCCAGTAATGTCACAATATCAAAGTGTCATGAATTACAATGTATTGATAAGTGTCTTTTTAGTTATTAGGTTAGATCTCCCACTAGGCAATAGGGCATTTAGGAGAATGGATCTGGAAAAGACATAATTCTGCTTAGAAATTGTATCTGTTTGACGTGGCTGTTCCTGATTTTTATTTAATCAAATACAATAAGGTTGCTAAAGCTTTGGTTTTCACAGGCAAAGTTTTAATCCCTATTGAAGTTCTCTGATCATTCTAGGACTTAATTCTCCCCTCGCTTATCCGAGTTGAAATCAGGAGAAATTCCAGTGAAGTCAATCAAATTAATTGGTGTAATGGGATAACCAAGTTTCTAATCTCATTCTGACCTCCACAGAAAGATCTCCTTATACTGCCATCAATATTGTGACTATAAGCACCAAGAACCAATTTCCAGCACTGCTGCTCCTATTTATTTTGTCTTTGTCTTTCTGCTTAGTCCATAAGTAACACTGGGATTGTACACACTGCCGGGGCAAGGGAAAAAATGGATGTAGTGGGAATACCAATGGCAGGTGCAATTTATGTGCATTGTGGAAGGAAATGCTACCAGGGATGCCATTTCTGCATCTTTCCTATTTATTCTGAAGCACTGGCAGTTTTGTTTATTGTAGGGGATGCAGTGATTTTTGGAACACATACACAGGTTCTTCCTTTGATACATTCCATTTTGTGTGGATTCAGTTCCTTTTAGTCACCTGTTCTATGTTGTCTAAATCCCAGCTTGTAAACTCATGAAGGCATTGACTATCATTGGGTTGGTTGGTTGTACAATTCCTCTCACAATGGTCCATGACTGGGGTCCTTAAACAATATTAATAATTTTAATAGTTAATCTGCCACTATAAGACATACAAACTCAAAATTCTAATTAAGAATATAAACACTCCAGAAAAACTGAAAGAAGCAAATAGGTTACTTGATTGATTCTGTTTCAGATGAAGTCCAATATATATATTTTGCTCCAAAGCCCATGCTCCATCCTTATCTTCTAAGGTCTCCCCCTATAAACAGTGAATAGTGCTGATTACATGGATATAATCCAATGAGAGCCCAATTAACATGGTATGCTCTATATGAACTTTGACCTTCTAAGCATCTCACTGTGATGCTTTATTTCCACTGTTACTTTATATCCAGCAAAAAAGCCCTCTGCTTTTTGGCTGAAGTAAAAGTCATGAGAGAAGTGTTTGTTATATAGGGGATTTCTTCCCCATTTTTATGAAGAGTGCAACAAGAGGTAAAAGGAGTTTGACACATGGGTAGCCATATGGCATGGGACACTCAGAGGCACAGACTTTCATCTTAAGACTAACAGATGTATTGGAACATAAGCTTTCGTGGGTGAATGCCCACTTCGTCGGATGCATGTAATGGAAATTTCCAGGGGCAGGTATAAATATGCAGGCAAGAAACAGCCTGGAGATAACGAGGTTAGTTCAATCAGGGAGGGTGAGGCCCTCTGCTAGCAGTTGAAGTGTGAACACCAAGGAGGAGAAACTGCTTCTGTAGTTGGCTAGCCATTCACAGTCTTTGTTTAATCCTGATCTGATGGTGTCAAATTTGCAAATGAACTGAAGCTCAGCATTTTCTCTTTGGAGTCTGGTCCTGAAGTTTTTTTTTGCTGTAAGATGGCTACCTTTACATCTGCTATTGTGTGGCCAGGGAGGTTGAAGTGTTCTCCTACAGGTTTTTGTATACTGCCATTCCTGATATCTGACTTGTGTCCATTTATCCTTTTAAGTAGTGACTGTCCAGTTTGGCCAATGTACATAGCAGAGGGGCATTGCTGGCACATGATGGCGTAAATAACATTGGTGGACGTACAGGTGAATGAACCGGTGATGTTGTAGCTGATCTGGTTAGGTCCTGTAATGGTGGTGTTGGTGTAGATATGTGGGCAGAGTTGGCATCGAGGTTTGTTGCATGGATTGGTTCCTGAGTTAGAGTTGTTATGGTGCTGTGTGTGTGGTAGCTGGTGAGAATATGCTTAAGGTTGGCAGGTTGTCTGTGGGCGAGGACTGGCCTGCCTCCCAAGGTCTGTGAAAGAGAGAGATCATTGTCCAGGATGGGTTGTAGATCACTGAAGATGCGTTGGAGAGGTTTAAGCTGAAGACTGTAGGTGATGGCCAGTGGAGTTCTGTTGGTTTTTTTCTTGGGCTTGTCTTGTAGCAGGAGGCTTCTGGGTACACGTCTGGCTCTGTTGATTTGTTTCCTTATTTCCTTGTGCAGCTATCGTAGTTTTGAGAATGCTTGGTGAAGATCTTGTAGGTGTTGGTCTCTGTCTGAGGGGTTGGAGCAAATTTGGTTGTACGTCAGTGCTTGGCTGTAAACGATGGATCGTGTGGTGTGTCCGGGGTGGAAGCTGGAGGCATGAAGGTAGGCATAGCGGTCGGTGGGTTTTCGGTATAGGGTGGTGTTAACATGGCCATCACTTATTTGTACTGTGGTGTCTAGGAAGTGGACCTCCCATGTAGATTGGTCCAGGCTGAGGTTGATGGTGGGGTGGAAGCTGTTGAAATCGTGGTGGAATTCTTCCAGAGTCTCCTTCCCATGGGTTCAGATGATGAAGATGTCGTCAATGTAGTGTAGGTAGAGGAGGGGCTTGAGTGGACGAGAGCTGAGGAAGCGTTGTTCCAGGTCAGCCATAAAAATGTTGGCATATTGTGGGGCCATGCGGGGGCCCATGGCGGTGCCACTGGTCTGGAGGTATATATTGTCACCAAATTTGAAATAGTTGTGCGTGAGGATAAAGTCACAGAGCTCAGCAATGCTGTGTCATCATCAGGGATACTGTTCCTGACAGCTTGTATTCCATCTGTGTGTGGGATGTTTGTGTAGAGAGTCTCCACATCTATGGTGGCTAGAATGGTGTTTTCTGGGTGATCACCAATGCATTGTAGTTTTCTCAGGAAATCTGTGGTGTCACGGAAATAGCTGGGAGTGCTGGTGGCATAGGGTCTGAGCAGAGAGTCTACATATCCGGATAGTCCTTCAGTGAGAGTGCCAATTCCAGAGATGATGGGGCATCTAGGATTTCCAGGTTTGTGGATTTTGGGTAGTAGATAGAATAACCCCGGTCGGGGCTCCAAGGGTATGTTGAATTGTTCCTGTGTTAGTGTAGGGTGTGTCCTGAGCAGATGGTGCAGTTTCTTAGTATATTCCTCAGTGGGATCTGAGGAAAGTGGCCTGTAGAATTTGGTATTGGAGAGTTGTCTGGCAGCCTCCGTCTGGTACTCAGACCTGTTCATGATGACAACAGCACCTCCTTTATCAGCCTCTTTGATTATAGATTCATAGATTAATAGATTCTAGGACTGGAAGGGACCTCGAGAGGTCATCGAGTCCAGTCCCCTGCCCGCATGGCAGGACCAAATACTGTCTAGACCATCCCTGATAGACATTTATCTAACCTACTCTTAAATATCTCCAGAGATGGAGATTCCACAACCTCCCTAGGCAATTTATTCCAGTGTTTAACCACCCTGACAGTTAGGAACTTTTTCCTAATGTCCAACCTAGACCTCCCTTGCTGCAGTTTAAACCCATTGCTTCTGGTTCTATCCTTAGAGGCTAAGGTGAACAAGTTTTCTCCCTCCTCCTTATGACACCCTTTTAAATACCTGAAAACTGCTATCATGTCCCCTCTCAGTCTTCTCTTTTCCAAACTAAACAAACCCAATTCTTTCAGCCTTCCTTCATAGGTCATGTTCTCAAGACCTTTAATCATTCTTGTTGCTCTTCTCTGGACCCTTTCCAATTTCTCCACATCTTTTTTAAAATGCGGTGCCCAGAACTGGACACAATACTCCAGCTGAGGCCTAACCAGAGCAGAGTAGAGCAGAAGAATGACTTCTCGTGTCTTGCTCACAACACACCTGTTAATACATCCCAGAATCATGTTTGCTTTTTTTGCAACAGCATCACACTGTTGACTCATATTTAGCTTGTGGTCCACTATAACCCCTAGATTCCTTTCTGCCGTACTCCTTCCTAGACAGTCTCTTCCCATTCTGTATGTGTGAAACTGATTTTTCCTTCCTAAGTGGAGCACTTTGCATTTGTCTTTGTTAAACTTCATCCTGTTTACCTCAGCCCATTGCTCCAATTTGTCCAGATCATTTTGAATTATGACCCTGTCCTCCAAAGCAGTTGCAATCCCTCCCAGTTTGGTATCATCCGCAAACTTAATAAGCGTACTTTCTATGCCAATATCTAAGTCGTTGATGAAGATATTGAACAGCGCCGGTCCCAAAACAGACCCCTGCGGTACCCCACTGGTTATGCCTTTCCAGCAGAATTGGGAACCATTAATAACAACTCTCTGAGTACGGTTATCCAGCCAGTTATGCACCCACCTTATAGTAGCCCCATCTAAGTTGTATTTGCCTAGTTTATCGATAAGAATATCATGCGAGACTGTATCAAATGCCTTACTAAAGTCTAGGTATACCACATCCACAGCTTCACCCTTATCCACAAGGCTCGTTATCCTATCAAAGAAAGCTATCAGATTGGTTTGACATGATTTGTTCTTCACAAATCCATGCTGGCTGTTCCCTATCACCTTACCACCTTCCAAGTGTTTGCAGATGATTTCCTTAATTACTTGCTCCATTATCTTCCCTGGCACAGAAGTTAAACTAACTGGTCTATAGTTTCCTGGGTTGTTTTTATTTCCCTTTTTATAGATGGGCACTATATTTGCCCTTTTCCAGTCTTCTGGAATCTCTCCCGTCTCCCATGATTTTCCAAAGATAATAGCTAGAGGCTCAGATACCTCCTCTATTAGCTCCTTGAGTATTCTAGGATGCATTCCATCAGGCCCTGGTGACTTGCAGGCATCTAACTTTTCTAAGTGATTTTTAACTTGTTCTTTTTTTATTTTATCTGCTAAACCTACCCCTTTCCCATTAGCATTCACTATGTTAGGCATTCCTTCAGACTTCTCGGTGAAGACCGAAACAAAGAAGTCATTAAGCATCTCTGCCATTTCCAAGTTTCCTGTTACTGTTTCTCCCTCTTCACTAAGCAGTGGGCCTACCCTGTCTTTGGTCTTCCTCTTGCTTCTAATGTATTGATAAAAAGTCTTCTTGTTTCCCTTTATTCCCTTAGCTAGTTTGAGCTCATTTTGTGCCTTTGCCTTTCTAATCTTGCCCCTGCATTCCTGTGTTGTTTGTCTATATTCATCCTTTGTAATCTGTCCTAGTTTCCATTTTTTATATGACTCCTTTTTATTTTTTAGATCATGCAAGATCTCGTGGTTACGCCAAGGTGGTCTTTTGCCACATTTTCTATCTTTCCTAGCCAGCGGAATAGCTTGCTTTTGGGCCCTTAATAGTGTCCCTTTGAAAAACTGCCAACTCTCCTCAGTTGTTTTTTCCCTCAGTCTTGATTCCCATGGGACCTTACCTATCAGCTCTCTGAGCTTACCAAAATCTGCCTTCCTGAAACCCATTGTCTCTATTTTGCTGTTCTCCCTTCTACCCTTCCTTAGAATTGCAAACTCTATGATTTCATGATCACTTTCACCCAGGCTGCCTTCTACTTTCAAATTCTCAACGAGTTCCTCCCTATTTGTTAAAATCAAGTCTAGAACAGCTTCCCCTCAGTAGCTTTTTCAACCTTCTGAAATAAAAAGTTGTCTCCAATGCAGTCCAAGAATTTGTTGGATAGTCTGTGCCCCGCTGTGTTATTTTCCCAACATATATCCGGATAGTTGAAGTCCCCCATCACCACCAAATCTTGGGCTTTGGGTGATTTTTTTAGTTGCTTAAAAAAAGCCTCATCCACCTCTTCCACCTGGTTAGGTGGCCTGTAGTAGACTCCTAGCATGACATCTCCCTTGTTTTTTACCCCTTTTAGCCTAACCCAGAGACTCTCAACACTTCCGTCTCCTATGTCCATCTCTACCTCAGTCCAAGTGTGTACATTTTTAATATATAAGGCAACACCTCCTCCCTTTTTCCCCTGTCTATCCTTCCTGAGCAAGCTGTACCCATCCACACCAACATTCCAATCATGTGTATTATCCCACCAAGTTTCAGTGATGCCAACAATGTCATAGTTGTATTTATTTATTAGCACTTCCAGTTCTTCCTGCTTATTCCCCATACTTCTCACATTTGTATATAGGCATCTAAGATACTGGTTTGATCTTTCCTCCCAGTTTTGTCCTGACCCTCCTTTCTCTCTGCCAATATAGCCCACACTCCCTCTCGTTTCCGACCCATCTCCCAGGTCTCCATGTTCCCCACTTACCTGTGGGCTTTGCTCACCTGTCCCCGTCGAACCTAGTTTAAAGCCCTCCTCACTAGGTTAGCCAGTCTGTGTCCAAATAGGGTCTTTCCTCTCCTCGAAAGGTGAACGCCATCTCTGCCTAGGAGTCCTTCCTCGAATAGCATCCCGTGGTCTAGGAAGCCAAAGCCCTCCTGGCGACACCATCTTCGCAGCCAGGCATTCACCTCCATGATGCATCTGTCTCTGCCCGGGCCCCTACCTTTGACTGGAAGAATTGAAGAGAATACCACCTGCGCTCCAAACTCCTTCACCCGTACTCCCAGAGCCCTGTAGTCACTCTTGATCCGCTCAGTGTCACACCGCGCAGTATCATTTGTGCCCACATGGATGAGTAGCATGGGGTAGTAGTCAGAGGGCTGGATAATCCTCGACAATGCCTCCGTAACGTCTCGGATACGGGCTCCCGGCAGGCAGCATACCTCCCGAGATGAAATGTCAGGGCGACAGATGGGTGCCTGAGTCTCCGACCACCACTACCCTACGTTTCCTATTCGCAGTGGTGGCAGCAGACCTCCCAGCCTTAGGGGTACAAGGCTTCTCCTCCTTTACTGTAGGGAGTGATTCCTTCTTTCCTGTATCAAGAAGAGCATAACGGTTACCTATTACCACGGCAGGAGGGTTCGGAGCAAGGGTGGAGCACTGCCTGCTGCCAGAAGTAACCAGCTGCCAGTGTCCACCCTGAGCCATCTCCTCCTCCACCAGTGGTGTATCAGCAGTCCTGTGTACTGGGACAGCTACCTCAGCTGTCTTCACATGGACACTGTCGAGGAATTGCTCGTGGATTCGGATGCTCCTCAACCTAGCCACCTCCTCCTGTAGCTCTCCCACCTGCTGCCTGAGAGATTCCACCAGCAGGCACCTCTGACATTGGATGGTCCCCCCAGCCTGGATATCAGTAAGTGGAAATTGCAAGTTACAGTCTCTGCAAAACCACACCAGGATCTGGGTAGAAGCATCCATGCTCAGGTACTCTGTCTGGCTACAGGCACAGGTGGAGGAGACAGAAGCAGTGCTGGCACAGGTGTTGCGGGTCTTCCTAACCATCGTAAGCCTCCCTCTGTCAAACTCCCGTCTGCAGCCCCCTGTCCGCTGAAAGGGTTGTTTAAGCAAGAAGTTTTGAATGTAGTTGGTTTATAGGTATTAAGGGGAATAAAGAGAAAACAGATAGAACCGGCAAGGGACCCTCGCCCCCTTCCTGCTCCCCTTCCAAATTACCTGTTAGCAGCCCCTGGTTGCAAAAGCTCCCTGGTCGTTTGTGCGCTGCTTTATAAAGCCCTGGCCTGTATGAATGCCCCGCCCACTGATTAAGGCTCAGCCACTTACCAGAGGCTTCTAGCTTTTATAATGTCAGGGTTGTTTCTGAGGCTGTGGATGGCATTGCGTTCTGCACAACTTAGGTTATGAGGCAGGCAATGTTGTTTTTCCACAATTTCTGCCTGTGCACGTCGGCGGAAGCATTCTATGTATATGTCCAGACTGTCATTTCGACCCTCAGGAGGAAACAATTCATTATTTATTGTTGCTTTGAAACAACGTACTTTCAGAATAATTCCAAAATTGTACTCTCCATTTCTTTTGTGTTATAGTAAGCTTTTTGTCATGAGGGTTGTAAACAGGATTTATTATCTTTCACCATTAAAAGTCAAGCTTTCGCATCAACCTTTCTGTTTCCTAATTACATAAGGAGGATGGCTTTTTATCCAAGTGTTTTATTTATGAATAACATTCTTTGTGTGGCTTCAGTGGACAAGTTATATTGCTCCTGACATCAGGCAGTAGCAAATTAGCTTTCAATTTAGTCTCATTCTAGTCGACATGAGATTTACTTAGTCAACATCTCTGAAATCAGAGCAAAAATAAGTCTCCATGGGTTTGAGTAATTTAGTACCTGAAACACAGGACAGAACACCTAGTGGCTTTTAACATCCTGCAGCTCTTGTTTAGATGTTCAACATGCATATGAGGTGACTAGAAAAGACAGTGAAATGGTTTGAGGCTGTGATATGGGGATGGACTCAGCTTTGTCTACATTTCATAAAACCCGGGTGCTGTTGCTGATTGATTTACCCAGTGTCTGACTATGATTGGGGTTTGGATATGGATTAGCTCGCTAAGATTTTCATCCATTTATGACTGAGACAACGCTGATAAGCAGAAGTTATATCTGCCCCCTTGATTGAGGGGGCTTGCCCACTGTTGGTTAAGTTTGCTTCCTGAGAGTCTTACTGGATCCCCAGATGCTTCTAGATGTCCAATTAGCAGCCGTGTCCATGAGTGTTTTATCTGAACTTGGCAAGAAATTTGTAACTTATTCTTTTGGCTACGGACATGACCCCTTTGTCACTTCAGGAATGTGTTACTGCAGTGCACTCTGCATGGAACTACTCCAGAAGGCTTTTAGAAATTTGTGCTAGTGCACAATGTACTGGCCTGCTCGCTTAATGGTGCTCAGAAGAAACACATTACACTAGTTCTCCATGATCTGCACGGACTTCCAGTTAATTTCCAGGAGCTGGTTAAGAGGTTGTTTTTTACCTTTAAACCCCTAACTGTTATGGGTCTTTGTTACCTAAGAAATTGAATCACTCTGTGTGTGCCAATAAATGTATTATGATCAGCAGAGGCCCTCAAGCCTACAGTCCATTTGTTTTATGGTGGTAAAGTGGAACTGGTGTGAATGTGTTTCACTAGGGTGACAGGTGTGAGGGGTCCTTTTCTTCCTTTAATTTCCCAGAGCCAGATATACTGCAAGGCCTATCTGATTTCCCAGGTTTTCCCTACAAAGTGTTGGCTTGCATTGGGGCATACAGTGGGTAAAGAGGAAGGTTTTACTTATGAATTCAGGGATTTCTTAGGAATTCTTTTTTGGACATTGATGCAACAGAATAGTCTGTATTTTTTTATGATAGTTCTGGTGCCTAAAATTTTAGGTATGTGCCATTTATAAAAGGAAATAAACAAACAAGTCATTTAAATACATTTCCTATATTTTTCCCTCATGCCTAAAAGATTGTTTTTACTTCATTCAGGCAGATGCAGATAAATCACATCTATTTATTGTACCCCATTTGGCGAGAACGAGCTTCAAGTGACTTTCTGGAGAAACCTCAATGTTCTTGTGAAGATTGGAAGTTGAGCAAAATCTATCAAACTTCCTAAGGTAAGAGAAAAAATAACCATAGCAACAACAACAAAAAAACCAAATATAAAAACCATATGAATATTATTACTACACAAGGAAGAATCTTGATGAAATGTGAATCACAATCCAGGGCAGCTTGCATTGAGTTTTACTAGTATGACAGGTATGCTTCATTGTTTATTAACCAAGGGTAAAAATAAAAAAATCTGAGGTGAACTACGGGAAATTAAACTCACACTTAAATAGGGTTACTCAAATAAGGATGTAATTTATATTTGATTAAGTGATTATATGTTATTTTAAATTCTATTTTTACAAGAATATTTTTAAAGAAATGTATAATCTAATTAATAAAATACTTGTGTGTCCATTAAACATTTGTTGAAATTCAGTGGATATGCTACTTGACTAATAATCAACGATTTGTGCGACTAAATCTGTTTTTTAGATTTAATAACATAGTTACTGCATATTATTGTGTGCTACAAGAGAAGAGTTACTGTCCAGAAAAAGATGGAAAACATATGAAACCTGTAATAACATAAACACGGATGTATACACAGGATAGTCTCCCAAACAATTATTCATGTTTTAAACTTAGTCTTGAATTCCTTGGCTAAGATTTTCAACAGTGACTAGTGACTTTGGGTAACTCAATTTTTTGATGCACAATCTGAGACATCTAAAAGGGGCTTGATTTTCAGAGGATGGGTGTTTAGTACCTTATGAAGTCTAGGCCCTTTTTAAGACTCTCAAGACAAGCACCCCAGAGTGAATGCACGTAGCATCACCGATCATTTTTGAAAATCCTGACCATAATGTAGTTATACTGGCCACAATCCCAATTTAATGCCACTAGAGAGTCCAAGAAAGAGACAGTATGATATGTTCAAACTCTAGTGAGGAAAGAAAAATATATGTTTCCTTACATGAGTTTTGTGATTTCAAGGTACTGAACTGATATACCTTAAATTCAAAATTGTGAGCAATGAAAGAAGATAGAGCACAGGTAATGATGGTACAAATTTTGCCACACTCTCCAATGCTGTATCTCAACCATGAACTGTTGGAGCCAGTTCTGTTTAACTTTCAGAGCTTAGTCAGTCCTTCATCTTTCTGCTGAGATTGTCAAGGAGGGTGCCAAGTTTGATGTGGACACGTACCCAACAGGAATTAGACTGTGGGCTTGTCTACACAAATACTTAGTTTGTGGCAAGTTGTAGTATAAATCTACCTCGCCCTAGCCTGCTACGCAAAAAGTCTGAGTGGATCGTGCTGCTGTGCACTAAAAGTCCCCTAGTGCGTCTGAATCTGCTCCCATTTCAAAGTAGGGTAGATCAAAGCACACTGTGGAACTTTTAGTGCACAGCAGCAAGGTCCACAGAGACACTTTTTGCACAGCATACTAGTGCAAGGTACCTTTACACCCCCGTTTGCCATGACGTAAGTGTTTGTGTAAGCAAGCCTGGAGACCACAATCTTCTTCCACAAAGACAGCCGTCAAATGGCAAAGACATTCAATCACTGCAAACTGAGTCTGAAACAGTAACCTAGAGGAGAAAGGCTTCATGCTCTAGTACCAATTCCAACGTGATCAACACTTGAATATTATGTTTAGACTAAACTTTCAGTGAATGGCTTTTCCCATTTGAAACATCTCATTCTTGCTGAGGTGTTTAACCAGTTTATAAAAGCTATATACTGCTGTGTAGACTCCAGTGGCATGCCATGACGCACACTAAGCATGTACTAGACATACATTGCCTTAGGCCCAGCCCAGTCAAAAATTCAGATTTTTAATACTTTCTTTTTGGGTCCTAATGTTTCTTTTGGCAGCAGCATCTGAAAAAGATGAGCAGGAGATCACACCAGCTTCAATCAACAACAACAACAATCTGGGACTGTTACATAGGCTAGAGAAAGCCCAGCAATGGCTGCTCAAGGGATTTCACAGGCCTTTGTGGAAAACATGGCATCTGTCTCACTGCTCCCTGGGGAAAAAAGAAGCTACTGCAGATATTGCCGCAATATTCAGATAAATAAAATGGACCCAGACAGTCATTCTTCACAGCATGGGAGAACTTAAAGGAAAAGTAGATGCAATGGATGCTAAATTGGATAAATTAAACAAACGTGTGCATGCAGCAGAGAAAAGAATAAGCAACATAGCTGAAAGGGAAGCTGAAAAAGAGATCTATGCGATGAGAAAGGTTGTTGATTATTTTTTTGGGTTGGACAAAACAGAGAAATTAGAAAACAGGACTCATTGTACTTGTGTTAGAATTATTGGAAAAGAAGTAGAGAATTGGATAATGTGACTCTCTTTGTTCAAAAACGGATCAATGAGATTTTAAAATGTGACAAGGAAGAAGATTTTGAATGAGAAAAAGCCCAAATAGTCCAAAGGGCCAAATCTGAGCCACTAAGAGACCTCGTGATAATGCTGCTGAGATTCCAAGTTAAAGATTATATACTAACAGAATTATGACAGACTGACAAAGGCTTAAATCAAGATAAGCAAATGTTCCTTTATCCAAACCTCAGCATAGAAATGTGGTGCACAGGCAAAGAATGGAGCAGGTTCACAGACTAGCTGGTGAGAAAGGGACTGGAGCTGGCAGTGTAGTATTAAGTTACTATTTGATTGCTAGAGAAATTTTTCCAACTCATCTCAAGACTTGTAAAATTTTGGATTAAATCAGTTTGCAATTCCCCAACATGGTGCCTGAAATAGAAGACAGAAAATTCTCCCTTCCTACTGAAATATGTGATTGTGTCTCTTCCTTAAGAGTTGTCCACCTGTTAATTATGTATTGTTATGGAGGGAGTTATCAGAAGGCACTGTTACACATTGTCTTACAAGTTCTTTTTTTTTGTGTGTGTGCAGAATATACTCAGTGAAGAAATGCTATATTGCTGAGAGGTTTTTTTACATAGAGACTTTTGGAAGGAGCTGTTGCAAACAGTGACAGTTTGCTGTCTGCTTTAATCTCTCTAACTTGAGACAGTTCTTGGGGCAGAGATGCTTCTTGGGAACTGAGCATTGGTATATGGGCTGAAATTTCTGAAAGATGGCATGTTGTATGTGCCCTCCATTCAAAGATTAGTTTATATAGTGCAGTGGTTCCCAAACTTGTTCCACCGCTTGTGCAGGGAAAGCCCCTGGCGGGCTGGCCCAGTTTGTTTACCTGCTCCGTCCGCAGGTTCGACCGATCGCAGCTCCCACTGGCCGCAGTTCGCTGCTCCAGGCCAATGGAAGCTTCTGGAAGCGGCAGCCAGTACGTCCCTCGGCCCGCGCCGCTTTCTGCAGCCCCGATTGGTCTGGAGCAGCGAACCACTGCCACTGGGAGCCGCGATCTGGCGAACCTGAGGAAGTGGCAGGTAAACAAACTGGCCCGGCCCGCCAGGGACTTTCCCTGCACAAGCAGACGAACAAGTTTGGGAACCACTGATATAGTGTATATAAAACAAGATATACTAAAAAATGCAAGGCTCATCATCACTGATTTCTTCTCCAATGGGAAACCAATCTGCAAGGCTCCAACATCAGCAATGTTTCAGCAGAGAGGTGAATAAATACTTCCATGTTAGTAGTGACATTTTTATTGTTAAGAGAGTTTGTTACCTCACATATTTTTTGTTTAACAATAGCATGTGTTTGCAAAGAGGCTTATTTCGTTCTTTTTGGTTAAAGTGGTTGCTTTTGCCACATTTAAGATCATGTACAATAATGTTGTTGGCAACGTGCATAACAGTGCCTATCCACTTTTGAAAATTTCGAATGGTCACTACAAATATACAGCGTCATACCCAGGGAAGTGGTGTATCTTTTGAAATCTTCAGATCAAGCCTGCATGCCTTCCTGGGAGACATGCTTTAGTTAAACACAAGCTATTAGACTTAGCAGAGAGGTAACTGGATGAAATTTTATGAGCTGTGTTTATACAAGAGGTCAGACTAGATGATCTAATGGTCACTTCTGGTTTGAATCCATTAATCATTTAAGACCTGATTTAGCAAAGCACATAATTGATTTTAAGCACATTAAACCTCAATAAGAATCAGTACCTTTGTGCAAAAAAGGAAGATTTTTTTAAATTAACAAAGTATTTCCTTTCCAATTATAGGAAGGGATGGTAGCACCACTTATTAAGGATGTCCAACATGTCCTAATATGAACCCCTGTTTTTAGTTGCCTATAACTTTGCAAACTTTAACAGTTTAGGCCAAAATTTTCCGTACTGGGTGTCTGCCTAAGGTTGACATTTTTGGAAAAATTCAGCCAAACCAGTTCAGTCATTTCTGAGAATGAGGTATGGGGGAAAATACATTGTTTTGCCCATGTGAAAAAAATCTTGAGACTTCTTTTAAAATGCCCTAGTGCCTCCATGATTTGGAGTAGCAACTTAAAATTTGGCAGGAGGGTAGCTTTTGTGTCAGGAATTTGCCATGTACCACCCCCATGAAAATCTACCCAAATTTGACCAAGTTATAAGCCTTGGAAAAATCAGCTGGCACGTGCTCAGTAGAGACTTTGGTAGAGTATAACAGCTAAAATCTGCAGATTCCTTCCTCAATTGCTTGAGCCTCTCACACTCCTAGTGCTGACCAGATGGTGCATGTGCCATCGACCCAGAGCATGCTCCAATCTGGGGCTCTGAAGGACTTTTTCTGTAGTGAATGCTCTCAGTTTCTCTGGCCTGTGGTGGGGGTGGGCACTGGGCACTGTGCTCTCAATGACTTTTCTGCTGGCTCCCTGGAATGAGGAGGAGGAAACCATCTGACTGAAATGCAGAGGAGACAAAAGGATTAGGTTGGGTCTGGAGAGAAAAGCTCAGTATAGATAGCCCTCACTCTTTCTCACATGTGCTGTGGATCTGTAAGAGGGGTGTCATCCTCCACCAAGAAGCAGGTGATATGTTTTTTGATGCCCATCCTCTTCTGCAGAGCAAAGAAGTGCGAGCTGTGATCTATCTCCTGAAGGATCTGGATACGTGACTGGACAAAAGAGCCTCTAGCCTAATAGTCATCGAGGTCTTGGAGCTCATCCGAGTTCTCCCAATGCTCTCTGCAGAAGGCAGGTTCTCAGGGTTGGCATTCAGATGCTCCTCCAGCTCCATGAGCTCCCACTGCAACTGCTCCATTGCTGCATCCCTCCTCTGGCTGGTTCCCTGGGTATAGTCAGGGCAAAAGAGCTTTACATGCATCTTCCCTACTGTGACATTACACTCCATATTCTTCATAGAAATATGGTTATGATATGAATATGGCATAACTAAGGTATACTTTATGTAAGATGTCTCATGTAAGACATCATTGGAAAGGTTATGATTTACTGGATGTGATTATCCAATTTGTAGGCATGTATCATTTTTGTATCTAAAGTTAGGAATATTGATTCTGTAACAATTACAACTGTATGTGTACGTGGGGGGGAACACCCACCATACAATAGGCAACCCTCCTGAATGACCCATTTAAGAAGGACAATAGAACTCAGAAGATACTACATCTCTCTCCTTCCTGAGAGGCATCCTGGAATGTAGCTGCGACACTACAAGGTCAGGTGATAATGTCACCTGATACAAAATACCCCTTGGACACTGCTGTAGAAGGATAGGGATCAAACAGAGGATTCCTCCTTAGATAAATCCTTTTAAAGATGGGGAGGGGGTTGATCTGGACTCTCCTCCAATGCCTACCCAAGAAGAAGGACTGCTGAAAGGACCTGAAGGGACAAAGGAACTAATCTGAAAGGAAAGGCAGGGTTGGCATTCCATCTCCACCCTCTGTCCAGATTGAGACAGAGGTCCAGTCTGTAAGAAGAAATAACTGGAACTCTGAGCTACAGAAACCCTGCATCCTGCCTAATTCAACATTTAGGGTGAGAAATTACATTTTGTAACCTGTTTCTTTAACGAATCAAGCTTAGTTTGTGTGTTTTGTTTTATTTGCTTAGTAATCTGCTTTGTTTTGTTTGCTATCACTTATAATCACTTAAAATCTGCCTTTTGTAGTTAATACATCTGTTTTGTTTATTATTAAACCTGGTTTGTGCAATTTCTAACTGGGGGTGGGGCAAGAAATTGTGCATATCTCTCTTCCCATTGAGGAGGAGGGCAAATTTTTATGAGCTTGCGCTGTGCATATCTTTCTATACAGCGCAAGAAAATATACCTTTGGATGTGCACTCCCAGGGAGGTTGGGCACCTGAGTGTGGGGCAAGTCCCTTAAGCTGAGTCTTCCCAGAGCTGATCTCAGTGTCTGTGTCTTTCTGCAGCTGGGTGTGGCCCTGCCTGTGTGTGCTAGAGGAGGCTTAAGAGCCTGGCTCAGCAAGACACATTAAAGGGGGCCAGGCTGGAAGAACAGGTGGTCTCAGTGGTATCTCAGTAAATCAGGTGGCACCTTAAGGGGAGCCAACCCTCCATACTCACATCTCACCATCTCTGCACTGAGGAAAAGGTGTGACTCTGCTCTCACCAGGCCAAAACTTCTTGAAGGACACTATGAGGCCCACGTTCTCCAACAGGCTGTTGTTAAAATGCCAATATGGCCATCCCAACTGCCTGGGTGGGAGAGTGACCTTCACAGAAACTAAATGATGGTCCAGGAAGGGGGTCAGCTGAATATCAGAGGAGTGGGCCACAAGATGTTAAGCATGAGATGTAAATTCTGTACAAATGGGAGTAGCGCAACTGTGCTGCCTTCACCCAGATGAAGGTGAAGGAGGTGGCATCATCTGGCTGCTGGTCATGCCTAACATCCACCAGGGAGTGACAATCAAAAATCCCCCCGAGTATGTGAGTGGTGGGCCAACACGTCTGTTTCCTGATGTTTCCCGGGTGGTGTTAAAGTCCCTGCCCAGAACCAAGCACTCATGAAGAGCCAGGGGATGGAGGGAAGCAGACATAAGAACATAAGAAAGGCCGTACTGGGTCAGACCAAAGGTCCATCTAGCCCAGTATCCTGTCTACTGACAGTGGCCAATGCCAGGTGCCCCAGAGGGAGTGAACCTAACAGGTAATGATCAAGTGATCTCTCTCCTGCCATCCATCTCCACCCTCTGACAAACAGAGCTAGGGACACCATTCCTTACCCATCCTGGCTAATAGCCATTAATGGACTTAACCTCCATGAATTTATCCAGTTCTCTTTTAAACACTGTTATAGTCCTAGCCTTCACAACCTCCTCAGGCAAGGAGTTCCACAAATTGACTATGCGCTGTGTGAAGAAGAACTTCCTTTTATTTGTTTTAAACCTGCTGCCCATTAATTTCATTTGGTGGCCCCTAGTTCTTGTATCATGGGAATAAGTAAATAACTTTTCCTTATCTACTTTCTCCACATCACTCATGATTTTATATACCTCTATCATATTCCCCCTTAGTCTCCTCTTTTCCAAGCTGAAAAGTCCTAGCCTCTTTAATCTCTCCAAATATGGAACCATTCCAAACTAATCATTTTAGTTGCCCTTCTCTGAACCTTTTCTAGTGCCAGTATATCTTTTTTGAGATGAGGAGACCACATCTGTACGCAGTATTCAAGATGTGGGTGTACCATCGATTTATATAAGGGCAATAAGATATTCTTCGTCTTATTCTCGATCCCCTTTTTAATGATTCCTAACATCCTGTTTGCTTTTTTGACCGCCTCTGCACACTGCGTGGAAGTCTTCAGAGAACTATCCATGATGACTCCAAGATCTTTTTCCTGATTCGCTGTAGCTAAATTAGCCCCCATCATATTGTATGTATAGTTGGGGTTATTTTTTCTTATGTGCATTATTTTACATTTATCCACATTACATTTCATTTGCCATTTTGTTGCCCAGTCACTTAGTTTTGTGAGAACTTTTTGAAGTTCTTCAGTCTGCTTTGGTCTTAACTATCTTGAGCAGTTTAGTATCATCTGCAAACTGATAGAAGCACACCAGCTCCAAGCTTGATACTGGGGTATAAATGTTGACATGGTTTAAAAGCAGCCTCTGTACATGGACCCAGAAGTGCAGCATATGGCCTAGCCTTGGGCCGTAGGCCACGTGAAGTTGCTCTGAGGTGACTGAAACATACTGTCCCCCCTCTCCAGCCATCAGCTGGCTTTGGTGGCCAGATCAGTGAGAGTCTCCTGCAGAAAAATCACAGAATACCTATGCCAAAAGGTAGGAGAGGATGTGGCACCTCCAGAGACTCACCCTACAACCTTGCATGTTTAACCAGGGAAAAATGAAACCCTTCATTGGAGAGAGGGCTGAGGATCATCACAGACAGTGGCATTTCCAACACCAGCAGGTCCAGGCAGCAACCCATTCTCCGCCTTATAGCTGAGTAGAGTGCTATGGGAGCTACCGGGCCCCCTGGTACTGTCTAGAATGCTGACTCTTTGGCCTCCCCTTGAAAGGCCCCCATGGAGTTAAGAACGAGATAGCATCTCCTGCACTGATGGAGAGCGAGCTGCACCTTTCTCCCGGAGCTATGTATGACCTCCAGTAATGAGTACAGCTTGTCCTGAGATAGAGTGGGGGCAGAGAAGTTTTGTGGGCTCAACAGAACTCACAGCTTCCTAGTCATCTTCAGTCGGGCCCTGCGTCGTTCCAGCTTTGACTCCCAGGGAGGAATGACTCCCCTCCCACCTGTACATCAGCCAATGTGGAGAGCCGGTGTAGCACCTCCGGAACCACATGGTCTGTCACATTCCCCCACACAGTCAGAGGGATCACTGCAGACCCAGAGGGAGGATGCAGGGCACAATGAATACTGCCTCCTGGGTCATGCTCAGATGGCAATGGGGGATTTCCCAAAGAGTAGAAGAAAAATTAGAGTCCAAACGCCCAGGGAAAAACCTCTCTGGGGTGCAACACCACCATGGCAGATTCAACAGAACTAACACATCCTTTGTCCTTGGCCCCAGGCCCAGTGCTGCTAACCTAGTGTTGGCAATCACCTCCATGGGGTCATGACTCCTGGGCTCTAAATCTGCAATGGGCTCAGGGCTGAATTGTTCTGCCTCAGCTGCCCAGCTGCTTGGCACCAACCAGTGACGTCACCGCAATGGGCTCGATGGCTGAAAGGCAACACTGTCATTTCCTGGGCCAGGACTGGGGCCAAGGGGTACCTCTAAAGTGGGAGCTGGGTCAAGGGCAGGAGAAGAATGGGGCAGGCCTCAGAATAGCTGCGGTACCAACACTGGGCCCAAGTGGAAATGGTCATGCACACCTTGGTCACCAGGTGTCAAATCCAGGGCTCCAATCTCCCGCAAACTGTCTTGGAGGCCCCCACTCTGAGTCCAACCTCCTGGCAACTGAGGAAGAAACCTCAACCCTGGTGCCAACCGGGGAAAGAAGTTAAGTACACAGGGACCCTGCTGGCAGCCTTTTCCACTGCAAGGTCCTCTGGTAGGGGGGGAAAACAACAATAATGTCCCCCCTTCAGAACCGCCTTCTCAGCTGGCTCCACCCACTGAACTTTCTCAAGGGGGCAGTAAACGAGGCTCAACAGCAACATCAGCATCATTCCCTGAGGATGGTAAAGGGGATGCCTCCTCCCAGGGCCATCCCTGGTGGGGGGGGCGTGGCCCGGGACAAGTCAGCCTGTATGGGCCCTCCATGGGGCAGGGGCAGCTCTGGGTCTCCCCCAGGGGCAAACTGTGCTATCAAGCATATATTTCAAGTTCTTTTGTCAATGTGACATGCATACCCTAAATCATTTTATTGGGCTGAACTGGGAAATTCTCTGCTGATTTGTAAAACTAGACAAAATGTTCTAATAGATTATTCTAAATTTGCTGGTGATAAAATGACTTGAACAGAAATACTCACATGACTAAACTGAGCCAGATTTGGTCCATTATGGTAGTAGCTCAAGTGATGGGGAATTATGTAACTGTTATGGTTGGAGGCAATAATGAATGTTTTCAGACCCATGATTATTAAGAATGTTAACCAGATGTTTAGTAAGCACAACTATGACCAATCATTAATTAATATGAAATGTATTTGTGTCACTAAAATATTAGGATAGATTCCCAGTTTGAGATAAGATCCTCAATCAGTACATAAATCTATGCAGCTCCATTGACTTTACTATAGCTATGCCAATTTTGCCAGCTGATGATCTGGCCCAGAAAACACAGGAATTAGAGAAATATCCCTTTTCTATTTTTCAATATTTATATTTAAAATATTTTGCCATTAAACGTGCTATGTGAGGAAAGCTCAGTGTGCCTAGAAAGTGAAAAAATAGAAGAAATCACACTGAGGGAAAATATAGACAAAAAAGATTTATTATCAAGGGTTTATATACGAAGGAATTATGTACAAAAAATAGAAACTGCTGTATATACTTTTGGCAACAAGGCACTTAAGTCTCAGAAGGAGAAAGCAAAAGTATAGCATCATATGCAACAGAACGTTTAGCATCACACATGACAAAAGAAATTCCAGCAAAAAATGGTATGAGACTACAGATACACAGATTATGTAACCTAAACAATGATACCTCAACTGGCAGTTGGGAAAACTGTGGTACATAAAGAACTTTTATTGTCTGGGATGGTTTTTGACCAGATATTTTTAGCATTTGGTCCACAGTTTGGAACATTAAAAACAAGTCTGGACTTTCCATTGAAAATAGGCAATGTTTTTTTGGGACATTATCACCAGTTTACCATGATAAATAGTTGTAAAGACCTCTGCAATTATCTTCTCCTTGCTTCCCAGAATATTATAACAAAGGCTTGGAAACAAAAGGCACCTCTAACAGGAAACGAGTAAATTAATAAAATATGGTTTATCAAAAATATGGCAATTTTGTCTTTACGAGAGATATAAAAGTTAGAGTATTTTGAATGATTGATCATTTGGAGTTCCTTAAATTAAGGGACTAAGCATTGACAGGCAGGTTCATAAGCATAAGATTTATTGATCATGTCTGCACTGTATGAATATTCACACAGCATTTCCTAAACCCCCAGGGCACAATCCTGAGTTGGTGTGAATATGCATAGCTGCATTGACTTCAAGTTCTCTTCATTAGTTGCTCCAAATTCCTGGCCAGAAATTTCAGGCGGTATCCCCAGAATATTACACAGCACAACCTGTATCTATTTTTATATAATCTGCAGTGAAATTCATCCTGATGTGAACACCCAATGTATAGCCAACTGCACCATTTAAGTTCTGCATAGGGGCATCATGATAAAGCAGACACACACAGGTGTACCAGGACATCCCTATATATGGAGGAAAGGGTCCCCTTGTTGGCTTCACATAACCAAGAGCAGAAATCCATGAAGGGGGGAAACTAGGAGTGGGACAAAGGAGGGACTGTGTATCCACGTTTCTGTGGACCCCTTGGCTACAGCTGGACAGGGTCTGTAGCTAGTATTTAAACTCTATGCCTTGGAGAAATGGATTCCACTTCCCTACCTCTCAACACTCCACAGAGTGGGTTTATGGAGGTGGAGTGCATTTCACTCGGGGCAGAACCCATTGCAATGCAGGCTATTCAAAAGACTATGCATCAGACTCCTATTTGCAAGCTAAATATGCATATTAAATATTAATATCCAGCAAAAGGTGACTACAGTCTATCTGTTATGCTATAGTGAACTTAGATGAGAACTCAGAAAGCACTTAGGCTAAATAATACATGATTAACATGTCATACAAAGGAGTGCATAGTGTTATTTTAATTTGTTTTCTTTTTCTTTTTCTTTTCTCTTTCTTAGTTTTTTTCCTTATTCTTTTCACGTGATATTATTTAACCTCAGTTCTCCTATGAGTTGGGAATAACTCTTGTTTTATTTATGGGCTGTGATAGAGTTCAGTCTAAAAGTTAATAAGAAAATTAAGTGCTATACTGCTGTATCATTGTGTTGCTGACATTTAAAGGAAAGGGACTCTAGGTTTTTGCCTCTTTCTCAAACACACATGCACACATACACATGTAGTACATCTATTAATTAAAATGTGTATGATTAATATATTCATTTAAATACAAATGGAGCATTAAGAGCATATTAATAAATATTCAACTACTATTTAATAAAATGAGATCCTATTATAAACAGTGTACATAATAATAGTAATAGAAGAAGAAGTAACAACAGCCACTAAATCAAAAGGGACTGCATGGGTATAACTGAGGACAGAATTATGAAGAGCTGTTCTTAATAATAAATTGGTATGTATTTAAGACTACATTCAGTCAAAGTTCTCTTATCGGTAGATCACCCCGTCTTTCACTGTTATGTAAGGAAATAATTGTCCTGTCAACAGTTTTGTTTGTTGCACCTTACTATTAATATTAGCTGAGAGTTGGATTGCCCTCTCAAATGGTAAAACCTTTGGCATGGGACTATAGAAGAGTAGCAGGTTGCTACCAAATCACACAAATCCCCATCTGGAGGCCCTGTTTTCCACACTCCTCCATGCCAACAGCAGTTCTGGCCCTATTCCTTGACAGCACAGCTTCATTGCTACCAGTGCCTGCCCTGGTCACAGTTGCCTGGAGGAGCTTGCACAAAGAGGGATCCTTGCTGTGAAGGGGAATCTGCAAAACTGGGGGTACAGCCCTGTTCCTGCCCCATGCACTCTCCTCCTGACCATCCAATCCCTGTCCCTCCTGGCACAGAGATCTTAACACAATAAATCGTCCTCTGTGAGGTCTGGGCAAGGAGGAAACCCTGACACAGAGGTGGCTGACTCTTCCTTCCACATGAGAGGTGGGAGGGCCACTATTCATGCTATCTTATGATGAAATATTAGCCATTAAAGCTAGCATGCCGCATGTTGTCAGTTGTTTAATTTAATAGCTTTTACCTTCAGGTTTCCAGCCACTTCCATCCCTTCTGCAGTACATAATTAAAATCAAGCTCTAGACTTCCTACAGGTATATAGGCACAGTAGTCAACAATAAAAAGTAATCATTAACAAGAGTCTCAAACTGTGGTATCTGAGACACTGTCATATTTCCCTAACAATAGACACTGCAGTGTCTCAGATACTATGGTACAGTAACTATTGGTAACTGATGACTTTGAATACACTGCTCTACAGCCAAAATGCTTCTGAAATAAATGTAGTCAAACTTTACTAATTCTGGGTCACTGAGAACGAAAATGATGCTTAAAATTGTTGATTGGCTCTAGTTTTCAAGATATGCTATTGGGTCAGTATATACGACCCTTGACTTGGGAATGGCGGAGGATAAGTGAGTTATAAAGGGAAGGGATCTCAATTTAAACCAGAAATGACTAAAATACATCTTTGACTGGATCTATGACTAAATCTATGACTGGGTTTGGACAGTACTTGCTTTTTAGGCAAAACAATGAATGAATGATGCAATCTGAAGCTGGTATTGCATCATACATGATATGAATTGCATCATGTTATTCCTAGAAGTCATGGATGATGCAATCATAACTAAGCTTACATCACTCTGCTGAACAAATTGCCCTATATCAGCTCTAAAAATCATACAGTGTCGTGCTCTCTTATTTGTCAGTGTTCGATTTTGCAAAGGGACACATTTCTGTTTAGCCAAAGTGAGCAGAGATGCCTCGTACTTGTGTGAACAGTGCAAATAACTTCTGCTATGTTTGTGGTGAAGTGACTTTTGCATCACAAAAGCACAGTATCATCACTATGGTTAAGAAAGCCTATCACCTTTATTTTGGCTGTAAAATTGGAGATCAGGACAAGAGGTGGGCCCCACACATATGCTGCAACACTTGTGCAACAAATCTTCGCCAGTGGTTGAACAGGAAAAGGAAATCTATGCCTTTTGCAGTGCCAATGATTTGGAGAGAGCTAACAGATTATACCAGCAATTGTTACTTCTGCATGGTGCCTCCAGTTGGGAAAGGTGTGTCAAAGAAGAAAAAGTGGACTGTGCATTATCCAAACATTCCATCAGCTATACGCCCAATATGCCACGGAGGAGGACTGCCGGTTCCTGATGCACCAGAATCATTCTCACTTGAGTCAGACGAGGAAGAGGAAGAGGATGAAACTTCTGGTCCTGAACCATCAATGTCACAGGACCCACATTTTCTCCCATCCTCCTCCTCCTGAACCACACCTCATAACACAATGTGAACTGAATGACCTTGTCAGGGATTTGGAACTACCCAAGAGTAAGGCAGAGCTGTTGGGCTCCAGACTACAGCAGTGGAATCTCCTGGCAGGTGATGTTAGGGTTTCCAGGTTGTTGCTCTCTTGCTTGGTCTGCAGACTGGATACACAAAGTACTGCTGTTTTCTCTGCGAATGGGATAGTCATGCAAGAGATTCCCACTACATCAAGAAAGATTGGCCACTCCGACAGTCATTGGAGCCTGGGAGGAAAAGTGTTCAGCATCCACCACTTGTTGAATCAAGGAAGGTTTTGTTACCACCCTTACACGTCAAGCTGGGTCTGATGAAGAACTTTGTCAAGGCCATTGACAAAACACAAGCAGCTTTCAAGTACCTCCGTGGAAAATTTCCAAGGTTAAGTGAAGCTAAGATAAAGGAAGGTGTCTTTGTTGGTCCTCAGATTCGTGAACTTCTTCGAAATGATGCATTTGACCATGCACTGAATGGCAAGGAAAAGACAGCATGGAAAGCCTTCCAGTTAGTGGCAATAAATTTTCTCTGAAACAACAAGGCAGACAACTACAGGTTGTTGGTGGAAAACCTCCTCAAGGCATACAAAAGCCTTGGTTGCAACATGTCACTAAAGACACATTTTTTGCACTCTCATCTAGATTTTTTTCCACCAAACTGCGGAGCAGTGAGTGACGAGCACGGCGAGTGATTTCACCAGGACATTGCAACAATGGAGAAACGCTATCAGGGCAAATGGAGCCCATCAATGCTTGCAGACTATTGCTGGACAGTGACAAGAGATGCTCCATTTAATGAATAGAAGAGATAAGCCAAGAAGCGCCGAGTAGACACTGAATAGGATTAAACTATGTATAGAATAGTTTTTTGCCTTTTGTTTCATAATCAATTTTATTTATATAACCCTTTTGCTGATTTTTAAAGTGTTACATAATCAGGACAGGTGAAATATTACCATGTAAAGCAACCACAAACACATGAAAAGACCTAGGTTTACAATTTATGATTAAAACTCTACTATCTACACAATATACATAGACATAAAATGTAAAAACTTAAATATCTTAGAAACAGTAGCCAATCAGTTGTATTAATTGTCATATTTGAATTCAGCACATCAAAATACATAATAAATAGCACATTTTATCTCTGAAGCAGACGACTTCTCAAAAATTGTAGGCCAGTGATATCAGGGTTGGAAGGGACCTCAGGAGGTCATCTAGTCCAACCCCCTGCTCAAAGCAGGACCAATCCCCAACTAAATCAACTTTTTAATAGGATTCACTGTATTCCTTTTATAACTTTAGAAAGTATGTCATGGGAAACGAACTCCAGTCAGGGAGCGTTGCCCATGTGAAAGTTTCTGGCCCCAAATTTTCCGGTTTTGATTTTTTGTCAAGTTGAAACTTTTGGGGGAGGGAGAGGGCGGGAAATCCTCTTTTCTGACCAGCTCTACTCAGCACCTATTCATTTAATATCAGGGATGTTTATGCATCAAACTCAGCTGACTGATAGTAGGTGCAGGTTTGTAAAATTAAAAAGGACTTGCTTGAAACATAATTTCAATGGCTTTGCAGGATTACTATTATGAGGTTTCCTTACCAAAACATTTCATAACATTAATATGAAATGAGTCAGTTCTTACCTTGATTGACATGGTAACCAAATGTTAATGTTATAAAAAAGAAGGCTTCTTTGAGCAAGGAAACGTCAGAAAAAATGTTAGTCACATTATATAAAGCTTAACAAAGTTAAATCCACATGATAGCATGCTAACCTAACAGCAAGAAGAGCACAGGACATCAAAACATTCAAATATATACAATATAAATATGTTTCTCTTAACCATTCATATTCATCTTTGTATACATTCAAATATTTTCTTATTTTATTGATTGTTGTATTTATTTTAAATTGCTACACTTTCTTTAACTTTTAAAAAATATTATTTTTTCTGCAAAGAAAATACTCTATATTCCAGAATATACATAGGCAGATTCTATTGTCAGTTTCACTGATATAAACCCGTTGCATCCCATTAAAAGAAATTGGGCCAACGAATCTATGCCAGAAAAAAATTAGGAAGAATTTGATTAAACTTAAAATCTGCAAGTTAATTTAAGAAGCTGCTGATGAACACTGTTACCTTAACAAATAAAAAAAAATGACATTAAAAATGAACAATTCTTGAAGTAATCGAAGTTAAGAGCTATTACACATTCAATCAGTATTGCATATGGGCTATATATCAGCTATTGGGAATACCGTTAGTAGCAGCAGCTTCTCGTGAGAACATTGACCTAGTGGTATTGATCTGCACTGCCATGTAAGAAATTTAGTGGGATTATTTTATTCCAGTCTCTTAATCCTTGAGCTTTCAATAGGAGACTTCTCTTTGACTCAGTAGAAACTTCCAACTCAACACAGGTGGTTTTATATAGATGGTAGACCTAATTCTCTTTACACTAAGGTCCCTTTATACCATTCTGGCTTTGCATAGGGGCTTTAAAATGGATGTTAATGTAATTTACTCTCACTTTTAAGGCCTCTTTACACTGCTGGAATGGTGTAAAATGGAATTAGAATAAATGAGAAGCAGACCTGGTTTTTCTTGTATTGTGGCACTTTTTGTGTTTTTAATCATGTTTTTATAAAGTATGTATTATTAACCCTGGGGTGAGGAAGAAAGGAGATGCATGCTGTATACATTGAATTATTATTATTTCTTCAAGGTTGCAAAATCTCACAGAAGTGTCTTGTAAATCTCCATTGCCAAGAAACTAGACCTCTACCTTCTCAAATTCCTATTCATGGACCTAAATTATAAAAGGATTTTGGCAGCTATCCTTATTCTTCCAGCATATATGTAATAATACTTAGCGCTATTCCTCTTAAAAACATTTTACAAGCATTAACTAACACTAATTAATCCCCTAATAGCCCAAGGAGGAACAATAAGTAAGTATTATTATCCCCATTTTAAAGATGGGGAACTTGATTATGCTTCCACTTATGCTCGTATAAATCTGGAGTAACTCCACTGAAGTGAATGGAAATTACACCAAGGTAAAATCGACGTGAGGTCAGAATCTGTCCCAGGGAGACTGAAACAGACAAGTAAAGTAATTTGCCCAAGGGAGGGAGTCATTTTCAAAACTGACATTGGAATTTAGGATTTCCCACCTCCCAGACCTGCAGTCTGACATCTCACTGTACAAAAGCAGAGCTTTCTGAAGTTGGCAGCATCTGCTTTAATTGACAGATCAGAGGATTGTTTTTCTCTAATAATTTTAGTCTCAGTGATTCTTGTGAGTACAGATGTTCCATGCTTATTTCTTAAAAATTGAAAAATACTTCCATGCTTAAGACAATAGTGCTCAGATAGCATGTAAAATATGGCATATGTGTGATTGTTATGCACTGGACTTACAATGCTGGCATATTTGACAGTAATAAAAAATCGGGGGAAGGTTCTAGGGAGGTAAATTATACATTTGTATGTTCTTTAAACTTTGATTGTAGGGGGCTGCTGTATTATTATTGTCAAACTCAGAGATGCAAAGAACAGCATGCTTTCAAAAGTCTTTGCCAATGGCCAAGACCAAAGCTTTTAGGAATGACACCCTCCTCCTGTGAGCTTTGATATTAATTCTCAAAAAAAAAAAATTTGATTTTCAAGTGAAGCAAATAACACTGCCAAAAAAGGCTAAGTAAAGTCAAACAGAAATAGGTTGGTGAGCAGATACGTCAAAAATATTATATCAGAACTAGGGCTGTCAAGCGATTAAAAAAATTAATTGCTCGATTAATCGCACTGTTAAACAATAATAGAATATCATTTATTTAAATATTTTGTATGTTTTCTATATTTTCAATATATTGATTTCAATTATAACATGGTATACAAAGTGTACAGTGCTCACTTTATGTTTATTTTTGTTTACAAATATTTGCACTGTAAAAAAACAAAAGAACTAGTATTTTTCAATTCACCTAATACAAGTACTGTAGTGCAATTTCTTTATCATGAAAGTTGAACTTACAAATGTAGAATTATGTACAAAAAAACCTGCTTTCAGAAATAAAACAATGTAAAATTTTAGAGCCTGTAAGTTCACTCAGTCCTACTTCTTCTTCAGCAAATTGCTCAGACAAACAAATTTGTTTGCATTTGCAGGAGATAAGGTTGCCTGCTTCTTATTTACAATGACACCTGAAAGTGAGAACAGGCGTTCTCATGGCACTGTTGTAGCCAGTGTCACAAGATATTTATGTGCCAGATGTGCTTCAACCACCATTCCAGGGGACAAGCGTCCGTGCTGATGATGGATTCTGCTCAATAACAATCCAAAGCAGTGCGGACTGACGCATGTTCATTTTCATTATCTTAGTCAGATGCCACCAGCAGAAGGTTGATTTTCTTTTTTGGTGGTTCGGGTTCTGTAGTTTTCACATCGGAGTGTTGCTCTTTTAAGGCTTCTGAAAGCATGCTCCACACCTCATCCCTCTCAGCTTTTGGAAGGCACTTCAGCTTCTTAAACCTTGGGTTGAGTGCTGTAGCTATCTTTAGAAATCTCACATTTGTACCTTCTTTGCGTTTTGTGAAATCTGCAGTGTTCTTAAAATGAACAACATGTGCTGAGTCATCATCTGAGACTGATAAGATGAAATATCTGGCAGAATGCGAGTAAAACAGAGCAGGGGACATGCAATTCTCCCCCCAGGAGTTCAGTAACAAATTTAATTAACACATTTTTTTAATGAGCGTCATCAGCATGGAAGCATGTCCTCTGGTATGATGACTGAAGCCTGAAGGGGCATATGAATTTTTAGCATATCTGGCACATAAATACCTTGCAATGCTGGCTACAAAATGCCATGCAAATACCTGTTCTCACTTTCTGGTGACATTGTAAATAAGAAACAGGGGGTTGGACAAGAGGACCTCCTGAGGTCCCTTCCAACCCTGATATTCTATGATTCTATGATTCTTAGAATTCTATGATTCTAAGAGGGCAGCATTACCTCTTGTAAATGTAAACAAATTGTTTGCCTTAGCGTTTGGCTGAACAAAAAGTAGGACCGAGTGGACTTGCAGGCGCTAAAGTTTTACATTGTTTTGTTTTTGATTGCAGTTATGTAACAAAGAAAAACTAAATTTGTTTAAGTTGCACTTACACAACAAAGAGATTGCACTACAGTACTTGTTTGAGGTGAATTGAAAAATACTTTTATCATTTTTACAGTGCAAATATTTATAATAAAAAATAATATACACTTTGATTTCAGTTACCACACAGAATACAATGTATATGAAAATGTAGAAAAACATCCAAAATATTTAATACATTTCAATTGGTATTCTGTTGTTTGTGCAATTAAAACTGTGATTAATCGCGATTAATTTTTTTGAGTTAATCGCGTGAGTTAACTGTGATTAATCGACAGCCCTAATCAGAACATGTCATCAGCAGAAACCTTTGTGAAAAATTATACAACATATGCAGAAACGTACTCTAGATCAGGTGTCGGCAACCTTCAGCACGTGGCCCATGAGGGTAATTCGCTGGTGTGCTATGAGACATTTTGTTTACATTGACCGTCTGCAGGCACAGCCCCCCGCAGCTCCCAGTGTCCGCGGTTTGCCATTCCTGGCCAGTGGGATCTGCGGGAAGTGGCGGCCAGCGCTTCCCTGTGGCCCGTGCCGTTTCCCACAGCTCCCATTGGCCGGGAAAGGTGAACTGTGGCCACTGGGAGCTGCGAGGAGCTGTGCTTGCGGACAGTCAATGTAAACAAAATGTCTCGTGGCCTGCCAGCAAATTATCCTGATGGACCACATGCCGAAGGTTGCCGACCCCTGGTCTAGATGCTAAACTACAGGGCTGGGATCTATATATTTCTGAATTTTAATCCTGGCTCCATAGCAGACTCATTCTATGACCTTGGGCAAGTCATTCAGGCCAACATTTTGAAACTTATGCCTAAAGTTAGGCACCTGAGTCTATATTTAGTCTACTTAATAAGTGGTCTGTGTTTTCAGAGGTGCTGAGATATGTTTCCAGAACTAGACCAGGAAATTTTGCATTTCTGAAACTATTTTCATTCCAAATTGGAACAAAATATCAAAAGTGGAAAACTTCTGAGAGAACACAATTTTTTCAAAAACCTTGGAAAAACCTAAATGGATTTAAAAAATAAAATAAGAAATCCAGGCTTACCTCCCCATGCTTCCTGGCTTCACAAGAGGCCTCCTGGCAAGCAGCCGGAGAGCCTGGGATCGGGAGCTTTCAGGCCCACGGCTCCTTAGCAGTCCACTTAACGGGCTGTTGAAGAGCCAGGCACCTGGGAACTCTGGAAGGTGGGCCCATCAGGCAGGCTGCTGAGGAATCAGGAAGGCAGGTGAGTTGGCAGAGAATCCTCACTGATTTTTATCGTCCCATGGAATGTTTTGGTTTCGATGAATTGGTGTTCCATCGGAAAATGTCCGACCAACTCTATCCATAACACGTATTGACTTTGGAAACAATGTATAAGCATTTTCACCATGTGCACGTAATATAAACCTGTTTACCAATGGCTGTTCCTTGTGGTTATGAGAAAGTGGTTTGTCCGAGGGGGAGAACAAATGGATAGATTTAATAATCCCTCAACCCTTCTTGAGTTCTCATACACTTTGCAGGATATTGATGCACTGTGTGGTACTATAATATCTGACCACCTCCCTTGTCAGCTAGGAAAGTGTCAATAGGGAGAGGAAAAGTTCTGTCCCTTGTTAAAATATTAGCAACACATTGCTGCAGTCCTAGAGTGGTGATGGCAGGGTGTGGTGGGTATGACTCTTACAACGAATTTTGAAGATGTTAAGGGTAGAGCATGATGACTTATGTCCAAATACTTTTAACATGACTAGTATGTATCCAATCCTAATTTGTAATAGAGCATACATTAGACAAAGTGCTTATATTTGTGTTGGTTTTTCCATAGGCAGTTGAGTTCTTTAACCAGGATCTCATGAAACATTTTCTTGCTAAGGGCCAAACACCACCAGTGAATGTATCCAGGGGGAATCCAGAGTGGATCTAAAAGGGAAGTTCTTGTTCACCTTAGTCACATAAGTAGTTACACTGACAGTCCTATGGCTGATGAATATTTTTTAGAAAAGTATTTATTTTTCAAGAAAAATACAAAAACCAGTAAATGAAACAATATATTGAGCAACATATTTAAATTAACACAACTAATTTTATTGACATCAGGACAAAGGAATGCAAACAAACATTTATTCCTTTTATGCCTTTAGCTTCCTGCGGAATGCCATACAGGGTCAGAGCTGTGGTCCATCATGTGCAATAATTACAGTCATACTGGATCAGACCCATAGTCCATCCTGTTCAGTATCCTATCTCTCCGACAGTGGCCAATACCAGCTGTTTCAATGGAAGGTGCAAGAAACCCTGAAATAGTTACAGGCCTGAAAAGTATGCATATTTATCTCTTCTAATCTTTTGTTTTCTGTCTTAATTTGATCCAAGAACAGACCAGCACAGAATCAGATCCATGTATATTCATTGACATTATATCACAACCAGATTAGTGCATACACGTGACATCAAATCCCACCATAATTTTCTGCATTTTGTCATAGTGTAAAGTTATTTTCTCCATCAAAACTATATATTTTTTGGAGGTGTAATGCAGATGTGTGTAGAGGTATGTGTAGATAGAGACTAGAAACTTTTTTGAAATCCATTGACAATTTTTTGATAGTCATACTAAGATCACTGGTTTCAGAGTAGCAGCCGTGTTAGTCTGTATCCGCAAAAAGAACAGGAGTACTGGTGGCACCTTAGAGACTAACAAATTTATTAGAGCATAAGCTTTCGTGGACTACAGCCCACTTCCTAAGAAGTGGGCTGTAGTCCACGAAAGCTTATGCTCTAATAAATTTGTTAGTCTCTAAGGTGCCACCAGTACTCCTGTTCTTTTTACTAAGATCACTGTAACTCAGTGGTTCTCAGACTTCTTATACTGGTGACCCCTTTCACACAGCAAGCCGTAACCCTTCCTCATGTGTAGCAGTCTCATTTCAGCAGGACTGCTTGCATGAGTAACAGCTACAAAACCTACATAAGGGTTGCAGAATTAGGTATCACTATCAATGTCATGAAGGAAATATGTTGAAGAATCAAAGTTATGGACCAGGGTATAGAATCAAGTCTGTGGTGATTAGCCGCACTCCTACCTAACCACTCGTCCACCTATCACTTAGTCCGGCAATATGTTTTTTCTTACTTTATTTCAAGGCTTCTTTCATTAAATTGGAGGCAGGCAGAGTGGCACAGCTGGTGCATTATGCAGTTTGCAAAATATGTTTAAGGTGGCCAGGAGCCATAGAAACCCTTCATTGTGTACCAAAGGGTATGACAGGTAATCATGGGCCTTAGTTTCAGCTGCACTTGTGAAAATCTCTTCATAAGCTGCCTGAATGTGGTGCTACTGTGCTGTCTGCTGTATGGTTTCTTTCAAAGTGAAATGTTTGCTTGGTTTGGCTAGTATGGATGTTAAGCTTATAGCAGAGAAAAATAGGCTGATTTTTTTTTTAGACTGACATAGACTTGCTTTGTTAGCTAGACAGGAATAGGTCATCCTGGCCATAGGTTACCTGGGGCCAGAACAGATCTAAGCCTGGCATGCCATTTTCTTCACTTTGATACAGTTAGAGATGTCCACTGTCTGAATCTCTTTCTTCTAATTGTAAAGGCATATTGCAGTGAATGTATTACTTGTACATGATGCTTGTGTCGCTTTCAGATGTGCCAAACCTGACACAATTTACTCTTTTCTTACAAACACTGTAGGCCAGATCCCCAACAGATGTAGACTGGAATGGCTCCAACAAAGTCAATGGACTTTGATGGAGCCATGGCAATTTACTCAAGCTGAGGATCTGGCCTGCTTTTCGCTTTGGCTATAATGGGTGAAATCCTGACCCCATTGAAGTCAATGGGAGTTTTGCCATTGATTTCAGCGGGGCGAGGATTTCATCCTATTTCTTCTGTAAGAAGAAAAACAACACAGATTTCTTTTTGTTTTCATCATTGGGGTAGGAAATTTGTCAAGAGCATCAGGAGAACTGTAGGTTCATATACCGTATAATTGTAATGTAATTGTGTCAGTGGACCAGGATATATTATTGTTGTCCCCTGTCTAATTTCAACATGTTTCCTTTTGTAGTGTAAATAGGATCTTAACTGTGTCCCCCAATTATGCTACCGGTTTGGATATGTCAGTCAGACAGACAACTGATGCACATCATAGATAGTGATGATAGGAAGGGGAAATTTTCATTTCTCTCAAGACAAATTAAGGTCCTTCTACTCCACACAAAGAAGCCTTATTTCTGTGGATACAGTTGAATTGGGCTATGGAAGATATCACACACTGGGGCAAAAGTGTGTATTCAAACATAGATTTTAAGGCCTGAAGGAACTATTGTGATCATCTAATGTGACTTTCTGTATAAACAGGCCATAGAACTTCTCCAAAATAATTCCTAGAGCATAGCTTTTAAAAAAAACAGCCAATCTTGATTTAAAAATTCAGTGATGGAGAATTCACCATGATCCTTCCTAAATTGCTCCAATGGTTAATTACCTTCACTGACAAAAAATTATGCCTATTTCCAGTCTGAATATATCTAGCTTCATCTTCCCGTTTTATCTTACTCTGCTAGACTAGAGTCCATTTGTAACCCTTCTGCCAGGTGGAGCCAGCAGCAGCCAGGGCCGGGTTCAATATGAAGGGGTTCCTTTCCATCAATCCAACACAGAACCGGCTCGAGCCCCCACCCAGTAACCTGGGAAATTTACACGTCACCCCTGGGTGCCTCTGAGAGGCAATACTTCCCCATTCACAAGCACAGAGTCTGAGTGTAGAAAAGAAACTTTTAATAAAAAGAGGGAAGTAACTTGGCATTAATTTGGAAAAACACCACAAACGGGGTTCATAATCATAAAGCATGAGTAAAAGACCCACCCCAAGTATGTTGGGCAGTGGGGGTAAAGCGTGAGGTAAGAAGCATCTTACTCACTCATGACGCCTCTCTGCCACCACCCTGCTGGCCGCTCATCGCCAGCCATTCTTGCTGGCTGCCTGCTCAGGGCTTCCGCTGGCTACTCCCACCAAATGCCTGCTCGCTGCTTCCGCCAGTCGCTCCCACCGGCCGCCTGCTCACTGCTTCTGCTGGGCAGTTTCTTAGTGATTTCAGCTCTCTGCAGGCTGGGCAGAAACACAGTCCTGCCACAAGTGATTTCAGCTCTGGGCAGAAACACAGTCTCACCACAACTGGTTTCAGCTCTCAGTGAGCCATTTAACATAACAAAAGCAGCTCCTAATGAAACCTATTTAACTTTTTATTTGAACAGTGGGGAGGAACAATTTGAGCAGGTCTCACAGAGAACCCCCTTACTTTCAAAGGGCTCGGACATTCAAGCCCTTGTTTTACCAAGGTTCTTTAAACTGAAAGTGACTCCCTCCTTTGGGACAAGTTAAGCACAGTTCTTGTTTTCTGTAATGTGTATTCTCAATATCCCCACATTCAGTACTAACATAATTTGTGACCCAACACCAGTCAAGTTGATTACAATGTGCAAAACACCACTCCATCAGCTGAGTATCTAGAAAATCTAAGCAAAGCAGGAGCAAATTGTATTTACATAAACACACCCAGGGTCTCTTCCCCTGTCCCAACTAGCTGTCAGGGAAGCATTCGTTCAGACCCTGCTTACACATTATTAAATATTTGTTCCCCATGTAAATACGTAGAATGGAATCCAGTAATCCCTTAACCTTCTCATTATTAAGCTATATAGACTGAGCTCTTTCAGTCTAATTACTTAATCATTCTTATGGCTCTTCTCTGAACCATCTCCAAATTATCAACATCCTTCTTGAACTGTGAACTTGAATGGAACTGGACACAGTATTACAGCAGCAGTCACGCCAGTGCCAAGTACACAGGTAAATCACCTCTCATCTAGCCAAGATTCCCCTGTTTATGCATCCCAAAATCACATTAGTTCTTTTGGCCATATAGTCACATCAGGAGCTCATGTTCAGCGGATTATCCACCAGAACCCCCAAATCTTGTTCAGAATCACTGTCTGCCAGGATAGAATCCCCCCGTCCTGTAACTATGGCCTAAACTCTTGTTCCTAAATGTAATCATTTACATGTAACCATATTAATATGCATATTGTTTGCTTGAACCCAATTTACCAAGTGATCCAGATCACTCTGAATCAATGACCAGTCCTCTCCATCATTTAACACTCCCCCAATTTTCATGTCATCTGCAAGCTTTATCATTGATGATTTTATATTTTCTTCTAGGTCATTAATAAAAATGTTAAATTATGTAGGTCCAAGAATTGATCCCTGCAGGACCTCACTGGAAACAAACCCACTTGATGATGATTCCCCATTTACAATTACATTTTGAGACCTATAAATTACCCAGTTTTAATGTATGCCATGATAATTTTATATCGTTCTAGTTTTTTTGGTGTGGTACCTAGTCAAATGCCTTAGAGAAATCTAAGTACAGTAAAAGCTTTGTTATACAGCAGGTAAGGGATGTGCCGGTTAGTCAAAAATTCCAGTTAGCAAGAGTTATACTTACCAATGGATTACCAATTTTCAAAGAATTAGAATACAATAAAATGAATAAACATTCCTATTCTTGCCCTTTTCAAGACGAGTACAAAAATCTATTTTCTGTTTTAATGTCAACACAATTCTCTTATGCTTCTCTCCTTTGTTTTTCGCTGGTATTTTGGATGCCATAATGATAGCGTGGCGTTGATATTATTTTACAATTAACACAGGACAGTACACCGAGTAATAAACTGACTGATCACAATGGCAGATACAAACAGAAAGAACAGCATTCGGCTCTTCTCGGCTAATTCGAGCGTAGTCCGACTGCTCTCGGAAATACCTGGGTCCCAAATAGCTTCGGCATCGATTCTAGTTAGCTTTGGCATCAGTCCTGGTTACTAGATTGAAGTTTTGTATTGGAGGTAACAGAAATGCCGGTTCCTAGAGCTTTCCGGTTGATAAGGTGCCAGATAACACAGCTTTTACTGTCTATTAGGTCAGCATTATTGCCTTTATGAGTCAAACATGTAAACTTATCAAAAAAACTTAGTTTGAAAGGATTTATTTTCCATAAACCCAAGTTCATTAATTGCATTGCCCTCCTTTAATTCTTTATTAATCAAATCCCATAATTTCCTGCATCATCCTGTTTGCCTTTTTTAAAAGTTGGTACAACATTACCGTTCTTCCAGTCTTCTGGAACTTCCACAGTACTCTAAGACTTATTGCAAATCAACATTAATGGTCCAGCAAACTCCTCCACTAGCTCTTTTAAAACTCTTGAATGAAAATTATCTGGACATGCTGGTTTAAAAATGTGTAACTGTAGTAGCTTCTGTTTAACATCCTCCAGAGATACTAGTGGAATGGCATCAGAGTTATCATCAGATGTTGAGAGGACATCATCTCTTTGTTCCCCAAATACAGAACAGAAATGTTTATTGAACACATCTGCCTTTTTTGCATTATTATTGATAATTCTACCATTTCCAGCTAGTAATGGACTAAAACCACTGTCAGGATTTTTTTGTTCCTGAAATATTTTAAGAAATTCCTTTTTATTGTCCTTAACTCTGCTGCCCATAGATTTCTCCTTGTGTTCCTTTGCTTCCTATATCAATTTTCTACAATTCCTATGAATGTTTTATATTCATTATTACCAGATTCCCCTTTCTTCCATTTGATATATATCTTTTTTATTTTTATAGCTTCCCTTCCCCTCTAAACCAGGTTATTTTTTAAACTAGCACAGCCTTCTTTCTCAGGTGTTATATTGTAGCTTTTGGGGCATCTAATAAGGTGTCCTTGAATGATTCCCAATTATCATTCATATTTTTCTGAATAAATTCTCCCCCCCCTCAGTTGATTTGACTCATAACTGTCTTCAGCTTACTGCAATTGGCCCTATTGAACCACCTAGTACAGTATATTCCCAATTATCCCAGTAGCATGGGAAACATGGATTTTATTCAGTTAATTGAGAGTTTGGATAATTGAGAGGGCGGGACCCATTCAGACATTCAGCAGCAGGGTGGCCTCCCTTGTGGCTGAGGGCTCATCCTCCTCCTGGTTCCCCTCCTCCTCATAGTCCTGGCTGGGGGGTCTCTGCTCTGCCCTAGCCCCTGCTCATTCACTTCCATGACAGTGGGGCTGTAGGGAGCCTCCTTGCTTGCTGCAGAGCCAGTGATGCCCAGTCCCAAAGGCACTGGGGGCAGGCTGAGGTCCTGGTGGGAGAGAGCAGAGAGCCTCAGCCAGGATTCTACACTGTCCCACCATGACTGCAGACTTCCCTGCACCTGGTGCCTGCAAGGAGCAGGTGTCACTGGCCCTGCAGCAGTGCAAGGAACCCCCTGCAGCTCTGCTGTCACTGTCCCACTCACCCCCTCCTGGTACAGCAGGGCGGCAGTGGGCTCCCTGACCTGCTGCAGGAGCCATTCAGCGGCAGCATGGCCTCCCCCAGGGCTGGAGGCTCCTCCTCCTCGCAGGGGGGTCTCTGTGTTAACTGAACCTCCTCATTATTCTAATCACCTGGGGGACAGGGAGAGGATTTGGATAATGTGGCGGTTTAGACAGTAGGGTTTTGGATAAATGGAAGCATACCGTATATGTATTACTGGTCTGGACTTTATTCTGCTTGCACGTTATAGATGTGATGAAGTCATGATCATTTGTACTTAAGCTGCCATTTATTTTTAGTTCTGTCATCGGTTCCTCTTTATCTGTTAGGACAAGATCTAATAAAGAATTTCCCTGAGTTGGCTACAACAATTTTTGAATTAGGAAATTGTCATCTCTAATAGTAAGAGATTCCAAGGATGTTTTAGTACTGGCAGCATGAGACCTCCACCATATGTCACTGAGAATGTAGCCCCCCATGATCATGCAGCTTTTTCCCTACATATTGTAGGTAGCCACGTAAGGAGCTGATCATCCTGTTCTCTGGTATGATTTGGTAATCTGTAGCAGACATCCACTAAGGTCCTATCTTGTACTCTTATCTATTAGGACATTGATCTATAAGCACTCATGGTCATTTTCTTCTGAATTATTGGTGACTTGGAAACAGGTAATGCCATATTTGACATAGAGTGCCATTTCCCCTCTCCCCTTGTACCCACTTGATCCTTCCTAAATAGGCTATAACCATTGATTTTAACATTCCAATAGTGTGAATCATCTCACCAAGTTTCAGTAATACCAACTACATTGAATCCATGCTCATAAATGGAACAAAATGCATAGGGAAGTCATGGAAGCTCCTTGAGTGGAAGTTTTCAAAAAGAGGCTGGATAGCCATCTGCCTTGGATGGTTTAGACATAACAAATCCTGCATCTTGACATAGGGTTAGACTAGATAACCCTTGCTGTCCCTTCTAACCCTATGGTTTTATGGCTTTATAAATGAGCAATTCCAATATGTGCTCACACACAGTTGTTCTACCTGTGAGGCATATGAAACCTGACGTGGTGATATGCTGGTGCTGAGTGAAGTTAGGTATGGGAACATGGGCATGACAACTGCTCCCAGAGCGGCCACACCCACTGAAAAGTGAAACAGATGGCAGCAGAAAAGTAGGGATGGCCATCAGTCTAAAGGTCAGTACAGCTCCCCTTTTAAAAGTGCACTCTGTATGAGCTGGGCTTGGAATTGGCAATCTTAAATGTTCAACAGTTGTTAGTTGGTTCCCCAAAATAGTGGGATTGACTTAAAAATCATTAGATTGTTTTTTAGATAAGACATTTTGGATTCCTTATATTTTCTCTTTCTTTTTTGAGCCTTTAAAGTACATGTTTTTGGACTTTTCTTTGCAACCATACAGGTTAAAACTGTACTTTTTAATGAAAGCTGAGATTCTCTTGTAATTGCCTGAATCCGAGGCAGGGGCTTTAAGAAAGCCCCCACATATAGTAAGACTTGTACTAAAATTGTGAGAGTTGGCAATGCTGTATACTGGCCAGCATGTGTTGTGAGGGGAGCCACAGCTCTGACCTTTCCCGGCCCCTTATACCTCCTTACTCCCCTGCATGCTGTCACAGGGACAGGTCACAATCCTGCTCAAATTCTCTGTCTATTTGTCTGTCCCTGTTGCCTTCTGTACCCTCTTATACTTGCAATATTTTGGTTTGAAATGCTAAAGTACAATTTCATATACATTTTCTCTTTTAAAACTTTTTTTTTAAATCATTCAAATGATTCTTTTCTCCCTGATTGCCTGGTCCCAGACTCATTTCAGAAAGAAGTGTTGTTCTGAGCTGGTCACACTGGCGAATGTTTCTTTCTGGTCATGTCCTGTTTTTTCCTCTTCCCCCTTTTTAGTAATAATGATTATTATGAATACTCTTGGTTACTGGCATAAACTAGGGAGTTCTTCTGATTTCCTGGTGGTTTGGCTTTCCTGGGACACATTACTCACCTTTTACAGTAAGACAAAAGGTCTTTCAGGAGATTTGCCACTGTATTTGAAAGGACCAGTGAAAAGCCCATCATTTTATTTCCTTTAAGAATACCTATGAAACATTCACATTTAAAATCTCTACTGCATGTCTGCAGCCTCCTCTGGACACTTTAAAATCAAATGCCCTCATTAGCCAACTTAGTTGCGTGTGGGTATTGGGGGACAAGTTTTGCAAAGGTGAGTTATTCCCAGACTGTGAATTGATAGAGGTTGAATAGTAGTGGCTCTGGTTTCTGAACAAACAAAATAGCTCATGGGCTGGATCTTTTCAGCCATCTGAAAATTATATTGGATGCTTATAGAGAAGCTTCTCTGAAAGGTTTTCTTTTTTAACCTTTCTTTCTTTTTACTTTTTTTTCTTGCTGAAGTGCACGGCTTCTTCAGAAGTTGAGACATTCAATCCCACTAAACATTCCCCTCCCCCCATTATTTACTTGGCTTCAGAATTTTTCCAAGTACCAAGGTGCTTTCACTTTTTAAAAAATGAGGAAAAAACCAATGTTGTCAGTATCAATAAATCAGCAACCAGGGAGAGTCACTTCCTATCAAGGTTTCAAAAGTGCTTCATGGTTTTCCGATCTGCTGTCTGTACTAATCATCTCTGATGTTTCACATAAGCATGGTACATGATGCCAGCTTTTAAAAACAGCTCTTCATTTCTTCCCTGAAAGACAGAAAGAAAGAAAACCTGGATTATTTATTCATAATTGCATAACGTTCTGATGTACACATATGTGGAGAGGATCTATCAGAGATCAATTAGAGGCAGGCACAACACACTGGTAGGGTGGCAGTTTAGAAACAGATTGAGAAAATATATTACTGTATTTTCTATCTAGATATGTGAGAAAATAAAATAGGCACACTTTGGTAATGATGCCAATAACACAATAACTCATATTTAATCTGCTTAGATTCATTGATGGCATAAATTGAGAAGTAAATTACGTGTTAGGGACCCACTATCCCTTCTAGGAGTAAAATAGTGGGAAAAGGAAAATGATGCTCCAAAAATTCAACTTTATTCCTTTATCTGCTATTTGAGCAGTCACCAATGGGTGTGATTTGAGTGAGGAAGAGAATTACTATTAGTCTACCTTTCCTGAGCACTCCCCAAATCACTAGAAACTATTCTTTCATTTTACTAGCTGCTATGACTTTTGTATACTATAATTATTATTTATTATTTACAGCTCAAAATGGCTGTTTGAACTTTGTCCAGGACTCCTCAGCATTCTCCCTAATTTCTAGGGCTGGGTGGGGTTTTACATGTTGCAATCAAACAGGTTCCACAACAGCCATTTCCCCCCTGTTGTGGTCAGCATTACTGTCCTCAAACATTCACAAACGGATTGGGTTTTTGTGCTGATTCACCAGTGCTTTGTGCCTTCCATTTCTGTTACCATCTACTATTTCATTGAGTGAGGCAGGTTGCAGGGTAACTTAATTAACTGATGATATTTGGTGTTTTTCTTGAAGTGCAGCTGCCAAAGTCCATGTTTCTGTGGCAGCTCACCAGGCAGGCTGCCTCCAAATTGTGGACCCCAGTGCTTCCAGGGTCCATGGCTCTGAGGAAGCCCATCAGCAGACTGTCCCAGAGTCAGAGCTCTATATGCTTTGGTGGAGAATTTCAAAATTTTCATACTGAATTAGAATAAAGCCACATTTCAAAATACAGGTCTGTCTCATCTTACGTGGGGGTTCCGTTCCGTGGTTAGCGTGTAAAGCGAAAACCGCATATAGCCAAAACCCCATTGAGTTCAATGGTGGACGAAATCGCCCGCACTACAGGTATAGTATTAAAACTGTTGTTTTTCTCTTTTTTTTTTTGCTTTTGCTGACCGCGTAAAGTTGAAATCACGCATGTTAAATGCGCGTAAGATGTGACAGACCTGTATTGAAATCCTTCACAAAATGTAATTACCCCTCTCCACACAGATCTAGTAAATCGTTTAAAGTGAGTGTAAAAAAGGTATAAAATGCCAACAAATTAGAATAGTAGCATTTTACATCCACTCTCTCTTTATGTAAATGACCTGTGCAGGGTAATGGAGAATTAGGCCCCTTGTCTATGCATGAGGTGGTCTTTACAAGTCAACAGGAAGTCTGGCTGCATAGTGTCCTACAGGATATGTGGCAACTTTAAACTTCCTGCCTAAGTTTGATCCTTCATTGCTAAAGTTATATTCATTTTGCATATCCACTGAATTTAAGCTACACAATTTTAACACAAACCTACACCCACTCCATTTGTAACTTACTTATGTCACCACTCAGTTTGTCCCAGAGACTTATATATTAATCGCGCCTATTCACTCCAGGCTGCTTTTGCCTCAATTTTGTCCTGTGTAATTAAATACATACACAGAGCTGGCTCCTCAGCTGACGCACCTGGGTGTGTTTCCGTTGACTTCAATGGAGCTAAGTCCAGTTTTAGCATCTGAAGATCTGGCCCATTAAGAACAGTTGTTCTTCAGTGCTCTGTACTGTTTATGCTTCTCCTTCCTGGGTTAATTTTATGTATCATTATTGGGGGCAAGGGTGCAGGAACAATTTGTACAGTGCGGGTGCTGAAAGCCATTGAACCAAACTGTAAACCCTCTCAAGCTACGGGGTGCAGCAGCATCCCGCGCACCTCTAGTTCCAGCACCTATGATTGGGGGAGAAAAAGAAATTTGTAAAAGTTCAATTAAATATTAATTTTTAAAACACCCAATAGATTTTTAGCATGTTTTAGTCAGCGTTCAGATACCACGGTGATGAGTGCGGTAGACAGAAGTGCAGACGTAGTTTAGTGTAACAAATATAATTTCTTACAAATATTGCTTTCCTAAAGGGCGTAAAGTCATTTATACTAATGAAAATGAAGAGCTACTTCACAAGGGCAAAACTGGTCTGGGAAAAGAATCAGGCCCATTGGATGAAGATATGAGAAACACAACCTGTGAACATTTTAAAACAATGCACTGTAACTTCCATGTAAATTATGCATATATAGAGTGCAGTTTTGTGCAACTAGGACCTGATCCTAATTCAGTGGGGGTTTTGCCAGTGACTGCAATCAGGGAAGTATCAGCCCCTTAGACCATAGCTATTCTGTTCACTTTCCACTTTTAGGACCCAAAGTATAATTTACTTGTTCACATATGTAACAACAAGGATGTCACAACATTTGGAACATGTAATTGCATAAGAAACAACAGTGTGCAGGAGTCATGTGGTAAGACAGTGTTTTCAATGAGGACACAATGTGTGGTTACACAAATAACCAGGATCAAATTAAGTCCACCACACTTCAGGCACAAGACATGAATTAAATATGTAGCTGCTCCAGCATGTCATAATTTTTCACTTCTTAAAAGAAGTGTTGAACCTGATGAGGAACAGCTTGCATTGTTTCCCACTGATTTAATTTGTACATTCTGTAATTTACTAGGCTGCAGTAAAAACAGTCATTTTGTGAGGCTATCATAAACTCATTAGATGCGTACTGAGAAAGCTTAATGGCTTACAACCCACAGCTTCGTGCATCCATTTTTACAGAGATCCTTTCCCAACAAGCCTGCTGCATGGTGCACCATGCTGCTGCCAGTACAGTAGTTTTCATACAGGCCCCAGAAAATTAGAGGTATTTGTGAATAACAAGATTAAAGACAGAGCCAACATTTCAGGAGTACTTGGAGTACTGCTGGGACAGGAAAAATCTCTTGTATTGTTAACCATGGCGAGAATGGTTAGCTGCTAAGTACTGTAGGGCACAACTAATCAAAAGCTCAAATATCCCACACAAAGGAACAAAACTAATTACTCTCCCTGACCTACTATTGTTTCCTCCCTCAGCCTTCTCTGGACTAATAAAAGGTTTAATTTTAAATTGTGCAAAGAAAATGTCAGTATTAGAAAGAAGTACAGCATGCAATTGCTCTGAGCGGCATCAGGTAAACTACATCGTGGTTTTGAACGTAATGGGCGAGAGGAGAGTGAAGTGCAAACAAACTCCCGTTTCCTCTCTTTCCCTCCTTCTCTCTCTATTAACCTGTAACACTATAGGATACAACATAAAATGAAAACTTTACAAAATATGCAGAGCAGAATCTGCTTACAATTCATTGAACTTTGAGGCAGGTCGTTTTTGAATATCAAGCAGGTTGATGTAATGAGCCAGACCCTCAGCTGGTATACATCGGCACAGCTCCATTGACTTCAGTGGAGCCACTCTGAATTGACAGCTGCTGATGATCGGATCCCATGCCTCTCTCCATCATGCCCTGATAGAGCTCAGCCATGCAAGGTGCTGAGAACTCTGGCCTGGATCCAGAAAAGCCCTTGCGTATTCCTACTCAAGTCAGTGGGACTACTCACGTGCTTCAAGTTATGCATGTGCTTTGCTAGATTGGGGCCAGAGTTCTCAGTACCATGCAGGATTGCTCCCATGACCATAGTGGGTAAGCTGAAGGATGTTTGTTGAGAATAAGTGAATGATTACTACAATGCCAGCTGTCTTGCCTCATCTCCTTCACACGCTCCAGTTGATCATAAAAGAATGTCTCACTATGGGTATATAACTTTAGGAATATCTCCCTGGTGTGGATGATCATCATAAAATCCAACATGTCACTCATCCCTTGTATGTTCCCAGAGGGATATCTCCTAATCATGGGTATAGCGTGTGCATAACATTTTATAATTATGTTATTGTTCCCTGACGGGATAGTTTCCTAGCTGATTGTTGTGTGATAGTTTGATTATTATGAACAGCTGACCACAGAAACTAGGAGAGTGGGCTAAAAGAATAACACTTCTTACCTTCCTGGTTGTGGTGCAGTATTGTAAGTGAACTGGGTCGATGACACACAGCATGACCTTGCGCTAGCCCCATAAATCAAAATTTTCAAACATGAGTGACTAACTTAGGCATCTAAGTGCATATTTACACACCTAAAAAGTGGACTGGTTTTCAGAGATGCTAAGAGCCTGCAGTTCCCACTGAAGTCAAGCTGGAGTTGTGGGTGATAAGCACCCACGAAGGTTGTTACTCATGTCTTTATCAAAAGACACAGCATGTTTTTGATGTTATTCTCTGAAGAACTGCCTCCAAAATATGGTGCTTCTGAGAACTATGTTAGCTGTGAAACTGCTGGGACTACATAGTCATTTTTGTTAGAACCATGACCTTCCAGAGGTGATTAATATTCTTCATCTGCAACTGAAAAATAAATGGGTACTATATTAGTGTTTTAGCTGGGAGAATTGACTGCTACTGAGAAAAATGAATACTTGCCCATTTTTAGTCATAACAGATCACATTTCTTAATATGGCTTGACGGATATGTAATCCATTATTGATTTATTTCTGTGACAGTATTTCCTATAAACTGCTGTGAAAATATTCTCCGTAATGTAAGGAACAACCTCTTAATTGTCCCATCCAAGGATGGGGATTTTCAAAAGCACTTAATATCTTAAGGAACACAAGTCCCCATTGAAAGTTACATATGCGCTTAAGTGCTTTTCTGAGTTGGGCCTAGACATGATTAAAATTTAAAAGGCTCTTTTGTCAAAATCCTAGAATGTAATTGGCATTCTTTTAAAACCTTTCCTTGATACTGTGGAACTATCTGCCTCAGCTAATGTAGAGGGATGTTCATTTGGTTGGTATCAAAGTTTTTGGCCTGGCGTAGCACTTTAACTAATAAACAAAATTGGTCCACCCCAAACAAGTAAAGACTAGATGTCTTTCTAAAAGGTGTGGGTGCTTTGGGCCTGATGCAGAAATTACTGAGTGAGGCACTTTGTCCTGTGTTATGCAGGGGATCAGATTAGATGATACGTATAATGGTCTCCTCTGGCCTTAAACTCTGTGAATCTATTAAAAATCTTTACGCCTTCTCTAGCCACTCCATTTTGTGTGTCTCAGGATGTTTAATGAAATAAAATGTGTGTGACTGTGTGCCTTAGTTCTTATAAATAAAGTAAATGCAATTTAAGAACTTACACACAGATTTTACCGGTGCCAGAAGGGGCATTTTGCCATCTACAACTAATCCTTCATGTTAAAATGCATTTGACCATACTCTGACCCAGGAAAATCTTTGACTAGTCTTTATGCGTGCTATTATCGGGCACACCATGTGCAGCATATTTCAGCAACTATTTCACACAAAAAAGTGAATTGCAGACACATAAAATTTTTGTGAACTGGACTATAAAATGTCTGAGGCAGTACTCTCTATCTAACTTGACAGCTGGTATCTGATCTGAAAATAGCGTATTTTCCCTCGAATACTAGTTATCCTGTCACTTTGCATTGCATAAATATAAACAAATATATGGATGAGAAAAAATAACAGGAAAAAAAAAAAAAGAAAATCCACCTCTAAAAATTCCCGAATACAGGAACTGTTGTGTCAGAATGACATTATGGTGCCTAGAGTCAGGAATCCATGATCTGTTGCAAAATGTGTCTGCAGTGATAGATGAACTTCTATGCCAATGACCCCAAGAGGTTAAAAGAACATACTGGTCCCAATTCTGAAGCCTTCATTCATGCAAAATTCTCTTTAGAAGACATTTTGTTTGAGTAAAGACTTCAGGATTGAACTCAATGTGAGCATTCTGAGAAGAAAAAATAGATGTACTGTAGTATTCTAAATACAAAATATAAGGAGCTGGAATAATAAACCTGAAAAACCAAGGCTGTTGAGGTTAAAAATCTATGTCTGGAGCGTTAAAAGTGTTTAGCCACTGATTTTCCCAGGCTGTGACAACAGGGCTTGTAATAGTTTTGAAATGTCACCCTAGCATGGTACAAGCTGCACTGACACTTTTATTTTAATTTTGTTGATTGAAGTCAGGAGGGACACTCTTTCCATGGCACCTGTCAGTTACAGCAGTAGAGCTCCAAGGGAGATTATATGGTAGATTTTAACTTCTACATGTAGAGGTGCTTTCCAAAGTAGTATTTTCTTGTAAGCGATCACAGGTAGTCCATCTCTTTGAATTACAGTGGTAAGATGGAGGGTGGATGACAGGCTGAATTAATACAGTGCTCACCAATAATTTGTGTAGAGTAGGAGGTTGTCAGAAAGATACCACTGGTGGGATAGAAAATGCTTGGTGGAGTTGTTCTGAACTGACAAGTAATAGGTAGTTTTCTTAGATATCTCTCTTAGTTGGGTGCAGTGAGATGGAGACCAGCCTCAAAGGGAATTTGATTTGGATCATCATAATTAGTAATGCTGTTGTGCTGTCAAGATAGCCTTCATGTAAATCATGGGCAGCAAACCGGTTATTACATTTTTTTCAATTTGTTTCCAGCAGCTTTTCTTCATAATTATACAAAGGATGAATCCTGAATGCAAGGGTAAAGGCAATGCTATTTCTGGTATGTTTAGGTTACAAAATGTTTGTTTGAATTATAATGTACGGATGTACCTATTTGTTTGCTGGGAAAAGAGGTGATTAAATAATGTTCTTGGGGATAGTAAGAATATGGGATTTTATTGTTCAAGATGACAGGTTTCAGAGTAGCAGCCGTGTTAGTCTGTATCCACAAAAAGAAGAACAGGAGTACTTGTGGCACCTTAGAGACTAACAAATTTATTAGAGCATAAGCTTTCGTGGACTACAGCCCACTTCACTATATGCATCCGAAGAAGTGGGCTGTAGTCCACGAAAGCTTATGCTCTAATAAATTTGTTAGTCTCTAAGGTGCCACAAGTACTCCTGTTCTTCTTATTGTTCAAGAAAAGCTGTTGTTTGAAAAATAGCTCCAGTCATAGGTGCTGGAACTAGGGGAGTAGGGGGGTGCTGGCTTGAAGTTGTTTCCAATGGCTCTCAGCACAACCACTATAAATATTGTTCCAGCACCCTCGGCTCCAGTGGAAAGTGGGGGGGCAGAATGTAAAAACATCCTCCTGGTTCTTCTCCTTATGCAGCATTCATCCACCGTCATTCATATCCCTTTGAACAACATGCTTCTTCTAAGAAGCCTTGTCAGTGATCATCCAAAACTGAGAGAGGAGATGAAGGTGATAATCAAAATACCCACACAAAGAAACAGACAAGAAAACCCTCAACACTGCTTCAGGACTGGACTGTTAGCTGGTGCTTTGTGTATCTGAACTGTATTGTGTGTTTCTATAGTAATTTCCATACTCCTTGGGTCCAGGGTCCATATTTTCTTCATGTTGTTTGCAAAGTGCCATATATACTGAAAGCCTACAGCAAATACTGTTGTTGTTATTTCTGTGGCTTTGTTACAAGCAAACACTGTCACACGGAGAAATGGAATCCTGCCTCCTCTTACACTGCAACCCCTGCTTGCCAGTGTTCCCATCTGTATTCTGCCTCTTATCTTCTCCCAGTCTTCCTTGATACCCACAGACCTTATTCTGCCAACTCTACTGATATCTGAGGATAGATCAATTGGTTTCAATGGGACTATTCTCAGATCAAGATCTTATTTATATGTGTATGGCTGAATAAAGTGGGCCCAACATTTCCAGCTTCTTGCAGGTGTCCTTGCTGCTGATGCATATCCTTGAACAGGTTTTGCAAAGCATGTCAATCACAGCTTCAGGGTATACTTAGGGAGAGGCAAATTAACTACAAAGCACTAGTCATACAAAGCATACCAGCAGGCAGCAAAGGTCCCAAGAATCCTGAGGGTATCAGGGAACTACAACAGTCAAAGGAGCTGTCCAGATACAATGGGATATTGGTCTTCCCTTTCTGAAATATCTTGGGAAAGGGGAGGGAAGAAGCAGAGTTTAAACATCCCATTTGCAGGCGAGGATTCAGGACAATGTCTTACTTGTTAGGATGTTCTTGAAAATACACTCATACAGGCCATATATAGTCAACTTCAAAAACATTTATCACACACAAATATTTGCCACCTGAATTTTCAGATTACGTGTACCATGCCCAATTCTTATTCTTCAAGATTGTAAAGGACCAGAATCTGAATTGAAATCTGAATTAGGCTGCCAAAAATCTAGGGAAGCTGACATGGTAGGATTTATTTTTTTTTCAGTTTATGTATGTATTTATTTACTTGTATCCCTTCTTACTATGCACATCATCTCCAACAGATATTTTGTTGAACAGAACATTGATAGTTAAATTGTTCATTGAATTTGTCCTGCCTTTTAATTTGTTTTTAAATAGTGCATAGAAATTGTATTTTTAACAAAAGTAAAATGCATAAAAATATACCAAAATATCCAGTAACAATTTATTTTAGAGAACCTAAAAAGCATGTAACTACTCTCTAATTACCAGCCTTTGAGGCATTTACAGCTAAATTAAAATCATCAGTAGTAGTTAAGTGTGTTTGCTTTGATTAGGTCCCCAGTTTATGAGATTTTAGGCAGAAGTAAACTTTGTAATATTGATAATAGTGAATTTTATGTTAAATTGATGTCACCTTTGTTATTTGATACAGTAAATAGGGTTTCGAGTTTTTTGCATAGTTAGTGACATTTAGGAAAAATAATAAAAAAATCCTACAATCTTTAATGCAGTCCCTGACACAATGATCTTACAATCTAACCAGACAAAACAGACAAAATGTGGGATAAAGAAAACATCATTATTTCCATTCCACAGGCTGCAATCCAGCAAAGCATGGAAGTGCATTCTGAACTTTTAAGCACAGGAATAGTTCCACTGATTTTAGGCTAAGTGCCTCTATTGTGGAAAAATGTTAAATACAATAGAATCAGGGGTAGGACTTGGCATTCCAATTAGGCTGACCAGACGGCAAATGTGAAAAATTGGGACGGGGGTGGGGAGTAATAGGAGCCTATATAAGAAAAAGACCCAAAAATTGGGACTGTCCCTATAAAATCGGGACATCTGGTCACTCTAATTCCAATACATACGAACTGTTGTTAAAATGGACAACCTTAATTCTAACTTGAAGACGAGCTCTGTGTAGCTCGAAAGCCTGTCTCTCTTACCGACAGAAGTTGGTCCCATAAACGATATTACCTCACCCATCTTGTCTCTCTAATATCCCGGGGCCAACACGGCTACAACACTGCATACAACCTTAATTCTGACTGGCAATGGAGTTAGTATAAAACTCCTCCTTCACTTACTCTCCAATCCACAGACTTGTTTAGCTTAAAAAATTGCAACATAACAAAACATGAGGTGAAATCATAGCCCCAGTTGAAATCAGAGAAAATCTTCCCATTGACTTCAATGCAGCCAGGAATTCACCCATAGAATGTTTTGAGTTTAAAAAAAAAAACATGAAAGTCATAAAATCAATGACTCCCATGACTTCTGTGAGAAATTTCATCTGTATTGATGATAAATTGATCCTATGAATTAGAGAAATTGATGATATGAATTGTCTCCAGTGCAAGCCCCAAGATTCAAATAGCCTTAGATCCTTAATAACATCAGGATCAGAGTCTGAATTTAACCCTGAAGCTGATCTTTACTCTGAATGAGATGTTGCATCTCAGTGGACCTTATCTTGCCCAGTCATATAAAAATAAAAATGATTGAAAATTATGTGATAATTAATTACAATAGACACCACTTATATGTTAATTGTTTCATACCTCTGGATAATTGCACTGATTTGTGTGCTACATTGTACCTGCAACTCCAGGTGGAAATTTCATGTGATGCATGTTCCATTCCACTTTCTTGATGCATCATTGTTTGCAGAAATACATGTGTACCGTATGTAGTCAGTAGTTACTGCACTTATTCTGGTGTTAGAATCTTCTTACTTACATCTGTCATATAAAAACCTGGCTATCATGCAAAACCAGTAGGTAAATTGTAGGTATTGGATTAATAAAGTCAGGGTCCAGGATCTCTTATTCCAAATTAGTGTCAAGGATCAGTGATTCTTCCTTTAAATTAGAATTCATTTACTTAATGTACTGCAGCAAAACTACAGTACCTTTTTGGCAAATGTTTATAGGACAAAGTCATTAAGCGAAATCTTTTTTCTGTAAAACGATAATCTAAATTAAACAGACCTCATCCCACACTGACCTTCTTTACCTCTGCTCCATCCACCTCTTCCAGCAGCCTGTAGTATCCCTAGCTCATTCGTGACTATATATATATATATATATATATATTGTCCATTGATTAGTTACATGCTTGCTAATGTGAACTGATAAAAATTCAAAGTGCCTTAGGATGATATCAGAAGAGGTTGAACTAATTCCACTGACTGAGACCTTGACATTCAAAAGTATCAGAAAATGCAATGGGAGAAACTTCTCCTTCCATTGTTTTGGGTAAGAAACTCACTTAGCTACCTTCCTTATCATTCTATTCTGAGCTTTATTGATTTTTTTTTTAATGTGGCAGGGTGACATGTGTTCAGGTGGGTCAGTGAAAGAGACAGTTTAATACCAGTGGCTAATCCACCTCTTGCACAGAACAAGAATCACTGATGCCACTCTGAGAACATGACAAACCATTCAGAACAAAATAATGTATTCAATAACTATCCTTAAGTAAACAATAGAGAAAAACTAGATATACAGTTTTAACACTTCTAAATTACAAGGTTCCTTGGAACCTGTTTGCTGAGTTGAGAAAAAAGATGGTTCAGAGGTTAGGGTACTAGTTTACAACTCTGGCAGCCTAGATTCAAGCCTGTATGCTATCCCAAACTTCCTGGGTGACCTTGGGCAAGTCACTTGGGCCAGATTTTCAAAGGTATTTAGGCACCTAAAGGTACATATTGGCAGCTAGTGGGATTTACAAAAGTGTCTGAGCAGGTTAAGTGCTTTAGAAAATCCCAGTAGGTGCCTATCTGCATCTTCAGGCACCTAAATAACTTTGAAAATGTGGCCTGTGGGAGCATGTCTACACAGCCTTGCAGCAGTGAGCCTCCCAGCCTGGGTCAACAGACTTGGGGTTGTGGGGCTCATGCTAGTGCTCTAAAAATAGCTGTGTAGACAGCACTTTGAAGTTGTGACTTGGGCTGGAGTGAGGGGGTTGGAAGCCCATCCCTCTCCCTACCTCCTATTGGTGTCTGGAGGATAAATGCATTAAAAGATTGTGAGGGGTTCAGGCACTATGGCAATGGGGAGCTTAAAACTACATAGAAGTCATACCATGTTATGTATCATCTGTGGGAGTTTTCTTAAAACAAGGTTCCTGCCTGCACATCAGTGACATCAAAAATGTCCAGTCAAATTGCTCAGGGGCTGGACCTGTCTCCGTCTATCCAGCAAGAACAGTTGCACCAGCTCCTTTCAGACTTCCTTGATAATCATGTCTAATCCTTTTACTCTCAGCATGGCTCTGATCTGGTTTTGTTTCTTATCTCTTTGCAACTGCAGTGTGGTTCTGCTTCTCTTAAGATAGCTCTACTTTAGTCTGGCTTCTCTCAGGGCAACTTTCATCTGCTGTAATTCATCACAGAACCGCTACTCAATGTAAACCTAGCTTACGATAAAAGCTACGCTTCTTACATGCTGCTACCCATCTTACATGCTGGAACAATGTAAACCTAGCATATGATCAAATCTCTACTAGTTGTCAGTGTTTTGAAGGACTCCATCTTCTTGCAGCTCATGCTACATTGCAGTGATCTGTTTGAGTAACAACAAATTGTCCACAGATACAAACTACAAAGCACATACAAAAGGAACCTGTTCACAAATATTTTAACTAGAATTAACAATACTGCCCCTTAAGAAAACAGCAACTGCTTCAGTTTTTGTGAGGAATGTGGTGGGCAGGGGCAAGCCCATGTCTATTTGCTGGAATCTCCCATTACTCCCCCAGACATATACACTCTGAGGAAAGGGATGGGTTTAACAGCCTCTGTGGAAACTACTGTAGCCTGTGTTTGCAGTAACAGCTGTGGAGCACCTCACTATCCCATTGTGGCCTGAAATGAGGATTCCGTTCCTGTCTAGCTGCTGCAATGTCCCCCCTCCCCACATCACCAGTGCCAATCCCATTTGTTCAGACTTGATGCAGAGACCAAGATCTGGCTTTTGGTTGGGCTAGTATATTATCATCTTTGGGTGCAGAAATCTGCAAAGATGCTAAAATGCAAAATTTAAGATTGCATCAGGGTGTTGTTTTATCTGGATTACCATCTGGCTTTAACTATCTTCTAGAGTTACCACCATAAGCTTACACAAATAAATGCATGTAAGTGGTTTATGCAAAATCAGATGCCAAATCTCTGAGTTCACCGCTTTTTAAATCTTTGCATTGTGATATCTAAGAACAACTTTTCTTTCTCTTCTTCTGCATGAACAATATTACTTCTTGCAACTGATCTTAACAGATTTTTTTTTAATTCAAAATACAACTCTTTGATAAAAATTAAATGACCATTACCTTCTTTGTATTCTCTTCATTTATAAGGATGGCAGGGTTCCATTTTTGCTGAGACTTTTACATTTTATTAATTGCTCTAGTTGTCTCTTTTGGGGACCAGGTTTCCCATCGGTCTAAACCTATCAGACTATTTAGTCTATTAAAGACATTCTTACAAAATAGAATTTTCAGAGTATGTTCACTTGCCATATTAACTTTTTGGTAAAATGAACTGTACTTATATGAGAAATACACCTCTCAGAATAGTATAAGTAAAACCATATCAAGATATTGGCTAGTTTTGATCTCACCTGCTGCATGACTCAGGCAGGATGAAAGAAGATGAAAAACAACTACATTAAAAACTGAAGGGGAACCAAAGCATTATCATCCAACCTCAAACTCTCTAAGTAAGCAGATGCTCCTTCCTGGGAACACTGTGTGGTAGATGGTCTGAAGGCTGATGGAGGAGGATATGGCCAGTTGAAGGGGCTTGGCTGGGTTACATATATCTACATAGTAGAGAAATCTATCAGTGGAACCATGGTATTAATGCTGACTTTCTCAGTACTCACCTCTGAAGAGCCTGTTCCAAACCTTCTCTCAGACCGGTTGGTTGTAGGAATGTGATGAGAGGCTATAGCAGCTGGAGTGGAGAACAGGAGAATTTCACAGATGTCCTAAGGTTCATAGAATATCCCCACAGACCTTGAAACATCTATACGGTTGGTGTTGCCATATCTCCGCCCCATCCACAGTCTCATAAATCATGCTCCTTCGCCTGTTGAGATAATGCAGTTTCCCACATAACTTTTCATCTCCAATGGTTTATTTTATTTTTGAAAGTAAAAAGGATTCTAAATATCATTTATCTTTGAAGGAGAGTCTTATCTCCAGAATGGCGCAGACATTTAGAGACTCGTGTGTTACTGGTAGAACTCAGTTTTCATTTCTTCTAAGTGTACTGTGCTTATCTACCTGTTCTTCCACACATTCTGAAATATAAACATCCTATTGTAATTCTTCCCTGATTCTTCTGTTTACCTCCTGCTGTATAGAAAGAGACCGCAGAGATGTGCGGTTTTATTTCCATAACATATTTGGCAGAGAAAACAGTATGATGTTGGCAGAGATCAGTGACAAATACCAATTTTAGAAGAAAGAGCACAGGAGCATATAACTTACATACAGTTTTTCCTCTCCGGTGCTCTAATGAAGAGGCCATTTAGGTCCATTATTTTAGTTATTAAGATGAAATAATTTAAGAGTTGAAGTCAGATCATTCTAATTTCAAGTGAAAAGCATAGGAGTGTTTATGAAACCTTTAGCAGTTCTGAACACAGCTGATCCTTTACCAGGTCAGATAATTAAGGATCATTGTGGACAGGCTCCTCAACATCATTAAAGAGACAATTTACACTAGAAAGTGTGTGCACCAAGTGAAAGGGTTGCAAGAAGAAAGAGATGCTAGTCATCCTTCTGTTTTACACCCAAATGAAACAGCTTGGGAAAGAGGATCTGAATGCAAAACAAAATAATTGATTACCAAATTGCTTTGTAAAGTTTGTAAAGTAATATCTACAGAAACTTCACCCTTACTACAAGAGCAGTGGTTCCAAAAGAGTATCACTGATTTCTGATGAATCCTGCTAGTGCCAGTAGGACTGCAGAGCTGTGCCTAATGTATTATAATGAATGCCTGGGAATCTAAGTAACTAAAAATACTGGGGTCAGGTAATACTTACCCTCCTTCCCCCAGTAATAATACTGACCTGGCCCATGGGTTGTAGATTGTAAAAATTTATATGTGATATGTCAGAAAGAGAGAGGCTGGATTAATTCCCAGAACATTTTTTGGAAGGTTATTCTTTCAGACATACCTTTCAGCCCTACTTTTCACCCCAATTGCAATGGCCCACTGCAGGAGTTCATAATTTCTGGGGTGTGGGACTGACCAGCCATGCTTCCTCCTTCCCCCTGCTTCCTCTGTCCCACCCCTGTCCCTGAATGCTCTCGGTGCTGAGTTCTGCTGTGGAAGTTGGGCAGAGTTGGCTGCTCGTAACTGTTCCTAGTTGGCTATGGTTCCAGGAGCTGTTAAGGCAGCTGGGAAGTGCAGTAGTATTCGGTTTTCCCAGGCCATATATCAGGAGACGTAGGGAACGGGTGGAGTGAAGCCAGAGGAATTTCCTCGATGCTGGATATGCCCGCTGTATGGCCCCTTTTCACCAGTGGAGAGTATGATCGCAACTGAGAATTGGACCCTCTTTGCTTAGCATTCTTGGAACACATATATTCATACTCTGCTGACACACTGCATAAACAATCACTAAAAATACTTAAGCACTAACATACAATACAGCCACTGAAACAAAAGTTTACACAAGTCATGCAGTGCTACCGAAGGGGTGAGTGGATTGGCTCCACCCCACTATCTAGCACCAGCTGCCATGTCTGACATCCCTTTGTTCTTTTTGTTGTTTCACATAATATGAAATAAAAGTCATCTAGACTTAGAAATACAAGTTTTCTCCTTTGCTACCCAATGATAGTGCGATAATTAATCAAATTATTCTATACTTGTTATGCTACATTGTAGCCTTTTGGGAGGGATAGAATGGTGTTACTTACAAAGTAAGAAATGAAGAGTTAAAATCCCTCCCTAGGAAATGCATAGAAAACAGAAAAAACATCAGTGGATAGTTTTAGGGTTTGGGGTTTTTTTATTTGTTTTACATTACAAGAATTTACATATTGTATAAGGGAAAGATCTGATCAAACCCTCAGTTTTCAAAATCACAAGAGGAAATAGGAGCATGTGTAATCCTAAACCAGAGAGCTTTCTGTGGGATGAATCATTAATTTTTTTCCTCTCATGCGTAGGTAAAGAAAAAAAAATCCAGAAACATTAACAACAAAAGACAGTGTCTGGAAAAAATGCTGGCTATTAGGGAAGATATGCATGATTTTATAGAAGCTATTGGATGAAAAGCAGAGAAAGTTTGTATAACTTAGAGAGAGAAATTTGAGTTAGGATCTCTAGAAACTAAATAAAAAAGCCATGTAAAATCTGAAGCAGAATGAGAGGCAGAAGGACCTGCGATGGTTTCCTGAAGCTCTTTCTCACTTTCACATGGCTTAATATCTTGCAGAATGTTATCCAGGGTATTTCCACATGAGAGCAAAAGAAATAATAATCAATGGGGGGAAATGGCAAGATAAAATGCATAAGACAGAAAATTGCTTAAAAAGTCCCCCAGAAAGTAATTTGTTTAACATCAAATGACATTTTCAATCTATATTTTAATTCGTTTTTCTTCTACATCTTAGGCAGTTGGGATGAGGATTTTGAAGCTTGCACATACATTTTAAAAATCAACCAAATATTTCTTTTAGGTAAAATTATCCCAAGTGCAGAGGGTCATCACAAGGGTCTTTGTATCATTTTTGCCCATGTCTGCCACTAATGTGGGGATATTTTGGGAATTCTGCACTGGGGTAAAATTTCACCGTGGGTGGGCATATACCAGGGGAAAGGGTAGCAAAGCCCCTGCCCAGATTCTGAATGTCCAAGCAACCTGATGGTTCCTGGGATCTGAATTATCTTCCACTGCATTTGGTCTCACACTTTCTATTACACATTGATCCCAAGTAATTACCGGGGTTACAGTAGTTGAACCTAATAGTGCTACACCAGTTTATACCAGCTGAGAATGTGGCCTATAGCATTTTAGAGTTCCTACCCATTCTTAGTTAAGAAATGCTTTTTTCAACAATGTTCAGAATGAGGTTGCACATGACAGCAGCATTTGGACATCTAATTAATCTTTAAATTAAGGTACAAGTACTATCTCAATATATCAACATTTTGTGGCACAAGAGACATCAGATATAATTAAAAGATGGGTGGTATCTAAAAATTAGGGGCAGGGAGTAACTTTAATTATTGATGAAACATTCTCTTGAAAGATGTAAAATTCTATTATAAGCTCTTCTTACTTGATTGCAGCTTCTCAGCTTTTTGTCACATACCCACCCATAAGCAGATGTATTCTGCAATTAGCTAGTGCTGGTCTAGATCAACAGATCAAACTGTCCCTCAGCGTAGTGGTTGTCAGTGTGGAGTGGAATCCTGAGGCTCACTTGCTATATAGCACAACACAGTCTCCCTTTGTGAAGGAGCATCACTTTAGGTGGGACTGAGGGGAGAAATCACTCCAATGCTATGTCAGCATTTCAGAAGAAGTATCGAAGGGAAGGAATCAGTCTGTCATATCAATAGTCTAGAGTGGAGAGTCCTCTTGCAAATTTATTTTATCATTTTGATGGAGGAAAATCTCCCCCACTCTCTATTTAGGCGTGGCAAAATTTGATTTTTTTCAATAGTTTTGACTGATAATGTTGATGATTATTTTTAAAAATTTCTATCAATTTAAATTTTCACAGTCATGGGAAATTATGGGAGGGTTAGACAATGGAGGAGGTCAGACTTAATGACAGTAGACATTGAGATTCAAAAACATAAAGCTTTATAACCATCAAAACACACATTGTCAAGATCACATGTCAAGATATGCAAAGTAAATATCCTTAAATCAAACTGTGAGTTCTCAAGCATCATGTTTCTTACTTTGCCTATTTCTAAATTTCTATTATCAATGTAAATATTTTTTCATTGGTTTGTGTGTGTACGGTGAAACTGACATTTACCGATAAAAATGTAATCTTGCTAAGCCTGTCTATATTAACTACATATAGATAAACATGTATATTTTTCCAATTTGTACCTGCATTCTGAGAATGGGTCATCCTTTAAACACTTCTGGGGATTCTGGCTTATTCTGTATCCTAATTTGAGAGTTGTAGTCCCGTACTCTTCTAATGGCATTTCATGAGACACACAGCACAATGACAGAGCTGTTCCAACTGTATTCTTAAACTGACAACCAGTGTTGAAAAAGGGAGGTTGAAAGAGAGTCAACACATTTCCTTGCAGCTAGATAATCCTTGGTAAATCTCCTATAGTTTATTCTATAGGATACTGATCCAATTTACAACATGCACACTCACAAGCTTATGGAGCTTACAGAATTTCTCTGTATTTTCAATTTGCACCTTGAAAGCAAGGTGCAAAGCTCTAATTTCTGACTCTGTATTTAAGCTTCTTTCTGATTATTCATGTGTTAGTGAAATTCTCCTTTGGTCCACAAAACCAGCAAAAGATCCTCCTCCCTGTTTAAAATCCGCAGGGGCACTACCTGTGCAGCGGTCATGTGAGGCTGCCTGGACACCCCTACACACTGTGGAAGGGGTCCCACACCAGGTGGAGGTGGTCCAAGGATCTACATTTACATGTGTAATCAATGGGAATTAGATGTAATTAATGGTAATTAAAATTAATGGGACTTTAGTGCTCAACCGCAACAGAGAACTCTGGAAAACTCATCCATGATACCAATGTATAAAAAAAAAGAAAGTAGAAACATCCTATCAGGTACCAACCCAAAAGTGTAACTGCTAATCCTAGTAAAATAATGGAACAAATATCAAGGGAAAATAAAAATAATGAAACATTGAAAGGACATTAGAAGTTCAATCAATAGGCGGATGCATTTATAAAATATATATCTTGCTGGATGTATGATTTTATTTTTTGAACAGAATTACAAAGTGAATGGACCAGTGGAATGGGGAGATACAATGTACCTGGATTTTAGAAAAGCATTTGATAGAGACTCAAAAATATTAACTAAAAATGTTATTTGGATTGGTTGGGAGAGGAAATCTGTCATAAAGGCTGAAAAATGGCCAAAAGACCATAAATAAAGAGTAATGTTCAATGGCAATGTTTTGAATTAGGGAAAGCCTAGTGGGGAATCACAGGGAGTGGTGTTAGCCTGAGGTTATTTACCATCTTTGTATATGACTGAGAACAAACCACTCATGAAATTCACATATGAAAATGTAATTGTGAGAAGTGTGAACACCTGTGAGGACAGAAAGATAGTACAAAAGGACCTAGCAAAATTAGAAGCGTGGGTAGAAGAATAAAAAACACATGAAATTAAATTGGGCAAATACATGCTGATATATTTTGGGGGAAATAATCCAAAGCATAGAATCATAGAATATCAGGGTTGGAAGGGACCTCAGGAGGTCATCTAGTCCAACCCCCTGCTCAAAACAGGACCAATCCCCGACTAAATCATCCCAGTCAGGGCTTTGTCAAGCTTGACCTTAAAAACCTCTAAGGAAGGAGATTCCACCACCTCCCTAGGTAACCCATTCCAGTGCTTCACCACCCTCCCAGTGAAAAAGTTTTTCCTGATATCCAACCTAAACCTCGCCCACTGCAACTTGAGACCATTACTCCTTGTTCTGTCATCTGGTACCACTGAGAACAGTCTAGATCTATCCTCTTTGGAACCTCCTTTCAGGTAGTTGAAAGCAGCTATCAAATCCCCCCTCATCCTTCTCTTCTGCAGACTAAACAATCCCAGTTCCCTCAGCCTCTCCTCATAAGTCAGGTGCTCCAGCCCCCTAATCATTTTTGTTGCCCTCTGCTGGACTCTTTCCAATTTTTCCACATCCTTCTTGTAGTGTGGGGCCCAAAACTGGACACAGTATTCCAGATGAGGCCTCTCCAATGCCGAATAGAGGGGAATGATCACGTCCCTTGATCTGCTGGCAATGCCCCTACTTATACAGCCCAAAATGCCATTAGCCTTCTTGGCAACGAGGGCACACTGTCGACTCATATCCAGCTTCTCATCCACTGTAACCCCTACGTCTTTTTCTGCAGAACTCCTGCCTAGCCATTCAGTCCCTAGTCTGTAGCAGTGCATGGGATTCTTCTGTCCTAAGTGCGGGACACTGCACTTGTCCTTGATGAGGGAAGGAAATCTGGGAAGAAATAATGGGGAAAGAAACCTATAGGAGTGACCTGTAGACAGCAGATTATTCATGAATTTGGCAATGTGAGACAAAAAAAAAAAAAAAGAAAAGAAAAGACCAGTGCAATTTTGGGCTGCATGCACAAAAGTATCATGTTGTAGAGAAAGGAGGTACTGTATCTATTTCTCTATAGTTCTTGTGTCATTTGACTTAGAATATTACATACAATTTTAGGCAGCAAGAATGACAGATGTTGAGAAACTGGAGGGAGCTTTAGAGAACAGCAACAAAAATGATCAGTGGGCTGGGGGGATGGAATTACTCAGAAGAATTAACATATTTAAGGATCACTGACATTTTGAAATCTCTTCAGTTTCAAAAAAAGAATTTAAAGTAGCTTCAGGTAATATAATGCCTGTCCCTAAGTCCTCCCTGCCAAATACAATGTTTTTCTCTAATATCTTTCAGTTATAGTAACCACAGTTTATTTGTAGCAATAGTAAAAAAAAAAAAAAATCAGACAGACCTGTGATTTTTTTAAAATTGATGCTGTCTCTTTACATATGTGTAACTCAGCTAAGCCATACCTATGAGTGGAGATGAAACTACAAATATATGCACTAGAATCCTAAGGGGGGCAGGGAAGAAATTATTTAATGACAAGAAGGCATAATTAAAAATAATGGCATGAAATTAAGAAAAGAACATTTCATCTGAATATAAGGAAAGAATTCTAACGCTTTGCATGGTGACATGTTTCAGAGTGGTAGCCGTGTTAGTCTGTATCATCAAAAAAAAAAACGAGGAGTCTTTGTGGCACCATAAAGAGAAACAAATTTATTTGGGCATAAGCTTTCATGGGCTAAAACCCACTTCATCGCATGTGTGGAGTGGAAAATACAGAGACAGGTGAAAAGATGGGAGTTGCCTTACCAAGCGGGGGATCAGTGCTAAGGAGCCAATTCAATTAAGGTGGAAGTGGGCTATTCTCAACATTTGACAAGAAGGGGTGAATACAAAGGGAGAAAAAATCACTTCTGTAGTGCTAATAAGGCCAATGTAATCAAAGTGGCCCATTTCAAATAGTTGACAAGAAGGTGTGAGTATGAGTAGCGGGAAATTAGTTTTTGTAGTGACCCATTAAGTGACCCATTCTAACACTGTGATCCATTAAAGTGTGGGACAGTCAGACAAGGGAAAAGGTGGAAGTTCTACTACCAGGGACTTTTAAAATTAGACTGAAGAAAATACTAAAATATATACTATAAGGAACAATCCTGTATTGGCAGGGAGGAGGACAGAATGATTTAGTAAGTCTTTTCCACTTGTAACTGCTATGATTTTTTTAAGCTCTGGTACTGTATGTACACCTGTACTTTGAAATAGATCTTCATAAAACCCTGATTTCTCCCTCCCTCCCTCTCCCCCCACCCGTACACACACGCACACACACAGAGTATATATGTGCATGCTTACTATGTACAATGAAGATAAGATTTTCCAAGTCATCTAGGGTCTAAAATAACAAGGAGTCTAAAATGTCTTTCTCCTATTAACAGTAATAAATGTTATGCATCTAAATCCAGATGGCTTAGAAAATTTCACACCATATATATAGTCCGAGAACAAAAAATTTTGCTAAATTTGAGTTAAAGTTGCTAGAGTGCATAAACTGTGAACCATGAGGAAATAAGAAGTTGTCGTTATTCAATACCTTGTCTATTGTTCATTTATCAGTTCCCCTACTCAGCTTCAGCAACCTTCCTTTCCTCGCCCACAGTGCATCCCCATCCTGAATGCTGAATGTCTGAATAGTGTTTGAAGATGTTTATTGGTTACATGTTCATGTGTTTTATTATTAATACCTACACGGGAGTGTTGCATTAATGAATTACTTTTCACGTAGGTCTGTATGTATTTTTTTGTATTCATGTGTGTAAGGGAGGCATGCATTTAGATTGTGAATGGTGACTGTGGAATATGGTTTTCTGAAATGTTTAGGATGAAATTATGGAAATGGGTGATGGATGTTACTAATGGTGGTTCTAAATTTGGAACTAATTTTCATGTCGAAATTACTAAATTAAAATGTGCTTTCATGTGCTCTAGGATGATCAGAGTTAAGGGTGCTTAGCAAAGGGTCTCTATGGCACTGCTGTCTCGGTACATTGAAAGTTACGACAACACATTAAGTTATGTCTACACTGCAAAAAAAGATGTGTTCTTAACTCAGATTAGCTAACTTGGGTTAAAATAACAGTGAAGACACAGCAACTCAGCAGCTGGAATTCACGCCTGTGGAGGAACTTGGGGGGGGGGAGGGGGGAAGAACTTGAGTAGCTATCCCAAGTTAAAAGCCAAGTTGCTGTGTCTGCATTGCTAGTTGAACCCAACTTAGTTAACTTGAGTTATGACTAAACCTTTTATTGCAGTGTAGACCTACACTAAGGAAGCCGTCCAAGCCTCCAGTGCCTTGGTGGAGGCACTGTGCTCCCACACCACTCTTCCTTCTCAGGCCTCTTCTGTTCCTGCTAAATACTTAATCACTTAATCACAATACCAAAGAACTGCTAACTCTCTCATGCCCCTCCCTGCAAACCTACTCATTCTTCCTGCCCCTTCATATACCACACTCACCCTTGTTCCTTACCTCCAAGAGCCCATCTCTTCCCTGGCTTTTCAGCCTGCCTTCTTGGCTCGCCAAAGTCTTGTGCTGAGCAGAGATGGTGGGGCAGGCTGGCAGTAGTGGAAAACAAAAGTAACTGACAGTTCTGAACAGTGGCCAATCTTAGTGAACTTGGTTAGGTTATCCTTGATAAAAGGAATCACTTTTTTGTGTTCAATTGGTAGAGTTTAAAAGTGGCCTATATCTCAGATGCTATCAGGGTATTTGTGTCAAATTTGGAGTTTGTGGGGGACTGTGGTTGGCTAGCTTAGAGAAACACAGAACAAAACATAATCAAACTGAAAGAGAGAAGAAGGGGAAAAACTGAAAAAGGACAATTTCTAAATATTTCCCCTGAAAACATTACTTAAAAAAATCCCTACAAAATTGTATTGTCCTCTGGAGAGGTATTCTGCCAAATTTAGAAACTAAATTCAGTTATTAAACTGGAAAACAGTGGGTTTTAATCTTGCTTTTGGAGCAGATCTCCATGCATCCTTCACGATAGAATCTCTGCCTATGCTTCTATAATATGTAGTATTCCAAGAACTTAAGAGAGAACATTATCTAGTATGTTATTTAGTCTCTCTTATCATATAGGTGCCACAAAGAATCGTATTGTAAAAACATACACATATGATGGAGACTGTGTGTATATGTACATGTGTATTGTAGATAGATATAGATATTTATATAGTATTGCTCATTTTGTGATATACTTTGTTGCGTCTATAGTAAAGACTTTCTGTAAATAATGCTTTCTTTAACATTCACTGGCTACTTCTCTGATGTGACACCTTTAAATGTTCTTACAAAATTTAAACCATAAATGTGGTTTCTCTAACTTATTTATCTAGTAGTCTTATAAAGTATTTCCTATGGGCAGCTTGCTTTACACAAGGATCAGGTAAAAGGAGTTGGCAGCCCGGAGTCAAAAATAAACTTTAAAGGGCTTTCTAAAAGTAATGCTAGGAAGGTATTCATTTGACCTTCAGTGACAAAGCTTATGCCTTGCAAATTGATTAATATAGATACAATATCAAATCATTTTTCATACAATTTTTTAATGTTTGTTAAATGCTGGAGCAGTATGTAAACAGAGTATTTGGCATTTTTATTAGGCTGCGGAACTCAGTCATTTCCTTTGCAACAGCATCTCATAAACTATTTTGACAGTCTAATAAACTATAAAAAGCTGTGGTAAAAACTGGCTCTGAATGTTATAACCGTACAAAATGGAAAGAGCAAGAGAAAACATCTATCACTGAGATTATTATCACTGTTGCTATGGCAACCTGGTTGCAATGGCAATATCTCCATGGTTCTGCTGTTTGTTATCATCTTTCTTGATTTTACATCATTGAAATTGTAGTAATTACACTCTGCCTGATGAAAAATGCATGCTGTCATGGCAACTAAGTCAAATATTCTTAATCATTTCACCTCTTCAATCTAAAATGTAATTGTTTGTCAGTAAAATAGGTTATACAGAAGGCTTCTATGGACTTATGATTGCCTTAAGTGTTTTGCAAAAATTGTGCTTTTAGGCTCAAGACCCTAAGCTAAACTAATAGTCCACAATGATAAACAATGACTCATTAAAGTAAGTAATCAGTGCTTATTAATTGCAGAGTAACTGTTCTAGTGTGATAGAATTATGAAATATAAAATATTATTTGAAATCCAATGTGCTAGATTCTTGAGGTAAATTGTCTGTGATTCAAATTCTGTTTTCGTTTTATTCTAGCACACTTGATACATTTTCTCAAGAGTATTCATCTAAAACTTCTAGTATTTTTGGTAATATTCATCAGCTGCCCCTCTTTCCTCACCATACACATTTTTTATATGTCAGACAGAAGGAAGATTTAGAATTTTGAAGAAAATCTAAGAAAGAAGGGTAATAAATATATGGCAATTGTGATCATTACACAACAATTCAAATCTCTTTTCTTTCCCTTAGGTAATATTATGTACCACACAATTTCAAAACAAACTCTGAACCAAATTTTCAAAGGGGCCTCAATCCAGCCTGCATTTTTGGCTCTAAAGGCAGTTGTGGGTGCATTTTTATTGGTGCAGGTGCAAATGATAGAATTCAGATGTCTATCTATCCACTTTGCCAGTGCAGATGACATTTCCTCCCACAAATCAGGTAGTTTTATGTCTTTATTCTATCGTTTGCAGCTGCAATTGGTTGCACCTTTCATATTCTATACATAATTGATTTCAGGGTCAAACTTAATGAGTTTTTTGGCCCTATTTGTTTGTGTACATAATAAGTATGTTTCAATAAAATTAATCTCTTTCATTTGAAACATGACCAACATTACTGCTATTAATTTATATTAATATATAGATATATATATATAAATTAATAGCAGTAATGTTGGTTATGTTTCAAATGGAAGAGATTAATTTTATATATTGTGACAGACCCAGACCAGTGGGGTACAGGAGCCTGGTAGAGGGCAAATATACTGGTCACTGGATGAGAAGTTTTCTGTTCCCTGAGTGACCAGAGCAGGAGCTGCACTAGAGTAATCAGGAACCTGCTAGAACCAGTTAAGGCAGGCAGGCTAATTAGGACACCTGGAGCCAATTAAGAAGAAGCTGCTAGAATCAATTAAGGCAGGCTAATCAGGGCACCTGGGTTTTTAAAAAGAGCTCACTTCAGTTTGTGGTGTGAGTGTGAGGAGCTGGGAGCAAGAGGTGCAAGGAGCTGAGAGTGAGAAGGTGTGCTGCTGGAGGACTGAGGAACACAAGAGTTATCAGACACCAGGAGGAAGGTCCTGTGGTGAGACTAAGGAAGGTGTTTGGAGGAGGCCATGGGGAAGTAGCCCAGGGAGTTGTAGCTGTCATGCAGCTGTTACAGGAGGCACTATAGACAGCTGCAGTCCACAGGGCCCTGGGCTGGAACCCGGAGTAGAGGGCGGGCCTGGGTTCCCCCCAAACCTCCCAATTGACCTGGATTGTGGGTTCTTCCAGAGGGGAAGGTCTCTGGGCTGTTCCCCAACCCACATGGTGAATCTCTGAGGCAAGAAAATCCTCCAATAAGCGCAGGACCCACCAAGATAGAGGAGGAACTTTGTCACAATATATATATATAAACACAAACACACACTCCACTTTGCATTATTTCAAGTCCTTGCTACTGTTCGTGCAAAGTTTCTGCTTGAAGCACTGTTGCCTGTGCCATTGGTATTTTGTATATACCTAGGATTTTCCACCATCTGGGAAACATGGAAGAACATTCCTTGACACTTTGAATCAATTAGTTGTATTTTGTACTGGAAATACTAATTTGCATACAGGTGCCCAGTCCTGAATTTTTCTACCTAAGTACCTATGTTTTCCTTCACTGTAGTAACACAAAACAGATGTTGTGACACAGATTTGTATAGATGGCTAACTAAGGCACAGAGAAATTAAGGCCAGGTCTAACAATACAGATTTATATTGGTATAACTATGTCGCTCAGAGGTGTGAAATATTGACACCCGTGAGTGATGTAGTTATACCGACCTAATCCTCGGTCTAGACAGTGCTATGCTGGTGTGGGGGCTTCTCCCGTCCACATAGCTACAGCCTCTTGGGAAGGTGGACTAAGTACGCCAATGGGAGAAGCTCTCATGTCAGCCTAGGAGCATCTTCACGTAAGCGCTACAGCAGCATAGCTTCATCAGTGCAGCTGTGCTGATGCAGCGTTTTAAGTGTAGACCTGTCATAAGCAATTTACCCATGACCACTCAGAAAGTCTGTGGAAGAGCCTGGAATTAAACTCACCTCTCTTGAATTTCAGGCCAGAGTCTTAACTAAAAGACCACCCTTCTTCTTATTCTTACTAAAGACCAAATCATGCAGCACTTACTCTAACAAAATTTTCATTGAAGTTACTGGGATCTTTGTCTGAGTAGGATTCTGCAAATCTGTCAAGGACCTTGCATTTCAGAGTCCCCATGGCTCTTAGGAGCCGGTAAGTTCCAACCTGCTATCCAGTGACCTATTAGTAGTCACCAGAACTAGAAGCTCAACTCTGACAGGGGAGTCCAGTCCTGGGATATGATTGGTGGAACTCTGGGGGTTCCAAATGGTTCCCTGATTCTATTTAAACCAAGCAGAGGAACAGGAAGTTGTCTGGGCAACCAGGTTTCCCCTGCTTAGGGCTGTATTTGCAGTGCTATCTGCTCTTATTGCCTGACTCTGATCTGCTGGTAACCTGACCATGGTGGCCTTCTGACACCTGACTCACACTTGGACTACTAGGTCAGACCACACATGTCCTGGTTGTGAAAATTTGCATGGACCACTTAGGCCACAGGAGTGATGGTCCCAGCTAACAACTGCGGCTTTCAGGAGTACCAGACATGCTTGAGTGGGCTGCCCCCCTTCAGTCCCAGTCATCCGACCGACTTCGGAGAACCAGCTATTGCAGGAGCAAGTCAGACAGGTGTGCTGAAAATGCCACACTCCAGACACAGCTCCTGGAGCCCTGTTCCTCAGTACATCTACACAACAGTTTGATGATAATTGCCAGCAATTCCTGGAGTTTATAAACCAAAGCCACCTCCTGTTCATGATGTGTCCTTAGTTCTATACTACTGATCAAGCAAAGGAAAGCCTGGTTATCAGCCTGCTGTCAGGGGAAGCATTGGATTGGGCATCCCCCTTCTTGAAGTGCAACAACCCAGTACTTTTGAACTGGGAGGTCATCCTCCAAGCCATGTCAGTACTATTTGATAATCCACACTGTGCTCGAATGGCAGAGACTGCCCTAAGAAAGCTCTGACAGAGGCAGGGTACCATAACCTCCTATGCAGCACAATTTTACTGCCTCATGGACAATACAGATCGGAATGAGGTGGCACAGCTGTATCAGTTCTAGTGGGGTCGGTGAGAAGAAATTAAAGATGAATTGGCTCTGAGTGAATATGCCTGCATGTCTGGATGCCCTTGTGAATCTCACCATCCATAGAGAAAATGGGTTTATAGGAATGAAGGGAGAAAGAAAAGGGGGTCTGCAATTCTCTTTTACCCACATACTGTTACTTCTTCATCAATACCTCCCTCTAAGCCAGTGCAGTTGTATGTGAGCCAAAGAAAAGGTACAATGATGTCAGCACCATCTCTGCTTCTACTGTGGTGAGTCAAGTAACTGTGTCTCCACGTGTCCAGTCACAAATTTCAAGAAATCAGGGAAAAGAGATTCTCCACACCTAGGTCCTGACTTGAACACATCCTGAGCTTCATGTGGAGACTCCCATTTGCCCATGCCAGTCCAATTGCACATACCCAGAATGCCCCAGTGAATTCCGGTCCTACTACCTCATTGACTTGCGTGCAGTTGACTGCTTCATAGACACAGTGGAAGCCTGGATCCTGCAGATTCCCCTGCAACACAAGGCCACTCCCAACCTCACAGAAACTGTCAATGGTACCCTTTGTCTTTTGGTCCAGTAATGAAGAAAACAACTCCTCTTGAAGCTGTGATTCAAGAGCATTGTGAAATGTTACTATTCAGCATGACCCATTCTCCAAACTTTCCCCTGATCCTCAGCATCATCTGTCAGGCCCTCCACAATCTTCTCATTTGGTGGCAATCACAGGAAGTCTGTTTTCTGTTGCAGTTTTGCTGTTGGGGACTAGTAGATCCTGCCCCAGCATCTGAACCCCAAGAAACTCAGGTAAGGGCAACTATTGAGGCAGAATCTTCTGTTGAAACTACATCAGAACTCCCCTAAAATACCAAGACTATGCCAATGTCTTTTAAAAGAGTAATGCAGAATCCCTGTCTCTGAACCAAGACTATGACTGCCCAATAGAGCTTCATCCCAGAGCAAAAATACCATTTGGATGAATTTATGCCATGTCAGAACCTGAGCTGAGGATTCATCTGCAAATTGACCTCACCAGCTGGTGCACCAGTTCTTTTTTTCAAGAAAAGAGATGTCAGTCTCTAGCTCAGCATCGACTACCATGCTTTGAATCAAATAACTATCAGGAATCATTACCCTCCACCCCGATTCCTGAGCTGCTGGATCATGTGGGGGCTGTCCATATATTCACCAAATTAGACCTCTGTGGGGCACACAACCTTGTGTGAATCAAGAAAGAGGATGAGTGGACCTTCTGAACCAAGTATGGCCACTATAAATATCTGGTAATGCCATTTGGGTTAACCAACACCCCCCCCAACCACGTTCCAACATTTTATAAAGGATGTGTTCCGAGACATTGGACAGGATGTAGTAGTTTACTTAGATGACATATTTGTCTTCTTTGACTATCCTGAACAGCATACCGCTCATGTATGAACAGTCTTGTAGTTCTTATGGCAGCATAATCTTTATGCCAAGCTCAATAAGTGTACCTTCTATCAGGCCTAAGTGGAGTTCTTGAGATTTATCTTATCCCCAAAGGGATCCAGGTAGACCTACACATGATCGTGGCCATCCAAGACTGCCTGACCACTTGGTACACGACCACAAAGCTTTCTGTAGTTTGCTAATTTTTATCAGATTCATCGCAAATTTTTTACACTAATTGAGCCCCTCACCACTTTTCTCTGGAAAAGTGCCCAATTCCATTGATCTTCAAAGGCCCAGCATGTGTTTAATCAGCTGAAACTTGTCTTCACCATTGTGCCCTTATTGGCTCACCCAGATGTTATGTAAATCTTCACTGTAGAAGCTGACGCCTCCAATACAGCAAACTGGGGCTGTCCTCTCTCAATGACCTGGTCCCTCACAAGTATTACATCTATCGACTTACTACTCAAGGAAGCTCAACCCCACAGAGCTAAACTATGAAATACTGGATAAGGAACTCCTGGTGATAAAAACCACCTTTGCAAAATCGCAGCACTACCTGGAATTGGATCACCACCCAGTCCAGGTATTCATTGATCATAAAAATCTGGAGTACCTATATAGAGCAAAAGCCTTAAACCACCAGCAGCTTTGGTGTACTCTATTTTTCTCATGACTGGATTTTGTCATCACATATTTCCCCAGAATGGAGATATAGTACCAACCACAAGGCCCCAGCCAGGAACCAACCCTCATGCTCAAATCCTGTAACTTTTTCAGCACAGCTCTTCATCAGGATGTACTCACATTGATACACTGTGCCTCTGTTTCGAGATTGTTGCCTGACAAGCAAGCCATTAGCAACAACCAAATACATGACTCCTGGGAAGGGTCCATGTACATAAGGGTCTGTGTCTATGTTCCCCCAGACCTACAAGAGTATTGATCCTGCAACTATGCCATGATTTTCCCCTAGCAGAACACTTGGGATGCTTTAAGACCTAATGATTAATATTCTGCTCTTTTTTTGTGGCCCCAGAGGTGCCCCAAAATATAGTCATTTGTTGTCTCCTGTGATGTTTGTGCCTACACTGAAACAGTTTCACAAGCCCAGTGGTCTTCATCAGTCCTTGGACAGCCCATCTCAACCCTGGGCAGCCATTGCTTTAGGCTTTATTATAGAATTCTTGGTGTCCAACAAATTTACAACAATTTTAACGATAGCGGATCACACTACCAAAATGGCCCACTTCCATCCCTTGCACAGCCCTTCCTTCTGCTGAACATATGGCTGAGGTATGGATTAGCCATGTAGTCCATCTCTCTGGTCTTTTGAAGAGATGATAGAAGATGATTGGGGATCTCAGTTCACAACCCGGTTCTGGTGCAAAGTCCTGTGCCTGCTGGGGGTCCATATATGTCTTTCCTCTGCTTCCCATCTCCAATCCAATGGCCAAATGGAAAGGATCAACCAAATCCTCAAGCAGTATCTGTGATGGTACATTAATCATCAGCAGGATGATTGGACCTCATTCCTCCCTTGCATGGAGTTAGCATGCAACAATGCAGGCCATATATCCAGGGGTAAGAGCCCCTTTTATGCCAACCAGAAGTACCACCCTCAACTCCACCTACAATTACCTGTGCCTTTCCAAACCCAGCGACCTGAGACCTAGTGCAGTATATTCACTGGACTTAGGAAGAACTGAGGGGACACCTTGAAAAGCAGAAGCGGACTATAAACATTGTGCAGACAAGCATTGACACCAAGGCCCACCTAAACAGTGGGACAAATGGTGTGCTTCTTCATAGAGCAATGCCATACAAATGAGATCATAAGCTCGACTTTTGATAGCTTGGTCCTTTTAGGATCCTGTGACAGGTTTAACCCAGTCACTTTTGAACTTCGGTTATCTCACTTTCTGAAGATTTGCCTGGTGTTTCATGTATCGCTTTTGAAACCCTATGCAGAAAACCCTTTCCCTCACAGTACTGAGCCACCTCCTTCACCAGTACACGTACAGGTCATGAGGAATATGTGGTTCATGAGATCCTGGACTCTAAACATAAACGTGGCAGGCTTTGGTCCTGAGAAGTGCAGCTGAGAGCTATTGGAAAATGCCCCCATACTTATACAAGCATACCTTAGGAATCATCCCAAAAGACCGGCTCCAGCATCCCCTGGAGAATGTCCTTTGAGGAGAGGGTGAGGTCAGGGACTGTGGGTGTCGAACCCCAGTCCACAGATGCCAGTACATTCCAACTTGCCATCCACTGGTTAACAATCACCAGAACTATAAGCTCAGCACTGATAGAAGACTCCAGTCCTGGGATCTGATTAGTGGAACCCTAGGAGATCCTGAAGGGTCCCTGCTTTGATTTAAACTGAGCAGAGGAACAGGAAGTTGTCCATGTAACTGCTTCCCTTCTACTACCTGTTCCTACTGCTTGTCCCTGATCTCCTGGTATCTGCCTCCTAGCCCATAACTCATGCTCCAACCACTAGATCAGACCTCCCATGTCCTGGTCTTGAGAAAATCCTGTTCCAGCCTTCATATGTATGCTGGACCCACACAGAGTGGAATAAGTGTGGTCCCACTGTGCATGGAACATGTGTCAAGATATACAGATGCTGCATAGAGGTTTAATCCCCACTGGAATAGAACCCAAATATGTGGGGATTCCCTAGATGATGTCCCATGGTGAGGGTGGAGCAGGGAAGAAAGTGGAGGTGCAGTAAGTGGATTTGCAGAACCACTGGCTATTGTTCATCCTCAGGCAGTGTGAACTCTCCAGCAAAGTTATTCAGTTCTGAGCCCAGTTACTCAGATTAGGAACTGGGGAAAAAAAGTGTCCCTTAGTAAGGAAAATCCTGCTACTTTAAAATTAAACTGCTCCTTTCCTGTAGAAGAAATTAAAAAATACATATGCCCAATCCCCCAATAAGGATTCCATGCTGATAAGACACCTTTCTCAGGGAAAGGAAGCAAACAAAAACAATAATGGAACATAACTAAACACTAAACCAAAACCATATTGCCCTGTTACATTGATATTTGCCACAGTAGCAAATCATATACAAAATGTTAGCAACAGACTTTAAAGCAAAGATGATAGATTACTCAATCTGTGAAACCAACAGTAAAAACAGCTAAACCTAAGAGAGGTAGATTATGGACCAATGGTTAGACTTTAAACCTCCACTGAAAATTGTCTTCTCGTAGCAGGAGTCACTGTGCTGGAGTTAGAGGAAAAAGTGCTTCTAGATTCTCAAAGTTAATATCCTTTTTTAGAGTGATTGTCTTTAGGATTCAATCCCAGACTTGGATGGCTATTTATTTTTCTTTTCACATTAATGTCTTTATCAATTTTCTCAGTGGAATTCTCCATATAGGTCTTATTGTTAACACTAATGTCCAAATTTTGTGGATGTTGCTCTTTTGTCTTCTAAGGACCCTTGAACAACACACAGTCAATGTGTGGAACTCTTTGCCAGAGGATGTTGTGAAGGCCAAGACTATAACAGGATTCAAAAAAAGAACTAGATAAATTCATGGAGGATAGGTCCATCAATGGCTATTAGCCAGGATGGGCAGGGATGGTTTCCTTAGCCTCTGTTTTCCAGAAGCTGGGAATGGGTGACAGCTTGATCCAAGCATCCAACGATCACTTGATGATTTCCTATTCTGTTCGTTCCCTCTGCAGCATTTGGCATTGGCCACTGTTGGAAGACAGGATACGGGCAAGATGGACCTTTTGTCTGACCCAGTGTGGCCATTCTTATGTTCTTAAGCCTCCCATTCTCAATCTCATCTGGAGTTTTCAAACTCAGTACAAATGGACATTTTTCCATTGGCTTCAATAGGTTTTGGATCAGACCATGAAAATGTTCCACTTTTCTAAGACAGGATACTGAGCTAAAGGACCATTGGGCTGATCCAGTATGGCAGTTCTTGCGCTCATCCACCTCCCGCTGTGGTCTCATGAAAATCATAACCAACTCTAAGGAATGATTTCTAGTTTATTTGTATGATGGGTCACCTCTGCTGCTGCAACTTCTCTCTCTCTCTCTCTCTCTCTGTAATTTGTGTGTGAACAAAAGTTATTTATGTTTGGTCTAACAGATGGGAAACTCTAGCTTAAAATAAAATTATGATACTTTCCACTTAGGAGATGGAATTAATCGTAGCCCGAGGAACAAAATACTGATGAACAAAACATTTATTAAGCCTTTTCTATTTTGTTTGTGCGAGTCTGAGGTCTTACTGACAGGTAAGGCAATCTGACCTGCATTATCAAATAATGTAACATTTCCCGGTTGAGATGGAATTACTGCTAGTGGAAATTTTGCCCAAGGCAATAAAATAAATAAACACATTAATTACATACAGCCTCTTCTCTAAGTATCTCCAGTCTCCTATTATTATTTATATATTATTTGTATAGCCTGAGATGTTTTGAGTGCTTTGCACTAACAAGATACGATCCCTGCCATGAAGAGCTTACAATATAATTTTAGATCTGAACAACTGAGAAGAGATAACAAATAACAAGGACTCCTGCTCTGAGGAGACATATTGCTAACCCATAAAGGAATTGGAGAGAGGCAAATAGTGATGTCCTGCAGGATCTGTACTGGTTCAATATATTCATAAACGATCTGGAAAAAGGGGTAAACAGTGAGGTGGCAACATTTGCAGATGATACAAAACTACTCAAGATAGTTAAGTCCAAAGCAGATTGCGAAGATTTACAAAGGGATCTCACAAAACTGTGTGACTGGGCAACCAATGGTAGATGAAATTCAGTGTTGATAAATGCAAAGTAATGTGCAGTGGAAAACATAATCCCAACTATATATATAAAATGATGGGGTCTAAATTAGCTGTTACCACTCAAGAAAGAGATCTTGGGAGTCATTGTGGATAGTTCTCTGAAAACATCCACTCAATGTGCAGCAGCAGTCAAAAAAGCTAATAGAATATTGGGAATCATCAAGAAAGGGAGAGATATTGCCTCTATATAAATCCATGGTCCAACCACTTCTTAAATACTGTGTGCAGATGTGGTTGCCTCATCTCAAAAAAAAAAGATATATTGAAATTGTAAGAAGTTCAGAAAAGGACAACAACAAAAATCATGAGGGCTACAGAACAGCTTCCATACGAGGAAAGATTAAAAAGACCAGGACTTTTCATCTTGGAAAAGAGTCGACTAAGAGGGGATATGATAGAGGTCTATAAAATCATGACTGTTGTGGAGAAAGTAAATAGGGAAGTATTATTTATTCTTTTCATAACACAAGAACCAAATGAAATTAAAGGCAGCAAGTTTAAAACAAACAAAATAAAGTATTTCTTCACACAACACACTCTCAACCGGTGGAACTCCTTGCCATAAGGTGTTGTGAAGGCCAAGACTATAACAGGGTTCAAAAAAGAACTAGATAAATTCATGGAGGTAAGCCAGGATAGGCAGGGATGGGGTCACTAGCCTCAGTTTTGACAGAAGCTGTGAATGGGCGACAGGGGATGGATCACTTGATGATTACCTGTTCTGTTCATTCCCTCTGGGGCACCTGGCATTGGCCACTCTCAGAAGACGGGATACTGGGCTAGATGGACCTTTTGTCTGACCCAGTATGTCTGTTCTTATGGTTTTATTTATCGTTCAACTGAAGTAAGCGGGGGTTGTGCTGTTGAAACAATGCCACTCACCTGTCTCACTGGGAAAGAGACTTGATCAGACATGCAGTATCGTGGACAGCCCCAGAGTGAGGGAGTGGATGAAGCTAATTCATGGTCAGCCTGAGACACCCCATATCTCATCACCTAATGCCAGGGGATGGGCCAAAGATGCTGAAGCTCTTCCCTGCAGTAAATGTTGTGAACTCAACAAGGCCAGCCTAGAAGATCCTGATTGTCCTCGGGTCCAAGGCATTTTCTGTTAACCCGATAGCCAACAGGAGCCGTGGTTTCACAAGAGGCTTCACCTCTGGGTCTTGGCTGTCATGTGATGTGAGCTCCCATAATCTGTCATCCTGCAATTGAGACAGAGCATTGGTAATGCCATTATCTAAACCAGAAATGTGATGTGCACAGAAAAGAATGTTAAACACAAGGCAATGTGAGTGCAGTACAAATGCTCTCACCAGTCTTGTTACCTGAGCCAACTTAGCTGACTGTTACTTAACAATGTAAACCACAGCCTGGTTGTCACACCACAAACAAATCCATTTTTTTTTCTAAATTCCTCTCCCCTAATAAAGACTGCCACTATTATGAGAAAAAAAATAAAGAAAAGTAATATCCCTTCTTCTGCATCACCCATATCTCCAGACACCTCTGAACATACCACTTCCCTTTGAGAATACACCCTGAAAGAGGGAATTGATTATGCAATACGGAGTAGGGGGTGGAGGGCAGGACCAAGCTAATTGCTGGAATACAGTACAGAGAGATGCCAAAAGAGCCAACTTCCAGAGGTAAAAGAGACCTCGGATTTCACTGGTGGACCTTGTGCCTATGGGAGAAGAGGAGACCTGGAATCTTTACAGACCAAGGTCCCATCTTTGGTACATGCTGTCTCCCTCATGGAGTGGGAGGTGAGCAGGGGAAAGATGGTGAGAGGATTAAGAAAAACAAGCTGAAGTCTAGGAGTAGGGTGAGGAGAATCTACCTTAGTTGCAAATTATATGGCGGGAGCCTTATAATGGTGGACTGGACCTACTTAAATGCCAGATATGTGAAATGGAGGAAGCAGTGTTATATTAATAAAGTTGAGACCTGACACTTAAATCCATCCCTGCATCTGTCTGCATTTGCCTATATGTCATGCAAGAAGATCTAACTTTGCCATCTAGTTCAGAGGGTCAATGTTGTGCAATTATGAAGTCTTAGGTGGTCAAGGATTTGTCACAGTCATTGAGACAGAAAAATGTCTGCAAAGCCCATGTACACTAGGTAAATAAAGTACGCAAGAAGGGTACATGCACATCTAGATGGTTTCATGGAAATCTGCTTGGTAAATAAACTTGCTTATTATTATAAATACTCAGGCAGATATATTGTTTAGCATCTTTAGTGTAATTCTTTCAATTAATAATGCTTCCACTTGCTTTCCTAATTCCTCCCTCCTTTCTCATTTTCACTAACTTCTAGTCTCCCAACAATAAGGCAACAGGGAAGGTTTTGCTAGCACGATCAAATTTACTAAAACTAAGTATCATCAGTCACTTCCTAGCTGCTCCACTTTTCATTCTACTGTAGAATGAATTTAAGTATCATGGTTGGTTACAAAGTTCTAGATCATGGCAAATACTTTAATGGACCAAAAAGGCTCTATTAGAGTCTAAACTAGGGGTCCCAGAGATGCTTCAAGTCATTGGAAGTACTCATGTGCTTACATTGCAGGATTGGGGCCATAGCATCCAGGCTAAACAAAAAAAGAACAAATTAAAAATAATTACAGAGGCAATCAGTCCTTGACCTTTACCACAGTAAATGGAAATGATTCTATATTTCTGATGTTCATATGACCAGGCTGATTCTATAAGCCAGTTTGCTGGAATATATTCTTACAGGTACGTTTACTGCCTGGTATTTTTCTCCAGTAATTTCATGGTATTATTTCTACTGCTGGTTTTGGTGTTCTCTAATTGATTCTGATTTTCTATTTATAATATAAAAGAAACAAAAATACTGAAATATATCTTAAAAATGCAAAAAGTGGTTAGACTCAGAATTATTTTATGGTTGCCAATGAATTGCACAGGATAATTTTTCTTTAAAGTAAATACTATTTTGCAGATGTTCAGATACAGAATCTGAAATATTCCAGTTCCTCGTGATCTGCTCAAGAAGTTGATATCACATAGATAGGGGAAAAAGGAGTGGTTTCTCTTTTGTGAATTTAAAGTTCTATATTAAATATTTCCCAAACTCCCTGAGGCAGAAATACTATTGATGTGTAGAAACATGAGAAAGCTCTTACATGTCATCTTGGCACTGATAGGCCTTTTACTTTATAATGAGACTTTGCAATGTGAATTTCTGTTCTTTGTCTTAAAATTTCCCCACAGATAGCCTAAGGCTGGGACTAATAAGTCTTTTAATAAAGCATGTGCTTTGGTAATATGGACCCAGAACAGAAATTTAGTCAAAGGTGCCGGAAGAGAGACACTATTCTTATTTCTTCCTTTCTGGATTTAATTTAAACTTATTTTAATAACTGGCAAATCAGTCCAATGGGCTGGGTTCACCACTTGGGTTCCAGTTGTAGAAGCTGTGGGCCAATAGCAGTGGAAAGTGTGCCACGGTAGTGTTGGCTCAGGAAGGGAGGATCGTAGGATATGTGCTGATCCTAAGGAACCTCAACTGGAATCTAAAGCTTCCCAGGCAGAATTCCTTGTGGGAAACTAATGGTGGTACTGCCTCCTACACTCCCCAGGAGTGAATACTGCTCCAGCACAGTTGTCCCTGCAGATGCACGTGTCTGCAGCTTGCAATCAACTGACTTGCTGGAATGAATGTGGCCCAACATCATAATCTTAATTATAGAATTAGGCAAGGTTTGACTCTGTGGTCAGTGGGCCCCACTGAACGGCTTCTTAGGGCTAGTTCCAGTAAAACTGAAGCCCTTATCTCATAATATTTTGGTTGGGATATAAACCCTCAACTATTGAGGCTTAAGCCCATCTCTAATTATTGGGGCCTAAGAGGAAGCCTTCACTGGGACAGGTGATTCCATATGTGCCTACTGCAGGGTTTTTCCTCTGAAGCACCTGGCACTGGCCACTGTTGGAGACCGAATACTGCTCTAGAATGACAAAGAGTCTGATGCAGTGTGGAGATTACCATGTGTCCTCTCTGGCAGTTGAGAAGCCAATGATTGTAACAGCGTGGAGAGTAAACTAGTGGTGGCCCCATTAAATGGGAATGATTTGGTGTACACTGGCAAGGCAATCTGTGGCAGATTTCACAGTCATTACTTAAGTGGAAGTTGTTGTGGGGGCTAGAGATGGACTTTAGTTTCTTGTGCTGTCGGCCTGTCCCTTTCATAAGTATTAGATTTTCTCCAGAAATATAGACCAAGTTGTTCAAAAATTAGGAGCCCAAAGTAGGTTCTTCAATCTAAATAAGTAACCTGATTTTCAAATGTACTTACTCTCCCGGAAGCTTCCATTAGGGTCAGAAGAAGCTGCTGAGTGCTCTGCAGTTTTTTCAGATAAATTACTTATTTAGTTACTTAGAATCCTGGCCAGAATCTCTTGTCCTCATGCATATTCCCCTGCTTCCATTCCCATTTCCAGCTTGATTCACGCCATCTGACTCAGGGGAATGCAATTTCTATCCCCTGGACCCAACAACCCAGGGGACAACCAAGGGGAAATTCACTCGCAAGGGAGATCAAGTGGAGGCACTGCCACCATTCTCCCACAGGAGTTCCTGCATTCATTTACAAATGGGGATCCAAAGGCGCTCCAGTCATGAAGACATGCACTGAATTAGCTCATCTCCCAAGGACCCTTGTCCTGGCCTATCTTCAGCCAGCCTCACCTACTTCCTGGATTGCTATGGCTAGCTTCACACCCCAATGGCTAGCTTCACACCTACAAGAGGAGAGGCAATTCTTGATTTAGTCCTAAGTGGTGCACAGGATCACATCCAAGAGGTGAATATAGCTGGACTGCTTGATAATAGTGACCATAATATAATTAAATTTAACATCCCTGAGGCGAGGAAAACTCCACAGCGGCCCAACACTGTAGCATTTAATTTCAGACAAGGGAACTACACAAAAATGAGGAGGTTAGTGAAACAGAAATTAAAAGGTACGGTACCAAAAGTAAAAGCCCTGCCAAGCTGCGTGGAAACTTTTTAAAGACATCATAATAGAGACTCAACTTAAATGTATACCCCAATTTAAAAAACATAGTGAGAGAACCAAAAAAAGAACCACCGTGGTTAAACAACAAAGTAAAAGAAGCAGTAAGAGGCAAAAAGGCATCCTTTAAAAAGTGGAAGATAAATTCTAATGAGGAAAATAGAAAAGAGCATAAACTCTGGCAAATAAAGTGTAAAAGTATAATTAGAAAGATCAAAAAAGAATTTGAAGAACAGTTAGCCAAAGACTCCAAAAGTAATAGCAATTTTTTAAAAATAAATCAGAAGCAGAAAGCCTGCTAAACAACGAGTGGGGCCACTGGATGATCGAGATGCTAAAGGAGCACTCAAAGACGATAAAGCCATTGTGGAGAAACTAAATGAATTCTTTGCATCAGTCTTCACCGTTGAGGATGTGAGGGAGATTCCCAAATCTGAGCCATTATTTTTGGGTGGCAGATCTGAGGAACTGTCCCAAATTGAGGTGTCATTAGAGGAGGTTTTTGGAACAAATTGATAAACTAAACAGTAATAAGTCTCCAGGATCTGATGGTATTCACCCAAGAGTTCTGACGGAACTCAAATGTGAAATTGCAGGACTATTAACTGTCATCTGTAACCTATCATTTAAATCAGCTTCTGTACCAAATGACTGGAGGATAGCTAATGTGATGCCAATTTTTAAAAAGGGCTCCAGAGGTGACCCTGGCAACTACAGGCCAGTAAGCCTCACTTCAGTACCGGGCAAATTGGTTGAAACTATCGTAAAGAACAAAATTGTCAGACACATGGATGAGCATAATTTGTTGGGAAATAGTCAACATGGTTTTTCTAAAGGGAAATCATGCCTCACCAATCTACTAGAATTCTTTGAGGGGGTCAACAAGCATGCGGACAAAGGAGATCCAGGGGATATAGTGTATTAGATTTTCAGAAAGCCTTTGACAAGGTCCCTCACCAAAGGCTCTTAAGCAAAATAAGTCGTCATAGGATACGGGGGAAGGTTCTCTCATGGATTGGTAACTGGTTAAAAGATAGGAAACAAAGGGTAGAAATAAATAGTCAATTTTCAGAATGGAGAGAGGTAAATAGTGGTGTCCCCCAGGGATCTGTACTGGACCCAGTCCTATTTAACATATTCATAAACGATCTGGAAAAAGGGGTAAACAGGGAGGTGGCAACATTTGCAGATGATACAAAACTACTCAAGATAGTTAAGTCCCAAGAGCTACAAAAGGATCTCACAAAACTGGGTGACTGGGCAACAAAATGGCAGATGAAATGTAATGTTGATAAATGCAAAGTAATGCACACTGGAAAACATAATCCTAACTATACATATACAATGATGGGGTCTAAATTAGCTGTTACCACTCAAGAAAGAGATCTTTGAGTCATGGTGGATAGTTCTCTGAAATTGTCCACTCAATGTGCAGCAGCAGTCAAAAAAGCAAACAGAATGTTGGGAATCATCAAGAAAGGGATAGTTAATAAGACAGAAAATATCATATTGCCTTTATATAAATCCATGGTACACCCACATCTTGAATACTGTGTGCAGATGTGGTTGCCCCATCTCAAAAAAGATAAATTGGAAAAGGTTCAGAAAAGGGCAACAAAAATGATTAGGGGTATAGAACAGCTTTTGTATGAGGAGAGATAATAAGACTGGAACTTTTCAGCTTGGAAAAGAGGCGACTAAGGGGCGATATGATAGAGGTCTATAAAATCATGAGTGGTATAGAGAAAGTAAATAAGGAAGTGTTAATTACTCCTTCTCATAATACAAGAACAAGGGGCCACCAAATGAAATTAATAGGTAGGAGATTTAAAACAAACACAAGAAAATATTTCTTCACACAATGCACAGTCAACCTGTGGAACTCCTTGCCAGAAGATGTTGTGAAGGCCAAGACCATAACAGGGTTCAAAAAAGAACTAGATAAATTCATGGAGGATAGGTCCATCAATGGCTATTAGCCAGGATGGGCAGGAATGGTGTCCCCAGGGCCGGCTCCAGCATTTCTGCCGCGCCCAAGCAAAAAAAAAAAAAAAAAAAAGCTGCGATCGGCGGCGGCAATTGGGGGGGGGGGAGAGAAAAGCCGCAATTGGCGGTGACAGTTCAGCGGCAGGTCCTTCGCTCCTAGAGGGAGTGAGGGACCTGCCACCCCCGAATTGCCGCAGGTGCCGCCCCTGTCCCTTGGCAGCCCCAAGCACCTGCTTGTTAAGCTGGTGCCTGGAGACGGCCCTGGGTGTCCCTAGCCTCTGCCAGAAGCTGTGATTGGGTGACAGGGCATGGATCACTTGATGATAACCTGTCTGTTCATTCCCTTTGGGACATCTGCCATTGGCCACTGTCAACTGGGCTTGATGGACCTTTGTTCTGACCCAGTATGGCTGTTCTTATGTTCTAACATCTCCTTCCTACATTCATACACAGAATGGAAAAGGAGGCCAGCTTGAACTGTTGTGTTTCCACTGGGTGGACTTTCTACCACCATGGTAAGCAACCTAAGTGAATTCCACCCGTGAAAGTGAATTGGGTTCCCAGTTTTTAACGATATCTCCTTTGGCTTTTTTGCAGTAATTAAGCAATATTTAGAAGTCTTTAATGTATTGCTAATTGTCTGGAGTCAGAAGGTTTGGGGAAACATGTTATGGTTGTACATTATAGTCTGTTCACTTATTAGGTGTATCTCATTTGGAGGGACTTCACTCATTTTAGTCCTGCAGTTTCCTGTGTCCTGCACACATTTGGTGTCCCCTCTCTTTTAATACTGAAAATGTTATATACATTAGAAATAAGGAATCATGATGCTGAGCTGATAGAGAGGGATGAATCCTTCAGCATTTCAAGTTTCCTGTGCGTTTTATGTCTCTCAGTTTGGATCTTTTGGGCCTTTGCATGGTGAGAGGTCTGAGGGAGAGTTCCCGTGTCTGAGACATAGGGCTTGTCTACACAGTATGTTAGGGTGCACCAAAGAGGTCTAAATTCAAGTGTGCACTGGACCCTGCTGGTGTGCACTAAAGGTTTCCTAGTTCATGTTAATGTAGTCCCATTTCATATCAATGCACACCAAGGAACTCTTAAGGAGAGCCAGCAGGGTCTACACAGGCCAGTTAGCATGCAACACGCTGGTGCACACTAGAATTTACACCTCACCTGATGTGGACTAAGGCACTGTGTAGATAAGCCCTTATTTTAACAAAACAGGACTTTGTAATGGACTTAGCATAAGGGGATCAGAACACGGAGAGGTACCAAATATAAGGACCCTCTTCAACATGTAGGCTTCTCATAGGTAATAATAATGGAATGGCACAGGGTAGTTTCCAATGACTTTTTCTCTCTAATTGGCAATTAGGTCTAATTAACTTTTAGTTAATATTCAATGATTTCTTTTAACAAATGGAACCCTGATGAGATCACATCTGTTAAAGCCACTTGGTTTGCATCTCCATTTTCCACATATTTCTATAGCTGCATAATGAATACAGCTTCAGACTGAAGGAAGATCAGTATAAGCTGGAATGAAAGTATGCATTTATCTAAAGTTATGATGAGTCCAGAAAACTGAACAGTGCTATGAAAAATAACATTGGTGCATATTCTCCAGGGTTCTGGGGAAAAAACTTATAGAGGTCAAACTGGAACCTAAAACATATTGGGCTGCTTTTGATCTTAGCTGGCTTCTTTCAATGAAATAATTTATATTTGTATTTTGTTCCACATGTAGAGATTTAAAGTGCCAGATCCTCAGCTGATGTAAAATCATGTAGCTCCAACAAAATCAATGAAGCTATACTGATTTACAACGGCTGAGGATCTGGGCCTGAAATTATAAATTGTAAATGTATTTTTTCCCTTAAGGATCTTGGAACTTAATGGCAAAAGAGACTGGAGTATTCATAGGATCAGGAATTGGGCACAGCAGATTGCATATGCCTTTCATTAGCAAGACACGAGCATGCAAAGAAGCATATTTAAAGACTTAGAACCTTGCAAACCTCTATCTTTACACAAACAGTCTAACTGATCACAATGGTGCTACTCACATGAGTAGGGGCCACTTGCATGAATAAAGATTTGCAGGATTGCATGATCGGGCACACTTTGTCTCCTTATCTTTTCATGCACTGTCCCTTATCTAGCAGTGCTCTTGATTTCATTCAAACATTTGTTTTTGTTTCTTACCTCTTTCACAGCAGCCATATATGGCTGGCTGAAGGTTTTCTTTCTCTTCTTTTCCTATCTGATTTTTTGAGTGTGTGTTTGTGCAACCTCTCAGTAAATAGCATGAATGTCATCCATCTGAGATTGTCCCAATTTTAACAGTGCTGATTAAGATAATTTTTTCAAATCAGCTTTTGCACCTATGCAATATTAAATAAAAGTGTAACCATTGTTCCTCAGGTGTGGATTATGTGACTTTATGGCATGCAGGGTAATACCTCTGTATCTGAGGTGAAGTCATAAAGTGAAAACCACAAAATCAACTTCTGGCTATGACTAATTTTTTATTTCAATGTCAGATTCCACTTTCCTCACAAGAAACCAGAATTCAAAACTTTGGGTAAAGGGAAACAAAAAAGCCCAATGCCTGGTATTTATAATGTTCACAGTGGTGATAATGTTCAAGTAACTAGCAAAATTTTAAAAAGCTACACAGAGCAGCTGGATAAAAAATGTCAATGGTAATTGCTCTTCATGCAAATACTGTTCATTGTGAAAGTTTTGGCTTGAAAATTGAGCCTCTGAGATTCAAAACTTTTCCACTAAAGTTTTGCAAATCAGGCTTTTCCCTCTCTCAGACTAAACTCTAGTTATTTTAGATGCTGTAGAAATGAGAATGCTCCTTCCTACAAGCAAAGAAACCCCCAAAGCACAAATCCTGAATCTCCTGTTTCACTTTTATACAAAGGACCTGGTTCTGATCTCACTATAATGCTTTACATTCGTGTGAGTACACTGACTTCAGTGGAATTACTGTACTTATGACTTACAACTGTGAGAGTGAGATGCGAAGGAAACCCACTCAGTTTGCAACTGTGATGTCATACTGTGATGTCACTTACATGAGCTAGGGAAGGCTGGGTTGGGATGGATGGAAGACTTCTACAGGGAAAAACAGCTGATATGGGAAAGAATATTAGTGATCCAGTATGTGGCATTCCACCTGCTGAGTTATTATTAAAATAAAACTTCAAGCCCCAGCATTATATTTAAGGCACCGTGTTACAGTAGGTAGTCTTTCAGATAAGTCTTAAAACCAAGGTCCTTAGAACTGGTGATCAAAAGAGCAAAAATATGAAGAGGCTAGGTGGCAGTTTTAGTATAAATTAGAACCAGTTGGGAGTTTTCTGATGAAATTTTTTTTAGTTGGAAAATGTCATTTTGTCAAAACCAAAACTGTTTGTGGGAAAGGGTTGACTTAGATGAATCTCCTGATTTGAAAGATTTTTGGAAAAAATAATGTTTCTAAATTGTCAAAAGGAAGTTTTGTTTTTTTGCTTCAAATAACTTTGTTTTGAAATTCAGATAATGTAAAAGATCAAAATGGAATGTTACAAAATTATCAAAACAAAATGTTTCATTTGACCTAATCCTTAATTTTTTTTTCTGGCTTATCAGTTTGCTAAAATTTCAAAGATTATGATTTTTTTTTGTCCTCATTTGGTATGGTTAAAAAAACTGGATATCTCTGAAGTCCTCATGAAACAGGAAAGCCATTTCCCACCCAGCTGTGTTATAAACAGTTCTTTTCAGTGTGGACTTTGCTACACTTATCCATGCCTTTATCACCTCAGTCACATATGTTATGTCCTGAAATCACTCAGAAACTGAAAGGTTTCAGAGTAGCAGCCGTGTTAGTCTGTTATGCATCCGAAGAAGTGGCTTGTAGCCCACGAAAGCTTATGCTTTAATAAATTAGTTAGTCTCTAAGGTGCCATAAGTACTCCTGTTCTTTTTTCAGAAACTGAAGCTGGTGCAGAATGTGGCAGCCCATTTGCTGAGTTGGCACATCACTCTGGGGGCATATTACATCGGTTCTCTGGGAGCTGTACAGGCTCCCTGTGACTTTTCGGGGGGATTTCAAGATGTTAATTTTAACCTCTGAAGTCCTAAATAGACTGAGACCTGATTACCTGAGAGATCACACTTCTCCCTGTGCCATGCTTTGCCACAGTGGTAATCAATGAAAGCACTCAAGCTGGAGCTTACTTGCTAACATATAAATATGAGGGAGCCACTCTATGGAGGCCTCTCAGCTCTGGAATTTGCTTCTCCCTTTCATCTGCCAGAGGCAGGAACTATTAACATTCAGGTTACACTGCAGGGCCCATCTTTTCTGCTACATATTTGTGCAGGGGGCAGCTTGAGAGGAGAGCTTTCCTATTTCCTGTTAGGAGCAGGGGTAAGAAGGTGGTTAGTGATCTAGCTAGGATAGAATGAACAATAGTCTATTGTTTGTTATATTGGATAACAATATGAGTTTGCTAGTTTCAATTGTTGTAAGTTTGTCCAGAGCACAGCTTTCACACCAGGAAATGGAATGGTATTTTGGATGCATTGAAAGAATATGTAAAAGGAGGTCAAGATTTTATAAAATGGGTATCTAAAGTGAGGTTTCTGGACTGGGATTTTCAAAGAGGCTAAAGGTAATTAGGTGCCCAGCTCTCAATGAAAGTCACTGGGAGTGCAGCAGCTAGGGCACCTGTATAAAAGGTCTGGTTTTTCAAAAGTGCTGAGCACTCAGTACCTCCCATGAACTTCAAGGGAGCTGTTGATAAATCAGCACTGTTTGCAATCTGGCCACTTATTTAGGCACCTAAATAAGAACTGACCTTCAATGGGACTTGTGCTCCAGAGTCACTGAGGTATTTGAAAATCCCAACCCAGAAAGCTAATGTTAAGCTCCCTTTTTTGGAGTAATATATTATAGTAATCAGGGTCACTCTTTCTGAAATACAACTATTTGTACTCTTGTATGGATCAAGTGAAATATCAACCTTTTGGGTAATGGGATAAGAGAAGGACAAGTGCTGTCTATGCTGTGTTCCTCACTATGGTATCGGCACAAAAAATATCTGAACTCTGTAACTAAGAGAAGTTAAAGGAAATAAGAACTTTCAAAATCTTGTGGTCTTACTATCAGTGTGTGTGTGTGTGCGCATGTGTGTGAATCTGTGTGTGTGTGGGTAGTCCTTTCTACATTAGTTGTGCTAACTTGCGTGTGTGTGTGTGTGTGTATACATATACATATATTTCTAGGCCTTGTCAAAGCACAGGTGCAATGCAAACACAGATATTAAAGTTCCCACAGCTCTACAAACATAGTATTACTACTCTTAGGGTCCGTCTACACTACCCATCGGATCGGCGGGTAGTGATCTATCTATCGGGGATCGATTTATCGCTTCTAGTGTAGATGCGATAACTCGATCCATGATCGCTCTGCCGTCGACTCTGGAACTCCACCACGGCGAGAGGCAGAAGCGGAGTCGATGGCGGAGCGGTGGCCGTCAATCCTGCGCCAGGAGGATGCGAAGTAAGTGATTCTAAGTCGATCTAAGATACATCGACTTCAGCTACGCTATTCTCATAGCTGAAGTTGCCTATCTTAGATCTATCCCCCCCTCCCGCTAGTGTAGACCAGGCCTTAGAATTCAATCACATGCTACCCAAACAATCTCTGTGTCACTGATGTTGTTATATATATGTTAGAAATCCCATTTGAAAGGTACAGATTACTTCAATGCCTTTCAAATGCTTTGGAAACCATATGGGGTAGGATTTTTAAAATCAGTCAGCATTGGCCTAACTCTTTTCCCATTGAAATCAGTGAAAGTTTTACTGTTTACTTCAATGGGACCAAATGTAGGCCAACACTGAATGCTTTTGAAGATTGCATCCTTTATGTTTAAGAGGTTCAGGTTTATCTGTAACAATGATTGCAGAGGGGCCAATCCTAGATTCTTTCATTTCAGTGGGAGCTTTGTGTGTGCAAGGAATTAAGGATCGGGACCTTACTCTGAAAGACTAGCATGATAATAAGATTTCATTTGATAATTTGAACCCCTATCTTTCATCAGGATCTATTAGCAAGGACCCCTATATCCAGGTGAAATCCTACTGGGAATCTACATTGGCACAGAGGTCTGCATTGGCAGATCTTGATGCAGGCTCAAAACCAGAGACATTAACTACCTTTGTCATATTCTGATTGGAACCTAGTGACATTCAATGATTCTCGGTGCCCAGGCCTCAGATTTGACTTTGTAGATAGTCATAGTAGATATGATACACTCATAAGTTACACTCAGGCAACTTCCTGGCAAAGTCTGACACAAATCAGGGTAGCCAAAGCCTTCCCTGAAGAGCCTACAATTGACAATACAGTGTTTGTAATATACAATGAAAGGCAAACCTTACAAATCAAGTGGTCTTGAATCTCACAAATACATTCTTGGGCTTTCGGAATTTGCAAAACTAATTCAAATTCATAGATTAATCTAAATCCATAGCCCTGATTCTTCATCGTCCTGCACCAATCATAGTCTTCTACCTTCCTGCTAAGTGAATAACAAATATCTGGTTGACTCAGGGCCGCCCAGAGGGGTGGGGTGGGGCAAGTGGGGCAATTTGCCCCAGGCCCCAGGCACCGCAGGGGCCCCTACGAGAATATAGTATTCTATAGTATTGCAACTTTTTTTATAGAAGGGGCCCCCGAAATTGCTTTGCCCCAGGCCCCCTGAATCCTCAGGGCAGCCCTGGGTTGACTCTCGGTTATGCAAAGGACCCTTTACACCACTCTAGAAGTATAAAAGAATCCTAAAGCAGATTTAAACTACAGTTACACACACTTTAAGTCCCCAATACACAGGCAGAACTGCATAAAGGGGCTTTTATGTAAACGAGACTGGGGACCTACCATACGGGTTTTGTAGCATTTTACACAAGGATGAGGGCAATGGAGAATCATGTCCATGATTTTTGAGGGATATTAATTTTTAAATATGTATGTTTTAATCTAAAGAACAAACAGCCTCCATTATGCATCAGGACTAGTACCTCCTACAAAAATTAGGCTAGTTCTAATGGCATCCTATGTAGAATACATATGCTGTATTTAATTTTCCATAATTTTTTTTGTTTCCTCCCTGATCACTTCACTCCTGCACAGTCTCTCTGTATTTGTTTTTCATGATGCTCCAGTTTTCACTCTACTTTTTCACTGGTTTTATCCCTCTCCTTTCTTTCTTCTTTGTTTTAGACTTTCCTGGAGTAAGTAGAATGTGAACCTAGTAACACTGGAGATCAGGTGAAACATTCTAGAATGCTCCAATTCAGCACCCTGCCAGTCCCAACACATTAAGAACTATCTTACCTCCTCAGTCCTTTGAAAACCATAGGTGAATTCAGACTGCAAATTACTTAGGACACCGGTAAATGCCTCAGCTTTATCCCAAGTATGATATTTTGGGGCAAGTCCTTCCATATGGACTAGCGTCTGGAATTAACTCACTGCTCATAAGAACAAAGAGCTTAATCAGTCCTATTCTTCTGTACTAAGACTGGAACATTTCTTTTTAACAAGAATAATATATAATTTGTTGTGGGCAAAATGCTGTATTAGGTCTTTTATCTTGTTTTTTTGACCTAACATACATGCATTTAGCCCCCAGCTTAGCCTTGGGCCAAACCAAGCTAAATGGGCTAACACAGAAAAACCTACAAGTCATTATAACTCCATGCAAGCTTTCTGTGAAATACATGATGGTTGAAGGTTTGCATGTGACCCTAAAATATAAATCAATGCTATGTTACTAGATTTACCTTGGCAACAGAAAGCAAACAGCCTATCATTATTCCAGTATTGAATATTTTTATTTTTGTAAATTATAACTATTATTTTTTCTCTCCACCTTCAGTCCTAAAAATGTGGTTTCACATTTCATTTAATGCTAAATGGTTCATTACATAGAGTAGCAACTTAGTTCTCTTATTATGGTGTTATCTTTCACTTTGTCAAAATATGTCTACTTGATAAGAAATCTGACAGAAGTTGCTTATGATGGGATCACTAACAGCCATCAGTTTCTCTCTAGCAAATGAAACTGTAACCATGGAAACGGCCTTTTTTTGCCAGAATGAAAATGAGACAGCACTCTGCTGCAGCCATTAGTAGAATACACAAATGTCCCTCAAGGCAAACATCTAAAGCAAATGGACTGCAAAGTAAGGAGCACTAATTTCTATTTATTTAGGATTTGTAAACCTAGCAGAGCAAGATATTAACAAAGGAACAAACAAAGGAGGTTAAAAAAATGTTTGTGTTTTTCTTTGCATGTACAAAACTCCTTGTGTTAAATAAATGATTCTGATTTTATATAAGTATAAGCTTCAATAATATCAACAACACTACACTCATATAACACTGGAATCTGAGAGTCCCTATTACGCACAGAGAATAAAAATGTATTTTAAATTATAAGTAGTTTTTATAATCTGATTTTTGAGAATGGGCATTTTGCTGCAAACTATCAAAAACTCAAAATACAGAATATCCCTTTTCAGATACTTTAATTTTCAAAGAGCCCTTTTCATTCTGATAAGATAAGTAGAGGCTGATAAGGCTATTCTAAAAACTGTCAGCAATCGGCCATAAGCTGTCAAAAACCTTTCAAGTGTCAGACTCTCGTTACTGTCCTCTTTATTCACTACTGCACCCATCTCACTATAAACTACTCACTGAATGCATAGATTCTTCTGACAGATGTGGATTAGGTGAGTGGTCTTAAGCCATCTATGATATAGCTCAAAAAGATATATCTTAACTCGTTTGCCTTTTCCCTCCAAACCAAAAATCTTAGTTACTTTGGGAACCAAAGTGTTACGTTTCTTTTTTATTTCCACTTCATTCAATAAACTAAAGATAAAATTTTCCAGTAAGAGAATTAGTTTGTTAACAAAAACTATATAGATAATTAATTTGTAGCTAGAGATGGGTTGGAATCGTAATGCCAATTACTTACAGATACCTTGGGGTGCTCCAAATACCTGTGTGCCTGTAAATATGGCAAAATAACATGCTGTGACAGCCACTTTCAGGGAGCAGTTTCTTACAATGTTAGAAATACCCACCATTGTTCTGATATGCTCCATATAGGTCAGGGTTAAGATATGCTTGTGGTACTATATGGGAAAAATTGCACACCGCCTGCTTGCTGGGTGTAGCCATAAAAATAAGGAATTGGTGAAGATCACATAAAAATACTGGCCTTTGGTGGATCCTAAAGCAAAGTGCCCAGACTTTTGTAAACCTGCAATATTTGGCCCATTTTGCTATGTAAGTGGTACTTAAATATGAATTAGATATGTTGCAGGTGTACCATAAAAGAAGTGAGTAATTAATGTGGCATAATGAAGACCATCGCCTAACCATGTGCAGATAAATTATTTGCATAACAGCCTGGCAGATTGCCCCTTAAAATATTTGCACTCAAATCAAAGCACCCATTCAAATAAACATGGGTAAGGGAATAGCTTTCTTGATTTTTTTCCCCCTTGGTATTCCCTTCTTTTAAATGTGCTAATCATGGAACTAGTTAGAAATAGTTCAATAATTGCAGGTTAACTTTGCAGACTAGGCTGCTAAAAGCTTTTTCAGACTCAAATAGGTATCTTCCTGATTAGAAATATGTTAAAAACAAACAAACAACAAAAAAAACATACAAACAAAAAACCCCACCTTGAATGACTGAAGAAACTGGAAGAAAAATATAGCAATTTTCAACTTTTTTCGTGTTTTGCTAATATAACAGGCAGGTCTGCACCCATGAACTGTATACCTTGTCTTACTATACAACTATGTGAATGAAATGCACACACCGACACACACAAAATATTTTAAGAAACTTGGCAAATGCTCCACGCAAACTGGGTATTCAATAAAAACAGTGGGTTTTTTACCCATGAAAGCTTATGCCCAAATAAATCTGTTAGTCTTTAAGGTGCCACCAGGACTCCTCGTTGTTTTTGTGGATACAGACTAACACAGCTACCCCTCTGATTCAATGGCTGCTAGAAACCGAAGTGCATCAGATTACAATTCTGCCCAGAGCAACAGAGGGTCCTGTGGCACCTTTAAGACTAACAGAAGTATTGGGAGCATAAGCTTTTGTGGGTAAGAACCTCACTTCTTCAGATGCAAGATGAAGAAGTGAGGTTCTTACCCACGAAAGCTTATGCTCCCAATACTTCTGTTTATGCTCCCAATACTTCTGTTAGTCTTAAAGGTGCCACAGGACCCTCTGTTGCTTTTTACAGATTCAGACTAACACGGCTATCCCTCCAATTCTGCCCAGGACAGGCCACTAACAGTGGGGATTCAACAGGGTACTTGCTAGCCCGCCATAAAATTTGGCATCTCCAGAAAAACAAAATGGGACATGATAGTTAAGGATCACATTCCTAGGAGGCTTGAGATCGCCTTGAGAGTATTTTACATGATATTATTTTACATTTCTCTGAGTCTGTACCTCACACAGTTCATCAAGTTGGTGCTTGTTGTCACTTGAGATTTTTTAACCTAATTCTTAGTTGATTGCCATTAATTTGTGGTAGCTATCACATTTGTAAAAACTAGTATGGACTAGTTAGTTCCGGACTACAGACATTTGTAGTTTACCCTAGGCTGATCCCAAGGGTAAACCACAAACATTCATTCAGAGAACAAAAGAGTGAAGAGTGTCAAGACTAACCTTTACAAATAAGTCTCTTAAATCAGTGGTTCTCAACCAGGGGTCTGGAACCCCCTGGGGGGCCGTGAGCAGGTTTCAGGGGGTCTGCCAAGCATGGCTGGCATTAGACTCACAGCCCGGGGCCCCAAGCCTCAACGCCTAGGGCTGAAGCTGAAGCCTGAGCAACTTAGCTTCACAGTTCCCTCTGTGGCTGGAGCCCTGGGCAATTGCCCTGCTTCCTACTCCTTAATGCCGGACCTGGCTTTTATATGGAGAAAAACAGTTGTTGTGGCACAGGTGGGCCATCGAGTGTCTATAGCAGGTTGGGAGAGGGGGGCTCAGAAAGAAAAAGGTTGAGAACCCCTGGCTTAAATTAATTGGCAACCAATTATCTGGAGGTAAAAACTCCAGTGTAGACATGCCCTTGGTGTAGAGGAGAGAGAGGGTTGAGGAAATTCCGGTGCAAAATGTCACCATTTGTGCTGCTAACTTTAATTATGTGTCAAATAATTGAAATTTTACAAAAAGCTGTGTTTCACCCCAAAAGAGCAATAAAGCAAAACCAAGGAACTCAATCAAACTCTGCTACTGGTTAAATGGAGATGATAATATGGTCACAGTTCAAGGCCACCGCCCGGTACTTCCCCTCAGTGGTTCAGTGAGGCCACCCACTCTCAGGCCTCCAACTCCCTAGCAGTTGCATTTTTTTGGGTGGAAACCCATGTCTCCCTCCCTCCTAACCAGGGTATTCCCAGGCTGAACTACCTGCCTACCCTGTGTTATTCCCACCAAAGGACAGACCTGCTTGCTTTCTCTTCAGAGACTGGCAACAGTGTGTAACTGCCCACAGTTAAGCCATCACACAGCTCTTTCTATGCAAGCTTATTTATTCTTTGGGTAAAAGCACTACAGAGAAGAGATATTAAAACTAATAAAAGAATCTACACACGTTCCCAGAGATCACCCACCCAGCTCAAACACGGGTGCTGGCAGGAGAAGTCCTTCAAAACCCCACAAAGGGGTCTCTTCTATGGTAACAAGTTCATAACTGCCTCAGCTAAGAACTATCCCCCTCATAAAAAGTTTAGTCCACCCTTTGTACAGGTCTTGACAAAGGATCTTTGATCTGGAATTTCCAGGAGTAAATAATCAGTAGACAATAGTTTTTTCTTCCTAGGGCATATCTTCGAGGTGCCTCCCAAATACAACCTAGAAAACTCACTTCACACATAGTGTCCCAAAGAGTTCTTTGAAGTTCCTGACATTTACATAAGGCAATTCCCTAGAAAAGATACATGCAATCCTACAATAACACATGAACAATGGCATTTTCAATACAATGGACCTGTAACAGAGTCCTCAGAGGGCCTTAGTGGATCCAGTTTGCAGTCTCACAACTCCCATCAGGAAGGACGTTCAGTCCAGTTCCTAACCCTTGTATGTGGCTTATCTTCACCTTGCGGTTTTCAGCGTCCTTACCCTTCCCTTACTAGCAGGAGGGCCGGGGTGAAATGAGGCTTTTGGCTCTCCTGCGACAAGGGCAGTTGGCAGGGGAACCTGGGCCCTCCTACTCCACAGGGCTCCAACCCAGGACCCTAGCAGAATGTCCCCGGAGCTGACTTCCTGGGTCACTTCCTACCATCTCTCTCCCCCAATATCTCCATGTCCAATATAAGATAGAAAAAGAAAAAAAACAACAACTAATCCTTCAGCCCGAACCGGGCTTAGCAAGTAGTCTTCTTCCTCACAGGGCAGCTTCTTCAGCGCCCTTTTTCGAGAGCCCTCAGTGTACGGCTGCCTTCCTCCCCCTTCTGGGCTGAGTTGCTCTCTTTTAAGATTGATCTGCAGACCTGTGGGACAGGGCTATTGCATGCAGTATTGTCCTTTAACTCCCGAGAGCCCGGTGTGGGATTTGTATGCCCAGTCACAGAAGCTCAAAGGTGTTAAGACTAATTTAATAAGGTTTAACTTAAATCAATAAAATTTATTCAGGATAGTGCAGGAAATTGTCATCTGTTACAAATACTTAAATAGTCTAGTATCCTAAGGGCTGTAATACTTTGGTGTAATTCTGGTTGTTGGGTTTGGCGTGGAGGTGGTTGAGTTTTGTTTAGTGGCCTGTGATATGTAGGAGATCAGACTATATTATCTGGTGGTCCCATCTGGCGTTATAGATTATGATTCTATTGTGCTGTATTAAGGACTATGTTGGAATTGCAAGTCATCACTTTGAGAGTGGGGGTGTTTCCTGGTCCTGCTTTTAGGCTAGGGGGCTCTGTAGGGAAGTGTGTGTGAGCTGAGTCTACCAGCAGGAAATTTGATGGCCTAGAGTAAGGTGAGTAAGTTGTTCCTCTCTGTTTTAGGGAGCAGCCTGCTTTGTCTGTATCTATTTACATGTTCTGAATTCTAAGAAATGTGGGTGGTGGTGCATGGCCATTCTTAGTTGGTGGAGCAATTTGTCTGGTTAATTCTGATAACGAACGAGACTCTGGCATGCTAACTGGGGCAAAATTGGTCCTGCTAGTGAAGGCAGGGGGCTGGACTCAATGACCTTTCGGGGTCCCTTCCAGCTCTATGAGATAGGTATATCTCCATATATTATTATTAAGTTGCATTACTCTGCATCCTTTCAGCAAGAGTACTGATGGTTTTATCTAACTTCTCTATGTGTATACCATGCAACATAACATCTATGACTATGACTTGCTTCAGAGGGGTTTTATGAGGTGAAGGTCTTGTCTTCACACAAAAGTATAGAAGGATATTTAAACAGTACAACCCCCCCCACCCACCCCAGTGTTGGCACAGTTACAAAAGTACTTATACTGGTAAGCTTATTCTTGTATGGGAAGGGGAATAAACATACTGGTATGAGCACATGCACACTGATATAACTGTATCCACCCTAGAGATTGTGCTGGTAAAAAAACTATATCAGTACAAAATCACAGCCCTAAGCAACATATTTATAGTGATACAAAAACTGGGAATAGACCAGGCCTAAACTAATGATGGGTTGTAAGGTGCTTTCAGATCCTTTGATGGAGGCACTTTAATGAGAACAAAGTGTTATTTAGGATTGGATTGTGATACTCTGACGCTCATCAAGTAATACCTTACTCCATTCACTTTAATGGGGACAGCATGTGGAAAAAGGTGTTAGTCAATATGAGTCAGGGTGTTGCCTTAAGTATCTGGTTGACATATGTTGTTTGACCTGCCTGGTATCCAAACAAGACCAAGTTGAGTTTTTGGAATCATCCTCAAAATACATAGGCTTGAAATATATTTTGCTTCATTCAATGTTATCACTATCAGTATTACTGCCACGCTACTCCTTCAGTACCAACGAAGGGAAAAAGAAGAAAAACATGAGATAAAATCAAATTAATGAGAAGAAGAAAAAGATAAGATTCTTTTTAACTGTGCTGTGCAGTGACTATCTTTCTAATGAATCCAACTCTTAATCCACCTTGAATCAGTCAGAGTAGATTGTACTTTTCTCTATGACTTGAGTATCAATGGCGCATATATAGCTATGACTACCTGGCACAAATGTGTCACCTTCTATATATTGTACTAGGTAAACATCCAGGGGCCAATGTTTTGATGAGGAGAGATTAGAAAGAGAGCAGCTGATCTACTGAATTTAAATTTAGCTGTCCTCATTGATAATGTGGCCAGTCCTGTTCTTCACAGGGTAAATTACAGGAGCAGAAATGTAATCTGGAAGGTTTCTGGATCCATCTTTTGAAAAATGACTCATTCAACACTGGAATGCACTAAACAGGGTGCAGCAAAACAACTGAGTATCATGTATACTGTGCGCTCTTCACTGTTTTGTCAAGTAAGATATTTTATACATACCTAATGGCCACTGGTGACTTCAATTCTTTCTACAGTGAAGAGCTTGCCCTGTACTTATGTTAAAACAGAAATATTCCTTGACTGATATAGAAATCCTACCTCCCACAGAAGAACTAAGAAAAGGTCCAAGCTACCCACATGCTTGTTAGCATTCAGAAATAGTTCACATTTAACTATTTTCATGGAACCTGTTGGTGATCCTAGTGATGTCAGCAAGTCTGTTACTATTTAATTTTTCAGTCCCATCATTTTCCAAGAAAATGTTTTGTTTCATGAGATGTAGCTGATGTGGAAACTCAAGGAAAGAAGGGATGTAAAAAGTGATGTTTAGAAATGCAGATGATGCCATGGTCTCCAGCACTTTGTTTAAGAGAATATTCCTTTAGTGATTCTTGTCTGCATGATGTATAAGTCCAGTGTCCTTGACAAATGGATCAAACAATGTGACTGATATATTATATACCCCATATGTGCCTTTGAAATAGCTCATTCTTTCTGGAGTGGAAGGGCACATTAGAAGCTAGGTTTTGTATAACTCTGGGGTGTCTAGCTGTCTCCTTTGGTTTCAAACTCACTTTCAGTTTTTCCCAGTCAGAGTTGCAGATACTAAGCTGGGTAAGTGGCAGCTCATGGCAAATATCTACATCATATGAATAATTGAAATTGGTGACATTTATTCACTAAATTAGCATAAAGTATTCCAGTTAGTGAAAGCTAGGATAACACCCCCTTCTCTAATATTGTGCTCAACAATATGCATAGGCCGATGCTGATGTTTTAGAAGCTTCTTTAATTATCTCTTTAGATACCCCTATGGCCCTCACCACCATAATAGCTGAACATTATAGAGTTCTAATAACTTGGAACCCACTGGTATAGCTAAAGTTTCTTCTGAAATTGTCCCTGAATTTCCTGGGGTTCACAAAATTGATAAATATGTACCACTGTTATATGCCAACCCTGACACATGTTCGTACCACAGTTATTATGCAAGAAGTCATTGATCAGCAAGTGTAAAAAGATTAGTATGCAGAATCTGGTTATACCAGAACTGGAAGTCTGAAAGATATCTAAAGCTGGGTCTACACTACCCACCTGAATCGGCGGGTAGAAATCGACCTCCCGGGGATCGATTTATCGTGTCCCATTGGGATGCGACAATCGATGCCCTAATCGACGCTCTTACTCCACCAGCGGAGGTGGGAGTAAGCGCCGTCGACGGGAAGCCGCAGAGGTCGATTTTGCCGCCGTCCTCACAGCAGGGTAAGTCGGCTGCGATACGTCGAATTCAGCTACGCTATTCACGTAGCTGAATTTGCGTATCTTAAATCGACTCCCCCTGTAGTGTAGATGTAGCCCTAGTGTGACGGAGTGCAGGGGATGAATAGATGAGCCTGCACTCTGATCACTCAGATGTTAATTAGTTCCCCTTGGGAAAGCTGATGGGCGTAATTAAATAATTGAGCTGGCTGGAAGAATGGGATAAGGAGTCATTTACCCCATCCGCCCAAAGCTGATAAAGAGGTGTAAAGGAAGTCCCAAGAGTGGAGAGAGGGGTTTAAGGCTAGTTGAGCCCAGTTACATGGAGACTTCAAGGGAGGGTGACCTCTATTCCCCTCAGGTCCTGGGGAGAGGGCCAAAAAGCACAGTGTTGCATAGACTGTTGCATGGGGTTTATTGTGGAAATGGTGGCTAGAAGTTAAAATAAATGGGTATGGTGAAGGCACAACCACTGGAGCCCATGCAGTTTCTGGGACAAAGGCAGCAGAGGAGCCTCTCTCCATTACACCTACTCTCCAATGATCAATATGTAATTCATTCTTTGACTCATAGTCAGTACATCTGTGGTGTTCTGATCATGATAACCATCAGCTTGCTTCAAATAAAGATCTGCTCTTCTACGTACAGCATCATATGCAGCTTTTTCTTAGAAGAACTGGCAAGAAGGAGTACAGTAACAGAGGTCAACTCCAGCCATGAACTTTATGAATTGTTTAGTGGCACATTAAAGGGCAGCATCAATTCACATATAAGTTTGAAATGATCTTATTTCAAACCTGTACAGATGGATGATTCCCCGTGTATTTGATTTTCTTGGTCAAGATTTAATTCATTGATGCGTGCCACTCTCACTTTGTACCCACTGTGTAGAAGTTTTCTGGCTTCACTTTTCCATACTCTGTAACCATGTTTTTCAATTTCAGAAATGCTACTAAGTACTTGGAAATTAATAAATATCAGGGAAGAAAACACAGAGATCAGACAGGATTCAGGAACAGCGCTAATGGACAAGCCTCCTCATTCTCAGCCCCCAGTCACCAAGCCCTTTCCTTTTCCCAATGGTTCCTCTGTAAGCATCATTTCAGAATGCAAATCTCTAGGTGTCTACTCATTGTCCTTTAACACATTGAAATGTGTAGGCAATGGCCTAACATCTAATTATAGGATCAAGGTAACAATTGCTAGACTGCTGGCTTCTTTAGCATCAACACTTTATGCACCTCTTACAGATTAGAGAGTTACATATTGTCTGTGATTTGTCTGAAAATTGGTTGAAACTATAGTAAAGAACAGAATTAGCAGACATATAGATGAACATGATATTCATAGATTCTAGGACTGGAAGGGACCTCGAGAGGTCATCGAGTCCAGTCCCCTGCCCGCATGGCAGGACCAAATACTGTTTAGACCATCCCTGACAGACATTTATCTAACCTACTCTTAAATATCTCCAGAGATGGAGATTCCACAACCTCCCTAGGCAATTTATTCCAGTGTTTAACCACCCTGACAGTTAGGAACTTTTTCCTAATGTCCAACCTAGACCTCCCTTGCTGCAGTTTAAACCCATTGCTTCTGGTTCTATCCTTAGAGGCTAAGGTGAACAAGTTTTCTCCCTCCTCCTTATGACACTCTTTTATATCAGGGAAGAAAATGTTGGGGAAGAATCAACATGGCTTTTGTAAAAGGAAATCATGCCTCACCAATCTGCTACAATTCTTTGAGGGGGGGTCAACAAACATGTGGACAAGGGTGATCCAGTCGATAAAGTGTATTTGGAGTTTCAGAAAGCCTTTGACAAGATTCCTCCCTCTCACAGTGGAGAGAAGTAAATAGCGGTGTCCTCCAACGAACTGTACTGGGACCAGTGCTGTTCAACATATTCATAAATAATCTGAAGAAAGGATAAACAGTGAGGTGGCAAAGTTGGCAAACAATACAAAATTACTCAGGATAGTTAAGTCCAAACCTGATTGTGAAGAGTTACAAAGGGATCTCACAAAAATGGGCAAGAAAATAGCAGATGAAATCTAATGTTGATAAATGCAAAGTAATTCACATTGGAAAACATAATTCCAACTATAAATACAATATGATGGAGTCTAAATTAGCTGTTACCAGTCAAGAAAGAGAACTTGGGGTCATTATGGATAATTCTCTGAAAACATCCACTCAAAGTGTAGCAGCAGTCAAAAAAGCTAACCGAATTTGTGGACCCATTAAGAAAGGGATAGATAATAAGACAGAAAATATCATAATGTCACCATATAGATCCATGGTATGCCCAACAACTTGAACACTGTGTGCAGTTCTGATTGTCCCATCTTGAAAAAGATAGATTAGAATTGGAAAAAGTACAGAGAAATGCAACAAAAATTATTAAGACTATGGAACAGCTTCCATCTGAGGACAGATTAAAAGACTGGGACTTTTCAGCTTGGAAAAGAGACAACTAAGGGGAAATATGATAAAGGTTTATAAAATCATGAATGGAGTGGGGAAAGGGAATAGGGAAGTGTTAATTACTCCTTCCCATAACATCCAAACTGGGGGTCACCCAATGAAATGAATAGGCAGCAGGTTTAAAACAAACATAAGGAAGTACTTCTTCATACAACGCACAATCAACTTGTGAAACTTGTTGCTCTGGGTTTTCCCTAAATGTCTGACTGCTAGTAGCTGGCACTGTATGACGGGATGGATCACTCAATAAATTGCACTGTTCTGTTCACTCCCTCCGAAGCCTCTGGCACTGGCCACTGTTAGCAAGAAGATACTGGGCTAGATGAACCATTGGTCTGATCCAGTGTGGCTATTCTTATGCATGACTTACTAATATGGTTTGCTAAATTTTATGGTTACAGTTTTATGGTTGTCTTGCCAATGTTTCCTTACACAAAGTCCTCCTAAAAGGGTATACTTCAAGATTCAGATCTTTCTATCCCACTTCTTTCACTTGGGTTGTTCAACAAGACTGAGTGACTGAGGATTCACGTTCATGTTTTCCATGATCCATGTCCTTCTCCGTAACTCAGAGGGAGGGCTGAGGAGCTGGATAGGCTAAACTTCAGTGAGATATCCTTTATCTAGAAAGGAATCAACTGCATTCCTGCTTGTCACTGAAAGTTACCACTTCTGGGACATTTTATTTGGAAACAGTGGTGCCAGTGGCTTTGCACCATTGTAGCTAAGAGAAAAATACGGCCCATTAATGTGCTGGCCATATTGTGCCAGCTATGAATGTACCATATTTCCTTAGCCCATATTAATATACAGTATCACCATATGTAAATCCAAGCAGTTTTTTCATTCTTATTAACTAAATAAGCCTCTTTAGCTTTTCCCCCATTTATTTTATTGTGTATGTTTACTGTAATATATTTTATTTTAAGAGCATATGACTTTTTTGTGTATGCAGCTTTCAATACTGTAATTAAATTACATTTTAAGGGAATTAGGATGAATTCAGAAGATAACAGAGTGGATTCATAAGAGGCATAGTATCATTCATGTTTAAGTTTCCAGTTGAAATATGATTGAGATCAGCAGTGATAAAAGTCATTACTAAGCTTAAACTTGGTGATACCCTATCCATATTTCTTTCTTTTTTTAATTAATGGCAGTTTCCTTTTGAATTTATTCCAAAAATATTTATCCTCCTTTGTCCTTTAACATAATTTCATTTATAGGATTTTTTACATTATTATTTTCTTTTAATGATGCCTGATTTCTGCTATTGTCAAACTTGCAGTAAATTTAGTTCCCATTTTGGAATTAGTAACCAGCCGAAATGTTTTTGAGTTACAGAGTACATTTTAAACATTTATGGCTCTATATTTCCCCAATGTGTGCATCGAGTTGCCATTGATATTAATAGGATTTCTATGTTGGGATTGAGGGCAATATGAAGCTCTTAAGAGTTTAAGCATTTGTGTAAAAAATTATAAATGAAATAAGCACAATTGGAAAAGTATTTTCCCAAGAGAGTTTTTTTTCAAACGTTGTTAAATCTCGTCCCTTTAAAAAAATATATATACATATATATATATATATATACCGGTGTGTATATATAGGAGTACGGCTGGGCTCTTTATAGTGATTCCCTGCCCCATCATTGTTAGACGTACCAGTAAGTAGCAGAAAATGAGAATCCTGTAATATAAAGGATTTGGACCACATTCTCTGATGTTGTGAATTGCTACAGCTCCATTGACTTCAACACAGTTTCATTGATTTACGCCAGCAAAGAATTTGGCCCTTCAAGTAAATGCTCATATAGAGCGCAACAGAACTGTACCTTTCAGAGAGGGATCACAGTAAAATCTATTGCTGACAGCTTTTACAACATTTTCTCAACGCAGAATGAGTCAACAAAAGTTCAGTATTACATCTAGTATCTTGATGGGTTTGTATTAATTAACAATTTCCTGGCTTTTTTGAATAGGTCTCAGACAATTAAAAATATGCTTCTTTTCAGTTTCTCATATCTGTTCTATATGTTAGACAGTCTAATGGGATGCAATTTGGCCTACAATGAGTAATATATTGCTGGATTTTCTCTTTGGTATAAATACTAAAAATAGGATGTAACTGACTAGTATTTTCAGCTTTCAGAGCAAAATTTTGTTTGTCAGGAAATGGTGTGGGAGTAGTTTACATATGTAGTGAAGGTGCAAAGTACAGAACAAAAATAACTCAACAAGAGAATAACAGCTTATCTTTGTTTAAACTATTTACAGAAATGACAGTCTGGATCTACAGGCACAGCTTTTGGAGAATTGGGAAACCCTTCTTGAGTAGTTTTTAGAAACAGGACATGAATCAAGGTTTAATTTAGTATATCTCGGAACTCTTCATCAGTTTTCATGGCTGTTTCAGTCATCCATACTGCTTTCAGTTTAGTCAGACTTTGAAGAACAGTTAGGTTAGATAATAGATAAGAAATTATGTAGAAGGCTTTTACCATGATGGATCCATTTAGGCACTTAAAATATCTAAGTTTACTTCTCTCCAAGATATCTCAATTTTCTTATGTAACGTTGAAATTACTTCTGTTTGCCTTGATTGCATTTCCATTTGCTTTCACTTCAGAATGTTTGGTTTTATTTTACAGTAAATATTTCACAAACATGGAGACATTTCTGAATTATCCTCTGGCTCCATCAACAGAAATGCTAAATATAGTCTGCAGCAACAGTTGTCTTCATTAATATAATTTCAAAACAACAAACAGGATGCTCAGTGCATACTTATTTCTGCTATAAGACATCATATTCCTAATTAAACTCAAATCCCAACTGAACAAAATACATGGCGTTCAGCAAGGTTATTTATACTATACTTTTAATTGTTGTTATTCCTCTTTTATTAGGAAGGGGGAAAGTAATCACAGTGCATAGCATGACATTTGGGAAGATATGTGTCTCTCCATGAGCATGTCATATTGTCACAAACACTGTACACAGAGAAAAGGAGCTTTAGAAGAGCTCTGTTTTTATCACAACTTGCAATATACTTCTGGAATTAATAGACCCACCCATGAAATAAAGGGATTCCTCACTGAAGGGCTTGTGGTACATTTCACCAAAAAGTCTCGCTGTTTTTATACTATGGAAAACTTCTTGGTGCTTAAAAAACGAAGGAGGGGGAAAAGAGCTGTTTTTTAAGAGTAGTAAAGAAGATGATGGATTAAAGCAGATATAGACTGCAGTTATATAAGACTATTAGGGACCTTGCTTGTACTCGCTTTTGTAATTTGTTCATGCCCTACTTTATATAACTCAATCCATTGTGAACAAAAACATGAAAAAACAGACTAGTTCACATTTCACTTTGTCAGCAAATTTAAAAAAAAGTATAAAAACAAACAATAGTCATCATATTTGCTGAATATAGAACTGAGTATTTTTCAAATCAAAGGAGTCTGAAAGGAACAGAAGGTTAAGAAGATTTTTTTTTTTTTTTACAATGAGCAGATGTGCTTGTTACTGTTGATGGACAAGCTTATCCATTTACATCAATTAATATCAACAGCAAGCACATCAATATAGAAGCTTGTCCTGACGCCTTGATTTTTTCCCATCTGACAGGTAATAGTAGGGCTGGGAAAATGTCACAACAATTTAGTCATGCCTCACTGGCTTTAACTAGTTCAGTGACAATGGGAATGCATCATGCTAAGATTCCTTATGATTTATAATGGTACTACATTAGTTGGCTATTGCAGAGGATTTAAACTAGTCTTTGTCAATTAAGGGTTTAAGGTCAAATCCTCTTTATGTTTTTTTTCATTTGTGCATTAAGTAAAAGCAAGTTAAAATATTTATGAATGGCACTAAAATGTGGAAAGTTTCCTTAGGAATCTGTCTTTTCATGTTGAGTCATAACTGAAACCAACTATGTTTGACAAAGAGAGACTATTTCATCACATGGGCTGGCTTATCCCTCCCCTTTTTTAACCGTCTTAGTTACCATCTACTAGATTTTGGCTGAGAAACTTCTGTGTGTAAGAACCTGTCATCAAAACTGTTTTAGAGTGTGAGAAGAAGTTATGCCTCAAGCACAGTTGATGATGAATATCAGAATATGACCATAATATTACTAAATTGCTACTGTGTTCAGTGACCCAAGAAATGCTTAGCTCTAAAAAGTGGAGGGGAAAAATTTATATGGGTCAGTCAAGGGGAGGTAGGGATGGGCTGTTTGTTACACCATCTGCAAAAAAAAGCAAATAAGATATGCCAGCCCGGTAGCAGGGCAACAGCTCTCCAGCCTGCCATTTGTGAGGAACTCCATCCCTCAGCTATTAGGAGCCGGATGCATCTTGGGCTTGAAAACATTTTGTCTGTGGAATATGAAGCAGAGAGAGGGAGTAGGATGCTGGCAGCATTGCTCCTGGAGCATCCCCTACTGCTCAGCCTACGGAGTGCACTTGGTGATGATTTCTAGAAGATCCTTCCAATCTTCCTCCTCTTAGTAGGAGGAAAACTGCCTGTTGGACATGGAAATGTCATGTCTACCCCTCTGCAATAGTAAACATTAAATACAGTAATATCATGGATCACATTTTGCTCAGTCCCCCCACGGCAACCCCACTGATTACAATAGGCCTGCGCTGGGATAACTGAGAATATATTGTGTTCAAGATTAGTACAAATACATTATATTGTTACAGTACATAGGAAACATGAGGGATCATTTTACATATAGACACATTCTTTGTCCAAATATTTTGCAAATGAAGCTAGGCACAAAATCCTGTGGTCCAAGACACTTTTTTACCCAGTCCTTTCACAGGCAAACTTTCCCTGAAGTAAGGACTTCATCCGAAGAAGTGGGCTGTAGTCCACGAAAGCTTATGCTCTAATAAATTTGTTAGTCTCTAAGGTGCCACAAGTACTCCTGTTCTTCTTTTTTCAGGATTCAGCTGTATGTCATTGATTAAACCTTTCTATATGGAGAAAAGGAAGATAATTGTGCTTTCAATACAGTTAACTGTGCACATTTTTAGTTATATGGGAAAATAGATCTTTGGATAGAAAGGGAAATTACATTTTCTATAATCAATCCTCTGTGGAGACTAGTTTTATTTAGTGTCTCCTTTTTTGATTACCCCCAGGAAAGATAAATAGAAAATAATTGTAAACGTACCAAATGTATTGATAATGTGACAGTAGAGGGGCTATACTCTTCAATACAGGTAATAATTATTTAATTTCTATTAATGTCTGCAATACCACAGTGTTATTTAACTGTGATTATAATACTCACATATACAAATATATAAATTATCAACACTAGAGATATAAATTAAACTACAATAATTAAACTGCCTAGTTAGAGTATGTTAGAAAGATGAATAGGCATATGAATAAAATCTATTGATTAGGGGAATGTACAAACACTGACAGCATTTCAGCTCTCTAATTCAGACAGTGACATACTTAAAACATTATAGCTATCAGAAAGTGGGATTGGGATGGTTTGAGAAGAAAGGAACCCAGTACATATTTGGGCCACAATTTTCAAAACAGGATGCCTAAAGTTGGACGGTAACCCCATTTATAGCCCTCTCATTTATGTATCTAAAAACAGATTTAAGACTCTGCTTTAGGAACTGACGTTTTGAAAATGTCTGCCTTTCATTCCAGTAGGGTTTTGGAGTCAGAGTCAGAACTTCTAGGTGAGCCAATTGAACAACTGGTGGGTTCTAGATGTCAACTTCTAGGTTGCTAATGAATGGTGAATCTAATGGCATGAATTTGAGGAAATGATAGTATATTATATTATATCACATTATTATTATTATTATTTATTTTATTATTTTATTGTCATTTTAATATTGTGGCAACACTTAAGAGCTCCAGTTATGGACCGTGACCCCATTCTGCTAGGTACTGTATAAACAGATTACAAAAAGATGGTCCCTGCCTCAAAGGGCACACAATCTAAGTAAGGGCAATGGTGGGGAAAAGTTTAAGGAAGGGATTTGTTCACTTTTTTAACTTAATATAAGTTTGTTTTCTCCTGGTGGTAGTTCCTTTACATTTTGCACCTTTGAATGTTAATAGTGTATGGACAACCTGGACTGGACTTTTAAGGGACATGTTTTTGGCACTCGTTTCAAGAGATAAGACTGGAGGCAGAGGAAAAATAAATGTTCTTGTATGTTTCTTGTTTGCTCTGTATCGTTAAATTTGCTGGTTTGCAACTCTTATTTAGTTGCATTTGTTCATTGTAGTAGGTAAATCCAGGTGATATCTGGTGGTATCTTCTTCCTGCATATTAATGGTAACTGGGTTCCTTAGTTTTTTTCTGGAGTGTTACACTTTATTTTAGGTTACAATAGTTTATAAAAGTGAAAGTGAAGAATATCTCATTCACTGAAAACAATAAAATAATTTTAGGTAAATAGAAGGTAATTATCCAACCAGAGATTTGGCCAGGTTCCAGGATTAACACCAGAGTCTTTTGAAAGTGCTATGAGATCTTTAATGAACACTGCTTGCAAGAGTTTGGTTTCTGTCATATCTGGAAGGTGACCCTCACTAAGCATTGACTCAGTTCATTTTGAAAGAAGACTGCCAATACAGCTGGTCAAAAATCAGAATTGCCATCCTGCAGGAAATTCTTATATTTCAAAATTTGTTTTTGTCCTACACTAGGACAAAGAGTTGAAATATCAAAATTTTTCATGGGACAAGGAAAAATTTCAGTTTGGAAATGTTAACATTGTTTGTTTTGACTTTTTTTTATTTTGCCAATTTTGATTGAAAGTAAACATATTTCCAAATTAAAATGTTTCACTGTTTGTTGACCTTGATGTACCATGGCAGTTCAGCCAGAGGGAGACTGTGGTGCATCAGGGAAGATGTAGTCCAGCCAAGGAGTTCAGCTTGTAGAGGAGAATGTAGCAAGCATGAAACACCCAAACTATAACTCGCCTAAGACATTGTGGCAGCTCAGGCAGACACAGAGCAATGTCAAACTGCCCTCATACAAAATGTTTTGATTCAGTTCTATAAACAGAAAGGTCTAGATTCAGAATAACCTGATCCAAAATTAAATATTTTTTAGATTTGCATGATTGAAAAACTGAAATATTTTGGCAAGATCAAAATTTTCATGAACAAAATGTTGTGACGGGTTGGATCACAGAAACCCCCTTGGGAACTACCAACTGATGTGCCAAGACTACTTCTGCCCCTGTTTTCTCTGCCAGCTTGGGACTCCAGCACCATGTCTTGCTGAGCCAGACACGCCAGTCTGCTCCAACACAGACCCAGGGTCTGAACCACGTGCCCCAAAGCTGCAGACTTAACCGAAAGCAGCCCACAGAAGTGTTCCTGTCTTTAGCACTCAGATACCCAACTCCCAATGGGATCTAAACCCCAAATAGATCCATTTTACTCTGTATAAAGCTTATACAGGGTAAACTCATAAATTGTTCGCCCTCTATAACATTGATAGAGAGATATGCACAGCTGTTTGGCCCCCCCCCCCAGTATTAATGCATACTCTGGGTTAATTAATGAGTAAAAAGTGATTTTATTAAATACAGAAAGTAGGATTTAAGTGGTTCCAAGCAGTAACAGACATAACAAACTGAATTACCAAGTAAAATAAAATAGAACACGCAAGTCTATGTCTAAGAAACTGAATACAAATAAAACCTCACTACTTCTAGTAAGCTTCCTTTTACAGACTAGTCTCCTGCTAGTGTGGGTCCAGCAATCACTCACACCCCCTGTAGTTACTGCCCTTTGTTCCAGTTTCTTTCAGGTATCCTTGGGGGTGGAGAGGCTCTCTCTTTAGCCAGTTGAAGGGTCTCCCAAGGGTTTAAATAGACTTTCTCTTGTCGGTGGAGACCCCCTCCTCACTCCTATGCAAAGTCCAGCTCCAAGATGGAATTTTGGAGTCACGTGGGCAAGCCACATGTCCATGCATGACTCAGTTTTTACCAGCCAAGCCACATTCCTGGGAAGGCTCAGATGTGGATTGGCATCTTCAAGTTCATTGTTGGCTTAAGTGGTTTTTGATTGGGCACTTAATTTGCACTTTCTCAAGAAGCTGACCAAATGCACTACTATGCTAGTTAAAATCAAGCCAATACACAGCCAATATTCATAACTTCAAATATAAAAATGATACATGCATACAAATAGGATGAATACATTCAGTAGATCATAACTTTTACATAGATATGTTACATGGCATATGTAGCCTAAAACATATTCCAGTTATGTCACATATACAATCATAAGCATATTCCATAAAGCCTTATGGGGGACACCGTCACAAATGTCAATTGAATTTTTCATTAAAAAAACATTTCATTGGGAAATTTCTGACAAATTCTAATTGCCTTGTATATAAATAAAATAAGAACTGTGGGCTAAATTCAGCCCCGATGTAAGCAGGAAACAACTCTCTTACTTTCAATGGAGTTATGCTTGCAGATATCAGGATTTGGTCCATTTTCTCCCCTAACTTCAACGGGAGCTGATCATCATTTTTGAAAATCCTATTTATGAGCCTAACTATGGGCACTCATTTTTGAAAATCTTGTTTATAATATATTTAACATTTTAACTATTTCTCTACCCCAAATAGATAATTTGACACACTTTTCCTGATGACAAGAAAATTGAAAATAGCACAATAAATGTACTGTGTATATGTAATATAAAGACAGGTTAATCAGAATTTTTAGATAGTTAACTAAAGATAGTTAAGACCCAGGCAGACTGCGAAGAGCTACAAAAGGATCTCTCAAAACTGGGTGACTGGGCAACAAAATGGCAGATGAAATTTAGTGTTGATAAATGCAAAGTAATGCACATTGGAAAGCATAATCCCAACTATACATATAAAATGATGGGGTCTAAATTAGCTGTTATCACTCAAGAAAGAGATCTTGGAGTCATTGTGAATAGTTCTCTGAAAACATCCACTCAATGTGCACAGGCAGTCAAAAAAGCGAACAGAATGCTGGGAATAATTAAGAAAGGGGTAGATATTATAATATTATAATAGGACAGAAAATATCATGTTGCCTCTATATAAATCAATGGTATGCCCACGTCTTGAATACTGTGTGCAGATGTGGTCGCCCCATCTCAAAAAAGACAAATTGGAATTGGAAAAGGTTCAGAAAAGGGCAACAAAAATTATTAGGGTATGGAACAGCTTCCATATGAGGAAAGATTAATAAAACTGGGACTTTTCAGCTTGGAAAAGAGACGGCTAAGGGGAGATATGATTGAGGTTTATAAAATCATGACTGGTGTAGATAAAGTAGATAAGGAAGTGGTGTTTACTACTGCTTATAACACAAGAACTAGGGGTCACCAAATGAAATTAATAGGCAGCAGGTTTAAAACAAATAAAAGGGAGTATTTCTTCACACAATGCACAGTCAACCTGTGGAACTCCTTGCCAGAAGATGTTGTGAAGGCCAAGTCCAGGGACCCCACCACCCGTGGTAGACAGGAGCTCCTGGGTTCCCCCACCACCGGCAGCTTGGGGGCCCCCGCCACCCGCAGCAGCTGGGAGCCGCTGGATTCCCCCACCACCTGCAAACCCCCCACCACCCACAGCGGCTTGGAGCTCCGCGGGCCACCAGAGGTGCTGGGAGTACCCCACATCTCCCTGTCCCCGCAGGCGGTGGGGGACTCTGCAGCTCCCAACCACCACATTCTGAAGTCACAGAGGTCTCTGGAAGTCACGGATTCTGTGATTTCCGTGACCAAATTTAGCCTTATTTCTAAACTATGATCAAATCACTCCTTAACCTTTCGTTAGCTAAATAGATTGACCTCCTGAAATCTATCTCTATAAGGAATGTTTTCTAATCCTTCAATTGTTCTTGGCTTTTGGCTCTTCTCTGAACCCACTCCAGATTATCAACATCCTCCTTGAATTGTGAATGCCAGACCTAGACAAAATATTACAGTCATGGTCATATCACTGGCAAATACAAAGGTAATATAATATCCTTACTCCTAATTGAGATTTGCCTGTTTATACTGCCAATGATCACATTTTAATGCTTTTAGCAATAGCAGCATACTGGGAGATCCTCTTCAGCTGGTTATCCACCATGACCTCCAAGTCTTTTTCAGAGTCTGTGCTTCCCAGGATAGAGTCCCTCATCCTATATGTATGGCTTAAATGCTTTATCCCTATATGTATAACTTTACATTTGGCTGTATTAAAATACAATTTACCAATCAATCCAAATCACTCTGAATCTGTGATCTGTCCTCTTCATTATTTACCACTCCTTCAATGTTTACGTCATCTGCAAACTTCATCAGCGATGACTTTGTTTTCTCCCATGTTATTGATAAAAATGTTAAATAGCATCGAGCCAAAAACCAAGCCCTGAGGGACCCCACTAGAAACACATCCACTTAATGAGGATTCTTCATTTACAATTACATTTAGAGGCATATCATTTAGCCAGTTTTAAATCCATTTAATGTGTGCCATGTTGATTTTGTGTTCTAGTTCTTAATCAAAATGTCTTGTGCTACCAAGTCAAATGCCTTACGAAAGTCTAAGTGTATCACATAAACACTATTAACTTTATCAACAAAACTTGAACCTCATCAAAAAGTATCAAGTTAGTTTGATAGACTCTGTTTTCCATAAACTCATGTTGATTGGCATTAATTATATCAGCCTTCTTTAATTCTTTATTAATTGAGTCCCGTATGAGCTGTTCTATTATTTTGCCCAGGATCGATATCAGCCTGACAGGCCTATAATTAAGCAGGTCGTCCACTTTATCCTTTTCAAATATTGGCACAGTATTAGCTTTCTTCCAGCCATCTGGAACGTTGCCAGTACTCCAAGAGTTACTAAAAATCAACATTAGAGGACTAGCTGTTTTAAAACCCTTGGATGTAACTTATCCAGACCTGATTTAAAAATGTCTCACTTTAGTAGCTCCTGTTTAACATCCTTTTGAGTTTCACTTGAAATGGAAAGTGTTTCATCCCCCTCCTATGATTTGACTACATCATCTGTTTTGTCATAATTAAAAAATATATATTTATTGAATACTTGTTTTTTCTGCATTATCATTGATAATTCTGCCATTTCCATCTAGTAATGGACCATTACCATTTCCATACCATTGATTAGATTCCTTTTCTTCCTAAGATACTTTAAAAACTCCTTCTTCTTGTCCTTAACTCTGCTGAACATAAGTTCTCTTGTGTCCTTTGGCTTCCCTTATACATTTTCTACAATTCCTAGCCTCTGATTTATATTCATCGTTATCAACTTCCCCTTTCTTCTCTCTCTCTCTCTCTCAATGTGTAATTTTTATAGCTGACTTTACTTCCCCTCTAATCAGAGTTTTTTTTATTAACAAGCATGCCCTTCTTTTTCAATTGTAGCTTTTGGGGCCACTAGTAAAATGTCCTCAATCAATTTTAAAATATCATTTAAAATTTTCTGTTTACATTCTCTTGCCCAACTGATATGATAATTATTTTCAACCTTGTGAAAATGACTCTGCCAAGCCTTCTCTCTGATTTCTTCTCTGTCTGATTCCTTGGTGGCCAGTTCTTTTCTTCCTTGAATTTGAAGTAGTGATGTGCCCTGAATCAGGTTGTTCAAGAACTCCTCAGTCTCTCTGAAGGGTCCATACTTGTTCTTCCAATTTAAGAATCTATTCTCCTAGCACAGCCACCAGTCTGCACTTCTTTCACAGGAAATGGTGATTCCAGGGACCTGGTTGCCTCCTTGGGGGTTATGATGTGAGACCCTTGGTGGAGGAGTCCCAGAGAAAGGCTTTGAGTGGATGGGGAACCTGGGGAACCTACGGACCCTCTCTAAGGAGGCATGGCAGGGGGAGGCCCAAGTGGGGTCCTGGAGGGGAGGAGTTTAGAAGGAGGAGCCCTTTCTATATAGAAGAGGGCTCCGTGTGGTGAGTGAAGGCCTCTGAGGATCCTCAAGGACCCCCTTTTGACTCCCTTCTTCTCCCCAAACCTGGAGCCCATCCCCTTCATAGCCCCACACTCCTCATTCCCCTTTCCCATTTGATGATCTCCCCTGCCTCCCTCTCTGGGAGAGTCAGCCGATGTGGTTCCTCCTTCTGCCTCCAATATCAGCAGGATGGTCCTGAGTGTAACATGATGTTTGCTGCTACCTCCTGGCCTGCCCCTGCCTCCCAACCACTTGGGCTCCAGTGTGTGGAGCTGTCAATCTCCTGAGTGCAAGAATCCCTGCACCAAAGGTGAGGAAATACTTGGATCAGCCAATGATTGGGGATGACCTAATTGGATGCACTGATGACCTCTTAAGATCCCTTCTAGTCCTACATGTCTGTGATTTTGGCATCAGGCAGGAAAGAAAACATGGCACATCGGTTGCAGGTTCCAACCACTGATCCATTGCTGGCCATCATGATATTGAGCATAGATCAGTACGTAGAAGGAAAGCCTCTCACTCTCCCCCTCCAAACTCCTCCTGAAACCCTCCTGTTTGCTACCCCTGTTCACAGCTCATGAGTTTGCCAAGCAGTTGACTTTTATCCTAAGCCTGACTGCTCAGCTCCACCCCCTCATTACCAAAGAATGATTAATCACTCAGAGACTTCAAACACCTGGGCTGATCAAAAGTGCAAGGACCTTAAAATCTGGGTGAGAGGAAATTACTTTCCCCCCCAAAATAATAATAATCTTTCAGGACAAAATTGTGGCCCAGATACTGCATTGGAGCAAGCTGATGTAAAATATCCCTTCTGCTGACTAGTCTCATTATGGGTAGGAGCATCGGAGTACAAGTAGGCTCTGCAGACCTACTACAACCTCATACTATACTGGTGGGTGAGAGAAGGTTCACAAAATGCACAGGCCAGTGTATACTGCACCAGGTATAAACCTGACATAATTTACTCCATCAATGGAGCAGCAATTTCCTTCCTGGGCTGCACCAGTGGCAGCATCACAATGCAGAGTACATAGTCACAATCTAGTCCTCAATAATTATCAATTTTCTCTCTCTCCAACTGTGTATTATAATGCAAAAAAAGAAAAAGTATCCTACTGAAGAGGAACACCTGGGAATTAGGGGGAGAATTTGGAGACTGCTAAAGTGTGGCTCACCCATAGACCAGACAAAGCAACATAAATAGCAATCACAAGAAATGGTGCATCACAGAATGAAGAAACACCCCGTTTCACTGATGCATAAAATCTTTGATGGATAAAGGAAGATGAAGAAAGAGATTTATCAGTAAGTAAGAACAATGTTGTCATAAAATTAACCCTACTTAATTTACTGGCAAACTAAACTTTTTTTTTCACATCTGTGTCTGACCTCCAGGAGTCTCAAACATGGAAAAAGGATTCTAGAACCTGGAAATAGGCAGCAGGAAAAAATACTCAGTAGCTCAAGCAGAACAGGCTTGTTTATTTAAGTTGATTTCTAAAAATATGAAAAATGCACCTATCCTAGGTGCCCTTGACATAACTTTAAAATAAAGCCTGAGTACAATAATGCAAAATAACCCACTACTAATCCTGCTCCCCTAGAAACAATTCCACCTTTACAGTTGCAATTCATGCTCCCCCATTTTCAAATGCCAATGAAAAAATAAGAGCCTTGAAATATGCCCTGAAGTTCAGATTGAGGCTATTTTGACCCAAGGGGCGAGGCGGGGTGTTGAGAATCCATTTTTAATATTAGTGGGGGATGACCCACTTCCAAGATTCTCAAAGCCTTATTTCATTTCAACTCACATGTGATAACTGATTTCCTGTGGGTCACAGGACAGTGATGAAAGTAACATCACCCCTTTCAGGAAAGCTGATTGGCCATTTAATCGCTAGTTCTCAAACAAAGTAGAAGTTTTTGCAATTGAAGTAAATGTCAGCACAACCCTTTAAAGCTACTAACTGCAAAGTAGTGATATGCTTTCGGTTGGTATTATAAAAACTTCAAAATATCTCTCAAGGTGTTGTCCAGTTACCATTTAGCATTTAGGCTTTGCTCCCCAATCCAGTAAGTGAGAAAATTTTGAAAAAACACACTGCATTTTGGCAGGAAAAATAGAAATATGGGAGCAAATTCATGTAGGAAGTAGACTGGGACTTTCAAAGGAACCAAGGGAGATTGGCTCCCAACTCCTAGGCACCTAATTCCTTTATATTCCTATGATAATCCCAGCCCTAGTGTCTAATGACCTGATCTTGCTAAGCCTTAAGTACATGCTTATTTTTATTCTGATGACACAAGTTATGCACCTGTTATGAACCTGCAGGCTAAGGTCCCAATACCCTTTGTATATATACTGTATATAGCCATTAATATTATTTATCTATTTTTGAAATATACAGAATAAACTATGTAGTACTGTGTGCTAAAATACCATGCTTAGTTCCTTTCAGAGTTTTTACTCGGTGCAGAAAAAATCCATTGATACAAATAACAGTATTTGAACATGGGAGCGATTTTCCAAATGTGGTATGGAGTCTCCTCAGCGTGTATATACTGACAAAAGACTGATTCTTTGTGCTGTTAGAGAAGGAGGCTGTCACAACCTACATAATACACTGCTGTGTGGTTAAACTCATTAGAACAATTATCCTCTAGAAAAACTGATAAAACGTAAAGTACTCAAATTACCCCTACATAACAGATTACAGAGGAGGAGGTTGTTACCAGTATGCCCCGATCATTATTTGTTCAATCAGCATTTCTTTGTAAGGTATAGAGAAGAATTAGACTTTCTGCATGACATTTTGTGATCATAATCTAGCCAATGTGTGTACAGAGGAGCAGAATAAAGACAGTTTACAAAGATATCTTTTTTTCAGACAGCGAATATTCTATATAGCTGTCTAAACTGTATGCTCCATGTACAGGGACAGAGTGGGTGCCACTGAACAATCTGCATCACAATAACTGAAAATTTACTGAAATATTTGAAATATTTAGCATACTAAGTATGGGAGAAACTGTGGTATGGCACACAGGACTTATTGCTATGAGCAGCTCTTCTCAAACAAGTGCTGATAAATCCTTTATCTCTCACCACAAAATCACATATCCAGTATAGGTTACTTATTGTTTTGGAAATTCCTCTAAAACTATTCAAGAGTGTTTCAGAGTTTTTAAATTTGTATGGATACTATATTTTTCTAACCCTGTTGCAGTAGTAATCATAGAATATCAGGGTTAGAAGGGATCTCAGAAGGTCATCTAGTCCAACCCCCTGCTCAAAGCAGGACCAATCCCCAGACAGATTTTTGCCCCAGATCCCTAAATGGCCCCCTCAAGGATTGAACTCACAACCACTGAGCTATCCCTCCTGTTTATTATGAGAGTGCCTAAGAGCCAACTTAGAATGAGGCCCCGATCTGCTGGGCACTGTACAAATACAGAGTAGTAAATGGTCCCTGGCCCAAAGAGCCGTCCATCTAAATAGACAAGACAGACACAGGGTGGGGGAAGGACTATAATACACCCAGCACAGGGAACAATGTGAAAGTGGCAAATGGCATGTTATTTCCATGATTTGGGGGGAGGGGGAAGGAGGGCGGTTACTTAGGAGGGGATAAGCTACATGGAAAGAAAAGGGCGTGGGATGAGGGGAACAGGACAGAAGAGGATAAGTGGGGCAGTTGTGGAGGTGAAGAGACTGTGAGGCAGGAAGAGGGAGTTGGGAAGGGAGAGGGTTGAAGCAAATAGCCAATCAGCCCAAGGCAGCAAAAGTCCAATCAAAACTGTAGGAAGTTCTGTGGGTGCCCAAAGGTCCCTGCTTTGGCTGTTTCTGCTCCTACCAGCGAGAGTCTCCGGAAGTTGTCTGGGAAATCACACAGACTTCTGGTCTGGTGTGGCTCCTGAGTACACCTTGTCTTCTGATCTCCAGTCTCTGGCCCCAGCCTGACTCTGACCCGGAGTTCTGCTTATTGAACCCATCTCTAGCGATTCCTCCACCACCTGCTCATGGACTACTCTCTAGTGACTGTCCTTGATGTGTGGACACCAGCCCAGCAGTGACCGCTATGGCAGATTATCTATGCCCCACTCCCTTACAGTCAGAAGACTGTATTCTATTCCCAGCTCTGCCACTGAAAGGACCTGCTGTGTAACCTGGGATGAGTCACTTCACCTGTGTTTCCTCAGCTGTACCACTTTCTCTCTTGTTTTGACTTTGGCAAGTGTTTGCAGTGTTGGGCTTCTAAATTATTGTACTGATCACATATATGTGATTCCCTAGCCAGCGAATTCCCATATACTGTACAAAAAGTGTCCCTTTCTGAGATTCTTTTTCCTCCTCTCAGGATAAACAAGTATTAGAAGTGGGCAGAATTTTCTGCTTAACTGATTTGACTCAGTTGATGAGATGAGACTATCAGGTAGTCATTATAATGCACACATATTTGTGTGTGTAGGCACAGGTACTCTTATGATTATAGGAACCTCAATTGCTGTCAGATTACTTGGTAGCTCTTTACAACTGATCAGAATTGATAGTACTGATGAGAAGGAGAAGGAACACTGTTGCACTTTTTATGCTGATATCACATTTCACTGACTGCCCTGTATTGTACCACAGGTACAGTAGTTTTCACTTCCAGAAACTGGGAATACTTCCAGAGGAATGCATCTGGATAACATTTGCTTCTTACCCTCCCCGGAAAAGAATTAGTCACCAAGGGCCCTATTCATAAAAACTAATTCAGGCAGTTTCCACATGAATATCAAGTCTTTATGTGGAAAAAGTGTGGAGCATGCTTTTCTCTACATAAAGAATTCTTTTCTGTGATTAATGGAACCATGTTCCCCTGCCTGTAAGTAGACACCTCCCTGTTATATGCTGAAGAGAAGGGCGCTGAAATCCAAAGGGGGGGAAGGGCAAATGAGAGACTTCTAGCTCTAACTTGTGTACATGAACAGTGTTTGAAAATGGATGCATATACGTTATTCAGCTGCCAGACCAAATGAATGTTTACTAATTGTGGCATGAATGGGATAACACCTTTTTGAACATATATCCTTTTTTGTGCTGGGCTGAAGTTTTAAAAGTTTATAGTTTCCTATTAACCTCTTGGAGTTGGCTGATCCAAAGCTACCACTTTGTGCCGTTAAGCTTCACAAAGTCCTAATTCCCAGCACCAATGAGTTAATGGTGTAATATAGTTTTAATCAGCCCATAAAGTTGATAAATTGGCTTGATTGGAATCACATCGTTAGCATGTGAATTTTTGGTGGAATTTTAATAGCCACCAAGGGTGCACAAGATTTATGGCAGAGTCAGTTTATGATTTTCTTTTGGTTGAATGCTCATTTTAATGTCCTGTAACATACACTAGACTTTGCCTACTGTTCAATTTGTGCTGTGACAAAGGTTCTTAACGTACTGTAAGTTCAGATCATTACATTTCATGTGAGATACAATATATGACTAAAATGTTATGTTTTACTTCAGTCACTTCAGGGAGAAGTAGGAGTTTTATTGAAGACATTTAATGCAGTTACAACTACAACTGCAGAGCACCGCTTGAACTCAAACGTAGATGGTAGTGAATATCACTGGCTCGGTGGATGCAATCCCATTCTTGGTTTCATCAGCAAACTATTTAGATGAGCCCAGAGTTCGCTGGATATTTATGATATTGGGCACAACACCTTATCAGAGAAATTCAATGTATTGCATGCATTAATACAAAAGAGAAAGAAAATGGAAAGAAAAAAATCAAACTCAGTTAAATGATTCACACTGTGTGAATTTATTGACAGAATATTGCATGTGAGGATGACAGAACATTGGGGCTAACTTGATCCATACGATAATCTCTCATTCCACCAGATAGAAGCAATTAGTTAATGTAACCCATCTGAAACCTGAAAAAGGTTCCTTAACGTACTATCTTTTCATATGAGACACGAACACCAAAACTATTATTTAACATTGCAGGATGATTACCTAGTAATTAATAAATATGTCTTTCATCATTTCAGATCTTCGATATACTACAGTAAAACATTAATTTTAAATATATATATATATATATATACACAATACAAAGAGCTACTAGTATACAAATGGTAACGTCTTCTCCAAATCAATTTACTGGAGAGTCTACACTGGTTTCCTCAGTTAAATAGACAAAGGTACCAAATATTAATGAAGGCTTGCTTCCCTTAATCCAATCCAATGTCAATAATTCCTCCTTATCTTTTTACTCCCCAAACCAAGGAAAGCCAAGTCTGAATCTAAATATTAGAATTAGAATTAAATCTATCTCATTGTGAGAACTCAGAAGATGAAGGACTCTTCTGAAATGTTACCAAAGAACAATGAACCCTTAATATGGCACTAATTTACTGAAAGATAGTAGTAATCTTTGCATATGGTGTGTAGCAAAGACTCTCCAATTTAACATCAGATGGCTATTGAGTATCACCCCACATGCCCCAATTGGGAGTTACAGTGAAAGATTAATACTTTCAAAACCATACTCCTCTGAACTTGCATTTCTGAGCTCATGGGCTCTTCTCACTGGAGGGCATGTTTAGTGATCATTTTCTAATGGTATAAAGACATCAGAAACCCAGAAATAAATGGAGCATTCTTGGGCCAATTAGATTAGCTTGAGCCCTTTCCACATATGATTGTAGATGATCTAATTGGCCTGTGGCAGTAAGTAAGTTATACTGAGTGTTTGAATATAATGCATGTATGTTTACAATAATAAATGCATTAGAAGCATTTTTATTTGTTCATCTTTCCCTTAACGTATTTCCTATGAGCATGAAGCTTGCTCTATACGAGCTGTGACAAAATGGAATATTGTCTCATACTAACATAAGCTTTATAACTATTTTTCACTGCATGAAGCATCCATCCTTATTGGGATCTATTTCTGTTCAAAAGAAAGTGGAGCTTTCTCAGTCTGTTTGTATAGTAGCTGCACTGTATTATTTCATTGTTATGAAGAGGTATATTTGCAGTTAACAAATTCTGAGCATAAAAATATCTGATAAATACCATTGTGATGAACAGTTTACTGGTGTTTTCTCTCTTTTGTGACTCAACTGCTGTGTTTGTTTTCCTGCAGCTGAAAGCACTGATCCTTCAAACACTTACATGTGTCAGTATCTAGATACATGAAGAGTCCTACTGAGTCACTGATTGCAGGATCAGGGCCTAAGAGCAAGCAAACCACTCACTTTCCAATAATATTCTTACTGCTATGTGGATCGGGCAGCAAAATGAGCCTCAAGGAGCTACGAAGATAGAATCATACATGTCTGAAAATAGACTACACGGCCTTTAGTGTAGCTGCCATGGATTCAATAGGGCCAGGATTTCACCCCACATCTTTAGATGTGTTTATAGATTGCCTAGCACAATTAGCCATGATTGATTGGAACCTGTGGGCCCTACTGAAATATACATATTTATTATTCATATTAATACTAGCTCTTGAACACCTATATTCTCATAAATGAGTTGTCCTGCAAGGCTGTACAATAGATTATCCACCACATTTCATCAGAAGATTATGAACTCACTTATCCAGTGTTTACAAAAATCTGGTATAGTGACTGGACATAAGGCTAGTAACAACCTGGAAAAATAAAATGTAACAGAGCTCTCCAATGCTTTCTTTTTGGCCATTAATTTTAATTTAGAGGAAAACCTAAATAACATTAGACATTACATAACAGAATTTTTCAGTACATAATATAATAATAATACATTTCTCTTGATTCATAGGACCAGCTGTCATCCAGTAATAAGGGCTTCCCATATTCAACTTACCCAGCTGCTGTGTATGCCATTAAATTGCATTCAACGTCAGTGTCCATGTTATACAAGCAATCACCTTTGATAGACTGACACCAATAGAGTTACATCATGGATGAATTTGGTTGTTCGGCTACTGGGAGCCTTATCAGATCAGGAGTCCAATCTGCATATCAATTTTCCTACAGTTTGGGAGTGCTCCGTTTCAGTATTCTGGTTTGGTCCATGACAGAGAAAGAGCCAAGTAACAATGTTTGATCCACACAGATAGCAAATAACAGAGCTCACTAGTCCTGACAAATAGATTCTTAATCTAAACACTGGACAGCACTTCCTATTAATAAATTAGTTCATTAGCTTCGTGCTTAATGAAATCAATAAATGAGTGTAGGCTAAACCCTCTAATCATAACAGAAAAAAATTGCCTTTCACCTCTAAAAACCCTACAATAATATGAATACAGAATATGAGCCACCTTCCATGCAGTTTACATAATTCTATTTAATTAGCTGATTTTAAAAAAAAGAAAAGAAAATCCGATTCATTCTAATGACAAAGATCACTGTACTCATCCTCAGCAACATAAGAAGCTCTGTGCATGTTTGACCTGAAGGAAATTGCTTACTCATTGTAAATAATTATACATACAGTACCAGCTACCAAAGACAGTGTGCTGTTAGCATTCACCCACTGTTGTACTTGCTATGTGTGTGAGACATAATTTGAATAGAAGATTAAACTGCAGCTGAAATGCCATCATGTTTCCAATAGACACTGAACAATTTCACAGTTTGAAAATGGATAAATGTTACAGAAAACAAGTGATATTACCACCAGCAGTACATGAGATTCTAATAAAGTAAAACAAATTCTCCATTACTATCGTTATCTGCATGACTTTTATATTACTCTGTTAGTCAGCTATCATAAAGGGCCTGATCCTGCTCCATTAAAATCAATGGGCCCATTATGTTGCAATTTTCTCACCTCATGCATTTACAAACCAGTTGTTTTCATACAGTGTGTGTGTAATGAACCGTCAGTGCATGAATACTAGTACTGTGCTTGTCAGTGGGGATCAAAGCTGAGACGTTCACCTCCAAAATCACAAACTCTAGCTGTTGATCTTAAAGAAATCTCCTTTAGGTATGAAGAACTAAACAACATCATTGTCCCCGGAGCCAGCCAGTAAAGAGAGAAATGGTCAGGCCACACATACTGTTTTTATTAGAAAAGCTCACCAAGCATGTGAGGTCCACAGAAGTCCATGGCCCATCTGGGTGTAAGAGTAGCTACTGGATATTCACTCCTGTTGTGACATAGATGTCACATTTTATAAACCTCATCCATTTCAAGTGACGGGTCAGGAAAGAAAGTTTAGTCTTTTACCAGCAGTCCTACACACTTGGTCCAAGCAGTTAGCCAATATTCGGAATCCTGTGGCTTGTTTCCGTTAAGGGGAGAAACTGATGATGGAGTCAGGTATTTCTTTGCTGCAATCTTGTTTATTTACAAACAATGTACAAAGTCCTGTTACTCTGATATAGTAGGACTCAAACAGCAGGAGACAGGTTCTTTGCTCACAGTTCCAAGCCTCTTTCCAGCAAGCACTCTTTCCAAACAGCTATTTTAGCTTTTTCAACAACTATAAGTGCTTCTTTGACTGTCTCTGAGGCTTCCGTCCTGCCTTCTCTGTGTGCTTCTGTGTTTTTTTCCATATTTCTCTCCACACACACAGAGCTCTCTCTAAAATAATAACCAGCCCTCTGTGTCTGCAGTCTGACCTTGGGGAAAACCCCTCAAACTGCATGGCTCAACTTCTACTCCAGTCTTCCATGCAACCTGTGTTTTGGGTGGTGACTCCTACTGTGTTAGCTATTTGTTCCACAAAGGAGTTCAATTACATTTTACACTTATTCTGAATGAAAGGAGGCTATTGTGCCCACCAGTGAGATTTCACTGAACCCCTAGGTCATCATATTACTTGTTTATCAAGCTTATCCCATGTATCTGAATTTATTTTAGTTCACATTGTAAGGACTTGATTTTTGTTGTACTGCTGAACGCCTAATGTTCAATCTGTGCTGACATCCATGGTCTCTGTATGTATACAGCTGAAGTTCATTACAAAATGGCACCCCATATGAGGCCTGAACTCTGAGAATCTCAGTCGTTTGGGATGAGCTTGTCTAACTGAGGGAACATGAAACATATCAGCGTAACACATGTGATCATGCCTCCCACTAGTTGCTGAATCAGCAGGTATAACAGCCCAAAACTATCTCACAATTAATGAAGTTTTCCTTTAGCTCAAGTGGTAGAGGACTTTTGTTGCTCAAGGTCTCAGAATCACTAAGGGTGTGATTCTCATTTACACAAATTCCAATTTAGACCACTCTAGCCGTGTAAGAAAGCCATAATGTAGGTGTAAATATAATTTACCCTTTACATTGCTATTGGGGTTTAAGGTAGCCTCTTATAAATGAGATTCAGGTGCTAATTTTCTAATGAACTTTGACATTGAAGGGATAGTGCTAATCTGTTATACTCCATGATCTAAAATGTCCACATTCAAAATAAGGTCTGAATTAAGTGGAATATGGCTTCATCTAACAGCATAACCTTTAGCTTTATCTGCCTCTGCTGATGTTTACAGGACTGCCACTTCCTATTTTCACTATGATACAAGCACCCTCTCTGAGGAAAACACCAGTAAACTGTAGTTCTTCTAGCAGCTTTCTATAGTCAAATTTCTTAGCATCTACTCCTTTTTCATTATTTTCAACTGGAAATCCCATGGCTATAAACTTGAAAACACACTATAGCAAGTCAAATAATTATTTTTCTAGCCCTGATTTCTTGTGTCTAGTTTGAACTTCAGGTCTGGCTCTCAGCTCCATCCCAAATATTCTCAGAGAAAGTGAGGCAGGGAAAGTATTAAAGTTTTTTGATGTTGTTGTTTTTCTCCCAGAGAACCCCACTTCAATCGTCTCACTTGCTTATTGCAGGTTTTCCCAAACCTGCGTAGTGCCCAGAACATAGAATCATTCTTTTGGTGACTCAAAAGCTATCAGGTGTCTTTGAAATTTGTGCCACTGTCACTTCAGATTGGCATGAAACTAGGTTGCCACACTGGAGCAGATCAATGGCCAATCTAGTCCAGTATCCTGTCTCCCAGGATGACTATACCAGCTACTTCAGGAGTAGGTTCAAACATTGCAATAAGCAGTCATGGAATTACCTGATCACAAGGAAAGTTTCTTCTTAACGCCAATTAATTTGAGGCTGCTTTATGCCCTAAAGCATAGCCTTTCCAAAAGTCTTGTGTGGTTTTTTTAATCCTTGTTGTTGTAACTGAATATTCTTATTATCCTTAACATTATCCAATCCTTTTATGAATCATATTAAGCTCGTAGGCCTCAGTAATATGTAGCAGGAAATTCCAAAGGCTAACTGTACATTGTGCAAAAAAAATTTCCTTTTATCAGTCTTACGATGCCTTCCAAACTACTTGTCCAACCTGTTCAGACTCCTTTCTGAGGAAATTTACTTTCTGGTTTTTCTATCAGTCTCTGTCAGACCAGGCAGGTCTGAGCTCTTCTCCTGGCTACCATCCTTTTGAAAGGAGCAGCTCAGGTAAGCACCATGCTGCTTCAGAATCAGTTCACAAAAAATACTATGTTTTATTTTTGGATTTGTTTTTATTATTTCTGAAGGGTTTTGCTTCCCCCCTCCCCCAAAAGAAATTATTCCAGGGATGCCAAGGCAGAACTACTTTAGTATATAAAATAAGTATATACCTATATATAAAATAAGTAAGTATATACAATAAGGCTGATAATGATTCTAGATGAAGCTTTATCAGTAACTACTTCAAGGATTTAGAATTAAATAGATGAATGGTGTATTCTTCACCTCAATGGTGCTCATCTCAGAAGCTTTCAGCAAAGTGCCAAAAAAACTCAGCATATCAGTTAGTTTTAAGAGGTACCAAAATTAAAATAATTTATTCAATGGGCACATCACTCTGCCTGATTTGTTTAAGGCAAGCTTCTGGAAAGTGTGAAAATGGAGCTATTGTTGAGATATAACTAGCCTTCTCTGAGTGGGATTTTAATATGTATTGTCAGTACTAAATATTTATTTGAGAGCTTTGGGCTAAACGCCGATCTTTCATTTTCAGCAATGTAATGGTGTCCATAGCAGTAAAAAGAGTTACTCTGGGTTTATACCAGTATAAAGTGAGATTGCAACATTTTGGGCCTAAGTAAATAAAACTATGCCACTTTGTGCAATTGGTAGATATAGAAAAATCACTGTTTTTTATAATGAAACTAGCATTTTCAGCAGAAATGAAGTATTTTTACCTATGGAAAATAAAGGGGAGATTTTCAAGGCATGAAGGACACTTAGAGTGGGACAGCTTCCATGGAAGTTCAATGGCAGTTGGCTGCTTAGCTCCTTTAGGCTTCCTGGAGAATTACAGCCAAAAGCTTCTGATTTTCATACTAAACTCTAGTTTAAAATCACAGTTGTTTGGCTTTTTCATTATTTTTGCTGGTGGGGAGAATATTTCTGCATAGCTCCAATTGCAATTATTCCTTTAACATTACTTCTTGCACACACTGCAAGGAGTCCCAAAAGGAAGACTAGAAGCAAACAAAATGGTAGTGGGTTGGTTCATTGAATTTTGTAGGGAAACTGAACTGTTCATGATATTGTATTTGAAGAACTTTATGCTCATTTTTCCACTTTATTGTTAAGAAAAACTGAGCTAAGTTTTTCAAAATTTTGTTACATTTCACTAAAATTCCAGTTCTACTGATAGTAAACACTAAATATTTTTGCTGCCACTTTTTAAATAGAATTTGTATTTTTTTTACTCACTGCACTCACGGTTTCACAAAATGTAGTCCTCTACCATGTGTCTCTCCATCATTTGTTAAAATTAGCAAAGTTCTACTTTACATAGCCTGCGCAATCAGTTGGTAAAGTTTGTAAAGCACTTTTGGATCTGGATGGATAAAAGATACTTTAAAAATGTCAAGCGCTTATTCAACAAAAGAAAGTGGTAAAAGTGATTAGAGATGGGTTTAAACCAAAACCCTGGATCCAACCACCTCTGAATTTGGGTGAAGTTGGAATGTGAATCTGAACTTACAAATGGCCCTATATCTCTAATGCATTGAACCAAAACACTTGGATCCATATGAACCTAACTTGGGGGAAAGTTTGGGTCTATTGTTTTTATACTGTCTTATGCACAAGTCTGCTTTAATTAGAAGAGAAGAGAGATAAGGAAGGATCTCCTTTGGGCCTACTGTAGCTATGTCCCGTGATAATGTTCTATGGTTCTTTGTCAACCACCTGCCTTTACATTCCCCCATAACTAGCACACTACTGGCAAAGACCCCCACCACATCCCATAGTTTTACCTAATGTTACTTCCCATAAGGCTTGGATTTGGCTCCAGTATGTCAATTGGTAATCTCTGACTCCATTTTAAATTAAATTTAAATTAAATGCAGCAACTTCTTTTAAAATTAAAGGCACATCTGTGGCTACATCTGCCCTGGACTGTCAACACTTCAGTAAATAGCAGATAGCAGATTCATGTGGTTTTGGTCTTATCACTAACTGTCATCCATTCCTAAAGCTTTGAAATTCCCTGGGGAGGCAGACAGGAACTGATTAAAATGTCTTTAAAATAAGTGAAAATATGATTTTTTTTCCTTATGAAACAGAAAGGGTGCTGAGTTAGGGTAGTCAGACACTTAGGATCACAACATGACTTTAGTATTTAGGGTTTGACTGTGATGCCCCACAAGAATTGAATTAGCCAAAGATGAAGTACTCAGATGGGAACCAATCAGCAACAAATTCACAACAGCTCCTGGGAACGTATTATTTCTGGGGGTTGGCACATGGGTGTTGCAGCTGCAGAAGCTGCACAGGTGTTGGCTTCATTTCTACTCCACACATATTTAGAGGGAATCAGTCTTCAGATATGTTAAGGAAAGTTACAAAAGGGTGGTGATCAATTGTTCTCCATGTCCACTCATGCCAGTATTTGTAACCTTTCCTGATAGATCAGGTTTTTTAAACCTTTTATAATTTCCATTGCTCTCTTCTGGACTCTCTTCAGTTTGTCCACATCTTTCTTATACGGTGGTACTGAAAACTGGACATAATATTCCAGCTAAGGCCTCAACATTGCTGAGTAGAGCAGAACAATTACCTACTGTGTCTTACATATGAAACTCCTGTTAATACTACTGATATTAATACTAATGATATGACATTTTCCCCACTGCATCCCATGTTGACTCCTCTTGAATTTGTAATCCACTATAACCCCCAGATATTTTTCTGCAGTAATACTGCCTATTTTTGCATTGATTTTTTTTCCTTCCTAAGTGTACTACTTTGCACTTTTCTTTACTGAATTTCATCTTGTTGATTTCTGCTCCATTCTCCAATTTGTCAAGGTCATTTTGAATTCTGACCCTGTCCGACATAGTGCTAGCAACTTCTCCTAGTTTGCTGTAATCTGCAGATTTTATAAGCGCACTCTCCACTCCATTGTACAAGTAATTAATGACAATATTGAACAGTACTAGACTCTAGAGTGACCCCTGTGGGGCCCCACTAGGTATCACTTTCCACTGATAATTACTCTTTGACTATGGCTTTTCAACCAGTTATCCAGCCATCTTATAGTTATTTCACCTAGACTACACTTCCTTAGTTTGTCTATGAGAATGTCATATAAGACAATGCCTAAAGCCTTACTAAAATCAAGATATATCATGTCTAATGCTTCCCCCTATTTACCAGATCAGTAATCCTGTCAAAAAAGGAAATTAGGTTGGTTTGGTATGATTTGTTCTTGACAAATCCATGTTGGCTATTACTTATCACCCTATTATCCTCTAGGTGCTTACAAATTGACTGCTTAATCATAGAATCATGGAACTGGAAGGGATCTCAAGAGGTCATCTAATCCAGTCCCCTGCACTCAAGGCAGGACTAAGTATTATCTAGACCATCCCTGACAGGTGTTTGTCCAACCTGCTATTAAAAATCCCCAATGATGGCGATTCCACCACCTCCCTAGGCAATTTATTCCAGTGCTTAACCACTCTGACAGTTAGGAAGTTTTTCCTAATGTCCAACCTAAACCGCCCTTGCTGCAATTTAAGCCCATTGCTTCTTGTCCTATCCTCAGAGGTTAAGAAGAACAATTTTTCTCCCTCCTCCTTGTAACAACCTTTTATGTACTTGAAAACTCATGTCCCCTCTCAGTCTTCTCTTTTCCAGACAAAACAAACCCAATTTTTTCAATCTTCCCTCATAGGTCATGTTTTCTAGACCTTTAATCATTTTTGTTGCTCTTCTCTGGACTTTCTCCAATTTGTCCACACCTTTCCTGAAATGTGGCACCCAGAACTGGACACAATACTTCAGTTGAGGCCTAATCAGTGCAGAGTAGAACAGAAGAATTACTTCTCGTGTCTTGCTTACAATACTCCTGCTAATACATCCCAGAAGGATGTTTGCTTTTTTTGCAACAGCATTACACTGTTGACTCATATTTAGCTTGTGATCCACTATGACCCCCAAATCTTTTTCCACAGTATTCCTTCCTAGGCAGCCATTTCCCATTTTGTATGTGTGCAACTGATTGTTCCTTCCTAAGTGACGTACTTTGCATTTATCCTTATTGAATTTCATCCTGTTTACTTCAGACCATTTCTCCAGTTTGTCCAGATCATTTTGAATTTTAATTCTATCTTCCAAAGCACTTACAACCCCTCCCAGCTTGGTATCGTCTGCAAACTTTATAAGTGTACTATCTATGCCATTATCTAAATCACTGATGAAATTATTGACCAGAACCAGACCCAGAACCGATTCCTGCGGGACCCCACTTGTTATGCCCTTCCAGCTTGACTGTGAACCACTAATAACTACTCTCTGGGAATGGTTTTCCAACCAGTTATGCACCTACCTTATAGTAGCTCCATCTAGGTTGTATTTCGCTAGTTTGTTTATGAGAAGGTCATGCGAAACAGTATCAAAAACCTTACTAAAGTCAAGATATACCACATCTACCACTTCCCCACATCCACAAGGCTTGTTACCCTGTCAAATAAATCTATCAGGTTGATTTGACATGATTTGTTCTTGACAAATCCATGCTGACTGTTATTTATCACCTTATTATCTTCTAGGTGTTTGCAAATTGATTGCTTAATTATTTGCTACATTATCTTTCTGGGTACAGAATTTAAGCTGACTGGTCTGTAATTCCCCAGGTTGTCCTTATTTCCCTTTTTATAGATGGGCACTATATTTGCCCTTTTCCAGTCTTCTGGAATGTCTCCCGTTTTCCATGACTTTTCAAAGATAATTGCTAATGGCTCAGATATCTCCCCAGTCAGCTCCGTGAGTATTCTAGGATGCATTTCATCCGGCCTTGGTGATTTGAAGACATCTAATTTGTCTAAGTAAATTTTTGACTTGTTCTTTCCCTATTTTAGACTCTGATCCTATCTCATTTTCACTGGCATTCACTATTTTAGTTGTCCCATTGCCACCAACCTTCTTGGTGAAAACAGAAAAAAATAAGTCATTGAGCACCTCTGCCATTTCCACATTTTCTTTTATTGTCTTTCCCCCCGATCATTGAGTAACGGGCCTACTCTGTCTTTGGTCTTCCTCTTGCTTCTAATATATTTGTAGAATGTTTTCTTGATTCCTTTTATGTCCCTAGCTAGTTTGGTCTCGTTTCGTGCCTTGGTGTGATTGGCGTCGGTCCACCTGCCCGCTAGGGGCGGTGGGGAGCTACGATGTCACTGGCCGGCCTGGGTCACGCCTCTGCCACTGGGGATTAGCGGCGGGAAGGATGCCAGCCATTGTCTGTAGCGCACCCCTCAGGCAGGGGAGCGCCGGCAAAGGTCAGTAGCTCGCCCCTCAGGCAGGGGAGCACCGGCAAAGGTCAGTAGCGCGCCCCTCAGGCAGGGGAGTGCTGGCAAAGGTCAGTGGCACGCCCCTCAGGCAGGGGAGCACCGGCAAAGGTCCTGGCCTGGGTCGGCCAGGTAGGGGAACGCAGGCCCACCCTACACCATTGCGTTCCAGCCCAGGGCCCTGACAGTGGCCGGACAAGGTCAGCGGGGTCCTTCCGCTATATAGACTCACCACTGTGCAGCTCTGTCCCTGGGCTACTTTCTACCCGATTGCTCGTCCGAATCCCTCTGGTCCCGCCGGTGCGTCAGGGTAGTCCGTTGTCGGCAGCTCCAGCTCCCCCTCGGGCTCAGGCTCCTCCAGCTCCTCCCGGTCCTCGGCTGCTGGCAGCTCCAGCTACCCCCTCCTGCTCCTCCAGTCCCTCTGGGTACTCGGCAGCGGGCAGTTCTGGCAGCCCCAGTCCTTCCTCCAGGTGAGGTTTCCACTGGTCCAGGGCCTCCCCTGGTGTGGCAGCAGGGTCTGAAGGGAGCAGCCCGCGGTCTGCGTCTGCCTCCCTCCCTGGTGCTGCCCTGACTGAGATGAGGACCCCGCCCTTTATACTTCCTGTCCCACCCCTCCCCTTCCGGGGGATGGAGCGATCTTGGCCTGCCCCGCCCACTCAGGCTGAGTGAGCAGCCCTTTAGCCTCAGGCTCAGAGGGCAGCCACCCTGGCTTCCTACATACCCCACCCCTCAAATCCAGCTCCTGAAACTCGGAGCTGGCATCCTCAGCCTCCCCCAGACAGGAGAGAAAGTCTGCATTGGCGTTGTCCCATCCCGCCCGATGGCGGATCGTGAAGGCGTAGGGTTGTAGAGTAAGATACCATTGCTGAAGGCGGGCATTCGCGTCCTTCATCTTGTTGAGCCACTTCAGGGATGCATGATGTGTAACCAGTATAAAGGGGGCCCCGAGGAGGTAGTAGTGGAGGGCATCAACTGCCCACTTAACAGCTAGGGCCTCTTTCTCAAGGACGGAGTAGTTCCGCTCCCGGGGGAACAGTTTCCGACTGATATAAACAGCTGGGTGCTCCTCCCCGTCCACCTCCTGTGAGAGGACCGTCCCAAGCCCCACGCCAGAGGCATCGGTCTGAACAATGAAGTCACGATCAAAGTCTGGGCTGAAGAGTACTGGCTCACTACACAGGCGGTCCTTGACAGTTTGAAAGGCCTCCTCGCAGTCGGCGGACCAGCACACTCTGCGGGGGCTATCTTTGGTCAGGAGTTCTGTCAGCAGGGCCGTAATGGTTGCGAAGTGGGGTACGAACCGCCGGTAATAACCGGCTAGGCCCAAGAACTGACGCACCTACCTCTTCGTGGTTGGTGCCTGACATTCCTGGAGTGCTTGAACCTTCCTGATGAGGGGGTGTACCTGTCCCCACCCCAGGGTGTACCCCAGATAGGTGGTTTCTTCTAGCCCGATTCGACATTTTTGGGGATTGGCTGTGAGGCCGGCGGTGCGTAGGTCCCGGAGGACAGCCGCCACTTGGTTGAGATGTTCCTCCCAGTTACTGCCATAGATGACCACATCATCCAGGTAGGCGGCAGCGTACTTGGTGTGTGGTTGCAAAATCCGATCCATCAAGCTCTGGAAGGTTGCTGGGGCCCCATGGAGGCCGAAAGGCATCCGGGTAAACTGGTACAGCCCTGAAGGGGTGGCAAACGCGGTCTTCTCCTTGGATTGAGGTTCCAAGGGGATCTGCCAGTACCCCTTGGTGAGATCTAACGTGGTGATATAGCAGGCTTCTCCAAGTCGGTCAAGGAGCTCATCGAACTTTGAAAGGGCATTGACTCTCCGAAAGTCAATACAAAACCGCCGGCTCCCAACTGGCTTCAGGACGAGGACGACGGGGCTCCGCCATTCGCTCTGGGAATGCTCAATAAGACCCAGTCCCAACATGGCCTGGACCTCCTCCTCCACGGCCTCTCGCATTCGCCTAGGCAATGGCAGGATCGTCTCTCAGACCACCACCCCGGGGTTGGTCTGGATTGCATGGTAGGCGAGCGTAGTCCGTCCGGGGTTCGTGGTGAAGGTCCTGGGGAATGCCTTCACTAGGCAGAGGGCCTGTTCTCGCTGCTCGGCGGTGAGCGTCTTGGCTAGCTGCGGTTCCCCATTATCAGACTCTTCGGGGGGTTGTGGCCCAAGGTCCAGTTCAGGTGGGTATGGGGCAATTAGTAGTCCTTCCTGTTCCCTCCAGGGTTTTAAAAGATTTACATGATAAATCTGCTTTCCCTTCCGGTGATCAGGTTGTCGGATTTCGTAAGTGACAGGCCCCACTTGGCGAAGGACTTCATACGGGCCCTGCCAGCGGGCAAAACGTTTTGATTCCTCCGAGGGGAGCAGGAGGAGGACTCGATCCCCTGGGGCAAATACTTGGACCTGGGTACCCCGATTATATTGCTGTTCCTGGCCCCTCTGGGCTGTGTTTAAGTTCTCCCTCGCGAGCTCACCCGCCCGGGCCAGCCGCTCCTGCGGTCAGGGCCGGCTCCAGGCACCAGCCCACCAAGCTTGTGCTTGGGGTGGCACCTGGAGGGGGGCAGCGTGGTGCGGCGCTCCGGCTCCGGCCGCCGGGGAGAGCGGGGCCACGGCCGGGCTCGCCGCCGGGGAGAGCTAGGGGGGGCGGCGGCCGGAGGCGGCAAAAAAGCCAGAGCCGGCCCTGCCTGAAGCTGTAAGACGTATTGTAAGAGGCCCTGCATTGAGGAAGGTATATGTTCCCAGGTTTCTCTTAGGAGGTCCATCCCTCCGTGGGGTCGTCGCCCATAGAGGAGCTCAAATGGAGAGAACTTCGTGGAAGCCTGCGGAACTTCCCGAACTGCCAGTAGTAAAGAGGGGAGTAGTTGATCCCACTGACTGGGGTCCTGGGTGGGGAAGCATCGCAACATTCCCTTCAGGGTCCGGTTAAAACGTTCAACTAACCCATCAGTCTGGGGATGGTAAACCGAGGTCTACAGTTTCTTAATCCCTAACAGGGCACACACCTGACGGAACAACTTAGAGGTGAAGTTGGTCCCTTGGTCAGTGAGTATCTCGCGAGGGAGGCCTACCCTGGCAAAGATCTTCACGAGCTCCGCCGCAATAGTGTGAGCAGTGATACTTCTTAAGGGGACAGCCTCGGGGAAGCGGGTGGAGTAGTCCATCAAAACAAGGATATATTGGTAGCCCGCCTGACTTTTCGGGAAGGGTCCGACCAGGTCCATCGCTACTCGTTCAAACGGAACGCCCACCATTGGTAATGGGACATGGGGGGCCTTCCGGACCCCAGCCGGGGCGGCGTGTTGGCAGTCCGGGCATGACCCACAGTAGTCGTTCACCTCGCGATGGATGCCGGGCCAGAAGAACTTGGCCAGGACCCTAGCCGCAGTTTTTCTGGTCCTAAATGGCCTGCGGCTGGGATGTCATGGGCTAGCTTCAGGACCGCCCGCCAATGAATGCGGGAAACCACGAGTTGGGTCCGGGCCACTTGGGTTTGGGGGTCTCGCTCCACGCAGTAGAGACAATCCTGATCGAGTTCAAATCTAGGCCAATGGGTCGCCCGCTGGGCCTCCACGACCTTCCCCTCTACCCGTGCCAGCTATTCATAGGCAAACCGGAGCGCAGGGTCTTCCCTTTGGTCTCGGCTAAAGTCCATAATGTCCACTGGGGGGCCCCCCCATCTCCCGGCCATCCTGCCGTGGTGAAAGGGATGGGTCAACGCCGGGGTTGGGACACAGCCCGGGGCCTGGGTCCTTCGCAGAGGAAGCTCCCTCGAATGCCTCTTCCGGAGATAGGGACCGGAGCACCTCGACGAAGTCTGGCCAGTCCCGGCCCAGGATGATCGGGTAGGTAAGGGATGGGGCCACTGCCACAATCATTAACTGAGTTGCCCCGTTCACCGTGAGAGGGACCTGCACCATGGGGTACGGTTTCACGTCTCCATGTATACACCGTATCCGCACCTCCCCAGTGATCTGCTCAGTATCCAGGAAGAGGGACTGGCGGACAAGAGTCTGCCCACAGCCCGAATCAATTAGACCCACAATGGGTGTCCCGGCGATGCCCATGGGGGCCGTCAATTTGGCTGCGGACGGCGGGGGGGCCCGGCGCTCCCCGGTGTACACCCAGCCAAAGTCGCATTCCATCACCGTACAGTCTCGTTGCAGGTGACCATACTCGCCACACCAAAAGCAAGGTCCTACCTCTGTGCACCCCGGCCGCGCGGGGTCACCCAGGTGGCTATATGGCTGGCCAGGGCCCAATGTACGGGTCAAGCGTCCGGACGGCGTGGGCTGTGGAGCATCGGGCCGTCGGGACACTGTAGTGCCGCCGCCGTTTGGTCGTCGGCCTCGAGTTGGCATGTCAACTTTGGGGGTGGACCCCCTTTCGGGCTTCTAAGCACCGGGTCCCGAACTTGGGGGCTGGGCTTCCGGTCCTATTGGGGCCTCGGCCTCTAGAAAGTTCTCCATAAGCGTGACAGCTGCACTTAGAGTTTGAGGTCGGTGCCGCAACACCCACGCCCTCCCTGGAGTCGGGAGGATATGCACGAATTGCTCGAGGATAATCTGTTCTGTCACCTCAGCCACAGTTCGATGCTCAGGTTGTAGCCATCGGCACGCTGCATCCTTTAATTCCTGGGCCACGGCCCAGGGCCGGGCACCCGGGGGGTAAAGCTTTCCCCGAAACTGTCGCCGAAAAGTCTCCGGGGTGATGTCAAAGGCATCCAGGATAGTCGCTTTTACTCGGGCATAAATACAGGCCTCATCATCTGGTAGACCCCGGTAAGCCTTCTGGGCCGGCCCAGTTAGAAAGGGGGAAAGCAGGGTTGCCCATTGGTCCGGAACCCAACCAGCTACTGCAGCAACCCGCTCGAAGGTCACCAGATAAGCCTCTGGATCATCATCAGGCCCCATCTTGGCCAGATGGATTGGTGGAGCAGGGGGGTTGGGGTTGGTCGCCCCGCCCAGTTGGGTTCCACCGGGGCTCGGCCACAGGATGGCAAGTTGCTGGAAACATTGGGTCTGTTGTTCACGGTGCTGGGCCCCCAAGGTTTGAAGTAACTGCTGCCGGTGGGTACCCAGCTGCTGTATGAGTTGTTGCTGCTGCTGCTGCTGCTGAGTCTCAGCCAGCACCTTGATAAGCCTCTCCATCTCCATATTCCGTTTAGGGGCTGCCGCTGCCTCCTTGCTCTAATCCCTTGTGGCAGGGATAGGGGGCGCTGCCCACATTCTCCACCACTTGTGATCGGTGTCGGTCCACCTGTCCACTAGGGGGCGGTGGGGAGCTACGATGTCACTGGCCAGCCTGGGTCACGCCTCTGCCACTGGGGAATTAGCGGCGGGAAGGACGGTGGGTGGAGCGAGCTTGGCCTGGCCCCGTCCACTCAGGCTGAGCGAGCGGCCCTTTACCCTCAGGCTCGGAGGGCAGCCACCCTGGCTCCCTACACTTGGCTTTTCTAATTTTCTCCCTTCATACTTGTGTTATTTATTTATATTCATCCTTTGTAGTTTGACTGAGTTTTCACTTTTTGTTAGACTCTTTTTTGATTTTAGATCATTGAAGATCTTCTGGTTAAGCCAGGGTGGTCTTTTGCCATACTTCCTATCTTTCCTACACAGTGGGATAGTTTGCTCTTGTGTCCTTAATAATGTCTCTTTGAAAAACTGCCAACTGTCTTCAATTGTTTTTCCCCTTAGACTTGCTTCCCATGAGATTTTACCTATCAGCTCCCTGAGTTTGCTAAAGTCTGCCTTCTTGAAATCGATTGTCTTTATTGTGCTGTTCTCCCTCCTACCAGTTAGACTGACTGGTCTATAATTCCCCAGTTCCTCTTTGTTCCCCTTTTTGTTCCCCTCATTAAGCCCTCCTGACTGAATACGTCTAATTAATCTAATTATTCATTAGCCTGTTCTTTCCCTATTCTGGTTTCTGTTCCTTTTTCCTTGTTAATATTAATTGTGCTAAGGATCTGGTCACAATTAACCTTTTAAGTGGAGATTGAAGCAAAATGGGCATTAAACACTTCACCCTTCTTGATGTCATCAGTTATTAGCTTGCCTTCCCCAATAAGTAGTGGACGTACACTTTTCTTTATCTTTTTCTTGCACCTATTGTATTTAAAGAACCTTTTCTTATTGCTTTTTATGTCTCTTGCTAAGTGTAACTCACTTTATGCCTTAGCCGTTTTGATTTTGTCCCTTCATTCTCTTCCCTTACCTCAACGGATGGGGTACCTGGGTGAGCGGAGTGGAGTACTGTCTGCTGCCCAAGGCGGCCAGCAGCCAGTCTCCTCCTCACAGAGTGGCCAGATCTTCTTCTTCCTCTAGTGCCACTGTAATCTTCTCCGGTTGTCAGGTATCCTCCATCCTGGGTATCTCTGTGTGCATTCTAATCCCTCACACCATGTAAGCATGGAGGGATTTCCATGAAGATCCTTGGGGAATGATCTTCCCAATGCAAGGATTATTTTTCAAAATATTGTCTTAACTTGATCCCATTAGTTTGAGATCCTTAACTTTAAGATTCTATAGCAGTGCAAAATATTATTACTATGAATTATATCTCTGGTGTCACTTTAAATTATTACTTTTCCTTCATGTTAATGCCCATTTCACTGTTCTCTTGGTGTCATAAAACAAGAGATCTTAAAAAGCAGTCTCTAAAATATTATGTCCAGTTCACTTGTCACGTAGATGTGCAAAATATCCATTGCATGAGGAGACAATGTTCAGAGATTTTCAAAGATTCTGTGGAAAGAAGATTTACTCGTAGATTTTATGAAAATATGCCATACAGGGCTGCCCGGCGGGAGGCGGGGAGGGCAAGTGGGGCAATTTGCCCCAGGCCTCGGGCCCCGCAGAGGCCCCCACGAGAATATAGTATTCTATAATAATGCAACTTTTTTTTATGGAAGGGGCCCCCGAAATTTCTTTTCCCCAGGCCCCCTGAATCCTCTGGGCAGCCCTGATGCCATATAAAGTGTCCGGAAAACATAGCAAACCTTTTCCCCCAACCCTCTATAGAATTCTTAAATGAAGCCTAAGAAATAGGAAGATCTTGCATAAAAGATATCTCATATCTGTGGTAGGGCTGTGGAAGAATGAGTTGGTATTTGGTATGGTTGCTTATGCAGAATTCAGTGATAGCATATTTAAAACAATGTTAAACTGAGTATTTTGTTCACAAGTGAATATGGGAATTGCATAGATTGGACCCAAGGTCCATCTAATTCATTATCCTACCTCTGACAGTGGCCAGTGCCAGATGTGTATAGATGTGGGATAATCTGCCCCCACATTAGGTCTCCTCCTGATCTCTAACAGCTAGAGATTGGCTTAAACCCTGAAGCACAAGACTTAACATCCCTTCCAAATTTTTGTTACCGTTAATTATGACAACTCTGGATACACTTAATATCCATAAAAAATGTCCCATCCTTTTTCAAATGTTTCTACGTTCTCGGCCTCAATGACTTCCCATGGCAATGAGTTCCACAGTCTAATTTGATATTGTGTGGAAAAGTATTTCCATTTATCAGTTTGAATTTGCTACCTTTTAAATTAATTGAATGTCCCCTTGTTTTTGTGTTATCAGAGAGGGAGAAAGAAGCTCCTGATCAACCTTCTCTAAACCATTCATTATTTTAGGTACTTTTATAATTTAATCTCATTCATTTCCTCTCTAAAATAAACAATCTCAATCTTTTCAATCTCTCTTCATCTGAAATGACAAGAACTTAAATTGGGGTGGTACAATTCCAAACTGGATCACTAGGAGGAGCTGTTCAGACCAGAGGTAACACACTGGAAAATAGAAGGGTGAATGGGGGAAAGAAACATGACCAGGAAAAGAAAAGAGGGAGTAAGAATCAGAAGCTATGGCACAGCACTAGTTCCTGCAGCCCAATTATTTGGCAAACTATTGGACAGACAGAGAAGTTCCATCCAAAAGAGCTTTCAGTGGAATTCAGGGTTCAGATAATCTCTGTACAAAATGGAGAGCCCTTCTCAAGAAAGTTAAGGAGCTACCAGGAAAATTAGAATTGACTGTTTCAGTTTTATTGCAATTAAGTATTGTAGCATTGAAGGGCGTGTTTTTTCTGTGCCTTTATATTCCTCCCAACTCTTTCTTCTGTTCACAAGTCAAAAAAGGTGGATGTTCCATTGAGATGGTACAAACAAACAAACGTCATGGAATCTTTTTGATCTTTTATAGTTTCTCTTTAAATTTTCAATTTTTAAAAAAATGTTAAAATATCACAATTTTGTTGCCATTTTTGATTGTTGAAACATTGTCAAAACTCTAAAATTTTGGATGAATTTTTTTATTGAAAATGGTTTATTGAATTGTTGTCAAAAAACTAATCAAAAGCTTGAAATTCTGGTAATTTTGACCATCTCTATAGTATTCATTTTATAGGAGATTTTGGAGGCATTATCTTGCAATAGTCTGCATAAAACAATGAAAGAATAATAGCAGAGGATGACTGGAAATTTACAGTTACATTTTGAAAGATGTCTTTATCATCTTAAAACTGAATATCTATATGAAATATACAAAAAATTAGGAGGAAAATAAAGTGATTGTGCTTTGCCCCATGGGAAGTTGATAATTTAAGAGAATGAAGGAGTTGGAGAATTGTGCTTGAACAGAGCGGTTTGGGAGCCCAGATAAAGCTCTCTAGATATTTTAGGTTTTCTGATGGATCCACTTCAATAAAAGTGTATGACTTTTGCTAGAGATAAGTTAGACATATTGAGTGTCTCAAGTTTCAGGATGGATATAAAACTATCACATATCAATATTATTCTTCAGACCTATAAATCCATTCCTAAACCAAGAAGTCAAAATATCTATTCAATAGCTTTTACTGGAATAATGCATAAAACCATTGTGTTCTCTCCCATGAGGCTTCATCTGTAGTTTGTATATAGGACAAAATTTGCATATTAATATTATGTATTAATTACTATTGGTAATAAAACCATGAAACTGTACTGACAGACTCCAGCTATCCAGAATCCAAGAAATACTCAGTGACTTGGAGGGAAATAAATTATTTTAAGATTCTTCATCAAAAACTAATTTATCACCAAGGATTCATGACTGAGGATGCCTAGAAGCTGACCACATTTGTAACATCATGGGGACGTTATTAGTGAATCTGCTTTCCCTTTGGATCAACTTGTGCACCAGCAGCTTTCTAACATTTGAGGGGTCGCTGGGATGAGATATGCATATTATTTTTAAATTATAGCCTTGGTGCATAGCAGGTATTTTGGCCAACATGGGAGATGTAAACAAAGAGTTAAGAACTATGAAACTCCGGAGTAAAACTAAAACTTGGTAAAATATGTATAACCATTTTCACAGAGAAATCCAGTACCTGGGGAGATTAATAACAAGTGATTCTGATCTTTGACCTGTAGACACCATTCAAAGTTTAAAGAAAAAGACCAGAAAGAACTCAAAAGCTACAAAAGCTACTTGCTTTCCTAGACTACTATCATGGGTTCATTAAATATTCTTCTCACATTGCAAAACCCTTACATAATATTTTTAAAGGTTCTAGTGAACAGGGAAATAAGCAGAAGATAAGGAAAAGGAACTCTTACCACTTATCTCCCGCACAGAAATTCAATGGGCTGGTAAGCCACCGTGATGTTTTGGAGTGGCTGGTGGGCAGTTTATCCCCATCCCATAATGACACATCCCTACTTCAAACAACCATTTATTTTGCAATAATAACTCATGCAGAGTTCTACCATAACAGCTGCTGAGAAATCACATGGATATTAAGCCAGAGGCCAATACAACAGAATAATGGGCCAGCTGTCTGGATTATCTAGATTTGGCCATCTGAGCAAAGTCTCTAGATTTGCTGATTAGGGTGGCCTTATCTCTTATCATTTTGTATCCCAACAATCCTTTCCCACTAGTGTGGATGATCTCCAGAAAAATCTGGAATATGCAATACCCTCTGGTCCTAAGTTATGATAAAGTTAAAATAGTTTTGCTGTTCTTGTCAATAAACGTGGGTACCTCTGTATGTTCCTCTTGCTTTTTTTCAGCTATCATCTCCAGTGTGCCTGGTCTAAAATGTAATGAACCACTACACTCAAGTGCTAAGGCACATTCAGCTTTTTTAGGTCTAAAAAGTAATCTAGCATTTCAAAGCAATACTGTTGATCTGGGTGACAGAGATACTCTAACCATGCAGTAAATGATTTATTGCACTCTCTCTGTGTGCATGTTCTTGAGAGCCAAGGATTTTGTGTGATATGGCAAGCTATAACTTACATACAGGGTTGTACATCATGCACTATAATAGAGATAGAAGCCAGAGTGCCTGCTGGGGATGGAGAACAGTCTTACCACACAGAGCTTTACAGTGAAAGTAAACTGCAGTTTTGATAGTGGATTCTTCATTCCTGGATGTATTGACTGTATTTATTCCTTGGAGGAGATTAATGGAATGTTTAAGCAGAGATTCTGCAACCTTCATCCATGTTGGTAGATGCTTTTGTCTTTCTGTCTTAGCTTGAAGCATCATGCGTCTTTCAACAGAGCCACTTGACAGTTGACATTTTCTGCTTTTACTTCTACTCCAGCTGCTAATTGCATATTTACAATCCTTCAATCAAGAGGAAAAGAGAAACAGATTAGAAAAATTTTCAGTCTGTCAACCAAACTATATAATGAAACATCCACTCATTAAATATAGAGAACTTTTATAGCATTAATAATAAGTGTTATAAAGGGCACAAAGGTATTATTAATTCTGAAGGAATGCAGGACTGGAAAAACAATAAGTCATCTTGATGGTTGCGATGAAGACTATTACCAAATGTTATGTTTACTTGACTAGACTCAATTTATAAAACAAGTCCTATAAAAAAATCTAGTCTAATCGATTGCAATGCTCTATTACAAACAAGAGCTAATGGAGTGAAGCTCTGATACATTGATTAATGATGGAATTGTGACTGCAGATTTTAAAAAATTAAGATAATTAGTCATGTGGGCAGTGTCTCTACAGTAAAAGAAACACTACATCAATGAAGAAAAACTGTAAAATGAGGATTTAATGAGACTATAAATGTTTCTTTTTTAAGTGAAATTAAGCTAAAGAAGGAACTCTATTTTAATGTGTGATTACCTTTCTAAAAGGCATTCACAAAAGTATTTGTTTATCATGCAAATTAAGGCACAAATAGATGTTTTGGTTCCCTTCTTGTAATCGCTGATTAAGTTCGTCCATATAAATCTCACATGGAAATTAAATTTGGGAAGAACAGAAAATATTGTTCTGCTTTTGAGTGAGCTGGATTCAGTCCTGAACATAATCAAGCAAGCTGACAGGATATATGATTGTATATGATACATCACTGTGGGAGATTGTTCCAATATTATATTTGCACCCTTCCATTCATTATTGGCAAACATGTGCCTGGAACTCATTGCATTGTTACAAATGACATTTTCAAAAACTGTGATTTGTTTTTGTCATAGCCAGAACTTGGATTCCCCATAGGAGTTATACACATAGGGTTATATTATTCAATACATGTTCAAAATTCCCACTAACATTAGTGGGAGTTATGTTTATATATTCGGAGGAGAATATATCTCATAGTGTATTGGTGAAAAAAATATAACATTCTGTTAGTAAAACAGGTGGTTAACAAAATAGGAATTGAAATGCTCTCCTAGAAAGTCAAGGCAGGGAAAACCATACACCACGTGGGCTTGATTCTATTCCAGTGCTCACCTGTATAAATCATGAGTCACTCTACTGAAGCCAGCATATAGTGGTGTAAAACTAGTGTGAGATCAGAATCAGACTCATTATGTTTGGAAAACTGAAGTCTGTTTAACTTTTCACAGTGGCCATGACTCTTTGAACCCTGAAAAGCAATAGATCCATTTAAAAATAATTATATAACATAAAACATATTTCACATATGTGAGTGTAATAACAAAAATACACTAGCACATAGTAGGCAATGTGGCCTAATAGACAAGGCACTGAACAGAGATCTGTGGTCTAGTCCAAGCTCTGCCACTGGTCTGCTGGATGACCTTGGGCAAATCAGTTCCCTGCTCTATGCCACAATGTCCACAGCTGTAAAATGAGGCTAATGATACTTTTCTCCTTTGTAAAGTGCTTTGAGATTGACTGATGGAATGCACTATATAAGAGCTAGATATTATTACATATAGGGCTAGATTACACAAGCAGCACACAGCCCCTAGTAAGGGAAGGGGGTACAGAGCTGCTAGATTCTAGGACAGAGGTGGGCAAACTATGGCCCACGGGCCACATCCGGCCCGTGGGACCATCCTGCCCGGCCCTTGAGCTCCAGCCCAGGAGGCTAGCCCCCAGCTCCTCCCCTGCTGTCCCTCCTCCCCCGCAGCCACGCCACCGCGTGGGCAGTGCTCTGGGTGGCAGGGCTGCATACTCTCGCAGGGCAGCACGGCAGCGTGTCTAGCTCCAGCCGGGCAGCGCGGCTGCCAGACATGCTGCTTTGAGCAGCATGGTTAGAGGGCCAGGGCCGGGGGGTTGGATAAGGGGCAGGGGGTTTCGGGGGGCAGTCAGGGGACAGGAAACAGGGGGCGGTTGGATGGGGCAGAGGTTCTGGGGGTGAGGCAGTCAGGGGACGGGTAACGGGGGGATTGGATAAGTGTGGGAGTCCTGGGGGGCCTGTCAGGAGGCAGGGGTGTGGATAGGGGTCAGGAGATGGGGAACGGGGGGGTTGGATAGGCGTGGGGTCCCAGGGGAGCCTGTCAGGGGGCAGGGGTGTGGATAGGGGTTGGGGCAGTCAGGGGACTGGGAGCAGGGGGGTTGGATGGGGGTGGGGGTCCCGGGGGGGCGGTTAGAGGACAGGGAGTAGTGGGGGTTGGATGGGTCAGGGGTTCTGAGGGGGGCAGTCAGGGGGCGGGAAGTGGGAGGGGGCGGATAGGGGATGGGGGCCAGGCTGTTTGGGGAGGCACAGCCTTCCCTACCCAGCCCTCCATGCAGTTTTGCACCCCCAATGTGTCCCTCAGGCCAAAAAGTTTGCCCACCCCTGTTCTAGGGGCACATAAGGTCTTACACTGCTTCAATAAGACAATACCTCCCCGAGCTCCATGGCATATAGGGGCTCTGCATCTACTACTTACACCCCATTGTGAGGTCCATTTTACACTACCAGCCACTTGGGAGGGACATCCTTGCCCCGCCCTCACTCCTCCACGGAGACACCGTGCACCACAGGAGGAGGTGGGCCAGTGGTACCTCTGCAGTGCCCAGAGATCAGGAGCTGAAAATCTCCTTGGCCTTTCCTGGGCAGTATAAAGGGCAGGGTTTGGAAGGCTATCTGAACATAATGGTCAGTCCCACTGTGCTTTTGGACATCAATGCTCTTTATAAACATTAATGAAATCACAATATTTTCTATAAGCATAACAGTTAAACAGCAAATATTTATAAAATAATAATACCAAACTCCCTGACACTATGTCCCTAGGTCTTTCTTCCTCTGTCATGTTACAGTTTGTCTCTTCTGCACCTGACAGACTCATTTTGTTGGCGGTCTTTAGTATCTGCCCCCTCATCATCTTTTTTTCCCTTGTGCACGTAAATTTTCAGTGAGAATTTTATATCCCTTGCATTAAAAAAGAGGTTACAATCAACCCTTTCAGTGGCGATATGTGCTACTGCAATGGGGGTGGAGGTGGGGGCACGCAGATATTTAAAGAGGCAAAGGAAAAACCCTCCCATTTCCTCTTTCTCCTTCTTCCCCCATTTGCTCTGTCCTCCTTCAGGTATCTGCAGGAAGTTAACAAAAGGAGTTGGGAAACCTAAGAGAAAGATTCTATAACAAATTCCTTAAGAAGTTTGACCTTATATGAGATTCTACAACATTGCAGTAGGAAGAAGAAAAAAATAAGATTTCTCTCAGTGCTTTTTTCCCACCCTATCAGTCCAAAAGAAAAGAAAAAATCAGTTTAGTTTAGGACTTTGTCACTTGAATGTCCAAGGCCCGTTGTCCCACCTAATAAATTCAATGGGAATTTTGCCATTAACTTAATTTGTACAAGTTCAGGCCCATACTAGTCAGTTCCTCATAGACCTCAGTCTAAAGAGTTCTGAAGATTCCATTTAACAAAAAGTTCAGATGCTTCTAATATGGCTTTCTTTTGGTTGGAAATTGTGTTGGGATTCTCATGAAAACAAAACTTTAAAGGGGATTTTCCGTTTTCCTGGTTGCAGTTGGCTCAAAACTACTGAGAATAAGGGAGGTTTAAGAAGAGTTTGTTGGGGTCCAGGCCCTGAATATGTGGAGGGTCCCTTTTCTGCAGTCTGTCAGTGATCACTTTGTGGCACATAGATATTATGGCAATGAAGTATTTAAAAATCCACAGACAGCAGATCATTGTCAGCCCACCATTTGTTGTCCACTTGGGACTCAAGCAGGAGGAATTGTATGCTGTGTTTCTGAACCCTCATATATACATACATATGATAGAGAGGGAGAATGTATTAAACACATATTTTTTTTGCTTTTTAAATGTCACAATGAAGGCTTGGGGGAGTCCTTGTCCCTCACAGTTTTGAGACCAAAACGACTCTATTGATTGCACAGAGCCTGAGGCTAGAATATGGCCCTTAACAAATTAGGCACACAGTTGCACATCACAGTTATTTGAAATTCTTGTCCTTAGAATTCCATTATTAGGCTTAAGAGTTAATTCAACTGCACTGACATGAATCTGAGCAATTCACACTTCTCAGAGCTATGGTTTAAGATAGTCTGAGGCATCACTAATCAATTCACATTCAGGTCATCTCCATCTCACCTGAACACTTACTTTCTTTGTTTTTGTTTTTTATTTTCAGTAAAGCTTAGATTCTTCAGAATATGAATCTGGCCTGGTTCCAGATTTATTCCTCAAATAAGCTGGATGTTTGCCACCACTGATACACATGGACTCAACCAAAATTCCCCATGGGCTGATTGCAAAAGTCCCATCCATATCTTTTTTCTTACAGTATTAAATAGAGTGGTTGGTATATACAGTGTTGTGAGTGTTTCCTGAACTCTTGGCAGAATGATGTTTCTGGGTTTGTTTTTGTCTGTTTCTTTGCAAGAACTTACAGAATCAGACTTTTCTTTTCCCTGAAATGTATTTGTCCTGCACATGAAAGAGATTGAGGAGAAGAGGAGTTGGATGGCATATTCTGAAATACTATATATTTCAGAACATCCTTCCAGTTGTCAGTGTCTGCACCCTCTAGAAGTATGGTTTCAATTTTACTTTTGAAATATGAGTCAAGCAATGTTGCCAGCACATATTTTTCCCTGTCAAAACATTTCACTTGTTCCTAAGTCTGTAGACAGCTTTTGGGTTACATCTTTTCCCCAGTCTTATTGAAACAGGATCTTCATTTCTTTTGAAATCATTTTTCATTAGTGTGGAAGCAAAAGTAGATACTATAACTGATAAGTGGCAGCACCTGGCTTAAAGTAGTGCCTTCAGCTCTTATTTTCTGTGTGATCACTTCTGATAATTGGAGGATGAAAATCAAAGCAGCAGTTACATTCAAATCAGGGTAGGTGAAGACACTATCTTCCTATGTGCCTATATAATCAGCAATGCTTTCTGTTGCTCAGTGAACTGATAGAGTACACAATAAGCAGATCTAATAGTTTACATGCTGTTTCAACAAATGGTTTTCTGGTGTAGCTTGGTCATGGTTATTGCTGGCTGAAATATTAATTAACAATAAATTAATTTATTTTTTCTGTTTGCGAGTCATTTGAGAACTGATCATGACTTCTATGGCTATACTGATTACTTGCAAGCAAATTTCAGTTTGAGTTGTTTGCAAACTGTTTGCTTCAACTATTTACTGTTTGCTGTTATTTGGGGTATAGCAGATCAACTGTGTCACATGGTATAGTTCCTGCTCCCTAACTAGGCACCTACAACTTTTTAAATTGGGATAGTATGAATAACTAAATAGTGCAAAATGCAACTTCCAGTACAAATTTTCAGATGAAAAATTATTTGTGTTTTAATTATAAATTTTGGGGAACTTTATATTTGGGATATTTGAACTTTTTATCAATAAACTCATGCTCATCCAACTACTTATCAGCAAAAAATCATATGGCTCCATTAATAACAATGAAGATAGAATTTACCATATTTAATTGCAGAAATATTCATGAATCACTTTTTTTATTATTCTTCCAGCTGTATTTATAACTTCAACTAGCTTTTGTAGAACAACTGTCCACAGTTCAGATATCAAACTTCCTGCCAATCATATTGTAATGTTACATCAGGCTTTCAGTCAGTGAGGAGCAAATTTGTATAAAATTATTCTCATTAAAGAGTATATGCAGTCAAATGAGAAGAAAGCAGAGTAAAGACCAAGAGAAACAGATAAAATATAATAACTGAACAAAACAGGACACTATATATCCACTATTGCCTTGGACCATTAAAACACATCTCAACTACCGAAATCAGGACAAATAGCAATTCAAATATCAGAGTTTCCTTTGGTAGTAATGAACTTACCTGAATACAATAGGTATGATTTTATTTTCTTCACAATTTTTATGAATTTACGTGAGTCTCAGAGAAGAAGGTTATGAGTTATTAATCAGAGCTGATCAGAAAATTATTTTTACACCACAAAAAATATATTGACATTTTTATTTGATTTTTGGGAGATTTTCATTGGCTGACTTACTGCCAAGTATATGTATATAGACCATTAGTCTTTTTGATGAGTAACTTGTTGACCTCTGAATTCAAAGATGCTCAGTCATCTAGGAGTAGGCCACTCCCTATCAGATGATGTTTTATTATGATCATTCCATGTTTTTATTTGTATAAGTATGTGCAGAGTGAATGGATAGGAGTTTTTACTGTGTATAAAGTGTTATACATCTTACACAATACTCTTCTATTATTAGATCCAGGTAGAAGGATCAAAGGGATATTCCTCAATCGGTATAAGAACATAGTTCATTGCCTGTAGACCATGCTGTGACTATAATGTGGATTTTAACATGTGTATACAGTGCACATATATATTGTATATTTAAGAGAAAAGGCTTGTTTTCTGAACAAATCCTAAAATAGTCAGACCACTTTTCTTTGCCCTTGAGCTGGAGATATGCCAGGACAAAGCCTTTTATTGAAAAACAGCAATATAAAATGTATCAGTTCTTTTAAGGCAGATTGACATGTAGTCTTTACCAAAATTTAAACCACATGCTTGCAAAAGTTTAAATCACAGAAGGTGGCTGCATTAAAATTATGCTCACATCTGGAGGCAGCCAATTCTCATAGAAGCAGTTTGGTAAATCTATATTGAAGGCATAGAATAACCTCTGATTCAATTGGATCAGAAATGATGTAACTGGGCACTCAAAAACAAGCAATTGTATTTTCTATTCTATTATTATTCAGACAACATGCAGATTATTTTGAGTGATGTCCCTTTGACTGGAGAAGTAATGGCACGTTGGGAAGGGAACCAGAAGTTCTAGAAAGGCAGTTGAAATTTGGTAGTTGAAGAGGTTAAGTATAGTGACAGTGGAAAATAATAGGATGTAGGTAAAGTAGGTGAGGAGAGTAGTGTAGGAGACTGGCCTGAAGAATGAACAAAAACCAGGAAGAAAACAACATAAAAAGAAATTGCAGATTCCAACTGAAAAGATTAATGTACTCTTGGTTTTCTTTCACCTCATTGACTGGATGAAAATTCTAATTGCTGCTTGACTTGTCTTTTTTGTGCAAAGTGCAGATATATTCTGAAAAGTGATGAGGTGAAATTGCATCTTCCTTCTGGACAGGTCTGATCCCTGTCCACATTCAAAGTCACATCTTCTTTACTGACTGAAATAAGTTTTTGCTACTTTTGCCACCTGTAATCCCTGAAGAACTAGCAGAGCTCTGAGAAATGAACTAGATTCTGTTCTGTTTTATACATCATCAACAAAATTGTTAACTCAGGCCTTGTCTACACAGTGCCGCAGTCCGGACTATGGGGGTGTGAGCATGTTGCGGGTTATGCACACCCCATCCCCCTTTAGAGACCGGGTTGTGATACCACCGCCGTTACAGTATCCCAACTACCTTTAGGCCGAAAGCAGCCAGAGTCACTTCCAGCAGCCCTTGCATACAGGTCAGTGCGGTCTAGTGGCCAGATCAGTTACGGCCGCCCTTACATTCATGGCAGCGTGGCTTGGCGGCCAGAGTCAATTCCAGCTGCCCTTGTGTTCAGGGCAGCACGGTCTAGTGCAGGGGTGGGCAAACTTTTTGGCCTGAGGGCCTCATCGGGTTTTGGAAATTGTATGGAGGACTGGTTAGGGGAGGAGATCGTGGCCCAGCCCCTACCTCCTATCTACGCATCCCAGGACTCCTGCCCCATCCAACCACCCTATTCCCTGACGCGCCCCCCCCCCGCCCCCCCCGGGACCCCTGCCCCATCCAACCCCCCCCCCCCTCCTTCCTGACTGCTCCTCCAGGACCCCGCCCCCATTCAACCCTCTATTCCCCCCGACTGCCCTGACCCCTATCCACACCCCCGTGCCCTGACCACCACCCAGAACTCCCCTGCCCTCTATTCAACCCCCACCCCGCCACTCCCTGCCCCCTTACCGCTCTGCCTGGAGCACTGGTGGCTGGCAGCACTACAGCCGCACTGCCTGGCTGGAGCCAGGCCATGCCGCCGTCGCTACCACACAGCACAGAGCACTGGGTCAGGCTGGGCTCTGCAGCTGTGCTTCCCTAGGAGCTAATAGCCCCGCTGCCCAGAGCATTGCGCTAGCAGCGGAGTGAGCAAGCTGAGGCTGCGGGGGTGGGGGAACAGCAAGGGAGGGGCCGGGGGCAAGCCTCCTGGGCCAGAAGTTCAGAGGCCGGGCAGGATGGTCCCGCAGGCTGGATGTGGCCCACGGGCTGTAGTTTGCCCACCCCGGTTTAGCGACTAGATTCAATGTAACCGTCCTCAGGCAGAGGACAATATGGCATATAATATGTCCATATAACAATCCTCTGGTATGGGGTAATGCGACCCAATGGCTGGAGTGAATGTTGCAGCCCCTACACGCGGGGCAGTGAGGCTCAATGGCCAGTGTCAATATAACAGTCTTCGGGTATGGGACAGTGCGACCCAATGGCCAGAGTCTATGTCACAGCCTCGGGCAGTGAGGCCCAATGGCTAGTGTCAATATAACAGCCTTCAGGTACAGGGCAGGATGACCCTATGGCCAGTATCAATATAACAGCCTTCGGGTACAGGGCAGTGCGACCCTCTGGTCCAGCTCTCAAGGTCTCCAGTTCCCATAGGCAAAGGCTGTGATGACTGGAGCCTCTGCCCAAAGTCTTTCCCCTCCGATGGTCAGCCTAGAATGAGCTGGGCTGCTCCCTTTTATACTGAGGCAGTAGTTGGAGCATGCCCAGCACGATCTGAGGGGCGGACTTCTGCTGCACGTAGTGCGGGGTTAACCCCCTCTTGTCCAGTGTGGGGTATGCACACCCCATCACAGAGCAGTAGAGCACTCTAAAGTGTTGCACTCTAACTGCCCTATGTAGACACTGCTGGTGTTAACTCAAAGGTCCCAAGCTCCTGCTAAGATAGTCCCATAACACAGTCTACATGGGGCAGTTAGTGTACAACATTTTTGAGAGCTCTACCCAATTCATACATCCGTACTCCATACTGTGGTGCGGTGTACAAAAGCCCTAGGTTCTGATTTCAGAATCTTTCTTGCTCATGGCACAAGTGTCAAAAGAGGCAGAAGAGCGAGAAACATCTCAGCTTGACTTTCAGATTCCAAGGGGATAGGGATAAATGTAGGGAATAATATTACTAGCAGAGATGTATTTATGTAACATTGTGTAGAGATTTGTTACCATGACTACCAGAATAAGGAACATTCATAGTACATCCATGCTTAGTTACTTGTGTTGAATTTCCTGATCTTCACTAGAGTATTCTGTGGGTCTGTAATTTTATGATTATCAATCTCCCTTTGGGATTTGTGCTTGCTTTTTAGAAAACAAGGTTGAAGCACATGCAAACATCAGAAGAAAGAACATTGTATGTATTCCTTTTTTGCAAATTGGTTGCTTACTGAAGAGATTCCTAGCATGGAGAGAACAGTGGGGAACAATACCATATGGTTTTGAGTTCTGTAAAAGAAAAAGAGGTATATCAAATTCTTAAATATGGAAGAGATCCCATATTTTTATGAAGTGCTGACAAAGTAGAAGAACTAGGCAGCAGGTCTGGAGAAGGTTAGCCATGCCCTTGACTGAATGTCTCTCAGAAACATGTCATTCTCATTATGCATGTGGGAAGCCTCAGTATCATGGAAATTTTAGACTAAGATTAGAAATCCAAGAAACACAAGTTCCAGTAATGTCACATGACTTCACACAAACTTTAAGGGTTCTTTCTAAGAAGTGAAAGGGCTTTAGCTTTTTAGCTTTCTCAGCTGTTGAAGACAGATTCCTGCCAACAGGGTTACCAGTTGGGAAATCATAAAAAAAAGAGAGAAAAAAAATAATGTGTTTCTTTCAAACAGGTGCACTATGCCTGCAGCAAAGAATGAGAAGAAGCATCTGTACAAGGAGACATTAGAATAAAAAAAAAGACCTGAGCTGCAAAGACTGAAATACCTTTTCAAAAATGGCAGAGTTCCAGGAACTTGGGGGAAGGGGGATTTTTTTTCTTTCTTTTTTTTTTTTTTTTTACATTTTCAGATAGGAGACATAAAAGACTTGATTCTGGTTTCAGATATTCAATTACTTGTTGGTGCTTAAAATATGAAATCAGCTGTTAGTAGCTGATTTAACAAGCTAGGCAGGGATATATGCCAGCATATCTGAGATCACTATCAGGCACAGATTGCCAGCCTGAAAATTAGGAGCTGGGAAGCCATAGCAGCGCGTGCACACACACATACACACAAACACACAAAGCCCAACATATAATGTTTCTGCAGATAAGATAGTATTCAAGACATCCCCATCCTTCAAAAAAAATCAGCAGGTGTATTCATCACCAGTTAAAGAATTATGTGAAGTCTTAGCAAATAAACCTGGTATTTAAAGAGCACACAACTCCACTATCCTCAGTGGTAATATTTGCCCCTGCAGTTTATTGTGCTTGCAAAATTGGACCCCAAACTGAAGATAGATGGATAAACAGATAGACAAATAGAGTGTCCTTAAAAGATTTGGCCTTAGTGATCACATCCAGGAGTTCGCAGGGTCTGCATGAAGCCATCAGTACCTTCCTCAATGTGTTTATCTTTGTGATCCATAACACAATTAGGCCTATTCTTGGGTTACACAGATATTCTTTGGTTACACATAAGTAATTCTCATAGGTAATGTAGTGGTTAGCTGTAAATAAAAGCTGTTATTCTTAGCTCACGTCTCTCAAATGGAATTCAACATTTTTAAAAAAATAACATAAAATTGTGTATGACCACATAACTGAATTTAAGATCTCTCATACTAAATATCTTTCATTTTTCTCACATCCATGAGAACTTTATTCTGCTTCTCCATTGACAAGCATAAAAGAAAAAGTACTCCACTTCTTAGTTTTCATTGACATACATAATTGGGAGAATATGTTCTAAGCTCCAAGCACTTCTAATAGCAAATTTTAAGTAAAATATTCACAGATTAGGCTTTGTGATCTAGGAAGAAGGATTATAATTCAAAATTTCTACCAGATAATGTACTTTCTAATAACTCCACTTTATTCTTCTGGGATTTATTAGGTGGTACAAAATACAAAATAAATTATGCCGTGCTGTTAGAAACTTTACATCCATTCTCATTCAATATAGTTTTAAATTGTTCACATTTGCTGTCAACACATGTGAAACTTTCCTGCATGGAATCAAATCTTCTTGTCATAATCTCATTGCCATAATCTTACTACCTTTGGCAATCATGGCTGACAGTTCCTGAAAATGCAGATTGCCATCAAAACCCATGAGCAAAGAGGCCTCACAAGATGCTGGCACATCCTTAGGGGAAGAAGTCAAACTAAAAAGTTTATTGTTCTTAAAGTGATCAAATCCCTTTTGGCATTTTCCCAATCTTCCCCTTCCCCCTTCACACTCATGTTTTAGAAATGAAAAGACAGATGACATGTAGCAGAATAAACATGGAAATACAGAAAATATTTTAAATACACTGGCTTCTAGATTTATATGTACTAAGGGTAAAATAAAACATCAACTCAAACATTTGCTTGGTACTGAAATCAAACATTTGAGGTCTGAAAGAATCTGAAAACTACTTCTTTTTTTTTGCCATTGTTTTTCATAGATGTCAAAGAATCTTTGAGAAACACAGAATGAACCAACCTTACAAGACCCAGCCTTAGAGAGTAGTTCTGGATAGATGGCTAAGGAAAAAAAATCCATGAACTTCCGAGCATAAAAACAGACTGGAATTTTTACATGAAATTGCTGCATTAGGCAAGATTCTGCACAAAAAGGCATTATGTAACAATAGCAAACAGCATGCTGTCAGAAATACTAAGTATAATCCACAATGACCATCTAAACATTGAGAAGTGTGAACAGCCTGAGATGTCTTATTTTGCCATCAAAGATAAGGTATCCAAATGTGAAATCTGCAATATACAGGAAACAGAAGGCAAAAGACAGACTGAAACCACATGAGATTCCTGGTATATACCTTTCTTCAAGGGCAGTATAGATCTATTTGAAAAAAATCAGAAAGAGAATACCTCTGATTAATGTACTATTACTCTCTTTCTTCTTCTTCTCTCTCTCTCTTTCTTTTTTGTTGTTGTTGTTGTTGTAATTTTGCTGTTGTAGAACACTTTGAATAGTAATGTAATAGCACTCACTGTAACTCATGGTTTACATAGGACTCGAGATGAGTTAATAACAGATAATGGTCTACCAGGTAGAGATGGCTCATTTTAGAATGTCAGTATACATGTTAGTTCAAACACACTGTTATGTACAGTTAAAGCCCATACATTGCATAAATGGATTAAGAGAAAAGTTAGTACAAATAGTAAAAATATTGATAAAAACAAATCCGGTAGATTCAAGGGGACCATATTTAGCATTGCTGCAATCTGTCAGAACACCTTACAATGCTTTATGAGGATTACTAGTTCAGAGACTCATAGTCAGGATGACAATCTTAGTGCTATCGTATACCAAGCTTCTTGAGCCAAAGACAATGAACCCTGAAATGGTCCAAAAAAGCAAATATGCCAGGAAACCAAAATTGAAGACATACTACGACCAGAATGCAAAAAAGTGACTTCCATTATATATGGGAGAGAGTGTTGGATTTCAGATAGCAGATGGCTGGCAACCTGCCCAGGTAATATCTATAGCGCACACTGATGTCAGATGTTATAATCACCCTGATGGTCAGCCTTAGAGGAGGAGCAAAAGACATCTAAAGAAAGCCAGGAAGGACACTTGATTTCTGTTTCTTGAGGACATCCTAAAAGCTAATGACAGTACGTGTGTGCTGACAGAAATAACACATGACCACCCAATCACTGACAAAAAAAAAACACCAAGAGCAGCAAACACAGGCTCTAGGTAGAGGTTGTATCACGGCAGCCAAGCCAACCATTGCAAGGAACTGTTCTGAGCCTAAGAACTGTTTGTGTAAATCAGACAGCCATTCAGGACCAGAGATAGAAGTTACTAACAGACATTCAATAAGAGGCATGTGTCTCTCATTTGTCAAAGAGATTCATGTCATCTATCCTGACTTACATTCTGTTTTAGTAATAAGCTGTATTAGTTTGTGGTAGTGTTTTTTGGTTAATAGTATGTTTTATTTGCATTTGACCTTTCCTTAAGTAGCCACCGGAATCAGTGAACAGGTGTAGCACTGACTCTGTGCCAGGCCTAAGAAGTAAAGACCAGTGTTTTACCAACACTTCTGAGTGTCGCAGATTATGACCTAGAGGGTGTTCAAATGGCTCAAGGGGCTAGGCAGGGAGTAAAATAAGGAAAGGGACTAGGGAAAAAAGTGAAAGTTCTTGTGGGAAAAAGTGGGGTGCAGCTGTTGGAAATGGGTGAGATATCGTAACAAATTAAGGTAATGTTAGTTACTAATTTATTGTTAAAATAAATAGTTATTGACAGAAAAAGGTGTTGTTTTTTCTTTTGTTACATAAGAACTTAAAGAAAGGGTTTCACACATACAAAAGAACAGAATATAACAAAGATGAGGCATTTTAGATGATGTGTTATGAAAATTAGACTTCTTATTATTACAAATACATGATTTAGTCAGTTGTTGATTTTAAACATTTATAGAGTAACAGAATTTGTCATGGCAGTTTACGAAGATTTGCTAATACATGGGGTCTGATTCTAATTGCACATATAACAGTGAAAGTCACTTGTAACTGCATTGTAATGAATTGAGTTACACTGGTGTGAAACTGGTGTGAGATCAGATCAGGCTGATGGTTCTTGACCCAAAGAACTTACCATGCAGTCTAAGGACCTGATACTGAAGAAAAAAAAAAGTATGAATGTGCTTTACTTTATGTGCTGTGATCAATTTCACTGAAATCTACGCATATATCTCTGCAGGATCAAGGCCTAAATTAGACAGCCATAGAACAAGAAGATAACAGTTGATCCAGTTTGCGTCAACATTCCTCAGATGGTTCAGCTGTTAATGTAATACAAGCAGTAAGCCTTTCCATTACTCTTAGTTATTTTATTCTTGTGAACTTCATTCCAATAGTGGATATTTGTTGTTGCAACCATAGTGATTAAATGTATTTACTGGCTGCAGTAACAAAGATTCTAAACAAGCACTTGTTTAATTTCATTATTTTAGGACATTTCTGTAACAGCATCTTCATAAACATTAGGAAGGACATAGTGTGGAAATAACTCTTGCACCAATTTTTCTGACATTAGACTAGTAATGATTCAATTTTGGACAATCCCAGAAGATATGAAGATGGATTCCTTTCTTCAACCATGCTGCTAAGAATTTTATGTCTGTTTACACTCTTCAGGGAAGGGAGCATGCCTGTTTTTGTGTTTGTACAGCTCCTAGCATACTATGGATACTACTAGAAATAAAATACAGTTTGTTATATAAGCCTGGCATGAAAGCCATCTAATCATAATTTTACACAGGTCTATTCTTCTCCTGAGGGAGAATTTGTATTATTCATAGAAGAAATCAAATTTCTCTCACCTGACTGCTGGAAGGCTGGGGAAGTGCTCTGAATGAGCAAGGATGAGGATAAAAGGTATGGAGAAGGGACTGAGGATGTCCACGGACTGTGGAAAGGAGGGAGGAGTAGAAATCAGACTTGGCAGTTCTGAGGTATCTTTGTAAAATATTTGATGACATTTCTCATGCTGTAATGGATCTAGAGATTGAATATAGGGCTTGTTTGGTTTTTGTTTTTGTTTTTTGAGGCACTGATTTGTGCATTAGGTGGAATGTTTATTATATGGCCAGATCCTGAGCTGGTGTTAATCAGAATAGCACCACTGACGACAATGGAGCAATGCTGGTTTATGCCAACTGATGATCTGATCCAGTGTTTTGAGGTTTAGGATCTTGACATGTAAGAAGCAATGCAGGTCTGGATGGGGCTGGTTGATCATAGCAATCACCAGGGCAGACTTATAAAGTAGAGCTAAACAAATAATGTAAAATGGTATTTACAGAATATTTTAGTTGAATTATTTAGCAAAATTCATCAAATAAATTATTCCAAGATAATTTGACCAAGTCTAATTATAGCTATCAACATTAAGGGTTGAGGTGGAAAGGATCAGCAAAGGATGAATCAAGAGCTTTATCCAAAGATCATTGAAAGGAATGCAAAGACTCCCATTGACTTCAACTGGCTTGGGATCAGGGCCAGGGGGAGGAAATCAGGCTGGAGAATCTAGTTTTGTCAGGGTGTTTGAGGAATGTGTTATATAGGATAATGTTTTGAGGTGCAAAGCAGTGGAGTATTAAAACATAACCAAAGAATGCTGTGAGTCGATAAGGGCATCAATTGGATAAGGAAATGACCCAGCAATGAAGAGAAGAGCTTTTAAGCAAAAGATTATTAGAATTAATTTGTCTTCATTCTTCAGTGCTTCAAGCATGGAGTTTCTTTTTTACTCATTTGACTTAGTGAGTTTCTGCTCTGTCTCCTCGCCCCACATACTCACTCACTCAACTGATATAATTTACTTGCGTGAATAAAATTTAACAACCCAAAATAGATCAAATATAAAGCAGCACATTAAGAAATGTTTTCTTTACTTTGAGTATTTGATATATAGAAACCACAGATGAGGAATCCACAAATATGCACTGTGACAAAGCTTCAAGAGTAGTATTCACTGTGTCACTCTCTCCGGATACCCCATGGCAAATGAAATGAACATTAATCATTTAAAAGTGGAGGAAAATAGTTTTTTGAAGTACCAAAAAGGAAATTAACCTCAAGCTAAAGTGTTGGGGACTTCAGTCTGCAAATTTTTTGCAGAGACAATTTGTAAGGCAAACATTTTATAGAAAGCTCTGTCCTAGCTAGTTTATTGATTTTATAGAAAGACACCCCCCCACCCCCCCGAGTAAATTAAGTTCTACCAAAAGGTAAACCGCCTGAAAACAGCCTGAAAAGCCGTATATTTTGTTTCAGTGCAATGACATTCTGAACCATTTCTTTTTATATTTTCCAAAAGAAGGAAAAATATAATTGGACATGGACATTGCATACCAAAGCAACTTATCCGTGGGGTCTGTGTGGCTCAGGAATTGGCACTGGAATTCAGAGCATTTCATCTCTAGGTAACTGATTTGAATGCTGCCCAAGATGGTAGTTACCAAAAATTATTATCATCTGTTTGAGGACCTGTGTGAAAGTGATTGGGTGGTCTCATCCCAGTTTCTCCTGGACAGATCCCCACATCACAAAAGCAGCAGCCACAATTGGTGTTCTGAGAAGATTGGCCAAGGACTGAAAGTGAATGATGACCAAACTAGTTTCCTTCTTCTAGAGAGAATGTGCCTGATGTAATTTCACTTACAGCAGAAGTATCTCCATGGAAGTCAGTGGAGTCACGCTATTGTTTCCTGGGAACCTTTCAGTACCTATACCTGGATATGAAGGACTGAATCCTGAGGCCCTCCGTTTTTATTTAGTCCTTACGCAGACATTGCAGTCAATAATAGTTTTGGCTGAAGAAAAACAGATTAAGGATTTGACCCACTTAGAAGGTTTCAGTTTCACCTTTTGTGAATACCGTCATCAAACATAAATTATCCATAACTATTGTTTCACAACAGTATTAACCCTTTCATTGTTGCTGCCCTCTGCTTTCAACAGTTTGCTCAGAATGTCCATTCAAATGACTGGAGTACAAAGCTGTTCCTAATACAGCATTTTCTGTTGTATCACATAAGAATGATTCCCATAAATTTCCCAGGACTTGTGCTTTTTCAGGGTGGCCAAATATACTAGCTACATCCATGATTTCCATTCATTTGAAGGGCTATTCTACTAAAACCTTTGTCAATATACACATAGGGTTTAGCTGCTCCTAAAGGGTTAAACTTGCTATTCAGTTGAGCAAATGTCGCTTCATATGTTCTGCAGTGCAGTGAAACTTAATTCATTCTAAAGCACTGAGCTTTCCAGCAACATTGCTAATATTATAATGTTTCTTTGCTGCTCTGTCCTAGCTAGTTTATTAAATGGTGGGGAAAATACAGATGTGCTGACAAACAGGGTTATACCTTCCTGTAATGGAATTTTTTTTTCAAAATTAATCTAGTACAATTTTACGCAAAATTATAAGCCCCCTTTAAAATTCAGAATGCATTTATTTTTATTTTAGTAATGCAGTTTATAACATTTTGATAAGGCCAGCATTTAAAAGAAAAAAGACATGCTCCTTTGACTGTGTCATAATTTTTGTTCATCTTTTAGCTGCAATGGAAACTCATTAATTACAAAGAAAATGTGCTAAATGGGTGTTATATTGAAACCTTCAGAAAAGCCCATATTCCAAAATAGTAACAAACAAGACAGGCAATGTGACTGTTCTTCCTAACAACAGAAAATGAAACAAACCCATAATTCCAGAATGATTGCTGGGGAAAATACAGAAAGTGGTTGATACCCCAAGCAACAGCTACAGTGAAACAAAAATCATGAAATGTCTCTGCAGAATGAAGAGAAGGTTGACAGCACACTCAAAGTGCAATGCATTTGTTGGGCAGTCTCATTCCTATCTCCGCTCTGGCAGCTAGATAAAGGTAGAAACAGTTTATTACAAGATACACAGAGTTCCTAGAAAGTCAGCTTGCAGAGTAACCCTTGGCAGAATGCTAGATGGGAATAATGCCTCCTGGAAACATAGATTTAACAACACTTCTTCCACTTTACTCAGCACAACATTAAGTTATAGTGGGGTTGGCATCGATATATTTAAAGTGCACATTGTTCCCCTTTCACGTTATATGTTTAGATTCTTCCATGTAAGTATGAATTTGTTGATTAGTTTCATTTCAAAGTCCAATCCAAAGCTCTAGCTATGCTCATAACAATTTCAAAAATACAATACAAAACAATTTAAAAATCCACATAATGCACTGACATTTTGCTGCAACTTCCAAATAATAACCTGCCCCCAAAATAGTGATCATAATCATAGAAATATAGACATGCACAGGACTTCCAAAGGTCATTTAGTCCATTCCCCCATGCTGAGGCAGGACCAAATATACCTAGATCACCCCGATAGATGTTTGTGTAATGTGTTCTTAAAAACCTCCAATGATTGGGATTACACAATTTCCCTTGGTAACCTATTGCAGTACCCATCCTTTTAGTTAGAAAGTTTTTCCTAATATCTCATCTAAATCTCCTTTGCTGCAGATTAAGCCAATTACTTTGTGTCCTAACTTCAGTGAACAGGAAGAACAATTGATCACCATCCTTTTAATAACAACCCTTAGCATGTTTGTATTTTTATTATTATTTCCCTCGGGTTAGATAGCTCTTCCGCAAGACCTTGCTGACAGCTGATGTGGTTTTAACGTATTTTAGGGTAAGGAGTACCCTAAGTTACACTAATGACCAAGATATCTTTTCCCACACTTACACCACTATATGAATTGCTTATATTTCCTTTGGCCTCGCTTGTCTCCATTTCTATAGGACACACTGTGGCCTCAGGTTCCATTTATACAAATGTGGAACCGTGACAAGTTACGTAAGCCCTTTGGCCTGAAACCCAGAAGAGATGGAAGCACACTATTGATACCTGTTGGTGAATAGGGAGAAGAGTCCAGAACTACTTGAGAAGTCCAGATGGACAGAGGTTCCTTTGGACAGGGAGCTCTCTGCCAGCATCAATTTGTGAGCAAGGGGAAACCACTGAATAAGCCTGTCCTCATTTGCATTTCAGTTATGTAACAGTTTGGGGACCTTTGTTTAAAATACAGTTAAGTTTTGAGTTTGGGAGCACTAAAATGCTGTTAGCCCTTGCTTACTCAGGAAGGATAGACGGGGGAAAAGGGAGGAGGTGTTGCCTTATATATTAAAAATGTACACACTTGGACTGAGGTGGAGATGGACATAGGAGACGGAAGTGTTGAGAGTCTCTGGGTTAGGCTAAAAGGGGTAAAAAAACAAGGGTGATGTCATGCTAGGAGTCTACTACAGGCCACCTAACCAGGTGGAAGAGGTGGATGAGGCTTTTTTTAAACAACTAACAAAATCATCCAAAGCCCAAGTTTTGGTGTTGATGGGGGAACTTCAACTATCCAAATATATGTTGGGAAAATAACACAGTGGGGCACAGACTATCCAACAAATTCTTGGACTGCATTGCAGACAACTTTTTATTTCACAGGGTTGAAAAAGCTACTGGGGGGAAGCTGTTCTAGACTTGATTTTAACAAATAGGGAGGAACTCATTGAGAATTTGAAAGTAGAATGCAGCTTGGGTGAAAGTGATCATGAAATCATAGAATTTGCAATTCTAAGGAAGGGTAGAAGGGAGTACAGCAAAATAGAGACAACGGATTTCAGGAAGGTGGATTTTAGTAAGCTCAGAGAGCTGATAGGTAAGGTCCCATGGAAATCAAGACTGAGGGGAAAAACAACTGAGGAGAGTTGGCAGTTTTTCAAAGGGACACTATTAAGGGCCCAAAAGCAAGCTATTCTGCTGGCTAGGAAAGATAGAAAATGTGGGAAAAGACCACCTGGCTTAACCACGAGATCTTGCATGATCTAAAAAATAAAAAGGAGTCATATGAAAAATGGAAACTAGGACAGATTATGAAGGATAAATATAGGCAAACAACACAGGAATGCAGGGGCAAGATTAGAAAGGCAAAGGCACAAAATTAGCTCAAACTAGCTACAGGAATAAAGGGAAACATGAAGACTTTTTATCAATACATTAGAAGCAAGAGGCAGACCAAAGACAGGGTAGGCCCACTGCTCAGTGAAGAGGGAGAAACAGTAACAGGAAACTTGGAAATGGCAGAGATGCTTAATGACTTCTTTGTTTTGGTCTTCACTGAGAAATCTAAAGGAATGTCTAACATAGTGAATGCTAATGGGAAGGGGGTAGGTTTAGCAGATAAAATAAAAAAGAACAAGTTAAAAATCACTTAGAAAAGTTAGATGCCTGCAAGTCACCAGGGCCTGATGAAATGCATCCTAGAATACTCAAGGAGTTAATAGAGGAGGTATCTGAGCCTTTAGCTATTATCTTTGGAAAATCATGGGAGACGGGAGAGATTCCAGAAGACTGGAAAAGGGCAAATATAGTGCCCATCTATAAAAAGGGAAATAAAAACAACCCAGGAAACTACAGACCAGTTAGTTTAACTTCGGTGCCAGGGAAGATAATGGAGCAAGTAATTAAGGAAATCATCTGCAAACACTTGGAAGGTGGTAAGGTGATAAGGAATAGCCAGCATGGATTTGTAAAGAACAAATCGTGTCAAACCAATCTGATAGCTTTCTTTGATAGGATAACAAGTCTTGTGGATAAGGGAGAAGCTGTGGATGTGGTATACCTAGACTTTAGTAAGGCATTTGATATGGTCTCGCATGATATTCTTATTGATAAACTAGGCAAATACAATTTAGATGGGGCTATTATAAGGTGGGTGCATAACTGGCTGGATAACCGTACTCAGAGAGTTGTTATTAATGGTTCCCAATTCTGCTGGAAAGGCATAACGAGTGGGGTTCCGCAGGGATCTGTTTTGGGACCGGCTCTGTTCAATATCTTCATTACCGACTTAGATATTTGCATAGAAAGTACGCTTATTAAGTTTGCAGATGACACCAGACTGGGAGGGATTGCAACTGCTTTGGAGGACAGGGTCATAATTCAAAATGATCTGGACAAATTGGAGGAATGGTCTGAGGTAAACAGGATGAAGTTTAACAAAGACAAATGCAAAGTGCTCCACTTAGGAAGGAAAAATCAGTTTCACACATACAGAATGGGAATAGATTGTCTAGGAAGGAGTACGGCAGAAAGGGATTTAGGGGTTATAGTGGACCACAAGCTAAATATGAGTCAACAGTGTGATGCTGTTGCAAAAAAAGCAAACATGATTCTGGGATGTATTAACAGGTGTGTTGTGAGCAAGACACGTGAAGTCATTCTTCCACTCTACTCTGCGCTGGTTAGGCCTCAACTGGAGTATTGTGTCCAGTTCTGGGCACCGCATTTCAAGAAAGATGTGGAGAAATTGGAGAGGGTCCAGAGAAGAGCAACAAGAATGATTAAAGGTCTTGAGAACATGACCTATGAAGGAAGGCTGAAAGAATTGGGTTTGTTTAGTTTGGAAAAGAGAAGACTGAGAGGGGACATGATAGCAGTTTTCAGGTATCTAAAAGGGTGTCATAAGGAGGAGGGAGAAAACTTGTTCACCTTAGCCTCTAAGGATAGAACGAGAAGCAATGGGCTTAAACTGCAGCAAGGGAGGTTTAGGTTGGACATTAGGAAAAAGTTCCTAACTGTCAGGGTGGTTAAGCACTGGAATAAATTGCCTAGGGAGGTTGTGGAATCTCCATCTCTGGAGATATTTAAGAGTAGGTTAGATAAATGTCTATTAGGGATGGTCTAGACAGTATTTGGTCCTGCCATGTGGGCAGGGGACTGGACTCGATGACCTCTCGAGGTCCCTTCCAGTCCTAGAATCTATGAATCTATGAATCCCTGTTGGGAAATGAAAGGACATGAGAACTGCATGTAATGTGCCTGAAATGAGGGGTCATAGGCTGAGCTGAGGTGTTGGATGGAGCGGAGCTGAGCTGAGGCGGTGTCATGGCAGCACTGAGATGGTGTGGCCTGAAGCCACAGAGAGTAACAGCCTACTTGAGCAACTCTGGTGTGGGCCTCCCTGCGCAGCAATCAATGCCAAAATCACTTCAGCTGTGTCAGTTGTTAGAGTCCCTGGAGCAAGCCAGGCAGCATTTCCCTACCAGGTGATTGACCTGCCAGAATTCTTGGACTCCACCAGTCATGGACAACAGAGTCTGAGTGCGGAGTTGAGATATGGCTAGAATGCCTCAGCCACTCATAACTGTGAGAGAAGGATTGAGGTTGGGACTATTGTTAAGACATACTGGGGGAGTAGGGGGGTGGAAATCTTACCTAATATATACTATTAATTTATTAATTGCTGGGTTTGCCAAGTTCATTATGTTGTCTCCTCCTTATCCCTCTAATAAAGTACCCTATGTTTGAAACCCTGGACTCAGTGCTTGTGAATGGGGAAGTATTACCCATCAAGGGTGCCCAAGGTGGTATATATAGTTTCCTAGGTTTCTGTGTGGGAGCACAAGCTGGTGTTATTTAAGATTTCAGAAGGAATCCCTAGAAAATTGAAGCCATCCCTTTTTGCTGCTGACCACACCTGGCAGAAGGGTTATATTTATTTGCAAATGTACTGAAGAAAAAGTGTACACAGAAAATATATAAAACGATCGAAGTGCATATTTAAACTCACCAGAGACACCTTATCAATCCTCATGGGAGTCCTTGAAAGGTTCCAAAGTCTTTCAGACCCTTCAGGGTTTTCCTCTCTTGGTTATCAGGTAATATAAATGTGTAGCCCAAGATGCCCTCTCTCAGGATATGTCTACACTGGAGCTGGCAGGTGCTAATTTCCAGTAGCACAAGCAGTGGGAAGGGCTAGTTCCCCCCCCCCCCCCAAGTATGTATCTATGGTCTCCGATGGGGTCATATTTGGGGTGGTTAGCTCCTCCAATTGCTTGTACCACCATGGCTACACTTCCATTTCTAGCGGTCAGAGCTAGCATGTGTATGTGTACTCAAGCTGCCAACTACACTTCCAGCTCTAGTGTAAACATCCCCTAAGTCAGTTCAAACTGAGCCTTTATAGCCCCAAATGCCATTTTTATTCCCAGGCTCACTGAAAAAACATAGAAGCAGTCCCAGCCCCTTTCCTCAGGAGGTAAGGCTTGAAAGTTTGGGCACCTCCACAAACAGCCTTGGGATGTTGCATTAATTACCCTCGCGTGATGTCAGATTCCCCAGAAAATCCAACCAGTGAGCCAGAAACATATATGCATATAATGCACATTGATACAATGGTCTATTAATATTCTAGGGATGCCTATCCTCTGATCCCTCTCAATAGAATGGTTTTTAAAGTTTCCACACTTTCAAGTATTGGCTCAGATATACAAATTACATTCATAACATTAAGTGCACTGGTTTCAAGTTATGCCCATGTTTTGTTGTATCTATCACAATCACCTTTCAGCCAGGCCAGATCCTAAATGTTACTGAGGATTCTGAGTCCTGTGTGCAGGAAGAATAACAAAAGTTCTTCTGGGTGTGTAGGATTTTTTCCTCTTCTTATTATAAGAGTCTAGATTCACCCTAGACCTACCTCAGCTTCTGCAGACCCTGACTAACGGAGGAATGGTGGAAAATCCTCCAGGAGGGATGATTACAGTGCTGGGAAGTAGCCAGAACCTTTTTAGCATAGAGCCCTATACTGTCCAAAAAGTGGTGATTGGCTGAGAAAGAAGCATGACTAGGACAGATGGAATGTATTAATTCAATGCCTTCCTTCAGTACTTCCCACCAATAGAGCTTCTTTGGAGTTTCAGCAGGCATTAGTTTCTGTCACCAGTTGGGAACCCTGAGAGGTGGTGTCATCTGTATACTGCTTGTTTTCCTCTGACAGAATTCCCTTCTGGGGGGATAAGGGGCCTAACTGGCAGAGGAAGCTATAATTTAGACATCTCTGAGACAGCTTTGGTGAATATAGCCTACGATTCTGTGCAAAATTTACAGCAATATAGCCGAGCTGCTTTAGCAAAGAACTACTAAAAGGAGAACTAGAGCATTAAAAAATAATTCTACCATATACTGTGGTTGCAAATTTATATATAAGATTTTACCGCCACTATATATCCTGCCATAATGGTTTTACTCTCACTAATATGACCAGTCCCAATTCCCTAGAGTGTTTTTCAGACCACAAAGCATCTTCCTTTGTTATTAGAGCAAATTAGTTAGGAAAAGAAGGAGATATTAATCCAGTAAAGGTCACATCATTTTGATTGCAGACAGCCTATAAAACAGAATCCTCATCTTTAGCTGAAGTGAACGGCACAAGAGAGGGAACTGAAAACTTTTAAAATCTCCTTTTTTTAACAGGGAAAGAGTTCTATTACTTTACTATGAATTTGTAGAAGTCTTTGCATACCATAATAACTAACCAGAATTCATCTCCCAGAATTCATCTATCATTGCCCCACCCCCGATCGTCTAAACTTGTCACAATATTTCATTTGTTTTCCTCTTATTTCATGAAATTGGTTTTCTGAGTGCCAAATCTCCACAGCTGACCTGAAAATTCATTTCCTTACATATTTCTGCATCCTATAGTCAAATGATTATGATTGATTATGTACTGAGAGCTAACTGTCTGTTTCATACTTTGCGGGCCTAGAGGGGCTCACCATCTAATTCAAACACAGATAATGTAGTTCAGACATATAAGATATGCATGTTGAAGAGCCAGGCTTAGGGTCCAGTTCTGCAACCGTTGGTCGCCTTCAGTAGCACTTACATGATGAAGCCCATTGATTTCAATTATACAACTTGCATGAGTAAGTATGACTGAAAGTGAGTAAGTCCTGAAGAATCAAGCTGTTACAGTGATGCTTTTCAAATATAAAATATAATAAATGACACGTACTTGATCAATTAATGTTGATAGGCTTCATGGAAAAATTGCTTTTTGAAGAGTGATTTTAATTATAATAGGGTAGCCAACTAGCATATAAGGAGAGAGTGAAAGAGAGCATATCGAGGATAAAAGGTGGCTTGTAGAAAGGTATGAAAATGAGAGTGGGAGGAGGAAACAGAGGGAACTGTGGAGGAAGACTTGGGAGGAATGTAGGTAGAGGAAGATGATTTTGGTAATAATAGTAGCAGCAGACTGTTGTATGAACTGGAATACTGCAAAATAGGTGGTGGAAAGACAGACTGGAGAAGGTTGCTGTGGTCAAGACATGGTATGCCTATGGTGAGAGCAAAGGTTTTAGCAGCAGGAATGGAGAGAAAAGTGAAGGTATTCAAAATGTAGTAGCAGTAAGAATCATCTAGAGCAATGGGTCACAGACTATGGGTCGGGACCCCAAAGTGGGTCACAACCTCATTTTAATGGGGTCACCAGGGCTGGTGTTAGACTTGCTGGGGCGCAGGCCTGAAGCTGAAGACTGGCTGAAGGCTTCAGCCCTGGGCAGCAGGGCTCAGGTTCCAGCCCTCCCTCCCCAGGATTGAAGCCCTTGGGGTTCTGCTTTGCCCCCCCCCCAGGGGTGGCAAGGCTCAGGTGGGCTCAGGCTTCGGTCCCCCATCCTGGGGTCCTGTAGTAATTTGTATTGTCAGAAGGGAGTCACGGTGCAATGAAGTTTGAGAACCCTGATCTAGAGCCTGGATATAGGTTATTGTGCAGTCAGTAATCCATTCCAATTTTCAGACTAGTATTAGTGAACACTTTGTGTGGTGACACTTGGCTATGTAGGCTATGTTTTTTGGACAAGGAGCTACAAGGGCCATATCCAGCATCCTGAATAAAAAATCTGCTATATGTTTATTACAGCATTGTGTCCCTTCACTATCAAGTGTGACAATACATAGATGAGAAGGAGAAAGATGAATCAGACATCACCAAAATTACAAGCCTTTTTTGAAGGGTGGATGTTGAAGTTGTCTATTCTGGTAGAGAAGGAAGAAACAGGATAATGCAGATTACTATTTGCAATACAGCTCTCCTGCTCCTACATTAAGTAAGTTTAGTTAGTATGAATATTATAAAATACCTAGACAAAAAATTAGTATTTGTGTGATAGCAGAGATATATACTGCATACTGTTTGAATGATGGTCTGTTTTTTATATACTATAAATTGCACCAGTGAGCCTAATGATTTAAGAACTCTTAAAAACCCTTTGGAGAAATAGCTTGTTCATGCCATAAATTTAGCTAATTAAAAATACAGACACCAAGGTTGTGTTTACAAAATTTGCACATTGTAGGGAGCCAGGGTGGCTTCCCTCTGAACCTGAGGGTAAAGGGCAGCTCTCTCAGCCTGAGTGGGCGGGGCCAGGCCAAGCTAACTCCACCCCCCGGAAGGGGAGGGGTGGGACAGGAAGTACAAAGGGCGGGGCCCTTGGCTCTGTAAGGGCAGCACCAGGGAGGAAGGCAGATGCAGATGCGGGCTGCTCCCTTCAACCCCTGCTGCCATGCCAGGGGAGGCTCTGGACCCGGGAAACCTGACCTGCAGGAAGGACTGGAGCTACCAGGACTGCCAGTAGCCAAGTACCCCAAGGAACCGGAGCAGCCTGAGCCAGAGGGAGAGCTGGAGCTGCCAGCAGCTGATGACCCAGCCGACCCGCCTCGGGACCAAAACCCAGACAATGCTACAGACTTTTGCCCGCGCTCGCCTGCTTGAGGGGCGCACCACAGCCTTTTGCCGGTGCTCCCCAGCTTAAGCAGTGCACCACAGGCTTTTGCTGGCGCTCTCCTCCTGCCTGAGGGGCATGCCACAGACTGTTGCCGGCGCTCCCCTGCCTAAGGGGCGCGCTCCAGACTCTGGCCGGCGCTCTTCCCACCGCTAATTCCCCGGTGACAGAGGCATGACCCAGGCCGGCCAGTGATGCAGTAGCTTCCCACCGCCCCTAGCGGCCCGGTGGGCCAGCCGACAAGGATCACACACATGTTAAACCCATATCTGTGTGCACAGAATGGAGAAACAAGTGGACAAAGATGTACTTATTCTGCAATGTTTCATCCATACAAATGAATGGTTTTTGCATGCAACAGATGCATACACAAATTTTACAAGTCCTACTTAAACACTCATAATAGAAAATTTGGTACAAGCTATCTACAGACTCCAGACTTTGTAAAAGATTTGCAAACGGAAGATCTTGTGTGGATGATATTACTACATATGTCTGAAGTAAAGTGAAAACTATATTTCTATCCCAAGTTAAGAGAGCTCACTCTAAGGACAAACCTACTTCATAACAAAGTAATGTTTGTGCTGTCTTCTTCTTTCTCTTCCTCATTATTTTCTGCTCCAAGCAAACCTACTACCATATATTTCATGAAAGGTCCATCCATTCACAACGCATATGCAAAGATTTCTATATAGTACTCCAGGGATCAGTTAGCTGCAGTACAAACCAAATACCAGTTGCCTTTCTTAGTGCTGATTGGGAATGGGGTACATGAAAGTGTGAAAAAAAATTGCTTTCTTGTGACTTTGTGAATTTTATTGTTTGCTAAAGGTCCTGGGCTGTCAGCACTGGAGACTGAAGTCTTCAGTTTATCTATAGAAAAGGTACAGAACATCATTGGGAATGGTACTACAATCTTTTCCAAACAATGTGCCTTAGCCTTCTTCTGGAGGGGCCCCACTAAAGATAAGAGAATAGGTCTGTCTACAGGACAATATGTCCTTGCTCCCCTGCTCCAACCCAAACCCTGGTTAAGGCTGCCGGTTATTTCCAGTTATGATAGCAAATGTGATGTAGAATGTTTGTCTGAAACAGTTAAGAAACATATAATTCTTCTGACTGTTTTGTTTTTTTATCTTCTTATCTTTCTGGTTCTTCCCATTCATCTTGTGATAGTGCTGCTGAATTGTCATGAAGCAATACTTGATCCAACTCTAGACAGTTATATTCAGTTTATGAACACCCAGTCAATTATTTTGTTGGTAACTGATAGGTTGGTTAACTCCAAAAATTGAGATAATTTTTGGTACCTTTACATAGTAAGCATTTGAACTCTCTCTCCACCCCATCTGTAATGTAATGAAATGGGCTGAACAGTACCTTGTTTTTCCCCGCCTATTCTTGTTACAATCATTCTCTCAGAAACTGATTTGTTTTATGCTGTTTTCCATTCACATCACGATCCAATCAAACTGCAGAATGTAGGAAAGATCAAAGTAGTACAGCATACTCGTCTACAGTAATTCACAGAATATATGAGGCATTAAAATTTCCATTCCTCATTCCCATAAGAAAGACTATAAAGGTAACAGAAAATGATGCAGAATATGAATCTATTCTTGAGACAATGATTGTAGCAAGAAAGGGAAATGGTATAAACCAACAGACCTTTTCTTGTTACAATCTTTATCACTTTGAAAGCAGTTCTTGCTCGTGCCATTCCCAGTTTTACTTTCTTTTCATATCTCCCTATATGTCTTTTAAATGGCAACCACAATTTGGAGGAAAAAACAAAAACAAAAAATCCACTGCACCGTCTAACTCACCTTTTGCCCCATACAATTTTACTGATTTTCTCATAAACAAAAGACTAAAACTGTTTGCTTTTGGTTAGAAAAATTGACAATAGTGCACTAATGGAATGGAGAAGGAGAGGAAGGTAAAAGTTTAAATTGAGGTTGGTTTAACACACAGTTTTGATCTGATTTTAGCCGCAGACTTCACTATCCAACAGAAGTGGTTTGGAATAGCACAGAAGTAGGAAATAACAATAGTAAAATACAAATCTGCTAACATTATGTGAACACTTACTACTTTAGATTTAAACTGTATTGGGTGGAGGGGAAGAGATTCTTGAATGTGTGCACTGTTTATTAAATCATTATATAATACCTTTGTAGCATATTTAATTTGAACCCCACAGGGAAAAGAAAGTAGGTGCTGAATTCTAGTGGCCTGTTTCAATGCCCAGATAAGTCAATGGAAACTTTCCATTCATTTTGTTCTGTTCATTCCCTCTGGCATTGGCCACTGTCGGAAGACAGGATACTGGGCTAGATGGACCTTTGGTCTGACCCAGTATGGCCGTTCTTATGTTCTTATGTTTCAGTGGGTATTGGATCAGGCTCTAGGAAGGGCTGTAGAAAGGACTGTGGGAAAGGAACTGTATGGCAGTGTTTCCTAATCACTGGTATTGGTACATGGTATTTCAGCTTTTTGTCACTGGCACTTGAGACTCCCCCACCCCACTTTAAGGGTCGATCCTGCCAGATGCTGAGCACTTTGGCCCTGATCTCGCAAAGCACTGATGCACATGCTTAGCTTTAAACAGGTGAGCAGACCCACTGAAGTCAAGTCACAATATTTAAAATTTTTTACACAACTGTTTAGTGAAATAAAAATTAACCTTCACTACAATTCCTGGTCATTATTTGCTGTAATCATCCTGCCCTTCAGGCCAATGCTGTAGGATTACATGAGCACAATATTATTTTCCATAAACTGCTTTGGAAATATACTAAATTTGAACTCTGAATCATACACAATAGTCTTGCGAGACGCATCCCATTTTTAATTTTTTTAATATTTAGATGCATTTACATCACCACTGATTTTGGCAACTGTAGTTTCAAAACAGACATTTTTGGCCACAGAGTTACATAAATCTCAATGTAGATAATCTCGATGCAGGAACACTGATGCTCAGGACTGACATTTTCTTGATAGTGATTTAAATTAAAGTATTTTATGAACTTCGTATGATACTTCTTTCATGTTTCAGAACTACGATTTGGTTCCCAATCCTGCAAAGATTTGTGCATGTACTTAACTTTATGAATACTGAGTAGTACCTCTGACTTCAGAGTTGTTTATGTAGGACCTAATAATTTGTGTTCCCTCACCTGTTCTGTTGGCTGTGTTGCTCAAGGGTTACTTACACATCCTGATTTCACTAGGACTACTCAAAATGTGTAAAGTTAAGCACATTTGTAAGTCTTTGCAGGATCATGGCCTTGATTATTATGAATATGTTTGAGGTCTTGCAGCTATGTAACATACAAATCTTAGTTTATCATAAACATGTTAAACATTACAAATTATTTTAGTACACTTTTGATATTTAAATAAAATACATTAGCCATCTATTATATTAAAGGAGATAAAACTAATTGCAATAGCTATTTCATGTTCGATATAAACTGATTATTAAAAACATATTTACTAATGACTAAGAACTAATAGATAATATATATCTCATTACACACTTGTTAACCATCAATAACAGGGTTTAAATAATGTATTGGTATTTCATTCACATAAAGCTGTTTTACTAAACCTAAATTAAATCCTTATGTGAGAGATTTAATTTAAAGTGTGACTGTTTTCACTAATGAACTACCAATTTGTTTCCCCACATTGCATGTTCTAATTTGTGCTTATGATGATTTCTAAAAACATATGGGTACCAAATGTGGTTATGTATTTTGCAGATTACCTTCTGAGATACACATCTTGAAACCTTCTGCAATTTTCTCTCTAACTCCATTGTTTTTAATCACATATCCTCCAACATTTTATCAGATGAATTTACTGTGATGAGCATAGTGGATAGTGCTAGTTAATCTGTCCAGAGACTTTGTGATCTTTAGAAAAGATCAATCCTGTGCTCATAATTTACAAATTGTTCCCAGATATCAGACATCATCAGCCTTGTTATTTTCATACTGCAGTAAACACAAAAGGAGAAAGAGATATAAAAGGTAAAAGGCCTTTTGCAACATAAAAGAGAATGCAAGGTTGATCTATCCTTTGCTCATGGTATTTTTTGGCAAAAGATACAATAATGCAAGTATCTTTCTGATTGATTAAAGTATTGAAGCGCATTCTTTGCTTCATAAATAATGCTCTATTACTTTTCTTCAAAGACAAGTAAACCTTGACAGACTGACCTTTTTCAGGGCAGGGAGTTGTTTCAGTGCCATAAATTATACTGTAAAACGAGTGGAAATGCTACTGAGAAGTGTGTGACAAAATAAGATTAAAGATTACTACACACAAAAGATTGTTGTTTTATTAATAGAGTCCTGTCAGAGGGATGAAAAATTCTCAGCTTTTTACTGGATGCTGAGATCACGTCAAATAGAAAATTATGAATGCATTTTCTAAAAGGCAACCGAATATGTCAAAATAACAATATACTGATTAGTTCCCCCGTGCCCTTTATGTGTTCACTTAAAACAATTTCATTGCTCTTCAAATAAAGTTTAAGCACTGGGGTTTGCCTTGCACCCCTGAAGGATCATGAAGCCTGCTGGCCTGTGATGTTGTATGCAGGTGTATCAACATTACAGTGAAGACACTTTGCTAGAACGGAAGCATAGGCATTTCCTTTGTCAGTATGTGTATTGCCAAGAGGAAAAGCATATGGTATTTCTATGTCCATTGATTTATCCAGTAGACACTAACCTGAGAGAGATCTCCACGGTACTTTGAAAAAAAAGTGACTTGTTTAAATAAGTTGTATTAAAGCTTTCTTTATTATTATCTAGATAACATGTCAAATGAATTTGCCATTCATGAATGTAGAAACTTGATGAAATTAAAGGTACAACAAGCAAGTCTGTTTAAAATGGAACAGTTTGCAGTTTAAAGAACTCTTTGGGTTTCTTTATTTTGTAATGCATTTACCTGAAAAATCCTGATCAATGACTTCTGGATCAATGCCATATAGTGAGGTGATAAATAATGATGGGAATGGGAGAAAAATGGAATACAGCATTGAACCTAATTGAAGAGAGAGTGTAGAAATCAGAGTTTTTTCTGATGCTTGAGCCAGTACATTTCGCTCAAGTAATAAAAACTGTAATAGTTTCATGGAACAAATCCATGTTATGCAAAGCTGATATAAATCCCTTTCCAGTACAGATCATTATTTTGATGATTGGATAGGATGTCCATGCACTGGCATTCATTATAGTTAGCAGCAAAGGCCTTGGATCAGAATTACCCTTATTACAGAAAGCACTGAAACAAGGAGGGGATGCATGTCCTAACCTGTAAACACATTTCAAAAGATATGACAGTTCTTGAATACAAGAGCCAAAGGCTAAAATAATCATTGGATCAAACGTGTGCTCTTACAATTAGCCATCTCAAGCTAATGCTAGTTTATATCTGTGGCCAGCCCTAGGGAGTTCACTGCACTAAGCAAACAGCAGTATGTCTCTGCACCCACAGCCCACAAGTCTATCCCATTTTTAATTATTTTTTTTTTAAGATTTGGGGCTTAAGATTTCTATTAAAATCATTTATATAAAGTTGCTCCTATATGTCTCCTTTTGTGGTAGTTCTTCTTGCTCTTTATAAATTCCTGCACTTCTTTTTCCTTTCTGCTAGCTGTATATCTTAGTGTATCTTCCTCCACGCCTCCCATGTTCTGATTCCCCATCAGACTTGTTTTCCTGTGTAATGTTTCTGTCCTTCTAGCTCTCTCCAACAATCTCATTTCTACCCACTCCCTCTCTGTTCAATGCCCCTCCACAAACACCCAGCTACTCTCTGCCCCTATTCTCTCAAATGGTCTGCCACCCACACAACTCACACTCCTACTTCCACACATAAGCACACACTCTATGCCCACCCCCAACATATAAACACTCATTGTCCCTTGCTCTCTGCCCCTACGCATACACACTCACTGTCCCAACAGGAAAGTCATATAGAATTTACTAAAAATTATATCTCTGCTTTAGAATTCTATAGATTGTTAGGGGGAAAAAACTATAGACAAAATCACATTCTCTGGCCTGGTCTACACTATGAGTTTAATTGGAATTTAGCAGCGTTAAATCGAATTAACCCTGCACCCGTCCACACAACGAAGCCATTTATTTCGACATAAAGGCTCTTAAAATCGATTTCTGTACTCCTCCCCGACGAGCGGAGTAGCGCCAAAATCAATATTGTCATTTCGAATTAGGGTTAGTGTGGCCGCAATTTGATGGTATTAGCCTCTGGGAGCTATCCCACAGTGCACCATTGTGACCGCTCTGGACAGCAATCTGAACTCGGATGCACTGGCCAGGTAGACAGGAAAAGCCCCGCGAACATTTGAATTTCATTTCCTGTTTGCCCAGCACAGGAGAGCATAGGTGACCACAGAGAGCTCATCAGCACAGATAACCTTGAAGGCTAATAATCGAAAAAGAGCACCAGCATGGACCATACGGGAGGTACTGGATCTGATCACTATATGAGGAGAGGATTCAGTGCTAGCAGAACTTCGTTCGAAAAGACGAAATGCCAAAACTTTTGAAAAAATCTCTAAGAGCATGATGGAGAGAGGCCACAATAGGGACTCAGAGCAATGCCGCCTGAAAGTCAAGGAGCTCAGACAAGCCTATCAGAAAACAAAGGAGGCAAACGGTCGCTCCAGGTCAGAGCCGCAGACATGCTGCTTCTACGCTGAGCTGCATGCAATTCTAGGGGGGGCCGCCACCACTACCCCACCTCAAACCGTGGATTCCGAGGCGGGGGTAATCTCATCACCCACACCTGAGGATTCTGCGGACGGGGAAGAGGAGGAGGAGGAGGAGGACGAGCTTTCGGAGAGCACACAGCACTCCATTCTCCCTAACAGCCAGGATCTTTTTCTCAGCCTGACTGAAGTACCCTTCCAAGCCTCCCAAGCCAGTACCCAAGACCATGACCCAATCGAAGGGACCTCAGGTGAGTTTACCTTTTAAAATATAAAACATGGTTTAAAAGCAAGCGTTTTTAATGATTAATTTGCCCTGAGGACTTGGGATGCATTCGCGGCCAGTACAGCTACTGGAAAAGTCTGTTAACGTGTCTGGGGATGGAGCGGAAATCCTCCAGGGACATCTCCATGAAGCTCTCCTGGAGGTACTCCAAAAGACTTTGCAGAAGGTTTCTGGGAAGTGCAGCCTTAGTCCGTCCTCCATGGTAGGACACTTGACCACGCCATGCTAGTAGCAAGTAATCTGGTATCATTGCATGACGAAGCCTGGCAGCGTATGGTCCCGGTGTTTGTTGGCATTCAAGCAACATCCATTCTTTATCTCGCTGTGTAATCCTCAGGCGAGTGATATCCTCATGGTAACCTGGTTGAAATACGGGAATTTAATTAAGGGGACAGAGGTGGCCCTTCCTAATGGGCTGTTTGCCTGTGGTTGAAAAGAAATCCTTCCCTGCAGTTAGCCAAGCGCGGGGGGGCGGGGGAATTGGTGCTGAGCTTTTCGCCTTTGGCTAGCAGGGATCTTTCCTGATACCAGCCACGCGGTGGGGGGAGGGATAAAGCGATCAGCCCAGATAATTGGATGGGGGGGTTAGTTTGTTTTCTGCTGCTGAAGGTTAACAGGAAAATTGCAGCAGTCAACGGGCTTTGCTTGGTATGTGAGAAAGAAGGGCGCAGAAGCCAAAAGACAATGGCTTACCATGGCTGCATGCAAGCCGAATTCTGTTGCCCGGACCTGCGTCTGTGATCTCTAACACCAAAGCCACAGGCACTCAATATTAAGATGGAAAATGCGACCTTGTACTGAAATCACATGTGCTATGTAATGTGAATAGTGTTGTTCACCGTGAAAGAGTATAAGCATTGTTCTGTAAAATGTATCTTTTTAAAAACTTCTCTCCTTTTTTCCATCCCTCCAGCAGCTGCAAATTTTTCAAGCCTCCCTCCTCCGTCCCGAAGGCTATCTCAGTTAAGGCGGCGGAGAAAGAGGACGCGAGATGAGATGTTCTCAGAAATAATGGAATGCACCCGCAATGAAAGTGCTCATTTGAATGAGTGGAAGGACACGGTATCTAAGTACAGGAAAGATGCCAGTGAACATGAGGTCATGAGGGACGCTCGAGATGAGAGGTGGCAGGCTGCAATGCTGGGGCTGCTGCGTGATCAAACAGACATGCTACGGCGTCTGTTATCCTGCTGCCATTCCTGAAGCTCCACCAGAGTGCTGCTGCAGACGCTGTATAACCTCCCTCCCCCCTCATCATGTTCCATAGCCTCCTCACCCAGACGTGTAAGAATGTGGGGGGCGGGGGAGAGGCTCCGTGCACCCTCCCACTTCACCCCATTGGACAGCCCAACCAAAAGGCTGTCATTATATTGAATTTTTTCAGTGGTCTTTTACTTCCCTCTTATCCTCCTCCCAAACCTCACCCGGGTTACCTTGTTGGTTCTCTCCCTATGTTTATAATCAATTAATAAAGAATACATGATTTTTAAATGATAGTGACTTTATTTCCTTTAAAAGCAAGCTGTGATTTAAGGGGGGAGGGTGGTTTGCTTACAGAGAATGAGTCAATCAAGGGGGTGGGTTTTCAACAAACAGAACTTTCAGACTGTAGCCTGGCCAGTCATGAAACTGGTTTTCAAAGCTTCTCTGATGTGCAGCGCTTCCTGGTGTGATCTTCTAATCGCCCTGGTGTCTGGCTGCACACAATCAGCAGCCAGGCGATTTGCCTCAGCCTCCCACCCCGCCATAAAGGTCTCCTCCTTACTCTCACAGAGATTGTGGAGCACACAGCAAGCAGCAATAACAATGGGGATATCGGTTTGGCTGAGGTCTGACCGAGTCAGTAACGAGCGCCAGTGACCTTTTAAACGGCCAAATGCACATTCTACCACCATTCTGCATTTGCTCAGCCTGTAGTTGAACAGCTCCTGACTCCTGTCCAGGCTGCCTGTGTATGGCTTCATGAGCTATGGCATTAAGGGGTAGGCTGGGTCTCCAAGGATAACTATAGGCATTTCAACATCTCCAACGGTTATTTTCTGGTCCGGGAAGTAAGTCCCTTGCTGCAGCCGTTTAAACAGAGTAATGTTCCTGAAGACGCGAGCGTCATGAACCCTTCCCGGTCATCCCACGTTGATATTGGTGAAACGTCCCTTGTGATCCACAAGTGCTTGCAGCACCATTGAAAAGTACCCCTTGCGGTTTATGTAATGGGTGCTCCGGTGCCAAGATAGGGATGTGGGTTCCATCTATCGCCCCACCACAGTTAGGGAATCCCATTGCAGCAAAGCCATCCACTGTGACCTGCACATTTCCCAGAGTCACTACTTTTCGTAGCAGCAGCTCAGTGATTGCTTTGGCTACTTGCATCACAGCAGCCCCCACAGTAGATTTGCCCACTCCAAATTGATTCCCGACTGACCGGTAGCTGTCTGGCGTTGCAAGCTTCCACAGGGCTATCGCCACTCACTTCTCAACTGTGAGGGCTGCTCTCATCTTGGTATTCTGGTGCTTCAGGGCAGGGGAAAGCAAGTCACAAAGTTCCATGAAAGTGCCCTTACGCATGCGAAAGTTTCGCAGCCACTGGGAATTGTCCCACACCTGCAACACTATGCGGTCCCACCGGGCTGTGCTTGTTTCCCGGGCCCAGAATCGGCGTTCCACGGCTATAACCTGCCCCATTAACGGCATGATCTCCAAAGCACTGGGGCCCGTGGTTTGATAGAATTCCATGTCCATGTCCTCATCACTCTCGCCGCCGCGCTGTCGTAGCCTACTCCTCACGCCTGGTTTTCCAGGTCCTGGTTCAGCATAAACTGCACAATAACGCGCAAGGTGTTTACAATGTTCATGACTGCTGTCTTGATCTGAGTGGGCTCCATGCTTGCAGTGGTATGGTGTCTGCACTGTTCACCCAGAAAAAAGGCGCGAAGCGGTTGTCTGCTGTTGCTTCCCTGGAGAGGGGGGAGGATGTACCCAGAACCACCCGCGACAATGTTTTTGGCCCCATCAGGCATTGGGATCTCAACCCAGAATTCCAATGGGTGGAAGAGACTGCGGGAACTATGGATAGCTATGGGATAGCTACCCACAGTGCAATACTCCGGAAATCGACGCTAGCCCCGGTACATGGACGCACACCGCCGAATCAATGTGCTTAGTGTGGCCGCATACATTCGACTTTATACAATCTGTTTCCAAAATTCGAATTATCTAAATTCGGATTAATCCCGTAGTGTAGACATACCCTCTATTGTAGGATTTGAAGGGAATTGTGCAGAGCTTCATTAAATTTCCATAGCCATAATGGTTGGATCTCAGTTAAACTCTACAGGATTTTTCATAAGTAAATCATCCACCCAGCCGCACAAACTCCCAAGCGAACTTGCTGCTTCTTCTCACAAACTTCTGGGTCCTCCACAATCCAGAACTCATTCACTCACTGCCTCTCTTCCCCCAGACTCTCATTCAGAGTGGAGGCCTACTGTGAGGAATTTTTCTGCATCTCCCAAATCATAGGCCCTTAAATATGCGCTGGCTGATTCACCAACCAGAGTGAGATGGGTCCCAATCAACACGGTTTCTGCTCAGGCCTGGGTGTGCAAGGACAGTGGGGAGAGTAATACAGTATGAAAGGATTGAGGAGTGGGACTGGTTCCTGGGGCAACAGGAGAATGGAGTGAGGAAAACCTGACAGGGAGGCAGTTGTTACAAGGATTTGGTTGGTTGTTGAGTTGCTTGAACAATATCAATCATTTATTTAATGAATGTCACCGGATCTTTTGAATATATTTTTGGGGAAGGGAGAAGTTTTGTAGTTACTCAGTTTATAGAGCTGGGCAAATACATGTGTCTGTGTAAATATGAATTTTGGGACATTTTTGAACAACATATTTGAGAATATTTTTTTCAACATTTTCCCAGCTCTGGTTTCTTTATTTTTCTTTGCCTGGATGGTTTATTTTTCTGTTGCATTCTCAATTCTGCCACCCTAGGGATCAACATGGTCTGTCTAGCGGGTGGAGCCATGTCCTTTTATCCCAGATGTTTAGACCAGAACAGAGACACAGTAAGAGAGAAAGACATGCACATGGAGAGCAAATTTAATTACCATGCTGGAATTTAATATAAGATCTTTAGTTTTGCAACTTGAAAATTTCCTCCACTTCCACACAATGAAGTTTAATTATGTTGATACATAACAATGCTTATCCAAGGTGAGATCTATGTTTTCTACACAAACCACCAATGTGCAGCATGTCCCCATTAACTCTGTGCTCTTTAAAATATGACTTTCTAAACTTGATTGTTATCATTTGCTCCATTGTGACCCACTGTTTTCCATGTTTATGACTCAGAGATTTAGAGTACATTTTAGGTGATAAGTGTTGATATATTAATACTTACAGCAATGACTCAAAATGAAGTTAGGAAAAGAACATTACACTGTTACTATTTATACAGCTCTGAAGTGAATAGGAAATCTGAGCTATTGCTATGATAAACATGGAATCATAGAAATGGAAGGGATCTCGAGAAGTCATCTAGTCCAGTCGCCTGCACTTGTGGCAGGACTAATTAACTAGACTATTTCTGACAGGTGTTTGTCTAACCTGCTCTTAAAAATCTCCAATGATGGAGATTCCACAATCTCCCTATGCAATTTATTCCAGTGCTTAACCACCCTAACAGTTAGGAAGTTTTTCCTAATATCCAACCTAAACCTCCCTTGCAGCAATTTAAGCCCATTGCTTCTTGTCCTATCCTCAGAGGGTAAGAACAATTTTTCTTCCTCCTCCTTGTAACAGCCTTTTACATACTTGAAAACTGTTATCATGTCCCCTCTCAGTCTTCTCTTTTCTAGACTAAACAAACTCAATTTTTTCAATCTTCCCTCATAGGTCATGTTTTCTAGATCTTTAATCATTTTTGTTTCTCCTCTTTGGACTCTCTCCAATTTGTCCACATCCTTCCTGAAATGTGGCGCCCAGAACTGGACACAATACTTCAGTTGAGGCCTAATCAGAGTGGGGTAGATCGGAAAAATTACTTCTCGTGTCTTCCTTACAACACTCCTGCCACTACATCCTAGAATGATGTTTCCTTTTTTTGCAACAGCATTACACTGTTGACTCATATCACTGGTCTGCAATTTTTGAGAAGTCGTCTGCTCCAGAGATAAAATGTGTTATTTATTATGTATTTTGATGTGCTCAATTCAAATATGACAATTAAAACAACTGATTGGCTACTGTTTCTAAGATATTTAAGTTTTTACATTTTATGTCTATGTATATTGTGTAGATAGTAGAGTTTTAATCATAAATTGTAAACCTAGGTCTTTTCATGTGTTTATGGTTGCTTTACATGATAATATTTCACCTGTCCTGTTTATGTAACACTTCAAAAATCAGCAAAAGGGTTATATAAATAAAATTGATTATGAAACAAAAGGCAAAAAACTATTATGTACATAGTTTAGTCCTATTCAGTGTCTACTCGGCGCTTCTTGGCTTATCTCTTGTTTTCATTAAATGGAGCATCTCTTGTCACTGTCCAGCAATAGTCTGCAAGCATTGATGGGCTCCATTTGCCCTGATAGCGTTTCTCCATTGTTGCAATGTCCTGGTGAAATCGCTCACCATGCTCGCCGCTCACTGCTCTGCAGTTTGGTGGAAAAAAATCTAGATGAGAGTGCAAAAAATGTATCTTTAGTGACATGTTGCAACCAAGGCTTTTGTATGCCTGGAGGAGGTTTTCCACCAACAACCTGTAGTTGTCTGCCTTGTTGTTTCCGAGAAAATTTATTGCCACTAACTGGAAGGCTTTCCGTGCCGTCTTTTCCTTGCCACGCAGTGCATGGTCAAATGCATCATCTTGAAGAAGTTCACGAATCTGAGGACCAACAAAGACACCTTCCTTTATCTTAGCTTCACTTAACCTTGGAAATTTTCCATGGAGGCACTTGAAAGCTGCTTGTGTTTTGTCAATGGCCTTGACAAAGTTCTTCATCAGACCCAGCTTGATGTGTAAGGGTGGTAACAAAATCTTCCTTGATTCAACAAGTGGTGGATGCTGAACACTTTTCCTCCCAGGCTCCAATGACTGTCGGAGTGGCCAATCTTTCTTGATGTAGTGGGAATCTCTTGCACGACTATCCCATTTGCAGAGAAAACAGCAGTACTTTGTGTATCCAGTCTGCAGACCAAGCAAGAGAGCAACAACCTTCAAATCGCCCCAAAGCTGCCACTGATGGTCAAAGTTTATGCACCTCAAAAGTTGTTTCATGTTGTCATAGGTTTCCTTCATATGGACTGCATGACCAACTGGAATTGATGGCAAAACATTGCCATTATGCAGTAAAACAGCTTTAAGACTCGTCTTTGATGAATCAATAAACAGTCTCCACTCATCTGGATCGTGAACAATGTTGAGGGCTGCCATCACACCATCGATGATGTTGCAGGCTACAAGATCACCTTCCATAAGAAGAATGGGACAAGATTCTTTTGACGGTCACGGAACATGGAAACCCTAACATCACCTGCCAGGAGATTCCACTGCTGTAGTCTGAAGCCCAACAGCTCTGCCTTACTCTTGGGTAGTTCCAAATCCCTGACAAGGTCATTCAGTTCACCTTGTGTTATGAGGTGTGGTTCAGAGGAGGAGGATGGGAGAAAATGTGGGTCCTGTGACATTAATGGTTTAGGACCAGAAGTTTCATCCTCTTCCTCTTCCTCGTCTGACTCAAGTGAGAATGATTCTGGTGCATCAGGAACCGGCAGTCCTTCTCCGTGGGATACTGGGCATATAGCTGATGGAATGTTTGGATAATGCACAGTCCAGTTTTTCTTCTTTGACACACCTTTCCCAACTGGAGGCACCATGCAGAAGTAACAATTGCTGGGATGATCTGTTGGCTCTCTCCAAATCATTGGCACTGCAAAAGGCATAGATTTCCTTTTCCTGTTCAACCACTGGCCAAGATTTGTTGCACAAGTGTTGCAGCATATGTGTGGGGCCCACCTCTTGTCCTGATCTCCAATTTTGCAGCCAAAATAAAGGTGATAGGCTTTCTTAACCATCGTGGTTATACTGCGCTTTTGTGATGCAAAAGTCACTTCACCACAAACATAGCAGAAGTTATCTGCACTGTTCACACAAGTACGAGGCATCTCTGCTCACTTTGGCTAAACAGAAATGTGTCCCTTTGCAAAATCAAACACTGACAAATAAGAGAGCACGACACTGTATGATTTCTAGAGCTGATATAGGGCAATTTGTTCAGCAGAGTGATGTAAGCTTTGTTATGATTGCATCATCCATGACTTCTAGGAATAACATTCGTATCAAGTATGACACAATACCAGCTTCAGATTGCATCATTCATTGTTTTGCCTAAAAAGCAAGTACTGTCCAAACCCAGTCATAGATTTATTCATAGATCCAGTCAAAGATGTATTTTAGTCATTTCTGGTTTAAATTGAGATCCCTTCCCTTTATAACTAACTTATCCTCCGCCATTCCCAAGTCAAGGGTCGTATATACTGACCCAATAGCATATCTTGAAAACTAGAGCCAATCAACAATTTTAAGCATCATTTTCGTTCTCAGTGACCCAGAATTAGTAAAGTTTGACTGCATTTATTTCAGAAGCATTTTGGCTGTAGAGCAGTGATTTAGCTTGTAATCCACTATGGCCCCCAGAACTGATCCCTGCGGGACCCCACTCGTTATGCCCTTCCAGCTTGACTGTGAACCACTGATAACTACACTCTGGGAATGGTTTTCCAATCAGTTTTGCACCCACCTTATAGTAGCTCCATCTAGATTGCATTTCCCTAGGTTGTTTATGAAACGGTCATGCGAGACAGTATCAAAAGCTTTACTAAAGTCAAGACATATCACGTCTACCACTCCCCCCCCCCCCATCCACAAGGCTTGTTACCTTGTCAAAGAAAACTATCAGGTTGGTTTGACGATTTGTTTTTGACAAATCCATGCTGAACATTACTTATCACCTTATTATCTTCTAGATGTTTTCAAACTGATTGCTTAATTATTTGCTCCATTATCTTTCTGGGTACAGAAGTTAAGCTGAGTGGTCTGTAATTTCCTGGGTTGTTCTAATTTCCCTTTTTATAGTTGGGCACTATATTTGCCCTTTTCCAGTCTTCTGGAATCTCTCCTGTCTTCCATGACTTCTCAAAGATAATCACTAATGGCTCAGATATCTCCTCAGTCAGCTCCTTGAATATTCTAGGATGCATTTCATCAGGCCATGGTGAAGATATCTAACTTGTCTAAGTAATTTTTAACTTGTTCTTTCCCTATTTTAGCCTCTTCTGATCCTATCTCATTTTCACTGGCATTCACTACGTTAGAAAACCGAAACAAAGAAGTCATTAAGCACCTCTGCCATTTCCACATTTTCTGTTATTATTTCACCCCTTCTGCCCCCCCCGCCTCCCCCCCGCCCCCATTGAGTAACAGGGCTACCCTGTCCTTGGTCTTCCTCTTGCTTCTAATGCATTTGTAGAATGTTTTCTTGTGACCCTTTATGTCTCTGTCTAGTTTGATCTCGTTTTGTGCCTTGGCCTTTCTAATTTTGTCCCTACACACTTGTGTTGTTTGTTTATATTCATGCTTTTTAATTTGACTAAGTTTCCACTTTCCACTCTTGCCATACTTCCTATCTTTCCTGTGCAGTGGGCTAATGCCAGGCACTGAAAGTTTATATGTTTTGCTTTAAAAGAGAACAAGCTTCAAGTCACTCGAACATCACATATAAAACAGTTTTAATGTATAGAGAAATTTACAGCCAACATATTGGTATCATCTTCTTCTTGTATTTTGCTTTAAGAAAAAACCCTCCACCTTTATTTAAATTTCCTATTTTGAAAATTTTTATGCCTGTCAGTCTTGTTATCAATTAGGGAAGGCATTTCGCATGAACTCTGTTGTCCTTATAATTAATTTTTAATTAGTTTTTACTTATATTTGCCCTCATTCTGAGCTCACCTGTGCTGATAAAGAAGCAAGCCCCCTTAAATCAATAGAGCTGAAGTGCTGTAAAACCTCTACAAGTGAGATCAGAATCAGGCTTGATATGCATTTGTTGGATTTAGGTAACATTGTGGCCATCCTTGACAACCCAACAACATCTTTATATTCCCATGGGCTTTAAACAAAGCCCGTTTAATCCGGTGGAGAACTGGACTGATTATTCCTTGTACCTTGTGCAGCCTTAAAATCTGCATAAATGGAGTGTAAAGTGCTACCCAATGAGAACAGTAACAGAACTTTTTTTCTGTTTAACAGCATTACTCTACTGCACATTAATCAAATAAATGAGTGCCAAGGAGAACGTATATGTATAAGAGTATACTTCAGTATCTACAGGGCTAAGTGTGTTTTCCATAAGAGTAGAGGTTCATAATATAGAAATACGTTACTGAGGGCTCTGTGCATTCATATTACACATATGGACAGATCCTCAGCTGATGTAAACGAGAATAGCTTAATTAATGTCAAGGGAGTTATGCTGATTTACACCAGGGGAGAACATGGCCCACAATATCTGTTTGCGCTTTGTAGCAAATATAAGTTTTTCTTTGCCATTAAAAAGTCAATGTTTCCAACAGTTACAACACATTAATCTGAAATAATGCACTAAGCTCCTATTCCAGGTGTAGGAATATACGGCAGTACACCAGATATGGAAGTGTGGTAATATTTGGAAAATATTGCTTTTTTTTAAAATAGCAGACACTGTAAATATTTTCATCTATTGTGTATCATAGATCTGTCTGATGGCTTGTTTTAACTCAGCAATTTCCCACAATTCTAACTGGTGTTTTCTTAAATCGGTATAAAGCTTTTCCTGTTAATGCAATTGTAAACAGTTTAACCACTTTTGTAAGATAAAATGATCATGAGAGAACCAACTGGAAGAATTTTATATGAAAAAAAACAAAACCTTTCCAAGTTAGAAAAGAGTAGTTCAGCCATGTGGAGTAAAGGTATGACATGGCCCAAGCAACTCAGTTAGTAAGGGGTGAGACTCCTCAGTCAAACTCAAATATAAATAGGATCAAATTTTCTAATTTCAGTTTTAAAATAAGTGCCCACAAGCACCACATTTATGCATGCAATGGTCATTTGTGCTCAGAAAATGGACAGCTTCATGTGCAAACAGGTACTTATGATACAACAGTCCACTGTGCATATGCAGATCTGAACGTGTTTTGTACTGGTGCAATTTAGGTTGTGCTTTTGAAACTTTGTCCCAAAATGGTGAAGTTAAAGATGACACAGTGCCTCGAGGCTCCATTGGGGCTTTGCCAGAAGTAAGGGGCAGTGCATAGTTGTGCTGCCTCAGAAGCAGGCTGGAAGTCAGATTGTGATTCACACTCAGTGACTCAGTGAGTCCCAAGCTACCTTGTTCCTTCCTGGAGCTGGGATGTGAGAATGCAATCTGCTCCAGCCCTGTTTGTGATGCAGGGTACTTCTCCCTCTTTGGGCTGGTCCACACTAACCCCCCACTTCGAACTAAGATACGCAACTTCAGCTACGTTATTCACGTAGCTGAAGTCGAACTATCTTAGTTCGAACTTACCGCGGGTCCACACGTGGCAGGCAGGCTCCCCCGTCAACTCCGCGTACTCCTCTCGCTGAGCAGGAGTACCGGCGTCGACGGCGAGCACTTCCGGGATCGGTCCGGGATCGATTTATCGCGTCTAGACAAGACACGATAAATTGATCCCAGAAGATTGATTGCTTACCACCAGACCTGGAGGTAAGTATAGATGTACCCTTTGCCAGTCCAGCTGTGCTGGCTGGCGCACTGGGAACAAGGTTCTGCTCACTCTGTCTCCCTGCCTACCCACTCCTGACACACCTGCATGTGAGAGGGAGTAGCACCATATAGGTTGCTCTAGCAGCTGTGCTGCTATCCATAATATGGGTATCCCACACAGAGGAAACAGGGGGCTTCCATCCACTCACTCCCCACTTTAGGCATGTAAAACAAGTCACAATCTGACCCTACACAAGTAAGATAAAATATATTCTACAAAATTCATCCCTGGTCGAATTGCACTGGAGTCAGTGGAGAGGCAACAAGGAGGAAATCCCCCATTTTATTTTTAAAATCTACTCTTGCCATTATATTTTTAAGTATAGCTCAGGCTATGACTCTGAGTTAAATTTTGACTGGGATTTGCACTGAGACGTGATGCCAGGTTAAAGGTCCAAAGGATTCATAACAGATACAAAGCAACAGCATAAAGCCCAGCATCTTTTATTACTCTGTCAACTTAGTTTAAACTATAGCAAACAGGCAAAAAGGTTTCTAGCAAAATATTCCTAGCTATGTAAATAAGTAATTGGAACAAAAACTGATTGTCTTCATGGAGCGAAAACAAAATCCTGTAGTGCTGGCTAAAAATATTTCAGCTATTTTTTCTACTTATAAATATTAATATAGCTAATAATAAATTACATACATGAATGATACGTCATTACTTCAAACTAAACTTTTTTAGATTGCACAGTTTTATTTAGACTGCACAGAAAATTAATGTAATTAAGGTCAACTAACCAGGGCCAACCCTTCACTTATTAGGTGTCCTGGGTAAATGCTAGATTTGGCCCTTGTCTCTTCAACCCATACTTTACTCTCCTTCTAACACCAAACAACATGTCTCAACAATAAACCCAGGGCTCCATCTTCATAGTTTCCTCTTTGAAATGATGCATTTGTTTCTGCTCAGTCACCTGCACCTTTAGTTCTCATGTTGACTTCATAGTTCTATGCCCTGACAGCAGTGTCGTTCGCAAGGAGCTGCTGAAGCAATGGGAAAAAAGGATTTGGGGGTATGTGTGAGGCTAAGAAGGAACAGGAGAATCTTTTTTGGTGGGGATGTAAGAAACAGGGGACTGACGGGGAGAAATTCTGCAAACTAAGAATAGCAGTTCCATGCCGGCTTTATGTTGAGTGACTAGATTGTTCTCAGTATGTTCTAGCACTCTGTGGCATCCTATGAAACTGCCAAAACAAAGTATGCCTAAGGCTTCACCTGCAGCTAAAACACTAGGAGGAAGCATATGCCTCAGAAAGAATTATATTTCCTGAAACAGACATTTTTATTCTTCACTCAAAGTGTGTTTCCATTTACTAAGTCAAAATATCCCTTTCTTATTCAGCAGATCAAACTTCCTGTGTTTTTCACAGCCTTATCTGCAGAGGCTACACAGGTAAAATAAAAGTGATCTGGCTTCTATTCCTTCTTGTGCATCACTGAAAAAAGTGTTCACTACATTCCAATTACAGTGCCTTAGGGCATAACAGTGCCTGCATTACCTTTATTCCTGGTGATGATGCACAAGAAGGAAAGAACTCGGCTTGACTCTCAGATGCCTAACTGAATTTACAGCTGTAAACTCAGAAACTTAGGAAAAAAGCATGTTTTTACTGGTAACGTGAGCATATGTTAACTGGAAGTCACTCAGAGCCAGATTTTTAATGGTATTTAGGAGTCTAAAGATGCAGATAGGTGCTTAGTGGGATTTTCAAAAGTACCTAACTTGCAGTGATGTGCCTTATGTTGATAGTTACTTCAGAAATCTGGCTCTGAGTGACTATCAACATAAGGTACAATCCTCCAGTTTCTCTTACTGAGGCACGGTGCCTCTACAGCACCCCATATTACAAGCTAACCATCCACAAATGAACAAGTTAAGCTTTGTGCACATCCAGCACTAATGGCTGCATAATAAAATTACATAAATATTAATTCTTACTCCTGACAGGTAGGGAACATTAAAGCTCTGAAATAATGAATGCATTGTAAATCAAACCAAGGAGGAAGAAAATATTAAGTAATGCATAGGTTAAAATTTTTTGTATTAGAACAGACAATTATTATCCTTGTTCTTCTGTGCAATAATACAGTTTTCTTTTGTAAGTATATATTCATATTTCTTATGTCAAAAATTTACATATACAAGGGGCAATTGTTTGTACAAAGTTTTTCAATAAAGACCATTCAAATAATGTTTGTGAATATCATTGTGGCTTAGTTAGTGTTCTTAACATATTAAAATGTCTTGAAAGTGCTTTGGATAATAAAAATCTAACCATTAAAATGTGGTAGATGGCTATATCTAATATGAAGATATATCTATTGGGTTTAAGAAACAAGAATAATCACTGAAACTGGAGTTTTTAGGGCCCTCTGAGATCACCAATTTAGTTTCACTATGGTAGATACATAAAGACAAACTGTAACAGGAAAAAGAAATAACTGGCGTGTTTTCTTCCTTGTGTCTGGCAATTATTTCTGCTGAATAGGTGACTTCATCGTTTTCTTGCACTATTTGTAATTCTAGGACAATTGCCAATGACACATTTTTTCAACTATTCAAAGGCATCATTCAAACCTTGTTTACACAAAAATTGCCAGAGAAAACATTCACCTAAATACAGTCACCCTTTCTCAGTGGTCAGTGCTACCCATCAGAAGTGTTTTTTCTTATGGCAATTAATAGGAAATTGCAACCATCCATCATTTTTAATACAACTGATATTCATATCCACTGGGGAAATATATGAAAGACAAATACCCGGATTACTTAAGGTTGATCTCAAGGTCAGTCAAAATGATCCACAGGAAACATTTACAGGCAGCTGAAATTGCTTCTAATTTGTCAGTAATCTTTTGGAGCAGTCTATTGTAGATAAATTGTGTCTTGATAATTTGGAGTGGCCAACATGAGTTTTGATTCAAAGAGACAGGCTTTGAGTAGGTTAAATGAAAGAGAATGCGTTTATGTAATCTTAAGCCTTGCAAGGCAGGGAGATCAGTGGTAGACATCTCCCAGTGGTGCGCTCTTACGCTGTGTGGGTTGATGCTCCAGTTTGATTTAATACCAGATTACAGAGCCATAACCTTGTACTTTTTTTGTTTACTGAAAAAAGTACAGTGCTTTGAAAATATGTCACTTGTGTGTTTTTATGGCAAATCTGTCAATTGAGCATATCTAAGGAAAGTCGCATAGCCAAACCATAGCAAATGTATAAATGGAATGTTCATCTGTTTTTAGTATGTTTTCAAAATGTCACTATTTTTCCCACATGAGATGATGCCCCACCACAGTAAATGCCTTGAAAACACATTGAAAATTCAGGAACATAAACTCCAACTACAAAAATAAATATGTAATTTTTGTTGGGCTCCAGAGAGGAGGGATTTATGGATGAAATCACCAAGGGAGTCAAAAGAACAGTCAGAGCAAGTATTAATGTAGTGGAGCAGTCAACCAATGTTAAGATTAAGAGAGAAGAACTAGAGGGCATTTTTTTTCTTTTTGTAATGGTAGCATTTGGCAGCTATAAAGAAGGATAATATCAGATATGGTCAAAGAGATTCTAAGATTTTGGACACTACATCCTCAGCACTCAGAAATCAACATTTCAGAATCTCAGTGCTTTTTAGAATCTTTTCCCACGTTTTTTTTCCAGCTCCGTGAACAAATGGAGATACTGTGCCTAGATACCATAGCAATGAGAAATTTAGAAATGCCAAGGACAGACAGACAGACAGATATAACTCATATATATTGTTTTAAAATCTGGTACCATTGAAATCCCTGAAGAAATGAAGAATTAATTAATATTGTTCTACATGAAAGAGACAAAACATGCCGGGATAGAGCCATTCCAGGACAGAGGGCATATGCACCACTTAAGCCCTGCATGGGGATGAATTTCAAATGTAAAAGCTTTAAAAAAAAAAAAAAAAAAGCTTGGGTCACCAAGAATTTAGCAATGTTAATTTTTACTCTCTTTCTTTATGGAAAATAATAGGGAATTATGGGCATGTTCTCTCAAAATTGATATCGGTGGATAATCTGTGCATTGAATGAAGGAGTCTTCGCAGATCTTGCATATACTGCATGACTAACCTGCTCCATAATTAAAGAACCAGTATACTTATTTCAGAGTGGTAGCCATGTTAGTCTGTATCAGCAAAAACAACAAGGAGTCTTTGTGGCAACTTAGGGTACGTCTATACCCAGCCGCTAGTTCGGCGGCTGGCAATCGAACTTCCGGGTTCGACTTATCGCGTCTTGTCTGGACGCGATAAGTCGAACCCGGAAGTGCTCGCCGTCGACTGCGGTACTCCAGCTCGGCGAGAGGAGTACCGCGGAGTCGACGGGGGAGCTTGCCTGCCGCGTGTGGACCGAGGTAAGATCGAACTAAGGTACTTCGAACTTCAGCTACATTATTCACGTAGCTGAAATTGCGTACCTTAGTTCAATTTGGGGGGTTAGTGTAGACCAAGCCTAAGAGACTTTTATGTAGAAGGTTAGCACAGAGCCTACACAGCATTTAAGTACCAGTTAAACTCTGTTTTGAGTGGTAAAGTGACTATTAAGTCCTGACCCCCTGCACTGAGGAGAATTTTCATGCTTTGCTTGTCAGGCAACAGTTGGCTTTGCTGTGACAAACCTAGTCTATAGAGTAAAAACTCTTCCTCCTTTCAAAATATTCAAAATATTCACCACAGCTCTTCCTATCTGGTGCATGATTGCTGCTGTGAGTGAGTGATCAGCAAAGCTCTGTAGAAGACCAGCCAGAACTGGATTTTTTTGCATAAAGTCATAAGATAGTTTGGAGATTAATACTGGTATAAGTGAAGACACCTGAGCCTCTTTTTTGAAGGCCATCTCTCTTAACTGCTCTCAATATCTTAAATGTGTCTATTAAACGGACAAATAAACGAAATAATGATAGGAATTAACATGATGTAAGCAACCCCATAACCCCATCTCAACTTGGCCTTGCTCACCTCTGTTTCTATGTCCCATGTTGTTCCCTTGTCTCCCTCCTCCTGCTAATCCTCCTTCCCCATTACTTCCACCTTTACTTTTTTAGCAGAAACCCACATTATCTCTATTTCTGAAGTGCCATTGGGGGCACCCTGACCTGCTGCTGTAACAAAAGAAGCACCGCCTCCTAGTTGAGCATCCTCTGTTGCTTAGAACCACTCCCAGTGGTGTTTTGGTATCTTAATCAGAGGACTGATGTGACTTCTACTTACAAATTAAGGCTTATGGCCTGCAATGAGGCCTCTAGCAGTCAGGCCCATGCACCTATGTAGAATCCAATTTAGATAATCACTTATTGCAGGACCAGGGTCTACAGATGGGACAAACTATGTGTTAGAATGAGATGGGGGTAAAGGAAGAAACAAAAGAAAAAAATCAGGAGGAGGAAGTGGCGAGGGATGTAGAAAACTTAAAAAAACAGAAAGTCTGAAAAGAAGAGTGGATCAGGACCTAATTAGTAACAGGCTTTTATGTTTTACTTCACTTTTTACTTTACTTTTAAATTAGAAATTATATTTTTGGCAGAACAATAGGGCAAATTTGGGTCTCATGTAAAACTTCAGTGGTGTGGCACTCATAGCAGCTTTGAATCTGGATCAGTTTGCTTTAAAGACTAATGAAGAATTCAATAGATAATTTGCTTCTGTTTCCTCCAAAAATTGTCATTGGGGCATTTTATAACTGCAATAATCAGGTACCTTAGGCTATATGACCTGCTAAAATATGAGCATTTCTCTGGAGGATGCAACTCTCAGCCTTTAGCCTCATTCATGTATGTCAAAGCACAAAAGGTGCTGCAAAGTCTCAGCATGTCTCACACCCTGTGGGGCCTAATCACCTGAGTAAACTGCATTTAAGCTTCAGGCTCTGTGTTAAACACATATAAAAAGGAAATTTAGAGCCAAGGCTGAAAGTCTCGTCTAACAATTTAATGTAGAGATTTTTGAGAATTTATGGTTAGAGATGGAGCAGTTGCAACATTTATCTGTACCGTGTAATTGATGTTAGCCTGTGTCTGACCAGCTCTTTCTGAGCAAAATGGGCTAATTTCTGACTCAATGTAAGTGGGCACCGGCCTAGTGTGTACTTTACAGAATTTGGCACAGTAGCTCCCACAAAACTAGAAAAGGAAAGCAGCAGAGGGAAATGTGGAGTAAACTAATAGAATGTTGAAATTTTAAAGCATTAAACATGCCGGTAAGCATTCACTCCAGCTAATTACAGTGAAAGGAGGACTGAAACATGCAGCAAAGGGGGAAGAAAATAATGAAAGAGGGGTTAATGTTGTTGTAGCATGAAGGCTTAGGAACTCATTATTGTTTGCTGTACAATACATGCACGATTTCATGGTCCTATCATGATGGGTGGGACCTGAGAGCCCATGCTATTTTCCCCAGTACTGAGCAGAGACTCCAAATTATTTGCCCTATTTGGAGTCTATTACCATGAAGTAATTGAGCAAATGGTCCCATAACAATGCGGAAACACAAGAATACCTGAAGCAGTGAAATGATTTTCCTTCACCCCTTTTAAGTTTCATCTTTTGTTATAGCTTGTGTGGGTGTAAGTGAGCCTGAGGGTGGACACCTGGGGAAAATGGTAATTAAATGTCCCCAGATGAGAGAGAAACTATCTGGGAGGTGGGTGAGAAGAATAAACTTGTGACTGGTGGAGGAGGTTGAGAGAAGAGTCAGAGGGTTGGTTTCTTTTTAAAGCTGGCTTTCCCCAATCTTCTTTTCTCAGACAACAATAGTAGTACAGCAGTGCATGAAGAAAGTCTTATTGAGCTACAAAGGTAGTCGGCTAAGGCCAGAGAAGGTCTAGAGCATGTCAGATTTTCCTTTTGTTTCACAGCACTATATTTTCCTTTGTATTTCATGACCTGAGAATTAGCTTCTGGTGCTCACTTTTTGGCTTGCTGGTTTGGGGTTTGTCTTTCCTCGGGAGCTGTTTTGAACTGTGGTTACTGACATTTCTTGTATAGTGCCAAGACGTAAATGAATTCTGGCATTTTTTATACTATCTGTGGGCTGTCTGAGAACTTTAACATCCACCAGGTTGCCACCTGTGCTGCCTGATAGTCAACGATAGCCTAAAGCGCATACGAAATCTTTGAAGTAATGTATTGAAGATAGAAGGAAGTGGCTAGTTAGGTAGTCAGAAGTATTTCAGGAACATTTACTGTATTACCTTGGATATTGAGATGTGAAATGAGAACAAGAGTACAGGGCTTGCCTTCACAGTAGGACAGAGGCGGCTCATAAGCTAGACACTAACTTTTAATTTCTCAAACAACAAGTGATCCTCTCAAATTCTTTAAAAGTATATTGCAGATTTCCTTAGTATAGATTTAACTGTACAGTGGTCGGGATCCTGTGTAGTCTATGGCCATAGAATCCATAATTTGCTTCAAAATCTCAGCTTTTATTGCCTCATGAATGCAAAGAGAACCTTAAAACATAGATTTGAAGTAAAGCAATGCAATGGTCATCTTCCTGAGATATGAGCTGCACCATTGATCTCAAAATGTGGTCAATACTAAAAACTAAATATGGCAGTTTAAATGTCATCATGAATTATTTCACTTATGATAATTTTAACTAAAATACTCCCTCTGTGCTCATTCCATAACCCCAAACTGTCCATGATATCTCAGGTATCAGAATTCCCAGCTACTTCTATGATACGGTCAATACAAATGTCTATAGTGCATGAAAATGAGGACAGTACAAGATTTACTCTAATGTAAATAACACAGGACCAGCTGTACTGATTGAGTTATTCACTTTCATATTTATCTCAAGAAAAGCCTCCTTATTTAAATGAAGAAACCATAGAATTACAGCCTGCTTAAAAACACAGTCCTATGCCTCAGACTGCATGGAGCCTTGATAATAGCCATAGAGAAGCCGCATCTGTGGAGGATCAGTAAAACCTTGTTAGGGATGCAGTAGAAATAAACAATTTGAAATGCTAAATCTTGGCCATTATTTGCACTTGGATGAAAGGCCTAGTGTAACAAATACAGGGTTTAATTTCACTTTGAGTAATTTCCCTTTATAAAACCTACCCCGTCTTCCTCCCCTGCTTGGTGAGGCCTCTGGATCTGTGTTAAAGGTATGAGATATGACCTCCATCTCTTTTCTCCAGTTCCTCATATTTTACAGAGGGAAGAAGGGAGGTGAATTATTTAGTGAGATGCAATAACTACACATAATGGAAATTAAGGAAATCAATATTGGGGGTGGGGGGAAAGAATCTGTGAGATCTAAGATTGAGCAATAGCATCCCAAAGATTGGAAGACCCATCACCCTAAAACTGAACTGAACACTAAGACTACAGCTAGACTAGGCAGTACTGCAAAATAAATTGCAGGAAACAATCCTGAATGAAGAGATGGATAAGATTATTACGAGATGTCTGCCATCTCTCAGTCCCAGGCATACAGTATTGTAGAACTCCAGCCATGAAGAAACAAATGTAAGGATCACTGTGGTCAGATCCTCATCTGCAAGGAGTGAGTACCGTGTCACCAGATGAAAGAGGAAAAGGGCATTTCTCATTACTAATGCAACCTGGATGTCCATGTGTATTGCAGAGTCCAGTCCAGCTCCAAGGTTTTGACCTGCTAAATGTTCAGGTTAGATCAGATAGAATCAATGGGCAGATGTTCTTGGTGGAGGGGGCAGTCAGAGATTATGCAGAGTCTTTGAAGTGCTTTCCCCTGCCTGCTGGCCACATCAGCATTTCCTCTGGCTAAGCCTTAAGTCTCCCAACATCCAATCATCAAGTCATGCCTTTTAATGTAATGACGGTGAATATAATTGGATCAGAATAACTAGAAAATAAGTTCAGTACAAAATAAGGAAGGTAGTCTGGTGAGAGGGTCCTTGTTTGAGCTACGTTTGGCCTCCCTTCATTTTTAGTTCCAGTCTCCAACCAATCAGCAGCAAAGGCTTCCAACAGAGAACCCTCTTTTTAAAACTTTGCATCCCAATGTCCAAGGTCTTAAAGGTGCAGAAACTACACATGATCATCACATTTCTTAAAATCTTTGCCACCATGGAGGCAGTCAATAATCTTGGTGCTTATTCCATCAGGAGATTTGGATTCTTAGCCTGGCTCTGCTTAAAATAATACATATGCTTACATATCTTACTAAATTTCGGGTCTCTATGTGTCATCTTAGGAAAGTCACTTAACCGCTCTGATTCAGTTTTCCCAGTGTAACATGGGGATAATAATGATTGCCTGCTTCATAGGAGATTTGCCAAAATTAGTCACTTAATGTAAATTGCCAGACAATTACTAAGTATTATTATTACTAGTAAGCTAGCATGATAATGCTGCAATGAGGGAAACAGAACTTAAAATTTCCCTTCCCCATATACCCAACACAATATATTTTATTGGTCATACAATACACTAGGTTGAATCATAGTAAATACAGTGGGTTTGTCCATAAATTTGGGGAGCCGGTGGTGTGAGGGGAAATGCACATTCATTTGGGAGACATAAATTTCCCAGACATATTTTGAGCCATTTATCCTGTGCCCTCAAGATACTTTGATATTTTTGAATAGTTGAACTGATCCTAACTTGCATGAGATTAAAGAAAATGGGGTTATTAAAGGAAATCCTTTTTGCAAAGAGGAAAAAGAGGTAGATTTAATCAATAAAACTGTATTGGTTATTTTGTGACTAGTAATCTATAAAGTTACACTGCTGTTTACATATCCTGTCCATTTCATCTTCTCTGAGTCACTACTGTCAATTACTTGGTATATTTCTGCTCTGAAGAAATGGGGTACAATAAAATATTTTGATCTCTTGATTATTATGTGTTATTAACATGATGAATTTCATTTTTTTCTTGCACTAGGAAACTCCTCCCCACATACCCAGAGTTAATTCATTAACATTTAGAATTGTGAAATGACAGCACTCCAGTTCTGTCTTTTGTAATTGGTACAATGTTATTTCCAAACAGTGCCTTTTGTATGAAGTATTGTTTCATATAAACTGACAGCCAGATCACTGTAATGCTGCAGTATTAACTTATTTTTTGGCAGGATGACATTTCTTGTAACATGCATGCATTGTATTTATTTTGATTTTATTCTTAACCCAAGTAAAGTGTGGTACTGTTCTTTTATGGGGTGAACAATCAGGCATTTGATTGGAAGTGCTCTTCCTAACAATGCCACCTAAGCGGCAATGTACTGAAAAGGTTCAGTTTTGTGTGTATATATTTGGGTGTGTGTTTTGGTTTGGTTTCTTAATGGCACAAAGTTGGATTTAGGAGGAAATCATAAGATACAGTTAAAAACGGTATTTTTTTAAAATTGATGTAAGAAATTAATGAGTACAGGTGGAAGCTGATTACAATAGCTGATTACAAGCAAGCACAAAGAGAGTATCTAAGCAAATGATAATTGACATTAACAATAGACAAAATGTTTATGTTCCACAATATTGATGTTGTATCCATTACTGCTATTTGGTGGGTTACTTAGCTGACATTTGTGCCAAATTCTGCCACGCTGCTAATGTTGCCAATCACCCCTAGTAGCCTGATTTAACTTGATTATGGGTGTATTAACAGGCTCCTCAGAGCGATTGTGATGGTCGCAATCTACCCTGCCAAAATCAGTGTAGATCTCCTGTTCTGCAGCCGTCTGTTGAGTGCCCTCTGAGCACCAAAGGGGGGGGGGTATCAATAAAGCAAATAGAGACTAATAACTTTCTAGAGAAATTGCTTCTGTCTGAAAAATAAAGGGTTTTATTACAAAAGTTTGACAGAGACCTACTCACAGCTGGATGAGTCATTGATTCAAGTTGTGCTAATGGTCTGAGTAGTACTCCCACAAAGAGCTCGACTAGGGTAGATGCATCTGCTGACTAGGTTTCAAGGGCCAGGTTTTTGAAAGTGCTCAGCTCCTGTTGACCTCAGAGCTGCTGTGTGCTGAGCACTTTTGAAAACCAGGCTACTTTGTTTCGGTGCCTGGATGGGAGCATATAAAAAAAACAGATAGTCCCTGCCCCGTATAGCTTACAGTTGAAGTAAATTAAATTCACAATATAATCTTGAAACTCTGCTTATCTTTCTGGTTTGTGTGATCAAACTAAACCTAAACCTCACAGCTCTCACCAGTGAGAGAGGTTTTAGTAAGCTGATGGAATCTGCTTTTGTGGTACCATGACAAATTTCAATAGGTTTAGATTCAGCCCTGATCTGAATGACTAATAAAAATACTTATCCCACCTCATCCTCAACATTATTTGCTATGAGTAATTATTTAAACCTTTCTTCCTTTGCCTAATTCCATTGTCCAATTAGCATCAATTTTTTGTTTTTGATTCAGTGGAAACAATAATTTTCTAACCAGGCTGTATTTTCCTTCCAAAAATATCCTGAAACATCCTCAGCATTAGTTCTTTGATACACTGCAGTGACCAGACATGCCAAACGCATAAAAAAAATGCAGAAATTGGGCTTGGTTTTGGCTGGCTTGTGAGTTGCTTGTTGGCTAGTTTTTGACTTGTAGCTTGTTGGGCTTGTAGCTTGTTCCTTGTTGTAGCTTGTTGCTTCTTTTTTTTGATCGGCTCCTGCCAAGCAGGGGCAAGGCGAAAGCAGGGGCAAGAGCGGGGAGAGAATCAGGGGTGCAGAGTGGGCCCACCACAGTCTCAGACTGCATGCCGGAGGGATCTAGCCACATAGATTGTTGGGGTTCTTAGGCTTGTTTTGGCCTTGTTTTGAAATGGGATTATCTTGATTTTTAGCTTATTGTGAAAGTCAGGCAGTGACCTGTCTGCATCCACAAATAAGTAACTCGGAGAGCTGAAAGAAAGGTCTTTCTTGCACTGTGGCTAACATCCAGCTACCTTGAATTGGAAATTCCATAAACAGAGATGTAAACATTGCAGTCACACAGAGTGCTATGCTCTCAAGTAATAGGTGTCAACAAAACAGACTCCACTTTAACACTGCAATGGATTACAGTAGCCATCGCCTCACAAACAACGATTGGAAAAATGTGTCCCAGGCTTTAATAATTGTTCATTAAGCTGTCAGCCATTCCTCTTATATAGCCATTAATTTTGTCTTTCTGAAGAAAAAATGATAAAGGCAAAAAGGGGCCACATTAAAGGGTAGCAACAACAGGAGAGAGTGAATATTATTGCTGACCAGATAATTCACAATGAATAATTTGTCTGACAAGTTTAACCTTGATTTCTGTTCACAGGGTCCGTAAGCATGATTTCCTCAGTTTAATATATTTATTTGAAATTAACTGACCAATTTCTTAGGTGCCATTTTTTAAATTTGAGGCTTGAATATGGAAAGACCTCTATGATGATTTGTTATGTCGTAGCCTCTCTCTGGGTAGTATTAGTTAGTCATCACTGGTTCAATAAATCATGTGGTATTCTGTATCACGACTATGCACAAGCACTTCTAGTGCACATATTTGCATCCAGGGATTTAAAATTTGATTTCTATTTAGATGAATGCTAGTGATGCTCAGTTGCATGAGTGTTCAGAGAATATCAACGGAGAAGAGGGTCAAGCGTGGCTGAAACAAATTCATTTAAAATGTGAATGAATATCCGTGGAAGAATTTTTGCAGTGTTGTATTGGTCTGTCTGTCTCTTCATTTAAAAAATATACACTGTAGGTGCCTATCCAGTGCTCTGGGCACCTGTTCCAAAAATTAAAAATCACCTATTAAAGAACTGCACATATCTATCACAACTACAGACTCCTCAATAGCCTTAACAAAGAGGAAAAAAATATGGGCATTACAGCAAGCCTGGAAGGTACATACATCTGGGTTCTGGTTAACTACGCAGGTGAAGCCATTCCCCAAATAGAGGACCCCTCAGATAGAATGACAAGCCAACAGCAGCTCCTCTTTTATACTGAGAGAACTCCAGCTCAAACAACAGTACATATAGTCCATCTGGTCAGAGGACAGCATAATCTAAAGGATAGGATACATTATTAGTTAGTAATTATTAGTTTCTCTCTAGTTGATACCATTAAAAAGCCAATATTTGCTACCAGATACCATACATTTGCCACAACTATTTCCTGTATAAGATGAAATGTGGTATTTCAGATGCTGCTGTGTCACCTCTGATGACAAAAGTCAATTTTTAATTTCCCCAATTTGCTACGTATCTCAAATGTCCAGTTTGAAATTTATCTTATATTTCGGCCTCCTCCCTCCCTTCTTTTAACAAATAAATATGCTTACAGGTGAATTTCTGTTGAGCCACAGTGATACATTGGAGATCTATATCCGTATACAGATATAGCTATTTCCTGGAAATCATAATTCATTTGAGTATCATCTACCTTCTCTGTTTGGGTGAGTACATCTCTGCTTAAAAGATTTGAGAAAACACATCAGCTAAATAAACACAGGATTCAGAACAACTATGGGAAGTTCTGTATGTCAGCCCAAGAACTGGTGGTATCAGGTAGTGGAGCACACATGCTGGGTGACATAGAGCTGGCTATTATTACATAAATGCCAGGAATTCCATGCTGCTTGCATTGATTTTCACCTCAGAGTAACCTGAACATTTAAAATATTAGTAGAGCTAAACACTGCAGTGATTCTGTTGATGCCACAGTTCTGTCAGCTCAAAACAATGGTAAACTCAAGCAAGCATGGGGATTTATATTACAAGCTCAAACCCATATGCACTTTACTGGAAGACATCCATATGATTCTGTGACCTGTTGCCTTCTGTCTCCTCCAAACTGCATTACGGCATCCAACACATTTTACTTGACTGTCTTGTACAGGGGGAAAAAAATTGATCTAACTGCAGCAGGAGAAAAAGCTTGCTGAGCATCATCTGAAACAAGAGAGTGCAGCCCATGGGAACATGATGTATCACATACTTGGAAATGTCTGGAACAATTGGAAAGTGTATGTTATGTTGAAGAGCAAATAGAACATAGACAAGGTGGATACCGTCATCAATCCTTTCCACTGAAATGTTATTACCATTATTTTTTGTTCTCCTTCGCCTGTAGCGTGCAGAGTTTGTGCACTGACTAGTCAGCATTACCAGGCATCAATCCAAAGGTTAGCCAGACTATGCAAACTATCAGTGTTGCACGACAGAGGTGTATAGGGCTTGATGAGTCAGCTGGTCCACTGCCGGGGAGGCTGGTGGTTTAACATTATTTAGATGTCTACTTAGCGGTTTGTCATCTGTTTCTCATAATGTCAGCCAAGGTGTCTGACTGCAGTCAGAGGGGAGTGCGGATGATCTTTACATTTGCCAGCCTGCTTAACGCTGCTAGCCCCTGCTCTCATTTCTCACCTCACACTCCTTTAGTGTAGCTCACTTTAAATTTAAACAAAACATTATTTTATTCTTTTTCTCTTAGTTAAAATATCAGAACTACCAGGAGGGGCGCCATACTCTTAACAACATTGCCTCTATGTCCTGACTACATGTTTACATTAAGCTTTTGAGTTTAGTAGCTGATGGTTTTGATGTAGCATCCCTTCCCTGCATTTCATCTTGATTTTGCAGCCTTAGACTCTGATCCTGAAATCAGATTGCTCTGCTCTGCATGCAACCCCAGTGACATCTTCAGTAGGGCTCTGCTTAGCTGTTAAGAGCTCTCTCTCATGGCTCTTATTGCAGAAGCCCTCCTATCAACAGGCAGAAGGGGCAAGCTTGCCCAATTCCAAACACCCTGTGGCGGGGTTGAAGCTGGAACACAACCTCAAACTTTATCAGGGTCTCATTCTGCTAAAGGATGACTGACAAACAGAGGAGGGAGGATAACAGAAGGGGGAAAGGCCAAATAATGTAGAATGAGTAGAGAGGAAAACAAAACTCAGATGCTGTAGGGAAAAAAAGAAGCAGCGGTAGGGAAAGAGAAAAGTTCTAATAGAAATAAAGCCAATATACTCAGTAAACACAATGGCACCGCCACGTGTGCTAGGGTAGCCTTTGCAGGGTGGTCTGTCCCTAAAATATAGCAAATACTTCCCTTTAGCTAGACAAATATGTGTATGGTTTGTTTTGAAAATTGAATTACCCTTCAATGGGTCCCAGTTAGAGGGGAAAAAGCTAATCTGCACTACACTGACACCCACTTAATGCAGCCCCATAAGCGGCTAACCAAAGTTGGTTACTTAACCAGAGGTGGTATAGAATGGTATATTTGGGGATACTTTGGGGCATAATTTCAAGACAAGTGGTTGCTTGAGATCTGATCCAAAGACTGGTGAAGTTAATACAGACGTTCCCCAGGTTATGCAAACCCGACTTACGGACATCTGTACTTACGGAAAAAGTTCTGTAAGCTTTTTGTGTGTGTGTGTGTGTAATTGTCAGGTATACGTTCCCAATTTAAGCGAAATTCAATTTATGCAAGGCATTCCGGAACAGAATGCTTGCGTAAATTGGGGAGCGTCTGTAGACTCCGATTGACTTCAATGGGCTTTGGATCAGGCCCTTATGAAGATGATCTGTATCGTATAGGTCTTCTGCAAATACAAAATGAAGTTTGAAAAACCTCAATGTCCATAAATATTTACTATACCTAATGACTGTGTTACTGCTATCAGCTAATTTGTGAGGATTATTTATTATTTGCATTATAAGGGAACCTAAAGGCCACCATTTATCTCGGGTGTCCATTGTGTGTTGTACATACACCTAGCAAGAGAGAATACTTGTAGATGGCACTATTGCACACAAGACATATAAAAGGTGGGAGGGGAAACAGATGCAAAAAGAGGTGAGGTGACTGTGCTAAAGGTCAAACAACATATTAGGGGGATTAGAAACCAGGAGGTAAGATCAGAGTAGAAGCAGAATTAGAGCCCAGGTTTCTCGACTCACAATCCAGTGTCCTCTCCATTACACCACACTGCCTCCCCTGACTGGAGGACAATTTGTGCACAACAGGTGGGAATTTATAAAATATATTCATATTCAGCATCTTTTTCTGTTCACAAACTGACCACGGGCAGAGTGTGACTTTTCTCAGATCTATTCAAATTGAAGTTATTTGTCAAATGACTTTTCTGAATATTTCTTGGTCTTAAGTTTGTTTCTGAGCAGTTAATGGTGAGTATTCGATAGCCCTGCTGTGCTGGCTGTTCTGATTGGCCACACAGGTCACATGGTACATTTCTGTTCCCTGGCCAATAGCTATCTGGTTAGTTAAAAACAGCGATAAATGGGGTGTTCAGAAGCATCTATTTTGTTCTGTGTGGAACTAGAAGGGCAGATATGCCTAGAGAGGCTGTTCCTACAGTAATTTCAGCTGGAAACAGAAGTACTGCAAATCTTATCATGTTCTTGTGTGATTTCCAGATCAATTTTGCAGACTTGAGGATTGGATAAGCTTTGGGGAAGCTTATCTGAATCAAACCAGAACTCTGAACCTTTCAAAGGGTGCCCATCACTAATTCAGAATGGATTTGTTTTTCAATGACTACAGTCTCAGTCAATGTCAGTTGCTTTGTGACCTGGCAAAGATAGTGACATAGACTAATGTTCTCTTACACCTATTGTACCAGGTAAAATCTCAATAATATGGCTCACTTGTAAGCCCCTTCACATTAAAGGCACACCAAATCTGACTCATACTCAGTAGTATGCAGTGCTGTTGTAACTGTGTTGGTCTCAGGATATTAGAGATACAAGGTGAGTGAGGTAAAATCTTTTATTGGTCCAGCTTCTGTTGGTGAGAGAGACAAGCTTTTTGAGCTTACACAAGAAGAAGAACTCTGTTAAGCTCTAAAGTTTGTCTTTCTCACCAACAGAAATTGGTCCAATAAAAGATGTTAGCTCGCCCACCTTGTCTTTCCTACACAGTAGTGACAGTAGTCAATGTAGGGCAGTACTACAAGGTGTTAACTTACATTTCCTCCTTTGGTCTTTGTGGTGTGTCTCAAGTGAAAATTTAAAGATCCATAGTGATTTTAAGAAAGTATGGTAAGGAGTAACCATAAGTAGGGGCATTGCCAGCAGATCGAGGAACGTGATCGTTCTCCTTTATTCAACATTGGTGAGGCCTCATCTGGAATACTGTGTCCAGTTTTGGGCCCCACACTACAAGAAGCAACAGAGGGTCCTGTGGCACCTTTGAGACTAACAGAAGTATTGGGAGCATAAGCTTTCTTGGGTAAGAACCTCACTTCTTCAGATGCATCTCAAAGGTGCCACAGGACCCTCTGTTGCTTTTTACAGATTCAGACTAACACGGCTACCCCTCTGATACTTGACACTACAAGAAGGATGTGGAAAAATTGGAAAGAGTCCAGCAGAGGGCAACAAAAATGATTAGGGGTCTGGAGCACATAACTTATGAGGAGAGGCTGAGGGAACTGGGATTGTTTAGTCTCCAGAAGAGAAGAATGAGGGGGGATTTGATTGCAACCTTCAACTACCTGAAGGGGGTTCCAAAGAGGATGGAGCTCGGCTGTTCTCCGTGGTGGCAGATGACAGAACAAGGAGCAATGGTCTCAAGTTGCAGTGGGGGAGGTCCAGGTTGATATTAGGAAACACTATTTCACTAGGAGGATGGTGAAGCACTGGAATGCATTACCTAGGGAGGTGGTGGAGTCTCCTTCCTTGGAGGTTTTTAAGGCCCGGCTTGACAAAGCCCTAGCTGGGATGATTTAGTTGGGGATTGGTCCTGCTTTGAGCAGGGGGTTGGACTAGATGACCTCCTGAGGTCCCTTCCAACCCTGATATGCTATGATTCTATGATTCTCTTGTATGTACTTAAAAATACATGTGTGAATTTTTATATGTATAACTCAGCAAGAAGCCAAAGCTGCTTCCCTAAATAAAGAAGAATCTTAACAGCTTTAGCTGACTACAAAATGTCTGACACATAGACATGCACAGTCACTTACATCATCATCCTACTCAGCAGCTATTATAAATACATTTGAAATTCCTGTAGTATGAAAGATGCAATCCAAAATCAAAATCTATTCTAGTTCTATATCAACAGAGGGTCCTGTGGCACCTTTGAGACTAACAGAAGTATTGGGAGCATAAGCTTTCGTGGGTAAGAACCTCACTTCTTCAGATGCAAGTGAAGAAGTGAGGTTCTTACCCACGAAAGCTTATGCTCCCAATACTTCTGTTAGTCTCAAAGGTGCCACAGGACCCTCTGTTGCTTTTTACAGATTCAGACTAACACGGCTCCCCTCTGATACTAGTTCTGTATCGTTAGCACTATCATTAAGGAGAGTTATCAAAATGACGTGCTGGGGGAAATGACATACGTATACTGTAAAGGCACAAATTATTTTCTAACTGCCAAGATGACACAAGATCAGAATTTAGCAACATATATACAGAGGAAAAAAATGAGTAATGAGTCACGTGCATTTTAGTGATCAAGTCCAAAGTATCTACAAAGATTAAGGATAGGTTTATAGTGTTTCCAGTGGGATCCTGTAGGGATCCGTTCCTAACCCAATGCTATTTCACATTTTTATCAATGACTGGAAGAAATCATAAAATTGTCACTGATAAAGTTTCCAGATGACATAAAAATTGGGAGAGTGGTAAATAATGAAGGGGACAGTTCACTGATTTAGAGTGATCTCAATAGTTTGGTAAACTGGGCACAAGCAAACAGTATGTGTTTTAATATGGGTAAATGCAAAAGTATACATTTAGGAACAAAGACTGTAGACCATAATCACAGGATGGGGGACTGTTTCCTGGGAAGCAGTGGTTCTCAAAAAGATTTGGGGGTCATGGTGCATAATCAGCTGAACATGAGCTCCCAGTGCGACACTGTGGCCAAAAGAGCCAATGGGATCCTGGGATGCATAAACAGGGGAGTTTTGAGTAGCAGTGGAGAGTTCATTTTACTTCTGGTTTTGGCACTGGCACTGCTGCTGCTGGAATCTTGTGGCCAGTTCTGGTGCTTGCACAGGGAGGTGAAGAAGAGTAAAAGCCACCCTTCTATCTTTGCATGAGCTACCCAAACCTTGAGTCCGGGTGTGAAAAAAGTGGGTGCTGCAGCCTCCTTACTCTCCCCTTCCCTCCACCCCCCGAAGATTAAGGGATGACTCAAGGAGCTCAATCTATTTAGCTTAACAAAGAGGCAGTTAAGGGCTGATTTGATTATGGTCTCTAAGTAACTACCTAGGGAACACATATTTAATAATGGACTCTTCAATCTAGCAGAGAAAGGTTTAACATGATCCAATGGCTGGAAGTTGAAGCTAGACAAATTCAGACTGGCAATAAGGCATAATTTGTTTTTAATGGTGAGAGTAATTAGCCATTGGAACAAGGTTTAGGGTGGATTCTCTATCACTGACCATTTTTAAAACAAGATTGGATGGTTTTCTAACAGCTATGTTCTAGGAATTATTTTGGGGAAGCTCTATGGCCTGTGTAATAGAGGAGCTCAGACTAGATTATCACAGTGGTCCATTCTGTCCTTGGGATCTATGAATCTAAGTGGCATCCAAATTTTGCACTGCCTCATTCAGTGGGAATACACCAGTTGCATGGTAAGGGGTCCCAAGTGGCTGTGGAGCAGGGAGGAAAATTTGCATCATACTCTATTAGTAGATCTGTACGAATAGATCTTTTGTGTGCAATCATGTTTTCAGTCTTCCATAATACAGTTTTCTTTGTAAATGTCAGCTTATTAGCGTAGTGCTTTAATTCTTCATTCTCTCCATTATTTGTATGTTTCTTAGATAGAAGTCATTAGCATATGTAAATACTCCCTTTCTATAGTGTTTGGCAGAATAGGCTTATTGTGTTGAGCTAATTTGTAATCTAAATAACCCTAAATGTTAAAAAAGAAATCAGTATATGTATAGGGAAGTAATATACAGCAAACATTTTGTGCATAGTTTAAAATGAGATATCTGCTGCTTGTCTATTTTTAGATAGCTATTAAAAATATTTACTTTATTAGGTAATTGATTGTAGGAATCCTGTTCACCCATCCAAAGAATAATATTTAAATTGCATGCTATTTGTCAGGAATTAAATGACTTCCATATTGTGAGATAAATTATTGTTTGGCAGCTGAAGAAGATACTTAACAAGTCAACGTTTGGCAATGGTTAACACAGCTACCACAGATATCTCCTATTCTAAATAGACTGAGAAATTGTGGTAAAATACTACTGTGTGCTGGATTCTACTATGGTAGAAGGGTTCCTTTTCAAATTGATGGGGTTATATCATGTCTTATTAAAATAACTGATGATTTGGTATGGCAGCTCAGGTACATAATAACAGAAAAACAAATATAGTCACTAGTTTTCCTTAGAATATCAACTCAAACGTAAAGTTATATTCAAAAAGCTTGCTACTTACAAGCTACTTGATGTGGCGGGACTGTGGTCTTGTGGTTTGAAGTGGCAACTGTTCCGATTCAAAACTCCAGCTCTGTCACAGTCTTGCTCTGTGACTTTAGCTAAGTCATGTGATCTCCCTGTGATGCAGTTTACTGATCTGAAAAATGGGCATAATAATATTATCCTACCTTACAAAGATGTTGTAAAATTAGTTAATTGATGTTTGTACTGAAGTGCTTTGAGATCCCCAGATAAAGCATGCTCTATAATTACTACCATTACAAGCAAAGTATGGCTTCTGTCTGTCTGACTTTCAAGTATTCTTGCAGATCAAATTTTCCTTTGATAACATCCTTATAAAAACAAAACCTATTCTTAGGCTTGGAACAATCAGATTTTTATCAGCAAACATTGATTTCCCTGTACACACAAAAACCGACAAAAAATATTTCCATCCATAATCTAAATTTCACATAGGCAAAGTAAGAAAAATGCTTCTTGAGAACTTATTTGAGTTTGATTGAAAGATATTTAATTTGTATATTTTGACATGGGAGATTGGCAATTTGTGTTTTAATAGTTATGCAACTTTAACTTTTTGTCTCTCTTTGTCTATTGTCATTAAATAATTATTGTCTGAACCACCCATCATTTCCCAACAGTGAAAATTTAAATTGATAAAAATAAAAAAACTTAAAACCTATAATGTTGCCCAACTTTGAAACTTAAATGATTACAGAATTTTAAAAGTGTTTAAAAATAAACATTGATATTATCCATCAAAATTATAAAAAATAAAAATTGAATTATGCTAACCTACATCTCTTTATGAAAAAGAAAGAAAGATCTCTTCTGTAACTATGCATTAATTTGCCCTTGTGAAAAATATTGCCTTCTGAAGGGTCTTTCTTATAATCCAGACATAAACACACCCTGAGACCACTTAGCTGTTAACATCAATGATTTAGAGGCATTTCTTCTGTAATTTGTATACTTTTGTGAAAGTTAACTGCTTGTCAAGATTATTATTCATCTAAATTTGCTCAGCTAAAAGAAAAGCTGACCACACAATTTTTCTCTTAAAACTGTGGTTGTGTGATTGTAATTCCAGCTCCACCCACTCTCCACATACATTTTGAGATGTGGAAAACAAGCAGTACATATTTCTAACCATCTGCCATGCATATTTGTAAACATTTGTTTAATGCATGAAATCTTTTTCATGATGTACTATATGCAGTATTCCTAGGTTGTAAATTTTCAAAGAACACATCATGTTTCAAAAGTCTAATCCATAAGGCCCCTTACAATATTTTGCATTAACCTTTAATTCATCCATTGTTATGTCATTGCACAATCCTTTCTGATAGTTTCAAAGAGAAAGCAAGGGTTTTTTAAAAAAAAATCACTTCCAGGTATTCCATGAATCTTCCCCTTTCTCAGATTGCAATACCCACTACAAAATTCCCCTACAAAAGTTATCCTGCGTGGGCTGAAGGACCATTCCAGTGGGTGAGTAGCAAATGGTAGTCAATCATAACTGAAATAGGAAAGTACCATATTCTGATATTTGTAAGTATCTCTATAGTGTCCAGTCTATTTGTCAACTTTCCAGTTTTAAGGCTTGGAAAGTGTAAAAAAAAAAAAGAGTAAATTACATTCTGGTCTCATTAATCCCAAGAAAGGGAACAAATCATTACCACAGTCACTAGCAATCTCTTTCTCTAAATCAATAGGCCTGTGCTTGATCTTTTTCCTCCTTCACTTGTGCACTTTCTTTCTATACTTTGAGTTGCCATGACTCAGGGCCAGTTTTTTCAGTAGATTCTTCTCTGTTTCTATCCCCTAAAGACTTTCCCCCTGTCCAGGGCCGGCTATAGCTTTTTTGCCACCCCAAGCGGAGAAGAGAAAAAAAAAAAAAAGACACGATCGGCGGCACTTCGGCAGCTGCTCTACCGCGCGCTTCATTTTTCGGCGGCAATTCGGCGGCCGGTCCTTCCCTCCGAGAGGGACTGAGGGACTTGCTGCCGAAGACCCCCGGACGTGCCACCCCCTTCCATGGGCCACCCCAAGCACTAGCTTGCTGCTCTGGTGCCTGGAGCCAGCCCTGCCCCTGTCCTTCTCTTCTTTTCCCTCCCTATGCTGTCCCTGTGTAACCTCATCCACTCACATGACTTTAGCTACCATCTCTATGTCTCTGAGCTGATGACTATCTGATTTACTTTTCCATGTCTGCTTGTGTGTCCAGCAGTCCCCTCATGCATTTCTGCTTCTCTCTCTGACATTTCAGCTAGGATGCTCCATTACCAACTCAAATTGAACAAGTTAAAACAAAACTCCTTATCTTCTGTGCAAAATCCTACCTGCCCCTTTCCTATCCTATCACTTTAGATACTTAAACAGTCCTCCTGGTCATCCTAGTTCACAAACATGGTATTATTCTTGACTCTTCTTCTCTGACTACATCCAAGCTGTTACCATATACTATCACTTATTCAGCATCTATATAGCATCTCTAAAATCTCTGCCTTGTGGGGCTACAATCCTTGTCCAGGCTTTGCAGTAGTCAAGAGGGGATATCACAACTTCTGCTGCCATAAAGATTATCTTGCTTGACCCCTATATGGATCATGTTACTTATGACTGCTGATCTTCCAGGCTCTGTACAGCTCCCCTCCAGCTTAACCCTCTGCTTCCATCTCCTCCCATACTTCCTTTCTCCCCTACACTTCACCAATGAATCCCACTCCACCACTCCTTTTGACTTCTCTTCCTCCCATTTTCATTTCTGCCCTATCCACTGAGAATGGCATTCCTGTCTCAGTGTGGTCAGCCCCCTCTATCCTCTCTCAACTCCCTCCTTAACATTTATTTCTCACTAGAATCCCACAGACACTAATCTGGTTTATTAAGAATCCTATCACGCATCTGTTTTTTAAACAAGACTCTAAAATAGATGCGAACATTCCTATCTTGGTTTCCCAGGAGATCTGATTTGTGTTTTGGCCAATTTAGACTGTTAGTTCTTTGGGGCAGGGACCATACATATATCTTCTGTCTTGTATAGCACTAAGCACATTGTCACTGCTTGACAAACAATAATTATCTATTGTTGATTTTTGAAGCATATAAGTTGTGTACAATAGTTTTAAACTGCCCTGGAGTATTAAATGCACAGTAGGATTACTCTTGAAAGAACAATATATTGGGTTCAAAAAGGTTAGTAAAAATAGGTTGAAGGCATTCATTGTGATCTAGATAGGTTATGAACTAGAAATCACACTATGAGCAAGATGTCATCTTGTAAGTAAGAAAAGCCAGTACATTTACATGTCATCATCTTTAGCTTTAGCTCTAACAGTGAACCTTATTGCACATTTAAATCAATGGAATCAATCTCCATACTTTTTAATGGGAATTTCTTTTTTAAAAATTCTGAATCAAGTAGCATTTTGAACATGATTTTTTGGATTGAATACCAGCATTTCACTTGATCATTACAAAAGTTTGACCTTAGTCAGAATATAGAGATTGAGCAATTGTTAAAGCAGTGTGTTGTTTGAACAGTTAATATTATATTCATCCTATAAAAATCCTAGATCTCTCACACAAGTAAGGTTGCATAAGCCAAGAAATACATATCCCACCACTTTTATGATTTTGGAAACCATTAAATAGCAAAAAAGAAAAAATATATATTTGAAATGCAGCCAACTAGTCAAGAAAAGGGGACTCTGTTTCTTTAAGCTAGAGAGAAAAATAAAACCCAATCATTCCAAATGTATTGCTTTAGTCATCTGGTTTCATTCTATTAATGACCTTTAACATCTGCAAAAATATTGTGAGAAGCTAATTTTGTTTGTACTGAGGTGGTGCAGAACAGTTTCTGGCTGTCAGTCTAGGATGTGCTATAAAATAAAATTGTCTTTCTGGGAGTCTGACAAAAACCTACTGTACAGGTCCAGTTTATTTACAACAGCCTAACATGAAAAGAAAACAGAATTTTACAACATGCCAACATTCGAAAAATGAGTAGTATTTACACATTTATATAAATTTTAGTAATAGGGTTTCAAGATAGGCATCAAGATTAAGAGGTCTATTTTTTATTTGTGGTATTCCAGAAAAATTTTAACAAGCAAAGAATATTTCGTAGCAAATATTTCTTTCTCTTAGACTGTGAGAAAGCATCCTTTAACCCATTACACAGCTTTTCAACAACGACCTCTTTAAAAACTGAAATGTCATCCAATTTCAACAAGCCTTTAATTAAATGGAAATTCATGCAGAGATGGATGTATTATCTCCTCCTATTGCACTGGGCGGAGGGGCAGATCATTACTGTAAGGGATGGACACTCTTATGTTGGGGGCAGTGTGGAGTCACACCACCATAGGAGGAACTTTTGCCTCAGAGACACATCTCTCTCCTGCTTCCTTGGCACAACCCAGAGAGGACATAAAGGCTGCACCATCTTTTACAATAGGCAGCCTTGCTCACCTATGCATCTTGGCTCAGTTCAGGGTGAGAGAATGCCATGGCTCCTCTTCCTTTGGAGCATACAGAGGTACCAGGACTCATACTCCTCTGAGCATAGGAAACTGCATTATGGCTGGTACTTAAGTGAGCTCCACACACGGGGGATGGGAGTAACTTTCAGTCTCTTGGGTTGGTGACCATGAGAAATCTCAAGAGTAATCCAGTCTCCCATATCAGACATTTTGACATTGTTGAAAGCAAGGAGCACCACCTTCTTAATATGATAGAACCACTCTTTTATATGGTGAGGGAAGAGAAAATCTAAAGATGGATCCTCCAGTCAGGCTAGAAATGTTTTAGCTTTACTAAAAAAGCAATGGCAAGACTCCCCCAAAATGACACACACTGTGCATTGTGAATACAATCTGATAATGTTTCTGAACATTACATCCTGCTTCATACTAGGCCTGATGCTGTTCAGCATGTTCATCAGTGATCTTGAAGTAAATATAAAATCACTGCTGATACAATTGTCAGATGACACAGAGATTGGCGGACTGGTAAATAATGATGAAGATGGGGCAGACATACAGAGCAATCTGAATTACTTGGTAAACTGGGCCCATTCAAACAAAATGTGTCTTAACAAAGCCAAATGCATTCATACATCTAAGAACAAGAAATGCACGCCATACCTACAGAATGGAGGACTGTATCATGGAAAGCAGTGACACTGAAAAGTGTTTAGAGGTCATAGTGGACAAGCAACTGGACACGAGCTTCCAGTAAATGGTGTGCAAAAAGGGATAATGTGATCCTTGGAATTATAAATGGGAGTAGGAATAGGAGGGAGGTGATTTTATTTCTATATATGGCATTGGTGAGACTGTTACTGCACGTTTGTGCACCAGTGTCCACATTTTCAAAAGGCATTTGAAAAATTGGAGAAGATGCTGAAAAGAATCATAAACATGATTGAAGAGCTGGAAAAAATGCCCTAGAATGAGACATTTAAAGAGCTCAATCTGTTTATCTTATCAAAAAGAAGACAGAGGAGACTTAATTACAGAGTATAGGTACCTTCATGGGGAGAAAATACCTGGGACTAAAGGACTGTCTAATCTAATAGAGAAAGGCATAACAATAACCAACGGCTGGAAGTGGAAGCCGGAAAAATTCAAATTAGAAATAAAAAACAATTTTTAAACAGTGAGAGTAATTAACCACTGGAACAAATTACCAGTCCAAAGAAAACTCTCATATAGGTCTCTGGAAATCTTTCACAAGTGTGTATGTGTAAGTAATCGAAAGTGACTTTCTGCACTGTGGCCAGTGATAGAGACCGAATCCTAAATTAGACTTGCTGTGTATCTAATCCAGTATGGCAATTCTATCTATCTAATCTAAGGTTTTTGTAGAAAACATAGAAGTATGTGTTCTGACTAACATGGTCGGGGTTCTTTAGCTTATGCAGCTTTCATAACTGCCAAGACACTATTTTTATGCAAGTTGTTCTCATATTACAAAATAACTAGTTTTTCTTCAGATTGCTGGTTCAGAACTTGAGCGCTTAAAGCAATTTTAAAAAACCTACAACCTCTTTTTAAATCCTGAACCACAGTCTGCCAAACCTATACTTGCTTTGCAAATTATCCCCTTTGAAGATTCCCTCCTTGGACCTCATGGAGTCTCCCATGACTAAATATGGAACAATGGTGTAAATCAGTCAGTGAGTAGGCTGATGAAGACAGTGAGTAGGATTACATATGCATCGTGTAACCTCTGTCATTGGTTTAGGTAGTTCAGATTCATCCAGACTGAGGCACTCAGGTACTATGTTGTTAAAATATAGATAGATGGGTAGAACTGGCCACAAATGACACCCCAATGGGGAGTCTTTCTGCTAAAGTAGTAATTTCCCTAGTGTCAGAAGCCACACCCCCAGCAGCATGATTAATGTGTAAATATGGGTTGCATACAGTGCTATTCAAATGTCAAAGCAGAGCACAGTGATGATTGCACAGGACTGTAGATTCTTTGTGCACTAGGCTGAGATTTTTGTTGTCATACATTGTCCGTAGCCTGCTGCAGTGATTCCACATTCCAAGGCACATACAGAAAACAGGAAAGAAGACATTATGCAGGGGAAAACCACAGCTTGGAGAAAATTGCATTCTCTGAATGTTTAAAGAGAGAAATAATTCAAGCAGAGTATAAAGAAATAATCTTGTGTTGCCCTCAAACCCCTGGACTAAGTCCCATATTTGTATCATATAATTTCATTAGTTTAGGCAATTATTTATTGCAACATCAGTGTTTGGGCCACTAATGTTGAATATTATAGTATTTATAATAAGGCAGTGGGAAGAACCATGAGAGAGGAGAAGGAATCACTATTTCTTTGGAGAGACTTCTTATCTTATCCTACTAAGCATATATCCAGAGATTCAACATTGTACATATAAAAATCTATCATAAATTATGTTTACCATTTGACACATGATGCTCCTGTCCCAAGTATTGTATGTTAATATCAAGCCACCAGTAGGTCACTGGGCAACTAGGCTGGTCTTTAGCATGGTCATTACAGCTCCCTTTTCTCTCCCTGCAGCAATCTCCAGTAGTTTCTCCTCTGAAGACTCCAAGCAGCAGCAAATATATTGAGTTGTTAATTGTCAGTCAGGGCTCAGCTTGCTTTCTTTACCATGGACTTGCGTGCTTGCTGGTCTTAAATCAGAGAGCATGTGCTGAGCCCTGATCAAAACTCTCATTATGCCTGAGAGACCAGGTGGCCTGAGCCACTGGCATGATGAACCTTCCCATAAATGAACATACATTCTCCCCTCCTGTGTAGGAAGAGAATTAGAAAGAATCTCAACTGTCCTTTGGGATATAGGGAAAGACAAGATATCCCCTGGCTCAGCTTCCTCTCTGCTCGAATACAGGAAAGGGACAGGGGCCCCTCTTGCTTTCAGCCAACAGAAGACTATAATGTGGTGCCAGTCAAATAGGACAGGGATAGAGACTCCCACTGGCTACTCTCAACCTTCCACACCAACGTTTGTGCATGTGAAGAGGAGACAGTGAGGTTTTTCTGGGGAGTGGGTAGAAGGAGAGACATAGAACTGAAGGGAGAAAATGGAGGATAGTGGGAAAGAACAAAATGCAGATTAAGAGAGAAGGAACAATGAAAGAAAAATTAGACTGATTGAAAACATATTGAAAAATACAGGAACATAAATAGAGAAGGACGGAGAGGGAAGTATTTTTAAGGAAAAGGGAAAAGAGAAAGAAAAACACAAACAGGCATTCAAATTTATTTTAGTAAGTAATAAAATTTGCATTTTCTATAATAAGAGTTAAGAACTGAGAAATATATTTGGAGCAGCCCTCAAAATTGTACCACAACACTGCTCAGTTTTCCAGATGAGATAAGCCGTGTGTAAAACATATCTAGACATACTATTCGTGTGCACACACAGTTTTAATAAATTTAATTTTGGTGATGGGTTTGGATGCTGAAACCACCAGCAGGTTAATTAATTATTTACAGAACTAGCCAGTAGCAAGCACCCCAGTGGGCCTATGTTTACAGGGCATGCACAGGACAGATACCTTCAGTACATTGGAGGATCTCAAGAATTCTCTAGGCAGCACACAGATGATAAGATTTTTAGTAGAAGGAAAAAGGGGCAAGACAGAGAACCAGCACTTTGATGTGCAATTGTAAAATACATGGTTGGCAGTAACAGTTTAGATATTTACAGGCTGTTTTATGAGGAAGTCTCTTCTTTTAGTCTTGTAAGGAGCTAATTTTTCCAGTAATATCCAGGAGGTGAGGTTCTTTTAAGAGTAAGAGGCTTTCTTCTTTGTCTTTCTGAGCATTAACCCAGTTACTCGGGCCAAAAAAAAGAGTATGTGCCAAAATTAAAAGTAATCCCCTATGGAAATATTATTGCATGGTGTTTTTCACCATCTGGAACATCTAATACTGGACTGTGGCAGTGGAGATGTTCCAGGTGAATGGAAAAATAAAAAGGGTCAGTTCTACTCAGGTGATTTATTTATCCCAAAGCACAGGCATTAAAATGATAAAACATTTGTTAAAATTTAGAACAAAAAATGAATTCTAAATACAGCTTTGTGAGAGAGTCCTTATCTGTTACCAGAGACAAAAACCTTCTCTGGGCTCCCAGCACCTTTGCAAGCTCCCATGACTTATCATGGCCTTCCACAGATGAACCCTTTCCTCCAGCTCTCCCTCTTAACAAACCCATGTGAGGGTGAAATAAAGAGTCTGCCTGGACTTACAGAAATCAGCCACAGCTGTGTTTACTGTCAGCTACAACGCAGCCTTCCTCCAAAGAACTCTCATACAGTCTCTGGAAATCTTTCACAAGTGCATATGTGTAAGTAATCGAAAGTGACTTTCTGCACTGTGGCCAGGGATAGAGACCGAACGCTATATTAGACTTGCTGTGGGTCTAATCCAGTATGGCAATTCTATCTATCTAATCTAAGGTTTTTGTAGGGTGCCTATCAATATAGGGTTTCTAAGGGTTCAAAGCCCATCAAAGTTGATGGAAGGACTCCCGTTGACTTCAGTTGCATTGGAACAGGCCCTAAGCCCCTGAAAGCAATTTAAGGCAGCACTCCTTCGAAGAAGCAACAAGGTCCTTTAATAGCCCAATAACCTGTTAGTAATTGATGATACCCTTATTTTAAAAAAGAGAAAATCTGAGCAAGAGCGGAAAGGTTCTTTGCGTGATCACACGGCCTAAGGGCCACATTCCTTGAACTTGGATGTTTCCAAGGTGTTGAGATCCCTCTTGTTTAAATATACTCTAACATCATCGAAATATTGTTAATAACTCTCTATATTTCTCTCAGCAATATGGGATTTTTAAAATAATGTTTCTTTCTCTATCCTGCCCCAGACGCAAAGTTTAAAAAATGCAGGATATTATAAATGTTCCTTTCTGATGTGTAAATTTCGTGTAGCAGATAATTAGTTGAATACTATCTATTACAGTATTGACTGAGTTTTGATTTGTGAATTCTTTACAATATTGATTACAATGCTTTGACATCATGTTCTTTTATCTTAATCAGGTGCAGCACCTGGCATCACTTTCTCACTTAACTGCTATCATATTAGCTGCTAGTTCTGCTTACTAAGTTCACTTGGATGTTCCTACATAAATCTTGTCCTTTAAGGTTGCATTGTAGTTCCTTCCAAAACAAAGCATTATAAATAAGAAAATTTAAAATAACCTTTTGAATCTGATTGGAACGCCTCTCTATTTGAAGTGGTGATTATTTATTTACTTATTTATGTTTCCATTAAGGACAGTTGTTGCCTTTTCCACAAAAACATATTGGGTTCTTTGAATAATTCTCATATATTGCAGACAATGGCTCCAGGCTTGCAATGTGGTCTCAGGGATAACTTGTACAGGCACAGAGGTCTGTGTTAGTGAATCATATTTCAGGATAAGGTGTAATGGGAGTAAGACTGCATTTCTCGAGAAGTAGCATGAAGACTATTTTCTGTAAAGCCAGGTGGTTATGTTACCATGAAACCAACTGTATAGACCTTGGAGGGAGCCATAAACTCCACTACAAAAGGTTTGAAATTGTTTTTCTGGACCTACAAACATTTAATATCTCTGGACCTGTGAGGCTGGAACCAAGTCCTACTAGAAAGCAATGTAGTGCAGACAGAGATCCATCTTCATGGCATTTTTAGGTACAAAAAAGCTATTACTGGTCCACCTTAGGTAGTTGGAAGGGGGAAATTTCTATATTTGGTAAGAGGAGGAAATGTTTTTGTCTAAGGTCGTGGTGTTTTTAAAAAACAAAAACAAAAACAAAAACCCAGCAGCTCTTTGCTCAGTGGGTTGGCATGTTGGAATAAGGCACAGGAGATGGATTAGTGGACAGAACGTAGCTGATGTACCGAAAGGTGCACCGATAGCAAATCCACACTTCTATGTGTGGTGGGGGTGTGTGCAAAACTCAACTCACCATTAACAATAGAGCAATGACCTCTGTGTGTATAGATCAATAGATATAAATATATAAATGCATGTAAATATGTGACCATGGATCATTACAGATTAGTGCCTGTCTAATGGAAAGAACTCCTCTATCCTGGAAAGATTTTCTGCAATGAGCTCAAGGACAATCTTTGCCTTGCCGAGGGGATAGCATATGATTTTGGGGTTTTGTGTGACATTCCTCTACTGGGTGGGATGGATTCAAGCTTACTCCTGTGTTCTCACAAATGGCTGAGCCATTCTTTGAACTCACCCCATAGAAGTATGTGTTCTGGGAGCTGAAGATGAGTTCTAGTCCCATTGTAACCTGTATCCAGTTAGTGATTACTATGGTGTGGTGTATGTATGCTTTCAGCCATTGATTGCTGCAGATTGATACGTAGCTGTCGGGTTGAGTGAATCCTAGATGTAAAGTTGTGTCATGTGAATCCTAGATGTAAAGTTTTTCCTGTATCTGTAATTTTCTTTTATTTTCCTAAGATTACTTTAATGGGTAGATGATATGAAAATAATGCTCTGCATTGCTATGGTGCCTTCTCTCTGAGGATCTCAAAGAACTTAGATATACTTGAGAAAACACCCCCATAAGGTGAATAAATATTATCATAATTTTACAATGATACTTGTAAAGTTAAGTAATTTGGTCAAGCTCTCATAGGAAATCTGTGGCAGAGCAAGGAACCAGATCCCTTGACTCCTAGGCCTGTGCTTTAAATCAGAAGACCATATTTTCTCTCAAATATAAGTTAGTAGTGAGTACAAATAGACTTGAATATTTTGAAGCTCCTACCTAGAATCTGATCGGGATCTGAATTTCAACTAAATTATGACCGGGGGTTCAGAGCTAGTATTCCATTATGGACCCTTTTCTAACAGTGGTCAAAAGTGATGGCTGTTCAGGCACCTGTGTGAAATGAATGTATGGTAGTATTCAAATTCCCAGTGGACAGATGCTCATTTCACATTAACCACCATTAAAAATGGCACTCCCCCGCAGCTGTATCAGCAGCCTTGTAAGAAAGGTCAAAGATATAAAAACATGGAGGTTATACTGCTCTCAGTTCTCTAGGGAAGGTAATGTTGGTGGTACAGTCTGGAAAATCAATGTGCTGACATTACATCTTTTGTACTTATGTGAACATGACTTCAGGTCAATATAAAAGGGACTTCATTTTCAGAACATGCAGAGCACCTGCTCTCTGAAAACCAAGATTTTTAAGGTGTCTCAAGTTGGGCACCCAAAACTTGAGGGTCCCAAAATCATTATCACTTTTTGAAACTTAGCCTCAATCTTGGAGGCCATTTAATTTCAAGACCACTGACCTGCATATATTTTTTTAAAATGTGAAATGTATTGTAGTACAATATTAAACTAATTAGATGGTTTAATGATCGATCTAGCAGAGAGACAGATTGTCAAGCAAAACTTAATTGTTCAGTGACTAGCTTACAAAAGCTTTGGGATATAAGAGTGTCAGAAGGTAGCAGGTCCTCTCAAGGGGTCAGGGGCTCAGCCTACAGGCTCCACCAGGCGGAATAAGGCAACTCAGGTTCACCTGGGACTAATTAATTCACTAAGTATCTGGGAGGCATTTAATTAGGCAGGGGAGCACCAGGACATGATAAAAGGAAGTTACTCCCAGTGGTGCTAGCTAGGGGAACAGAGGCTTTGGGGGAGAGGAACAGTTCTCAGAATGTAGAAAGAGAAAGCACCTCTAGAGAAGGCCTCTCAGAGGGAAGTTCATGAAGGGGCGTGGGGGCTCACCAGCAAAGGAAACGAAGGAAAAATGCTTCTGGGTGGGAGAGTTTCTGAAAGGAAGGGACTACGAATGCTAAGTCTCAGAGAAACATGATTCCCATGAAAGACTTTCTCAAGCATCACTGGAAGCCTAGATTAGAGGAATTATATGATGTCCTGAGGAAGGGTTATCACAGTTGAGCCTCCGTGGGGACCTTCCCCCAGCTAGTGACAAGGGGCCCCTGACTCTCCAAAACACTTCTGAGTCATGAAGGTCTCAGTGGTAAGGGACCTTGGACATAACTGGGGTTGATGGACAAAGGTTGACTGAGCCCCTGCTCCCTCCTGCTAGGAATGCTGAGTGAGAGGCCTGTTCAATATGTTCTGCCTTTGGGATTGAATAAATTGGACTCTGAAAGGGGCCCTGTTCAATATACAGGGCTTCTCAAAATTGAACGTATTAAAAATCTCACTCAGGAAAACTGAGGCAACAATGCAATGCCAGCGCTGAACTGAGCCACTAGGCGTGAGGGCCCTCATTGCAAAGAGAAATAGAAAAACTGATGCATACTTTTATAACAAAGAAAATGGAGCAATTCTATTCTACCCATCCACATAGAAAAATATACTGGTGGCCTAAACCTTCAAGGTTTGCCTTCATTTTGTTCATGGAGAGTTAGAGGAACAAAGATGATGTCTGACCCATATTTATCGGAACGATCTGTCCAGAACACACACCCCTCATCAGGAATAAATATTAGGACACAAATGGAATGGCTATCTTTTCTATTTAAAATATTTTTTTTTCTTCCTTGATTTTTAAAGGAAGGCAAATGTACCATGGAATGAAACAATGTTCTAAATAATGTATGTAACAGTTGTGTTATGGTAATTGTGTAATGGTAATTGATATTATTAATATTCCTTCTAGGAAGGTCCAACAGAACTTCATAGAGTATGATAATCTTCCTATAGAATTTTTAAACCAGCATATTTATCATTTTGTTAGGACTATCATACTCTATAAATCCTAAAAGACTTCAGAGTACTAGCTACAGAACCTTGTTTAATTTATGTAGAACCCTATTTATTTACTCTGTAATTATGTAGGATTTTCCATAAAGGAACTAATAAATAACTGGGGAAAAATCCAGGCTCTAGGCTCCAGCTTGAGCACCCAGACCAGTTGCTTGGGGAGATGCATGTAAGGTAAAGATAACAAAGCTCGGTTCTTCGCTCACCTGGAGGCCATGGAGCAGCTGCAAAGCCACAGGCTGAAGTAGTCTTTATGGGTTACTTTAGGCAGGGAAGAGAAGATCTGCAGAATTATGGTGCAGAGCGATTGTACAGAGCTGGGTCAAATACAGCTCCCCTCCATCCATGTCTGGTAGGGCTTCATGAGTTCTGCTCCACAAGGACTTTCTGCAGCCACAGAGAAAGGGGCTGGATTTGCTCCTCATGAAGAAAAGGATCTCCACATACTTTACAAGGGAGAATAAATACAGCGGACTATAGCCTGCGTTCTTGCATAACTGTCCATTGATGTTAATGGGAATGTTGTTTGCTAATGAAGACCACTTCATGACCCAGTGTTATCCCCATTTCATGAGTGGGAAAACTGAGGCACAGAACAGTGATACCCAAGGTTGATATGATGAGTGACTGGCAAAGCCAGCAATAGAAAATTGGTCTTCTGAGTCTCAGTTCCAAACTCTATTAAATTAGTTTGCCTAAATGTAACTGTAAACAGGTGGAGTTTCCAGTCTGCTCTCATCAGAATATACAAACATTCTGCATAATCCAATTTTAATCCCTTCCTGGAGTTTATCTTTATTTGTAATACAGGTAGCAATACAAGAACAAACTTCTACAAGAACAAGACTTTTTCTACAAACTTGGCTGTTGCTAGGTTTCCCTGCAGGACCTCCTTTGTCCCAGCTCCTAGTTCCTGCTGAATCAGGGAGACATTTCAAACCCTCCACATTCAAACTGGAGTTAACAAAATGCACCAGTCATTATGACTCAGCAGTAACTACTTGCATCTCCATACATGTTTCATCGGCATATGGATTACTCATCAGAAGAGCCCTGCTTCCATATATAGGGCCTTGTTTAGGGCCTTCTATTCCTCTTTTATTTCAGTTTTATTCTACAGAAAGGTAAAAAATGGAGCTACAAAATTGTAAAACAAGTAATACAGTGGTGAGTCAGGTGCTTGGATTCTACCACCACTGTAGTTCCATTCCCTAATAACTATCCTATTTTCTAATCTTGTTATAAAATATAAGCAAGTGTCGTTAGGTTTGCCAGGAGTCCGGTTTTCGACTGGAACACCTGGTCAAAAAGGGACCCTGGTGGCTCTGGTCAGCACTGCCAACCAGGCCGTTAAAAGTCCGGTCAGCAGCGCAGCAGGGCTAAGGCAGGCTCCCTGCCTGCCATGGCTCTGTGCGGCTTCTGTAAGCAGTGGCATGCCCCCTCTGGCTCCTACGCACACTGCCCTCGCCCCAAGCACCGGCTCCACAGCTCCCACTGTCTGGGAACTGTGGCCAGTGGGAGCTGCGGGACTGGCACCCATGGACAGGGCAGTGTGCAGAGCCGCCTGGCCACACCTCCGCATAGGAATTGGAGGGGGGACATGCCGCTGCTTCGGGGAGATGCTTGAGGTAAGTGCTGCCCGGAGCCTGCACCCCTGCACCCCTCTTGCACCCCAACCCCCTGCCCCAGCCCTGATCCCCCTCCTGCACTCCAAACCCCTCAGCCCCAGCCCAGAGCACCCTCCTGCACCCCAAATCTCTCATCCCTGGTCCTACACCAGAACCCGCACTCCCAGCCAGAGCCCTCACTCCCCCACACCCCAATCCCCTGCCCCAGGCCAGAGCCCCCTCCAGCACCCTGAACCCCTCATTTCTGGCCCCAGCCCAGAGCCTGTACCCCCTCCCATACCCTGCCTCAGCATAGAGCCCCCTCCCATACTCTGAACCCCTCAGCTCCACCCCCTCCCCCAGCCTGGAGCCCCCTCCTGGACCCCAAACCCCTCATCTCTGGACCCACCAGAAGCCCTCACTCCCTCTTGCATCCCAACCACTGCTTCAGCCTGGAGCCCCCTCTCACACCCTGAACTCCTCATTTCTGGCCCTGCCCTGGAGCCCTCACCCCCTCCTGCCCCCCAATCCCTGAGGCAGCCTAGTGAAAATGAGTGAGTGAGTGAGGGTGGGGAGACCGAGCGACAGAGGGAGGAGGGTTGGAGTGAGCAGAAGGTGGGGCCTCGGAGAAGGAGTGGGGTAGGGGCATGGCAAGGGTTTTCGGGTTTGTACAAGTAGAAAGTTGGAAACTCTAAGGGCTTGTCTACACTGGCAACTTACAGCGCTGCAACTTTCTTGCTCAGGGGGCTGAAAAAACACCAGTGTAGACAGTGCACCAGAGCTGGGAGCCATGCTCCCAGCACTGGTAGCTATGCCCCTCGCGGTGGTGGTTTTTTTAGAGCACTGGGAGAGCTCTCTCCCAGCGCCGTGCCACGGCTACACAAGCCCCGTTAAAGCGCTGTGGCAGCGCTTTAACGTTGCCAATGTAGACTAGTCCTAAGTGTCACGAGACGAAGACATGAGAGTTGTAATGCCTCCAAAAGCCCGTTGAAAATATAGTAGTATAAAGCACAGATACACTGCTTTCACTTTTGAAAATGTATTTTGATTGAAGGGTGATTCCTCCACGGGCTTATAAGCAGTACAAAAAATAAGAGTAGTTAGCCAATCAAAACAGAAGGCCAGATCTTCACCTGGTGGAAATCAATCTATGCTGATTTACACCCGCTGAGGATTTGGCCCTCTTGACAATGTTGAAAAGATGAAAGGTCTGAAGTTTGATGCTGTTGTGACATGTATAAAGAGGAATGAAATTCTCATACCTCATTCTCGTGAGATTGTAACAGTCACAGGCAATGGTATATCTATGTTAGTGCATCCAAGGAAGTTCGAAAAGTGAGAATCCTCTTTTCATGAGTGAATTAAGGATCACAGCTAAGGCAATTACAGCAAGTTCTTCAGTGCTGGTTGCATAATAACCACAGCATCTTGACACACAATCGCTGGAAAGAAATGCTGACATATAAATGCAGAGAGACAGACAGAAGAAATGCAAGCATACCCTAGCCTCTTGTTACAGTGGATCAGATTGAACAAGGTTGCAGTCTGTCCACCTGTCAAACACTCAATTGTGAATTTGAATGAAACAAAATTCTGTTGCCAAACAGTTCATTGAAATGCCAAAACTAGCACTTAGGTGAAACATATATGCAGAGTATTTCGTTTTTCTAGTTGCATTTCAGTGTTGTAGTCCAGCTGTTCCCAAGTACACCAACGTAATCACTACAGATGAGTGATTATAAGGTTGGGAGAGCAGAAGAATGGTACCTCTATGAAATTTCACATGTGAAATTTAAGACACCGCATTTTTAGTTGGTCTGTAAATGACAAGAAATGGAAATTCTTTCATTAATCAGCCTTAAATGCATGTTAAAATTATTTACAATATGCTTACTAATAGATAAATTACACTTTGATGAAATGCAGAATTTGTTTAAGAGGTAAAACTTGCTTTAGCATCAGAGTGGAAATATATTTTGGACTGCATCTGGTCTTTGAATTGACTCAGTAATGAAAAAAACTACTTTGAAAAAACAATCAATTATCTGCTCTGAGACAGAACAAATCTTGTCACAATATTTAATATGATTTTCCATTAAGAAATCTTTAATTGAAAGATAATCAGTGAAACAATTGCCATTGTGTTCCTATCTAAGCAATTCTGCAATAACCTATAAAAACACATGCAATTTGGCAAACACAGTCAAAAAACCCTGTCTGCCTACGTTCTTATTCCAGCCCATTGTTCCCCCTTACTCATATAAGCCTTTCATAATATAAAACATTTCTTCATTTCCAACAGATAATACTTTCAGTTGAAAGGTAATTTTTGAAGTCTATTACTTGCATTCTTAGTGCAGAGCACAATGTAGCATTTTGTTCTAATATGCCATTGAAATTGTTTGAGTAGATACACCATGGAATCAAATACAAAATGTCAAAATGGTTTCCATTAACTATGCACATTTGCACTGCTTCAGTTAATGGGCATGTTTTTGTTCTTCTCCTTCATCTTTGCATCTATAAGATGAAATGATTCAGTTAATGTAACTGAAAAGTACATTGAAAAGGTAGAACAAATTACAAACACATCAAACCACTATTCCACCCACATAATTTATTTTATAATGAAGTTTAATAATGACAAAAATTGTCTTTAGATTTAAACATCAGTCATTTCTGCAATTGTGGTTAATGTGAAAATCTCACCCACAGTAATGTTTTATGAAAACACGGTAGAAATTGTACATCACATTTTAGACTGAAATGTCATAATGAAACCTTAACTAGATATTATTGAAATATAGACTATGTTAAAAGTAATTTGCCATAACTTGAGGGATTGAAACAGGGACTTTGTCCCCATCAGCATAACAGGTGTGAGAAGGTTCTTTCTCTTTTATAAACTCTACATTGTGCTTCACCACCATTATGGTGAGAGAGTCTTTGATGCCATGTATCATATAAAATATTGTTGTAATAGCTAAATGACTTGTTTTGTGCTGATAGTGTCATAAAATTGAGAGGGTTTTATGAGAGTGAACAGCACCACAGATATTATTTTCTCCAAAGGACACAAACTAGATTTGTCTTCCCTTCATTTTGAGGTGAGGAGAAGTCTCCTACCTCTATATGTTTTTTATTTGCTACTCTAGCCATATGAGGCATGACATGTACCAAAAACGTTAGCCTCTGAGTGGGCTGTATTCAGAAGAAAACATCTCTGCAGCTTGGAGGTCACAGCTCTGGCTTCTGTACCCAGCTGAGTGATTCAGCAGCAAAACTTTCTTCATGATTACATAAATTCCTGCTGCAAGGAGCAAAAAACAGGGATGGAGACTTAATTGAAATATTCTCAATCAGTTCTGTGCCTGGTTCAGGGGAGGCTAAAGGTTGTCCTTCTCTGGCTGAATGAATTTTTAGATATTGAAATTTAATTTGGGTCAAAGTTGGACTAGCTGCCATGGAAACTATACTGAAGTCACTCTTAAAAATACATTTAAAAATACCTAATGTCCTGCATGTTCAGGTTCTGTTAACTGTCAAATGAAAGCACCACTTCTTTCAATAAATACATTTAAAGCTAGTTTTCTGAGAAACCTATAACTAATGACCTGCATGGTGAGATGAGGCAGGCCAGCATGAAGCTTTCCAAGAAGAAACAGGTGAGCCCGCCCTACTGTGCAGATCAACAAAAGTGCAGTTTCAACAACCCTGATTATTAAGGTATGCACCATAAGAGAGTTCTTGTCCATATTTGTTGCTTCTTTATACTTTGCTGATGTATTGGTGTTTTCATCAGTGCTGACCAGTGGAATTTTAGATGTCTTTTGCTGTAATGGACTAAATTCTCAGGAAAATGTTATCGTTGGTCACCAGATGGCAGTATAATATCATGATCCTGCATTTTTTCCCTAGATACATGAAGATTTAAGAAGCAAAAATGGGTTCAAGTGACTTAGGACTGGTACTACTGATCACAGTGACACAGGAGAGATGACAATGCATCCCAAACACAGGGCACATTTGGATTTGACTATATTGCAGAAGGAGAGTGTTCTGATGTTTTTATTGAAGAAATATTTGTTTTGTTATTACTGAGAAGTGGTGAAAACTAATAAAATGTGGACATATTCTAATAATATGGTCTGTCCTGTGGATTGCTAGAGTCATGACTTCTGAGCAGTCAGGGTGCTCTGTACTGAAGGGAGGGGCTTATTTCTTTTTGAGAGGAAAATGTGTAATAATATTATTAGAGTGGAACTAGACACAGAGACATATTTATGTGTAATGAGGGTGCTTGGCATCTTTGAAAATCAGGCCAAGAATTAATAAACTATCCTAGTGTACTTTATTTACGGTATGTGCCAGTCCCTTAGAACATAGCTTCCCATAGGCCCCTCTACTCCTAAACTAGCTTAATTTGAGGAACCACTGACTCAATTATTTTAGCCAGCTGCTCAGACTAGGACCTCTCTGCTTCCAACCTGTTAATAATGGACCCTTTTCATTTCTAAAAGGCTGTATGCTTAAACTCCCACAATAAATTAATACATATTTAGTTCTTTATATCCATAAATTCCAGGTATGTCACACATAGTTCCTGAGCTGATACCCGAGGAACCTCTAGGACTAATTTGGCAACACCGAACACTCTCTCTCCCTCTTTCAGACACCAATGGGCAACTTGATCTTGGCTTTAACCTCACTCACTTCAATGTGGTTGCAGAACATGCTGAGCAAAAATAGGCTCAAAGGTCACAAGTGTGCTGCTAACATCCCTTCAGACTTAAAGTCCCCCATTGTTTTGCTAGTCTTATTAAAATATTTATTTTTAATGGTAGTAGTAGCCTGTAATGGAAAAAGGAAATGGATTTTGAGCTGTGAGGGTGGGACCACAGATGTGGGAACTAGCAGTCAAATTACCTGTTACTTTCCACGTGTCAACACAGTGCACCGTGACTGGAGGTTTGTGAAGCCACGTATTGCCAGTGACATCGTGTGAAGTATCATTAAAGTGGCTGATGCCTTCCTTTCTCCCAGGTTTGTAGCTCAGTGCATGGGCAAAGCATGGCAGGGCAACCGTGTGCCTCTAGGGTGACCAGATCACATCACTAAAATATTGGGACACATTGGGGTGCTACCAGCCCCACCTACAGTCCACTCCCGTTCCTCCCAGGCTCCGCCCCAACTCTGCCCCAGGTCCCGCCCCCTCCCCACACACCCCATCCTCATCGCGCCTATCCTCATACCCCAGCCCCCTTCTGGCTTGCTGCATCCCTCCACAGTCCCCCACCCACCGCTCGCCTCCTCACCCCGCCTGCCGCTCGCTCGCTTGCTCGCCTCTTCACCCCCCTGCCTGCCACTCACCCCTACGGCGCTGACTTCCCCTCTGCCGGGTGGGTGCTTGTCCACCCCCTGCCTCTTCCCATCCAAGCATTCGCCCTTGCTCCGCCCCATTCCACCCCCTTCCCCCAAGTCCCCACTCCAGCCCCGCCTCTTCTCCACCTCCTCCCCTGAGTGCATTGCGAACCCGCTCCTTCCCCCTCCCTCCTGGAAAGCGCTAAGTGCCGCCAAACAGCTGTTAGGCAGCGGGAAGCGCTGGGAGGGGGGAGGAGCAGGGACACGGCACGCTGGGGGGAGGAGGGGAGAAAGAGGTAAGGAGTGGGGAGCTTGGCTGCAATTTTTCCCTATGGGTGCTCCAACCCTGGAGCGCCCACGGAATCGGTGCCTCCCTCCCACTCGCCTCCTTACCTGAAAATCGGGACAAATGGCATCCTGATCATAACTGATTGGGACGTGGGACAAAGGGTTAAATATCGGGACAGTCCCGATTTTATCGGGACATCTGGTCACCCTATTTGCCTCATATATCATGCTTAGAGCATTTCCTAAACCTTGTGGCAAAGGTCTTTCTTTGACATTATCTGGAAGATCAGCACATACTTTGGTCTTTGCATCATGTACTCACAGACTTGGTGACCCTGAAATAGTCATGGATTTGTATTTGTTTTGCCGGTTCATGTTGGGGAAAAAAGACCCACAAGTATCAATTTTTCATTTTGACATTTTCTCAACAAAATATTTTAATTTTTCAGTTCAAAATGGACTTTACATTTAGAAATTTCCTTCACATTTGTTTTGAATTTTTTTCTAAAATATCAAAAAACACTCAAATTTGAAATGAAACATTTAATTTTGGATTGGATGAAATATTTCATTCAACTCAAAATGAATTTTTTTCAGCTTTTTGATTTGATGAAAATTTCTACCAATTTCATTTTTGGTTTGACCCACAATAATTTTTTTACCAATTTTTTTTCCGAAACTGCCAGCAAACTGCAAAATCTGCTATTCATACAACTCTACTTCCAGAATACCCATTAAAGCTCTATCTTCCCTTCCACCAAATGAAGCAGGAGGGGGTGTAATTCCCCACGTCACATGATGGATTAGCTCTATGAGCAGCATAGTCATCTCAGCTTTCTGCCAACATGGTTCCATACCAGACCAGGAAAATAGCAGTGTGCACATTGCACTGGCAGAATGATGCTACTGCAGACTTTGTAGTCCTGTTTACACCAGTGTTTTGGGGAAATCTCTTGCTACTGCAACTCCATCGGGATAGCTAGTGCAATCAGGCCACTGATGATTCTAACAGCCTTATTATCTAAAGTTATTCTGAGCAGGATTAGAATACGCAGCAGTCGAAACCAGTGTTCTGCTGCTTCCACTGGTAGTGAAAGGGGGAAGATTTTCCCCGAAAATGCTAGATACAGCTTAAGAGATGAAAAGCTGTGACCCTTTGACAATGCCATGAGGCATCTCACTTGGGACGATGTTAGCATTAGTCATGTTGTTCTATTGATCTGTCTGTATGGGACAGGGAGGCCACAACCTCTTTGGCTAAAAAGTGCAAACGGCAGGAAAAAATTCTGCATGAAAGCTAATGAAGTGATTCCTGGGGCTTATTGTCCAGAATATTCATGAAGACTCTGACGCTGTATTCACCCATCTCTAATTCAGAGTAACACATCATCTCCCCTGATTAAGGTCAAGGTGGAATTGCTTGCCGTAAATGCACATGGGTTGAACCATTTGTTATTGACTTGTTGAATGGTGACACGGTGCTCAACTCTGTACAGAGCAAGGACTAGATAAGGTCCCCACCTCAACAAGCTCACTAGACATTGTATGGAAAAGGGGATGTCTCAGGCCCAGCAAGGAATAAGAAGTTAATGAAACCCTTATTCACTGTTACAACATTAACCAGTTAAGTGTGGTCCGTAGTTTCAACTCAAATTATTGCTGGTTTACTCCCATTATAGCAGCCACCACTAAACATCTTTTTAATCTTTTGTGAAAGATGCAGAAAAAGGAGGAAAACAGTAAAAACATTTGAAATGTAAAGTATTAAGGAAGGCTTTCATTTTAATAACATCTCTTATCCTCTTTTCCCTTTCACTGTAGAGGTTTTTTAATGGGGACTGTTTGACAGTCTTTTAGATAGTATTAAAGACAGAATTAACTGGGGGTGTTTTGGCAGAGGAGGGAGTTCATTTAGACAGTCTGGAGCTGTCATAGTTAGTGGAGTCTGATCCTGCTTCCGTTAAGACAAAACAAGGCAAACACACACAAAACAGAAGAGAAAAGGATAAGAAACATAACAAATGCAGGTTCCGTCTTTGAAGCTGACTCTCACTTGCAACCTCACTGCTGGACAAACATGGTCCCAACACACAGTCTGATCAGCCACTATAAGACCTGGCAAACTTGTAGCGTCAGGCTGTTTTTAAGGCATTGCTTTTAGCTGCCTCTGGCCACAGATTCACAGCAAGGCTGCAAGAAATGGAGTTGTCTTGGCTGGCTAAGCCAGACTCTTATTAGAAATCAAAAAGAGAGGGAGAGAGGAAAGAAGAGAAATAAAGTGTGGAAGGAAAATGACACATGAGGGTTGGGGTGACAGCAAGAATCCGAGACTCAGATGCAGGAGTTAGCTGAAGCTGGTGGAGGTGGTGACATCATCAATATGGTCTCTCTGGCCAGGTTGGGTCAGAACATCTTTCAGGATCAGGATAAAAAGGCCCAATGGTCTCATGGTGGAGTCTGGGGTCCCAGAAGACAGTGAGTGTGGCAGCCATAATGGAAAAACTGGCTCTTTCCAGTCAATGTGTCCTACTCAGTCCCATTTAGTGACCCTATATGTCCAAGAAGAGGTGGCCGCCTCATCCCATTAACATTAACCAATCAAAACACATTTTGGTGGTTTCCACTGTAAACATTTCCTCCCACTTTTAGAATCTTTCAGCTCATTGTCATGTCAACCTGTGAATACAGGGGGCCTTGCCCGACCCCTTTTCAAGTGTCTATTAAACAATACAATTTGTCCCAGTCTATTTATCTCCAGCTTATACTGAATTTTATAAATAATTTTAGGTAACAGGCTGATTTGGATTTTTGGCTGCACAATGTAGCTAAGCAGGCAGACAAACAATGCGTGGGACACCAAGTGACCAGGATTCATGGCACAGCAGTGCAGCAGTTTATTTTTTTAATGGATGAATGATAGTATTGCTTATTAAGACTAATAGGCTGCATGGAAGATAGATGTTTTTGAAGAGGGATTTGAACAAGGAAAAGCTGAGATTGTTGTGCACAGGGATCAGGATGGAGCTCCAGGATTAGTGGGAAGCATGACAAAATGCACCCGGGTGAGAAGACCAGAAAGAAGTGAGGTGTGAATGGAGAGGGAGGAAGAAGCAGGGAGAAAGGAGAGCAGAGACACAGGTCAGAGCAGAGTGGTCCAAAGGTCTGAAAGTGAGGCCAAAGATCTTCAGACTTGATACAGAAAGCAAGCGGTAGCAGTGGAGACACTGAAGACGAGGGTGATTTTTGTGTGCTAGTTGGACTGGAACTGCAATGATTTGAACTCCTTGTTGGGAATTTCCTTCTTACCTTTGATTAAACCTATTTGATTGTGTGGCCTAGAGGAATGCACAGTAGACTGGGATTTAGGAGACATGGTTTCTACTCCTGGCACTGCCAATGGTATGCTGGGTAACCTGGGGCAAGTCCCTCTGCTGCCATGTGCCTCAGTTTCTCCATCTGTAAAATGGGGTTAATGATGCTGACCTCCTTTGTAAAGCTTTGAGCTCTACTGCTAAGAGCAAGGTACTATTATTATTAAATATGATTTTCATACTTTACCTGCCAAAATATCAGTCAGTCTCTGAAAATTGCCCCTCCCATGAGCTGACAACAGAGCCACTGCACCCACTCAGCTGGGTCCACCTGATATCATAAAAATTTGCATTTGTTTGTAAATATGGACTGGTGGTCATGGAAATTACATGCCTTCACTTTAAGCATTCAAACATAGCCACAATAATTAGCATCCTTTTGGATCCTGGACAAGGTTTTCATTCATAGGTGCTTCACAATTGGACCCATGGAAATCAATTATTTTACACAGCAGAATCCATTTTAAGCTTTTGTGTTAATACTATGTCAATTACTCCTACGCTCTTTTTGTAACAACTGTACATTGATTTCCAGTGACTGTATATTCAAATAAAACTTATTGCCATACTTTCATTATTCTTGGCTGCTAAAGTTGGTGTGAGAATGCCTGCATTTGTTTTTTCTAATGGTCTATCTGGCTAAACTTAAGTTTCCAAAGCAGGATAAAGCTCCTGTAGTTAGAACTGGATTTTTCCATGACTGTGAATGTATATAAGGACTGCATATATCAACTGCTGAAAGTGACCATGTTGCTTCTTTACATCAAATAAAAATCAAATATTGAGAACTGAAAACCTTCAGGGCAGTGCATTAAACTATTTTGTATGGAAATTAGAGAAAGCCTGCTGTGGTAACTGATGCATTCTGGTCTTCCTCCTGACCCTTTGATTGAACTCAAAGCAAAATAAAGAAAAACACATGTCTAAAATATGACTTTTGGCTTTTGATTAAACAGCAAGCTGACAGAGACACAGTTTCTGAGACTGGGCTAAAAACAGTTGTTATGATAGTCACAACCCAGCATTTATGTGGTGGGATATTGTACCCAGAACTGTCAAAATCAGATTTGCATGGCAAGAAACGCAGGGTTTTTTTTTCTAAAAGCAACCCTTCCTACCATCATACACTAACTGCTCCAATTTCAGCATAACTTCAGAGCCAGCTAAACAAATGGGCCAATGGGGCCTCCAATCCCAAAAGATAATTTAATAAGGTTGCGATGGTGTCCCATTGGATGTTACCTTCTGACATTTAGAAGGCCCCAGGTACCCCTACTCTTTTCCTTTCTCCTCCTTCTCTTTGTAAACTATCTACGGTTCTTCTAAGGTGCCTACTGCCTTGTATCTAAGTTGGTCCTGTATCAGGAGGTTATACAAAAGACCATCCCTGGAGTGGCCAATTTGCCAGCTAGGTCTACCAAAGATCATTCAAAGAGAATTCTTAACTGGGTCAATCATCATTACCACTGAAGATGTATTAAGAAAGCTCCCTTTCCACATTGCTAAACTACCTGAAATCATGAGCAGCATAGTCCCTATCAAGGTGGCTATAGCTGCAGAAAATCCTCAATGGAGCAATCTCTGTGGGTATTTCACTGGAGAGCATCTAATGAGCAGCCCACATAGGGTTCCAAAGTCCACCAGAGGAAATACATCGAGCAGTGTGATTAATTCACAGATTTCAAGTTCTGCTCACTGGACTCTTGGGGTGTTGTTTTTTTGTTATAAATGAATATTGAAACAGCCATTATATTCCTATATCTGTTGCCAGTGCCGTTAACTCTCTAATTCATCATGCTGGCTGATCCTTAATCAGAGATTAGATCTGAAAACATATAGTGAATTAAAAAATAAAGTGTAAAAAACAAATTATACCCATAGAGCTATCACAAAAAAAAGTATACACTTTTGTAATACAGATTTGGCAAATGATGAAGATGCTTCTATCATTTATGGTTTCTTTCAAAAAAAGACACTTATTTATAAATGAATGGCTTTGTAATAACCCAGTGGCACCTTCATAAATCTTACCAATTTACAGCCGTCTGTAAGGCATCTGATGAGAAATGTGTTCACTCTTTCTAGATTAAAAATAGAAAAACACAATAGAACAACTTCATTGGCAGGTTCAGGTGGTCACTTAGTATATAATAAAATCAGGAAATGAAAGTGCCCTGTGGCACAGGGAGAAAGACCACAAGAACCCATTTTTAGAGGACAGAGGAAAGCATTTCCTGTGTTTCCTCAGTTTTTAGCCTTAAAAAAATTAACTGTATCTCTTTTCAATAAACTAAATATTTATTCAAATCTTCAGCTTGTTATTTCTTCATTAACAGGGTTTCCCCTGCTGCTCAGTGGAATATGTGAGTAACTTTGCAAATGTCAGAAGCACTCAAGTTGAATCAACTGGGGGAAGTGATAACAAGGCTCATAATCAAGTGGAAGTACAATAGTGGCACATTTCAAGCTGAGAAATAATAGATCCATACAGAAGGCTCTTTCCCATGAGATAATACTGCCATTTGTTCTTATTTTGAGATCTGTTTCTACTCACCACATCACAAGAATAATGCATTTTTGTTGTAATCTCCAATTTGTAGATGATAATTTGTATTGTAATCTTATAATTTGAATTATAATCTTAGACAACTGGACATTATTTTGGAAGGGAAATTTTGTATTTGAAATATAGAGAAACTGAGTTTGAAGCAAAGCAGTGTTTAAAAAAATCACTCGATTTAATTCTGAGAATCCTGCACTTAATACATGCATGAGTTCTAATGACATGGAATTTCAGCAATGCAGTGAAACTATCCAGTGCATAACTATCTTATTAGGAAAATAAGAAGGGATAGCAATGCATAAGGGAAAAGACAATGCAATCAAACTAAACATGCCTATGGGCTTTTATGAAAATTGGACTTTTAATCTTGAAACCATATGGGTTTTACATTTAATTTTGAGGATCTATAAAAGTGTTACAATTGTGTGATTTAGGAAGAGACTGATATGAAGGTTTCCTTTGGACTTGTGTACCTTTGAATTTATATTGTCTACAGTATCAATAAAATTGCAGTGCATTAGCCTCGTTAATATCATCTAGCGCTAATATTATCTCAGGCTCCTTCTTCAATGTAATTAGTGGCCGGTGTTAAAGTAAGCACATTGCTTCAGAATTACTACTTCCATGTGCGTTAAGTACTTCCATGTCTCTCTCCAGTTCCTGTTTGTTAATAATAGAGTGCATTCTGAGTCACTTTAATACTTTTTCATTTCTAAACTGGACTGAATTGTTCTTTCTCTATGGAAAAATATGTACATCACATTCCCTAAACGTTATACACCTGATCCTGTAGGCCTTTCTTCACAGGAATAATCACACTGAAGACTAAGAAGCTACATAAGTGAGTAAAGGCTACAGGATCAGATCTTTGTATGAATGTTGAGATGTTTTGTTCTTCTCTGGCCAAGGGAATGATCCCACATGGCTATCTTTGCATGGTCAGGTATTTACAGCCTAGTGTCACACCAAACCCTCCTTGGTCTCCTCCATGCCAGAGAAAATTTTTGAGGCCAGTGGCTGAGCAGGATACAGAAAAGGATCAGTTATTTATTTTCATAAGAAGTGCATCCAGAGTTAAGTTAAATAGGATTTGTTTTAAGTTAGCAATGTTTCTGGACATAGACTAACCTCCCCAGCTGATCGATTTAGAAAGAACTTTCCCCCATTGACGGGTTCATTCATTACCTCTAGCTTCAGGGGTACCGCTGGTACAAGCCACTGCTGGAGACAGGATACTGAGCAACATGCAATTATATGCTATGACAAGTCCTAAATTCTATCTTAAAGTAGGGGAGGGTGTTGAGATAGCAGTCTGGCTTGGGGAGTGGCTCATTAGACCTGTCTAGTCAGAAATAGAGTCATAGAATCATAGAATATCAGGGTTGGAAGGGACCTCAGGAGGTCATCTAGTCCAACCCCTGCTCAAAGCAGGACCAATCCCATCCAAATGATTTAGGGAAACTGCACAAGACACTCTGCCCAGCAGTTCCTAACCTCCAAACTCCTCCCTGAGAGTGTCTCTCCAGGTGGTCACACTCTTCATACAGAGTATTTTGTTTCATTAGCAGCTATGCATGATGTGCGTGCATGCAGGTGGAGTGGAAGGTGATATTTCATATTACTAACACTTTATCTTCTGTATACTGGAAATTCATGAAGTCTGTAGAAAGCATATATTAATATGGAGATATTCCTATATCATAGAGCTGGAAGGGCCCTTGAAAGGTCATCAAGTCCAGTCCCCTGCCTTCACAGCAGGACCAAGTACTGTCCCTGACAGATTTTTGCCTCAAATGGCCCCCTCAAGAATTGAACTCACAACCCTGGGTTTAGCAGGCCACTGAGCTATCCCTCCCCCGAATAACAATACTGTAGGCTGGAGGAAGAGTGGATAAGGTGCCTTTACTAATTTAGAAAAATTCCTGCCAGTAGTAACCAAGTAAAAACACATGTGAGCTGCCCCCTTCACTGAGTTCATTAACAATACCCCTCAGGGATAATAGAGAGACAAGGATGGTGAGGTAGTATATTTTATTGGACCAACTTCTATGAGCAAAAGAGACAAGCTTTCCAGCTTACACAGAGCTCTTCTTAAGGACATTTTGGGGCTCACCCAGACCAATAAGAGATTCTCTTACTGCCTGCTTTATAACTTTGGGTGCCTTAATGCTGTGTTGCTGTGGCTCAGAGCCTGAACACCAGTAGCCAGCCTACCAGCACAAAGGTCTCACCCTGGCTTCCACCAGCCTTGATACTCTTTGCAGGATGACCTCAACAGCCCTTCTGGTACTGAGTCTCTCTAAATACATCTGTGCCAAGTTCATAACTACCAGACCCTTACGCTTTTCCCCTCTGGTTCATCACCCCTGAACATGTGAAACCTGCTTCCCAGTTCTCAGCTCACTTTGGGAGACACACTCCATACAGTTTGTACAACAGAGACCTGCTTGGGATGAAAATAAACAAATCACAGATTCAGTGATGAAATAGTAAGGACAATCACACATACAAGCTACACAGAAAATAAACAAAGATGTAATCTCTTACACTTATACATTAGATCAAAATCCCTTTTCTAATGCAAGTTACCTATTCCCTGCATGTCCTCTGTCACAGAGGTGATTCCATGTTTCACGGAAAGCACCCCACCTACATGCTAGCCCTCAGTTTCTTACCCCACAGAGATAAGTCACTTTCCTTCAAGACTCTAGGCTGAGGGAGAGAAGAATACGGATTTCTGCCGTGATCCCTGAGGCACTTTAGAAGTATCAAGCTACTTGAGATGGATGTGAAGTGAAAGTGGTGAATTCAGTTGATGACAACTCTTCTTCTCATGGCACAGAATGGACCTGTTCTGGGAATGAATCAGGGTTTCAGCGCAAATGAGGCTGCTGTTTGTAGGACCCTGGCCTCATTTGTTTCAGAAGTTGGTATGTGTCTAGTGAATGAGGCAGGTGGTTGCAGGAAGAGGATAGATGGTCTCATGGTTAAGGCAGTTGAATGCTGGAGGTTGGAATTCTATCTTTGCCTCTGCCACAGAGCTCATCCCCTCACCTCATGGGAACATTGTGAAAATAAATTCATTAATGTTTGTGAAGCATTTGGATCCAATAGTGAGGAACGCCATTGAAAAACCCATGGGGACATTAATAATTCTGTCTTCAGAGGAGTGTTTGAACAGTGTGCAGTAAATAAGGCCTGGGGTCACCCACTGAACAGTGATGAGAAAACAAAATATTGAATAGCTGCTCATTAACTGAGAACCATTCATCCTGTGCACAGAATGAGGCAGGGGTATTGTGGAAATAGTATGGGAGCATATAATTAAAGACTGTATCATAATGCCTATGCACAAGGGAGTGAAATTAAGGGTGCACAGGTATTTCCTGGCATTCTGGCATTTCCTAACTTTTAAGTTTTTGAAATGTCATTTTTTGGCTGTAATTTCCTAGATTTTTAAAAAAGCAAACTGAAAAAAAACAGAAATATTGTCAGAGGGCATCATATTGATACTCACATGGATCATCAAGGTTGGAACCTTTAGCTCCACTACATAGACCTCTGCCAATTGAGCTAGCAGAGTAACCAATAGGAATAGTAGCTGTCCTCCTCTGTGCAGAGCAGCATTAGAGGGGGGTCGTTTTCACAGATATTTGCTGACAGCAGAGGAATGGTGAGATTCAGGAACCTTGAGTTCCATTCCAGGCTCTGGAGAGGCATATACTCTAGTGGGCACAGACTCTTCTGCCCTTCCTTGCCCTACCCATCCTTGGCCATTCTGGCCAGAGGCGCCGACTTTCTAATGTGCCGAGGGGTGCTTGACCCCAGGTTCCACCCTTCCCCCAAGGTCCTACCCTCGCCCTGCCTCTTTCTGCCCCTACCTTGCCTTTTCCCACCCCATTCTGCCCCTTACCCCAAGTGCCCCACCCTCACTCCTCTAGCCCCCAGCACCTCCTGCATGCTGCTGAACAGCTGATCATGGTGGGAAGGAGGCACTGGGAGGGAGGGGAAGGCACTGATCAGGGGGGTTGCCAGTGGGTGCTCAGTACCCACCATTTTCCCCCCATGCGTGCTCCAGCCCCAGAGCACCCACAGAGTTGGCGCTTATGATTCTGCCCCATCCCTTCAACCTGATCCTATCCCAATATTGCCTCTTCCCTTCCTTGTCCCACCTCCACTCCTCAGACTTCTCATCCCAGTCTCCATTCCCATCTAGTCCTATTCTCTGCCTCCAGGTTTGCTGTACAAATCTCAGTCTACTACTCCTCTCAATCCCAGCCCCTCCCTATCCCATGCCAGTGTTCTTACTAAGCCAGTGCCAATTTCCCCCACCCAGCTTCTTCTTTCCCCTTTCTTCCCCTACTCTTTCCTTGGCTCCTTGTAGCCGTCTCATTGCCCAGCCAGTTCTAGTTTCCCCCTGTACCTTGTAAAATCTGTCTCCCTCCCTCAACCTTGTTTTCCCCCATTTTTAGTCCCAATCTCCTTTCTTGTTTGTTTGTTTGTTTGTATTCCCAAGTGCCAAGGAGTCCCCATCAGGAACCAGGACCGCATTGTGCTAGGTGCTGTACAGATACATAATAAAAAGATAGTCCTTGTCCTAAAGACCTTGTCCATCCAGTCCCAGTCTTCACTCTCGCCCTTTCTTCATCTGATCTCAGTTTACTCCACACAGCCAACCAGCTCTATATTCCTCACCCACATTTTCCTCATAAGCTTCCAGTCCCAGCCTCCCCTCCTTCCTGTTTCCTTGTCCCAGACTCCTCGCCAGCCAGTCCAAGCCTTGCCTCTCCCCCGCCACCTCACTCCCTCCCAGTCCCAGTCACCTTTTTCCTCCCTCCACAAGCTCCTAGTCTCTTTGCCCAGCCAATCCAAACCACAAGTTCTCTCCTCCCACCACCCAGTCCCAGTTTCACCACACTCCTTGTTCCAATCCATTCTTTTTCCTCCTCCCTAGTCCAGATTTTGTCTCCTCAACATTCAAATCAGATGGCTTCCTCCTCCACACCGCCTGGGCCTAGTAGTAGGATCATTGAGAACAAAGGAGTGACAGGTTCTTTGCTTTCAGTTCCAGTGCCCAGCCCCTGCCTGGCCTGGATTAGCTATTACAGGGAAAGTCTGGCTTCATCCCTGTAACCCTGGGCTGGAGTATGTTCAGTCACTCTGTGGGGATGGCACATGAGCAGTCCAGTCACATATAGGGTCTACGAGGGTATGTCATGTAGTATGCTCAGTCACGCTTTGGAGCTGTTGCATGTGCAATCGGAGCTGTGAGAGGCCTGAGGATGCTCAATGAGGAAGGAATCGTCAGAAAATTTAGCTGCAGATTTTCACAGGGATTCAAAAAGACACATCCCTGACAAAAAGGCCTCTCCCTGCCAAAGTTCAAGACCATGCTCCAAAACATGGGGTGTTCAAAGATATGGTTGCCATTCTTTTAAATATGGGTAAAATGGTGTATTTTCTTTTTAGCCTCATTCTCAGAAATGGCTACATCAATTTGGCTGAAATTTTCCAAAACTTTTAGCCCGAGACAGATAAAATGTAAAAATGTAAAATGTAAAATTTCAGCCCAAATGGTTAAAGTTTGACCAAGTTATATGTAACTGAAATCAAGCTTTTACAATGAGAAATGTTGGACAATCTTAATAAAAGGTGTCACTGCCTTTAATACCTTCTTTTAAAGGAGTCCTTTCCAAATATGTGTTTTGAGAGCTAATGACATATAAAGGGGAGCTATTAAGAGGAAGCATAGGGTGTAAGTGATATTAAAGGGGTAAATAACCTTGACAGCTTTCAACTTTTAAATTCATGCTAATATAAATCATTTCATGCAACCCAACATCTATAGCAAATGTGCATCTTTCTACCACCAGCCCCCAAGCACCTTCTGAAAGGGTGGCACTGTTATAATGGGCTCATAGAACTTCCCTTGTGTCACTTAGAAAAATACGATATTAACCATATCCACATCTCTTTTTTTCTTCTTTCTCCTTGGCTTTACAGAAGCTTCAGATTGGAAATCACTTCCTAAGTATCAATTCATAAGAATGCTATGCCCAGTGTTATGAATAATTAAATATATCTTTGGCGGGGAACTCTGGGAAAGGATCTATGCTTTCCAGAACCTAACATTCAGGGAGGTCTTCAGCAAAATCATGAAACTAATTTGAACCTTATACTTAGTTCAGGTTTCATTCTCTGACCTTACACTGCAGAGCCCATGAATAGAACATTGTCCTCTCAGTGCAGAGTCTCAATAACTGGACATTTTCTGGGTCCCTGGATTTGTACAATGAGATATCTACTCCAATCTGTGTGCATAATGCTCCAATGCCTGCCAGGAATGGCAGCAATATTGATGCCTTTCAATGTAGATCACATCATTCACAGAGCAGAGTTCAATAAAATGATACTGTAGTTAACAAGTTTTATAACACAAAGTTACTTTAAAACATGGAGCTAATCAGAGGGAAGCCTGTTTATGCATGTCACAGTTACATTGAATTGTCAATAGGTAAACAAAGATTTGCTTCACTCATTGTCATGTATATCGAGTCAGTCATTAATCTAAACTAATGAACCTTAAGATATATGGCAGACAGTTTTTATGGAGCTCCTTCTTAATGATATGTTTGCTTTTCATTACAATTCCAAGAGAGCCCATTATCAAGAAAGCAGCACATCATAGCCAAAAAGCCTTGAAACCCACTGCTTCTGCTCTTTGTTAAGGGCTCACAATAAGCAGCACTTACACTTATATATTCATAGAGCTCTCTAGAATGAAAAGCATTAGTGAGAAACGAATAAAGAATTCAAATAAGAACCGAAACAAGAAAATAATGCATCTATTGCCTGATCTTTAGTTAGTTAGTTAGCTATTGATTTTTTGATCGTGCCCGAAAAACAAAAATGGAGTCTAACTTCAAACAGATCCATACCCATGTCTATTATGGATTCATGTGCATGTCCATTATGGAAAAGTTTAAGTGACTGCATGCTGTTGGCACAAAGCTATCATTATTATGGGGTAGTGTAGAATATTATAAAATGCCCTGGCAACAGCAAATAAAAATCATGTGTATTTTTGCAACTGTCTCAAGGATAAGATTGTTTAAATGGCCGCTATGTCTGACTTTGAGGGCACAGGAATAAACTGGTGGAGTGTTTCTTGTTCCATTCTGTTAGTGGTAAAAGGGTTCTGGAAACTTTGAGATTTAGATGCATAGATTTTTAAGGACTGAAAGGACCATTTGATCATCTAATCTGATCTTCTGTATAACACAGGCCATAGAATGACATGCATTTACCCTTGTATTAAGCCAAATAACTTATGTTTGACTAAAGCATGTCTTCTAGAAAGTCATCCAGTCTAGATTTGAGAACATCAAGAGATGGAGAATCTATCACTTCACTTGGTAGTTTGTTCCAATGATTAAACACCCTCACTACTAAAAATGTGTGACATTTCTAATTTGAATTTTTCTGGCTTTAACGTCCAGCCATTGGTTCTTTTTATGCCTTTCTCCTCTAAATTAAAGAGCCCTTTAGTGCCTGGTGTTTTCTCCCCATGTAAGTACTTATACATAATCATGTCAACATTGTATTATTTTGAACAAAATTGTATTGAAAGAAAAGGAAAATAATGAGATTATATAGGTTACCCCACCTGGTTAGCTGTCTGCAGGCTGCCCCCAGACATTGTCCTTTCATATCCTGTAAATTGGTGGGGAGCACTATCTTTTCAACAAAATAAGATTTTGGATTGAAATTAAACAGCTTCCATCAATCTGTGGTATATTGAAAACTATTTTCAAATTTTGAACTACCACTTTAAATATTCCAGGATTTCCTGATTTTGCTTTCAGGCTATGGGGCACTATAGGGAAGCATGTGATCTGGGTCTCACAGCAGTCAGTCTGCAAAGAGCCAGCCTACAGCAAGGGTCTTGAATTGTGACTCTGTTCCTTGGGGACATCCTGTTTTGTCTCGCTCTGTTTTTGGTTCTTGTGGGGTAAGCTTCTGGATTTTAAAGAAACAAAGTAGTGTTACTTGGCAACTTCTCATAAAGAATATTTCGTGTTTTTATCCAACTTCTCTGTATGCCACTAACATTACATAATCCAGGTTGTATGACGGTGTTGACACAGTTGGGGAGATATGTGTGTCAACTTATGAATCCCATTTTTATTTTGTGAACACCATTTATGACCATAACCTTTCAATGTGATTTTGAGCCTTTATTTTTGTAGCAGGAACTTGACACTGACTACAGAGATTACATCTGGGAGGCTTTGGGAGAGGAATTAATGGCCTTCTGCACTGAATGGTTTTACCCTGGTGTACAGTGGGTTTGCTATCAACAAGGACATTCATTTTGAAGGGCTCTGCCCAGATGCTGACAGGGTGTTGGAGTCTGGAACTTCCTTAGCAGAAGCACAGGGGCAAGAAGCTATTTTAAAAGAGGAATACTCTCAAAACAAAGGGAAGCCATTCTTCCACCACAAACAAGACAGTCAGGTCAAGAAGCTAGAAGGGATGACTAGCCTGAAAGACTCAGACCAAAAATCAGATCTCAAAAGGGTGGTGAGGTCACTGAGGGAGATTGCATACAGGAGCCTGTTTTTTCTATAGCTCTGTAACTCTCTTGTGCTTGTTTCTGAGTAAAATATGTGTGTATAAGAAACTCCTTTGCTAAGACTTTGTCTCCTTGATTTACTACCATGCCTAGAAAACCAGAGCCATCACAGCAGGTGGACTCTGGGGGAACATATCTAAGTAAACTGGAGGCCCAGGAGAGCTAAGATACTGGTTCCAAGGTCTAGGCAGCCAGACTGCAGGATCCCACTGTTCGAGAAGGGTGTCAGGCATGGGGTCATGTGTCTGAGAGACATAGAGCTAGGAACAGTGATCAGTCACCAACCAGACCTCCCAGGGCTTGCAGGCATGAGGGATTCAGTATTTGCATCCCATCACAATAGACTGTGTCTGTTCAGAGAGAAAGACTGGCCTAGTGTGACAGGTGGTATAAAACAAGATGGGAGATCTTCCAAGTATACAATTATATTGTTTCCCATTTTGTGTTCATGGGCCAAGCTCCCAGGCTGCACCACATTTCCCATGATGCACACAGAGACATGTGGCTCCCCTGATATATCATGCAGCTCAGTCCACATTGCACTGTGGACAAAATAGGGGTCCAACTACAACTCCTGTAAGGCAAAAGAAACAGTTTAATGTTGATCTGACTTGAAAGGAAGTGTTTCAGTTCAATTCAACAAAACAAGATGAAACATTTCAATTTCAGGATGTCAAAAGTTTAATTTTGATCAAAATATTTCTGAGTCAAAACTTTTCAGAATTTCCATTCTGGGAAAAATTTCAAAATGTCAGCTTTTTGTCTAATTTTATTGGGTCAAAAACAAATATTGAAATGTCAGAATTTCCCATGAGATGTACATTTTTAATTTGGCTTTGCTCTACTTCAGAATTTCAATGATCTCTTAGCTAAAATTCTGCCACCAAAAAAAAAAAAAAAGAAAAGAAAGAAAAGAAAAAGAAAAAACAGGATAAAGATAACAAAACATGAATTAAGCTATTTTTTTCAGCTGTCAGGCTTTTCAAAGTGTCAATTGCACTTTAAAGAGTAAAATATCACATAATCCAAAGAGCATATCATGATAATCCACCAAGCAAGAAGTATGTAATATACCACAAAATGTATATTTAAAAAACTACACAGCTTTTAAATTTGACCTTCATCTGGTTGTCTGGACTGGTTGCTCTTCAAAGACTTAAGTATATATTTAACTCTAAGTATATAAATAGTCCCACTGAGTTAATTTATACACATGTTTAGGTATTTGCTGGATCAGGACCTCAGATTGTAAGTGCCCAGGGTCAAGGACAGTGACCTTCTTTATTTTATATGTCACCATGATGGCACTCAGTTAACAATAGCACTGTGAGTTTCCATGAATGAAGAAAAATGTATAATGAGGTATGCCGTATATTGAAAATACATTTTGTAGGAATTAGGTCACATAATTAGTCATTCAGCATTGTTCAACACTGTAACTTTTCAAAAAATACCATTTTAGCACCTCAATTTTTTCTGGCAATACAGTGAAAATTGTACAAGAGGTCACCCTCATTAAAAAACCTCCTGTCTTGACACAATCTGAAAGTATTCTCAAAGTATTTAGCACCTTTCTGCAGCACCTTTAATAGCTTATAAAGATCCTCGGTTGGTGTAAATTGGCATTGCTCCATTGAAGTCAGACGCTATTTACTGACACTACTCCATTAAGTTGATAACCAACCCTTCAGAGATGCTATAAAACTAACTTCCAGAGTACCTGAGATTTTTATTTAGTACTAGGCATCAGAATACTACGTCTGGGAATCACTATAGTGAATCTGTTTGAAGTTCTTCCTCCATTTGTAAATACTTCACCTTGCTGTAATTTATGTGGATACCAAACCCCTGCCTCTATAAAGTATAAATATTGGTACTTGCATGTGCAGTCCATTCACATGTCTAATAGATATTTAGAAATGAAACCTAACAGAGAAAAAAAATCTTCTTTCAGTACACTGACATAGACCTGCAGTGAGACATTTTTTTCTTCTTTTCCATGGGAATAAAAAAAGTCTGCTTACTACATACCCATTTACATCTTGGCTTTGGATTTACAAGAAGACAAAAAAAGTCTGTTTCCATTAGCACTAAAATCAAAGAGAGGCTTTCACCCTAGAAATGTCAGGCACCATTACTTTCTGTATGGTATGATAGTGCTGCATCTGTTGATGTCAAATATGGGCATTATGTCTATCTGTATATGAACAATGAGGCCTGTGAACAGACTTTGTGGCAAGCCATAGAAAATTGTTTTCATATATGGCAATTATAATTGCTGTTGAAAAAAATACCAGAATTCCATGCTTTAAGGAAAATATACACAACTGACTAAAGAAAACTACTTACATTGCATTCTTCATTTTTTGGAGGAAAAGGAAACAGTTCCTGTTATGGAGTGAAGTGAATTCTAAAGTTTTCTAACACAACTCAGAGGTGTTACAACACTGGCATAAAATTATGTGCCTCCATCAGTCTTCAGTTGGAGTGTAAGGAAGGATGATGTAAACTCCAAAGCTAGAATATAGGTAATTTTTAAAGAACCCTGTTGTTGTTAAGATTCAGTATAAATTTGTTTTTACAAAACATGTAAAGAAGTGCCTATGAGAGGATTCTGTGTAAATAAAGGACCAGAATCATTATCTTTTAGGGTTTAATCTTGAAAACCTTTTCTCATGCAAGTAATTCTTACTCACATGGCAGTAACTTCAATGGGATTACTAATGTATATAAGGCTTTGCAGGACCAGGTCCTTAATTAATAACATACATAGTCAATTACTGATCTATGCCTATTTTCCTATAACTTGGTGCTAAATTTTATTCAATCAATTGCAGTATATGTACCTCTTGTTCTGTTTTACTATCTGGGTATTCATGCAATTAGTGTTATCACACATTTCACTCTTTTACTGAGGCATCCAGACTCCCTGAGTAGTGAGATTAGCATTACAAGCACATATTTTTATAGATCCCGTATTTTTAAAATAGTCTAATTTGGACTGAGACAGATTAAAATTACGCGGTCTAGCAAAATATGAATCTCAGATCTGACCTGCTATTTAAATTTATTTACTTCAAATTTCTTCTGTATATTTTAACAAGATATCATAAAGAGATTTTTTTAAGCTGTGAAATCCATTATCTTCAACTGAATCATGCCTACTTAATTTTAAAGATACTCCATGCTCAGAAAATTCTTGCAACCTCACTTTTGACCTATCACTCAATAGATTTTATTGTTTTTCAGGTTAAAGTAAGCATAGTGAAGTAAAATAAAACTGTAATAAAATAAAGGAATGGTGCTAGTGGACAAGATGTCACTTGGAGTTTAAAATAAAGGGAGTTTAAAATAAACTCAAAGACTGTATTATTCAAGATAAAAATCCGAGAACCTGTCAATAAGAGCCTTCTGAGGAAGGAAGATATAGTTCGGTTGCTGCTGTTTTGCACTTCTTTAAATTTTGTATCAAAATTGCCCATTTTCTCATTTTTCCAACATTAGTTTCTTAGATTTGGCAATGATTCATGGACATGGGTCAGGAAAAATTCTGAATATGGGAGGGGGTTATGTCTGAGGGTTTCGCTACTGTCAGAAAACATTCTGAATCTAAAAGCTTTGGGACTCCCAGTAATGTGCTGGAATTATATTTCATTTAAAAAACAAAAAAATCATTTTCAAGTGGGAGAGAGCCACTGTGTGATGTAGGGAGCACACCTCGGTCATGCCATAGGCCTTTAATTTCCCTTTTTATTGTCTTTTGAAGACAAGTACCCATATTGGGTCAAATCGTGGACCCATTGAAGTCTACATCGAAAGTCACATTGACTTCAGCAGGGGAAGTACTTCGCTCAGTATGTCTAAAATTCTAGTGAAAGCTACTTAGGGACTCAACAATATAAATAAATATTATCTAAAGATATGAAACCTTTCAGTAGGGTCATTTTTAAAATGTGTACGTGCACTCTGGGATTGACTGTATTATGGTAATTGAATGGTCATAGAATCATAGAATATCAGGGCTGGAAGGGACCTCAGGAGGTTATCTAGTCCAACCCCCTGCTCAAAGCAGGACCAACACCAACTAAATCATCCCAGCCAGGGCTTTGTCAAGCCTGACCTTAAAAACCTCTAAGGAAGGAGATTCCACCACCTCCCTAGGTAACCCATTCCAGTGCTTCACCACCCTCCTAGTGAAAAAGTTTTTCCTAATATCCAACCTAAACCTCCCCAACTGCAACTTGAGACCATTACTCCTTGTTCTGTCATCAGGTACCACTGAGAACAGTCTAGATCCATCCTCTTTGGAACCCCCTTTCAGGTAGTTGAAAGCAGCTATCAAATCCCCCCTCATTCTTCTCTTCTGCAGATTAAACAATCCCAGTTCCCTCAGCCTCTCCTCATAAGTCATGTGCTCCAGCCCCCTAATCATTTTTGTTGCCCTCCGCTGGACTCTTTCCAATTTTTCCACATCCTTCTTGTAGTGTGGGGCCCAAAACTGGACACAGTACTCCAGATGAAGCCTCACCAATGTCGAATAGAGGGGAATGATCACGTCCCTCAATCTGCTGGCAATGCCCCTACTTATACAGCCCAAAATGCCGTTAGCCTTCTTGGCAACAAGGACACACTGTTGACTCATATCTAGCTTCTCGTCCACTGTAACCCCTAGGTCCTTTTCTGCAGAACTGCTTCCTAGCCATTCGGTCCCTAGTCTGTAACAGTGCATGGGATTCTTCCGTCCTAAGTGCAGGACTCTGCACTTGTCCTTGTTGTTGTGGTCATTGCAATATTGTCAGTCTGCATATATGGCTAATTGAAAATACATTCCCCTGCAGTTTCAGCCATAAACATCATGGTAATAGCTTTTCTTGGGCTATAGAGGGAAATCTGTTTTGGTTCTGATTTTGGTTCAAGCTGAAGCCAGGAATATCAGAGATGTATAAAAATTAAAATAAATACAATTAGTCAAATATTTATGAGCTTCCAAGAATGTTTGGTTCTAACTGATACTTGAACTCATTTTCCTGTCCCTAAACCTAGCATTGATCTAAGCAGGAAATATCTATTAACAATTTTCCGTTGTACATCATTCTAAAAGAGTGATACACTTTAGGCTTGAGTATCACATGCAATAACTCATATCAGAGCAACCCATATGCTACTCATCTCTGTTAATCTGTCAACTGGAAGTGTTAAACCAGAAATGTATGAAAAGACTAGATTTGTCATGACAATAGAGTTTGGGATCCTTCTCTCCTCCCCCACACCCCCATCTAACCAAGACTTTGGACATATTAGACATTAGAACACTCCTGTCAATACTTACTTATGACTCTGCTTCCTCTGATATCAGAGTTCAGTTTCTCTTACCAAGGCACCAATTAATGACTGCCCCAGTTACTACTTCAGAGACTCAGTACAGGCCATTTTAAGTAAAACAAGATTTATTGGCAAGTCTAAACAGATACAGAGAAAATAATAATATAAAAGAGAAGTATAAAGATAAGTTGTGTAGATGAATTACAGCAAGCAAGTATTATGAGCCTGGCATTGAACTTTTGCTACAAATTAGAGTATCAGATTTCTGACATATAGTATTAAGAAGATAACTCTGTCTCATCCACATAGCCAAAGCTACTTGTCTTCCTCACCTGTGTAAAGTCACAAATCCAGAAGTGTTTATGTCAATGTAACCAGAACTCCTATTTCATATAGCCCACTTTTGGTTGTATAACTTCAACAGTGAAGTCTAATTGAGCAACTAACATTATATCAGTTCATCCCAGACTAAATCAAGATAGTCGTTTTATTTTGTGAATACCAGCTTCGCTGACTCAAATTCCATTTGCCTCCAAAGATATTTGAATATTAGGTTATTTTTTTAAGTGTCACTTGCTCTAGCAATGTCTTTACTCAACAGCAAATAACAGTTTGTGACTGGACCTTTCTTGGGTAGTCGGGTAGTTTGTTCCAATTGAGTTTCGCATCCTAAGAGAAAGTAGTTTTTTATATCAGGTATATTTTACCATCAGATGAGCTCACTGTTCTAATACAAAGCCTACCACCCTTATAAAGGTAACAGTCACAAATTGGGCATGTGGCTTTCTTTCCAGCTTATGGCAGAGAAGTCACCTCTGGCCTCACAGAAAGCTTAGAGAAGTAACTCAGCCAGAGGTTAGCGGTCTATTACAGGAGTGGGGGAGTGAGGTTCTGTGGCCTGAAATATGCAGGAGGTCAGACTAGATGATCATGATGGTCCCTTCTGACCTTAGAGTCTACGAATCTATGTTGAAGCCCAAGTTTCTCTCCATCCTTCCAAGTGATGATTGTGATCTCACACGATAACTGCCTCCGATGGCATCCTATCCGTTTTGATTGTTTTTCTTATATTGCTACTGTTTGGTTGTTCACAATTGTTAATGTGTAACTTCTCTGACTATTTTCTGGTTGGTCTCTCTTTTGTTCTCCCTGGACAAAGCATTTTACGGGGTTAATGCATTGATATTGCTGAACAGACTGATTGAGTTCTTCAGCCTCTCACCAAGTAAACCATGAAGAGGTCACTTCTCAGGTGCTGAAATGTCTATTTAAGACTAATAGCAAACTGTGCAATGTCTCTCAGGCATGCCCTCACTGCTTGCTCCAGCCTGATATAGAACAAAAATATTCACTAAAATTCCATGATCACAACTCAGTTCTTTATCCTTCAGTCTGTAATCTGGGCCCCATTAACCTAGAAAAATTCCCTCTCCTTCTTGTTTTGTTTTTTTGTGTTTGTGTTTTTGCTTTTTGTTCTTGCATTGCTTTAATAGAGAGATGCTAGGAGAACACATCACATGTCAGAAAATCATGCTAGCTACCAGGCTGCCAGACCTTTCCCAGGAGGAGATGGAGTTATTCATGTCTGAGGAAATGAAAGATGAAGATGCACTGTTTGGAAAAGTCAAAGTGAGCTTTTACAAGAGATGTGATATATCTTGAATTTAGTAAGACTTTTGACACAGTCTCACATGACATTCTCATAAGCAAACTAGGGAAATGCGATCTAGATTAAATTACTATAAAATGGGTACACAACTGGTTGAAAAACCATACTCAAAGTGTAATTATCAATGGTTCGCTGTCAAACTGGGAGCATGTACCTAGTGGGATCCCACAAGGGTCTGTCCTGGGTCCAGGTCTATTTAGTATTTTCATTAATGACTTGAATAACAAAGTGGAGAGTATGCTTATAAAATTTGCAGGTTACACAAAGTTGAGAGGAGTTGCACGCACTTTGGAGGACAGGATTAGAATTCAAAATGACCTTGACAAACTGGAAAATTGGCCTGAAATCAACAAGATAAAATTCAGTAAAGACAAGTCCAAAGTATTACACTTAGGAAGGCTAAATCAAATGCACAACTACAAAATGGGGAATAACTGACTAGGCTGCAGTACTGCTGAAAAGAACCGAGGGTTATAGTGGATCACAAATTAAAATATGAATCAAAAATGTGATGCAGTTGTGAAAAGGGCTAATATCATTCTGGGGTATATTAACAGGAGTGTTGTATGTAAGACATGAGAGGTAATTGTCCAGCTTTACTTGACACTGGTGAGGCCTCATCTGGAGTACTATGTCCAGTTTTGTGCACCATACTTTAGGAAAGATGTGGACAAATTGGAGAGAGTCCAGAGGAGATCTACAGAAATGATAAAAGGTTGAGAAAACCTGATTTATGAGGAAAGGTTAAAAAAACTGGACATGTTTAGTCTTGAGAAAAGGAGACTGAGGGGGGGAATCTGATAACATTTTCAAATATGTTAAGGGCTGTTATAAAGAGGATGGTGATCAATTGTTCTGCATGTGCATTAAAGGTAGGACAAGAAGCAATTGGCTTAATTTGCAGCAAGGGAGATTTAGGTTAGATTTAAGGAAAAACTTTCTAACTACGATATATGAATAGTTAAGGCTTCCCAGAGAGGTTGTGGAATACCCATCTTTTCAGGGAGTTTAAGAACAGGTTACACAAATACATTTTAGCCATGGTGTAGGTATGTTTGGTCCTGCCTCAGCACAGGTGACTGGACTAGATGACCTCATGAGGGCCCTTCCAGCCATAGATTTTTATGGTTCTATGGGATCCAGTTATGATATCCAGTTTTCCAGATCAAAAGCTGAGATAGCAATGCTGAGTCGTCTCTGTAAAGAGCAGGATGTTTGCTTTAAAAGAGTTGTAAAATGGTGTGTATCCTCAAAAGAGAGAATATTATCCCTGGTGGAATAGATGAATACAAAAATCCAAGTCATGACCAACCTACAACTGTCTGGCTTCTCTTTAGTAGATATTTTTGCTCAATTTTAGCTACAGATTATTAAAAAAAAATTACCTCACAATAAAGTAACTCTTCTTCTGGTCTTGTAAATAGCACGACTGGTAAATGTTTAAGAAACACTTGCAGCAAGCCCCCACCTTCAATATTTTGATTAGTTCTGCTTGGCTTGTAGCAGCAGTTGACTGAATTTAAGATTGTGCACATTAAATATAATAATGTCTTTATGGTGACCTGGCAATTATTTAACCACTGTGTTGTACCCCAGACTTCATCTTTCCCAAATAAATGAAATAAATTCCTCAGCGTTCATCCAAAGTGAGAGAGAATTATTATGACACAAATATAATTAATAGGAAAAGGTAATACACTTTGTACATGCTTCACATTGTACTTGAAAAGCATACAGCATACTGCAGAAAAATCACACATATACAGCATTCTGACTTTTCCAGCAGGCTGCGCAACCAAAGGTCTAGGCAAAGTTGGTGGGAGTTGTAGATACTTAGCACCTCTGAAAATCAGGCCCTATTTACTGCAAAAGTGGAGTCATAGCAAAGGATGGAACCTCTATGTAGCTCTAGAGTTCCATGATATACTGCCAAAATTTTAACAAAAGGGTCCCTTTAATTTCTGCCAGAGTCAGTGATGGGTGTGACGTTCCCTGGGTAAAATACTCTCCCTTCAGAAAATCCATCAATCCCATTCCCCTTCCTCACCTCTGACTCCCTGACCTGGCAGCTGTTCCTCACAGCAGCAGTGATGTTGCAGATACTCTGCAGTCTCTCGTGGTGTAGAGATTTGTTGGAGTGGGGAGCAGGTAGTAGGCTGGGTGGTCAGTTGGGAAATGGGTCCCCTTTTTTCTGGTGGTAGGCAGTTATTCAACTGCAGATGGTCTTTCTTAGCAGGTGTAGGGCTGAAATTAATGAGTCTCCAGGCTCCCTCAACCTTCAGGTTGAGGTTGGGTGGGCAGGCCCTGACAGATACTCCCATTTAGTGTAACAGCAGCTTGATGCTGCCTCCTCCTTGTATGCTGTGGAGTAGCTGTCAGTGGGGCCAAGGAACTATTCCATCTGTCTCCGTATAGATATGGACGGTGGGCACATAAGCAAACTTCCCCTTCTAATGGATGCCACAGCCATAGTAATAATAGGTGTATGGCAGTTGCCTGACTGAGCCCCACAATTCCCATCTTAAACATCACTGCTAGGAACCCTCTTGCCTTTGGTGTACTGTTAAGTCTGGAAGTCAAATATCCCAAACACCTTAGAACTGAGAGTGTCTCAGCCCATACCCTGCAACATGCTAAACTGCTTAGAAAATGAACTTTAATGTTCATTTTTAGTTGAATCAGAATAGAGAGATAGAAAACTTTTTAAAATGATAAGATTGTATTGAGTATATCAATACATAGCTGAAAATCCTTTCTATTAACTCGTTGTGGTATTTTTATTGTTTTAGATTTCATTTATCTGTAATCTGAATGTAAAATCAGATTTATGGCCTTGCAGGAACCTACAACCTTCCTCGGTTTTAGGAAATCAGACACATACACTTTCAACACAAGTTGAAGTGACTTCATGTGACATTTCTAAGGGCAGTTTTACATTCAAATTAGATTCCATATTGTGTGACTCTAAACAAAAAATATTCATCTTGTATCAATCTGAAAGTACATTTTTTGGTTCTGAATTGTTTGTCAAAAATCAGCAAATTTTTATTTGACTGAAATGAGTGATTTTGTTCAAAATATTTTGTGGAAACTACTGGTAACTCCCATTGAGTCACACAGTATGGAATTGAAAGGGAAAAATCATTTTTCTGGGTTTTCCTCCCATTTTTCTCTTCCTTTTTTCTTCCTTCCCTCTCTTCTTAAATGGAAAAAAGCAGTGAAGAGAGGGAAGGGAATAAAAACTACCAACAAAAAGTTTTCATTTTTATTCCTTTCACTTTTAATAGAAATGATTTTTTAAAATTTCCAATCAGTTTGAAAATAATTTTTTCATTTTGAATCATTTAGTTAAAAAAATAAAAAATGTTCAAACAATATAAAAATGTATCACAGAAATGTTCATAAAATTTGAAAAGGCCTTTTTTTTTTTTCTCAAAAAGCCTTTTTGATGAACATTTTTCAAACTACCTGAAACTGTAAATTACTTTGTTGTACCCCTGAGCTGCACGTAATCCTTGTGGAAACAATTGGTCAGTGTCCGGGCTTAGGGATTCTGTCCCCATGGAGTAAGACCTAGGCCTTGGAGAGAGGCAGAGGTTTTGAGGGGGCAGGTGTTTCCCAAAAAGCCAGTATTTTAGTTATAATTTTTTTCAGGATGTTTTAAAATTTTAGAATCTGGCACCAGCGCGAAGAAAGCAATACTTGTCTTCTTTCCTTTCAGTGCTTATCTGGAAATGTGGCACGTTGTATTCAGTCAGCTCAGTGCAGCTGGAAATACTTAGTTTCCAGAATATGGACGTTTTGGGCTCCTCCGTGAAGCTAATATGTAGGACCCAACCTTTCTCACCTTTAAACTCCCATTGTTCTTCACCTGAAACAGGATTGGCCCAGATTCAAAGAAGAAATATGATTAGACTTTAAACCCCCCCACATAAGGAAGTAGATTTAACATTACCGTGATGACCGAGCATTTTTATTTTCAAATACCTTTCACAATTTATTCACGCTGATAAATGCTTAACTTTTGCACTTCCAAATTTCTGGGTTGAGCAAAATGGCTATTGCTTTCAATTAAATAATGTCATTAAAGTATTGGAACAAAATTGCATTTGTCAGAAGAAAATACTGTACGTATCTCTTATTGTAGTCCATTCGTGGGTTTATGGCTCCAAAGTCCTCAAGCAAGTATCACAAATCCACATGATGTCCCTCCATGCTACAGAAGATTTTGAATTTGGGGCTCTGAGTTAACTGAAAGATATGTTAAAACTCATGTAACCAGGCAGCTCCCTGTCAGCAGCCCATCTGAGAAGCTTCTGAAGTGATTTCAGCAAGCTTGTAGATTAAGTTACACTCCAGCAATTGGCTCCAGATATGGCCATTGCAGAGGGTAGAATACCACATGAATAATAACTGAAAGCTCCCACATACAGCCAAACCTTTTGGGGTTTCTGGCATCACAGTGGTCGGAAAAAATCAGTTCTGGGAATACACATGTGCTAGAAGGCTTACTGGGATGGAATTCTCTGTTCCTTCTATAGGGGAAAAGCCTGTTCTGGACAGATTTATTTATAATAATCATGATGTTCTGATTGTGTAAATGATAATAAATTGTTATTGCAATTGTACTCATGAAAGGCCAAACGACTTGTGCCCAATATACCCTGGCATAAGAGAGTCACCCTAAGAATATAGGCAGTGAACTATATTTCGGGAATGGGATCCAAGCTCCACAAGAAAGAGGAGAGTACTTTGCCCTAGACATCCACTCTATTTCAGAGACTCTTCCCAAGGGTTGTGTTTTGCTCTAGGTTCTGCCCGCCTCTGGAGATTCTGAACCGGGTGTGGAAGGATTCTGTGGGATTAGACTGGGCTGGACCAGACCAGACCAGGCCAGTGGGTGTGGTACAGAGCTGTCTTCATAGCAACGACCTGACCAGACCTGAGGTGGCAGTGCAGATCTGATTTCACTAAGACCTAAGAGATGGGGTGGTGCAGATTTGACTTTGCAGTAAGGACCAACCAGACCACCAGGGGCAGAGTTGATGTTACAGAGTTGGACCACTAGCTTCACACTGGAGCAGAACCTGCTGGTGTGGACTTCTTTGAACAGGAGCACACAGATAGAGTAGAGTCACCCCTGATCCTCCCGTGACAACTGAGTCTAACTGGACCCATGAATGAGGTTTTAGGAGACTAGGGATTGTTTTGTGACTAATCAGCCCAGATCATCATCGGTATTTACAGGTATTGATTACAATGTAATAGAAGTTAGGAGCCTACATATCTCTGAGGGTCTGGGTCTAAGTTCTGGACCACAACAAGCCAGACAACTAATACTTCGAGCTGTGCTATATCCATGCTTTTGATACTGGTTGACTTTTGCTCATTTAATTGTGTGTGGACCCTAAATAGGGATTTCCCATAATGTAATATAGAAACAGCCTTTTGATTTGTTCACACACAACAAAAGTAGGGTACTAAACTGCCGGAGGATTTTCTGCGCTGCAGATTACTTCTGTTATCTGGTCCTGCTTCAAGGAGACGCTGGATGGTGAGTTACCTTCCACCTTCAGAGGGAAAGATTGTGCCACCTGATGTGTTACACGGCCCAGCAGACATATATATGTGCTTTTGGCTGTCATCCTGTGTTCAAAGCTGGAGTAAGTGACTAGTTATATTGTTTAAAAAATCTGATGGGTTTAAAAAATGAATCCTAGTGGGAAATAATATGCTGTTAGTTAACAGAATTCACTGTATTGACTTAATGACTTTATTCCTAATATAATTTCTGTGTCAAATTAATATGTTAATCCACTATTTTTACTACAGTAACTGAAGCTGCTCGTAGCACTATAATTGGGACAAAATTATTCTACTCATTTTTATATTGACAAAGCCATAAAAAATAAATGAATTTGCAACTTGTAATACACCCAGAATAACTTTTTTTCCACAGACTTTCAACATTCTGTTTATTTGATATACTACCATAGGGACAAATCTGGACTAGGGAAATAGGTTGTGTTTAAAATGTTTGCTAAGGTGTTTTAACTAAGACAGTTTTAAATAAGACACAAGATTTTGTTTAGTGTAAGAAGGGCAAATCATGTTTTAAAATGTTAGCTAGTCATGGTCAAAGTATAATACAACCAGCTAAAGTTTTTAAACATCATTTGTCCAGCCTACACTAGATGCAGAGTTCTGTTAAAAATCATCTTGGTTACAATGTGTTAGCACAATCAATTTTTCTGGTCTGGAAAAATAGCTAAATTAGGACTTGATCTTGCACTATTGGAGCCACTGAATTGTATAGGATCAGGGTCAGACCCTTAATGAGGTATAAAAGCAGAATTAATGCATGGTAAGCATACCTGAAATCTATCTGTATGATACATTCTCAAAGTACATATATTATAGTATACTTGTAGTAGTCTAGAAGTATACAGTTTATTTAATAACAGGCAAAATTGGAGAGATGAAATGTGCTTTTTCAGCTACAAAGTATATGCTTTCTTATTGACATAGGATGTAACTATTAAGTAGTCTTTGACATTTCTCTTTGAGAAGATAACAGACCTTGCTCTAAGACACCAATTTTAAACGCTATCCTGTTATCTACAGCTGAGGCTCTTACTATCCTTTTTACTGTAACCATTTTTTAAATGACTGGGAGTCACTTTTTCAGTCTAGTAAACATTGTACTAGACTGTTACTTTAAACACTCCTCATTCTTTGCTGTTCCTAAATAGCTGACTGTCCCAGTTCTACCACATGAATTAGTGCGATGAAAAAAAAAATTCAACCACTAAAATGGCTGCTGTCTTTTCAAGAAACTGCAATAGAGACTGGACTTTGGTCTTGAATAGACATTCCCACTATTAACAGTGTTTTCAAGTAATGAATCAGACATTTTTGCCATTTAGTATCATGCTAATGACCCAAGAACAATTGGGAACAAGGCATCAGAAAATCTAATACATAACAACCCTCTTTGCTTCTCACCATGCTCTGTCTTTTTTATGACCTGTTGTTTACAATGAAATTTCTGATGTCTTTAGAGAAGTTATACTACCTCTGGTGGAAAGTCTGGTTATTTTAATCTGTTTATATGTTGATCCAACAAAAAATGTGCTTGGTACATCCTCTGGTGGCAGCATTTGGAAACATCAGTTTGATCTGTAAAGAACCAATTCTTTAGCTCATGGTCTTGTTGCATATGAGCTACCTTTTACAATTTATACAGCTCTAACTCTGAACAACGCATATTTCACAATGAAAGCATACAAGCACCAAGAAAAGCCACAGTCCCTCAACATACTAAAGTGGCTCAGGTTAACCACTGGAATGCATATTGGTTATATAGATTCAGAACAGCTGATGGCACTGTCACTCCACAGGTCTGAATTTGTACGTTGCTGTTATTCCATAATCTAAAATTTAGGAGTGCAGCTGTAACTCTAAAATGGAAGAGACAAAGCTATGTAGGTCCTGATTCCACCACCCTTAGACTAGTTAAGACTTAAACAAATAGTCCCAGTAAACTCAGTGGCACTGCCCATAGGAAAAAATACTACCCAGTGTGAATAAGGGTGGCAAAATCAGGTGCCAGGAAGTTAGCTAATTTTTAAAAGAGAATGTGGTCTCAACCTTGCTTCTCTGTATATTTCAATATAAATGGACAAAATTATTATTGCAGCACTTTTCCACTAGGCCAACTAGTCTAATTTGATTGTTTAGAAGTTGTGATATCTCCTCACCTTTTACTGTATATTTCATTGCTTAGTATGACAGATGCCAATCCAGGACAGACAGTTCGTTGTAATATAGTAAACAACATTGACAGCGGTACTCCGAGTTGGATAAGTAAGGTGTCATTTATGAATGAATGAAGTGTTTGTGGAAAGAGAAAACCACGAAATAGGTGTGAAGTGATATTAATTTTAAATCTGCTAATAAAAGGCTGTCTAAACAGCATTTGGAAATAGCATGCTTCTTGATCGGGAAACAGTTCCCTCCCCTCAAAATAGGACTTTTTTCATTTAGGAAGATATCTATATATAAATTTTTTGAATATATATATATTTTTTTCACAAAGCTATATAACTACCGTATATACTCGTTCATAAGCTGAATATTTTTGGTAAAAAAGTGACACATCAAAGAGCGGGGGTCGGCTTATAAATGGGTCTACACCAAAATTTGATGATTTTAAACTCTGTGGAATCATTGAATTGAATATCTAATACATTGTCATTTTGTTTACCTGGGGCATCTGCAGGCATGGAGCCCCTCAGCGCCCAGTGTCCACGGTTCGCCGTTCCCAGCCAATGGGAGCTGCGGAAAGGAGCCAAAGTTTGCCAACCCCTGAAATATGCTTATGAAAGTATCATAAAGTTTTTGCTATTTTTACCTAACCATCTTGGGGGGGTCGACTTATAAATGAACAGGATAATGAACGAGTCTATACAGTATATATTTGTGGTGTGTGTGTGTATATACATATACACTCATGTTTGTATGCGTTTACATATACACATACACACATATATTGTCAATATCTCCTGACTTTTGGTTAATAATAATCACTCCTTTCCATTAGAGTGTAAGGTAACATAACATATTTTATATTTAGAAATTTTAAAGTATATACACATAAAAGATTAATTGCCTTACACTCCAATGGAAAGGAGCGATTAATGATTATTTAACCAAAAGTCTTCTTAGGAGATATTGACAATGCTTCCGAAATAAAATAGGACAAATTTATCTTCTCAGATCTACACAGCAGATTCTGACGCGATAGATTTTTTATCCTCATGAATTGAATATACAGCAGACAGACAAACAGGTAAGGAGAGCAGGCTGTTAGAGTCTTGAGATCAGCCATGCAGTTCTAAGAAGATATTTTTTTGCTTATATACTCCAAGGTGACCTATGGATTGTACTAACATCATCTGGTATTATTATTTAGTTGAATTACTGTTCCACCCAGAGGCCAGAATCAGGCTCAGGGCCTCCTTGTTCTCGGTGTTGTACATACATAAAATAAACTAGTCTCTGCCCCAAAGAGCTTACTGTGTAAACAAAGATGAGACATGACAACAGAGGCTGTCGGAAATAACTGAAGCAGGGAGGGGGAAGGAAGTGATGACAGCAACAGGAACACAAGACTGTGAATATTAGCAAGTGTATAATGTGGAAGCAGCACAGTTTTGGTGGTGGCTATTTTCAATAAATCAGATGAGTGAGCACTAGATTTTAATGAATAGCTAGTGGGCCATCTGACTGGCCTTTGTCATTAGACAGTTTGCCAGGAACTGTCATTAGGAACAGAAATTCTTGGATATCTGCTAGGTTTGGCCAATGTACATGGCAGAGGGGCATTGCTGGCACATAGTCCATTGGCCAAACCAGTCTCTACGTAAAAGGATAAACGGACACAAATCAGACATCAGGAATGGTAACATACAAAAGCCAGTAGGAGAACACTTCAATCTCCCTGGATACTCAATAACAGATTTAAAAGTAGCCATACTTGAACAAAAAAACTTCAAACACAGACCTCAAAGAGAAACTGCTGATCTACAATTCATCAAAGTAGAGATGGGTTTTAAGATTGGATTTGAAGGAGGACAGGATAGCAGCATTGCCCCATTTGCCATAATACTCAGGGCCGCCCAGAGGGGGGGGCAAGTGGGGCAATTTGCCCCAGGCACCGGGCCCCACAGGGGCCCCCCACGAGAATATAGTATTCTATAGTATTGCAACTTTTTTTTTATGGAAGGGCCCCCCGAAATTGCTTTGCCCCAGGCCCCCTGAATCCTCTGGGCGGCCCTGATAATACTTCTGAATTCTATTGGACCACACATACTGATCCTCCCATAACTGGAAAAAGGGTGAGGGCAAAAGGAGAAGTACTCTTTCTAAAATTCACTTAACAACTCTGTTGATAAGTGCCAAACAAGACTCCAGCTCACCTGTCCATAGCTGTAAAGGGAGGAAGTAGTAGTGAAAACTAACTTTTGTCATGAAAGTGAGCAGATCTCACTCTGAATACACACACTGCAGAGTCAGAAGATGCCCTTTTTAACACACACACACACACACACACACACACACTTCCTTAAAGAAGTACTACACTTTAGTCAAAACTGTATTCCCAGCATCAGCCAGAGCAATAACCTAGCTGGGCCTGCGAAATATAATAGGGAAGAAGAGAGGAAGAAATCCCTCTCCCACAATGAGACAGAATCCAGGGAGTCCCAAGAGAACCAAGCTCTGTGCAGGGGGCAGTGCAATCCAACTACCGGCTTCACAAATCCTAATCTCCCACACCACATACATTTTTGGACAGCAAAACTGCACTGGCTTTGCTGCACCAGGGACCTTGACACCCTTGCGCAAAGGGGGGAAAAGACTATAAGCTCACTCCTGCTGTCTATGATTTATTTTCTCTATAATATCATTAGGAATAGAAATTTTTGGATATCTGGTAGGTGTCACCAATCCCTATTTTTAGGCTGGGATATAAAAAGTATTTGATTAATAATGGGTTGTCTGCACACTTGGTTTACTGTTGTGGAAGGGTGAGGTTACAATAAAGGAGACACAAACACTGAGGAACAGATTTTTAAAAGTATTTTAATAATTAAGGAAATGGCCAGAACTTTTTGGGGTCCATCCATTTATTAGTAATTGCCATCCACACTACTGGGAATCCCAGTACATTTGCTGTGCAGCAATGGAAAAAGAACCATCTTGTGTTCAGTGAATTAATTTAGTCCAAAGCAGACTAAACCTCAGCCTTTGCAGGTGTCTAACCTGAACCCAATCTTCTGCTGAAATTTGGATTTGCTCTCAGAAAACAAATGCTTACATTGTTTCCCAGACTTAGACTGAACTCTGGCCACACAGCGAAGAGAAGCCATTAACTTCACACAAGGACTTCCAGCGGAATCTCTCTCATCCAGTCCCTCCGCTGCCCGTCCAGTCTCACATGCATTTATTCACAGAAGATCATGACAACTGTAGCCTAATAAAGTTTAGAGTTCAGCATTCATTAAGCTTGGTCTAGAATTTGGTTATGGTTTTCTCCTAGATAAGGGTTGGGGTGCGCGTTGTTTTTTGTCCCCCCTCCCCCCGGTAGTTTCTTAGGTTATGTATTGCAATTTCCAGCATTGGTGGTACAACATTAATGATACAGCATCAGAGCTGCATTGATCACTCTTGGTACCATTGTATTATTTTATACTTTTAAAATATTTTTTATCACAGAATTTGGGTACAAAAGCAATAATACTGCAAGTTGTTGAACTTGATATGGGTATTACTGGCTGAAAATCTGTGTTATGCAGGAAATCCGGTTAAATGATTATGATGGTCCCTTTCTGGCCTTAAAATCTGTAGAATCCGTTATTTCAATAAAGCTACTCTGGATTTACATGGGTGTAACTGAGATCAGAATCTGGTCCATTGTGTTAAAATATAGGCACTATATTATTGAAAGAACAAACACATGAGAGAGAAGGGATCCAGAAGAAGGCAAAAAATTCTAAAAGCTCTAGGAAAAATGAAACAAGTTTGATAAGAAGAGCAGCAATATGAATAACATTTTCAGGATGCTAACCAAGATAACGTGTATAAGTCTTTGCGGTCACATTAAATTTAAGAAGTTGAGAGCATGGGATTATGTACAGCACAAAAGCTCAGCCACAAGTTCTGGGCTTGATGTAGGAATTATTGGGTGAAATTCTATGGCCGGTGTTAGACTAGATTTTCATAATGGTCCCCTCTGGATTTAAGATTGGTAGAGAGGTAAATAATAACAGGTTACTTCTACAAAGTGATATGAATCTCCTGGTAAGTGGTTCTCACTTGAAGGTCATGCATTTTAATGAAGCCAAATGTAAGGTCATACATCAAAGACCAAAAAACACAGGTCACAGTTATTTTGGGAAGCAGTGACATAGAAAGGGATATAGTTGAAGACGGGACCACCAGATCAATCAGTCTGACCTGCTGTGTATCACAGGCCACCTTCACCACCCAGTACCCACATGCTAAACCCAGCATACAGGACTGGCATCGTTGCTCACCCAAACCATGTCTACCCTCCATGTGAGGCTGGTGCTGACGTAGCTGCTTGCCTGAGCCCTGTCTCCCCGCTCCTCACTCGTGCGAGGCTGGCATCACTGCTCACTTCCCCACACATTCCTCCATATCCCACATTTTTTGACAAAAGTGGGCTTGTTTGGCTTGGTTGCTCTTGCCAACTTGGTCAGTTGGCAAAAGGAAATGGGACAAATGCCCACCTTTGTAAAAAAAAAGTCGGGACAGCTGCGACAGGACTTAATAAAGGGACTCTCCCAGTCAAAACGGGACATATGGTCACCCTACAGATAGTCCTGGCAAGTGACCTGCAGCCACACACTGCAGAGGAAGGGAAGAAAAAACCCAAGGTTACTGCCAATCTGACCTGAGGGAAAATTCCTTCCCAGACCCACATATGGCCATCCGTTAGACTTGAGCTTGTGAGCAAGAACCATCCAGCTAAGCACCAGAGACAGAAAATGTTTGGTGCCACCTTATAGCCCTGGTCTTCCCACCCAATGTCCAATCTCCAGCTGTGGCCATCCCTGATGCTTCAGAGAAACGAGGCAAAAAAAGCAATCCTAGAATACACTGAGTGTGGGGTAATCCCTTCCTGACCCATGTCAGTGGCCAGTTGAAACCCTGAAGCATGAGCTTTTAGAAACATAAGACATAAACCAGAAGTTTTAATATACAATAAAGCAAAAAAACTGAGCCCTGCCATCATAAGCAAATTGTCATACAATTGCACTCAAATTTTCCCAGTTCTCTCTTAAAACCAATTACGTTGTTTGCCCCCCACAACTCCTATTGGCAAGTTGTTGCATAATCTCACCCTCTGATAGTTAGAAACATTATTCTAATTTTTAGCTTGAATGTGGTCATGTTTATATCTATTTGTTCTCCTGCCAACATTGTTCTTCAGCTTAAATAGCTCTTCACCCTCCCTGGTATTTACCCCATTAATGTCTATAAAGAGAGCAATTCTACCCCTCTCCACCTTCTTTTTGCTAATCTAAACAAGCCACGTTCTTCCAGTCTGCACTCATAAAATAGGCTCTCCATTTCTTTGATCATCCTAGTAGCTCTTCTCTGCACCTGTTCCAGTTTGAATTAATCTTTCTTAAACAGGAGTGACCAGAACCAGAAGATCTCATTCCAAATGAGATCTTACCAGTGCCTTGTACAATGGCATTAACACTTCTCTATCTCTACTGGAAATACCTCTTCTGATACATTTGCCTTTTTCACAGCTGCATCACAGTGGTGACTCATAGTCATCCTGTGACTGACCCATACAACCAGGTCTGATTGGATAATCAACTGAACATGAGGTCACAGTATGATGACATGACTAAAAGAGCAATTGCAGTTCTTGGATGTAGAAGCAGGGGCTATCAAATCAAACTATGGAAACATTATTACCACTATATATGGCATTAGTGAGAATGATTATGATACTGTGTCAAGTTCTGGTGTCAACATTTTTAAAAGGATGTGGACAAACTGAAAGGGGTTTAGCAAAAAGCTACAAGAGTGATCTGAGGTCTGGAAAAAACAGCCTTATAGTAGACACTAAAGGAGCTCAATGTATTTGGTTTATCCAAGAGAAGGTTAAGAGGTGACTTGATCACAGACTATAAGTGACTACATGGGGAGATGATTGCTGACAGAAGAGGACTCTACAATCTAACAGACAAAGTCATAACAAGAGCCAATGGCTGGATGCTCAAGCTAGACAAATTAAACTAGAAATAAAGTGCAAATTTTTAACAGTCAGGATAAGTAATCATTGAAACAATTTACCTGGGTATGTGTTGGGTTCTCCATCACTTGAAGTCTTTAAATCAAGACTGGAAGCTCTAGTTCAAACATCTATTATGGGCCTGATGCAGGAATCACTTGGTCAAATTCTATGGCTTGTGTTATGCCGGAGATCAGGCTATATGATCATAATGCTCCCTTCTGGCTTTCGAATTTATGAAAAAAAGAATTTAGGAACAACTAAGGGGATACAAAACTTTCATAACAATACAGAAAAAACATTCTACATAGGTGATTTGGACTTGATGGGCTCATTAACCTCTTTCTTACTTCTAGGCGCAGGTCCTCCAAGCCTGGTGTGATCACTTTGTGGTGGTATGTTATGTCTCTAAACCTGTTATGTCTCTAAATCCTCCTAAACATGGGAGGATTATCACCAAGTAGTGGAATTTTCTGGTGTCAAGGAGTCTTTGTTTTTGGATACCCCTCTACCTACTTCTGGCACTCAGGGCCAGGGAAAGTGGAGGTGGCTGGGCATCCCACTACTTTCTGATCCCCAGCTACTATATCAGTGTCTATGTCTAGTAACTGGGGTCTGCTTTCAGACTCCATTGCTTTTTCCCTGGACTCCTTTCCACATCTTCTGGTTCACCCCCTCTCTGGGTTTACCAGCCCAAACTCCCTCCTCCCAGGAAGTGACTGCAGATTATTTCTCGTGTCACCCTTTTCTGCTGCCACTTTCCTGGCTTTATACCAGCCCTGCCCATTCCTTCTCAGCGTGGCTCCATCATCAATCAGCTTTTCAAGCCCTGGCTCTCCCTCAGGTACAGCCTATCAGGTTCATTAACCTAAGTTAACCTGCTCTGCCTTGGGTGCGGTGGATGTTCCATCACAGCTTGTGATGGCAGAGGGAATTACTGGTTGTTCTGCACTTTTCAAAATCAGGCCACATACTTAGGTGCCTAAATATGGATTTTGAAGCCTAATTTTAAGCCCTCACTTTAAAAAATCTTCATCCAGGTGTTTATTTACCTAGAATACGGGGAGGAGGGGGGAATCATTCTATTTGTAGCGCCTCATATGACTAGCTGGAATTTCAGTTGTTTTCCTGGTCTAGTAAATAATACATGTAAATTTAGGTTATTTAAAAAATTCACCTCTTTCCATTTTTGGGTCTTTCTCTCCATAAAAATTGATAAAGTCAGAGATTTACTTTTACTTCAGTTGGAGGTAAAACTTGGAACTCTTCTTTAACAAAATGCCAAAAACTTTAAAATCATATCTCTTAATGAGAGAAATTGATTAAGCCTATAATGGGCAAAAACACATGAAGAACAGATGAGAAATTTCTATCAAACAGAGTCACAGAGTTTAAGGCCAGAAGGGACCACCCAGATCATTTAGTCTGACCTCTTGTATAGCACAGACCACCAACACCACACAGCACCCAGACACTAAACCCAACAATCAAAATTAGAGATTAGGAGGGACTGAGGTGCACCAACGCTAGAGGCCCCCACAGTGGCAAGAAAATTATTAAGTGAGATGTCTCTAGATAATCCTGGCAAGTGACCCGCCCACATTGCAGAGGAGAGCAAAACAAACCCAAGGTCACTGCCGATCTGACGTGGGGGAAAATTCCTTCCTGATCCCACTTATGGCAATCAGTTAGACCAGGGGTAGGCAACCGAGCTGATTTTCTGTGGCACTCACACTGTCCGGGTCCTGGCCACCGGTCCAGGGAGGCGGGGGGGGGGGCGCAGCTCTGCATTTTAATTTAATTTTAAATGAAGCTTCTTAAACATTTTAAAAACCTTATTTACTTTACATATAACAATAATTTAGTATCAGAGGGGTAGCTGTGTAAGTCTGGATCTGTAAAAAGCAACAAAGAGTCCTGTGGCTTAAAGACTAACAGATGTATTGGAGCATAAGCTTTCGTGGGTGAATACCCACTTCATCAGGGCCATGCGTCTGACGAAGTGGGTATTCACCCACGAAAGCTTATGCTCCAATACATCAGTTAGTCTTTAAGGTGCCACAGGACTCTTTGTTGCTTTTAACAAAAGTTTAGTTATATGTTATAGACTTTAGAACGAGACCTTCTAAAAATGTTAAAATGTATTACTGGCATGCAAAACCTTAATTTAGAGTGAATAAATGGAGACTCGGCACACCACTTCTGAAAGGTTGCCAACCCCAGAGTTAGACCCTGAGCATGCAAGCAAGCCATGTACTTGAGACAGAGAATGCTCCATGCCACCTCAACTCTCTGGCCTACCCCGCCCAATGTCTCATCTCCTGGTGTGGCCATCTTCCATAGTTTGATCAAAAAATCTTGCATTCTGAGATGTCTACTGAATTTCCAAATCCCTGTGTACATGTAGGATGGTCTTCTGTTATTTGCTCATATATCTGTATGTTCTTCAGTTCCCCCAATTTCCACCTCAGATAGAAAGAGGGGGAGATAGTTTCTTTCTATGACCTAAGAATGATGGGACAAGATTTAGGGCTGATCGCCAATAGACCCTTAATACCACTAGGGGTTCTAAACGTTATAAGACCAGAATCTTTATATTTTTTTAACATTTGAATGTTTTCTTACACCGGGGCAAAAAGAGTATGTGTGGTGGGGAGAAGCTTTCCGTCCCTCCCTGCCCTGTAACGTTTAATGCCGCTTATGCCTACTGTTGAGACGCTGGGGTTAGGAAACATTGTAGGCTCTTCTTGTAAAGTAGTTCATCCACTGACAATAATTTCAGGATTTCTGTGAATAAGAAAAGATGTCCCAGTAACGCAATGCAATGAACCTGGCCTGGTTTATCACTCCCACAAAAATGGAAAAGGAATGCATGCAACTGTTCTGGTTTAAAAAGAAGTGACTATTATTAGGTCTGTGAGGCTTTCTCCCTCCTAGGGAAAGACACCACTTAAAAGGAAAGGCTAAACTAATTGAAAAACTGTTCAATCCCTGTTCCTAGCTTCATTTAAGTGAAACACTCATAGTTTGATGCCCACTGTTACCGATGCCTAAAGAAAACCTCTGGAACTATTGGCCAGAAAGAAAAGCAGTTTTCTCTTCTTTCACTGTGTTTAACAAATGAAATGGGTCTGCAATGAACATTTATAATGCTCATTAGCCATTAACTGACCCCCAAAAATGTAAATCTTGATGGTACGGTAAGCATAGCTATAGAAATCAATCCTAAAATGAGAATTAATGCTCTAGGATGAGATTAGATTTTGTAATTTTGTAAACAACTGGTGTATTTTTAATTGATCAACAGCTGTAAGGAAATGGGAAAAGCCTGAGAATGACTCATCAGCCAAGTCTATACAGAAATGACAAATTGCCCTGTACTGCTAAAATATAGAAAATCAGGCATGTTATAAACTATGCATCCACTGACTGAACTTATTTGAAAAAGGAATCCATAATACTAGGAATAGGCTCTACTAGGGAAAAGTGATAGGAGGGTGCATCTTGCAATGGAGAAAGAAAAGCAGGGTGAGATGAAAGGTGGAAAGCCATTGAAGACGGGAGTGGTTGTAAGCCCAGAATTACAGGATGTTGAAGATGATCTGTGAATTTGCAGTTTCTTCAGAGCCTAAGCCTCCTGTTGGAGGAAGGTTAAAAAATTATGTTGTTTGCAGCTAGAATTCCTTGACATCTGCTAGTGTTTATCACAGAGGCAACTTCCATCCTGAGTGTGTGAAGCATAGATGACAGGGACCTCTGTGTTTGTGTCTCAAACCTAGAGCAAAATTTGAGCTCTTTGAAATTGAAAAAGCACTTTGCCAATCCATATACTCTTCTAGATTAAATTCTTGTAACTTTGACATAGTGTGCATACAGAAAGGAAGTGCTGGGAAATGTACCATCAGTTGTCTCTTGGATAATTCAGTATGAAAGTTTCTTTGAAATAGAAATCTCAGATATTTCCTTATACACAATTTCTGCTTTTTGGTTAAGTATCTTGCTTGGGCTAGGATGCTCTGTCACACAGAAAAAGTAGTATGGGCAAAAAGGTGTGTTTATTGCATTAAATTAGCTCACATTAAAAATAAGAATAATTACAAAGGAGTATTATTTTGACCTCTAGATGTCCCAGTTTGTTCTGTCTTCTCAATGGGCTCTATTCTGTGAAGCACTGGGTACCCTCAAGTCTCACCTGAGTACTTCTGTACTTCTTGACCATCTTTGTTTCCTGCACAGTGCTGAACACATTATTTGCACTGGACAAATAAATAATAAATAACAGTTAAATTGCACAAGTAACAGCCGGCGTAAAAATGCAGCGAGAATGCCTTGCGATTTGCCACAAAGACAACTTCTGAAAGCATGGCAGGGGCTAAAAGTAACTGGAAGTTCAGCTACCGGCCCCCACAATAAATAGGTCTCCATCGCAGTACAAGTGCTGCCAAGGAAACGGATGCTAGAAGCAGCAAATATGTGGAACACCCACAGAGGGAGCAGAATTGCACAGCTGCAGTTGCTACAGTACCTGTGGCTACTTGCTAGGGTATGTCTCAGTGAGTCTGTGTCATGGCTGGAGTTCTCAGATCTCAGGACCCGGTTCTGCCAGGGAGGTGGTGACCCTGCCCATTTCCCATGCTGAGTTTCTAACTTTCCTCTTGAGGACCCCCTTGTTAACATTGACATTGCATCCACCCGTACCCACATGTACACTTGCTCCAGCTGCCTCACAGCAATCTTTGTTATGTTTACCGCCTCTTCTTTTGAGCCAAATAGCCTGCTTAATGGGAATTCATGCCAATTTAGGCAGCAGTAATTTCTATTTGATTGTAGCCATCTCTTTCTGAATTTTCTTTGGGACATGATATGACCAGGAGAAAGGGTCCTATCCATAGATTCCTCTTAATTTTCATGGCTCTGTTTTTCCATATATAGGACTTCCCTGCAGGGTCTGTCCAGACCTATGCAATCAAAATCTTTCTTAAGCAAGGGGCACTTGTAAGAGAACACAGCTACCAACTTCAGACAGAATCCACACTGCTTGAGTTTCATCTTTGTCTTCCTTGTTTACCAAGGACCACACCCTGTCTGAAATGCTATATAGCACACAAACACCTACTGGCTGAATAATACATTGCAAGTAAACATCAGATCCATGCAAACTTTTCTCAACCTCCTCTTGGTCTGAAGGCATCATGCGTAGGACCCTATCAGCTTAGACTTCTGCTGCTTTTGAGTTTCTGTGTGAAATAAAACCCTTCACTTTGGTCCTTGCTGTGCTGTGGATCCTTTGGGATACCCTTGACTCTTGAGTTTCTAGAGCTGATTTTTTTAAAATTCAGTGATGGCAGGTTGGCTAAAACATACAATGCTATGAAATCAAGTGGTTCAAAATGCTGAAGCACGTTTGCTAAATCACTTTCTCTAATATCACTCTAAACCTCATGCACTAGGTAATTGTTACTGTCTTCCTTCCCAATACTAGATTGCTTTCAGGATTTTTTGTGTTTGTTTTTGATTTGTCTCTTGAGTAAACATTTTCTTATCTGTGTGAGTTACTGCAATTTTCTAAGCCCCAACTAAACCTTTTCCCTACTTCTGGCTTGCTTTTTGCTCAACCCGTATTAGATTGTTCAGCTAAAGAGATCAAGCCTTTCTCTAATTATGATCCACAATCATGGAATTCACTTTCCACTGATATTCTTCAATCCATCAGAAATAAAAATCAAGTTACATACACATTTTTCAAAGTTGCTTTTAAGTATATCATATAAAATATTGTTGACATGACATATTCAATTGTATGTGTTTCACTCTGTTACCATACCTTTCATCTGTTTTATATTCAGCACTGTCAGATGTTTACAGGGGAGGCAGTTTAGAAAGCTCTATTTGTAGTGTATATTTATAGTAAAGCCTATGGGAAACAGTGGGCTTTACCTCTGTGTGAGAATAAGATGTTTTTGGCTCTGCCACAGAAACAGATATCATCTGAAATAATGAGGACATGCAATTCCCTTTGTGCTTCCGAAGCGCCATCCTTAGAAAACTCTTTGCTTTATAAATGCTGGAGTGTATGGTAACAAAGGGTGTCTATTGCACGTGGGATGAAATGCAGTTTCTCAAGTAAAGCTTTGTTTACTGTCTTCCTGGAGGAAACAAAGCAAAGAGTAATGTTGGGCAATGAATATGGGAACTTGCAAGATGCAAGTCTTGTATTAATAATAATAATAATAACAATAATAATAAATAAATAATAGAAGAGCTCCCAACCACAGACTTGCTGCAAAGATGGAGGCTTAATAAGCAAATTCCTTTTTCCCACTGTGATATTCAGAGGCTTGAACAGCTGATTATATATATATATATATATATATATATATATATATATATATATATATATATATATATATATTATACGCGGGATAACATATATATATATTATAGGTGGGTAACACTACCTTTATTTAGGTTGCCCTATTATAGGGCCCTGATATAACATTGCCAAACTTAAACCATTTGGACTGAAATTTTCCATACTGGGTATCTGCCTCAGATTGAACATGTTGGAAAATTCTAGCCAAAACAGTTCAGCTGTTTCTTAGTATAAGGCTAGGGAAAAAATCATTATTTTGTCCACATTAAAAAATTCTGGTGACCTTTTATTTGAAAAGCGTCAGTGCCCCCCTGCTTTGGAGCAGGGACTTGAAATTTGAGAGGGTGGGGTGGCCTTTGTGTCATGAATGCAGCTTTTGGTGTCTTTGTGAAATTTGGCCAAGTTATAACCTCTTTGAAAAACTGTGGTTCACACATGCTCAGAGACTTCTTAGAATATAGCAGCTAAAATCTCCACGGCTCTGTGTGCACTGGGAATGCTCCAGCCTGAGTCTGAGCATGACTTTCTTAGCAATTATAGATCTGGGCTGCTCTGAGTCGAGACAGGACTGGACACCAGAACCAAGAGCAGGGAGCCTGTCTCTCCTGTGCTCTCAATGACTCCCTGCTAGGCCCAGCAGTATGGAGGAGGAAGCTGCCTGATTTAAATGCAGTGGGGACAAAAGCATGACTGGGAGGAGGAGAGTAAATTGGGACAAGGAGTCTGGGGAGGAAACTGGAACAGAAATCTGTTGTAGTGGAGAGGGAAATGGGGACCGGCACTTGGTGGGGAGAGTGGGAGCAAGGGGAAGGAGACTGGGAGCTTGAGGGAGATCGGGACTGGCTGGGCAAGGAAACTGGGACTGTGAGCCAGTGGGACACTTGACCTGGCTGAGCAAGGATATTGGAACAGGGAACAGAAGGGGGGAATAGAGGGGAGCTAGGAGCCAGTGAGTTAAGAGAGAGACTGAGATCAGATGAGGAGCTGGGTCAGGGGAGACTGGGACTGGTTGGGCATGGAGACTGGATTAACAACCACAGGGCACAGGGGAAACACATCTGATGAGAAGCTGGGGTGTGAGGGGGGGACTAGGATAAGGAGATGGAGATGGAGAGAGGGGGTAATGAGATTACACAAAGAGCCCTGGGGAGGAAGACTGGTACTTGGAGTCAGGAAAAACAGGAAACCGGGAGAGGGGCAGGGAAGAAAGGGTGCCTAGAAGCCAAGACTAAGAGACAGATAGGATGAAGAGAAGAGTCCAGGAGGAAATTAATTATTCTATCTTCGGAGCAGGGTTTGAATAGTGTGTGGTAAAGAAGGTCTGGGGCCACACATTGAAGAACAGGGCGGGGAAAATAGTATTTCCTAACTTCTTGACTTTGCAATCTTAACAACATTCTTTTAATGCATTTTGTGTGCAATATATATAAAATTATATATAGACACATACACACTGTCTGTGCATTGTCCACCATTCCAACATCATGAGATGTGGTGTGAATTCTTTCTCAGCTGCCTGACATTCAATTAGCAGGGCAAGACTGTAAAGGACTGACCCATCCCAAAGACCAATGCCTGGCCGACACTTCCATTGTGGAACTCAGCTAGGGAGGAAAAAGCCATCCATCAGGTCAAAGATTTTCCTCATGCCACACTTCCAAACCAAACAGTGATCTCTCTCCTCTTTCCCCCTCCCCATACCTGACAGTGAGAGAGTCCCTCATTTTTACAAGCCAGGAAGTCTTTCCTCTCTCCCGCTGTGGTGTACGGGACAACCATGGAAGGATTCATTTGTAAAAGGCCGCTGCCTCCACAATAACCTAGGAACGGCGTCATGCTCTCCAGGTACAATCAACCAATGAGAGTTTGGGCTCATGATGTAATGCTCAACTTGATAGGCTATGGTAGAGTTTTGGTGGGTGGGGTTTCTGTGAGACAAGAAAGATCTGGAACTCACCCTCTCCAACTTGCTTATGCAGTGTCAATTAAGTTCAGTTTAATAATTCTCTCAATAAAATTTATTTTTCTAAGTTGTGTCCTCATTTTTAAGCATTTTTACACTAAGCTCAACACATCTACAACAATGATGGGCCCTCAGTTACTCTTTGGAGGTGAGGCAGACACGCAGACACACAGACACATACCAGATAGTCCTTTCTGAGACAATTTGTATGCCACCTGGAGCCTGTTCCGCTTCTCCTGTTGGGGTTGCATCAGCTGGAAGGCTGTAAGAATTCCTGTGGGCTATCGAATGGGTCAAAGAAAAGAAATTTCAGCCCCTAGGCAGTGGGAAGACCAATTAAAGAAAAGGTTCTTCCCCGCACACCTCCCTGCCCAGAGTTGGGTTTCTTTTGGTTTTCTGCCTCAAGACTAACTTTCTCTTGAAGGCTATAGAAGGTTGGTTTGGATCATGCCAGGAATCTTTTGTCCTACACTGCAGAAATTTTGTCTGTGAAATTATTTTATGCCCAGCACCCTTAACTCAGTTTCAAAGAAGTCTTTGAAATAGTATTGAGAACCATAAAAATTAAATATATATTCTTTAAGTGTTATATGGCAATCTGGATCAGAAACTTATGTCATTTTAAAAAGGAAATAATTAATCTGTGACCATATATTGTCCTCAGTTCACATTTATTATGTACTATTGTTTCTTAGAATTTTTCAAATATATTAATAGGCACCCATACCTGTAGATGTCTCACTGAGGCGTTCTGTTATCGATAGAAGCTGTGTGTGCAGAATGATGTTAGCATAAGACAAAGGACCAGGTCTGCAGACTTCACACCTGAAGAATTCATACTGAAGCCAGAGAGATTTATCCATCTTTATTTACCAAAAGGAAAGATTTCTTAACACACAGAAATTGGTTTGACAACAACCCTTTATAATTAGGACAGGTATGATATGTGACCATGTTTGCTGTTAGGATGAGGTTTAGCTGTAAATACACAACACAGTTTTATGTGATTGCTTTTTTGTTTTTCTTTCCTTCAAAAGTCTAACCTTCAAAATAAAAATAATGTTGAAGAGCCAGGTCTGCTAAGCTCCCTCCCTTCCTCAGTTGTAGCACTTTTACCTATGACCATCAGTGCACAAAGCAATGCAACAAAGTAAGTAAACACAGGAATGGAGCACAGGAAAGAGAAATAATGGATTTTTTTAAGGGAGACATTACATCATTTGCTTGGCAATGTATTCCCTATTTCACAGCCAGGATAACATAGTACAGCCCAAGATAAGGGGCACATTTTATTTGTAGAATATAAATAGCTCAGATTTCATCATGAGCTCAATATTTGTCATATTAAAATGATAGATCCATCAGCTAATATTCAGCCATTAACATGTTATGTGCAAATGGGGAAAGACCTACCACCAGTTTTCTTCTGAATGAGCTAAAGCTGGACCCAGGAAATCAATGAGTTCAGAGCTTGATTAGTTTACATTTTGGAGGTTTCCCAAAGGTTAGAGACCCAGGGCCGGGTACCCAGCTGCCAAAAATTGGCCTAGGTCCATCGACTTCTGGCCCCTAATTGTTTTTTAAATGAAAGCAGAGCTACTGGAGCACATCATGGCAGCTAGGAAACAGTAGCAGTTCACTGGCAAAAGTCTGGCCGATCCAATCCAGCCCCTGCAGAGTAGAGACTGCTTTACGGTTGCCAGCCCTGAGCCTTTTTCCTGGAGGGGGAGTCAGAGACTCCACCTTCCCTGACAAATAGAGCCTCCTCAGTGGAGGAAGGATCTCAGGCAATTATTTTGTTGTTATCAGTGGTTGCTAACTGCTGCTGCAGATAGTGGGAGTTGCTGTCCAAGAGCGGAGGAAGCAGCAGCAGCAGGCAGTCAAGTGGCTCCTTTGTTAATAGGGTGGTAGGGGTAGCGAATGCTCCGATTATATGCATGCTGATTGCCAGTACTGAAAATTTGAGTCCCAACCAGATAACATGGTTGTTGGCCCCATGGGGAAAAGGTGCTAAAACCAGGTAAAAAAACTGGGGGTGGCAGCAAGTTTAACCCTAAAAATTCAGGGTGAATTTTTCATAGGCATCCAACTCCCCTTTGAAAATCTCACCCAGTTTCTAGTTATAAGGCATTGGCCTCTTGTATGCTGAAAACAAATGGGCAATTTCATTCTGAACATATGTCACATCTGCTGCTTATTGCATGTCCTGTGTGTATTTGTTGCATTGTATGGTATGACAGACAGTTTTATTTATGTCTGTGTTCCCTCTGTGTGATAGTGATGGCTTCTGTTATGTACAGCATGCCCCGGACACATACGGTAGTGTATAGCATCCACTCTGCTTCCCCACCTCTGCTTGATGTTTGGGTCTGCTCTATTGTTCCCAGCTGCCCTAATATGCACATAAATGATTGTGAGACTCCATAACTGTTTATGCAGCAACTGCTCATTATGCAGTGCTGAAAACCTGGATCAAACATGCATTGTGACACTGCGCCTAGCATAGCACGGTGATGCCTTTGTGATTGATGATTCACCAGTCTGCTCCTCTGTATTAACCCTCCTTTTGTGAGCCCTGTGTTTGCATCTCCATTGTTCCCCTGCATGGGGCTCACCATCTGTGACTGAGAGTTTTTCTACTCACGCAGAACCACGCTCAAACCTGCCCTCTCAATCCCTGGCTCCAGCATTGATGATGCAGGGTACGCTGTTACCTATGTAGATCCAAGCCACCTCTGACAGCTTTACTTTACAAGATATTTTCATCATCTAGGCTGCAGGTTTCATCAATCTGGCTCTGCTTCCCTTTCCAAAAGCTACTCCCTTCTTCCCTGTGTTGTGTGTGGACTGGGCTTAGACACCAGATAGTGCTGCCCTCACTGCAGTATACAGTGCTAAGGGGCAGCACCGGTTTTAATCTAACTTGCCCCTTTCATCAATGTGCAGCACCATGTATAACCTCTCCCTTCCTTGTGAATGACACAGCACATACATGGATGAAGCCCTGTAATTTTCTGCATAAGGATAGAATATTTCTCTGCAAAACTCAACTATTCAATGCGTAGAAAATAATTAACACAATTCAGTTTATTTCAACATCAGTTAATTTTCCATACTTTAAAAAGAATCCTAATAATGCAAATTGCATTCTGCTACATTTCAAATAAACTATGCATTGAGGTTTAAGGGCACAGTTTTTGCAGGGATGCAAGTTCTTTCCATCTCTGCAATTATTTCTGAAGTTGTACAAACTTCCCCCTGAACAAACAATTATTTTAGTAACATTGTAGAACGCATCTTTGATCCCTCCTCTACAAGAGAAATGTTGGCTAGTGCCAACACATGAAGAGATACTACTAAATAAAATTAAAAAATCAAAATATCCAAAACATGTGAATTTGATGTGTGTGTGTGTATATTCACATTCAAACTTAAAACTAGTATTATTTGCATTGTAGACAGCTACAGAGTGCTACAATACAGAAACTGTAGTATGTCAGTAACAGTAATTAAAATGTAAAAAGATAACAGCGGTGACTGGGAGGCTTTTAATGTGTTTTCCTTTTTTAATGTACAGCCCATTCCCAGAATTTCACTGGACCATGTGGACAGGCCAACTGTCACAGCTGTCTATCAAGGCTGAATTAGATGAAGGCAGACAATACAGGCTTTGTGGTTAAACCGAAGCAGCAGTCTCAAAAGTTTCCATTTCTCATCCCAGGGCACTGTGGGAGCATTGTCTTCCCCCTCTCTGAAAGGAGAGTGGAACAATTATGTTACTGAAATTCCTCCACAGTGGGTCTGAAGGACTGTTTATGTCCTGCTAGGGAGACCGGGGAAACTGAAGCAGGAGTTTAATGACAGCAGGTGGGGAGAGTTGCAGAGTGTATCCTTCAATGACAGGATGGACTGATACTCACTTACACCAGTGTAAATCAGAAGGAAATTCACTGAAAGCAATGGAGAAAAACTGACGTGAGCAAGATCAGTCATGCCTGATATTTCTGAGTAAGTATTCCACAAAACCCACTGAAGAAAATTAAGCCTTTGTTGATCTGAATTTTATAGCAGTTCCTTCTCTTCTGTTTCCAGGAGAAGCTGAAACATTTAATAGAGAAGGAAAAAAGTCGACATGAACATGTCAAAATGTTAAGCATACTGGTAAAATAGTACCATCATCATAACTTCAAACCAACCCTAATGCTGGAGCAAGCCATGTGTTTCCCAGCAGACCAACTGGAACACTGCTGTTAATGTGCATAATACAAACGGTCACTAGAGAAATAAATGTAACTGTATAGCCTGGATTCAGGGGCCCAACTGTGTGAAGTGCTGAGCACCCTGCAATCATTGTATGTTTCTTGAGGTTACTGTGTACCTTGCAGGAATTGCTCAGCATGTAGCAGGCTGAAGTCCAATTTTCAATTAATAAGGAGATTCATTTAGGTCTATCGTCTAGACATACCTAGGGAAATAATATTATTATTTATTATTTGTATCATGGCAATATCTATGACCTCAGTCATGGATCAGGTTCCCATTGTGCTAGGTGCTGTACAAACACGTATCATCCATATCCTTCCAATCAAATAACCTGTGATGCTCTTCATCGTACCTGTCCTGAAATGGCTGGTGTGAATGTAATGAACTATTTCATTGTATTTGACAAGTAACCTTACTTTACTGTTAAAAATACCTCATCTAAATCTATAAACATGGAGCACCAAACGCTGAGGTGTGAATGTTCCTCTGAGAATGTGTTGGCTTTTAGACAGAACCCCCTCCTCTCTGGAGAGCCCCAATTCTTTAAAAGGTCCCGGGACAGCTACTCCCTGGCAGTATGGCTATGCTGTGGCTGTCCTGTCAAGGAGCGAGGGAGAGCTGCAGGGAGCTAAGGGTCTAATGTGGAGGAGGCGCAAAGGCATCTATACAACTGTCCCATGCTTCCATGTTATTCCCTAATCTCCTCACAACTCTCAAGGGATCCATGGAGCTTGGGGATAGGCCCAATGGAAGGATGTGAAGTAAACACCCTGATGGCAGCCTTGCCAAGTTTTCCTCCCGCCAGGCTCCCACCACTGGATGTATCTTGGATTGTAAACTCAGGTGTTTATGGAGTGCCCAGCACAACACAGTGGCCCCCCACAGCCTTACACTTGGTACATAACACTGCCCTGGGAGGAGGAGGGAGGAGCAGTTTGCCTGAAGCCCCCGTTTGAGAGGGTCCCCACAATGAGTGGTGTTGTGACCTGGTGCACTAGGCTGCAATGCCACTCAGTAACATTTGGCCTGGTGGCTCCTCCATCATGACAGAGGGGCAGCTGGGCCAAACCTGAATGGTGCTATGTTAAATTAAAGTGCGAGTGGTTCAGTTGTGTGTTCTGTGTGAAAAATGTCTAGGGGTGCCCCTGCAATGGATCCCCACTCCTCACTGTGGCTTCCTTGGGGCCATAGCCTAATAGCATTTCAAAAAATAAATAACTGGTATTGTCGGCATAATTATTGAGGGGGTTATTAGGCAGGTAGGGCATAATCCATAAATCACTGAAGTGAAAACATCAATAGCCTTAGTTTACAAGTTCTGGACCACAGTTCTCAAAGACAGCTCTATGTAGGCAAACCTACGTTATGACACACTGACACTTTCTCAATCTCAATTAGTGCTAAACTAATTAACAAAACTGTTCTATACACTACAGTGAGTAGATTCTCTCTTCTTTCTTGGCTAATCCCTCGTGTGATGTAAGGGTGATTGAGAATCTAATTACTCCTTAATTGAATGCACACATGATACATTTTTCACTACTTCAAGCTTAATGCTTTTGGTCCAGAAATCAAAGTCAGTGAAATTAAGTTGAATTGGGATTTGGGCAACTATTGTATTAAAGGAAGGTTTGTGGCAAAGAGTCTAGTTAAGCATAAATGTGAGGATTTTGTATTGTGTTTATTATGCAAATATATGTAAAGTAAAGTATTATGCGACAAAATGTTAATTTTGTTAATTAATAGTGTTACAAGTTTACCCTTTATTCTTGTTTAAGGATAATTTTACTACCATGTTATATTAAAAGTAGTAATGTTCTATTAGATAAATCTTGCACTAGAGATAAATATTGTACAAGATTTTTATCAGCCAAAACAACAGCTTTTTTTTATGTGTATGAAATGAGTTTGGAAAAAAATGTGTGTGTGTAAAAATCAGAAAATTCCCCAGGTGAAATGTTTCTTTTCAGTTTATGCCCCTGATCCTGGAGACTGCTTTCCATGGGTAGAACCTGTATCCATATCGAGTCTCATTGATTCCAGTGAGGTACTATGCAGGTAAGTTCATAGACAGCAGCTTGCAAGATCAGGGCCATAAACTGTAAACATTTTACCTGGGAAATTTTGGGGGCCTATTATTAGAATACCGCAGTTTAAATCAATTGCAAAAGAAGTAAATATTAACACATATAAAATAGCCATAAAAAGCAACTGATAATTCATTCCAAATTCTGAAAAGCATTGTTTCCAAGGCAATTCTGCTGATCTCTTATTTCAAAGGTCATTTCTTGCATTAAAGAATTTATTGCTTAGGAGATTACAGAAGCATCTTGATCAAAACTTTTGAAATCAGCCCGAGATCCCTGCGCTCTCCCCATCCCCTCCCCATGAGCCACATCTATTCCATGCTGCCTGGGGTGGACTCTGTCCTCCTCCCACTGCGCTGGAGACTTCTGCTGTACAGACCCCAGGCGGGAGGACTCAGGAGACGCAGCTGCATGGAAGGGCTGCGGGCTGGGCTTGGGACGGTACAGCCGCGCCTGAGGAGCTGCTGGTGTGGGGCCACCTGGCAGCCCCACATTCTGCTCCTTTTGCTGCTGGGGTTCCCAGGAGATCAGGGCTCTCTGGAACCTCAGCGGCGAAAGGAGCAGAAGATCATGGGGCTGCTATCGGTGATGATGGTTTTTATGATGTGGATTCTTGTCTAAGTGAAAATATGTACTAGTAACCTAAAGATAATGACCCCAGGCCATCTCTTGATTTTGTTTAGCTTTAGAAAGAAAGCAAAATATTTTGTTGTTGTTGTTAATAGTCTAAAAGATTTTGACATGCTATGTATGTATCTCTCTACCTATCTCTATTTAGGTATTTATAAAGCAGTTCAACTACAGGTTAAACAAAGACAATTTCAACACTGTGTTCATTCTGAAAATGTAATTCCAGCTCAGAGACAATTCCCTCCTTCTCATAGGGATTGATCATACCTGGTGAGAAACACTCTGACCCAGATCCAGCGCCACAAAATCATAGAAATGTAGGTCTGAAAGAGATCTTGAGAGGTCATCTAGTCCATCCCCGCTGTGCTGAGGCTGTTTTAATTATACCTAGACCATACCTGACAGGTGTTCATTTAACCTTCTTTTTAAAACCTCCAATGACAGAAATTCCACAACTACTTAGATAACTTCCAGTGCTCAACTACCCTTACCGTTAGAAAGATATTCCTAATATCTAACCTAAATCTTTGCTGCATACTGTCGATTACTTTTTGTCATATCCTCAGTGAACTTGGAGAACAACTAATCACAGTCCTCTTTCTAACAACTTTTTACATATTTTAAGACTGTTACGTACCTGCTCAGTCTTCTCTTCTGAGGACTAACCAGGCCCAGTTCTTTTAACCTTTCCTTACAGGTAGTTTTTCTAAATCTTATTATTTTTGTTGCTCTCCTCTGGACACTCTCCAGTTTGTCCACATCTTTCTTAAAGTGTGGCAACCAAAACTGGGCACAGTAAGGTAGCTGAGGCCTTATCAGTTCCAAGCAGAGCAGAACAAAACTACCCATGTCTTATATTCCTGTTAATACATCCCAAAATGAGATTTCCCAGCAGCATCACAGTTGACTCACATTCAATATGTGATCCACTATCTCTGCGAGATCCTTTTCTGTGGTATTTCTATCTAGCCAGTTATTCCCCATTCTGTATTTGTACATTTGATATTTTTTCCTTCCTGAGTGTAGAACTTTGTACTTGTCTTTACTGAATTTCATCTTATTGATTTCAGACCAATCCTCCAACATACCAAGATCGTTTTGTGTTCTAATCCTGTCCTCCAAAGTGCTTGTAACCCCTCCCAGCTTGGTGTTATGCACAAATTTTATGTATTCACTCTACTCCATTATCCAAGTCATTAATGAAGATATTGAATAGTATTGGCTCCAATACATATTTAAGCACACACAGTGTAAGTGTAACGCTGACAGACACTGGTTGTCGGTGGGTGGGATGGGTGGGTGGGTGGCTGGGACCTCTGGAGCTTAGTGCATGAACCTTTACTGCATGACCTAAAAGCCACATGGCCATTAGCTTAGGCTGTAGAGCAGACTCATTAATCTCTAAGTGGTCTCAGTGCCACTAGAGGGGACAGAGCACCACACCCAGGAAGTGTGTGAGTTACATAAGCATGTAGGTTGTCCTGTTGACTTCAATGGGACTAGTGCTGTGCTCAAAGGTAAGCGTATGTTCAAGTACTTTGCTGAATTGGGGCCAGAGAGCTAAGCCCCACACAGCAGTCTTTGCAAAAGGAGGAAACCCAACACTAGATTTTGGCAATATACAGTACAGCCTTTTTTAAACCTGAAACTTAACAGTAAAACTAACCTGTTTTTTAAATACTGAACCTTAACCAGTGGATACAGTAAGAGGAATTGAAATGGCTGTGATAGAGTCATTAACTGAAAAATGGAACAAGGTTTAAATGCGCAAATGTTCCTATTTCTTCACTTCTAAGACATCAGCCTGTACTTTTCGAACAAACACATGTTGATAGTATTTCTTAAAACTAGGGAGAAGAGAAGAATGGTAATCACATCAGAGTGATGAATGACTGATGAAAGCTTGTTCCAGCTTCTGTATCAACATAACAGGAAAGAATAAAATCCCAATGTGTTGGAATTTCCCCAGGGCAGCTTCTTTGTGAGCTTCAAGAACCGCAAAGGCTTCTAGTAACTGGGAAAAAAGATACTTATTGATTGGTAATGTCAACATCTGTGAAATGTCAAGTTTGCAGAAATCTGCCTCAGCTGTTTACTCAGCAACAACAAACTAACAGAACCATAGTTTCCTTAATTCAGTTTCATAATGCTAATGCATTGCTGCATATACCATCCCTTGCCTGGGTTTCCATTCATGCTCTGCCGTGTGACATACTTTACAAACATTATATGAAATGTATGGATCACATCTATTTATATGATGCTCATTCCTGTGGGCTACACTGACCCTTTCCGCTGTGTAGGGGGAGGTGTCTAGTTGCACCACCCCAGGACAGCTCTCTGGCTCATGAAGGGAAACATTTGCACCACCTGTTTATTGGGTGTAGACTATTACAGTGACTTCTCCCCTCACTCTGACATCCTGCCAACTCTACTGACTAATATGTTAGGGGTGCACCAAAGCTCCACACAATCTATGCCCCTGCTCAGACATGCAGGTCCATGAGGGCAGGGGACCTCTCGAGGTCCCTTCCAGTCCTAGAATCTATGAATCTATGAGTCTACTTCTCCCCACACCAAGTTACTCCGTTCCCTGCTCTCCTGTGCAGCCATCAGAAGGCCAAGCCTAATTTCACCCAATGGTATTTTAACACCTACTATTTATTTTTCCTACTACTTCCATTCCAGAGTTTGGAACACTAGTGATTTTATTGATCAAATTATTTATAATCCAAGTTACTTTCTGTTACTGCAATAAAAGCTGGTGTACATTGGACAAACATTCAGTTATTGACACATTTAGTATTAGTTAAGGCTGAGTACATCAGCAGTTCCATTGTAAATAACATGTTTTCAAAAACTTTTAAATCATCCATAAAAATCAGCATAGGCTGTGACTTGGAGGAAAACGTGTTGTTATATCTGAAAAAAATCTATTTGATTTAGGGTTACAATATAAAAAGAAGATACTTTTAACTGCAAAAATACTTACATCTGCAAATATTTTTCCACCAACAATTTTTTTAGCACATGAACTTGGGGCCTGATCCCATTGCAGTCAATGGAAAGATACATGGCCTTTAGATCAGGCACTCCTGGCCTCATCCTGCACCATCCAGGTTTATGGGAGGTCTGCCATTAACTACAATGTGCACAGGATCAGGGTCATAGACCCCAGTTCTGCAAGGTACTTAAAAATGTGTCTAACTTTCCACTGAATGCAAAAGTTAAAAGTGGGAAACATGCTTAAAGACCTTGCTGATTCAGGTCTAGAATGTTCAGCACCTTCAGGATCAATAACAAAGGGTACGTCTACACCAGGGGTGGGCAAAATATGGCCCACGGGCCGGATTCGGCTTGTCTAACATTTCTGTCCGGCCTGCCATGACTAACATATCTGTCTGGCCTCCTCTTCCACCTCATGATCTCCAAGTCCGGGCCACTAAAAGTCCCGCTGTGCAGTGGGACGCTCAGGCAGGCTGTCTGCCTGCCATGGCCCCACGCCGCTCCCGGAAGCAGCCGGCTGCTGCTGGCATGTCTCTGCACACCCATGGCGGGGGGAGGCGGCTTTGCATGCTGCCCCTGGCCCCAGCACCATCCTCACAGCTCCCATTGGCTGGAAACTAGCCAATGGGAGCTGGGAGGCAGTGCTTGTGGGTGCGGGCAGCGCACAGAGACCCACTGCCCTCCCGCCCAGGGGTGCGCAGAGATGTGCCAGCAGCAGCCATCCGCTTCCGAGAGAGGCGTGGGGCCATGGCATGCAGGCAGCCCGTCTGAGCCCTGCTGTGCCACCGTCCAGGAACTGACTGTGGTAAGCGCCTCCCGGCCACAGCCTGCATCTTGCACCCCCTCCGACATCCCAACCCCCTGCCACAGGTCAGAACCCACTCTGCAGCCCCTCCTGCACCCCAATTCTCTATCCCAGTCTGGAGCCCCCTCCTGCACCAAACTCCCTCTCAGAGCCCACACCCCTCACCCTCTGCCTGCACCCCAACACTCTACCCCAGCCTGGAGCCCCCTCCTGCACCCAAACTCCCTCCCAGACCCCACACCCCCTCCGTTAATATAGTAGAAATGTGCGGCCCATGACAACTTACCAAAATTCATAGAGTGGCCCCCCTGCACAAATTATTGCCCACCCTGGTCTACACTGTAGCTGGTGGTGGCACAGGTGGCAGCTCAGTCTAGCTGCCCGAATATGTACCCAAAGGTCTGGGTGGGTTTATACTCAGGTAACTAGCCCAAGCTGCGGCTCATTCTACCCCCAGCTACTCTGGTATTTTTAGTGCGCTAGCTTGAGTAGAGCTAGAGCATGTCTGTCAACCCGGGCTGGGAAGCATGCTCCCAGTTGCAGCGTAGACATACCCTTACTGAGTATTCAAAGAGGCCGCATTGATACTATAGAGCAAAAGCAGAGCAAAAGGCATGTCTATCAAGTCAGTGGCTGACAAAATATTGAAGATTATCATGAAAATAGAGGGTAATAGAGCCATAGGAAATTATATACAATGCAATCGCCAGTCAAAAATACATGATTGAAAAAGCGCCTATCTGCACATTAGATAAATATTAGCCCATTTCTGTGTTAGATCATTTGTGTGTAAGACTCACACATTCAAAAATTGTGAGTCAGGCCCCAAATGACATTATAAACTCATGTGTTTTAAAAAATAATAAATATGAGAGTTTTTTTATTTGCCTTCTAGTGTTGCAGCATTTAGGGTTCACAGTTTGTAGCTTTTCTCAGCACCTATGGAAACTGGTAACATACTTTTTTCTAAAGACAGCTGAGATTATTGGGTAACAATTGCATTCCATTAGAGGAGGCTCTTGGAAAAACACCATATATTGAAAGATTTGCGATATCGGTCATAAAGGTTCACAACACTGCTCCTGTTTTCAGTTGCTCAGAACTTCCTGAAATGAATTGCTATTGAGCTGAAAACTGTTTGTGTGGTATTTGCCCCAAAATGATTTTTTAAATAAAAGTTTTATTGGAATCTGTGGATTTTTTTTTAAGTCCTGCATGTCGTAGGACAAATATACTGCAATAAGCTTTTTCTGCACTAGTTGTGTGGCAGGTGGTGGGTGTGGTCTGAGAGAGACTGGAAATGGAAACAAGTCTTCTGGGATATGTGTGTGTCATGGGGGAGAGGGGCTACCTGTCACCACCAGCTCTAGGAGAGGCAGGTACTATTGTGTAAGGGATCTGGCTCTGCTATGGTCATGCTGACAATATGGCTTCACCTCAATTATTTGAAACCCCCTGCGGCAACATCTTTTCTCATGGGTAATAGTAGTTCAGAAGAGGGGACCCAGCTTCAGCAACATCATATAATAAACCCCGATCTCAGATATTAACACTATCAGGTACTGGTGTTAACTGAGAAGTTGAGATGTCAGACTACTAGCACTGAGGGATAACACTACCTGGGTAATTTTCACTTTATAGAGCTGCTAGTGGATTGTTGAGAGTAGAAGGCAACTGCAAAATAAATGACTCATTTGTTTAAAATTTGAATGAAAAACCCCTACCAAGAAATATGTTCTCTATGTCATCTCTTCCTTTAAGTTTTGTAGCTCATTAAATCCACTACCATATATTGCCATCAATGTATAACACATCGTTTGATGATAATCGCCTAGATCTTTGCTCAGCTCTGTAAAGATTTCAGTCAATGTTGAGGAGCAGATGTTCTGCAAATTTATGAATGTGGCATACACAGAGCCCACATCCTGATTCACTAGGAAACAATGAAACCTTTCAAGCACCCTCTTCTCTTCCTCACTACACAATACATTCATCTGAATCATTTGGTTCCTCCTCCCCCGATAGACTGGTGAACTCGGGGGGAACTCTGATGTTACTGGAGGGGGCCTCCATACTCAATGGCAGCAAGCCTGCTGCCAAACCCTGCTAACTTAAATAATGGGAGAAAATGGTCAGCTCACCTACTCATAGGAATACTGATAACCCTGTGTGTACAGAGTCTGCCAGCCTTTATAGATATAATAGCTAAGGAACAATAAAACCAGAAATATATATGAGTGGAAGTGACCCTCCAAAAAGTAACCTTCCCTGCGAAGGGAGGGAGCACTCCCTCCCTGGCCATTATGTAGATGCCACTCTGTGAATTACGGGGGGGAGAGCTGGGTCAAAGAGATGTGCAATACAAGAGATGGTGCTATCACTGGCATCATTCACTGTTCTTTTCCGGTGGGAGCTCTGAATTCCACAGCTGCTATTAAGTAGAGCTGGTCCAAAGCTTTTGGGAAAACATTTTTCTGTTGGAAAATGCTGTGTAAGCAAAACTGAATTTTTTTGCCAAATTGTTTAGATTTTGACAAAAATGGTTTCGGAGAAAAACTGTTTTGAAAAGGTTAAAACATCCTGTTTTGATGTTTTCAGAATGAACATTTTCATTTTTTTATTTCAAAATGTCTTTTTGTTTAGCAATGTACTTTATTTTGTATAAATAGGGTAAAAATCACAATGAAACATTTTGATTAACCTGAAAAGAAAAAAAATTGTTTTGGCATTTTTGTCTTTTCATCCCTATTTTGGATGCTTTTTTTCCCAAATCTCCAAATTTTTCATGGGACAGAAAATCCATTTTCCGACTAGCTTTAATAAAATTCACAGTAGGATCCAGCCAGTGTCAACACAGTTCTTATTGATGCTACACTGTCATTGAGGAGAAGAAAATGCAGAGCATTAGCCATCCTGATGTGATTGCTCTACATAGTAGGGTAGGTGCCTTCCCCATGCATCCCTGATGCTACAGTCCCTCAACCCCTCCCACCAGTGAGGACAGTGCCAGGAACACTCTAGAAAGTGAACATAGAAGTGAGATCGGGGAAGAAGACAAGAATCTCTTTTCTCTAGACAGGGGTGATCAAGGCTGGACTGTGAAGGGGCAGTTTTTAGCCTTCATAAATCATACTCTGAGTTCCTCAGAGACAAACTCAGCAGTGAGGATATACTCTTCCCCCTTGATTAGCTTGATGCTATCTGGACTAATGCATCCAAAACTAAAAAGAAGACTGCCCTTGGCAAAGTGAGTTTCTGATAAATAATTCAATCAGGTGTAGAGTCGAGATGCATGTCTTCTGTAGACTTATAAAATGCCCTGAGCCACAGATCTTTCTCAGTACTGTAGAGTCCTTAACTAGCATAGCCCGACAGCGAATACTAGCATTTTACATATAAAAATCCATCATTTGGAAATTGAAACTGCAAGTTATTTTGTGAAGCAAGGCCAAGGCAAATCTGATTATTTAAAACCATTATTTGTAGGTGTTGACAAATGTAATAAAATTTCAAACATAAAAGCAAAGGGGGATGTTTTCACATTTCAATTCCAACAGTTATAAAAGAAACTCTTTCATGCTTAAAATTCAAAGTCAGCATGTAAAGTAATTTCACTGTTTCGGAGACCTGAATTACCTGCAATGGCCTTAGGGCATTATTCACTCACAGAGGAAAAAAATGTAGTTAAATATTGCTGTGATTTTCCTAAGTAATTTTTCTGCAGGAGACAAGTTGATTTGAATCACCCATTTCAAGATTAAAGTGATGACATTTTGTGACTGCAGAGGCCCATGTAATTGAGGTTTCAGTGGGCTTAGGGATGTGTCCAAAAATTAAATATAGGAGTGTGGAAGCAATGCTGACAGAGAGACCAGTATTTCATTTTCACTGTTAAAATCTGTGCAGCCGGTACATGACACAGATATGAAATACATGGTAAGTACTTACCTAGAAAATGTTTTTAAGGATTGATTAAAGCCCTCCACCAGAATGCTAGGCCTCTGCATTAGCCTGTTTAACAGTTTCTGTCATTCATATATCTCTATATAAAGGATTACTACACTAAGAGAGACCATTTATAACCCATTGGTTTTAATGTCTACATTTTCTGATCGTTTCAAGTTACCAATCTACCTGAGGGGCCATCTTCTGCCTGATCACTTGTTATGCCAATCAAGATTCGGAGCTGGAGCTCAAAATATAATCTCATAAAGATGAGGGATAAAATCCTGGTCCCACTGAAGTCAAGTGGGAGTTTTGCCATTGAATTAATCAGGCTAAGATTTCACACTCCAGCAGGATTCTGAAGTACTCTCCCCTCTACGTATAACAAACCAAATGGTGGCATTCTTCCAAGTGAGGTTCAATATGTGCTTGTTTTCTTTTTAACCAGTGGTTCCTGGGGCTACGGAAATTGTTGCTTTTATGTATTTGGATTCTTCCTGCAGAGCTGAGCAGTTTATTGGATAACTGTGGCCTAATTGCTCTTGTATTTTGGTACAAAACTCAGACACTCCAGGGCTAGAGAAGTTTTATAGATGTTCTACTCATCCATTTGCCCAGGGTGAGAACTTTTCTTGTGGTTGAGCAGAATGTTATTAGTTTTTCTCTTTTGTTTGCAGTGTTGTTGTAGCTGTGTTGGTCCCAGGATATTAGAGAGGCAATGTGGGCGAGGTAATATCTTTTATTGACCAACTTCTGTTGTTGAGAGAGACAAGCTTTTGAGTTTACACAGAGCTCTGCTTCAGGTATGGTAAAGTTACTCAGAGTGTCACAGCTAAATACAAATTATTAAGCATAAGGAGTTAACACAAGTTGCCAGAGACCATTCAAGGTGAAGTGGGCAGTTAACACCTCTGCGGTCATAGAACAAAGGAGGGTTAGTGAGTTACCGATTGTTGTAATGAGCCATAAACCTGATGTTTTTACTGAGTCCATGATTTTTAGTGTCTAGCAAAGTTATGAATTTAAGCTCCCAGACTCACCTTTTGAAAGTATTGTTCAGGTTTGCTTTGTGGCCTGAGAGGTCAGAGATGGAGTGATCACTTTGTGAAAAGTGTTTGGCCATGGATGATATGATGTTTTTGTCTTTTATCATTTTTCTGAGAGTTAATTCAAGAAACATAATGATTGTCTCATTTCACCCACTGGATGAGGTACATCACATTATTGTGACAGGTATGTGTAAGACCTATGGATCCTGAAATGTATGTTGTGGGGGGAGTGTGTTGATCATTGTAGCTATGGAGATATGTCTACTTATTTTGCATCATCAGGCATTACAGAGAGCAAGTGAGTAGCTTGTGCATCTGGAATGGTCCATTTTCTTGACAATGTTGGAGGGCTGTTAAATAATAATGTTGGTTACCAAGTTGGGGCTGATCCTATTGTCTGCATAGTAAGTTCTCTTTTATTCAGTGTTAGTATATCCCATCACCAGGCTGCTGAGTAGTACACTGGTTATCTAAGTGTAATGAGGGTTGGTGAATTATGCTGGAATATTGAGGGATTTTTAAATGTAAGGTCAGGGGAAATAGACTGTGGGAGTTTTGATTAACTGACGTGTGAGTAGTGAAGGTTCAAATGTGTATTTGCACCTATGCACGGGACCCAAAGTCATCTTTTACTTCTTGTTCTTCAAGCCCGTGGAAGCTAAAAACATTACTGAGGCAAGAAACAATCATAACTACTCTAATTAATGGAACAACAGATTAACATTAGCCATGAAAAGGCCAAATATTCAGCATCCTCTTCTGCATGCATTGGCTGTGCCTAACTAAACATGCAGCATTTGGAGTAAAAGAGTAACATTTTAACAGAGGACAGAGGAGATCCAAATGAAACAATCCTCCTTTGAGACGAGGTCATTTTCTTCCATCTTTATCAGTCTCAAGGAGTGGAGCTCTGTAACACTAAAACGACTCATTGGTGACTGGAGTCCTAAAAATACAAAATGTAAAAATCAACCCGTGCATCCAACTAGGCAAATCTCACTTGTCCTCAGGTTTAGCACACTTCTTGTCACAGGAAACCAAATTGCTCTAACAGGGCCCAATCCAATGTTCACTGAAATCAATGAAAAGACTCCAACTGACTTTACTAAGTATTGGACAGAGGCTATATTGAACCTAATTATTACAAGGTGTTTGGGAGTGCAGATAAAGGCAAAACATATTGTGGTATCAGATGAAAAATTAAAATAATGCAAGGCTCAAAGTACATGGGTTACCCAGAACATTTGTCTAAAAGCATTGTCTCCTAAAACACAATCTCTATCATGAAAATTGTTTGAATAGACTTACTTTCCACTTTTGTTTTTCTGCTGAACTCTCCCTTACCTGAATAAAGCTTTGTTTTCATTGTTGTTTCTTCTTTTGCTACTGGAATGCAGCCCTGATGACTCTGTCGCTAAGTGGCTGAGTTGGTCTAAAGTTATCTCCTAACATCCCATCACAGCCTTCTAAAAGTTCTGCACCTTTAACGTGTGTCCTCAGTCTTCGAAACTCTTCTATCTGAAAAAGTAAAGAAATTACATGCAGAATATTTTAGATATTTTGTTCACTGTGGGGCCAATGATCTAATCTTAACTATAGTTGAATGTGTGGTTTTCAATGCCTAAATATCTGAGCATATCAATTCTCATAATCAAGTAATTGTGAGTGGATAAATTAATTTGTACACAAAAACTGCATTTGCCTGGGCAAAATGATTAGCAATTACAACAGATGTCAAACTATTCAATTGTGTGCATAATGTCCCAAAGAGTTCTAGCTCAAACTACAGCTTGCTCTTGAAAAAGTGCTCGCCAAATATTTGGACATTCATACTTCTCCATGCAATTTTAGAAACTTCTTTTGAAAAATTAAATCAATAGATTAAAAACTGAACATAACTGGGGAAGAAAATGCAGATTAGCCAATGTCTGTATTTTTTAAATTGTTGGTATAACATGAATATGGTATTTTGAGCCAATTATTTTTAAAATAAGTGCCTACATTGTAACTGCAGAAAAATAATTGCACATGTCGAATATGTAGCTGTGTGGGCAAAAGAAGAAAGTGTGTGCATATGGTTTTGAAAGCTAATCTCTGCATATCTTATCACCACTTTTTTTAGAGCATATATTCAGGGCCAGCCTTTGGGGTGGGCAATTGGTGCAGCCACCCTGACTGCCAACATTTAGGGGTGCCAAATGATCACATTCAGGGGTGCCAAATCCCTGGTGTGTTAGTTTTTTCTAGTTGTTGTGTTTTGCTTGTGCATTTTGGGTTGGTGCAGGAGGGGCCACCGAAAACGTTTTCTGCCATGGGCAACAAAGCACCTAAGGCCTGTCGTGCAGATATTTCCCTATCTTGCATTTCATTTTAGATCACCTCCTATACATGCAATAACACAACAGACAGGGGGCCTCTTTCTGCTCTCACTTAGAGGATGGTAAATCAGGGATAGCTCCTTTAATAGCAGCATAAGTCCTCTGTGATATCAGAAACGGTGCCAGAGGGTGAGTTCATAGTGACATATCTTCATTTGTTAAGCATGAGACAAAAAGTAGTCTTGCAGCACTACTGAACCAGTCTGTGCACGTTGCTGCAATAGCACACTCTTTTTGACAGTTTGTTTTTAAAATAGGATTTTAAATGAATGCAAATCACATGTATTTTAAACAGAAAAGAACATCATAGCAGAAGGAAAGTAACATGAAAGAGTGATCTGTTAAATAATTAAACTTCATAGAATAATTACATTTCTTATCTTTTCTTTGGCATAATAACAAAATATAGAGGGTAGATTCTCCCCACTCAAAGTAAAACCCACCCAAGGGGGCTTTTTGCATGGAAATCTCTATAATGATTCTCTCACAGAGACTCCATTGTGTGTAGAAAACCATTAAAAAACTTTGCCATTTTACATTGAGCTTCTGTATCTCTGCCCTGGCACCCAACTCCCCAGCAACCCAACTCCATTGCATTCCTAGACTGGAGCTCCACAGAAAAAGTGATGGAGCCTAGGATCATATCATCATTTCCATGTAACGTCTGTCAGGCCAGGGTGGGGGGGATGATGGGTATTCCTACTATCCGTTCATCCTCCTGCATGACTCTGTTTCCACACTGATCCCCCAGCATGCAGAAAGGGCTCTGCCAGCCCCAAGAAAGGAAATGTGTCACAGAGGACTCCTCTATGCATGTATAATAGAGACCGAGGGGCATGTAAATCTAACCCCAGATTTTTAGGAAAGTGAAGTTCCAAGATAGCTAGTGGTATTTTCTAGAATCTTTGTAGCTGCTATATTGGCTGGGGACACAGTTTCCAATTGTAATTCAGAAGATAACCACGATCACTGTTATTTACTCCAAAAAAGTACAGAGTCGCTTCTTTTCAGATGTATGTGTTTGATTTAGCAGCTAACTCTTCCCTGTAGCTGAGATTCTCTTTCCTCAGAGAGCAGCATGTTGTGCCTCTCACAGCTGAGATGTAAGGAAGACAGGTTGGACTGAAAAGATGAAAGGAGGGAAGAGTGGTGAGGCTCTTTTAGAATGCTTTTTAAGGTAGAGCTGTTGTATTAATTTAGCTGGAATACAGACGCCTATTCTTGAAGATTTTTTTATTATTATTTTATAATTATTTAACTCGAACTGAAAATAAACACATTACAGGCCTGGGGACTGAAGAAACCTGCAGAAGTCAAGTGCTGGTAGAAGCAGTGAGCGGCTTTTCTGAACGTGGCCTCTTCCACCAGAGCTGAACTGAATCAATAGTGGAATTGTCTGAAACCACTGTAGTTTGGGAAGAAGCATTTCACAAGAGCACAGCTTTCGTTTGATCTTTGGAGGCTTGGAGACTTCAAATAAAAACAAAACAAGCAGGAAAAAGCCTTTCTCTAAAGCCAATATTTTGGAATTATCCACTGCTTCAACTTCAAATGCGCTGCAGTGTACGCCGAGCTGGATCACTCATCTCCTGGAGGCTTTCCTCACAGAGCAGCTCCAACACCATTCAGTCAGGAGGGCAGGGTTCACCCCAGTCCCACATACTGAGTTCTGGGGCCCTATCACAAACCTTTGATCTGCAGAGGGTCAGAGCCATCGCACTGAGATGCACTGTGCGCCTGCATCAGCTTTGGAGCCCCCACTGTCTGCCTGCCCAATTCCTGATAGCATGGTTCAAGGCCAGACACACTCCATGGGCTCTGCTAGCCACGGCTGTCCTCATGACCACTGAGGAAGTGGCTCTGTGGGAAAGATAATACAGGCCCAGGCTCTATTACCTTTCCCAGATAACTTCCACAGGGAAGAGAAGGGAAACTGTGTAACCCATTGGCTCTGTCCCACCCAATGTGTAGTTTGCCACCCTCTGCCAACCTTCCCATGCCTCTCCCCTCCCACAGACACCACCATTTGAAACACACTCTGCAAGGCCCTGCAGGGAAAAAGGATGTTTCGGTAGAGGTGGCTCCCTCTCCCAGCAAAAACCCATTCCACCTGGGAGCAGGGAGATCCAGGCACAGAGGGTTCCATCCATGTTCAGATCCAGGGTGCATGAGCTGACCTTTTTTGAATGGAATAAGGCCCAGTCCTGGTCCCACTAAAATCCATCCTAACAGTCCCTTAGAATTTTATTGAGAACCAATTCAAGCCCAAAATGTTAACTTATAGAACCCTAAACCAGATTAAAGCTCTTCGTTGTATTATAAACACTGTGTAGACACAGCTCATCATTTATATCACAGCTGGTGACAAAAACACCATTAGCTTCTATTTTTCAGAATTAACATTTAGGTCAGATTTCCTGATTTCAGACTTTAAATTTTGCTTTATTTATGGTTTCAATTAAATGGCTATTTTCTTCATAGCACAACACAAACCCAAGAATGTTTCCTCTGTGAAAATCAGATTTGCTTGGAAAATGGACCCATTATCATGTAGGTGTTTTTTTGTTTCCAGTTTTGTTTGAAAATTGCATGTACCTTAGTGACACATTCTATGAAAACAGGTACTTTTTTGGGTGAACAAAATACTATGAATCTCCCATAGTTCTTTATTTTGCTGAACATATTTCCATACCACTCCAGCCACAATCATCTATTCCAGTGACTATTTATTTTCTTCTAAAATGATTCGGTACGAATGAGCTAGACAAAGGGGCTAGAGATCTAACCACTCAATTCAAAACTAGCTAACTCTGGCAGTGAGTATAGTGGAATGACAGCTGCTCACTGTATCACTGTTAGAAAGCCACATTCTGATTGGCTCAGAGGATGCAATTGTTCTGTGCTTCAGTGAACCACAAAGCAAATTCTTCATAAGTGTCCAGTTAGAAAAACAAATTGTCCAGGAAAGTCTGAACAAGCTTTTCCCTATTTTTCCTTTCCTTTGGGAACATCATAAGGGGGAGAATACTATTCTTATTACAATGTTATATTTCTGTAGTGCATAGGAATGTGCTCGGTGTCTCCCAAAACAAATTAAGACATTGTCCTTCCCATTGAAATAAAGGTAACATGAGACAAGTGAGGGTCATAAACAGACAAGAGAAGGGAAGGGAGGAAGAAGGAGAAGGTTGACACTAGGAGGGAGCAGTTATCCAGTAAAGGCTTGATCTTCTTCCTATTGACATGAGTGAAAAAACTCCAAGGGCCAGAGTGTGAACCTCTTGTTCCCACTGCTGAACAGTTACTGGCAAAAGCCATCCAGACTTCAATAGGACTGCTTGTGAAAACAACTGCGCAGTCGGGTCCCAGTTGACTGCCGGGGGAGTAGGATCAGGCTCTAGCATCCTGATAGTTCTGTTCCTTGTTTGTTCTTTTGTTACTCAGGTAATTAATAGGTTCCAATCTCAGCTACCAAAGTGACAAATATGTATTGGACCTGATTCTCCTCTTACACTGGTGTAATCAGGAGTAACTCCACTGCAGTCAATGGAATATAAAACTATCATAAGTAAGAGGAGAATCAGGCCAACTGGTTGGAATCCTTATCAGCCACTCATAATTAAGTCTAGATCAAACCAGTTTATACAAGAACTTCTGTACCATCTTTGTGCCCATATTGAGCAAAAATGAAAATGTGTTGGAATGTATAGGAATGGGAGATCTAAACTTATGTTACATAATCTTTATACCCTTCAACTGAGGTGATATTCCCTGAGCTGTTTAGGCCAAGTTAAGGCCTAATCCAACCAACAGTGCAGCTGAAAGATCTGGCCTACTGACACTAATCACTTTTCTTTCCTTTCTCTGCACATTGTGTATTACTGCTTTCTTTCTTAAAGATACCTGACTGAAAGTGAACTTGGGTAATCAAGGTGAGAGGATGAGGCTGAACCATTGATTAATATAATGGCAGCATAATATGGACCACATTAAGCTCTATCTCCTTCACAATACATCCTAGCATCTAGTTTGCTTTTTCAACCATTGCTGTGAATTTGTGTGTCTTCATTGTAGTAGCCATGACCTCTAGAACTTTTTTTTCTGTGTGTTAACTAGTGTGGAATCATCGGTGTGTAGGTAGCTTAAATTGTGCCAGCCACTGTGCACTAATTGCCTTAATTTGCCTATCATATACTGAATTACTCATGGCTAGCTAACAGGACACAGGGTTGCCTGAGCTAGTGACTTAGGGCAAAATGGCAACCTATCGAGATGAATAAGGGACAACTTAGTCCTTTTATTTCATCATGAGAATAGCCTCTCTCATATTGCTAGCAATATTTCTCCTAATAAATACCAAAATCTCCAGGAATTTCTGTGATGAAAAAAGAGATTTAGTAAACTTTTCTCCACAATAGCCCGCAAAATCTATTAGCATTTTCAGTTGTGTTTATTGTGTTCAAGGTTTTGTATTTACATACTAAAATATTTTATTAACTATCAGGAAATACAGAATATAGGCTAAAAATATCTAAGTAGTGTAAAGCAGAATGTCATTCAAGGCCTCAATCTGATAGCCACAGTATTATTTGATGCATCTGAAGAAGTAGTTTTTTACCCATGAAAGCTTATGCCCAAATAAATCTGTTAGTCTTTAAGGTGCCACCAGACTCCTTGTTGTTTTTGTGGATACAGACTAACATGGCTACCCCTCTGATACTTGAGTATTGTTTTGTTTACATTCATATTTAAGACCTTTTAACACTATCATACTAGGATGGTTATAGCAGGTGACATAGATTAATACAGAGTACATTTTTCACAACAGTTATTCTGAGTCTGCTGATATCAACAGATGTGTTTTCATTCAATCAGTGCTAGACTGTCATGAGACCTGTCCTTTCAGCAAGAAAAGAAGTGTCAGACTCATGATTAGATATTTTTTAGTTGCAGTCACTTAATTTAAAAATAAGTTTACTGGGAGCTAGTGCTTTTATTCTATGATCAATCATAGAATATCAGGGTTGGAAAGGACCTCAGGAGATCATCTAGTCCAACCCCCTGATCAATGAATTATATTGTTGAATTAACGTCTCATATTAAAACAAACACTGTCAACTTAAAATAAATTGTGAACAAACACATTTCTTTACTTGTGTTACAAGTAACACCTTAGATCAGGGGTAGGCAACCTATGGCACGCCTGTCGAAGGCGGCACACAAACTGATTTTCAGTGGCACTCACAGTGCCTGGCCACCGGTCCAGGGGGCTCTGCATTTTAATTTAATTTTAAATAAAGCTTCTTAAACATTTTTAAAACCTTATTTACTTTACATACAATGATAGTTTAGTTATATATTATAGACTTATAGAAAGAGACCTTCTACAAATATTAAAATGTATTACTGGCATGCGAAACCTTAAATTAGAGTGAATAAATGAAGACTCGGCACACCACTTCTGAAAGGTTGCCGACCCCTGTCTTAGATTATTAAAAGTGGAAAAAAAATTAAAAATCCAGTTTGTCACTGTTTATGTTCTTTTGTCTCTACTGTTTTGCCTTCTCTCAGCACGGACAATGAAAAATCAATGCATTCATATTCTGTGTTATAGTTAGGTTCACCTTGCTCATTGCTGGTGTTCCTATGACTGGGTTTCAAACACTGCCAGGGAATATTTATGTGTTCAGCACCAACAGTTTTCTTTGGTATTTTTGATTTATGTTGTGCAGAAAGGCTTATATATATTATAAAAGCATATTTTTTTAAAAAATGGGCCAAATTTATATTGACTGTTCATTTGCCAACTTTTATTATGTAGGATTAGGAAAAGAGTAAGATAAATTAAATATAGTCCAAAGTAATAGAGTTAACCTACACTATTAACAATTTCATTCTCCAGGACACACTGTCTCCTAGTGTGTCTTTGTTCCTTTAACATCAAAAAGAAGTGCTATTTGAAAGCTTTTGATTACAAAGGATTGAATTTCTTTAGCTCATTGATTTCTTGCTTTCACTTTAGTAAAGAATTATTTTAAATTCAGATGATAAATGATAACAAGATTTGTTTCCATCTTTGACCTTTCCGTGCATTCACTGACTCAAAAGGTTTAACATTTACTTGAAAAGCCATGTACAGATCTAATGGGATCTTCAAGAAAAGCTAGGTATAGCATCCTGCTATATATTTGTACGCTATAACCTTTAGCTCAGAACCATATTCTCGGGTCACTTTAAGCACAGTTATTACCTGCAGTTGGGATACAGTCAATGGATATCGAAATAATATCCAGGTAACACTTTCACTGCAAGGAGGGATGGTAAGGGAGCCCTCATATACCCAATAATCACGTAGAAGAGGATCTGAAATTAAAAGGATAATTTAATGTTAATGTAGTAATTAAGGAGTTTCTATTCACATATACACAGATTTTATTATAATAATTTATACTTACTCTGTCCAAGAATCTAAGACTGCTAAAATCTACAAAAATGGCTATTATTATCCCTATATTACAGATGTGAAAAACAAGTTTCAGAGAGTGTACGTCCTCAGTCACACAGCAAATATATGTCAGAGTGGAAACCCGATTCCAGGTCTTTTGATTCCCTGGTTCTCTGCTCTAATCATTAGTAAGTGCTGCCTCCTTTGTGCCTAACCCTGCCTGTATAAAAGGGAAGATGAAAGAATTAGTTCCTTTCTTGTTCCCTGGTCAGTGGAGATAAGACACAGTTTCTGGCTCTGATCCTGCAAGGAGCTCAGAGCTCTTTGCTGGATTGGGGTTTAAATTCTTGTGCTCCCACAGTGATAGGGCCAAGAGCTGCAACAGAAGCCCCATGAGGAGAAGCAGGTATGGCTAGGGCTGTAGTTATACACTCCCTCCATATCCACATGTGCACCTTGGCCATCATGAGGAAGAACACTTGCTGCACCCCTGTAAAGGTGCCACTGTATGCATTCTCCTAGTTCTCCCGTAGGCATTGTTCCACTGCAAACATCTTCACCCTCACCCAACATGGGCACTGATTTAAAGCCACAATCCAGTCCTTAATTTTAGGCAGAGCTGGTAGGCAAGGGTCCTGTGGAAAAAAACACTATGTGATCATGTAATTAAAGACAGTATCATAATGCATATGCAACAGGGGGCTGAAATAAGGTTGCGTTCCCCTTTATTCGACATTGGTGAGGCCTCATCTGGAATACTGTGTCCAGTTTTGGGCCCCACACTACAAGAAGGATGTGGAGAAATTGGAAAGAGTCCAGCGGAGGGCAACAAAAATGATTAGGGGTCTGGAGCACATGACTTATGAGGAGAGGCTGAGGGAACTGGGATTGTTTAGTCTCCAGAAGAGAAGAATGAGGGGGGATTTGATAGCAGCCTTCAACTACCTGAAGGGGGGTTCCAAAGAGGATGGAGCTCGGCTGTTCTCAGTGGTGGCAGATGATAGAACAAGGAGCAATGGTCTCAAGTTGCAGTGGGGGAGGTCCAGGTTGGATATCAGGAAAAACTATTTCACTAGGAGGGTGGTGAAACACTGGAATGCGTTACCTAGGGAGGTGGTGGAATCTCCTTCCTTGGAGGTTTTTAAGGCCCGGCTTGACAAAGCCCTGGCTGGGATGATTTAGCTGGGAATTGGTCCTGCTTTGAGCAGGGGGTTGGACTAGATGACCTCTTGAGGTCCCTTCCAACTCTGATATTCTATGATTCTATGATTCATTTGCAGCCTTAATTCTGGCATTTCCTATCTTTTGAGTACTTGACTTTCCAACCTTAAAAATGTTCTTTTAATGTAGTTTTGGGTCTGTACTGTGGAAAGAGACTGCCACAATGGCATGGAATTTGGCATGGAGGCAGCCCTTACAATGGAAGCTTTGTTCTGAAGGAAACTGGTAGAACTGGTCAAAAAGGGGTCAAATTTTCATGACACCCTGCAATGGGGTTGGTTACACTTATTTGTCTTTGTTGATCTAAGAGTTATTTGCTGTGTGACTTTGAGCAAGTCATTTTACTTCTCTGTTACCCATGTGTGATGTAGATATCCTAGCATTTGGGGCATGCTTTCCATTGACATCAAGCCCAACGGAGCTGTGGGGATTAATTATCAAACGTTGTACAGTAATTGTTTAGAAAAACAGCTCTGTATAAAGAATTACTCATATCTACCCTCTGAAGCCTGGAGGAGTAGAGAGCACTGCACAAAGAAAACACAAAAAGCCAGCAGGGATGAGAGATTATTAAGATGGCTGGCCAGAGAGTAGTGGATGCTGTACAATCTTAAAGGATGTACTGGCATCCACACGCCCCAGGTACACTAGAATGCTCAGGGAAACACTGTATCTCCACATCACCTCAGGCTGGGTCTGTGCCTCTAGGAGACCAAAAAAGCCACTGATGTAAATTGTGACTTCCTGTGAGTATCACGGTTGTCAACTGCATGGCAGAGGCAGCAATCTTGGAAACAATGATTCCACACGATGAGAAATATAATGGGTAATCAATGGGTAAATTGCTGATAGCCAGACACTGTTCATCTCCACTGTTGGTCAATGGAGCACTCATGTCCAGATCTACAGAGAGTTTTGCTGTTGATTGAACTACATTAAAGTTCTCCAGGAAAAAATGAGTTGCAACAGGATTTTATAAAGTGGCACAAGGCGTTAGACTGTTCAGAATGCAGATGTAACATATGTAACAGTACATCTACACTAGTAAGTAAAGGTTTGCTGTATATGAAACAACACCTACCTGGTAATAAAGAGTTGGGATTAAAACAGGGTATTGTTTTGGACTTCCCCTGAAAAATCAATACAAATCCATCTCATCTCCAATTCTCATTAAAAAGATGTTGAAGGGGAAAAAAGGAGCCTTTGAATGTTGTCATCACAGTAAGCCTTGAATTTCTGTCCCTGGCAATCACTGATGACAGTCTCCATTGAATCATCATTACATTAGTCCTTGCAGCTATACAACCCTTTTATTTATTTATTTTATATTTTCTGTCTAAGGCTACCCAGCCCATTTTTGTAGATCTCTGCTAGCTTAGTCTCTCCTTTTGGCATGGAGCCCTCTGTAAGGCCTTGATCCTGCAGCTCACTGCATTAGCTTCAGTGGGGTTCCACATAGGTGAAGCTGCGTGCCTGCACGCAGTGAACTGAAGGACTGGCCCCTAAGTGAGCTTTGTCCCAAACAGCCTGTTTACTCCATTATTTCTAAGGGCCAAATTCTGCCCATAGATTTCTAATAGCAGGTGGCCTTTGAGATCATGGATGACAACATGTGCATCGAAGGACAGAGTTAACTGCACAATTGAAAATGTCTTTGATTTTCAAAAGTGAATTTCAAAGCTTTTGGGGGTTTTGCAGAAAGGTGTTTTACACCAACATTAATGCTTTATAAATGTAAAAATTACCAGTGAGTGTGTGTGTGGGGGGGGAAGGGTTATCCCCTAGAGGAATATTTTGTTATATGTTGCATGTGGGTTTTTATTTAGTAGCAGATGGCGGGATCTCTGCAGTGGCTGCCTTGCTCAAGGAAAGGGGAAGCATTTTAAGGAAGATCCTTTTAATTGTTCTTTGTTTACATTTGATTTAATTTTTATTTTAAATTGGAAGAACCTAGAGATTATTAACAGGTGCAGTAAAATTAATTAACTAAAAATGCATTTTAAAACAAAGCAGCTGAAAATCAGTTCCTTCCTACACTTACATGCCAAATCCTGAGCTTCTGGATTTGTATTTCCCACATAAAAATGCCTAACACAAATCCAATCCAAAACCCATTGACTTCCACTGACTTCAGTGGGTTTGGATCAGGCCCACTGAGCAGGAAGTGTTGTGCTTCACTCTGTGATTTGGAAAGCTTATTAGAAAACATGTAATATACCAATTCTAAGTATTCGTGAATATATTATCATAAACTTCTCATTAATCTCTTTTGATTATGGCAAAGTTGGGTTGAAATTGAAGATGTGACTTTTGGGTGTGACACTTTATAATATAAGACTATGTTGATGTGCTTAGTGCAAATAAAATGTATATATGCACAAAGCATGTATCATGCTGGCCCTCTGAATTCATGAGTGAGCATTCATGATCTTCCTATTTTTATCTGTGCTACCAATAGAGTATAAAGAGTTCTATACAATCTCTCTCTCTCTCAGACACACACATACACAAACACACACACAAAATAATAGTTTGTAGAAATGAATGCTACACCTGGAGTACATGAGTTATTGTTCAACTAAAACAAGATTTAAAATTCAGATTAATTAATAATAATACATAATTCCTAAAATTCCTATACTTCTGTCTTTTCAGACCTATACAGTGCTTGTCATTCATCGATCTCAAAGCCCTTTATAATCATTATCCCCATTTTACAGATGGGGACAGTGAGACAGGGAGATTAAGTGTCTTGATTAAGTGGTCACAGAATAAATCAGTGTCAAAGCTGGGAAGAAAACCCAGATCCCCTGAATCCTATTCCAATGCCATATCTAATTCATTGACTTTCTTAACAGGGTTCCACTATGCTATAGCCATATTGCAGTTGTGATTTTGCCTGGGTGTTCGGCCTGCATATTCTGTTCTTGTATAACTTGAAACCTGACAGGTTGGGGAATACTGACACTGGGGTTCTTTGAACATTCAGTACAGATCTTTCTTGGTGGTTGAGTTCACACTGACAAAGTATTGGTATCATTAAAAAAATCAATACTTGTGAACCGTCACTGGTATATGAGATTAAAACTTTCCCTGCAGTCAGAATAGGAAATAACTGTACTAATTGTGTGGGATTTATTGTTAAATATTGACTTTTAATGGTGACCACTGTATTATGGCTCCCACATGATATCTTAGCACAAACATTTCTGATACTGTACTCTCTGCTTCAGTTTATCTTCTTTGCCCTTCCCCCATTCAGTCCATCTCTGTCAAGTATTTCTGTTTCCCTCAGACAATTCCTCACCTTGTACTGGATGTCCTGGAGAACTTCAGTTACGGCCTTTAGACCTAAATGTTCCTTTCCTATCTGAAACATAACAAACAAACAAGCAAACCCAAAAATGAACTTCACTGCTGTGTTGTTTCTGAAAACTAAGAGAGAGGTCAACAAGTCTGGCCAGTTCAGTGCTTGTTTGTACACAACCTTGGATTAACCAACTATTCTGTTACATGGCAAATTCAAACAAGAGGTACTAATTCCCATACAATAAAGACCTTGGCCAGAATGAAACTAGGTTTAAGTAACTTTAAAACAGTAACAGAAACTGACAGAAAAAAAAAAGTCAAAGTCAAGGCTAATAAGCCTGAACTCACCTTGTTTTGCCTCAATAGTGCAGCACATGCTTCATGTAAGGGTCAAAGCCATGCAGCATTGTGAGATATAAATGCCAAGGCTACAATTTGTCCTTACACATTTTTGTTAGAAAAATACATAGAAAAGAACTTAGTACACAAGCATGACAGAAACCTTTGAGTTTGTTCCCATAGTATTGCATAGCTGAGGCTGTGTGCTCCACTCCTTATTGAGGATAACCTCTCATTGAAGCTAAGGAAAGTTTGTTTGGATGAAAAGTGCAGAATCATAGTTCACCCCTTTCTTCCCCACTCCCCCCCCCATACACACCCACACCCCTTTTATACTACCAAAACATTCCCATTGACTTGAATGGGGCCAGGATTTCACCCCACACCTTTATTGAATGTCTTTGAAAAGCGGACAAAAGACACATGTAGAAAGAAATTTTTAAGGTGAGAGATCCTGATTATTTAATGTAGATTTAAAGTAGCCAGGTTGCATTGTAGAATCAGGATCTGATTCTAACCTGAGATATATACATATGCTCACACATACATGCACGCCTGCCATTGACTTCATTAAGAGCTGTATGCACATGTACATGGGCACAAATGCGCTCAGATAGCTTACAAAATGTCATTGTTTAAATGCAGTATGTTTCTGAGCTAGGTACATAAGTACTAATAGAGCAGCATGGGCATAAAAAACCTACAGAAGCCAAAAACTTCACTGCACACACAATTCTCCCCCTCTGGAGAGGATGAGAGAAAGAATGAACAACATCTGACCGATGTTACTCACGTTGCTTAATGCCTTATTGGAAGGTACTCAGATACTAAGATGGTGAAGGGGGTGTGAGAGTCCATAAAGAATAGAATCATAGATTCACAGTTTCCTAGGATCAAAAGGGACCATTGTGATCATCTAATCAGACCTCCTGTATAACAAGGGCAAGAGAATAAAATACGGGAGCATTTTCAAAAGCATGTAAGTGATCTAGGAGCACAGGACCCATTGACTTTCAGTGGGACTCATGCTCTTAAGTAGGTGATTTTGAAAATCCCTCCCCCCTAAAAATCGGGAACTCACAAAACTTCCTGGGCTTGATTTTGATGTCACCATGCATCATGATTTCAGCGGAGTTATTCCTAACTTACATCATGCTTGTGAGAGCAGAACAAGACCCCTCCTCTCTCCCCCCCCCCCCCCCAGTGTTTTTACATTCATAAGAACTCTAACAAGATTGAAAGACCTAAAATTTGACTTTTCTTCTAATCTGCCAAATTTTTGTAAATGCCCGTGCATGGGTGGAATTGGAGTGCAGGGGGAACTGACACCAAGGCAGGAATAGTTTTTTTTTAAAAAGCACCCAACACTTCAACTGACTAGTGGTGTTGGGGGTGTTAGGGCATGTGTTTGTGCGTATAGGTTTTTAGGAGGAAAAAAGTTTCAGAGTTTGAAACCTCCAAGAAGCAATTATAAACAGAGGCTTAAAAAAAAATCACTCTTTCTGCCTTTAACAGAATTGAAAAGAAATGTGACTTAATTTGTTTTCTCACTGGACCATTAATAAGTAGCATAAAGCAAACTATGATTTTTTTAGACAATTTTTAATTATGTGGAGCCTTTCTTGGCTAATAAGAAAACACCATGGAATGCTTACGGCGAGAGACAGAAGTAGAAAAAAAGATATTGGTTACGTTTCAAAGATTTATTTAAGAATCGTATGTAACTTTGTAAGTGACTCCAAAGTTACCTCTGCTGGAATTAGAGGGCGACTTACATAAGCAATTATGACATAAGCCTGTAGGATACGAAGCTGAGAGAACTGAGAATTTCTAGCATTACTGTTTAACAATTCTATCTCAGCGCTGAGACTGTAACCAATGTCCCTTTACATTCAAATAGAGGTAAATCTCAGAGGTGCTCAGAAGCTCATTATGGAATATGGCTAATTAACAGTACAACTGTGAAAGAAAATCCATTTGATCTAAATGTGAATCATAACTCTCTTCCTCAAACCTCCTTAAACGGAACCGTTCACTGCTTGTCATGACTAGGGCTATGTGAAATCGATGCTTTGGGTTCACAGGGGGTTTGGGAATCAAAACTGGTTGGCTTTGTTCATAGTGTTCACAGCTCTTGAAGCCACTTAGTGTCACTTAGAGTCAGGGGATCACATGAACACCCAATTAACACCCAGGGTCACCAACAGGCTACACGGCTCCTTTATTTTTGACTTTTCAGGAAGGGCTGCCCTGTGAGCACCATCACCCAGCATCTCCCAGTCCAATGTCTCTGAAGAGGGAAAGTCTCTCCCCTCCTTATACTCCTGTGCAGAGGCCATACTATGCTGGTGTCCTTGGGTCTAGCACAAACTATCTACAGGGTTACCCCTATTGGCAGCACTGGGGCCAGAAAGTAAGTGGAGACTAATCCACACAACACTCCTCCCGTCCCCGTATCTCCCAGGGCCTGAATAACAGAATTGGCCAAGAATGGAAGGGAGCAAACTTTAAGTGGACGTGGTCCCTGAGAGCTCTAGGAGGTGTCATATCCCAGAGGCACACTACCTCCTTTTGTTCCCACTGGAAAGGTGTGATTCCACACCTGTCCCAGCAAAGGCCTATGTTTTACTGCCACCATTTACAGGTAGCACCATGCCGTTGTACACAACAGTTCAGGACAAGAAACTAAGAATTTCCTTTTCCAATTGAAACTTCAGGGTGAACTGAGGTAGACAGGATGTAATTACCCCAACGGAAGTTTGGCCAGAACATCAGTGCTGTGGGACTTTTAACAAACAAAAGAGTGGTCAGCACTTCAGTTTTTATACAGCACCTGCAGCAGCACAGTACCACCTAGCACTGACTGAGTGAGAAGACAGCGTGGCACCTTCTAAATTTCCTACACCACTTCCTGCTGCCACCTAAGTGTTCTTTAAAGGTATGTCATCCAAGTACCCACCCAGCCCACTGCTCTTTAGCTTATATGACATGACAAAGCTGCAGGACAAGACTGTTAGATGGTACGTTTTCCATTCTTTAGTTACATTATTTTAAATACACCTCTGCCCCGATATAATGCGACCCGATATAACACGAATTCGGATATAACGCGGTAAAGCAGCGCTTCGGGGGGGGGGGGGGCTGTGCACTCCAGTGGATCAAAGCAAGTTTGATATAATGCGGTTTCACCTATAACACGGTAAGATTTTTTGGCTCCCGAGGACAGCGTTATATCAGGATAGAGGTGTATGTTGCTTTTAATCAAATATCATTTTAGTTACCATTTGCACTGAAGCTACGTGTAGATAAATACTTGTTGTATTAGAATACAAGCAACTGTCGATTTCTTTTGTTTTCTGAAATCACTAACAGTAGAAAGTAGAAGGGGACTCTTCTATAGGAGCCAAATGATAACATGTGATTACCACAGTAAAATATTTACCTGCACAAACAGAGCAATGATAGCTATCCCGTGCTTCTTCCCCACTGCCTCATCAATACTGCTGTACAGTGTAGAGTTCCAGTGGATTAGATGGAGCTAAAACAAAATGATGCAGACAATGTCACCAGTAGGTAAAAGTTTGTGTATGCCTGAGAAACAGGAAGGTGATTTTAGCTAACAAAGCTAGCACATATTATAAAAGATGGAATCGCATGATGACCATTATAAGTCCAGTAAGAAAGAAGGTACTGTTGATAACTTCCCCTCCTATTTTAACCACAGAAAGGATGTCTTGCATTCAGCTGCCAAGTATCCATGACAAAGGCATGGATCAATGTGGTAACAGCCAGTGCATTACAAATGGTGTACTCCCTCATTTTGAGGCACTGAAATAAACTCTGCAAACTCAACCCATCGACATGGCGTCTGTCACTGTCAGCTAGCTCTCTGTCTTCCAAGCCACAAATTCATATTCGCCACGTTAGAGTATGGCTGTGGACATAGATTTTTCCTAACAGTCATTTAATTGGCTGGCTGTGCCTTTTTGATAGTACATGTCTCATGAACTACCACTGCAATGGTGAACCGCTGGGACCTCATCAATGAACAACAATCCCTCCCCCCCCGCTACCCCTACCCCCACCCCCATCCCCGCTTATTGAATGTAATGGGTTGGGAAAAGGGGAAATGGGGAAAAGGTAAACACAGGCAGCATGACTGGGGAGAAGTGGAGACAGGCAGCTTGCAGATGCAAGAGATGAAGGTATTGGTGGATAATAAGTGTGTATTAAACTGCCTTCACCCCTCCCCACCCCCCCAGGCCCCAAAGTGTCAATAAAAGCCTGTGGACATCCAGCTACTTTTAACCAGCTTCCCTGAATCAGGGCTTGCATTAGTAGCAGCACAGGTAAACAGGAAGCAGTAGTCACTGGCTGGTAAAAGGGAGGTCTTATTCTGGCAAACTGGTACAGCTGCCCAGCAAGAATTGGGAACCCCTGTCATAGAAGCAATCTGTTAATGAAAAGAAAGAAAGGGGAACACTGACAGCTTTATATAGTCAATGGCAATATGCATTTCAAACAGCTGACTGTTTCCAGCTGTAATGATAACATGTTATCTCCTTGGCTATGGCATTGCAGAGGTTTCCCCCACTCAAGCATGTCTGCTTTTAAGTTTATCTAGGAGCAGCCCTGGCACATTCCATGCAGATAAAACAGGTACAAAAAACTAAATTTAATTCCCTGTTGTAAAATCGAGTGATTGATGTTTTGCATTGTTTGGTGTTTGAGGGGTGAAAATGTCACCTGCTTAGCTAGCATTTTTCCCAGTTTCACAAAAAATAGTTTTGTAAAATAGAGTTTTTCTCCGTCTTACTATTTCTGCCTGGCACCCCCAAGCAGTGATGACTGCTCTCCACCCCCAGAGAGTTGGCTTAGATTGCTCAGCATCTCCCATGATCAGGCCCTCAGACTGCTGCCTCATCCCTTATTTCAGCTCGGATAGAAACCAAACATACAACTCTGATTATCATTCTTTCAGAAACGTTCAATAAAGGATTTTTAAATGTACTGTTGCAAATCAAATTAGCATAATAGATCATTTTGTTCATTCTGAACACAAATATTTGACATGATAAAGAAAACTCCAAGCTAAGTTTCATTAGAAAGTCCACTTGCATTGAGCAGTGCTAATATAAAAAAAACACTTACCCGTAGCTACAGGAGTTATAAGCAAATAAATTACCAGCTAAAACAAGACGCAGAACTAAGTTGTGTCCCTGAATGTCCTGCATTCATAAAACCTTACTTGGAAGCAAATCAGTGTGAAGGAGCAAATCAATCTATTTGACATCTTGTTTAAGTTTACTATTTAAATGGGTCCTTTTGTAACTTTGTTCTGTTCATATATTTGAAACTTTCACAAAATGACCTTTATTTCCATTTTCACTTTTTAATATTAAATGATTCTTTAAAAAGCAAAACAAAAAATCAAATAAAGACAATTTAGTTACTAAATCTGTCTCTAGGGAAAAGATGAACTAATACAAATCCAATTAGTTTAGAAGGCAATGCTATACCTTAAGTCAGACTATTTGTCCAAAATGCTACATTATTTGATTAGACTGGAATTTGCAGATATTACATTAGCCACTAGAGGGGGCTCATGCAATCCCATGAACATAACAAACCCTGAAATTAACAAGGAAAAATCTACTTCCTACAAACAGGTTTGTACAGACACCCAAAAAAGAACAACATTCCAGTGACTGCAATTGTGATGGCAATGTCCTTGGTACTGCAGAAAACAATACCCCATATCACTGCTATTAATTTTATTTTAAATGTCAGCATAAACCTTTCCTTCTGTGACCGTAACAATGGTCTTGAACGTTTAGAGAGCCCATTACTTTGACTAAGTCAACAGGCAGATCTGAGCTAAAGCCACCATGACATTCAATGTGTTGTTACGTTCAAAGAGGTAACATTTGTAAAATGACATTTTTCTGCATTCTGACAGCAACGTTGCAACAAGTCGTTTTCTGAAGGTCTAAAAGGAAAATGCATGACTTCAGATTTTGCTCAATCGGGGGGGGAATGTACAAGCCCCATATAGCACTTCAGCACCCTTTACTTGTTGAGAGGCAGACTGGCCTAGTAGCTAGGGCCCTAGACTCGGGTATAGGAGGCCTGGGTTCTATTTCTGAAGCTGACCGGCTGTGTACTGGGAAGCGCAAATTACTTCACTTCTCTGTGCCTTCCCCGCTGTGTCTCGCCTATCTATTTAGATTGTAAGCTCTTCAGGGCAGAGACTGTCCACTACTATGAGTTTGTATGTTGTCCAGTACAATGGGGCTCCAATCTCTGTTTAACGTGACTGATAATTGTAGCTCCATTATTAAGAAAAGCATTAGTGATCAAATTTTGCTGTGGCCAGTCTACAAGGAGGAGCAGAAATACTGTGAGGTGCATCCTGTGCTACAGAAACCCTGGTGGGGATTTGTGCTGTGAAGTGCACCTTGCTGCTGCTCTGAACTGGAGCAAAGCTCATGACTACCTGTTTCTAGCTAGCACATACAGTTAACCACAGGATGTATCAGCTGGCTGGAGAGCAGTCACATCCCCACAGCCCACTAACACTTGGAGAGGTAGTGCTGTGAGCTGACATGCTAGCATGCTATCTCTAGGGCTCTCTTTAGTACTATAGAGATATTCTGCCCTAAACTTTTCCAGGAGGGAAGAAGGTCCATATGCCTTTTCCTCACCTCTTTCCCTCCCTTCCCTTCACTAGTTACGCATAAATGTAGTAGACGTCAGTATTTAATCCTAAAACATAAAGAGAAGTTAGACAAGAGAACAAACTGCCAAAGGGAGGTGTGGAAATGTCCACACTGGAGATATTCAGGATTAGTGTAGACACCAATCAATTAGGAACAGGTTAAGTAATTATTAAATCAATCCTGCCACAGGGCCCGGGCAGGAACTAGGGGAACATTTGTAGGACTTTCCAACCCAAAAGTTTCTAAGACTTCAGACTCTGGTCATGGATGCCCTAGGTTTAGATTGTAAGCTCTGTGGGGGCAAGGACCATCTTTTTGTTCTGTGTTTGCACAGCACTTAGCACAATGGGCCCTGGCCCATGACTACAGCGCTGCTGTAATAGAAATAAATAACAATAGTAATAGGCTGGTGGAAATCAGGATGATTATGGTCTACATCAGAGGAGGAGAACTGCTCTTTTCTTCTTGTAGCTATAGAGCCCTGTAGTGGATATCCACATCCACAGACCATTTTTGTGGCTCATGAATCAGATGAGGAGACAAATTTTGTATCTGTGTAGGGCTCTGTGTACCTGGTTCTGTCCCTTGGCTTCAAAGGTTGCTTGAGCCACCTTGTGGGTGCAGAAACCAGGCACTGAGATGACAGTTACTACTAGGAGATAAAAATGGATGCAGAAGGGAATAAGAGAATGGCAGGATAGGATGGCATGAATTAAAAGACTCCTGAATTTAACTGTGATGACAGATGGGAGCATACGAGCATTAGTTAGGGACAGACTGGGCCTAGTTTTTGCATGTGCAAGGAGCCTTCCCTCCCTCACGCTCACTGAGGCAGGGGCCAGCTACAGTGGGAGGCCTGGTATTCTCCTGAGCACAGGCACTACTCTCTGCTAGTGTCCACTACATAGCTCAGAGTGGCAGGAAAAATATGGGGGGACAGCGCCACCCCCTCAGGTAAACACACAGTGCATGCTCCTAATGGGGTTACAGAGAGAATGCTTCCAGTGCCTGCTGGAAGAGCTCCAGGAGACATTGTGCATGGTACTTCACAGACAAGTAAGGAGTCAAAGGCCTTGTCCTCAGGAGTTTACAATCTGAATTAGACAGGCAACAGAATGAGAAATGACCACAAATCATACTATTAGGATGACCATATGCCTCACTGCATTCACTCTAGCACTGATGACTTTATACATGCACATTTAAACAAATAAATAGATTTATAGCTTCATTAAAAAACCAATCAAGCTAATTCTCCTCCAGACTGGGGAGGAAGAAAGAAAGTTCAAAACTGTACCTCTTCCTTCTAGTCTTATATGCTTGGGAATCATTCAGAGGTTAAATTGATGGAGGCCATATAAGTATAAGTAATAAGGAGGAGGGATAGCTCAGTGGTTTGAGCATTGGCCTGCTAAATCCAGGGTTGTGAGTTTAATCCCTTGAGGGGGCCATCTGGGGCAAAATCAGTACTTGGTCCTGCTAATGAAGGCAGGGGGCTAGACTCAATGACCTTTCACGGTTCCTTCCAGCTCTATGAGATAGGTATATCTCTATATATTATAAGTAGATAGGTGAACCAAGAAAGGAAGACATCAGAAAACAAGTAGAAAAACAATTCTGCTCTGAGGAAATTATCATTTATTTTTTACTTTTTTGTTTGCCTGGTTTTTTGTTTGTTCGTTGTTTTATTTGTAATATGGGTAGGCATACAGAAGTCAGGTGACAACATGAGACACAAAAATAAAAACAACTACTGGTGGCAAAAAAAAGAAACCCATCTACCAACAAAGATTATACAATTTGAACTCTAAGGCTTACATTCCGCAGTTGATAGAACAAACAACTCCTGTTAATATTAATGGAGTAGGAGGTCCACCTTGGGAGAACTGATCCCAACACTTTTGCAGATTTTTATAATACAAATATATGATGCATTTGTAAACTGTACATTTCATAGCTTCACTTCCCATCCAACATGTAACAATTTATATTCACTACACCTCTACCCCGATATAACACGAATTCGGATATAACGCGATAAAGCAGTGCTCCGGGGGGGGCGGGGTTGCCCACTCCAGTGGATCAAAGGAAGTTCGATATAACGCGGTTTCACCTATAAGGCGGTAAGATTTTTTGGCTTCCAAGGACAGCGTTATATCGAGGTAGAGGTGTATTCTGAGAGTGATGCTAACTTTTTGATCCTTATCAGACTAATGCACAATATTCTGCTAACCTTCATTTTACATTGATGTGAGGCAGTCATATAAAGAGTACATATTGGTGATACCAGAATGATATGAATATAACCACAGATCTGGTAAAATAATAGATTAAAACCACTAGACTGTACTGGCAGTTTACTATTATGTGGTTTTAAAGCATCCATCATTCAGAGTAGAAACAAGCTGAGCATGTCAGTACAGCAGGAAAGGTTCTGTACAATTTACTCAGCTAAAGTTTTGATTTTCAGTGGTTATGCTGTTTTTATTGAGCCAAAAAGAGTCAGCTACTCTGCTACTCTGCCAGTTGGGTGCACAATGGTAAGTATTTTCACAAACTATTTATAAAACTAGGAAAAGGTCCTTAGCTGTCAAAGAATAACTTATTTTCCCTTGGAGGAGAAAATAATAATTCAGAGGATTTTATTGTAGCTGGATGAGTGGCAAGTTAGTAGCGAATTCCTTTCAAGGTGAACTGAAGTCTTAAAAATGGTAAATAAATAACACAGCGCTGATGAAATTGACTTGTTCTGCCATCAGTTAGAGAGAAGTTTCTTCTTAAGTATCACTAAGAAACTCAGAATTGAGCCTAGGAGAAATATTTCTTTCTGTAGGGGACATAGCCTGAGGACCTTACTTAGTTTTTTCTCCATCCTTCCTTAATCCAAACACGCGCTGATCTCAGTTCTTATGGCTTTACTCAGACAAAATCCTCGCTGACATTAACTTGAAGTTTGCATCAGTAAGGACTGAATACGAACTCAGTAAGGACCTGAGCTTCAGGCCCTATGTTAACAATGTACCTGCAACTTTAAAATGATCAACTCGCCCTGATTTAGGAAACCATGCCTTTCTGTTTCCAGGCCACCACAGCAAGATCTTTTATGTCTGAATGAAAAGATGGGGCTCTGGGATGCTGGAGCCTGACATGGAATCAGAGGCATTCTCTGTACTGCTGATAGGTTTATTAGATCTGGCAGCCAGCTTCTTTGGATAACAAACAGAGTCACAGAATTTTGTAAAAGTTTACTTCTGACTACGGCAATGGCTGTTCTATGCAGCTCAGAGGGGTCATGAGTTCACAGAGAACAAAGCTCTGATGTCAGCCAGTCCTATTCTTACACATCAAGAAACCTAGTCAGGAAGTGCTATATCATGTACCTGGCTGCAGACATCCAGCAGTGCAAACTCTGGATTGCAATGTTACCTAGTCTTCTAAGCTATGCCTGACTTGACTCACTATTAGCCCTGCCCTGTACTGCCACATTCCCATATCCAGCTGTCATCTGAGTGACAGACCTCTCCTGAGATGCTGTATGGAAAAGCTCCCTATGAAATAAATCGCAGCCCATTGTTTATGATGACACATCTGATTAACAGTACAGATTGGTGTAGGATGTTGCCCAGTGGCTGTGGTGGGCAAATGGGAGCCAGTTACCTACTAGGGTGAGTTGGCCTGTTTCTCTTCTGAGAAAGGGAATGGGCTCACCCTTAGGAGGAAGTCTGTCTGGGAAAAGGAGGCTGAGCAAGCCATCTGTCTAGGGAGATAGGCGCACAAAGGTTTGGTGGATCTAAACCCCATTTAGCTTTAATCCAGCCCTGACTATAAGTATCTTATACATTTACACAATAGGGAATAATTTGCCCAGTTTTTCTACATTAAAAAGTATTATATATAATTTTTTTTACTTCCTTTAACTGTTATGAGAGGAATTATGAAACCCTCATTTGCTATTTGGACAAACATAAGGAACTATTCATCCTCCACTAGTCAAAGGACAGTTTTAATAGTAAACTAAGCAGCTGGGACTGGAAAGGCAATTACAGGCCAGCTCATGTTCCCTCAAAGGCAAACTTCTATTGACCTCAGTGGCAGCAGGACTGGGCCCTGACGGAAAAAGTCTGCACAAGGCAACAGCATTTTGGTTGAGAGAACAGAATGCAGCATGAAGCACCCGCACAACCTGGCTGTAGCCACTTCCCCCAGTCCAGCTAGCAGCCATGGCCCATGGCACCCCTTTAACATGGTGATGTGATCCTGAGGATTAGTTCTGCTCATGAGCTTACCAGTTGTGCTCTTCCCACACTGAGTTCTTCTCCATGCCTCTGTGAATAGTATGGCTGAGGATTTAAACGTCACAGTTGTGACACTCTGTGCCTCGGGGGAACCCCCTGCACCTCTATGTTCATCCTTATAAAATGATTGTGTGGTATCCAATGCAAAGTTTGTCATGTTGGGTGTCTTCAGAAGGCTCATGATGCACTGAGCATTGTTGTTATAGTAATGGTATAGATTGTAATTTCATGTATATAGTTATGAGGCTGAAAATGTGGCTTAAAACAAGTCCAGGCAAAACTCTCCAGAAACAGAGGGGCAGTTCATACCTCATCAGGGCATGTATGGGACAAACCCAGCCCAGCCTCACAGGAACAAAGGACACTGGCCTAGGCAGCAACAACGGATCTGTTGGACTCTTGAGTGAGTCATCCCCCTTCCCTTGGTCAGTCAGGGACTGTGATGAGGTAATTCTCACCTGACTCTGAAGTGGGAGGGACAAAGCCAAGAGGGAAGAAAGAACATGATAAACGGGAGAGACATTTGTCATGCTCTTCCTCTCTCTTCCACCTACATCTACAGACATCACCTCCAAGCGACTGAAGTGCTGATCAAAGGGGAGAGCCTGGCTGAAGGGCAACCAGCCAGCCTGTGGTGAGAAGCATCTAAGTTTGTAAGGGCACTGAAAGTGTTAAGATCAGCTAAGAATGCGTTTTGCCTTTATTTCATTTGGTTGCACAATCAAAGCAGCTTACATGCCAGAGGCTGTACATGAACAGCCCAGGAGTGGAGGTTCTCAGAGCAGAGCAGGGTAAGGCTGGCTCCCAGAGTCAAGGATTGGAGTGACCTACCAGATCACTAGTCCAGAGAACACCAGGGGAACGTCACAGCAGTATGCTGTGGATTCTCTCTATATATCTGCTCCACTACTTGTTCCCCATGGGAAGGCAGAAATGTGGCATGCCCTTGTTGGGTTTTGTGGGAGGGGCAGGGAGGGTCTGACAATGCGGGACCAGAATGAGGATCATAGTGAGCAGATATGTACAATAATATGGTGCCATTTATGAAGAATTATTTTTCAGATCCACAGCTTAAACTGTATCAAAGTTAGAAAAACATCTTGTTGCTACTGTAACTTCACTATGATTACTGAGCATGTGCTAATGTGCTATTTTTGCAATCAGCTATTCATTTTCTTCCATTGCCTGAATTCTTACTCTCATTGAGGGGCTAATTATTACAAAGACTCCCATCTTTTATGCAAGCAATGTCAAATGTAAATTAATCCTTGGGAGCTTGTTTGTTTCTCCATCAGAACTAGGTTACACAGAAATTTCCCATTAACTGTGCAACTAGGTACTGTAATCTCTGGAACAGTTTGTTTAGGCCAGTATTGTTGTCAGCTAAGCATGTGTCTAAAGGCTTAAGACAAAGACTGTCCCTATTAGTTCTGTGTGTATCTCAGGCTCAAGAGATTCCAAGGTTCTGTTTGGGTGAGCTAAGCATCACAAAGCTTATCGAGAGGGGTATCCAAATGTATCCTATCAAACCTGATTTCACTCTGGTTTTAAATATTGTATGAATACTGTGGAATGGCCCTCTCGGACAAAGACGAAGTGCAATACAAGCATGGAGTAGAAGTTACAGCTGGTAGGATCAGCATTAACTTCCAGACAGATATCTGCATGAATAGCAACCCAGTTCAGAGGGAAGCCTGCCCTTCAACAATGACTGCAGTCCAGCACCCCTTTGAATTTCCCTCTTCCAAATTGCTGAACTCCTCCATCATGTGGCATGGCTGCAGAGGAGCCTCTTCTGGGTCCCAAAATGGAGGGTGAGTCACAGACTCGACTCCTGAGCTTTTCCACCTTGTTGTATTCTTCCTTGCTCTCCTTCACATTTCGCATCTGAGGGCATGCTCTAATTTAGGTTGCACCAGAAGAAAGGCAGGGAAATCCAGTATAGGCATCCCAGTGCAAAGGGTTACATATAAATGAGTGCATCATTACACATAAAGACTACAAATGCCTATATACCAATGCCGGAAGCTTGAAAACCAAATAGATGAGCTGGAAAGCCTGAAATATGGAGAAGGTCTCATAATAATTGGCTTCAGTGTACTAGTTAGATGAGAATGAATTGCATTATACCATGATTTCCGGCTGCAATTTATACTAGAAAGATGGTTTTGGTAGAAGAGGAAGAGAAGTATTACTACATATTAAAGAATCTATGGGATATAGAGAGAGCTTCTTAGGAAGAATAGGTTTTCTGTGTAGAGAATAGTACTTATGAGGTAGATTCAGCATGAATACAAATCTGAGGTTAATAAAATTAGGATGCACATGGGGCTCTCAATCAGAACAAAGATGAAGTCAAAGGGCACAACTGTGGGGGAAAGCAAAAGCTGTGGTGAGCCATCATCACCCTTGCCCTTGGCCTTGGGGCTGAACCTGCCCTTGACATCAATTGGAACATCCTAAGGACTGCTCTAACTTACACTAGCCAGTAGAGTCCTCTAGAGCAGTGTTTCTCAACAACCGATCCGTGGACCGGCACCAATCCCTGAGATCTCCCTGGCACAGTTTAGGAAGGCAGCAAGCCGGTCCCTGATATCAAAAAGGTGGAGGAACACTGCCCTTAAAGGACATTCCATAGGTTCAGGTTTTCTAGAGGGCATCATGGTTTGGTTCCACCCACAACATGATACAAAAGTGGAGGAGAGTGTATGAAGTAAAGGGAATCTTCACCTGCCCATTTGGAACTGGTATGATGTTCCTTTTATAGCTTCTACAGTGCAAAGGGACCTTAGTGAAAGCTTAGGACAGGGGTTCTCAACTGGGGGTCAGAATCCCTTGGGGGGTCATGAGGTTCTTATATGGGGGGATCGCAAACTGTCAGCCTCCACCCCAAATCCCACTTTGCCTCTGGTATTTATAATGGTGTTAAATATATTAAAAAGTGTTTTTAATTTATAAGGGGGCTGGGGGTCGCACTCAGAGGCTTGCTATGTGAAAGGGGTCACCAGTACAAAAGTTTGAGAACCACTGGCTTAAGATATGGCCCAGAAATGTATGTGAGATCAGAAAGGCAATAGAAGCTAGTAGAATGGTAATATGTAATTTCAGCTACCCAAATACTGAGTAAACAATGTCACATGAGGGCATGACTTGGAAAAACAATTTCTTACTACCATAACCAATAGTTTGTGTGAGCATTTAAAAGGGAGAAACTTGACTTACTGCTGAATTGTTTTAAGAAGCAAGTGTGTTTGAGCCACTAAGACTGACTATAATATACAGTAATTAAGTTCCACATCCTTATAGGGGGATCATACCAAGGAATACTACCATGGCATTCAATTTCAAAATGGCGATTTTTTTTTTAAATAGGAAGTTAGTTATTAACAGCCTGAAGGGGAAAGTTAATAAATTAAAATTCATAGAAGCAGTATAAAGGCTGTTGGAGAATATCTTAGCGGTGAGGCAGAAGGTCTGTGTATCCCACAACACAAAAAGGAAGCAAAAAAGTGAATGAGCAAAGCCTGTGTGGTTAAATGGCAAGGTGCAGGTGTTCAGTCAGGCTAAAAATATATCATTTAACCATGCAAATTCAGTCTGAGTGAAGCTAAGTGATAACTGAACAGAACATCAACTTTGGCCAGAACTTGCCTTCCCTCCCTAGTCCCTTCCATGGGTGCAGAAGGCTTGATGAGAACTATCTTTTTGTTCTGTGTTTGTATAGCACCTAGCACCATGGGGCCATGGTCCATGCTACCACAAGACAAATAAATAATAGTGAAACCAATGTGGCTCTGATTCCAGTGTGGCTCTGAGGAATAGGGTACAAGGATCTTGAGCTGAGCATCCACATCAGCTGTACAGTTTTGTTCCATGTGGGATAATTGCAGACTGTTGAGGAGAGGTCTCAGTGGATGGAGACGCACCTGGGATGCTAACAAAGCTATATAGTTTATCATTACAGGCTGGGCTTTTCAAATGAACCCCAGGGATGCTGAAATCCCACTGAATTTTAACAGGAGTTGGGCACCTAACTCCCTTAGTCTCCTTTAAAACCAGACAAAAATGACTGCTATACAGAGAAGTGAATAGAACTCTGTGCCCATGTGACAGAGTGCTATCAGCAGCACCCTGAACACTGACATTGCTGCAGCCTGGAGAAGGCTGCAGGTCCAGCTGAGGACAATTATACACTTTCCGGAGGGGAGTGCATTGTGAGCACTTGGGTGACAATCAGTGGGCTAGCAAGGTAATTGGAGAGAACATAAGGGGAGGAAACAGGAAGCAAGGGGCAGCTCAGAAGGAAGCAAACAGAGTTTGCATGGGCTGCAAAGAAGCCTACCCTGGCTGTAAGACTGCATTGCGTGGTATTACTATGTAAGGCTAGGTCTACACTACCCGCCTGAATCGGCGGGTAGAAATCGATCTCTCGGGGACGCAACAATCGATCCCCGAATCGACGCTCTTACTCCACCAGCGGAGGTGGGAGTAAGCGCCGTTAACGGGGAGCCGCGGAGGTCGATTTTGCCGCCGTCCTCACAGCGGGGTAAGTCGGCTCCGATACGTCGAATTCAGCTACGCTATTCGCGTAGCTGAATTTGCGTATCTTAAATCGACTCCCCCCTGTAGTGAAGACCTGCCCTAAGAGAGGAGGAAATACACACCTTGATATAAGATAAGCAGCCCAGTGTGTGTGGCTGGCTGTGAAACTACCAGAGCTAGTTAGGCAGTGAGGTTCACTGGATAGTAACAGAGGCACCCTGTGACAGCCCATCTTTGAAAACAATGTTAAAGGTGATCCTGAGAAGTATGGACTGGAGAGCAGCATTTCAGTGCTAGGAAACACAGTTGACAAATCATTAGAGTTAGAAGGCACCTCAATGAGTATAATGGGGAAAAAACAGCACATCTTCTGCTAGGGTAAATGGGATCTCTCTAACCTGTTATAATTCACTGAATGAGAAAGAACCATTGGATATAATTGACTTTGAAAGTCTAAGGGCTGGTGATATAAAATCCCTCAGAATTAGTATGACTATTCACATGTTTATTTATTTGTAGTGCAGTAACCTTTACAGGTCCAGTTAATGATTGGGGCCCTATTGTGCTAGGTTCTGTAAACATACACAACAGAAAGATAAGTCTCTGACCAAAAGAGACAACAGGTGGGTACAATGAACAGATGTGAGGAGAGCACAAGGTAACAGTGAGATGCTGTTCAGCAATTTTCATTCTGAATCATGGAATAAAAACTAGCTAAGCGATAGAAAGCGTAGATTAGGAATAAATGGCCTGTTCTATAGCAAGAGGCTGGTAGTGGTGTAGCCCAAAACCAGCACTGACTAGTGTTGTTCAATTTATTTACTAGCAACTTCGAAGAAGGGTTGAAGATCTGCTGGCAACGCAAAATGAAGTAACGAGTCAATAAAGGGAAAGACTGCAAGGCACACACCAAAGGGCCTGAACAAAACTCGATAACTGTGTGGCACACCTACAGTTGAAATTTCAATTTATACGAGTGAAAGCGTAAGGAACAGCTGGAACTATCCATACGCACGGTGATAGGTTCTGAATTAGTTGTACCATTTCAGAAAAAGCCCTAGGTGTCATTGTGGACAATCCAGTGTGCTTAAGCAGTCAGAGTAACTAAGCTGTTAGGCTTTTGTTAAGGAAGGGATAGAGAATTGAGACATTACATATAAATCAGTGGTATGTCCTCGTGCTGAACAGTAAATTCACACATGGCAATCTCATCTCAAATAAGACATACCAGAAATATTGACAGTCCTTTGAAAAACAGAATTAACAGCAGGAAGGGCTTCCATAGAGGGAAAGACTCTAAAGACTAGAACTATTTTTAGCAGGCTGGAAAAAAGAGTAAAAAGAGATACAGAAAAGGATGAGGAATACAGAAAAGGCCAGCCAAGTTCTCCTCTTCACCCCATTTTACAATACAAGATGGGATTAATCTTAGCAGAAATACTTCATTTTAGGGCTGTCAAGCGATTAAAAAATTTAATCACGATTAATCACGCAATTAAAAAAATTAATCATGTGATTAATCACACTGTTAAACAATAATAGAATACCATTTATTTAAATATTTTGGATGTTTTCTTCATTTTCAAATATATTGATTTCAATTACAACACAGAATACAAAGTGTGCAGTGCTCACTTTATATTTATTTTTATTACAAATATTTGCAGTGTAAAAAAACATAGTATTTTTCAATTCACCTAATACAAGTACTATAGTACGATCTCTTTATCATGAAATTTGAACGTAGAGATGTAGAATTATGTAAAAAAAACCTGCATTCAAAAATAAAACAATGTAAAATTTTAGAGCCTGCAAGTCCACTCAGTCCTACTTCTTGTTCAGCCAATCGCTCAGACAAACAAGTTTGTTTACATTTGCAGGAGATAATGCTGCCCGTTTCTTGCTTACAGTGTCACCTGAAACTGAGAACAAGTGTTTTCATGGCACTGTTGTAGTTAGCATCGCAAGATATTTACATGCCAGATGCACTAAAGATTCATATGTTCCTTCATGCTTCAATCACCATTCCAGGGCACATGCCCCCATGCTGATGAAGGGTTCTGCTTGATAACAATCCAAAGCAGTGCAGATCAACACATGTTCATTTTCATTATCTGAGTCAGATGCCACCAGCAGGAGATTGATTTTCTTTTTTGGTGGTTCAGGCTCTGTAGTTGCCACATCGGAGTGTTGCTCTGTTTAGACTTCTGAAAGCATTCTCCACAACTCATCCCTCTCAGATTGTGGAAGGCACTTCAGCTTCTTAAACCTTGGGTCGAGTGCTGTAGCTATCTTTAGAAATCTCACATTGGTACCTTCTTTGCATTTTGTCAAATCTGCAGTGAAAGTGTTCTTAAAATGAACAACATGTGCTGGGTCATCATCCGAGACTGCAATAACATGAAATACATGGCAGAAGGTGGATAAAACAGAGCAGGGACATACAATTTTCCCCCAAGGAGTTCAGTCACAAATTTAATTAACACATTATTTTTTTAATGAGCGTCATCAGCATGGAAGCATGTCCTCTGGAATGGTGGCCGAAGCATAAGGGGGCATACGAATGTTTAGCATATCTGGCACCTAAACACCTTTCAATGCCAGCTACAAAAGTGCCATGCAAATGCCTGTTCTCACTTTATGGTGACATTGTAAATAAGAAGAGGGCAGCATTACCTCCTGTAAATGTAAAATAACTTGTCTTACAAGAAGTAGGACTGAGTGGACTTGTAGGCTCTGAAGATTTACATTGTTTTGGTTTTGAGTGCAGTTATATAACAAAAAAAAATCTACATTTGTAAGTTGCACTTTCGCAACAAAAAGATTGCAGTACTTGGGTAAGGTGAATTGAAAAATACGATTTCTTTTGTTTATCATTTTTACAGTGCAAATATTTATAATGAAAAATAATATACATTTTAATTTCAATTACAACATAGAATACAATATATATGAAAATGTAGAAAAACATCCAAAATATTTAATACAGTTCCATTGGTATTCTATTGTTTAACAGTGCGATTTAAACTGTGATTAATCGTGATTAATTTTTTTGAGTTAATCGCATGAGTTAACTGCGATTAATCGACAGCCCTACTTCATTTCCATTGTGCATGAGATCAGGAAACAAGGAGGCCACACAGGGAGTCTCTGATGGACACAGAGATGAATGCTGAGCAGCCCTCTCAATACCGATGGGAGTGGCAAGATGTGGCCTTGAGCCACCTGCACGTAATGTAGTAAGCCACAGCTGCCACTGCAGTCCACGGGCCTTAGTATCTCCTGTAGCAAGCTGCAAGGTTCTCCTCTCTCTGCCTTGGTTTGCAGGGAGAAGGACCTGATCCCCCGCAAAATCTTTTAAGCTCCCCACACACAAAACCTTTTTACTCCAGTTTTGCATAGGAGACCAAAATATCACCATGATAATCAATATGATTAACAGGCAGGGCTCACTGCCATAGAGTACTGTGGGGGCAAACAGCTCAGTATGATTGGTAGAGGAACTAAGAGAAGGTTGTGCAGTTAGGCCATCAAAGGTAACAATACAAGGGTCTTATGTGTCAGGTCACATGCTGTTCACTAGTTATGGGAGGAATAAATTTCACCCCCACAATTGTATAATTAAGGGATGCATTATAAGTAAATTATTGGGTGTGTTCTACAATTTTCCTTTACTGAAGGAAAGTGTGCAGGAGATACAATGAAAACAGGAATCATCTCAAAATGAAAACTGTTTCCACCATTAATAAATATTCTATATAGTAACAAAAGAAGAAGAAAGCAAATATGTCATTACTTGGCTCCCGATTGTTGGCTTTTTGCAACAAACCCTTCACCAGGAAAGTGAAATGCTGTGTAAATCCTGCGGTCAGATTTATAGACCAGATTCTTTGCTGTGCCAAGTTTCCGCCCAGGTGATACAGCACCCTTGGAGCTGCTCTAATCTGTGCCAGCTGATAATAGTACTCAAGATTCTGTACTTCAACTGGAGATAGCTGGAGTACAGTACACTCCAGCCTTGCCTCCCACTGCCCCTTAATTAGGATGACTAGGAAGGGGTGTGTGGGAAAGATGGGGATTTCTGTAAAAGTCTCTCCAGTCTGTTTTTGCTATGTAGATGTCTTTGCTGTGTGTGTGTGTTGATATATTATTTTTAAGCTTTGAGAGACCAAAATCTGGCAAGAAGACTGGATTAATATATAGTGATTATTAATGCATACAAGTTTGCTGCATCTTGTGGAAGAGTCAACTATATTGTGTGCTATCAGAGTCACCAGTTTTCTAAGCTGCAAAGAAAACATGAAGAGGTGTGATTTAAGAGAGTAATTCTGGAAAATGTATTCACATGACCAGCTTCTCAACTGAAATCAGTGGGCCTAAGGAAACTGCAATTAATTTCCAGGGCTTTAAAACCAGACTATTCACCCGAGAAAGGACTTGTCATTTAAACAAGGGCTGCAGGGCGGGGGATCTTAATCTCACTGATTTTATTTTTATACATAAATTTATCTAATGAAGGCAGAATAACACAATGATCACTCCCATCTGTTTATTTCATTTTTACAGATAATTTGGGTTGATATTTGCTGTAAGGTGACCTGAGGTTCTTTCTAAATGGATGACAGTAACAGCAAGAGTAAGTTATTTTCCAAACATAACCTTGACTTCTCTCCAATGAGCAGTTATACTTAAATAGTACACACTTCAAGGAAGCTCAGAACAATTTTCAGTTCAATACTGCCCAAGTTTCCAACAATAATAATCTTCATTGTGTATCTTTAATGGCCTGCTGTTGAATTGCAGTTTTACATGCTGCATTAGTATTGTATAATGGCTTTTCTCTGAGATAGTCTGTGATTGAGGTACTAGATTGGGCCTCAGGGGAATGGTCTGGCTATATAGATGCTTATTAGAGCTGGTTGAAACTCAGAATTTTAAATCCATGAGGAATTCTGACATTTCAAAATTTCCATTCATCCTAAATCATAATGAAAAGTCATTTTCCGCAAAATGGGGAAATTTTTCATTTCAGAAATATCTAAATGATCTTATGAAAACATTTCATTTTGACATTATTATTTTGACTATATTACAGTATGTTATACTGAACTTCATATAGCATAAAAGTTGAAACAATAATGTTGAAATGAAGTGCTTTGGCCATATGGAAACTAAAGATTTTGACTTTACCCAAACAAAATATTTAGATAATTATTGGTCAAAAATGTCAATGAAATTGATACATTCCCACAAAACATTTCAATTTCATCAAATCAGCATTTTCCTCATCTACTCAAGGGATGGAGGAGATAATGCTGAATCCTTTAAAGAGGTCTCAGAAACTGCATTCCCTTCAACACAGCCAGGGAACTGTGAGACATTCCACCTTCAGTGCTCCCCCCTAGGATAGTGCAGTTCCAGATCAGCCATTACTACACACTGTGGCTAAGTGCAACAGCATAGCCCTGAGTGAATACAATAAGATTTGGTCCTAGTGTGTTGGCCTTCTAGGCAAAGATTAGCCCTCAACCGCAGACCTCTCCCATGGCTTGCTACTCATTTCCTTCTACCAAATATTCCCTATGTGTCATTTCTTACCCAAAAGGGTACCTTGCTTTCTGGCTGATTTATCTGTAGTGGGGACCTTCCAGTTCTTAAATGCGTAATCCTTTGCACTGTTAACAGTGGTGCTTCAGAGGAACTATTGCAGCAGCCAGCCCAAAAGATTCTGAGGTGCGCATGAGACTCAAAAGCATCTGCTGCACAATTGGGAAAAAAACAGGAAAATCCCTGGAAATGGGAGCAGATGGGCAATGAGCAGTTTGGGACCCACCTGCTGGTGACTTTTCCCTTAAATGGTGGTGGCTGAGTAGTATCGTGTATGTCTTCCCAGCATCACCCCTGGATTAAATTGCAGTTTTTGCTCACAAAGAAGGCCCCAAACACATTTGACATAAGCACATGAATACCCTTCTTTCAAAGAGTTGGAAGAAGCATTTCTCCCTACATCCGGCTATAGCAAAGCCATCCCCGCCTGCTAGCATATCAACCATTAATGCACCCGGTGTGCCTTATGAATCAACACTGCAATACAAAGTTCTTAAATGTATTCTTTGCAAAGTATAAACTATGTGTGACTGAGCTAAGCCATAAGCACTCAGTGTTCATATTGGTGAATTACCTAGAATCAAAGTACAATTTGGGGACTGTGACTGATCATTTGGATCAAATTATCTGTCAGCAACAAATAACAAATCTAATACTGAAAGAACTTAGCAACTGGTAACAAAGCTATTTCAGGAATCATATGCTGCTCATATTACTTTTAAAATGATGATAATGAATGTATTTCATTTTGTCAGTTTCTCTTTGGTCTACTGAGAGGGGGAGAGAGGGTTTCCAGTTTTGCACAACAGCCAAAAAACAAAACACAAACCAGTAAATAAGGGGGAAATCTGAAGTTCGTACTAAGTGAAAAACTGCTGGAAAATACTTTTTTGCAGAGCATCAGCTAGATTCAACCCCCAGTGTAACTCCAGTGATGATTCTGGAGTTGTACCAGGAATCCGTCTGATCCATAAAGTATTATGTAAGGGGTACAAATTATGGTTATACCTTCATTCTATATAAGAGGTAAAATTATGTATTTTTTTCATCAGTGATGGTTTGAATCTGGATCCGGTTGTGAATAGAAGAATAGTTGTTAGTCATAAAAAAACACTACTTTAAACACTACATTACTAATCAACAATGATACTAGACTGAACAGTCATTTAGTTATTTGAATATTAAGTTAATATTCTATTAGGGAACTTCCTTTATTAAAAATACTTCTTAAAAATTATGAGCAGAAAAACCTAAAATTGAAATTTAAAATAGCAGAATTAAGTTTTGTTAAAGCACTCTGAGCCAATTCCTGCTTGTAAAGAGTGAAATTCACCCCCTTATTTTGAGATCGTAAGTGGATCTTAAGCAATTCATAAGCTTTGTGCTGCCCCTCTGCAAAGGAGTGAATTCCATCCTTTACAAGCAGTAAATCAATGAGGTGAATGAGATGTAGGCCTGTGTTTAAAACATTCCCATTTGAGTTTATGGCCCAGATCAGGGGTCGGCAACCTTTCAGAAGTGATGTGCCGAGTCTTCATTTATTCATTTTAATTTAAGGTTTTGCGTGCCAGTAATACATTTTAACGTTTTTAGAAGGTCTCTCTCTATAAGTCTATAATATATAACTAAACTATTGTTGTATGTAAAGTAAATAAGGTTTTTAAAATGTTTAAGAAGCTTCATTTAAAATTAAATTAAAATGCAGAGCCCCCCGGACCGGTGGCCAGGACCCAGGCAGTGTGAGTGCCACTGAAAATCAGCTCGTATGCCGCCTTTGACACGCGTACCATAGGTTGCCTATGATCATAGTCACATTAAAGTTACTGGCAAAACTCCCACTGATTTCAGTGGTGCAAGATTGGTGCCTAATCTTAGAAATAAGTGTTGTTAAAATGGGCCTGCTTGCCTTACTCCTCTCACCAGACTCACTGAGGTCAAAGGGAGTACTTGTGTGAGATAAAGGGAGTAGGATTTGTGTGTGCATGGAGGGGAGTAGACATTGCCGACCTGGTGTTACAATTACATGTATTTTTTTTCTTTGCTTTGTTTTATCAAGCAAATTTACAAATGAAGCAATAAATCATTGAATAAAATAAACAGCACAGAGGCCTCTGAACTACATATATAGGGTGACCATATTTCCCTATGCTGAATATGGGACACCTGGTAAAATTACTTGTATTCAAGCAAATTCAATGGCAATCAGAACTATGCAGTACAAACGTTCAAATTAAAATCAAGATGTCTGAGCCCCTGTCAAAAAGAAATACTGTGTAGTTGGATTCTTTTTATTTATATTCTTATCTTTAAGGCTTTGGGGTTCATACAGGGAGAGGTGACACACACACACTTACATACACCTTTCTCACACAGGGGGATGACCGACTGACCCGACCCTCCCTGCCCAGCGCTCTCCACCCTCCATGCCTCGCTGGGCCCCCGGAATGGACCCGCCTCTCCTGATACATGGTGCCACGTCTTCCCGAGGTAACACATGGGGGAGGGGCGACGCAGGGTCACATGCTCCCCCTCCCCAGATTTCTGCCAGGGTTCACTCCAGAATGTGTCCAGCAACAACCTTTCAGCACTGTGCCGGAGGGAAGGGATGGGAGCTGCTTCCAGCCGCAGGGGCAGGAGGGGGGAAGGGATGACCTGGACCATGTCTTTGCAGAGCTCATCTCTTCTCCCTGCCCCGCTCCCCTGTGGTTGGAAGCAGCTTGTTCCTTCCTTCCCACACAGTGTTGAAAGGCAGCTAATACCTCCAGGCTGCTGCTGGCCACCGACAAAACCCAGCCGCCTTCTGTCCCCCAGCTACAGCGTGGGCAGGGAGGGGTTAAGCCCTATGGATGCGTTGTGCACCAAGGCCCAGGAACCTGACTGCAGGGGCTTCAGCTAACCTGGCCAGAGAGGTGGCTCAGCAGCGGAGGATGACTAGGGGATGGAGCAGCAGCCTTGCACTCCCTGAGGGAAGGACGGGGGGGCAGGTGAAGAGGGTGCTAAACTGTGAGACCTGCAGGTTTGGGGCATGAACAGGCTGGAAATCGCTTTCCCCACACACACTCCAGACCTTAGCTGAGGGGTTGAGAGGCTTCCCCATGCCAGCACTGTGCTGGGGGGTTGGCACATGCAGGGCTCAGCTCCTCCTGGCCAGTGCCCTGGGCTGGAGGGTCTTGGGTTTTTCAAGGGTGCCGGCCCAGCCAGAGGCAGTGCGGGACGGAAAGAGCCTGCTGGCCAGGCTGCTGGTGAGCTGAGCACCCCAACCAAGGGCTGGTTCTCTGCACAGCGCTGGGAACAGGACGCACCCCGCCGAGGGGAGATATGGAGGAGCAGTGGGGCTGGGGGGATGTGAAAGGGCAAAGCAAGGAGAGGACAGCAAGAGGGGGAGCACGTAAAGGGCCGATGGGTGGGCAGCAGAGGCCACCGGCTAGCGCCTGCACACACTCACCAGCTATCGCAGCGTGCAGCCAATGCCTGCCAGAAACAGGGTGGAGGGGCGGGGCCTGCTGGCCAAGAGCCAGCACACAGCGGGGGCTGTGCTGACAGACCAGCATGGGGAGCAGCCAGCCCCACCACCAGCCTTGCACACCCACCCCCATTGTCGGCCACTGGACCCCCCCCCCCAACTCACCGCTGGTGGGCGGGCAGCTAGTGATCAGGGATCCGGCCAGCAGCAGGACCCACCAGTACTGATGGTTGGGGGAGACAGAAAATACGGGATAATTTGCCTTTTTTTAAAGAGAAAGTTGGGACACCTGCAAAAGAGCTTAAATATGGGACTGTCCCTTTAAAAATGGGATGTCTGGTCACCCTATACATATATGCAAAATAAGGGGTGAATTTCACTCAAAGACATGTCTACATTGCAATAAAACACTCACAGATGGCCCATGTTAGTTGACTTGGGCTCGCGGGGCTTCAGATGTGGAGCTACAAAACTGCAGTATAGACATTTGGGCTCAAGCTGGAGATTGGGCTCTGGGACCCTCCCCCCTCAGGGTCCCAAAACCCAGGCTCCAGCATGAGCCCAAACATCTGTACTGCAATTTTATAGCCCTGCGGCCCAAGCCCAAGCCAACTCATATGAGCCATTCACAGGTGTTTTACTGCAGTGTAGACATACCAAAGGTGAGCAGAATTTGGTCCAAAATGCTTTAACAAAACCTAATTCAGACATTTCAAGATTAAGGTAAAGTTGAGAATAAACCTGTGCGTTAGGGGCATGGAATTTTTTCTCACAGAAATGAAAAAGAGCAGATTGGTACAGTCTATATATCTGATTTGAAAGCTGTGCTCATTAAAAAAATCCAAAGAACCAAACCCTATGTATTGCTAAACAGATGGTGAAGATGCTTGAGGGAGAGAAATGTAATATCATAATTTTAGTCTGAAGCCATAAAATAGTACTTTGTCTCAATTAAATACTTAAGATGGCATCATTTCAGATGAGCAAAAGAAAATCTAATTGTTTCATTTAGACTGGGTGAGTTTTACGTATTTATTACAGCATTTTTAGTGATAGTTATTGTCGTGATGAAAAATACTACAGAACAAACGAGTTTGGTTTATATTACATTACGCAAAAGACAATTTTATTTTATTTTTTACTTTTGTTTGGCTTTGCTGTTCAAAACTCATTCGGACTCCGCAGGCAACTGTGAGGTTGGTTTTTTTTAACTGAAAATTTATGACAGCAAAAGGGAAGGTGTTTCTCTTCCTCTACATCTTGGAAAGGCTTGGAAATGATTTGCAGCTTATTCCCTTCCACTGATCGTTTGCACAAGATTTGGAAAAAACATACTGCAGCTGGCTAGTAATGTGTGTACAAAACAAGCTAACATCAGCCAATATTTTAAAGGGTTGGATTCTACAGAATTCTCCACTCTGCTCCCAGTCAAATTGCTAGCATTGCGAGGAACCATTTTTGACCAGTGTCAGTTTTATTTTATAGCAGCTTCCTGTGATTGATTCTAAAAATTAATTGTTCTTTTAGGGTTAAATTGTGCTGTTTGGCCCAGTCCTGAGCAAGTACCAGTGTGTAAGCTACACCGGCCTAGGACAAGTTCAGGGACATACTATGACATTCAGAGACACGTCTCTGAGGCACAATTCCCTCCAGGCTTCTCCCTTGCTCCAGTAGGGTGGTAATTTGCTGTTGGCCTATATCAGCAGTAAATTCTTAACCTCCATTCCTGCAGCAGGCAACAAGTAGGAGGGGGAGAATCAAGGTTCCACACATTTGCCACCCCTTCCTTCCCATTCCCCACCCACCTTCTGGAGGGGGTGAAGAGTAAGGCGGTTGCAGCACCCACTTATTCATTCATCTCCACACTCAAGGCTTGGGTAGTTCATGCACAGGTAGAAGAGTAGCTCTTACTCCCTTTTCTCCGCTGTATAGGTGTGTACTCCAAGTCACAGTCTAGCCTCTGTATCTTTCAAGGAAATGGAACTAGATACTAATCTTCTATTGTTGAGCTCTTTATCAAACTTTTAACATCAACAACAGCCTGAGAGAGTAAAGTATCCCTGAGTATGCTCAGTAGAATACTGCATATGATTTCTGAGGAAGGCTGTATGAAATACCTCCTCCCAGTTTTTGGCTGCAAGGCAAGATTGGGCATTGTATTTCTTTCTAGAAACAAAGGGAGGAGGATTGTGAACAACATGTACAGTACATGTTAAAAAAGGTGTTACAATGTTTACATTAGACTGCAGTTTGCTGCTTTGTCTGGCTTATCTTGGTTATTGCAACTACAAGGGTTTCAATTAAAATGATAACATATATATTAAAGTCAACATTTTGATTTCTTCCACTGGGGAAGCTGAAAAAACAAGACTTTACTGAATTTCTGATAATAATAAAAACAACAAATTTAGCCTCTGAAGGAGTCACATGAACAGCAGTTTTGTTAAAACAACATGGTAAATCATTTCAAGTGTTTGTCCCAGAGGTCACAGTACAAACCTAATTTGCTAATCTATTTAGCCATGAACCTGAATGTCCTAACCCTGTGCAAGATTCCAAGATGTCTAGTCAGAAAATAATAGATTGTTACACTTAGAGATACAGGATATTGCTTAATTCCTATCTAATAGTTATATCAAGGGTAAAGAACCAGAGGAAGGAACTAAGCAGTAATCCTCTTCCAAACATTGAGAAGTAACATTCCTGTCTAAAGTCAGACTTTACAAGGGTTGTTACGCTGATATTCTGTAGCTGTTCTGTAATAGCTGGCCCAGTTTATTAATGTAAGGGTGTGTAGGATGGTTCCTATATCTTAGAGTCGGAATTCAAAATCAAACTGCTGCTCTGATCAATAAATACAGAGAGCCATATCAAATATATCAGTTGAGATCCAGAGTTACTACATTGGCTTCAATAGAATTACTCGGGATGTTAATGGAATAATAGAGATTACAATCTAGTCCCAGTCTGGTGTGTTGCTAATAGATTTAGTAAAAACCATGCAGTTTTGTTTATCATTTGTTCATATACTTGGTTTGGGTCCTCCTGAAAGTCTTATCGTCCAATGTTTTTTATTCTCAGTGACAGAAATGTATTTCAGGCTTCTAAGGCAAAAATCAGCAGTTGGGACAGACATTCTCTTCTAGTGGAAAAGCCAGGCACAGCTCTCAGGGGCCTGATTCTCAGGCTTGCATTTGTGTATACCCATTTACACATACACACTACAAGATGAGAACACATACTCCACAGATGGGTATGCAACTGGGTAGACACCTATCACTATCTATTAGTGTACACATTAAATTACTGTTACCTACCAACCCGCTGAAAACAAGGCCCTAAAATACATACTATGACCACCAGCTCCTGAACAAAAAGATGCCCGTATAACAGGCAAGAAAATAGCTCTACTGATCAAAGTGACTGTTCTTGATAAAAGTAATGTGTGGAAATCTCCAGAATGAAGACAGTGATTAGAATCCCGTGTTCTGTAAGATGTGACATAAATCATACTATTGAAGGAACATATGTATTTGTCATGAGCACCTATTTTCACCCTCCTCAATTTTTACAGTATGATATTTGGACCAAAATGTAGCTGTCCTGTATGCCTAAGACTAGAAAACTCATAGGTAGAAGGGGAACATGGAGCAGAAGTTTTCTACAGAAAGTGTGGTTCCTCCACCATTTCAATCTCCCCAAAAGACATGCAAAGAAGTCAATCTACAGGCTGTCAAAGCAGGATAGTGTGGGAATAAGGGACATGGGGTTACGGCCTGTATATCTGTCTGTACATGACTTCTAACCCAAGAGTGATAATGTCCCACAAAAGAAATCTGCTTGGAGACCTGTGTGTAAGGCTGCATGTGTATGCTGCTTTTACAATGTATTTTAAATAATCAATAAATCTTAACTTCCAGCCATTAGACCTATCCTACTGTCACCAGTAAGCAAGATCCTAGGATCAGAACTTAGCCAAAAATGGCTTTGATGCAAGAGATGAAGTGGAACCCAATTTGCTCTTCTATAGATCTATATACACACTTCTGTGCTAACTGTAATGAAATCTTGGGTTTGACATCCCTCACTTTGTCAGGACGTTTTAGCACAGCTGTCATGCTGCCCTTAAAGGAGACGCAGCATGGGTTCCCACTGAGGCTGATCAGATCCGTTGGCTAATCCCTGGACCTTTTTCATGGCTTGCCTCCATGCTGACCTTTTTTTACATACTGATTTATTTTTTAAATGGACATTAACTTACTGGGGACAGGTTTGCTTTATCTTGCATCAGTTGCCCACTGTCACAAGGGGCCACTGGAACTGCTTTGGCGTGGGGATGCATCTATACAGGGTCCAGTAAAAGGGGGTGTAGAAGCTGTTACTCTGGCCCTACATTACCTGGTGAGTCCCCCATATAGGGGTAACTTTCCTGAAGCCAGTTCTGCAGTGGACTGATACAAAACAGTCACAGCAGAGGCCAAGATCTGACCAATGTTCCTAACACAGGTATTTAAGCTACGCATTAAACCTGTATCTATTCCACAAGTCCGTGTGGATTTTTATATTTATTTTTTAAATAAACACTGATTTTTATCCTTTTTCTTTTAAAAAATTCTATTCCAGCAGAGTGGGCTCCATGTGTAACCAGTCAGTAACAAATGCCCAAGCACTTGAAGAGGAGAGCATAAATGGAGCATTTCGAGCTTCTAAGGGATTATGATAAATAGCAAGGCAAAAATAATTTTAAAACCTCTGAAAAAAGGCATGAAAGTCTCCTTATAAAACATAAGATGAAGTGCACAGTATATGAAAATACTGGAATGATCTTCTGCAGTACAGTTGCAATCGTGGAACATAAAGCTGAGTATCTGTGGAACAGCTCAAATTTTAAGATTGCAGAACATTTGTACCCTTCTTTCCAAACCTGAGCTTCACTCCATGCTATGATTATATAGAAGAATTTCATACATCCTCCAGTTTTCAGATGTCTAAAGCTTTTCATGAACAATTTATTTATGCTTTTTTAAACCAAGTTTATTATTTAATTATTATTTACCATGGAAAGGCTTCCAGCAGCTATTTCCCCCCAACTATAGCTATTAGTCAAGGTGACATAGGAAGTGTTGAAATAGCAGATCTTGTTAGAATGCTAATATTATTAAGACAGAAGTTAATAGTTCTGCAAGTTAACTTTATGGCCAATTAATCATGCAATACGATGTATGCTAGAGGCACATTACTAAAGACTCAAATCTCAATTTACTGGCACTAAAGCACACTTCAGCAGACGGTTTTTTCGTATGAAAAATGCTGAGCTAAAATAAAAGCTGTTTTGAACTACCAGGTTATCAAGCAATGATTTAACATCTTATGCATAGCACAGGTTTTTTGTAATGTGTTGTCATTCTTACCTCCATGGGAAAAGCTTTAAAATTAACAGTGTGTTCAGAGCCACGCTGGTTTTCTCTCCCCCAGTGAAACTGAACATCATGTAGTTCAAATTCATGTCCCCGAGGTAATGGACCACCTACTAACACTGGAAAAGAACACAAATGAAGACATACTTAGTTTTCCAAGCAAACAAGCTGCTGAGTACATTGTCCACAAACAATTGGGAGATTGTTGCAAACTTCTTTATTACGATTTATCTAAGAGAGAATGGGAGCAAAGCTAACATACCTGCTGCCTTTTCTCCTGTGTTATTACCCATCTGCAGAATCCCAATTCATTCTCAGTTATATAATGCTATGAAAATGGTATTATCCTGCATTCTGAGTTTTACAAGGTGGAACAGCTAGTCATATTGCAAGATAAAACCATTGTATGCTTATCACTCCAAAGAGTGAATAGGTTTATAGATTGATAACCAAACAGACGCTCTGTGTTCTAACCAGATGATGTGGTTTCCTTCTGGTGTCAAAGTGCATAATTGCCTCGTAGCTGTACAAATGCCTCGCCTGTATCACCTATGTTTGTTGTGCGGAAATTGGTCATGAAACTCTGGCATTCTTGGCTGCCAATGTTTTGTTAGATAATGATATTTTGATAGACAACACCTGCCAGGCTTGTGAGATATAGGTTGCCCTTATGTTCCATGAGCTCATAATAAATAATCTTAAGAGTCAATATCAACACTATACTATATTTACTTAAAGTAAACCACTAGGAAGATGCTTCACAGTACTCTAGACCACCAGAATAGTCCACTGCTGTTTCTAAAACCCATAGTTGTGAATGTGGGATAATGCTTTAAAATTAAACAACAAAAAGATCCATCCCCCAGTCATAAAAAATGAAAAGAAGTATAAATTATAACTTGAACATTTGACATTAATCTATCTTTTCGCAATGGTATATACACATAGGTGTACAGATCTGAAGCCAAACTTTGGCCCTCACTTCCATCCATACCAGAGTTTGGTCCAGTGAGTCCTGAAGCTGCTTAGGACCAAATATTGCATTCAGGTACATGCTTAAAACTCTTCACTGAAGTCAGTAGGAGTAATGTTCTCATATACAAGGGCAGATTTGGGGCTTAGAATGCTTACAGGTCTGCTCCAAAGCCTATCAAACTCTAGTCTCTCACTGTCTTCAGTGTGATAAACATTGAGGAAACCAACATGTCCAGAATACAGCAAAATCTGATAATGTGTTATATTAATATTATATCTTTAGTAACACAGATTTTTTTGGTGAAAGGAAATATTATTCCCATTATATGTGTGACTGGAAGTGCTCTCTACTGTAATATTGTTTTGGACCTACAGGACCATCACCAAACCTATCTCTGAGGCTTAATTCATAACATTCATCTCATGTTAAGACTATTTATTATTAGTGCATAGAACATATTCATGTGCACTTTGCCTCTCTGCAATGTGTGATTCCCTATTGGAAAATCATTCTGAAACTTTTTTTCAGAGTAGCAGCCGTGTTAGCCTGTATCCACAAAAAGAACAGGAGTACTTGTGGCACCTTAGAGACTAACAAATTTATTTGAGTTTAAGCTTTCGTGGGCTACAGCCCACTTCATTGGATGCATAGAATGGAACACACAGAAAGAAGATATTTATACGTACAGAGAACATGAAAAGGTGGGAGTAGTCATACCAACTGTAAGAGGCCAATCAATTGAGATGAGCTATCATCAGCAGGAGAGAGAAAAAAACCTTTGAAGTGATAATCGAGATGACCCATAGAAGTTGTGAGGATATTTTAACATATTTTAACATGAGGAAATAGATTCAATTAGTGTAACGACCCAACCATTCCCAGTCTCTGTTCAAACCTAAATTAATTGTATCTAATTTGCATATAATTCAAGTTCAGCTGTCTCTCTTTGGAGTCTGTTTTGAAGTTTTTTTGTTGCGTTCTGAAACTGAAACTGTCACTCCTTGTAAAGTATACTTGACCTGCATTGTGGTCAAAGAAGAAGTGTTTCTGCTAGTAGAATGCCCCTAAAATATTTCTGAAATATTCAAGAAGGCTCTCAATCATATCTATTCTCCTCCATTGTAAAGTCAGTCATGCTTTCTCCATCTTATATATCATACATGCACAGTGCCCAAACTGGATGCAGCCTGTAAAATGTTTATAAAGTCAAATGAAGAGTCTGAATGTATGTTCTGAATTAAGGATCAAAAGAACCATCATTAATGATAGCTCTATAGATGACAACAATATGTGCACTGTGCAATGATACAGCTGAAAAATGTATAGTCTGAAATGGAATAACTATTGATTTTAATATACACCTTTACCCCGATATAACGCGACCCGATATAACACGAATTCAGATATAACGCGGTAAAGCAGCGCTCTGGGGGGGGTGGAGCTGCACACTCCGGCGGATCAAAGCAAGTTCGATATAACGCGGTTTCACCTATAACGTGGTAAGATTATTTGGCTCCCAAGGACAGCGTTATATCGGGGTAGAGGTGTATATTTTAGTCATTCCACTTTATATATTTGTAGGCTTTTCTATGGCTACTACGCCATGTATATGGGAACCTCTCATACATTAATTGGCCATATTTTCAAAAGTGCTCAGTGCTCAGGAGCTCCCATTTAGAAAATCTGGCTAAATGGATTTGTCTTCACAGCAGCCCATGAGGTGGCAAGCTGTGGGAGCCATAGCAAGATCCTGGGTTTGGCCAGTTTAGAGAACTGGACACAGAGGCGTTCTAGTGTTGTGGTCTTTAAGCTTAAGGGAGCTTATATTAACTCCTTCCTCCCCCTCCTGGAGGCAGAAGACATACACCTGTAATGAAAGATCTATCCTGATTTTACAGATGGAGAACGGGGGCACAGAGAGATTAAGCGACAGGAAATCTGTGGCAGACCTAGGAACAGAAGATGGGACTTAACTGAGACTGCCAGCTTATTTCCCACATGTCACCAAAGACAGTAACAGTTAGGCACTATCACTAGGAATTCACGGTGGTGACTTAGAGGTGACTTACTCCTTTTCAAGGACCTCATATCCAGACATGTATAACTTTTTAACTCTCTGTAAAAATCCCCCCCTCCTCCAACAGAAGTGCCCAAACAATGGCCCATGTATCACTGGTGGCCCTCAGAACACTTGCTGTGGTGAATTGACTGGTCACATCATGCAAGTTTTCATCCTTGTTAAAATATGGTAAACACCATACTTTCTGAATATTAACATGAATCCCTAGTGCTATCTTGACAGACTAAAGCTCATCTCAAAGATGTACATTGCATGCCTGTTTCTCCTTCCACTATACAAATCCGCCACCTATATGGTTTGATGAAAATAAACATCACAGGCCAGATCCTGGGCCCTTGCTCTGACCTCTTTGCACTAACAGAGCAACTGCGGATTCCCCCAGAACAGGTGAATAACCAGGTGACATAAAGCTGGCTCTGCACCATCCTTCCCAGACTGCTTTGAGTAGGTGGCATGTCAGGCATGGCTGGAAAGCCTTGGGCTCTAGCAGTCTTGTTACCAGCCAGCACAGTTCTGAGACTCCTCTAACTTTATGCAGGGTCTGAACTGGCCCCTGTCCACCACAGGACTGGAAGATCACAAAGGATTGCCTCTCTCCACCTTCCCTCCAGACTTTTAAGTCCTGCACTGAGCATAGCTCATCCAGATGCAAAGTTCTGATCACAGAATTCCTCACCCAAGATTTCAACTTGGAAATGGTGTTTTTATTGCTTTCTAGGGGTTTTGGAGGGGGGCGGGAAAAGCGGGGAGGGGCAAATACTGATGCAATACCCTTTACAATTGAAGGCCTATCAACATCCTAAGTATAATTCAAGCATCTTATCCTAAATGAACCATCAAGGTCCACAGTTATCCATATAGTGCATCATCAAAAGCCATGGAAGTCAATGGAAAACTCCTGTTGATTTCCATAGACTTTGGATCAGTCTGTCAGTCATAAGTATAAAATACAATTTGGGTTCCACAACATCTTAGTTATATTCTGGACAATTTCTAAACTTCAAACACTGTTGGCTCAAGTGAATTAGGTCACACCATCATAAGCGGAAATTTTCAACAATGCTGCATGTTGTGAACCAGGCTGGCATCAGCAAACTTTCTTGATATAAGGATTAACTATTAGATTTCTAACAGCAGCTAACTTTCTTGACATAGGATTAATTATTAGATTTCTAACAGTGTCACAAAAATGAATGTCCAGTTTTGGACCACAACAATCCAGCTACCCACAAAGCTCACTCCTGCTTCCATTAAAGTCAGTGGCAAAACTACTATTGACTAAAATGATGCAGAATCTGGATCACAGCTCATTTATAGAAGTGAATGTTCTTTCTCAGTTCAGTTACTGTGCAGAGAATATTCCTTAAGACAATCTAAACTTTATCATCCATTTTATTGTGTTGGGAAAAAATGTAAACAATGATTAAGCATACCTGATTTTGACTTAAGGATAATTTGAATGGAATGCCCATCATTAATTACTTCGCAGTCACGGCAAACAACATAGTTTGGTGATAAACGTACTTCTAGTAGTGAGGGGTCATATTTGGCTTCTCTTGAATTCAAGTTAATAGGAGACTGGTATTCTCCATTAGCATCAGGAAAGATCAACCCCCATTCGACTCCTAAAAATAAAATGAAAAGCTAGCATGTGGAAATAAAATATGACTGTTTTTCATGAAGGGCATGCAGCTTTAACCTTTACATACATGCAAAAATATATAATTGAATAGACCCTTTCACTTAAAGGGACACTGTCAAAAAATGCTGTAAACCAACAAATTCCTTTACCCCTGTTACTAATACTGTTAGATAGTTCAACATGAATTAATTTTTAAAATCCCATTGGCTACTCATAATTTATGATCAGTTTGCCTTTTTTGCATTTCTTTGACCTTGGACAATGAAATCAGCTAAATCAGTTCTACTTTGTTTTATAGTCGGTTTCACTATCAGGTTCTTAGTGCTCCAGTGTCTGAATTTTAAAGGCAGCAGAGGAATATTTATTTATTTTTAAAATACCTGATTTCTCCTGTTAGGTTTTTGTTTGTTTGTTTAATGGGGAAAATATTTCTGTTGGTCTTAGGTTGCATAAAAGGGTGTTTGTACCACATATGGATTTGGTCAAATGAAAGTTGACAGTGCCCCTTGACACCATGAAAGTTTAGCTGCTAAGGAGGAACCCCACAAGCCAGCATTACGACGGTGTGATGATGGTCTGCATGTCACTGTACTTTGCCTTTCCATGGGTGAAACGTCCCTTTCTCCCCCGCACAATGAAACTTCTCCCTCCAGCAGCTCCGGGAGCCCGCTGCCTTCCCACCCTCTCCTTACCTTCCTCGTAGCCCCACTCCAAAGCCTCCTCCTTCTGCGGGAAGGGCTCGGGTTTCTCAATGAAGCTCTTGTCAGCCATGGGCAGAGTCTCCACACCTGCTGTGTCCCTCGGAGCGTCCCGGGGTCTCCCTCTCTGAGCGGGGCTGCCTTGCGGAAGCCTGTTCACTTCGGACGGGAGAGGGGGGTTAGTTTGCAGCGCTCTGGGCATGTGAGTGTGTGTGTGTCTGTGCTGCGCGTGTCAAGCAGTGGCTGGAGGTTTGGTTTGCAGAGCAGCCGGTGTGTGTCTTCCTGTGGCACACACATAGCGGGGGGGGGTTGTGGGACTGTAACACTGTGCAACTCTCAGAGGTGATTAGACAGATTCGATCTCTGGATGCTCTATGCGGAGATGAACTGAGACGGAGTTGTGAGGACAATAGTGCAGAGAAAATCAAGGTGTGTGTGTGGGAGAGAGAGAGAGAGAATATAGCCTGAGTAGACGGACAGGTAGATACTACACAGACCTACAGGTGCTGTAAACGGAGTGGGATGATACTGTTGATCTGTCCCTGTGTCCGTCTGTCTGGCGATGCTGCAAGCAGGATTATACTGCAGGTAAATTTAGTTAATGCAGAAACTCCAGTGAGTGTGTGTTGGGGCTATACTGAGCCATCCCATTGGCAGCAGCTCATAGCCAGATATGAGATCAGAAGTGAACTCTTGCAAGAAGCAATGGGCTTAAATTGCAGCAAGGGCCGTTTAGGTTGGACATTAGGAAAAACTTCCTGTCAGGGTAGTTAAACGCTGGAATAAATTGCCAAGGGAAGCTGTGAATCTCTGTCACTGGAGGTTTTTAAGAACACATGTCAGGAATGGTCTAGTTGTTATGTAGTCCTGCCTTGAGTGCAGAGGACTGGACGAGATGACTATTTGAGGCCCTTCCCAGTCCTACACTTCACTGATTCTTACCTGACTCTGATCACAGGTCTGATCTTCTCCCTGTAACCCCCACCTCTGTCCCCCCTCACCATATCTGTTTCCTCCTCACTCTTTCTTCCCCCTCATACCTGTAAATATCCTCACAATCTCAACTGTCCCTAACCAGAGCTGGATTAAGGCATCTGAGGATCCTAGACACACCCACTCAGAGAAACCCAGAGGTGGCCCCACTCCATCCCACATGACTCTGCCCCTACTTAGATTCTAAACTCCTTGGGACAAGGTCTTTTTGTTCTGTGTTTATCCATTACCTAGCACAATAGGGTCCTGCTCTTTGACTGGGTCCTGCTCCTAGCTGCTATGATAATAAAAACAATAAGTAATCATAATACTTGTGTTGGTGATGAAAAGAGCTTTCAAATAGGCTGATGGGGCCCACTGCCTGTTCATAACCCCTGGCTATTGCTGCTTTTCAGGGAGGCTGGGGCCTCCTTGTTCCCTAGTCCAGTGTTCCCCATACTTGGTAGGCTGGGTGCATCCAGGAGGAGGGAGGCCTCAGCCCTTCCCACTCCAGCAGAGTGCTCACTATTGGGCAGCATACTGTTGAAGGGAGGTCCCTCCCCACAAACAGGACCCCCCCCCCAATCCAGGTGTAGCAGGCAGCCTCCTCACAGGGCCCGGCCCCAAGAGCACCTGTAGAGGTGACAGCTCTCAGCTCTGGTGGGGGGAAGTGAACCAGTCTCATCACAGGGCTCCCTGCTTCAGAGGGTATAAAGATGAAAAGTGATCCAGGCCATTGCACAAGCTACACCAGTGGCAATTGGGTAGGAGGGAGCCCAACAGTGGCAGTCAGTGCTCCCATCTCCACCCAGAGAGGCAGAAGCAGTTAGGAACTTCCCCCAGCCACCTGTAGCCAAGTAGCTGTGGCAGCTGGGAGCCCCCACTCCCCATACACACACTCCGTCATCAGCCACTCAAAGGAGGCAGCGGCTCCTGACCACGTGGAAATGTCACTGATGTCATCATATTCCTCCTGGAGCCATTTGTGCCTCTTGGTGAACCTGGGCCTTCCCCAGCTCACCTGTAATGCCTATGATTACTGGGCAGGACAGTAACAAGAGTAAAAGTTAATGTCAGTCTTGGATTGCTATTGCAGGAGAGGAAGGAATGGGTTGGAAAAGGGGTCTCGAAATACAATGATAAATCAAGAGCTAATGAGTATCTCATTTGTGAGATATATGCAAATACACAAGGTAGAAAGAGGATGGGGCAAATTAGGAAGAGCACACTCAGGTCTGCTTCCCGTTCTTGGACAGGAATACAAATACAGGATTCTTTCTGAAAGACCTTTATTATTTATTCTTCTGAGCTCATCAAGGGAATGAAACTACATAATAAGCTATGTTCAAGGGCAGCAGCTTGTTGGATCCTTTCTAAACCAAGATGTTATTTTCCTTCCTATGTTTATTTCAGGGTCGCTTGCCTTGCACAATTGCAGCTTTGCTTGACCATGAGGGTAGCACTGCAAACCTAAATTCCATAATTCATCATCTAATGAATCCTTGACATTTGTACAAATGAAACACACACATTATATAACAGAAACTTTTGGCACTAAGGAGATCATGTTGTCCATCCATGTCTGTTTTTTCCAACTGTATCTTGTAATATATTTTTCCCTCTAGGCATTTCTTAAATATACATATTGATTTTTAAACCAATTGATTCTACACACTAACCATCCCAGTGAAAAAACAAGTTCCTCCTAAAGCTCCTTTGATCCTGGCCTACCAGACTGCAAATTCATTTCCCTTTCCTTCCAGAATCTCACACATTTCAAAACATTCTGGGGCATCTATAGTCTTCCCATCATACCTTTTAGATACAGTGTTTCATTCATGTCCTATATTAAGTCAGCTCCTGTAGTAGTTTTCCTTTCGGGGGGGAGGGTCCATGCTTGAATTTCATACATGGAGGACTGCATGATTGGATCTGCAATTTCCTGATTTGTAATAAATACTCAAGACTAGTTTTTCTAGCCTCCATTCACTGCTTAAGAAGCTACATACATTTGTTCCCCTTCATTTTTACCTTTCCATCTTTTCACTATCTTTCTGCAATACTAGGCACAGTAGGCAAAATCCTATTGAATATTGGGCATTGCATTTTCCCTTAGCATATGTTTAATTTCTCCACGCATTCAAATATCTTATTACTTCCTTGATTGTGGCCAGGCACTCAGTCATCAGGTTTCAGATTTCTGTTAATATACCAGCACCTCTGCAGTCCTTTTACTGCTGACTTTCTTGTGAATCAGATGTAGGTGCTGGGTAAAATTTTCAAAAACACCTATGTGACTGAAGAAGCTAAATCTTCTTGAAAGTCAAAGGGATTTAGGGTCCTAAATTAGAGCCAGGTGAAAATGTTCAGCCAAAACTTTTTGTCTGTTAAATATGCAGATTCAGCAACATCAAGACATTTTGTGAATTCATTTCAGTTTTGTTCATTTTGAAAACAAACAAATCTGGAAAAGATAAAATGTTTCATTTCAACATTTTTTAAATGGAAAGTTCTGATTTAGGCTGTTGAAATGACTGTGTGTAGAAATTTTCTTCATGTTATTTTTTAAAATGCAAATAGTTTAAAAAGGCTCATGAAACATTTTGATTCCGGTCAAATAAAAAGTTTTGTTCTACCCAAAATGAATTTTTTTCTTTTACTTTTCAATTTGCCATGTCTGTTTTGGTGTTTTAAATTATTTGCAGGTTGACCCAAAGCAATTTTTCCCCACTTTTCTGGAATTGTCAGCAAACCAAAAAAAGTATTATTTGCACAGCTCTCTCTGAGGTGACTTAGGCACTTTTGAAAATGGGGCTTGAGCTTCTAACTCACTTAGGCATTTCTGAAAATGTTACCCTCTAGCCCCATTCCTGTTCTGTGACATAGGTGTGATATACGGAATGTGCATATAGTCTGCATATTGCTACATATTCCTATAATACTCAGCCCTACACATTCTAAAAAACCTATTCCATGCTATTAACTAACTAATAGTATGCTAACACATAGTAAGAGATAATCCCTGCCCTCAAGAGGCATATATTGTCTATATATAGAAGAACGATAGAGAAGAAGCGTAGGAACAGTGGCTTATACAAAGCCACGCAGCAGGTCATTGGCAGAACTGGTAATAGAACTCGGGTCTCCTGAATTTTAGGCCAATGCTCTACTCTTTAGACCATGCTGCCTCTCAGGTAACTAATGCTCCCTCAGGTTAGAGTCCTTAAACAACCATTTGTGGAAAACAGCAATAAAAAGTCTATGAGGAACTTCATGACCTAACACAAGTTCATTTTCCTGTTGCATAATCCAGTCTCTTGGAAATGAGAGGACAATTTAGCCCAAAGACAGCTGAGTCTCCTGGATTCCAGTGGTCTCACATCTGCTGTTGCAAGCTGAAGAGTTGTATTTTAGAACATTTTCAGTGTCTGAGAATGCAATATTTAATTGTCATTAGATTGCAATCAGCCATTCTTGTGTTACCCATTATCTAGGTTGTAATTATTATTGCTTGTTTATTGTTTTATTTACAGATTCTTGTTTGTATAGCATCAACACTATGCTAGGCTTGGAACTTTACAGACAGGTGCTTTCTGAAGACGCTATCCCAGCTTCAAAGATCTTACAATTTAAATACTGCTAGACAAGCCTGAACCAAATCTCTGGATCCAAACTCCTGTAAGGAATTTTGGATCCATACATTTCTACTGATAATGATCCCAAGTTTTCTAGATCTGAATACCAGACTTTTTAAAGCATTTTAGTTCCAGCCCTCACAACCCACAGGAGGATGAGCTGGTGGAGAGAGCAGTAAAGAGTGCTTAAAAAAAAAAATCCTCTACAGCAAAAAGACCCCATATTAGTTCTGCTGAGCTGTAGGGTAATCCTCATGTCAATCACTGGAGTAAGCCCAACTAGGATGCCTCTGGGCTGACAGACCAAAACAACTCTGCCGACCTTAAAGGTTGTGAAGCTGAGAGATAACAAATCCTAAGAGGCCTCAAACTTTCTTCTTACAGTGTTGGTACACAGTCCATGATTAAAGCAGGGGCCCCAGTTTGGATCAGTATTTTTTGTTAACAATTTTGCTGATGCAGAAAAAAGGGGTGAAGACATGGTATTATGTGTACTGTTTCTTTCAATTGACTCAGAAAGCCGGACAGGATGGGGCTGGGACAGTGAAGCTGACAGAGTAGCTTTAGTGATAAAAATGTTTTCCTTATCCTTGTGCTGCATTAGAAGAAAGCAATTGTAACACTCCCTGCCCTCTCTGTTGCTCCAGCCCTACCCCATCCTTTGCAGGCCACTGAAAGAGGAGAGAAGGAAGAGGATGCCTTGCATGTCAAGTATAGCTCCTCTTCCCCAAGATTTACTTCCTGGTGCCTCCCCACCCCCTAGAAACCAGCATGCTAATGCTTGGTGGTGGCTGCAGAAGTCACAGCTATTTTTCTGACTCTCAGGAAAAAATAGGATTGGTTTGTGATAGGAATGGGATTCCTTCATGATTTACTTTTCCTTTTTTAAGACGTACCTGGAAATGGGGCCCCTAATGAAGGGTGGAAAGGGGACACTAGGGATTTATAGTGCCTTTGGGGAGAAGAGAAGCGCCCCAAGGAGTAGTAAGAGATGTAATGTTGGCCAGCTGTGCTGAAATGTCAGCCTAAAGAAAGAGCTAATTTAGAGTCTAGGAGAGTGAGGAGCACCTGGCTTTCTAAATGAATAGCTTTTTTTATTTTTGCTTTGACTATCTCTGTCTGAGGCTGGCTAGCCACCATCCCTCTCTCACACACTGTCTGGCTGTTTCTCTCTTGATTTCTTGCCAAGTTGCTTCCTCAACTAAGCTTTGTGGGGGATAAAGGGTTGTTTTGTTTTGTTTTGTTTTATTCAGATTGAAGAGAATAATTCAAAATGTTGCTGGATTTGTCTGTTAGACCGTGGGGTTAATTATGATAAGGTAGAAAATGTAGCTGCACATTTTAAAGGGCAAGGGTTCAACAGAAATGGCTGATTTCTAGGGAAGGTTCTACAGAACAGTACCACTTCTGGGATGGCAATAGTTGCTCATAATTTTCTCTGTGATTGGAGCACTGGATTATGGGAGAAACAAGCTGTGATCAGGTGGTATAAAAACCTGACCCATGATGGAGAAAGGGAGACAATCTGATTATGGTTAGGTAAAGAGAAATGCTTCTCAGTGACAGGTTCCATATGTGCTTATATTTCACGCTTGTGCTGGCAAATGCTGCCCTAGTATGTTGACCAGAGCTCTGCAAGACCACTACCCACAGAATTTTCATTTTCTTCAGTATAAGAGTTCCAGATACAGAGAATTTTCAAAATTGGGCCATCTGTTTGGGGATTTTTTTGTTTGTTTGTTTGTTTTTTTGGGGGGGGTTAGTTTGTTTATTTAATAAACCAACCATTTTAGCTAACTCAGCACCCACCTATGTTTCATGGTTTTGTATGAAACCTGTTAGTTTAAGTTCCATTGAGAAACATTCCTATGAAATTTTACGACGTTCTACACAAAGAACCTTTAAAATGGTTACAGCGTATGATATATTGAAATATTACTGGTTTCTAAGGCCTGATTCTCCTATGTAGAACCTGAGTATCTCCTGTGGAAATCAATAGGTGTTGTTTGGATCCTGTAGGTAGAGAAACTGGCTTCCTATTTTTACCAAGCGATTGAACCAAAGACCCTGATCCTGAAAACCCTTACACATGTTTCACTTTACATACATTCGTAGTCCAATTTTAAATTGATAGGTTTGCTCACAGGCATGAAAGCTTGTGCATAAGTGTTTGCAGGCTCTGAGCATAAAGTGATCTTACGTAAAATCATCTCTGTCCAGGCAGCAAAGGAGAAATCTTGAACTAATGGACACAATAGGCACATATTCTCCTTATGATTCAAATGTATATAACAGAAGCACTGTACTACCAACTGGAGTCCACATGTACATCTAGGAAACAATAAATCCAAGAAAGGATAGCTCATACTTGTTTATTTTTCTTTTAATGGTATGGGAAACCTAATGTTAAACCTGAAGCCTAAAAAGGAACAATCCTAATCAAAAGGAAAATCATAAATAGTAACAAAACACTTGATGTAGTTAAAAGGAGGTATACAAAAGAAATTAAGGGAATAATCCAATGGTGCCCATTGACACTAATTTGACCCTTTCCACTAACATCAGTTGATAGTGGATCAGGCCCTACATTTGTAGAATTTCTACTTGAGTGATGCCAAATACAGAATGCATAACACCCATCAACAAGGGTATGAAAAATAAGAGAAGCTAAAAAAAATAAATAAAAAAACAGCAAAATCCTGCTGACCGTAGGTGTGATGGAGAGATAAGAGTTTTTCCTAATATATTAAGGGGAAAAGACAGACAGAGGATGAAATAGGATGTAGAACACAGAAGAGAAAACAATATCCAAGGGCTCTAACATGGCAGAACTCCTACATAAATATGTCTTCATTTTTAATAGGAAGGACAAGGACTAGAGATACACAGGGAGCCAAATTAAAAGGAATAAAATAGACCATGCAGACAAAAAAAAGTGCAGTAAGGAGGTGGTAAAAATTATTCACCTGACCTTCACCAATACAAATCTTGAAGACCAGGTGGGATTCCTGAAGGACTATGAGAGCCTCATCCAATACGTATTGATGTCAAGCGGAGTCTTTCCACTGAAGCCAATGGGCTTGGGATCAGGCCCTAGCAAAGGAAATCGAGAAAGCAGTAGTGATTACATTTGACAGATCATAGAAATCAGGTGAAACATCCAAGGACGGGGGGTTGGAGAGGGAATTAATATAGGTCCAGTGTTTAAAAAGCAAAAGAAGAATGATCTGAATAATTAACCTGACCTCTATCCCCAGTAAAATTCTTGAAAACACAATGGCTGATACCCTACCTGATTTTATTGAGGTGAACAATCCCGCTGAAAACAGTGGGATTTTTCATGTGAGGAAGGTGAACAGTGTTGCTGTATTAAGGGAATCCATTTGTGGAGCACGTCTAGAGAGGAAAGCAGTGCACAAAAAGCAAGTGGGGTTAAGGACCCACATTTTCTATTATATAGAATGATAGCAAAGAGATGCTCAGATCTTCATTTCATTAATTTTACTTCTCAGTATGTAAACGTGGGGATGACTAATGTGCCCATGTGACCTATTTATATTTATAGAATTTAAGGCTAAAAGGGACTATTAGATCATCTAATCTCTCTCTTGTATATCACAGGGCATTACATTTCACCCAGTTACTGAGCCCAGTAACTCGGGGTTGACTAAAGCATAACTTCCAGAAAGGCATCTAGTCCAGATCTGAAGACATCTAGGGATGCAGAATCCACCACTTCCTGTGGTACTTTGTTCCAGTGCTTAATCACCCTCACTGTTGAAAATTTGTGTCTAATTTGAATGTTATTGCCTTCAGCCTCCAGGTACTGATTCTTGTTACGCCTTTCTCTACTAGAGAAAAGAGCACTTTAGTACCAGATATTTCTCCCTGTAAGGCACTTATACATGGTAATCAAGTCACTTCTCAGTTTTTTTCAGTCTTCTTTTTGATAAATTAAATAGATTGAGCTTGTTAAGTCTCTCGTTTTCTCTAGCTCTTTTTTTGGTAGCTCTTTTCTGCATTCTCTCCAATTTTTCCACATCCTTTTTAAAATGTGGACACCAGAACTGTGCCCAATATTCCCAATATCACTTTCATCAATGTTGTATATAGAGGAAAAATCACCTCCCTGTTCTTACTCACTACTCCCATTTACACACCCAAGGACCACATTCGGTCTTTTTGGCACAGCATAGCACTGGGAGCTCATGTTCAGTTTATTTTCCACTATGATTCCTAAGTCTTTTTTGGAGTCACTGCTTTTCAGAATACAGTCCATCCTTCTGAAATTATGGCCTGCATTCCTTGTTCTTAGATGTGTAGCTCTGCATTAAAACACCTTTTGTTTGAATGGGCCCAGGTTACCAAGCAATCCAGATCACTCTGTATCAGTACCTCATTATTTACCACTCTACCAATCATTAAATCATCTGCACATTTTATCAGCAATTATTTTTACATTCATTTTCAGATCATTGATGAAAATGTTGAATAGCACTGGTCTTTATGGAACCCCACTGGAAAACACCTCCATTCAATGATGATTCCCCTTTGACTACCTTTTGAGATCTGTCATTGAGCCAGTTCTCCATTCATTTCATGAGTGCACTATTGATATTGTACAGTGCTCATATTTTAATCAGAATGCCATGTGGTATAAAGTCAAATGCCTTAAAAAGCCTAAGTCTATTACATGTGTGCAGCTACCTTATCAACCATATTGTAATCTCCTCAAAGAATGAAATCAGATTTGTTTGACAAGATCTATTCTACATAAAACCAAGTTGAATGGCATTAATTGTATCCCTGTTCTCTAATTCTTTATAAATTGAATCCTGTATCAACTTTTTCTCTATTTTGTGTGGGATTGATTTCAGGCCAACCAGCCTATAGTTACTTGGGTTGTCCCTTTGTCCTTTTTGAATATTGGCACAACAGTAGCACTTTTCCAGTCTTCTTAAATTTCTCCATTATTCTAATATTTATTAATAATTAACATCAGGAGGCCAGACATCTCCTCAGCCAACTCATTTAGGGCTCCTGGCTGCCAGTTGTCCTAGCCTGCTCATTTAAAAATGTTTATCCCTAGTAGATGTTGGACTAGAAAGCACTTCATTATTCTCATATAAAATTAGTACATCCTGCTTCTTTACAAATACAGAACAGAAATATTTTTTGAATAATTCTGACTTTTCTGCATCATTTTAGGCTTGGCAGAATTTGCCTTTTTTAATTTTATTTTTATAATTTTGATGGATATTGATGTTTATTTTTAAACTTTTTTTCAATTTTTATCTATTTAAATTTTCACAGTTCTGGGACTTCGGGCTGGTGTCAGCAAATCAGGGGGGATGGTTAGACAATAATTATTTAATGACAATAGATGTTGAGATTTTAAAAGTTAAAGCTTTATAACCATTACAACACAAATTGTCAACATCACATACCAAAATATACAAAGTAAATATTCTTAATTCAAACTCTAATAAGTTCTCAAGCAGTATTTTTCTTACTTTGCCTATCTGTAAATTTCAGATTTTTTGTTGGCTTGTGTGTGTGTGTGTGTGTGTGTGTGTGTGTGTGTGTGTGTGTGTGTGTGTGTGTGATGAAATTGATGTTTACCAATAAAAAAAGCTATTCCATCCAAGCCTAATCATTAACCGTTTTACCATTTCATATAGTAATGGGCCTATATTATTGCTAGGATTTCTATCATTCCTAATATACTTTAAAAAGATTCCTCCTTATTGGTCTTAGTCCCACCAGACATGGATTTTCCCCGATGTCTTTAACTTCCCTTATCAATTTTCTGCATTCATACCTTCTGATTTATATTGATTGCTATCTATTCCCCCCTTTTTCTGTTATTATTTATTGCTTTTTATTTCTAATAGCTGTCTGCACTTCACCACTGAATCAGGATGGGCTTTAGCAAACTCATCCTGTTTCTTCACCGTGAAATTGCGACTTGTTAACCATCTAATATGTTCTTTTTAAAGAACTCACAATTTTCATACATATTTTCCTGTCTACATTTTTCCTCTCAATCAATTGTGCTCATAATTTTCCTAAACACTGGGAAATGAGCTCTTTTGAAGCACCAAATATAAACAAGAAAAAACATAGCAATAGTAAGATACAGCAATAAAGTTGTTGCTGTTTTTTTTCCAGGCCAATATCTATAAACATCCAGGGAGCAACTGTAGATAATAATTAGAGGGAGAAAGCATTCATAGAGTGTCCAGGTGGTGAAAGGATAGCAAAGACTATGAGATCACCATGTGATGCTGCTGCAAAGATCAATAGGCTAGACTACCAACTGGTATAAATCAGCATAGTTCTATTGAAGCCAGAATGGTGGGCAATTTAGGATTGTCAGTGACAATGTCAGTAATTGTCATGGGGGGGGAGTTGTCCTAATGCTTGTAGCAAGCATCTGAACTATCAGTTACACCTGGATCCAGAGGGGGAGGGCTAGGAGCAAAGTCAAGAGTCAGAAGCCAAAGCGCTAACTGGAATCATAGTCACAAGTCATAGGCAAGGGTCTGAGCCAAGAAGAAGTGGGGTCTAGAGCAGGTATAAGCTGTAGCTGGAGTGAGGCTAGAGACTGCAGAGGCAGGGACAGGATCAAGCATAACTGTGGGTAGGAAGGCTTTGAGTGGCTGGTGGACTCCTGCAAGCAATGAGGTGGTGCAGTCAGACAGCTTCTATCAGGACCAACTGTGCTCATTAGGTTGCCCTGAGACTAGCTCTGCTGCAGGCTGGCCCCTGACAGTACCCCCCTTCAAGGACACCTCCTAGGGGTCATGGGACCTGGTTTCAGGGCATGGTTTTGATTTAAGACACATAGAGCATGGACAGTTTATACATAATCCTTATTATTATTTTTAAATGGAGATATCCTATCTCCTAGAACTGGAAGGGACCCTGAAAGGTCATCAAGTCCAGCCCCCTGCCTTCACTAGCAGGACCAAGTACTGATTTTGCCCCAGATCCTTAAGTGGCCCCCTCAAGGATTGAACTCACAACCCTGGGTTTAGCAGGCCAATGCTCAAACCACTGAGCTATCCCTCTTGCAGTCCATAGCCCTTCCAATCCCACAGATAACAGAGTTTGCTTTAAACTTCCTTGACATGTAGGATTTCCCAGACCTTGTACTCCTCTTGGCCTTGGACATCTGTGGGAAGTGGTGGTGAAGTGGAGTGGCTAGGAAAGGGATGCTCTGCATAAGGTTTCAGAAGGGACATATGGAAGACCGGGTGGACCTCCAAGGATTCTGGCAACTGTAGCCTAAAATCTCTGTTTATGTCAGGAGGATGTCCCAGTCATCTTAACGATAACTGACAAAGCAACAGTGGTATTGTTCAAGGACCTGGTTCTCCCTGCCTAGTCTATGGGTGATAGGTCAAGGAGGTAAGCAGTTCCATTTCTGAAAGTTTGCACCAAAAATAGGAACTGAATTGCTGACCTCAAGTTGAGACTATTCCTGTTGGCAGCACATGGAGCAAAAAAACATGATCTAGAAAAAGGTGGGCCATTGCCTGCATGGTTGGGGAGGAGTGAATGCAAGGACCAAGGGCAAGATGGGATAGGCAAAGGCTGGAGAAGACTGAGTGGTTTGGCATGTGGGCACTTGCTCTGACAGCACAGATAGGAGGAACTAAATTTACCTTTTAACATCAGTACTCAACACTGGCCACCAGAAATTCCGTAATATTAGGTCTTGGGTCTTAGAGTGTCTGAAGTGACTGGCAGCCAGTGTATTATGACACAACTTTAACACCTCAAGTCTGAGCTGACCTTCTGGGATGTAAAGGTGCCTTCCATAATGAAGTAGACCATATTTCAAATGAAGCCCCCAACCGGGCAGAACAGGAGGAGAATTTAGGGTGTGACAGATCTTAGTAGTTTGCATATCTTGGGGAAGCAGGGATCGGAGGAGAGAGACATCAGATCTTTGTTTGTTGTCCCTTGAATAAAATTGGATGGCATAAAATGGTAGTCAAGAGAGCCGTATCTGACTCAGAGTGTTCATCCTTGTGGGATAGGGCATCTGCCTTCCCATTCTGTGATCCAGCGCAGTAGGTGATGAGGAAGTTGAATCTGGCAAAGAAATGCAACCAGCAGATCTGTTGCTGGTTAATTTTACGAGCAGTTCAGGGATATTCCAGATTCTTGTGGTTGGTAAGAACCTGGACTGGGAACCAAGCTCTTTGCAGAAAGTGTCTCCATTCTTCAAATGCTACTTTTCTTGCAAAGAATTATTTGTCCCAGATATCATAATTCTTCTCAGTGGGGGTTAGTGTTCACAAATAGAAGGCACAGGGCTGGAATGGGTTATTATGAGGGCCAGTATGTGTGACAGAATGGCTCAGATGGCAAAGTTCAAAGCCCCTAATGTGAAGAGCATGGCAGGACCTGGGTGACCAAAAAGGTAAAAGATTTCTTTAGCTGCTCAAATGCTAACTGTGCCCCTGGAGACCAGATGAAGTGAAATCTCTTTCAGAGAAGCACAATTATCAGGGCTCTCAGTGTACAGGAGCAGTCAAAAAAGCTAACAGAATGTTAGGAACCATTAGGAAAGGGGTAAATACTCCATGCAGTGCTGGCCATCCCATCTCAAAAAAGATACATTAGAATTGGAAAAGGTGGAGATAAGAGCAATGAAAATTATTAGGGATATGGAACAGCTTCCATATGAGGAGAGATTAAAAAGACTGGGACTGTTCATCTTAGAAAAGATGACTAAGGAGAGATATGAAAAAGATCTATAAAATCATTAATGGAATGGAAAAAAAGTGAATAGGAAAGTGTTATTTAACCCTTCACATAACACAAGAAACAGAGGTCACCCAATAAAAGTAACAAGCAGCAGGTATAAAACAAACAAAAGAAAGTACTTTTTCACATGATGCATAGTCAGCCTGTGGAGCTCATTCCCATGGGATGGTCTGAAAGGCAAAAGTATAAGTGGGTTCAGAAAAGAATTAGATACGTTCATAAAGAACAGGTCCATTAATGGCTAATAGCCAAGATGGTCAGACATGCAACACCATGCGCCAGGTGTTTCTAACCCTCCAACTACCAGAAGCATCTGGCACTGGCCACAGTGAGAGACCGGATACTGGGCTAGATGGACCATTGGTCTGACTCAGCATGGTCATTCTTATGTCAAACTCACATTTCTCCAGTTGGGCATAAAGATGGTTTTGGCAGAGTCTGCTGAGAACGTGGCATACATGTTGGTCGTGCAGAGTCTGGTTTCCAGAAAAAACAAGAATAACATCCAAATAAATAATCACAAACTGGTCCAATATGTTCCAGAAGATAACACTGCCAAAATTCTGGAACATGGCTGTTGTGTTACACAACCCAAAAGGCATAACAAAATATTGAAAATGTCTGTATCATGTGTGGAACACAGTCTTCCATTTGTCCCTTTCCCTGGTTCAGACCAGACTGTAGGCCCCAGGAAGATCCCACTTAGTAACAATCTTGGTTAAACAGAGCCTCTCAAAGAGTTTATTAATAAGTGGCAAGGGGTAGTGATTTCAGACCATCACTTTTTTCAGAGCTCGATAGACAACATAAAGAGCCATCCTTCTTTGCCACAGAGATGATTGGAGCCACTGCCAGAGAAGTGGAGGGGCAAAGGAACTCTTTCTCCAGGTTCTCACAGAGGTACTCCTGGAGCATCTGGAGCTCAGGTTCCAAAGGGGAGTACATAAAGCCAAAAGGGATCTCAGTTCCAGATTGCAAGTCAATTGGACAACCATCACTGTGATGGGGTGACAAAGTATCAGCCCTTTTTCTAACAGAAACATCAGTGTAATCTCAGTATTTCACCAGGATTCCTGAAGCTGTTGCGATCATACAGATGGCTCCTTTGAGTATATCCTGAGGTCTCTGAATTCACAGGTAGGTGGTGGAGATTGTGAGGGGCTTCTGGTCCGGAACATGATTTTAAGAGGCAAAACTGACAGGGGAGTCCCAATGCAAACAGGACAGTGCCAAGCCCCCAGTTAATGCATGGCTCATGGGTGATGAGCCAGGAAATAATCAGGATAATGGGAGAGTCAGCTGTATGGATCAGACCAAACTGTAGGTCCTGTGACCCTGGAGCATGATAACAATCAAGGGTGCCATTTGATAAGTTATCAGGCCAGAGGAAAAGGGGATCCATTGATAAACTCCACCAAAATGGGGGTGCTCTTGTACTGAGTTTGAATGTTGTGAACCAGAGCAAAGTCTAAGTCCATGAAATTGTCGAAGCCCTCTGAGTCCACAAGCACACTCAGCTCGACCTCTGATATGGTGGAATGTTGTAAGTGGAGGGGAAGTTGGACGGTGCTGGCATAGTGGCCATCCCTAGCTAGAATACTGGTAGATAAAGTGGGGTTCAGGGCCCTGGAGTGAAGACGACCCCCTGCATCAGGGCTGAGACCTGCAGTCTTTCTGATTGAAACAAGCCCCAGTTCTTAGTGGGGCAATCCATGGCATAGTGTCCAGATTCCCCGCAATACAGTCATAAACCTGAAACATGACACCAGCCCTTCTCCATGTTAGAGAGATAAGGCCAAAGCCAGCTGATCTGCCCCGACCCCTGGGAGGAGAGCGTGGAAGGGGATTGGGAATTTAACTCACTCTCAGGCGGCGCTTAGTCAGTATGGATACAAAGCTTGATCAAGGTGCCCAGGTTGGGCAGCGGTTTCACCCCTGTCACGTCATCCTTGATTTCCTCACTTAGGGCATGTCAGAAGTGGTAGTGCCGGGCTGCTTCATTCCATTTGGTATCTGCTGCCAGGCACTGGAACAGATACCCAAACTAGATGGCTGAGCTGTTCCCTGACATACCCCAAAAAGCTCATTCACAGTGGACCATGTGCAATTTAGATAATCAAACACAATCACCATGGCTCGAACAAACTCTGAACTTCTCCAGCAGGAGGTGGGGACTAGAAGTCTCCTGGAAGGGAAGAATCATAGAATATCAGGGTTGGAAGGGCCCTCAGGAGGTCATCTAGTCCAACCCCCTGCTCAAAGTAGGACCAATCCCCAACTAAATCATCCCAGCCAGGGCTTTGTCAAGCCTGACCTTAAAAACCTCTAAGGAAGGAGATTCCACCACCTCCCAAAGGGCTTGTCTATACTTACCGTGCTGGTTCGGCGGCAGGCAATCGAACTTCTGGGTTCGATTTACCGCGTTTAGTCTGGACGCGATAAATCGAACTCAGAAGTGCTCCCCGTCGACTCCGGTAATCCTGCTCGCCGCGAGGAGTACGCGGAGTCGACGGGGGAGCCTGCCTGCCGGGTCTGGACGGCGGTAAGTTCGAACTAAGGTACGTCGACTTCAGCTACGTTATTCACGTAGCTGAAGTTGCGTACCTTAGTTCGATTTGGGGGTTTAGTGTAGACCAAGCCTAAGTAACTTATTCCAGTGCTTCACCACCCTCCTGGTGAAAAAGTTTTTCCTAATATCCAACGTAAACCTCCCCCACTGCAACTTGAGACCATTTTCCTTGTTCTGTCATCTGGTACCACTAAGAACAGTCTAGATCCATCCTCTTTGGAACCCCCTTTCAGGTAGTTGGAAGCAGCTATCAAATCCCCCCTCATTCTTCTCTTCTGCAGACTAAACAATCCCAGTTCCCTCAGCCTCTCCTCATAAGTCATGTGCTCCAGCCTCCTAATCATTTTTGTTGCCCTCCGCTGGACTCTTTCCAATTTTTCCACATCCTTCTTGTAGTGTGGGGCCCAAAACTGGACACAGTACTCCAAATGAGGCCTCACCAATGCTGAATAGAGGGGAATGATCACATCCCTCGATCTGCTGGCAATGCCCCTACTTATACAGCCCAAAATGCCGTGAGCCTTCTTGGCAACAAGGACACACTGTTGACTTATATCCAACTTCTCATCCACTGTAACTCCCTAGGTCCTTTTCTGCAGAACTGCTGCCAAGCCATTCGGTCCCTAGTCTGTAGCAGTGCATGGGATTCTTCCATCCTAAGTGCAGGACTCTGCACTTGTCCTTGTTGAACCTCATCAGATTTCTTTTGGCCCAATCCTCTGGCCTCCTTTGGCCAGGGCCTCTCCAGTTAACATCTGGAGAATGGATGGGGATATCCATTGGCACTGGTTCATGAAACTGCAGAACTTGTTATGGTTCCTGTCAAACTTACCGGACACTGGAGTCTCTGGCTCCCTAGAAGCCGGAGGGGCAGATACAATCTGGACGATAGGGCTGCAGGGCTGCAGTTTGTATCCACATGGCCATAATCAGGGCCCATAATGCAGGATTCCCACAATGTCTGGCAGGAGCACAGCCACCCTTATGGAATCATCTGAAGGGCAGTCTGGCCCCCCCACCCACTCACGTTTAATTTCTTGGGCTGTTCAAACTACCAGCAACTAGGTCATGGACAGTCTTGCCTAATGGTTGGAGCAAAAGCCTGGCCTACCAGCTACAGCTGGATCCAGACTGGAAGGCAGGGGAGGGCAGGAGCAAAGCCAAGGATCAGAGCCAGGAGTCAGAAGCCAAAGCCTAAGCACAAGGGTTAACTGGAGTCACAGTCAGAAGGCAGAGCCAAGGGTCTGAGCCAGGAGTCAGAAAGAAGCTAGGGGCTGGAGCAAGAAGTGGGTACAGGCTGGGGATGGAGCAGGGCTAGAAACAGGACAAAGCACAGCTGCGAGCTAGGACTGCATTGAGCAACCGCTTGGCTTTCTTGTTCTTTCTTTTCCTGATGTTTTATGGTGCAGCAGCCTCAGCTTGTGAGGCTATGACTACCACCTTACCGCAGCTTTAACATATTCAAAAATCTGCATCTTCTTACTCTGTCCTGTACTCTTAAGAAAACCGCCGTAGTGCTTTTTTTAATGCTACCCACATTTTCCCCAGTCCTGTCAGACTATATTCTTTCACCTTGAGGCATCTCCATTCTCCATAAAGAATCTTTCCTTCTAATTCTCCCTGCATTGCCATAGCAGGTGCCCAACTGTTTCCTTAGCTTTGCATGTTTCACACAGGTCATCTTTGTAAGCCACTGGACTGCTGTGGCAGCTGCTGCTACTGAGCATAGGTATCAGCCTGCTGACTCCTGCAGCCAATCCGGTGGTGCCGTCAGACAGCTTCTTTCAGGATCAGCTGCATTCAATCAGGTCGCCCAGAGACTGGCTCAGCTACACAGTGGCTCCTGACAGGGCTTAGTTTTTATTTGTAGTTGGTCATATTTTGAGAAGCTGCTGGTTTCATTCTGATCTGTATGATCCGGGCTTTAGCTCGTATAAAAAGCACTTAGCACTTTTCTTCAACACTTTTGTTGTAATGTATATACATTAGAAGAAATAAATTAATAAATAAGCCTACTCTTCTATGCAAAACCCGGCTAGAAGGGGTTGAACTGTCAGCCACTGGCTGCTGAATTCCCTTAAGGAGGTTTTCACTGTCAGGTGGCAAGAGAGAAGTGAGAATGGTAATGTTGAGTCAGCATGAACTTAAAGATGTTTCATTTCGCAGATGGGGAAACTGAGACAGGTGACATGTTGTGGCAAAGTAGAGAGGGATAGAATAAAGTCTATCAAGTTCTGGTCCAGTGCCCTTTTCAATGAACTACAATGCCTCCCTTTATACTATAACTCATGATTAATCATAACTGTTTTTAAAGCGTGAGAAAACTTATGACAACTATAACCACTTTTTTACCAAACAGGAACACAATACCATGCAACAAGAAGATGTTAATGTCTATCTTAAATCTGCCATAAAAACAATCACTAAAGAGTTTTGTCCTGAGATATCAAAGCTTTAAAAACTCAGATCTTCCACACATCTATCTATACATGTGCGCTTTCGGAATTGCAGAGGGACTACTCCCAGCATTCCAAAACTCAAAGCAGCTGCAAACAGCTGCCATTTATATATAAATAAATAAATACAATATTCCACCCACACACCAAATGCAGAATTTTCCACCCAAACCCCACTGGACCAAAGTGAAGTACAGCCAGCTAAGGACACGTTTCAGCATCAGTATCTTATGACCCACCAGGAAACAGCAGTTTCAAATCACCAAAAAGGGAAGATTGTTGCTGAGTTTCTCTTTTCCCTTTGATTTCAGTGAGGGTGATCGGTACCGTTTAGGATCAGGTCTTGGATGGTTCAGAGGAAGGGGAAAATGCATAAATATGTTTTCAGGTGTGCAACCATCCTTTAGGTCTTAGGTTGAGGTAATGTGCTGCAATACATTGCCGTAAGTAAAGTAAATTTCACAATAAAATCACTGGTACTAATCTCTAATTTGGGCATGGTTAGTGAACTGTAAGAATCTGCAAAGCCTCTGAGAGTAACACGTCTCAGTAGCTATGACCAGCTCACTCTCCACTGAGTTTCCCCTTGTTTATTAGTGGTTGGTGTTGATGCTGAGCTTTGTTAGAGACTATTAGCCTGTGGCAATGAGAGCTGACGTGCAACTTCACTATGTTACAGATTACTAAATAAATGTGTCTATGTGTATATATATATATATATAAAAATGTACATTCTTTTATATGTAGATTGTTGCTGACAGAGTATCTGAAGCAGCTTGTTGTGTAACTATATTGTTACAGTACTTTTTTTCAATATAATGGGGAAAATGAAATCTGTCAGACAATGCCCAATGTACTAAGCCCAAAACACTGCAAACATTAAAAAAATTGCTCTTTATTTAAAAGCCTACAAAATCACTGTAGCATCACTTTTTAAATGATGCACTGCATGAAATGGCAAATTCCTACTAAAAAAAAGCACTTTTCTACTGATGAGATTATGTGTCTGCTCTTTGCCAGGGATAGCATGTTCTGCCCCACTCATATGCAGGGAGAAGTAGCGGGAGCCGTCACTTTGCCTACTATGTGCCCCTTCCCATCAACTTACTGCTTGGCAAGCAGACCTGCTCTTTCTCATGGGGTCAGACCTGAGATCTGGTAGCTCCCACACAGCCACATATGGAGTAGAGGAAGGGCTTTACTTTCTCCCCTGCATAGACTCATAAGAGCAGGGCACAATCTGGCTGTAAATGATGTTAAAACAGGTTTAAGGTTTTTTTCACTGTTCAAAAATAAAAAAAAGTACATTGAATTTGATGTCAGTGCCTTTTTCCAAACCACTCCTCACAAATGAAATGCCTTTTCCGAGGGTTGATGGTAGCACTAGCCCAGGCCCACCACTCTCAGAGTAGCTGGATATTGCTGCTAAATTAATCAGCAATGAAATAGTTAACTTGTGGACATTGTTGATGTCACTATTAGCTTCCAGAGTTAACATTCCATTGAAATGAATGAGTGCCTGTTAGAGCTATTGTTTCAAGCTGTCTGTCTGCATACTGTGACAACACTGCATGGCAACTTTAACTCTGGTATTTTCTAATTGCTGAGTGTTGATTTCGCAACCTTAATAACATTCTATCAGTGTAGCTTTTTTTGTATATAGTATAGAGATATATGGGAAAATATCCATTTATTTTATAAATGTTCTTTCTTATTATTCATCAAGTTATTTTATCTTCTGTCAAAATGTCTCTCTTATAAATAATTCTCAGAAATCAGTGTGTAGATATTGTAAATATCTTCATTTTTTTCCTCTTAAAAATATGTAACAGTTGTTGGAGTATTCCCCATGGCCTCTCTACAAGCTTTGCTTCCTATTGGTTCTCAAAGCAGTTTAAACACACACCCCACATACCTGATTATTCCTTATATTTTTAGTTTCTAAACAGGAAAAAAAATCAATAGATTTTAGGTTGAGGGAGGGTCTTTCTATTCACACTCACACAGATTCTCAGCATGCAAAATCAGTTCCACTCCAGCGTCTTTCATTTTTCACTCTAACAGTGGAGACAAAGAAAGCATTCATAGCCAGAACACATGTGACATGGGCCAGTCTAATGACTCTAGAGCAGTTCAGTGAAGCATTAATGAAGTTAGAGAGATGACAGCATTACACTGCTGGAAACTAATCTACCCTGTGCTTTTTACAAGTAACCTTCCTCTCAAATAACCAGCCAAGAAACTAACTGAAATCTTTTCTTTTCACATTTGTTTTCTGTCAAAATGTTTTCAACTAGTTACCTTTTGAAAGCCATAGTTGACTTCTCACTTGATACATTACATTACATTAGGAGGTTACATAAGTCCATGTCACACCTCAAATCATTCTCCCTAAGTGTATCCTGAGGTGTCCAAATGAAATTTCAGATGCTCCAGACATCAGACATTTGAAAATTATTATTGCCTATGGTCTCCGTCTCCTCCAGTTTCCTTATGCCACTGGTCTCAGCTGATGATTGAAAGTGATAGCCTAGCCAAAATCTTGCATAGATAAATATGAAACCCACATCACAAGTATCAAATTCCTTATAACATGTTAATCCCATCCCTGCTTCACATCCCTGCTTCCTTTTCTTCACTGCCATTGCCTCTTCTGAACTCAGTTACAGATACACATTCTGTTTATCCTGTGTGTCACAGGGTAAACTGGCCCCATTAGGGGATAAGGTTTCAGATCTGGCATGCAGCTCAGTTAGGAGACTAAGAATCACATGTTGGCAGCCCACAGATAGCACCAAGAGAGTCTGAAAGCTCACAGAGGCCCTGATCCTGCACCATTTAAATGAGAGGGAGCTTTTCCATTGGCTTACATGGGCACAGGATCAAGCCCACAGTGAAGGAAGTAGGGAGCAGGTAGTAATGAGAGGCTGTTCAGGTGTAGTAACCTGGAAAGGACTGTGTTGGTCTTAGGGAGAATAGAAGGCCTGTAGAGCTCACAAAGGATTCAGCCTGAGGATGACCAGAGACCTAAGGAGAAGAGGGCACCTGTATACCTTCGGTTGTGCCTCCTGGATGAGGCAAGTGAACAATCCTGCATCAAGGGGGTAGAGCCGTGGGCTGTGTCATAGAGTTTAAGGCCTGAAGTGACCACCATATCATCCAGTCTGACCTCCTGTGTATCACAGGCCACCAACGTCACCTAGCACCCACACAATAAACCCAACAACCAAAATTAGATCAAAGTATTACAGCCCACAGGAAACTAGACTATTATGTGCTACGGGTAGCAAATAGGAAGAACCAAGGTGTACCAGTACCTGAAACCCCACAGTGGCAGGGATGCCACATATGCCAACCAATTAGACCCTGAGCATGTGAGCAAGAACCAGCCAGCCACGCATCTGAGAGAGAGAAAGAGAATACTCGATGCCACCTCAGTGCCCTGGCCCATGACCCCACAATGTCCTATCTCCAGCTATAGCCATCCTTGATGTTTCAGAAGAAGGAGATTAAAAATATACAGAATACGCTGGGGGAAGAAAACCCTAGGTTTTAGGCTGTCTGAAACCCTGAGGCATGAACTTTTTAGGAACATAAGATATAAACCAGAAGTGAGCTTGGATGTTGCTGAGCCCTGCCCCCTACAATCACAAGCAACCCCACCCTACATTCACACTCATAAATTTGTCCATCTTTCTCTTAAAAGTAATTAAGTTGTTTGCCCCCACAACTCCTAGTGGGAGGCTGTTCCAGAGCCTCTGATGGTTAGAAACCTTCTTCTAAGATCCAGTCTGAATTTGTTCATGGCCAGTTTATACCCATTTGTTCTTGTGCCAACACAGTGCGTTAGCTTAAATAGAATTTCACCCTCCCTGGGATTTATAGAGAGCAATCATATCCCCTCCCAGGCTTCTTTTTGCTAGACTAAATAAGCCAAACTCTTCCAGTCTCCTCTCATAAAATAGGCCCTCCATTCCCCTGAGCATCCTAGTAGCTCTTCTCTGCACCTGTTCTAATCTGAATTAATCTTTTTTAAACTTGAGTGACCAGAATTATACACAGTATTTCAAATGAGGTCTTCCAGTGCCTTGTACAATTCCTTTCACTCCTCTTCTACAGACTAAACAAACCCAATTTTTTCAATCTTCTGTCATAGGTCATGTTTTCTAGCCCTTTAATCATTTGTATTGCTCTTCTCTGGACTTCCTCCAATTTGTCTCCATCTTTCCTGAAATGTGGTGTCCAGAACTGGACCCAATTCTCTCTCTCAGGTGCTTGAGGTTGTATAAGTGTGAACTAGAGTGGAAAAATTACTTCTCACGTCATGCTTATAGCACTGGTGCTAATACATCTCAGAATGTTGTTTGCTTTTTTTGCAACAGTATCACATTGTTGACTCATATTTACCTTGTGATCCACTTTAATTCCCAGATCTCGTTCCACAGTACTCCTTCCTAGGCAGTCATTTCCCATTTTGTATGTGTAAATGATTGTTCCTTCCTAAGTGGAATACTTTGTATTTGTCCTTATTGACTTTCATCCTATTTACTTCAGACCATTTCTCCAGTTTGTCCAGATCCTTTTGAATTTTAATCCTATCCTCCAAAGCACTTGCAACCCCTCCCAGCTTGGTATCATCCGCAAACTTTATAATTGTACTCTCTATGCCATTATCTAGATCACTGATGCAAACAGGGGCTGCTAACAGGGAGTTTCGCAAGGGAGTTCTCCAGGTGAAGGAGGAGCAATACAGCACCCTTTTGGGGTAAGTGACTGTCTGTAGTGTGTGTTTGTTTGTGTTTGAGGGTTACTTGCTGTGTGCTGAGCTTCTGTTTGTCAGTCTGTTTGTTTGTTTTGATTGTTTGAAGGACCCTGTGCTGTGGCTGGCAGTTGGAAGCTGTGAGCTTCAAAGGAAGGTTTGAAAGCTAGAAGCCTCTGGTAAGTGGCTGAGCCTTAATCAGTGGGCGGGGCATTCATACAGGCCAGGGCTTTATAAAGCAGCGCACAAGCGACCAGGGAGCTTTTGCGACCAGGGGCTGCTAACAGGGAGTTTCGCAAGGGAGTTAGGAAGGGGGCGAGGGTCCCTTGCCGGTTCTATCTGTTTTCTCTTTATTCCCCTTAATACCTATAAACCAACTACATTCAAAACTTCTTGCTTAAACAACCCTTTCAGTGGACAGGGGGCTGCAGACGGGAGTTTGACAGAGGGAGGCTTACGATGGTTAGGAAGACCCGCAACACCTGTGCCAGCACTGCTTCTGTCTCCTCCACCTGTGCCTGTAGCCAGACAGAGCGCCTGAGCATGGATGCTTCTACCCAGATCCTGGTGTGGTTTTGCAGAGACTGTAACTTGCAATTTCCACTTACTGATATCCAGGCTGGGGGGACCATCCAATGTGAGAGGTGCCTGCTGGTGGAATCTCTCAGGCAGCAGGTGGGAGAGCTACAGGAGGAGGTAGCTAGGTTGAGGAGCATCCGAATCCACAAGCAATTCCTCGACAGTGTCCATGTGGAGACAGCTGAGGTAGCTGTCCCAGTACACAGGACTGCTGATACACCACTGGTGGAGGAGGAGATGGCTCAGGGTGGACACTGGCAGCTGGTTACTTCTGGCAGCAGGCAGTGCTCCACCCCTGCTCCAAACCCTCCTGCCGTGGTAATAGGTAACCGTTATGCTCTTCTTGATACAGGAAAGAAGGAATCACTCCCTACAGTAAAGGAGGAGAAGCCTCGTACCCCTAAGGCTGGGAGGTCTGCTGCCACCACTGCGAATAGGAAACGTAGGGTAGTGGTGGTCGGAGACTCTCTGCTGAGAGGGACGGAGGCGCCCATCTGTCGCCCTGACATTTCATCTCGGGAGGTATGCTGCCTGCCGGGAGCCCGTATCCGAGACGTTACGGAGGCATTGTTGAGGATTATCCAGCCCTCTGACTACTACCCCATGCTACTCATCCATGTGGGCACAAATGATACTGCGCGGTGTGACACTGAGTGGATCAAGAGTGACTACAGGGCTCTGGGAGTACGGGTGAAGGAGTTTGGAGCGCAGGTGGTATTCTCTTCAATTCTTCCTGTCAAAGGTAGGGGCCCGGGCAGAGACAGATGCATCATGGAGGTGAATGCCTGGCTGCGAAGATGGTGTCGCCAGGAGGGCTTTGGCTTCCTAGACCACGGCATGCTATTCGAGGAAGGACCGCTAGGCAGAGATGGCGTTCACCTTTCGAGGAGAGGAAAGACCCTATTTGGACACAGACTGGCTAACCTAGTGAGGAGGGCTTTCAACTAGGTTCGACGGGGACAGGTGAGCAAAGCCCACAGGTAAGTGGGCAACATGGAGATGGGTCGGAAACGAGAGGGAGTGTGGGCTATATTGTCAGAGAGAAAGGAGGGTCAGGACAAAACTGGGAGGAAAGATCAAACCAGTATCTTAGATGCCTATATACAAATGTGAGAAGTATGGGGAATAAGCAGGAAGAACTGGAAGTGCTAATAAATAAATACAACTATGACATTGTTGGCATCACTGAAACTTGGTGGGATAATACACATGATTGGAATGTGGGTGTGGATGGGTACAGCTTGCTCAGGAAGGATAGACAGGGGAAAAAGGGAGGAGGTGTTGCCTTATATATTAAAAATGTACACACTTGGACTGAGGTAGAGATGGACATAGGAGACGGAAGTGTTGAGAGTCTCTGGGTTAGGCTAAAAGGGGTAAAAAACAAGGGAGATGTCATGCTAGGAGTCTACTACAGGCCACCTAACCAGGTGGAAGAGGTGGATGAGGCTTTTTTTAAGCAACTAACAAAATCATCCAAAGCCCAAGATTTGGTGGTGATGGGGGACTTCAACTATCCGGATATATGTTGGGGAAATAACACAGCAGGGCACAGACTATCCAACAAATTCTTGGACTGCATTGGAGACAACTTTTTATTTCAGAAGGTTGAAAAAGCTACTAGGGGGGAAGCTTTTCTAGACTTGATTTTAACAAATAGGGAGGAACTCGTTGATAATTTGAAAGTAGAAGGCAGCCTGGGTGAAAGTGATCATGAAATCATAGAGTTTGCAATTCTAAGGAAGGGTAGAAGGGAGAACAGCAAAATAGAGACAATGGATTTCAGGAAGGCAGATTTTGGTAAGCTCAGAGAGCTGATAGGTAAGGTCCCATGGGAATCAAGACTGAGGGGAAAAACAACTGAGGAGAGTTGGCAGTTTTTCAAAGGGACACTATTACGGGCCCAAAAGCAAGCTATTCCGCTGGTTAGGAAAGATAGAAAATGTGGCAAAAGACCACCTTGGCTTAACCACGAGATCTTGCATGATCTAAAAAATAAAAAGGAGTCATATAAAAAATGGAAACTAGGACAGATTACAAAGGATGAATATAGGCAAACAACACAGGAATGCAGGGGCAAGATTAGAAAGGCAAAGGCACAAAATGAGCTCAAACTAGCTATGGGAATAAAGGGAAACAAGAAGACTTTTTATCAATACATTAGAAGCAAGAGGAAGACCAAAGACAGGGTAGGCCCACTGCTTAGTGAAGAGGGAGAAACAGTAACAGGAAACTTGGAAATGGCAGAGATGCTTAATGACTTCTTTGTTTCGGTCTTCACCGAGAAGTCTGAAGGAATGCCTAACATAGTGAATGCTAATGGGAAGGGGGTAGGTTTAGCAGATAAAATAAAAAAAGAACAAGTTAAAAATCACTTAGAAAAGTTAGATGCCTGCAAGTCACCAGGGCCTGATGAAATGCATCCTAGAATACTCAAGGAGCTAATAGAGGAGGTATCTGAGCCTCTAGCTATTATCTTTGGAAAATCATGGGAGACGGGAGAGATTCCAGAAGACTAGAAAAGGGCAAATATAGTGCCCATCTATAAAAAGGGAAATAAAAACAACCCAGGAAACTACAGACCAGTTAGTTTAACTTCTGTGCCAGGGAAGATAATGGAGCAAGTAATTAAGGAAATCATCTGCAAACACTTGGAAGGTGGTAAGGTGATAGGGAACAGCCAGCATGGATTTGTGAAGAACAAAACATGTCAAACCAATCTGATAGCTTTCTTTGATAGGATAACGAGCTTTGTGGATAAGGGTGAAGCTGTGGATGTGGTATACCTAGACTTTAGTAAGGCATTTGATACGGTCTCGCATGATATTCTTATCGATAAACTAGGCAAATACAATTTAGATGGGGCTACTATAAGGTGGGTGCATAACTGGCTGGATAACCGTACTCAGAGAGTTGTTATTAATGGTTCCCAATCCTGCTGGAAAGGCATAACGAGTGGGGTACCGCAGGGGTCTGTTTTGGGACCGGCGCTGTTCAATATCTTCATCAACGACTTAGATATTGGCATAGAAAGTACGCTTATTAAGTTTGCGGATGATACCAAACTGGGAGGGATTGCAACTGCTTTGGAGGACAGGGTCATAATTCAAAATGATCTGGACAAATTGGAGAAATGGTCTGAGTTAAATAGGATGAAGTTTAACAAAGACAAATGCAAAGTGCTCCACTTAGGAAGGAACAATCAGTTTCACACATACAGAATGGGAAGAGACTGTCTAGGAAGGAGTACGGCAGAAAGGGATCTAGGGGTTATAGTGGACCACAAGCTAAATATGAGTCAACAGTGTGATGCTGTTGCAAAAAAAGCAAACATGACTCTGGGATGTATTAACAGGTGTGTTGTGAGCAAGACACGAGAAGTCATTCTTCCGCTCTACTCTGCTCTGGTTAAGCCTCAGCTGGAGTATTGTGTCCAGTTCTGGGCACCGCATTTTAAAAAAGATGTGGAAAAATTGGAAAGGGTCCAGAGAAGAGCAACAAGAATGATTAAAGGTCTTGAGAACATGACCTATGAAGGAAAACTGAAAGAATTGGGTTTGTTTAGTTTGGAAAAGAGAAGACTGAGAGCAGTTTTCAGGTATTTAAAAGGGTGTCATAAGGAGGAGGGAGAAAACTTGTTCACCTTAGCCTCTAAGGATAGAACCAGAAGCAATGGGTTTAAACTGCAGCAAGGGAGGTCTAGGTTGGACATTAGGAAAAAGTTCCTAACTGTCAGGGTGGTTAAACACTGGAATAAATTGCCTAGGGAGGTTGTGGAATCTCCATCTCTGGAGATATTTAAGAGTAGGTTAGATAAATGTCTATCAGGGATGGTCTAGACAGTATTTGGTCCTGCCATGCGAGCAGGGGACTGGACTCGATGACCTCTCGAGGTCCCTTCCAGTCCTAGAATCTATGAATCTATGAATCTATACTGAACAGAACCAGAACCAGGACCAATCCCTATAGGACCCCACTCAATATGGCCTTCTAACTTGATTGATAACTACTCTCTGGGAATGGTTTTCCAACCAGTTATGCATCCACCTTACAGTAGCTCCATCTTGGCTACTATAAGTTGGGTGCATAACTGGTTGGAAATGCCTGAGTGCATGAGTATGTCTGTGGATCAGAAGTAGAACTAAGGCCAGGATGACTGGATGTTGGGATGTGGTAGGACCCTCCGATACTGTGAAACTTGGGAACTCCACAAGGTTACTACCCACAAGGTTATCACCATTATCGCTAATATCATTGGCGACATCCGATATTAATGGCATGATTATACATTTGCATGCCCCACACTAAACATAAGGAAAGTGCTTCTGTCATAGAATCATAGAATCATAGAATCATAGAATATCAGAGTTGGAAGGGACCTCAAGAGGTCATCTAGTCCAACCCCCTGCTCAAAGCAGGACCAATTCCCAGCTAAATCATCCCAGCCAGGGCTTTGTCAAGCCGGGCCTTAAAAACCTCCAAGGAAGGAGACTCCACCACCTCCCTAGGTAACGCATTCCAGTGTTTCACCACCCTCCTAGTGAAATAGTTTTTCCTGATATCCAACCTGGACCTCCCCCACCGCAACTTGAGACCATTGCTCCTTGTTCTGTCATCTGCCACCACTGAGAACAGCCGAGCTCCATCCTCTTTGGAACCCCCCTTCAGGTAGTTGAAGGCTGCTATCAAATCCCCCCTCATTCTTCTCTTCTGGAGACTAAACAATCCCAGTTCTCTCAGCCTCTCCTCATAAGTCATGTGCTCCAGACCCCTAATCATTTTTGTTGCCCTCTGCTGGACTCTTTCCAATTTTTCCACATCCTTCTTGTAGTGTGGGGCCCAAAACTGGACACAGTATTCCAGATGAGGCCTCACCAATGTCGAATAAAGGGGAACGATCACGTTCCTCGATCTGCTGGCAATGCCCCTACTTATACAGCCCAAAATGCCGTTAGCCTTCTTGGCAACAAGAGCACACTGTTGACTCATATCCAGCTTCTCGTCCACTGTGACCCCTAGGTCCTTTTCAGCAGAACTGCTACCTAGCCATTCGGTCCCTAGTCTGTAGCAGTGCATGGGATTCTTCCGTCCTAAGTGCAGGACTCTGCACTTGTCCTTGTTGAACCTCATCAGGTTTTTTTCTGCCCAATCCTCTAATTTGTCTAGGTCCCTCTGTATCCGATCCCTACCCTCTAGTGTATCTACCACGCCTCCTAGTTTAGTGTCATCTGCAAACTTGCTGAGAGTGCAGTCCACACCATCCTCCAGATCATTAATAAAGATATTAAACAAAACCGGCCCCAGGACCGACCCTTGGGGCACTCCACTTGAAACCGGCTGCCAACTAGACATGGAGCCATTGATCACTACCCGTTGAGCCCGACGATCTAGCCAGCTTTCTATCCACCTTACAGTCCATTCATCCAGCCCATACTTCTTTAACTTGGTGGCAAGAATACTGTGGGAGACAGTATCAAAAGCTTTGCTAAAGTCAAGAAATAACACATCCACTGCTTTCCCCTCATCCACAGAGCCAGTTATCTCATCATAGAAGGCAATTAGGTTAGTCAGGCACGACTTCCCCTTCGTGAATCCATGCTGACTGTTCCTGATCACTTTCCTTTCCTCTAAATGTTTCATAATTGATTCCTTGAGGACCTGCTCCATAATTTTTCCAGGGACTGAGGTGAGGCTGACTGGCCTGTAGTTCCCCGGATCCTCCTTCTTCCCTTTTTTAAAGATGGGCACTACATTAGCCTTTTTCCAGTCATCTGGGACCTCCCCCGATCGCCATGAGTTTTCAAAAATAATGGCTAATGGCTCTGCAATCTCACCCGCCAACTCCTTTAGCACCCTCGGATGCAGCGCATCCGGCCCCATGGACTTGTGCACGTCCAGTTTTTCTAAATAGTCCCGAACCACTTCTTTCTCCACAGAGGGCTGGTCACCTTCTCCCCATGCTGTACTGTCCAGTGCAGCAATCTGGGAGCTGACCTTGTGCGTGAAGACAGAGGCAAAAAAATCATTGAGTACATTAGCTTTTTCCACATCCTCGGTCACTAGGTTGCCTCCCTCATTCAGTAAGGGGCCCACACTTTCCTTGATTTTCTTCTTGTTGCTAACATACCTGAAGAAACCCTTCTTGTTACTCTTAACATCTCTTGCTAACTGCAACTCCAAGTGTGATTTGGCCTTCCTGATTTCACTCCTGCACGCCTGAGCAATATTTTTATACTCCTCCCTGGTCATTTGTCCAATCTTCCACTTCTTATAAGCCTCTCTTTTGCGTTTAAGATCAGCAAGGATTTCACTGTTTAGCCAAGCTGGTCGCCTGCCATATTTACTATTCTTTCTACACATCGGGATGGTTTGTTCCTGCAACCTCAATAAGGATTCTTTAAAATACAGCCAGCTCTCCTGGACCCCTTTGCCCTTCATGTTTTTCTCCCAGGGGATCCTGCCCATCTGTTCCCTGAGGGAGTCAAAGTCTGCTTTTCTGAAGTCCAGGGTCCATATTCTGCTGCTCTCCTTTCTTCCTTGTGTCAGGATCCTGAACTCGACCATCTCATGGTCACTGCCTCCCAGGTTCCCATCCACTTTTGCTTCCCCTACTAGTTCTTCCCTGTTTGTGAGCAGCAGGTCAAGAAAAGCTTTGCCCCTAGTTGGTTCCTCCAGCACTTGCACCAGGAAATTGTCCCCTACGCTTTCCAAAAATTTCCTGTGATTGCTTCTGTGTCCATTTTCCCTAATACTTTCAATGAAACCGTTATGAAGAAATGTATGTTTTTCACTATGTTACCAAGATAAAAATCATAAGTCTAATTCTCCCTTTCCTTAAAGTGAGTGAAGCAAACTGGCATGGACGCAAGGCAAATAGCACAAAAGGTAATAGAGCAGCTCTGTTACATGGTCTCCTGTACCTGCAGAATCCCTTCCGTGTCAAATCTAAGAAGGTAGGCCTCTGCTACTCAGGTGACGGCAAGCTGGGGTGGATGAAAGGGATACTACACAGTCACAGGAATGCACAGTAAGTCAGGGATAGTGGGGTTCCTAAGGAATTTACATTGCCATGAGAAGGGGGTGCTAAGAAGCATGCAGAACAGAAGGCCATCCCTGAGGATGCTTACCCTTCCCCACAGAGCCTTTGTCAATTGATTTCAATGGGACTTCTCAGAGTGAGCAAGGGGTGATGAAGACTCTTGTTATCAGAAATACGTGATGGAAACAGCCCTCCAGAAGCAGACTTATAAAGTTAGGATCTCACAGAATCAATTGCCTACATTAACCTAATTTCTTCATTGAAGTAATTTCAATATTAGTTAATAAATCAAAGATATAAGGTTTTATAAGAAGTTTCATATTTACCAATATCACAACAGCACACTTAAAAAAATATTGTTTTTCATCACCAGACCCGTTGTCATATTACCTCATTCATCATACTATAGGGACCTGAGCAAAACTGAAGCACTGGAGAAGAACAACATTTAATAAATGTTTCTTACTGTATGAGCCTTTCCCTCTTCCACATCTTATCTTAGCCTGTTTTCTTTCATTCTTTTTTTCCAGAGTTATTGTAGTCAGGTGAATATAAATACTGGAAAATATTGTAAAACATAGAAATATTTACTTCAGACCATAATTTATTGTATCAGACCTTAAAAATACATTAAGGAAAACATCCACTATCGCTATATTTTTTTTTAATTTTTGTTTTTGCTTGCTACTGTGTGAAATTAATGTGTTCCTCATGCAGGTTTGTATAGGAATTCCTTCTAATAGAAATTAATGATAAATACCAGAAGCAAGATACAATTAAATGCATACCTGTAATTTGGGGGCTACCTATTTACAGAGAATATAAGCAATATTTTGTCTCATGTAACCCTATTGTTTTCTAACTTTAGCTTCCATGTCCTGATGAATTCAAAAGTGAATTTTCTCCTTTTTCTTTATCCATCCAAACTGAATGGGCAACAAACAAAAAAACCCATTTCTCAGTACTACTGAAGAATGCATGTACAGCCATCAAATACATCCTACACTGCTATTAGTTTTGCAACAAAGAAATGCTTCTATCAGCTGGTTCTTATCAACAAAATTAAACAGGAATGATAAATGGCGTGCTAATATTCTCCCATGAGGGAGTTTTTAAATGGGTCACATTGTTCTTCTCTTTACTGGTAACCTAAAATAGAAGTTATTATATCAACAGTGGTTTGAGGATAATGAAACATTATCTGATATTGAGTTTGGGCTATATGTTTCATTGAAACTGAAGGCTACACAGGTGCAGCGATTGAAAATTATTATAATTTAATTTTTGATTTTTCTATTTGTGGTCCACATCCTCCATAGTAAAAAATGCAGCCAGAACTTTGATTAAAGAAAAATACTCCCTATCTTTAGAAAATGAAAAAAAATCAGAGTTCGTTGTGAGAGCATGGTATTGCAGGGCTTTCTTCTCCCTCTTTGTAGACCTATGGGCCAAATTCTCTGCTGGTGTAAACTGGTGCAGCTTCACTGATTTCAATGGTGAGGCCCCAATTTGCACCAGCAAAGAATTTGGTTCCATTAGTTTGCAGCCAAAGTTGCCTCAAGTTCTAAGAAAGAGAGTGTAATATAAGTAAAAACACTAATTGTATTTTTCTCACAAATCTTAAATGAACTAAGAGATTATTAGTACAAACTGAACACAATCTCATTTTACACTGCACTAGCTAGTAGATGCACAGCTGCATCTTAACAGCTGCAAGGCAAACACAAGCTGCCCACAAACACCAAAAAATGATCATGAAGATATAGCGCCCCCAAGACAAATGTAGGCCATTCAGTAGTCGCCAGGACTTCAAGGAGGGTTATTGACATTCATCTTCTCACGCTTAGGAGAAATGGAAATGAAAGCTCTCTTACACATGAAATTCAGGGCCTGTGAGAAAAGTCCTACTTAAGATTGTATTCAGGCAGTGCCCCCGTGTTAAGATTCTGGCCATAAGTGGCCAGGAGAGAATTCTTCTGGCAGAGGGGATGTACCTTCTGACATAGGATTGGCTCCTGCTCCAGATGTGCCCCCACCTCCAGTAGAGGTGGCACACCAGTGGAGGGAAAGTGTGTGTCAGGGGCAGGGGAAGCCTAGGGACCTTATGCCATTCTGCCCTAGGCTGGTCACAGTCATGCTACAGCCAGCCAGTGAGAATCAGGGAGCCATAACCATCTCCCTGATGGCCCCACCCCCGTACCATCTACTATGCTGAGCAAAGCTTGGACACAGGAGAGACCAGACTCACACCCAAAGCCTTAAAATAAGGCTGACGTGGGACTTAAGTAGCACAGTAGCCTTATTTGGAACCTCTGCACGGGGGGAATTTCTCCCAAAGAGAGAGACTAATAAAATCTGCACATTAAATCCATTTCTTATGGGGGAAAGTGCTTGTTAATGTCTCCAATGTGCAACTGATAAGTGTTTGAAAGTCACAGGAAAATGAAGTGCTGAAAGACTAAATATTTAAGGCTTCTTTTTCTATTTATATGCACTTTATTCCCACTGATCCCAGCAGTTTGCAGCACAGGGACAGCCAGAGAGATTTGGGGCTCTACTAAATTAGTAGTTAGTGTAAGTCTCAAGGTAGATCAGCAGAGCTAAATTAATACAGGGCCCCTCAGGTGAGACCTAGAGAACTTGAATAGCAGAGATATTTAGAGATGATCTAATTGTGATTGGAAATGAGGGATTAAATGGACACAGTTAAGGTCCAAGAGTTACAGGAGACTGTGCTGTAGTGAGAGCAACACAGGGCTCAGTGTGATGAGAAGCCAGCCCAGATGACAAGGCCCAGTAATACAACCAGCAGGCCAGGAGTCAAAAATGTCTAGACAGCTTCAGGAATTAGTTATGAGCATGATAATGAGCAGGACTGCAATCGCTGTGTAGAGTCTTGGGGTGACGTTTAAAGAAAAATAGGGAATTTGAAAGGTGGGGGGAAAGGGAAGGGATGTGCCGCTGATTACTCAGAATTCTGTATATGATGGAGTTGCTGTTTCTCATGTTGATTTCTTGTATTTTTAAGTATGAGTCAGAGGTGCCTCTTGTTAATGTTGTTTTCTAAATCTAAAGAATGAATCCATAAATATTGCCTATCAGGACTGGCCTTACCGTGAGGTGAACTGAGGCGGCCACCTCAGGTGCCAGACTGTGGGGGGTGCCACTAGGACCCAGAGTGTAGAAATTGTGTCTGCTGCTGGTGCATATGTATTCTCTCTGCTCTAGATGCACAGAGATGATGGAGTGCTGAGCTGGAGGAAGGATGGCATAAGAGACATAACAGGCAGGCAGGAGAAAAGATGAGAGGGAATAACAGAAAGCAGCAGGACCTACAGGTAGAGAGAGGAGGAGGAGCCTCTTATGTACCTCTCTAGCATCCCAGGAGCCTGCACTGATTAACACCAGCTTCTCAGAGAGCTTCCTGTTTCCTGCTGCTTCCCTGAACCCACTTGAGGAGAACAGGCAGTCAACTGAAGTAGTAGGAGCCAGTTAGGCCCTTAAGACACTGATATCTTCCCTCACTCAGGCCCTGCTACCAGCCTGCTTATTTGTCCCCTTCAATTGAGTGTTGAGAGCCACTATAGCTGGCACAGAACAGCAGTCATGAGTGAAAGAAGAAAACACCCCTCTGGGGCAGCATTCAGAAAAAGAAAGAAAGCAAAGGAAGCTTTTCTATCTAAGCAGGAAGGAGCTCTCCTGAGATACATAGACACAAATCTTCATGGTGAGCCTTCCAGCCCCAGTGAGGATGTGAGTGGTGAGGAGATGCCTGATCTTCCAGTTAGTCAGAGTGCAGCTGACCTGGCAGCTACTGCAGCATCCATATCTCCATCTCAAATGGATGTAACCAAGCACATTCCTGAAGAAAAGTGTAGATCAGAGAAGAGTGTGGTGGAGATGCAAGAAACAGCTGCTGCTGAGTTTAGTGCCTTAAGTCTAGATGATCCAGGACTGTGGAGCCACTTAAGCAGTAGCCTGAGGGACCTCCTTGTACTGCATGGGCCACAGCAAATGAAAAATGTCATGTTCCCCAAAGACAAAGAAAATAGAAGTTTCCATCCAACACATTACTGGTGTGAAATCCACAATGGTGACAAAGTGGAGAGGTTATGGTTTATGTTCTCAAAAACCCAGAATGCTGCTTACTGTTTTTGTTGCAAACTCTTCCAGTCTAATGTTCCAGCCATATTGGGTTCTACAGGAACAAAGGACTGGAAAAATCTGGCTAGAAATCTGGCATGCCATGAGAAGGCAGCAAATCACCAGAGAGCATTCCATAGGTGGAAAGAGCCACCATAGATGATCAGCATCAAGAGAAGATTGTATCAGAGTCTCTTTACTGGCAAAATGTTCTGAAAAGGCTCATTGCCATTGTGAGAATGCTTGCTACCCAAAACCTAGCACAGCATGGCACTTCAGATCAGCTGTATGTGCCAAACAATGGAAACTTCCTTAAAATTGTGGAGCTGATGGCTGAGTTTGATGCTGTACTCCAGGAGCATCTAAGAAGAATCATCACCTAAGAAATGTACACACACCACTACCTTGGAAAAACAATTCAAAATGAGATCATACAGTTACTGGCAACAAAAGTCAAACAGAAGATTGTGGCAGATCTGAAGTCAGCAAGATATTACTCTGTTATTCTGACCTGCACACCTGACATCAGCCATATGAAACAAATAACTTTAATGGTGTGTTTTGTAACAACAACAGAACCTAGTGAAAATGTCCCTGCAATGGTGACTGTCAGAGAGCATTTTCTAGAATTTATTGATGTTGATGATACTACAGGAGCTGGTATGACAAATGTGCTTCTTAAAAAGCTGGAAGATACGGGAATTGCGATAGCTGATATGAGAGGTCAGGGCTACGATAATGGTGCCAACATGAGAGGAAAGAACAGAGGCGTGCAGACACGGATCCGAGAGTTAAATCTTCAAGCTTTTTTTTATCCCATGCAGTTCTCATTCATTGAACTTGGTCATCAGTGATGCAGCATCAGCTTCTAGTGAGGCTGCTGAATTTTTTAATGTAATTCAAAGCATCTGTGTATTTTTGTCTGCATCAACTCATCAATGGCAAATTTTGAAGCAACATCTGGGAACATCCTCTCTGACACTGAAACCACTGAGTGCCACATGATGGGAAAGTCGAGTGGAGGCGTTAAAGTCTATCAAACACCAAATTGGGAAGATAGATGATGCCATAGTTGCCATTATGAAGGATAATGCTATGACAGGAACTGTTCGTGGGAGAACAGTGGCAGAGGGAAATGGAATCACCAGAAACATACATAACTTCAAATTTCTGTGTGACTTAGTGTTGTGGCATGACATACTGTTTGAAATAAATGTTGTAAGCAAGAGACTCCAAGGTGTTGACCTTGATATATCTAGAGCAATGGAACAACTGGACAAAGCAAAGTCATACCTACAGTCTTACCAGTCAGATGAGGGATTTCAAAACATTCTGAAGAGTGCACAGATGTTGGCAGAGGAACTTTACTTTGAAGCTATTTTCCCACCCATTCAAGAATACAAGAGTCACTGAAGAAGAAGACATTTTGATTACAAGGCACAGGATAATCCCATAAGAGACCCCAAACAACAATTCAAAGTTGAATTCTTTAACCAGGTGATAGATTGTGCAATAAAGTCAGTTGAAGAATGTTTCATGCAACTCAAGGAACACAGCAGTATATTTGGCATGTTGTATGATATTCCAAAACTCCTCATTATACCTGAAGAAAACCTACACCAGCAATGCAGGGCACTAGAGACAGGGTTGACACATGATGACATGTGCGATATTGATGCGAGTGATTTAGGTGATGAACTGAAAGCCCTTTCAAGATACATTTCAGCAGGATCAACTCCAAAGGCTGTTCTGGAATATATGTGCATAAATAAGATGACCACCCTCTTTTCAAATGCTTTTGTTGCTCTGCGCATAATTCTAACACTTCCTGTTTCAGTTGCCAGTGGAGAACACAGCTTCTCCAAGCTGAAGTTAATAAAAACAAAATCTATGCTGCACAATGACACAGGAGAGGCTGGTCGGCCTTGCAATCATCTCAATAGAGCATGAGCTGGCCCAGACTGTGGACCTTCAGGAAGCAGTTCAAATCTTTGCAACCAAGGCATGGAAAGCACCACTTTGATTATTCAAACAGATAAAAATGCCAGTGTTTACTATGCAGATAAGAAAAGTTACATTTGCTGCTCAGGCATTTGAAAGTTAAGTGTTACTTAAAATTTTTGAACAAGGCATTTTAAGCTGTTATTTCTCCTTTATTGGGGTAGGTAGCAGCAGGGCCGCCAAGAGCGGGTTCGGGCCCCGGTGAAAAAAAATTTTCAGGCCCCCCAGCAAGGGCAGACGGGCTAAACAGGGCCGACGAGAGGGGGGGAAAAGCCAAGCCCGGAATTTTTTCGGGCCCCCCAGCAAGGGCGGACCGGATAAACAGGGCCGACGAGACGGGGGGAAGCCGGGCCCCAGGTCCCGTTCCAGACCGCCGGACCCCAGTAATTTGTACCAGCTTCCCCCGCCTCTCGTCGGCCCTGGGTAGCAGAGCAGTACCATGAGAGGAGTAGAACAGGAAGAAGGCAGAATTGAGACCTTTCAAAGTTTTGACCCAAGCGAGGGGGCATGGGGGCGTCATTTGAGCTCCCTGCCTCTGGTGCCAAAATGTTGTGGGCTGGCCCTAGTGCCTATCACCACAGCAAGTGCAAGAATGTGTATTGTTTCTTTAAAATTGTATTAAGAAGCTAGGCAGAATGGGCGTGGACAAGGTTTTAAGTAGATGCTGTACAGTGAAGCAGAGAGGGAGAAAGGGAGTGAATAGTTTTATGGATAATATTGTTTTCTATATTCTAACAGAGTTTCTTGTTGAGTGTTAAAAGAAAGCATCTCTTTATGATTCTTTACCATGATAAACCATTACAGGATCTAAGCACTTTCTCCATTCTCATTCCTAATGCTGAAAGGACCAAATTGAGTGCTAATTGTCATGGTGGCATGTGCAATATGGCTATCATTACACAGTACTCTGGTCTTGGACTGAAACTGTTAAATCCATTTCCAGACTCTCACAGAAGGTTCTGAAAGTTTTGAGAGAGCAACAGTGATGAAACTGGTCAGAAAATAAATAACACCAAAAAAAATCACATTATTTGATTGATGGGAAAATGAGTCAGAAATATTACTTGCTGCATACTATTTGATCATTTATAACAGCAGGTCAATAATGAAAAATGCAATTTGTGATTAATTTACTTGTGGAAAAATACCCAAAAATCCTCATATAAATTTTCCCCAATGAATAATTCAAACAGCTCTTCTTCATAGGCAAACAAGGATAGCAGCTGAAAAAGCTAATTTAAATGTGCTGTTGGCAAATGTCAAATTTATTTTGTGTTAGCATAATTTTAGTTTAGTGAATTCTGTTTATGCATTAAAATAGATTTTGTAATAAATCTTCTGGGGTTATAGTTTGTGTTTTGAAATCTTCTCGTGAAGGGAAGACAAGAGTTTAAAAACACCATGTTTAAGACCAAGAGTGAAATTAATAATCCTTTCGCATTTTGTGCTCCTTCCTGATGTGTTAATCATCCTACTGCAGTAGGTCAATCTCTGCTATAGAAATGCTTCAGATAATCTTCAGTGGCATTTCCTAAACCACCCATAACAATGTCTAAATCGAGATTTGGAAGGAGTGGACAAGGCTTAGACAACAATATACCATTTCTTTTTCAAAAACAGCTGACAGAAGGAAATTGATATATAATGAATTAACGCATTAGAACAGTAGTTCACATTAGAAAATTCAAAACAGACTGCCTGGAATGGTTTAGGTCTAGCATGGGGTTAACGTCAATTCCTTTTTTAGGTGTGTCAGTGTTCTAATCTTTTGCTCCAATTACAGAAAGGTTCATGAGCACAATATACTGGCGTGTTCATGTTCAGATGACCTTATACTTTACTATCTACAAGGGTAAAATACTATGTGCAGTTCACACACACACACACACACACACACACACACACACACTTGTTGAGATTTGGCTTGATATATGTGAAGGCTGGTGTAATTTATTTCATTAAGAGACTGGTTGGCAGAGGACCGTGCTGTAAACATATTCTATTTAGGAAGCTGTATTAGTATCTAGTCCAGAAATTTAGCAAACACATCAATGAATCAAGGATTCTTCTCATGGCTGATTTATAGTCAGCAGGGGATTTCTTAAAAATTGGGCTTCTATATGCTCACCATCTGTCATCTTCTGGCTGTCAGACTAGGCTCCTGAGTCTACTTGTAAGTTTGATCTCTGTTTCTCCAAGTGTATCACAAAATGTACTCACTTCATTTTGAGAAGTAACAGGTGTCAGTCAAACTACTTGATGGAACTTCCTAGTCTATCATAAATGTATTGTAGTGTAATTTTGTAAAAATAATGGATTTTTAATCATATGAAACCTCACTGCAGTTCTGTGTCTCATATTTGCTGACAAGTGCCTTTGTGTGCAAATAATAGAGGGCCAGGTTGTACCTTTAGAGACTGGCCCAAATTAACCTACCCCTTAAGAGGGTGTTGCACACACTCCACTCTGTGTCTGGCCGGTAGAAGAGAGTGGAAGCAGGTTCACTGCCATCCCCTTGAGATGGTGAGTGTTCCTAGGCTGGCAGCAGTCCTTGTACTCATAAGAGCCCATGTGTTGAAGTTTGCCTGTCCCCTGCATCAGGGGGAGCGAGGAAGGATCCTTGCATCCTCTCCTCACCACCGTGTGTATTTAGCCAATGGTCAGACATAGATTATCCCAAATCATGTTGTTTATTAAGGATTATGGTGAGGAGGTTGTATATGTTATGTGTTTCTGTGCTGAGGCTATGTTCTAATTGTGACAACATATAAAGTGGTGTGCAGTTAAAAATCATTTTGGGGAAATCCCCTTTTTGATTGTGAAATGATACAATCAGTGCAAATGGTGATCAATAAAATCAAATTCCATGAAATGTGAGGGGGTTTGTAATGTATCTGAAAAGGATGTGAAATATTGATAGTGTTTGTCTTCCACATATGGTATATTTAAAGTGCTGAAAACCGTTTTCTTACATTTTAAAGGCTTCCCCCTTCTGGAATCTGTTATAATATGTCCCAACATGTTTTTGGGGAAAGCTCCATCACTGGGTTCCCTAAACTAAATGTTTGTATTTGTGTTTCAAGAACATACTGTGTATATTCCAATTCTTACACAATACGTGCATCATTTCAGCTTGAAGCAAGCTTCTTGCAAACTGCTATACCAGTCTTCCTTATAAACGGAGAACCAGGATCAGACATCATAATTTTTATAAAGAATTGTTGGCCTAAAGCAGCACCCTGGGATAACATTCAATCCCATATAACCCCTCTAAAGACATTGAAGGCTAGATTTGGCATTTGGATCTCAGATTTAGCTGATGGATGTCGTTATTGAACTCCCTAATGACTACTGAGCAGCAGCTGCTGAAGAATGCAAATTTGCAGCTGAGTCCGGCATTCATTTGTGCTCCAAACCCCCCACTCCAGAGCTGTCTTTTTCTGTTGTTTGCTGCTTCCAACCACTTTAGGGCAAATTTTCAAAACTAGGAGGCAGACCATGGCTATCAGTGAATACACATGCAAGTATGCATCTGCATTTGCTTATGTAAATATCCATTGACGTCAACTAATATCCTATATATGAGTGTATATGTAAGTACAGGCCGGCTGCCACTGTTAAAATAGTGATGTTTTAACCCACTTCCCTCTTTGAGGCATTTTCAGCAAGCTCTTTGGGGCAGAAACTATCTTTTTGTTCAGTGTTTGTACAGCACCTAGCTCAGTGGGCTCCTGATCCATGACTGGGGCTCCTAAGTGCTGCAGTAATACAAATAACAAATAATAATGAATACAGAAGACATGTAATCATGGAGAACTCTACAGCAACAGTTCCTCAATTAACTGTGGGTGCTATTGTCAGGCATTCGACAGGCTCCTCTTGATTGGCAGGTTAGGCTTTGAGATATGATCTTTACTCCGTGTGGTAAACTTTTGCCCACCCATATTCAGAGGTCATCAGCTCCAGGGCCTCCTAGACACTGTCAATGAACACCATTGAAAACTGTACATTTACTATCTATAGTAGCTGAATTTACCAAGGTTTTTGGAGTATATTCCATTGTAAGTATAGGGAATCCCTCAAATAGCAAGTAAAGGCAAGTGACACAGTGAGCATCTATTTTAATGGCACTCAAAGTAAATGAAGCCAGATTTCTGACATCCACCTGTTGTGGGCCTAAGTATGGAAATTAGACTTTTTTCTCATGTTGATAAGATTCATGTATGTATTCATCTCATCTTCCCCTATATAAGTAATCATTTTAATCTTGAATTCACTGAGCTCTCAACCTTGTAAGTAATAAATATAATCTTCCCAGAGACCTGTGCACCACTCCTGACTTTCAGCCATGTCTCTGATTTGTACATCAAATTTTTTTATTCATCCTAGGGTTGGTCCCAAGCCTACTGCTCTTCCATACAAGTAATTCTCATTAGGGCACCAGGAGTTTGCAGGCATTAGTCACAGGTCCAGGCCCCAAATTTGAATCAGTAGTATCTTTCCTTAAAGGAAAAACAAAAAAACCACCAAACAAACACCAATAAAAATCCCTGAAATTTGGCAACCATGAGGAAATATCAGATTTTAAAGCAACTGCAGCATCTCTCTTTTTTTGAGAGGGGAGCGGGGTCAGAAATCACTTCATGTACAGGATTTTCAACCCTTCCAGAGTGCTGTTTTGTTGCTGTTGTTTTGGTGTGGTTTTTCTGTTGATCTTGTTTGTAATATTGTCCCTAAATGTTACAGCACCTGGACCAAATCCAGTTGACTGTAGTCCAACCCTGATATTCAATGATTCTATGTAGCCAAATAAATTTCAACCAAATTGCTCCTGTGGCTAAGACCACAGGATCTGGTCGAATATAAGAAACTTGAGTGGAATATTTGTGTGTCAGCTAAACCAGGTAGTTAGTAGTTATTGTGGCATGGCAAAAATATGAATGATGTTGGATTAATATGATATTGGAGAGGAGAGCTGAATCCCTCAAAGGTGGCTTAAGAAATTTATAACCAAGACCAGAATCATGCTCTTATTATATAATATTTATTACATAACCCGATCTATAGGTATTCAAAATGTGCAAGGTACACTGAATGGAGGCCATTTCTCTGCTTTCTCATATTTATGAGCTGATATCGTGGGCTGGTCCACAAGAAAGAAGTTACTGGCAACAAAACATGAAGTGACTTGTCTTCTCTGAGGTGCTAAGGGTGACTTTCAGGCACTGTAAAAATGACATTCAATAATATGTCAGTTTAAATAGGTAGCAATTTAAGGTAAAATACACATGGCAGGTTTTAAGTAAGCATTAGCAGGGACGCTCCATCTATCACATGGGTGGGCAAACTACGGCCCGCGGGCCACATCCGGCCTGCGGGACCCTCCTGCCCGACCCCTGAGCTCCTGCCCCGGGAGGTTCGCCCCCAGCCCCTCCCCTGCTATCCCTCCTCCCCTGCAGCCTCAGCTCGCTCACTCCACCGCCGGCGCAATGCTCTGAGTGGTGGGGCTGTGAGCTCCTGGGGCAGCGCAGCTGCAGAGCCCGGCCTGACCCAGTGCTCTGTGCTGCTTGGTGGCAGCGGCGGCAGCAGCAGCAGCAGCATAGCCCAGCTCCAGCTGGGCGGCGCGGCTGTAGCGCCGCCAGCCACTAGTGCTCCAGGCAGTGCGGTAAGGGGGCAGGGATCAGGGGGGTTGGATAGAGGGCAGGGGAGTTCGGGGTGGTGGTCAGGGGGCGGGGGTGTGGATGGTGGTTGGGGGGGAAACAGGGGTTGAATGGGAGTCCTGGGGAGCAGTCAGGAAGAAGGGGGGTTGGACAGGATGGCAGGGGGCAGTCAGGGGCGGGCTTACGGGGGCAGTCGGGACAGGGAGAAAGGGTAGTTGGATAGGGCAGGGGTCCCGGGGGGGCTGTCAGGAATGAAAGGAGGGGTTGGATGGGGCGGCAGGAGTTCGGGGGCAGTCAGGGAAGCAGGGGGGGGTGTGGACGGGGCAGGGGTCCCAGAGGGGCCGTCAGGGAACGGGGGGGTTGGATGGGGCAGATAGGAGATGGGGGCTGGGCCATAACCGCCTCCCCTAACCGGCCCTCCATACAATTTACTAAACCCGATGCGGCCCTCAGGCCAAAAAGTTTTGATCTATCAACTAGAAAGGAAGGAGAACATTTTAAACACCTTGTGAGGGATAATGCGACCTGACACAAATACTCTCAGTGACATTTTAAGATCAAATAGTCCAAGCAATAAGTACATGTACTTTATGACCACATATCTGAGTCAAAAGTGACAAGTTCTGCTTGATCTCTAAGCAAACTGGCCAACCCATGTGCTAGAGATTTATTCAGTTCCAGGTTCCAGAAATGTGTATCTGGGGACTTTTACATGTAGCCAAGGACTGTGTGTACTTGTATTTCTGACCCCAAATCAGCTGACTGCTCTGTGATTGATTTCCTAATGATATTTCTTAATACAGTATTTAGAACTGCTTTTATAAGGTTCTTTTTTCCTAAATCAATCCCTGCTTACCCAGTGTCAGGGTAAGTGAATTATTTACCAAGAAAAATGAAATGTTTCTGCTTTTGAATATAAAGAAAGACATGTCCAGTGATATAAAAGACCATTTGGAGATGACATTTAAGAGAGAGATCCCAAAGAACAAGAAAAGAAATGTAGGATATTCAGCAAAGACTAACGAAAGAGGAAACAGTGAGAAAGGCAGGATAGACAGGGAGATTTTTAAAGGTTGCCAAGAAATACACTAAATCTCAGGCACAGAGTACAGGAACAGGATGATGACACTGAGGTCATTAGGGGTCAGCAGAAGAATGAAGTGAGAATTGTGCCCTGAAAGTAAAACAAAAGAGATGTCTGAAGAGGGAATTTCAAAAAGCGTAAACTGAAAGCAAGTCACGCAGGAAAGTTAAGAGGGCTGGAGAAGGGTCTCAGTAGTGGCAAGTACACCACAAAACGACCTTACTAATTTTCCTGTGAGGAAAAAAGTGGTGTCTCCTGAACAAATCATTGAACAGCTATATTAAAAGTTCCTGCCCTTCAGAAGGCATCAGTTCATATGAAAGGTAGAGTGTATTAATTCAGACTGTCTCTCACTATTCTTATAAAACACCATTTCTTCTGAAAAGGAAATTAGAATTTTTAAACAACATTAAGTTGATGCGTGAATACACGACAGAATACTATCATCTATTTGGATATCTATTTTAAACTCAGCTAGTTTCTGATTTAGAAATAGGACTTAAGCTTATGTTCAAAATTAACATAGCATTTGTTTAAGTGCTTTGATGAATTGGGGCCACTGTGCCATTCTATATCTTAGGGGAGCATCTTGTAACCCCAATATTTCTCATTTTTATATAATCGGGACCTCATATATAAAGCATGCCTTGTAAAGTATCAGGGGAAAGGTTATGATCTGCTGAAAGTCATTTCTCTATCCATATATGTATATCGTTAATGCATATGAAGTTATGAGAATTCTGTTGTATGGTTGTCACTAAAACATGCTGTAAATTGGGGAATTAGCCAGATATTAGCTCCCCAGAGCCAATAGTAAGGAAAGCAACCAACACCCAGGTGGAGTTTCAAACAACCCATCAACAACCATTGTCCAGCAAGGGAGCTACAATTCAGTGACTCACCTGCATGAGGCCAAATCAGGGGAATTGCTCAACCTTGCCTGGAGACTCAGCAATGCCCCCAGACATGCCTTGATTTCTGCTCCCCAAGCACATAGGACTGAGGGTATAAAACAGACACAGTGGCCACATGCTTGGCCTTTCTCCTTCATCCACCTACACTGCAAACAACAAGGATACTCTGAAGACTCCAACTGAGGGGACTGCTCCAGATTTCAAGGGGGAAATCTGTGTATTATGAACTGCAATATCCAGTGGGGTGAGAAACTGCTTAATCTAGTTGTTGCCCAGTCTGATAGGGTTGAGAGTTTAGACTGCGTGCTTATGTTTTATTTCTTTTGGTAACTAACTCTGACTTTTGCCTATCACTAAATATCACTTAAAATCTATCTTTTGTAGTCAATAAACTTGTTTATCTGTTTATCTTTACCAGTAAGTTTGTATGAAGTGTGTGACAAATCTACTCAAGTTTTGCAAAGGCTGGTGTCTATCCACTTTCCATTGATGAAGTGGTGAACTAATTAATAAATTGGCAGAGCTCATCTGGAGCAGTGCAAGACTGTCTATTCCTGAGGTACAGTGCTGGGAGCTGGGGGGATTTGGTGCTGGTGCCTTTCTCTGTGTTATTCATGAGTGGCTCTGGGAGCATTCATGCAATCTAGCTGGAAGTGGGGCTCCACATACGGTTGTGCTGAGTGATAACTGCGCCTGGAGGGGCTTGCTGCTTGTCACTAGCAAAGCCTTGTGAGAGACAGCCCAGGCTGGAAATAGTTAAGGGGACACAGTGGTCCCACAGTCCCAGGCTGCACCCTGGGGTCCAGTCATCGCCACAATGAACAATTATCATGCTACTGGATCAATATTCATTATATAAAATCAGATACGTCTATAATTACATACATATACAGTTACACCATATGCCAGCAATAAATTCATTATGATAAAACTTTATTCCAGGATTGATGTTTCCTGCTTGGAGAATAGATGTCTCTACTTTACTTCAACATCTAATAGCCACAGGAGTTCATTATTCTGTGAAAACATTCTGTTCCAGTTACATTATCTCGTAAGTATTTTATGAACATTTTCTGTTCTGTCTTGATGCAGTAAATCAAATAAACAGATGATAGTCACTAGGTGTAAAGTAGGCAACAATATACATCATTTCCTATATGCTTTGGATCTTACTCTGAAGTTTTCATTTCAACTTTGTATACATTTTACTATGCTGACATGATAATGATACCAACAATTATGTACATTCATATTGTATTGTAAAATACTAGATCAAGCTATTGCTCAATCTGCATATTACAAGTTTTTGATGACAGGATACAGGAAACACATCTTTTAGAAGTCCTTATCTCCGAGATTTGGCCTTCCTAATTCTTGTAAAGCCATTTAAAAATTACTTCCCCCCCACACACACCCACACACACCCACACTCAGACTGAAGCTATGACAATCCAGCATATTGCCTCTACCTGCAACTCCACATTTTAGCTAGTTTAGAATCAGGTGCTGTTTTTAACTTACCTGAAAAATATGGCAGAAGATTGTTTTAAGGGCTAAATGTAATTGTGTTCTATAATGCCCTCCATCACTAATCTCATATGAGTGTCTCTTTCAAGTCTTGGCCTTTATACTTTAAAATGTTGTTCATGTTCTAAAAGTCATTCTGTAAAAATGACATTGTGTGGCTCCATGTTTACTGTCATTCAACAATTTCTCCATCAAGTATGCTTTGTTAGCAACTGTTGGTTAAAAGTACTATTCATCATTAATATGCTGATCAGAATCTGCTCCTCATCTCGGGATCTGAAAGTCAAACTGGGCTGTCTTGTGTGTACTCAGTAATGAAGCTTCTCTTGGCCAAGTTATGTTCTTATTCAAAAGTGCAATGCTACTGTCTTCACATGATACCCTCAATGACACCTCTGCAAACCCGTTGTTTTCAGTGTATTTGCACAGTATAACTCTGGTCCTAAAATTGAAACTGGCAAAAACATATGCTGATAATGCACAAAGTTGAATGCAGCTCACTCTCTGGTAGCTGGCTTGGCTTTCTGGGGCTAATGAGCAAAACGCAATTTATTTTATCACTAAAGGCAGCATATGTGAATACACACAAGGAGCAAATCTTTCGGGTAAGAAAATGCCAGTTTTATATAGTCATTTTTTCGAAGTAGAACAATACTTTAAGGACCTAATCATTCTCACACTGAAGTCAATTCACATAAGCCATTTCCACCCAGAGCCGACGCTGGCACCTGGCAGTGAAAAGTATGCCAGGAGCAGGTTAAATCAGCACCAAGAGGACACTACTTCCTTCTAAGTAGATGACATTCCAATCTTGTTCCAAACTCAGTACACCCACTGAGTCTATGCTAAACTATACAGGATTCTTCTGTGCCTGACCCTAGTCCCCTCTGCCCCAAAGAGGACAGAAACCTTTTTGATACTCCTGGCTTGGAACTAATAGGATATGATATCAAAGTGACACACAAGAAATAATTCTTTGATATCACTGCACCTGTAAGCAGAGTCCTAGACATGGCTAGGCAGTGCTGCACTTCCCTCACACTGACAGAGGTGGGCCAACACACCCCACAAAAGTCAGCAGTACTTGCTGGATATTGAGAAGGGGCAGTGGCCCCAGGACATCTTGAGGATGTACTGATTGAATACATCTCCTGAACAGCCACTGCCAATCGGGTTCTTTTGAAGCAACCTGTCTCAGCTGGCAGAAAGCCAGGTGGAGGATAGATTGTGATAACATTGCCTGCCTTCTTGTGATGGGACTCCCAGTTGGGTGAAGGGGTCCAGACTAGTGCAGGGAGATATAATTTGAATTTTGGGCCAAACCAGCCCAGTAATTTAAATAGAAGCAGGAAGTTTTCAAGAGCTATTTGTTAAAAGGGTGATAGAAGACTGGCATCCTAGGGTAGGGCAAAGTTAAGATTTTGGTGCATGGTAATCTGGCAAAGTCTGGCCCATTTGCTAGAACTGTTGAAGTGGTAACTTCATGGTCTACATGTATAATTATTCCTAATATTTCTTTCCAAAAATATATAATATCCAACAGTGTATTCTTCATCTTAGCTTTACTGTTATTCTAGATGGTTCATTTATCACTTAACTACAGAAACAGGAATATTTTCTCTGACACAGACTTTAAAAGATGCTATTGAAGAGATGTATAGTATGATTGTTCTTCTTTTACAGCACAAAACCACACTGACTGACATGACAATGTTACTATAAAGAAAAAAATAAAAGGTCCAAAAATAAGTATACTAAGTATACCATATGTCTTTCTTTGCAAAATTGGGCAGGTTGGCAATTCTATTTGTCAACAAAGTTAGCACTTCATTTTATTTCTAGAAAAGAGCATTTGACCGTTTGCTTTACCACTTATTGGGTTTGCATGCCAGCCAGCGTGCAGTAATAACAAGCTGACAGTTCAACATGGTGGTGGCACCAGTTGTCTCCTGTGTTATCAAGAGAGAACACAATCATATACCCACAGGCCACAATGACTCAGTTCTAGTTGCCATAGTTTCTCTAGCTAGCTTTTATTAAGGGCCCACCATAGCATAGCAGCAAAATCTAGTTTACAGCAGCAAGGAAAGGTGAATGGTCATTTTCTGGTGCTGTAAAGATGTGTGCAAGGACTTCCTTTTTGATATCTTTTTTTGTGGGGCAGCTCCTCTGCTGGTGTAAATTGTCTTAGCTCCACTGAAGTCAGCTGAAGGCACCAGATGGGGATCTGCCCCTATTTCCTTCCATTTATAATTGAGCGCCTATTCCATCACTCTAGATGACTTTGTCAACGTAAAATAAACACATACATGCTTCTTATACTCCCTTCATCACCCATCTAACCACTAATGATTGAGCAAAAAACAAATGACCATTACCCCCACCTCACCTCCAACGCTTACAACTCTTCTATTCCCCTCCCCTCAACTCCTTAAAAGCTTTGCAACATAGCCTGAATATCAAAGGATTTCAGCTCTTTTGGACCAAAAAGTTCCAAAACTTAGAACCCCTCACGGAGAAAATCCTGCCAGCAGTTCCCCTTTTTAAATCAGAGGCACTCCACAGACCAACACTGTGGCACAATGGCACAGAGAGAAAGGCTAATGGGAAATACACGTCAGCTTCTAACTCCCCTGGCCAGAGCCCTGACATTCAGGCAACTGAGATGGAGAGGTAGATGCACCCTTCACAAATAGCAAAGTTTGTATACATAAAATGCAAATACTTCCTGTTATGACAAGAAAAATGTGAATGTAAAGTCCTATTACTAGCCAATAAGAGTGACTTCTATGTCTTTCTCTCTCATTCAGGAAGGAACCAAGGGATTTTTAAATCTGGATTTCCAATACACAGCCAACCATAATGTTCTTTCTTGTGAAGAAGAGGATAGGAAACAAATTTAAATATCCTTACATTTCCAAGGCCTGCTTATCTCATCTGCCTCTCTCTCCTTACTTTATTCCTTCCCAATCCACCTTCTCCCTGAGAGAATCAAAGTTCCAATGATTTCTATAAGAACACTTCCTGTTTGTAAAGGTTAGGTCATCCAGAAGAAGCACACACTGTCATTTAGGTGATAAAACACACAGGTTGAAAATAGGGAATTCTGATCACTGACTAGGCAAATCAGAAACACCAGAGCATCAACTTTTCTTTGGCATTTCGTTTCTGTTTCCAAGTCTCACCAAACTAGGAAATGCCGCATGTAGAAAAGGAGGGATGGGGGTGGAATTTTTTAACCTTATTGTTATTATTGCTGTATATAACGTATTGTTATATTTATTAATCTTGTTGTTTTTATAACCTTAGCTTAACACAAAAGACCTGTTCCTGCCGGATCTTATGCAAGGCAATTTTTCTTTTGATTCCAATTAGAGTTTTGCTTGAGTAAAGAGTGCAGCAGCAAGCTCCAATACACTGAACATGAACTGCTCCATATTTCCCACTGCTTCATGGGCCCCTACATGCCAAAACAGAGACCTATAAAGAGAACAATTACTTGACTGCAATAACTAGGTTGGGAAATAAAGCATTGTGTTTAGGCTGCTTGCTTTTGGGGAGGGTTAAATCTAAAGTCATGTTTTTGTCACCTCAGCTGAACCACTGGAAGAGGCTACACCCCTGGTTTCTCACCCATAGAGTACCATGAAGAAATGCCAATTAACTTTAAAGGGAGCACAGTGGTTGTCCTATGATTCTGAAGCAAAACTTGTTCAAGATTCTTCTGTGACTCCTTTAAAAATAGTGTGACAATCCTATAACCTTGGTAGTAAATTTGTATTGTGCATTGGATAGCATTGCAGCCAAGAGTGCACTAAGCTTTGTTTACTAAGGGTATATCTACACTACCCACCACTTTCAGCAGCATGTAGGGTATGTGTAACTACACTCTTCATTGAAAAGCAGGCTGCATCCATGCTGCAGTGTGTAGCTACATGTCAATGAAAACCTCTGACAGTAGGGAAGCAGTGGGGAAAGGCTTCAGCAGCTCCCCATTGCTAAAGCTTTTCACTGTGGTGAGGAAAAATTCTGATGGGGTAAGGCAGTGGAAGCCTTTTCACTGCCAGAGTCTTTACCTGTGGTGGAGAAGGGCTTCAGCAGCAGCGAGTTGGTAGAGCCTTTCCCCACTGCCAGAGTCTTTCCCTGCAATGGGGAAAGTTTCTAGCAGTGGGAAACTGGCAGAGCCTTTGCTCCCAGCTGAAGCCTTTGCTGGCTGCCAGAGTCTTTTCCTGTGGTGGGGAAAGGCTCCAGCAGCTTGGAGGCAGTGGGACACTACATGGCTAAAAATAGCAGTGTAGCAAGTAGAGAGCCATGTAGGGTACATACTCCAGTACATACATAGACCATTCAAGCATGTCCATATTCTATTCATCAAAACCATGTATCCCCCATCTATACTACTACTTAAACCCATGTTAAGGGGGCTGCCCAAGTACATACTCTATGGGTATGTCTACACTACGGGATTAATCCGAATTTATATAATTCGAATTTGGAAAACAGGTTGTATAAAGTCGAAATGTATGCGGCCACACTAAGCACATTAATTCGGCGGTGTGCGTCCAAGTACCGGGGCTAGCGTCGATTTCTGCAGCGTTGCACTGTGGGTAGCTATCCCATAGCTATCCCATAGTTCCCGCAGTCTCCCGCGCCCATTGGAATTCTGGGTTGAGATCCCAGTGCCTGATGGGACAAAAAACATCGTCGCAGGTGGTTCTGGGTACAGCCTCACCTCCTCCCTCCCTCCCTCCCTGCATGAAAGCAACGGACGGCAGACAACCATTTCGCGCCTTTTTTCCTGGGTGGGTGAACACTGCAGACTCCATACCACGGCAAGCATGGAGCCTGCTCAGCTCAAAACAGCAGTCATGAACATTGTAAACACCTCGCGCGTTCTCGTGGAGTTTATGCTGAGCCAGGACCAGAAAAACGAGGCGAGGAGGCAGCGGCGGCAGCAGCGCAGCGACAAGCATGATGAGGACATGGACATGGACATGGACATGGACACAGACACGGATACAGAATTCTGTGAAACCGCGGGCCCCGGTGCTTTGGAGATCATGTTGTTAATGGGGCAGATTCTATCCATGGAACGCCGATTCTGGGCAAGGGAAACAAGCACAGACTAGTGGGACCGCATAGTGTTGCAGGTGTGGGATGATTCCCAGTGGCTGCGGAACTTTCACATGCATAAGGGCACTTTCATGGAACTTTGTGACTTGCTGTCCCCTGCCCTGAAACGCCAGAATACCAAGATGAGAGCAGCCCTCACAGTTGAGAAGCGCGTGGCGATAGCCCTGTGGAAGCTTGCAATGCCAGACAGCTACCGGTCAGTCGGGAATCAATTTGGAGTGGGCAAATCTACTGTGGGGGCTGCTGTGATGCAAGTAGCCAAAGCAATCACTCAGGTGCTGCTACGAAAGTTAGTGACTCTGGGAAATGTGCAGGCCATAGTGGATGGTTTTGCTGCAATGGGATTCCCTAACTGTGGTGGGGCGATAGATGGAACCCATATCCCTATCTTGGCACCGGAGCACCAAGCCACCGAGTACATAAACCGCAAGGGGTACTTTTCAATGGTGCTGCAAGCACTTGTGGATCACAAGGGACGTTTCACCAACATCAACGCGGGCTGGGCGGGAAGGGTTCATGACGCTCGTGTCTAAAGGAACACTACTCTGTTTAAAGGGCTGCAGCAAGGGACTTACTTTCCGGACCAGAAAATAACCGTTGGGGATGTTGAAATGCCAATAGTTATTCTTGGGGACCCAGCCTACCCCTTAATGCCATGGCTCATGAAGCCATACACAGGCAGCCTGGACAGGAGTCAGGAGCTGTTTAACTACAGGCTAAGCAAGTGCAGAATGGTGGTAGAATGTGCATTTGGCCGTTTAAAAGGTCGCTGGCATTCATTATTGACTCGCTCTGACCTCAGCCAAAGAAATCTCCCCATTGTTATTTCTGCTTCCTGCGTGCTCCACAATCTCTGTGAAAGTAAGGGGGAGACCTTTATGGCGGGGTGGGAGGCTGAGGCAAATCGCCTGGCTGCTGATTACGCGCAGCCAGACATCAGGGCGATTAGAAGAGCACACCAGGAAGCGCTGTGCATCAGAGAAGCTTTGAAAACCAGTTTCATGACTGGCCAAGCTACAGTGTGAAATATCTGTTTGTTTCTCCTTCATGAAAACCCGCCCCCTTTATTGACTCATTTTCTGTAAGGAACCCACCCTCCCCCTTCCCCCAGCTTTCTTTCAAACCAAATAAAGTCACTATCATTTAAAAATCATTTATTCTTTATTAATAGATTAGAAAAAGAGGGAGGGAACCCGGGTGGGATTTGGGAGGAGGATCGGTGGGAAGGAAAAGGCCACTAAAAAAGGTTAAAAAAATGACAGCCTTTTGCTTGGGCTGTCTACTGGGGTGGAATGGGAAGGTGTACGGAGCCTCCCCCCCCCCCCCCCCCCGCATTCTTACACATCTGGGTGAGGAGGATACGGAACATGGGGAGGGGGAAGGGGAGTACAGGGGCTGTAGCGGCAGTCTGTTTTCCTGCAGCCGTTCCTGAAGCTCCACCAGACGCCGAAGCATGTCTGTTTGCTCACGCAACAGCCCCAGCGTTGCATCCTGCCTCCTCTGATCTTCCTGCCGCCACCTCTCATCTCGAGCGTCTCTCCTCTCCTCACGTTGGTCCCTCCTGTCCTCACGTTGGTCCCTCATGTCCTCACGTTGGTCCCTCCTGTCCTCACATTCACTGGCTTCTTTCCTATACTTTGAAACCGTTTCCTTCCACTCATTCAGATGAGCTCTGTCACTGCGGCTGGATTCCATAATTTCTGAAAACATCTCGTCTCGCGTCTTCTTTTTACGACGCCTTATCTGTGATAGCCTTCGGGATGGAGGAGGGAGGCTTGAGGAATTTGCAGCTGCTGTAGGGACGGGAAAAGAGAGAATTGTTTAAAAAGATACATTTTGCAGAACAATGCTTATACTCTTTCACGGTGACCAACACTATTCACATTACATAGCACATGTGATTTCTGTGCAAGGTCACATTTTGCCTCTTAATGCTGAGTGCCTGTGGCTTTGCTGCTAGAGATCACAGGTCCGGGCAACAGAATTCGGCTTGCATGCGGCCATGGTAAGCCATTGTCTTACAGCTTCTGCGCCCTCCTTTCCCACATACCAAGCATAGCCTGTAGAGTGCTGTGGTTTTTCTGTTAACATTCAGCAGCAGCAGAAAACAAACTAACCACCCCACCCTCCCCCTCCCGCCATGAATTCTCTGGGATGATCGCTGTACCCCTCCCCCCCCCCCCCCCCCCCCCCCCGCGTGGCTGGTATCAGGGAAGTTCCCTGCAGGAACCAAACTAACCACCACCACCCCCGCCGCCGCCCCCCTCCCGCCATAAATTCTCTGGGATGATCACGGTACCCCTCCCCCCACCGCGTGGCTGGTAACAGGGAAGATCCCTGCTAGCCAAACGTGAAAAGCTCAGGGCCAATTTCCCATCTGCGCTTGGCTAACTGCAGGGAAGGATTTATTTTCCGCAACAGGCAAACAGCCCAGTAGGAACGGCGACCTCTGTCCCCTTAATTAAGTTCCCGTATTTCAACCAGGTTACCATGAGTGATATCACTCTCCTGAGGATTACACAACAAGATAAAGAACAGATGTTGCTTGAATGCCAGCAAACACCGGGACCATACGCTGCCAGGCTTTGTCAGGCAATGATACCAGATTACTTGCTGCAAGCATGGCGTGGTCAAGTGTCCTACCATGGAGGACGGAATAAGGATGCACTGCCCAGAAACCTTGTGGCAAGGCTTTTGGAGTACCTCCAGGAGAGCTTCATGGAGATGTCCCTGGATGATTTCCGCTCCATCCCCAGACACGTTAACAGACTTTTCCAGTAGCTGAACTGACTGCGAATGCATCCCAAGTCCTCAGAGCAAAGTAATCATTAAAAACCGTTTGCTTTTAAAACAAGTTTTATATTTTAAAAGGTAAACTCACCTGAGGTCCCTTCCATGGGGTCAGGGTCTTGGATACTGGCTTGGGAGGGTTGGGAGGGTACTTCAGTCAGGGTGAGAAAAAGATCCTGGCTGTTGGGGAGAACGGAGTGCTGTGTGCTCTCTGCAAGCTCATCCTCCTCCTCCTCCTCCTCCTCTCCCCCATCGGCAGAATCCTCAGGTGTAGCTGATGAGACTATCCCCTACCCGGAATCCACGATCACAGGTGGGGTAGTGGTGGCGGCCCCCCCTAGAATTGCATGCAGCTCGGCGTAGAATCGGCATGTCCGCGGCTCTGACCCAGAGCGACCGTTTGCCTCCTTTGTTTTTTGATAGGCTTGTCTGAGCTCCTTGACTTTTACGCGGCACTGATCTGAGTCCCTATTGTGGCCTCTCTCCATCATGCCCTTGGAGATTTTTTCAAAAGTTTTGGCATTTTGTCTTTTAGAACGAAGTTCTGCAAGCACTGAATCCTCTCCCCATATAGCGATCAGATCCAGTATCTCCCGTACGGTCCATGCTGGTGCTCTTTTTCGATTATCGGCCTGCATGGTTACCTGTGCTGATGAGCTATCTGTGGTCACCTGTGCTCTCCACGCTGGGCAAACAGGAAATGAAATTCAAATGTTCGCGGGGCTTTTCCTCTCTACCTGGCCAGTGCATCCAAGTTTAGATTGCTGTCCAGAGCGGTCACAATGATGCACTGTGGGATAGCTCCCGGAGGCCAATACCATCGAATTGCGGCCACACTATCCCTAATTCGAAATGTTAAAATCGATTTTGGCGCTACTCCGCTCGTCGGGGTGGAGTACAGAAATCGATTTAAAGGGCCCTTATATCGAAATAAATAGCGTCGTTGTGTGGACGGTTGCAGGGTAAATTCGAATTAAAGCTGATAAATCCGAATTAAAGTCGTAGTGTAGACCAGGCCTATGTGTAGCAAAAAAAGCGTGCAATGCAGACATAGCCTAAGAGTAGCCCCAGCATCTCAAAACAAGGCTTACACAACAGTACATTCAGAAGAGAATGAGTCTGTGCAGTTCATTTTCTTCATAGAATCATAGAAGATTAGGATTGGAAGAGACCTCAGGAGGTCATCTAGTCCAACCCCCTGCTCAAAGCAGGACCAACTTCAACTAAATCATCCCAGCCAGGGCTTTGTCAAGCTGAGCCTTAAAAACCTCTAAGGATGGAGGTTCCACCACCTCCCTAGGTAACCCATTCCAGTGCTTCACCACCCTCCTAGTGAAATAGTTTTTCCTAATATCCAACCTAGATCTCCCCCACTGCAAGTTGAGACCATTGCTCCTTGTCCTGTCATCTGCCACCACTGAGAACAGCCAAGCTCCATCCTCTTTGAAACCTCCCTTCAGATAGTTGAAGGCTGCTATCAAATCCCGCCTCACTCTTCTCTTCTGCAGACTAAATAACCCCAGTTCCCTCAGCCTCTCCTCATGAGTCATGTGCCCCAGCCCCCTAATTATTTTCGTTACCCTCCGCTGGACTCTCTCCAATTTGTCCACATCCTTTCTGTAGTGGGGGGCCTGAAACTGGATGCAATACTCCAGATGTGGCCTCACCAGTGCCAAATAGAGGGGAATAATCACTTCCCTCAATCTGCTGGCAATGCTCCTACTAATGCAGCCCAAAGGGCAACAAGGGCACACTGTTGACTCATATCCAGCTTCTCGTCCACTGTAATCCTCAGGTCCTTTTCTGCAGAATTGCCACTTAGCCAGTCAGTCCCCAGCCAGTAGCAGTGCATGGGATTCTTTCATCCTAAGTGCAGGACTCTGCACTTGTCCTTGTTGAACCTCATCAGGTTTCTATTGGCCCAATCCTCCAGTTTGTCTAGGTCACTCTGGACCCTATCCCTACCCTCCAGCGTAGCTACCTCTCCCCCCAGCTTAGTGTCTTCAGTGAACTTGCTGAGGGTGCAATCCATCCCATCATGCAGATCATTAATGAAGATGTTGAACAAAACCAGCCCCAGGACCGACCCCTTGATACCGGCTGCCAACTAGACACTCGCTGCTGAATCCCACGCCACACCCAAGATTTTGAGAAAACAGAAGTGTTTACATTCCATTTCATCACATTGTGACCCAACAAGCCTCAAATCTTAGAGTCTAAATGATCATTTATTTATATTTGTATGAATATACCTGAATGTCTTGGTCATACTATCAAAGATGGGTGCACGCATAACTATGCACACCTAAGTTATGTTTGCAAACAGCCAATGTGCACAAAGCAGTGATGTTTATGTATTGATAGGTATACAATAAATACAAAATAAAAAAGGTATTTCTCCAAAAAACAGAATAGATGTGGCCTTGGCTCAGTATCCCTGAGCTGTAGGGGGTTCTGCTAGGGCTTTTGTTGTCTTATCTAATATAATACTTACCCATCAAACTTAATACATTTTGGAATGACATTTAGAGACCTTAAATTAGTATAGTCATAGCTCCCCAAACTTCCTTTAATCTGGATAAAATGTGGGATGATTTAAAGTATTAATTAATTAATAGCATATGGGCCCACTTCCTGGACTATTCTTATTTTCTTTATAAATGTAAGCAGAGTCAGAATGAACTCTCCCCTGACATCTGGTGGTGAGCTGTGGAAAAGGATTTCAGGGGCTGATCTCATTTGCATGGGCACACCTACCCTACCTAGCATGATGGCCTGCTTGCCCAAATGGTCACTTTGGCTGCTGTGGGATCCCCAGTCTCTTTGTTATTGGGGCAGGAGTAATAAAGGGTTGTTATCCTGGTTATGTGAATCAAGGACAGTAGAACTGTACTTGGCCTTTTATGATGGAGGGACTCGCCTTCAACTAAGTAGCACTCACTAGGCAAGGGACATGGGTTCCAAACCCCAGTGAATTGAGAGATGCTGAGGAGACGTAGTTGTAACTGGTAATGTGGGCCCCTTGTGAGGGTCCTAAAATTACTGACACCTGAAGTTGCTGAAGTCACTAAAGAGCTGTGATTGCTGAGAGCTGTGTTAAGTGGGGGGGGGGGCCTTAAGACAAGTTGGTGAGCAGCTAGCGGAGAGGTGTGGCAAGCAGAGCAGAGTGGCTAGCAGGGCAGCTAGCAGAGTGGCTAGCATGATGGCTAGCGGAGAGGAGCAGATAGCGGAGAGGCGTGGCAAGTAGAGTAGATAGCAGAACGGCTGGCAAAGCGGATAGCAGGGCGGCTGGCAGAGAGATGCGGCTGGCAGTGAAGACTGCAGCAGAACCCCACGGAGAGGAGTGGCAATCAGCCATCAACCTGAGCAGCGGAGCATGTAAGATGCCCCCATACCTCCCCCCATTTCCACCCAGACAGGGAGATAAACTCTGCAGAGGAACTTCTGAACTCTGGGGGCTGCACTGACCAAGGTCAGAAACTGTGGGTGGGGTGACTGTTGGGTTGCTGGGCTTAGACCCTGAGGGGAAAAGGACACTTCCAAACTTACTTGGGGGTGGGTCTTTTGCTCATGGTTTGTGTTATGAATCCTGTTTGTGGTGTTTCCCCAACATAATGCTGCATTGTTTCCCTCCTTTTTTAAAAGGCTTTTGCTACACTCAGACTCTGTGCTTGCGAGAGGGGAAGTATTGCCTCTTAGAGACACCCAGGGGGGTGGTATGTAATTGTCCCAGGTCACTGGGTGGGGGCTCGAGATAGTTTTGCATTGTGTTATTGAAATGGAACCCCTAGATAATGGAACCCGGCCCTTGTTGCTGCCAACTCTAAGGGGCAGAAGGGTTACATAAAAATAAACTTCTTTGAGAACAAGGAGGAAGTTATGTATTAGTTAACAGCAATGTTCCAGATGAGGATCAAAACATTCTGTCAGCTATTAAAACAGAAAAACAAAATCTGCATTCATATCTTTCAAGCATTCCTGTGCCAAAACAAGCTGTAAATCGCTGTTGCTATACATTATGCATGCAGTATGTAATGTTGTTCAAATTTGATTATGATTGATGACAAATATATACATATGTATAAAATTGCACATGAGATGCAGTTTTAAATTCTGTCCTAATATTCTGTGTTAAAGTTTGGAGTCTGTGTGTGTGTGTGTGTGTGTGTGTATGTAAGAAAATCATCCTTTTTTTTACAGATTTTTTCCCATTGGGCATTCTAAGGTGTTATGTAAAAAAGCATCATTACCCAAATAAGTTGTTCCAAAAGTTGTATGAAAAATGTTTACGGGCCATTTTGGAACACATATTGGATATGAAAGAGACAGCAGTAAACTAGCAAATAATCATAGCTTCACTGCCAGGATTTGGCCATTTATCTGTCAAGCAGACCTTAGCAGATGACAGACAAGTAATAATTCAACATAGTTGGATGAAATATCCTTGAACTAGTCCAAACAATGATGCACAATAAACCTTGAGATTTGCTGAATGGAAACATTTAGCAACATAAGCAGGATGCCAGAATTTCTGTGTAACATTCTTAATTACAAAATTAACATTTCAGTGCACAAGGTTTTAACAACAGTTCCTGGAGCCCATTTATGAACATCAGGAGCACACACGTACATACAAATGTTGGGCCAAATTCTGCCCTTAGGCAGACTCACAAGACTCCAATCTGTGCATAGCTGAGTAGAATTTGGCACTTAATACCTCGCAGATAAAGAGAAAAGAACTTGGTGCAGCCAATATCATGCCTAGACCTTTATGTTGGGTCCCAGTGCTGTCCTGTATAACAACCACAGGGCGGGGGGGGAGTGCATGCGTGCATGTACTCCCACACCACCTCCCAGGAGCAGGATCTGACCTTTACAGAAAGGCAGAGACACTCTCTGACACACCCTTTTCTCACTTTTGACCTCAGGAGAGCCCTGTTCAATGCTGCAGAGAGAATGGAATGACTATTGCTGCGGGGCAAAAATCTCACATGAGATCCTCAGGGTAATGGTTTCAAGGGAACTTGGATCAGAGGAAAGAGTAGGTATTTTGCAATGGAATAGGAATTTAGTGTTTACCCATATTATAAGAAATAATAATTCTAAAGAAAAAGATAATTACACATTTTTACAGATAGGATAATAGTGAGTGTGCATTGATGGGTGGTTATGCAATGGCTGGGAAAATAGACTCTATAATAAAACTAGAACTGGTTCAAAATTGAAAATAAATGTGTGACTATTTCAAAAATGGCTAATGCTTTTTTAAAATTTCAGAAAAAGTGGATATTTCAAAATTTTGATGAAAATATTTTGATCATCAGCAAATGTTAATTAATTTTGTAGTTGGTCAAAAAATATGTTTTGTTGGGGCTGTGTGTCAAAATTTTGAAATAAAATGCAGGTTTTCCATTATGAATGTAAACATATTTGGGTTTTGGTGCTGGACTTGATGCAGATACAAATGAATGGCCCAAGTGTAGATGCATTCTTCAGAAACTTCTACCCCACTGTATTCTCTTCAGCTAAAAGGGGAGCGGGAACAAAGCTTATTCATGGACATGGTCACAGTGAGCACTCACCAGCAACTACAGGCAATTCGAATAAAGGGTTAGACTAGGCTATTCTGTCTGATCAGATGTAGATTTCAACTCATTACAATTGTTTTGAGTTAATTGACTGCCAGTTACCACTTTTATAAAGACTAGTTTGGACAATGCCCAAACATTTGCTCTAGGCTACACACATTTGCAGTTTACCCTAAGCTGATCCCTGGGATAACACAAACACAGGTGTTTTTAGCTTGGAACACACATTTAGGCAGTATGTAAATCAATTTTACAAAAACCCACATTATATTTAGGTGTTTTTACTTGAATTTGAAATAAATAATTACATACACGCTGTTCTGACTTGCAGATCCAGTCTGGTAATGGGCGTGGCACTTCAATAATAAACAAGGAGAAAACTAAACATACAATAAACAATAAACACTAAGAAAACAATATAAAAATGACAAATTCTTACACAAAGATCCACACAAAGAATAAGCAGAATGCAGAGACTGTACTGTTAGACAGTCACAGTAACAACAATATTTTATTTTAATTTACTCAAAGGAATGAGACCAAAAACCATATATTGGCACAACCAATTTCATGTCAGGCAACCAAATCTGAAGTCTTCACTGTTTGTGAACAAAAGGAGGGGGGAAATTGCCTATCCTGATTTTGTGTAAACAGATAATATTCTGAGCCTGTAAAGAAGAGTCTGAAATAAACTTTTATTTGGAAAATGTTATCCCTATATATAATTATTGACTATACCACCTAACAATCTCGGGTAACAAGAGTGATCCATTAATTCATCAATAATGGTAACCAACTGTGTTCTTTATATTCACTTGGAATTGGAGTTAAATATTTCTGTATAGTTTTAATGAAAAACTTTATAGTGGGACATGTACGGTTTTTACTGTATGTGGGTTGACTAGTGCTTTGCATATTTCCTAGCAGTTTGCTATCAGTCAACTGTTGTTATATATATTAGACAGCTTCCTTTTTACCATTGTCAAGGAAAGTCCCAGTATATAAGGGGCAGAACCAACATTTAAAAGCAAAAGAGAGAGAAGCACAATAGCAGTAACTCTTTAACCACAAATGAAATACTGGTGCCATTGAATGTCTATCTAAATGATAAGCTCTAGCTCAACTGGAAGTTACAGGCTTAAATTACAAGGTGAAAATCTATTCATTGTGTTCTGCAAGAGGTCAGACTAGATTGCGACAATGGTCCCTTCTAGACTATGAATCAGTCAATGAGAGTTTTGCCATGAACTGCAATGGGGCCAGGATTTCACTCCAGACATAGAAAATCTTCAAAAAGGATGTTCTCTCTCCCTGAGCCTTTTCTGACAGAGCACTGGTAAGAGATATGGCTGATGGAGTTAGATGCATAGAGGATAAAACTGTTCCATTTGCTACTCCTTTAGCCTTACTGGTGAAGTAGTCCAAAATAATTCTAATGTGAGGATATCAGATTTATTTTGCAGTGGCGACCCTATTTATGATAACATTCTAAAGCTGTGAGCATTTAAAATATTTTCCATGGGAAATAATGTTTGTGACCTCCCAGAAAAGTTCCTTCACTCACTGGAAGAAGCTGGTAAAATCTCTTTCGAATGCAAATCAATATTTCCCGTACTCCAGTGTATCTTAGGTGCACACAACTGAACAGCTGATGGAGGATCACTTGACAACGCTTTTATGCAAGATAAGTAACTAATGTGAGGGTTGAAACCATGGTTGTAATAACAAATTAAGGTAAAAATCTCCTGCATTCATTGCCTTCAGCATTGTTAACAACACACTCTAAACACTCCATAATGGCTTTCACTTCCACTTCCAGCAGATACAAAAACGCAATATGTACTCTAATTTCATCAAACTCGCACTCTAAGACAAAATCTTAACAGTGACCTCTTATGTCAACAGATTAGCACATCTCACTGTCACACATTTCATACATTTGGGAGGTTTTTCTGCTTTAATATTGCTGATGTTTAAGATACTGCTCAGTGACAGTAAGAAGTCTCATAGTGAGTTTCTTCTTTGTTATACCTACAGATCTAACACATTGGAACAAAAACATCTTCTCTTCCATTATAGCAAAACTCTATAACTGACTTGGGCATTTTGGCTCTTGATCTTGTGTTTCTAACTTAACTAAATGCAAAGCAATTAGAGAAACAAAGTGGGTGAGGTAATATCTTTTATTGAACCAACTTCTGTTGATGAGAGAGACAAGCTTTTGAGCCACATAGAGCTTTTCTGACAGGTTTCAGAGTAGCAGCCATGTTAGTCTGTATCCGCAAAAAGAACAGGAGTACTTGTGGCACCTTAGAGACTAACAAATTTATTAGAGCATAAGCTTTCGTGGACTACAGCCACGTATGCATCCGAAGAAGTGGGCTGTAGTCCACAAAAGCTTATGCTCTAATAAATTTGTTAGTCTCTAAGGTGCCACAAGTACTCCTGTTCTTTTTATAGAGCTCTTCTATGGCTCGAAAGCTTGTCTCTCTCACCAACAGAAGTTGGTTCAATAAAAGATATTATCTCACCCACCTTGTCATTCTAATATCCTGGAACCAACACGGCTACAACTACACTGCATGGAAAGCAATTACTCAGTGTAGCCAGTTATCGAGATAGTTTCTGTTCTTCATCCCTAGGTTCCCAAGTTTTTTTCGCACTTTGGGTTTCACTTATTTAGTTTTGAAGGACCAATTGACATAACGTTACCATTCTCTGCCTGCCACATGATGCATAAGTTTATGTCTGCTCTCTGCAATGCAATCCGTACTGGATCACAGATGCTGGTTCCTCGATAGTTACACAAGCTAGCAAAGCAAAGTTCATGATGCATGAGTTTTCAAGAACTCTGCTTATACATGGAATGACAGAACAGGGATAGAACTATTCCCAACACATTGCAGAGAAATTAACAGGGTCTCTTTACCTGAGGATGCTGGAGGATCCTTTACTCCCTGGGCTAATTAACCCTTACCCTGAGTACACCAACGGAGTAAAGCATTGCTTCAACTGCTGCCTCACAATGCACTGAATATTGATTGAGCGTATCTTTGGAAGACTGATAAAATGGAGATGGCTTCTAAAGTTCAGTGATAATGGCACTATGTCCTCCATCTAATTTCATCATGTTGCATTTTACACATTTGTGAAAGCAACTGAGGTTTTTTTCACAGGGAGAGGAATAGAAAGGCTGAAAGAGCTACTGTATTTCACTATCGCAAAACCCCTGAGATGCAAGAGCTCAGCACTGTGCAAGTGTCAGAAAAGCTAATATGCTATAGGAGGCCCTCTGACAATACTTTTCAACTTGCATCAGCAAAAGGGAAGAAAAGCATTAACTGAAATCAAATGGCCAACAGTGGCTGCTATGTTCCACAAATCATACTAAGTATTATTTGACTTTTAGATACCTGCTTCCTGATTATGCATAATGCTGAATTATTTCATCATATTTGGTGTGGTGCATGTGAGGGAAATAGGAATGCTTAAACTTCAGTCATGTGATACCTTTAGCTTTTACACTTATTAAACCACTTCAGATATCAGGATATTTATTTTTTTCATGGACTAATAAAAAATATTGCAGCATACTTTATAAGAAAGCTTCTAATAAGCAATCATGAATTAGATTCAGAGGAGTAAGTAGTCTATAGTGTCATAGAACCAGGACCTATAGTGCCCAAGAAGTATGGGAGGTAGGTAGGGGGCTAAGAGGTAGGATTACTGATTTGGAAAGTATGAAGCAAAATGCTGTGGTAGAGGCTAGTGGAGGTAATGGTAGGCTGATGTCCGTGGGCATGTCCTTGTTTGTTTCTCATAGTAGCAGTAAAACTCTTGATCAGCTACCTAAGAAGTTGGGCCTTCCTTACTTTCCTCGTCTATTCAACTGTGTCACAGGGTGACCTGGGCCTTTAGGAGAGTTGTAAGTCCCTGCTCTGATCTGTACCTGATTTCCTCCCCTATCGAGAGAATTGCTGGCCTTGTAGTTTCCAGGTATCATGTATCTGTCTGCTATCAAAGGGCCTGCTGAAGATGGAGATATGGTAATATAAAGGCAGGTCATGTTCTTCAATGTGAGGAGATATTTGAATGGGTGAATGGGCAGCCCCATTCTCTGCAACACACTGGAGGAACTGGACTCCAGAGCAACTAGAATGGTACGGTATTTTACCCTGTTCTGAGGGAAGTTGAAGTCCCTGGAGGGAAAACCTGCAAAGGGCACAGCACAGCCAAGAGCAGACCTGTAACAAGGGAGCCCATCTACACAAGTTCCAGCCAGGGAACTGAGTGTTGCTCCTGATGCCAACATCAGAATCAAAGCTATTGGCCCAATAGCAGGGCTCCTTCGAGGTGGTGAGATGGGTGGGGGAAGGTGACGACATGTCCCAACAACTGGGAGGAACAAGTGAACCAAGTGTATCACACCAACCTGTTGAAGGCACAGAAAGGCCATGAAGTTTTCCTCATCACCACATGCCCCTCCTCCCCAACCCTGAACTTGGCCTACAGGCTCCAAGATCCTACCCTTGCTCCAGTAGGGAGACATCTGTGGACCAACCAAGTGCAACAAGTTTGTTGGCTGGTTGCCTCATTCCCAGAGGTATTCTTGGTGTTGCCCAAGCAAACACATATGGTATCCCACCATAATGACACTGAACCCAGAAGAAAGTTGTGCAAGGGTCTGTCTCCTTCCAAAGAAGCTGTGGGAGACAGTGCACCAGGAGCTCTGGGCCATAGTAGATCTAGGGGTCATGGAAGAGTTGCACAGCAAATGGAAAAGCCCCATTGTGCTCATGCCCAAACACCGTTCTGCGTTGACTTCTGCAAGGTGAACGCAATATCAAAATGCATACTCCATGCCAAGGATTGATGAACTATTAGAAAAACTGGGGGCAGCCAAGTATATATCTCGGCCTAACAAGGGGGTATTGGCAGATTCCTTTGACACCCGAGCCTAAAGAGAAGACTGCCTTCTTCACCCCCATTTGGGTTGTATCAGTTCAAGACCACATTCTTCAGGCTCCACAGGGCCGCTGCCACCTTTCAGTGGCTGATGGATAGAATGCTATGGCTGCATGGGGCATACGCTGATGCCTACATCAATGACAGCATCTTATACAATGAAGGGTGGCCTGACCATATAAGGCACTATTCAACAATATTACAAATTCTGAAGGAGACAGGACTAATGGCCAACACAACCATGTGCTGCCTAGCTGACCAAGAAGTCACTTACCTGGGGTATACAGTGGGAAGAAGACAGTTACAACCCCTGGTGGGCAAAGTCCAAGTCCTAGCAGACTGCCCTGTCTCCTCCACCAAGAAGCAAGTTTGCCATTTCTTGGGATTGGTGGGACACTATTAGCGATTCATCCCAAACTTTGCTACCATTGCCATCCCTTGGGTCAACCTAGTAAAGGATTCAGCGCCCAAAAAAATCTGTTGGACAAAAAGTTGTGAGGAGGCATTGAAAGACTGATTGAACCAGGTATATAGAATCAATGCTGTTTGGGAAAAAATAATCTCAGTGAAGATGGGCACAAACAAAGCAGATTGGAGAAACACAACCAAGGTAAGAAAATGATGTTATCAATCTTATCTATATGTGTTGTCCCTCTAGATTCTATAAATGACTGTTGAAGGGTGGAGGGTTGCAGAGTTGCCTTGAGGTTGTGGGTTGGGGTTGCAGCAGGCTTGCCTTGCTGGGGAGGGGGTGTGCCAGTTTTTTTGTATTTCAAAAGTGGTAATCCTATCCCCAAACCTGTTAAGCACACTCCAACCGCAGAGGAGCAGGTTAAAAGGAGCTAAGAATTCCAAAGAAAGGGTGGTGGACAGGCTGCAGGAAAGAATAATCCTTCTCCAGGAAGTTAGACAGAAGAGTGATCATGAACAGGGACCACAGAGCAGGAAATCCCCACAGGCAGAGCTTTCTCTAACCACCATCCCCTTTGAGACCTCCAAGGTCAGGGAGGGCCTTGCGCCTTTGGACTCTTTTGGCTGTACTATACTGTATTTTTGGACTATAAGGACTATGCCCCAAACTGAAGGGATCTATTGGTAGGAAGTAGCCCAGGGAAGCAACTTAGACTCACTGCAGGGAGGACCCTGCTGGTGTTGCTTCCAACGGGGCCCTGAGCTGGGACCGGGTGGCGATGGAAGGCCTGGGTCCCCCTACCAAACCCCTTAAGGGCCTAGACCCAGATGTAGGTGGAAAGCCAAAGATGCCTAGCTTAAGGTCAGGAACAGGTGTTTCTACTGCCTGGACAGAGAGACAACGGGCTAAAAGTTGTTGGATGTGCTAATCACTAGGCTGCCCATCCCACTGAACTCCATATCACACTCCCCTACACCTCAGCTGCCACCAGAAAGTGGTGAGCTGTTACAGTTGCACCTAAAGAAGAGGACTTTGTGGACCCCTGACAACAAAACAGTGTACCCCTCATGCGAGGGGTGACAGGAGAGGTCACATACAGAGGGCTGTGGCCCAAGAAGGTCAAAGGAGTTTCACTGCCTCCTGAACCAAGGGGTGATGGTTGGGATTTGTGATATTTGCATTTGGACTTTCATTTACCTAAGAAAGTGAAATTGTTTTAGTTTAGCCAAAGAGACAAACTATTCTATCAAGAAGAGGGAAACTGAGGCAGATAGACCAAGTAAGCCATGGTTACAAGCTCATATAAAAACTTGCTGGCTCATCTGTGTGTCCCTGCATAAAATGACTTAGAAGAAGAGCAGACTACCGTGATTTCCATGCTCTCCCTCTGTACCATCTCTTTTCTTTGTGAAATTTATCTTCGCGATTTCTCCTCTACTCTTTCATCCATTCTTGCATCCCATTTATCCTTGGAGGAAAAGGAACAATCATTACAGACAGAAGGGGAACAGGAGGACTGATGCTAGGACTCAATGCCATAATGTTAATTGACCTTACTATCTTTGCCATATAATGAGAAAAGAATAATACCTAGCTCTTAGCACTTTTCATCAGTAGATCTCAAACCATTTCACAATTTTTAGTGTCTTTTTCTAGAAACACCTCTGTGAGGAAGGGAAATATTACATTTTACAGATGGGGAACTGCATGATTATAATGTTGCTTAGAATGCACAGATTGTCTCTAACACTGAATTCTCTAAAATCCTTTCTTGAGGGGCAAACTCCCCCAGACATACACAATGTACCTTTTCCTAACTGCAATTGCTTTTTAAAAACAAAAGTTTCATTCTTGCCTGACATACTTGGAGGGGAAAACAGGGAAATGAGTACAAACAATTATGATGAATAGTTTCTCAAAAACTACCTGTTTTCAGTTTGGAGCCTTAACAGTTATCTTTGCTGAGTCAGCTGACCAAATGACACTAACAGACATTGCCATGATGAATATTTCTCCCCGTGTTCCATGCTCCCTGTTTTGGTACAGTCAGAAGACGATCCGATAAAACTAGATTTTAACTTTTTAAAATATTGATCTTGACTTGTACCCTGCCACTGGAAAGTAAACATGTTATTGTAATGGCTGGCAGGGAAAGATAATTTACTGTGTAATCTGGTCACAAACTTGGAAGAATGGATAACTGAGAAATACACTATGCTAATAGCTGAACATTGAAGAGTAAACTTAAGATAAGCTTTCTATGTGTGCTAAATATCCATTCTGATATCACCTATCAGGAGATGCTGGGCATTATATGCTTGTAACGGACTTCCAGTTATCACAGGCAGAGTTACCCATCGGATACGGCATTGAGTGCCGAAGACACTTACGTACAGGGCATTCACTGAAATTTGAGACCCTGCATTGTGGGATGAAGTAAGGAAGTCTAGGTGAAAATAATTATCTAAACTGGAATTTGACCAAGACTCTAGAGTGTAATAGAATCTGTAATGACCTCAGGTACTTAGAACCTTGTTTTTATATCTCACGTGAAAGCAGTACCTCCACAGCAATGTGTCCTTTACCATCATGCTGATGCATTAATTCTGTGCTAATTAAGACAAAAAGTATTACCTGCTGAATCACCACCACTTTTTGCCACACCTGGCCTTTCCTCAGCGGTCTCACGCTCAAATACTGACCAAGCCTAACCCTGCATATGATCTGACAGGATTGTAGTCCAAGGTGGTATTGCTACAGGCCAAGAAAGCTATAAAGAAACAAACTGAGCCAACCTTGTAAATTTTAGAGATCAAAAAATAGTTCATATGGAAACTGGCAGACAAATTAATCTGAATCACTTAATTAAGCTACTACCTTGTCCTAATTTCCTTGTCCACTTTTGTCTATATGGAATCAACACTGTAAATTTGTAACAGTAATACAGCCACAGATCTTTAATATATCCAAGGTAACGCTGCTCCTTTTAGGCTCTGCAGGCACACACACAGAGCAAGACTGGTAGTTAGACTGCTCAAGATATACCCTGCTCAAGTGTTAGACTTCCCTCCATTTGCTGGATGCCTTACTATATAACCTAGAAATATAAAGAATATGGAGACAATGAAGAGTCCGGTGGCACCTTAAAGACTACAGATTTATTTGGGCAGATTTATTTATGCCCAAATAAATCTGTTAGTCTTTAAGGTGCCACCAGACTCCTTATTGTTTTTGTGGCTACAGACTAACACGGCTACCCCTCTGATAAAGAATATGGAGGCAGATCATTAAATGGAGATATGAATATTGCAAGCATTACACAAATTTATTCCATGTGTGTGTTTAAACATTTTTTTTTTACATCAGAAACTGTTGTGGGTATTTAGCAGGCCAGATGAAATATGAGAATTGGGTATTTTGGGGGTAAATGGGTATGAAAATAAGTACAAGCCTGTTTTGCTGAAGGTTTCCATATCCTCCACTACATAGGGGAGATGAAACTTCTAATCACCAGATTTTCTGGCTGGACAGTTTTGAAAAGCTCATGCTGTGGGTCCCAAGCCCAGAGTTTATTGTATTCTACACAGGTTCTTAGACTGTGTTCATCAGCATAGTATCTGAGCACCTTCCAGTAGTGCATTAAGCAACATGACTAACATCTGTCACATGTTGTTTGTTCTCTCATCCTCTTCCCAGGGGAAGAAGTATGTGAAGTGAAGTGTCTAGTTTTTGTGTGGTTTTATTTATTTTTGGAAGGTTTTTTTATTTGTTTTTTAATATAAGTTATATGTTTATGTAAGAGAAAGCAATATCAAAGGCCAAATCCATCTTTCACTTGGAAAGTGGCAAGGTTTGTAATGGTCCTTAATTCCTGGGGAAGTTCATTCCATAGTCTTGAACCAGCCCTCAAGAAAGTTGTCTCCTGCACAGATGAGCCTTACCTTTACTTAGAGTTTGGTGCAGATTTTGTATATCAGCTGACCAGATTTGCAGAGCAAGGGAGAATAACTAAATATCACTATACTTGGATTTTCTGTTAACTGGGATCCAGTTACATGCTGTTTTGCTAAAATAAATATTCCTCCCTTGGCACACATTTTTCACTTACTTTGCCTTTGCACAGTAAACCAGCTCATTAGACTTAACTGGACAGCCAATAAAAATGTCTTGAGTGAACAATTTCACAGCAAGTTTGAAAATGACAAAAATCATCTCCTTTAACTGTTGTGTTTTTGTCAGGGAATATAAATTGACTGTTTTATTAACCTGAAAGTATTTATAATTTATTTATAAATTAATGTACATTTCCAAGAGCTCACTGAAATTTTACAGAAGAAATTAAAAATTGTCCTTGAGATCAGAATTGAAGAGAGACATTGACACAAACATGATTCATTTACTAAAAAAATTCTTTGTGTAATGGTAACTATGATTTTCCCTAGTATTAACAATTTAGGTACATACTTGATGCAAGGTCTCCACCTAGTGGGCTAATTTTTAATTCTGTGTAATTGATTCATAATTCATTTATATGAGATAAGTTGTATTTCTGAGCAATGCAAGGCCCATAATAATTATGTTTTTCATTCATATAATATTTTAAGTATTTTTGCAATATTACAAATATTACCAAAATAAAAATGCATTTCTGCACATAATGTTTATGAAAGCCGAATTATATTTTGTTTCAAAAACATAAAAGCTAAGACAACTTTTAATAAACAACTTACTAAAAACTACAGTCTATCCACAGTACAACTTAAAGAAACACTGCTCCAAGATACTTTATTCACCCAGAGGTTGATTGTCTGGCAGGTCTTTAGTTAGTTTGGTTTTTTTCTAGAATCTATTTGAAATTCCTAGGTGTTTCACAAATACTAAAATCTATGCACAAATACTACAAGTACTATACAATTTTAGACAGTATATATACTTGTATATTTGCTCATATCTCAATAATAAAACAAGCCCACCAGCCCATTACAGTAAGGGTTAATAAATGGAGCAATTTACCAAGGCATGTGGTGGATTCTGCATCACTTGAAGTCTTTAGATCAAAATTAGATGTCTGGGAAGAGAGGTAATCTCTGGGAGAAATTAACAAATATAAGGCACCTTCATGGAGATCACCCTGCAAGCAGCCTCCCCTCATTAAAATGGGTGGGGTTCCTACTCAAGTGCCTCTGTTGATCACAATTGTGGTAGTATTGCACAAGAAGAGAAATGTTCCCTCAGGTAACTTAAGCCCCCCTTAATGGCTGGGGACCTAGTCAAAATTAATAACATGAAGAATTGCACCTAGATATTTATTCACATCCAATGCAGATCCCGAGCAACAGTGTAATGTGTTCTTATCCCTGTATGACACACCACTTAATAGTTGTGTGATTGCATGTTGAACTACCTTTGGTTTCAGAGTGGTCTCTAGATGCAGCCACACCCAGAGTGTGTTAGTCATCCAATATTGAGGTCCCAAAGGTAAGGATTACTGTGGCAGAGAGAAAAGGTCTCAATATTCTGAACAGGTTCAAATTAAACTGTACACTTGTGCTAACAGACTATCTGAACCTCCTCAAACAGAATCTAATAATACTAAACTGAGAACTTGTGTTTCCAACATTGGCTACACTCCTGCAGTTGAAGGAGATCTCAAAATAATCTTTTATCAGCAGCTTCCACCAAGTCTTATCACAATTTGATCTGGTTTTAGTCACACTCAATTTGCTCCTATCCAGCATGCAGTCTCACAGACACTGGGCTATTTGTTCCCCTGCATCAGGCATATCGGTTGTGATGGAGTTGTGGAGCTAGGTGTCACCATCCTGTATATACAGTATGGCACCCCATGTTCCTTCACTAACCTTCCTGATGGTTTCATACACATATTCAACAGAAAATGTTAGAATATAGATCCCTAGGTACCCTGTCCTTGGGGCAGAGGAGCAATTGTAGCAAAGAAGAACAGGCTAAAAACATTTAAAGACAATAGAAAAATAGCCAAGGATTATCTAAAATCGTCTCACTTTTAGCATGTGCTTGGAATATGTTTCAAGTTCACAATTTTGTGAACAAAAATGCCTTGCATGTCAGCTATAAAATTACTTTAAGCGTGTGTGTTGGGAGGGGAACTCAAATAATTCTTAGCACTTCTCTAGAGCTTCATATGTTTAAAGCATTATACAAATATTAGTTAATCTTCCATATACCCACGTAAATCGGTATCATTGTCCCTATTGCTTAAAAATGGAAACTGAGACTCTAGGAGGTTGAGATTTACCTGGGAAACACAACGAATCAGAGGCAAAGCAGGGAATAGAATTCAGGTGTTACAAGATTCTATTCCTGTACTCTAGTCACTTGATCACATTCCCTTCCAAAACATCAGACTTTTATTCCAACCAGGAAAGAGGATAGTACCTGCAGCCATAGCCCAGTACAGAAGTTATTCCTTACAGGCCAGGTAAGATTACTAATTTTGGTTGGATGTATTCCTGGAGAGTTCATCACATGACATAATCTTTAATTAAAGATGAATCTTTAATTCCTGGAGACTGCAGGCCAATCCTGGAACATTGGCAACCCTAAGGCCAGGGTCAGGCCAGATAGGACAGACCCCAGTAGGGGTTGGTATGGTTGCAAGCTGTCTCATGGGGAGTTCTGGCAAAAATTACAGGTGTGCTCATGGAAGTACCATCCCTTACTAGGGCTGAGTTGTTATTGTGGGAGAAACATTAACTACTGGAATTCTGTGACTTTTGAGTGCTTGGTGTCTCAATCTCAATATTAAATTAACACTAGTTTATTGCATTTAATTTCCTTGGGTGAAAGAAGAAAAATGCAGATCTATACAGCTTGCAGAGTTTTGTAGCTGCTTTCTTTCAAAGCTGCTGAGATCCCTTAGCACCCAAGTCCTATTGCACTGAATGAGGCAGCACTCACTACAAGCTCAGTAGTCTCTTTATTAAGAACCTAAATTATCTGCATGACATATGAATCACAGAATCATAGAATATCAGGGTTGGAAGGGACCTCAGGAGGTCATCTAGTCCAACCCCCTGCTCAAAGCAGGACCAATCCCCAACTAAATCATCCCAGCCAGGGCTTTGTTACGTGCACAGTGCACTTCTCTCTTTTTTATAATGTTGGGAGTGTGATGGGCTCAAAGACCTGGAGCTCCAGTAAGGGAAGGCAAGAGTTAAGTAGCTGGAAAGTCTAAGCCTCCTGGCGCTTATAAGAGGAAGTACAAGCCTGTGGCAGGACCTTTGGAAAATGGCTTAACAGCCAATGGTGACTGGGCTAAGGAAGGTCTGGGCCTCATCAAGGAAACATAACTGTAAGCTTTCACTTCGTTTTAAGATGGTGTTTGGGTAAATACTGTAACTCACCCCTGTTCTGGATGTTACTGTGAGTGTTGTGGGACAGCAGTCCCCACTGGTTGTCTGGTAGTATACTCTGAGTAGCCTGAGATTTGATGTAAGACTGGGTTGTACAGGCTCTACCTTTCTGTGGGTTCCAATATGCACTCACACGCTTCAGGTAAAAGGATTCCCTTACTAGAACTGCCTGCCAGAAATTAAGAGGTGCAAATAACCTAGGCATAATGGTTACAGACAATAAAAATCAACCCAACACTTCCTAACCCAGGTACAGGTGGCTGGGAACTCTCTTGGCACTGATGGACCAGTGGTGGGCAGCTTGATTTATAGGGAGGTAGTTAAAAAGTACTGTTTTAGAAATAAAGACTCCTGCACATGTGCAAACTCTAGTTTTCAAATCTTCCTAGGAAATAATATCAAATTTTCAACACTCCTAACAATTCAAACTGACCGAATCAAAATGATTTTTGGCAGCACACTAAAATAGCTATTTCCCCGCCAAATTTCAGCTTCCTTACCCCCAAATGCTTTGGCACTAGGACTGTTACAAATATTTTTTATTATGGGAGGAAAATATTTTTTCCACTTTCCTTGTTGTCAAAGAAGATTGAATTGTCTTTCTCAGTCTGTACAAATAGCTATGACCCTTGCGTAGAGACTGAGCCTGGAAAATTTCGGTGCGGTAAGTGAAAGTGTCAGAAAACAGTGAGCCACTGGAAATAGTGGGTTAGAATGGAAATGCTTAGACATCCTTAACCATATTTGTTGCTACTGCTCCAGCTATAGTATGCTAAATTGTTTTAAATAGTCACTTACATTGGTATAAAGCTGTGGGTAAACTATTATTAAGGCTAGTGTACTTTCCTTTGCATTCATTTAAAACTGAACTGGCATTTGGCTTTGACCTCAGACTACTTTGCTACCCTTTTGATGATGGGGAATTTCCCTTGTCTTTGCTGCTGTTCTTAAAACCACCCACCCCCACCACCAAAAAAAAAAAAAAAAAAAGCATGCTATAGCAGAAGTACAACTTGCAGCTCCAAAACACTTATTTATACATTTACAGCTGAAAGCAATTTTCAGCAGATTGCTACTGTGCAGCAACAGGAAGGGAGGGAACATTGCTTCATTATATTATCATTATAATTAGGGTCATATTGGACATAAATAAGCTTCCCTTGGGATTGGATTGTGATTCCAAATTCAGGGGTGTTTTTTCCCCCCTAAAGATGATGGATGATGGACACACACAGCACTTTAAATAGCGGCTGTCCCTTTTTCTTCATGTACAATGTGTAAGAAAATGTTCCTTTATGAGCTGACCATTGAGTAATTACAAAAATTCTGAAAGGTCTTTCACTATCTGAATTTGTTTGCTGGCCAGGATTATACTCTGTTAAAATGTCCTAAATTGTGGGAGGCACGTAGACTGATTATTTGTGTGTTTGACTTGGTGTTTTCATCTGATCTTTACGCCTACCACACTGAAGGTTTCCACATTATGTTCTAGAAAGTGACACTTTCACCTTTCATTCTACAACACTAAAGGATTCATCACTGTCTTATTAGAACAACACCACTAACAGCACTGCACTACATTTCATGTTGTATGAATAGTGGAAGGCAAGCAACTTAATACAGGATCTTTCCCATACAGAGGATGCAAAGGTTAATGACAAAGAGCTACAGAATGTTACGCTATCAGTGTGTCCGCTGACAATGAAACTCGTAGGAAGCAGATTCTAGAAGCTTTCTTGAGGAAAGATAGTCAGAGCAGACTCAATTGCCCCAGGAAATGTATAATAGGTCCAGACTGTTGGGCTACAAAGGAAAAGCACTTTCACTTTTCCAGACCCAAGCCCGGATCACCTCTTCCATGGAAATATCTCTGGGAGAGTGCATGATGTGTACATAGACTCATAGACTCATAGACTTTAAGGTCAGAAGGGACCATTATGATCATCTGGTCTGACCCCCTGCATGCTGCAGGCCATAAAACCGTCCCTACCCCTTCCCTGGACTCTGCTGCTGAAGTCCCCAATCCTGTTACTAGTGACTTCAATCGGCAGAGACCCTCCTGCTAGAGATCCCTGCCCCATGCTGCGGAGGAAGGCGAAAAACCTCCAGAGGCTCAGCCAATCTGCCCTGGAGGAAAATTCCTTCCCGACCCCAAATATGGCGATCAGTAAGACCCCGAGCATATAGGCAAGAGTCTCCATCCTGATCCCTGTTAGCCATTATGCTATTTACCTACCATTGCTTGGTTTTCTTGACTACTATGTTTTACCATTAAACCATTCCCTCCATAAACTTATCTAATTTAATCTTAAAACCAGACAGGTCCCTCGCCCCCACCGTTTCCCTCGGAAGGCCATTCCAATATTTCACCCCTCTGACGGTCAGAAACCTTCGTCTAATTTCAAGCCTGAACTTCCCCACGGCCAGTTTATATCCATTCGTTCTTGTATCCACGTTAGTACTAAGATGGAATAATTCTTCTCCCTCCCTTGTATTAATCCCTCTAATATATTTAAAGATAGCAATCATATCCCCTCTCAGCCTTCGCTTTGTCAGACTAAACAACCCAAGCTCCTCTAGTCTCCTTTCATACGACAGGTTTTCCATTCCTCTGATCATCCGAGTGGCCCTTCTCTGCACCCGTTCCAGTTTGAGTTCGTCTTTTTTAAACATGGGAGACCAGAACTGCACACAGTACTCCAAATGAGGTCTCACCAGCGCCTTGTACAACGGAAGCAGGACCTCCTTATCCCTACTAGATATACCTCGCCTAATGCATCCCAAGACAGCATTGGCTTTTTTCACCGCCACGTCACATTGTCGACTCATAGTCATCCTGCGGTCTACAAGGACCCCTAGGTCCTTCTCCTCTTCCGTTACTTCTAACCAATGCGTCCCCATCTTGTAACTAAAATTGTTATTAGTCATCCCCAAATGCATGAATGGGGGGCATATGGATCCCCTAGTGGCAATTCCTTGGGATGTTCTGTCATGGTTGCTCCCCAGTGGAATGGCTTGTAACTGTGCACAGAACCTGCCATTCAGGTAGTCCCTGGGCTTCCATGCCCGTCCAATATCCCCACAAATGTGAGGTATTGGCAAAGTCTCTAGCTCGGAGCTGACTATTGAGGAGAGAAAGCAGCCACAAGGTACATTACTTTTGCCTGCTCTGCTTCAGCATTTGGAAGAAGGATGTCACTCACACATGCTACTCTGTATAGTCCTTCACTAGCCACAGACTTTCCAGCCCTATGGAAGAGATTCCAAAAGGCTGGAACAGGAGGGCATGTCTGTGAAGACACTGACCACCCTGTCCACACAAAGAATCGGGATTCATATAGAGGGAAACTCTGTACCCTTAATGCTGGGAAAAATACTGGCCTTGAGTTTGACAGTAGGAGAACCCTAGTTTGAGAGCATAGTTAGAGACAAGGCTCTGAGGAACAAATGTTTCAATCTACACTGGGTTTAGCTAAATCTATTTAAATTAACACTTTAAGTTAAATGAGTGCAACTCTCTGTGTAGACAAACTCTCAGATATTAATCTGACCACAATCCCCAGAATGCTTCTGGATCTCACCACATCTATCTGAGAAGTCTTACTAAATGTCAGGTTAATCAAAGAGGGCCAGAACCTCATCGGGCGTAAGTTGGCTTCACAGCTCTAATTAATTCAATGGTGATCTTCTGATTTACAAGAGTTGAGGCTTTGACCTTCCCTTTTTTTCCCTGTAATAATGCACTAAATTTCAGATGCATTAAGTTCTCTACTAAAAATTACTTTAAACACCAATCAATCTTTCCATTTTTGTAGAATTGTACCCCCTCTTCCATAGTTTAGCCCTAAAATATTGGAAAACACCTTTGGCACCACACCCCACATCCTCTTCTCTGTTTTCCCAGGAGACCTTTGCCTATCACTCCAACACTAGATTAGCAGGTTGAAAAAATAATCAGTTACATATCACTAATCATTATCTTTCATTTTATCCCTTATGTTGTTGTTATGGCTATACTGGATACCATGACATCACATTCTGGACCGGAATGACAAGATTGCCAAGAAACATAAATGAAAGTATTGTGTTCCCTTACATCCCAAGGAGTGATCAGGTCACTTCAGTATTTTATTTATTACTTTATACGTATATCTCCTCTTGTCCTAAAGGATTCCAAAACACACTATTTAGAAAAGCAATCAATATGTTGTAGATATTACTTACTATAATCTGATAGTGTTCCTTGCTTCTGTGTTAAATTACTGTAGCAGCGTAGTCCATAGATAACCAAAGCTGGTCTCTGAGTTCTCAGTTCAATAAACAGTGTTCTCTTTGACCAACAGACTTGCAACTGTAGTATAGCATTTGTCAAAAGCTCTATTCTATCCTTAGCTGAATTAAGCTTATAAATGATGGCACAAACACATTTGTGCTGCTGATAGTGACAGTGCTAGCTCTCCAGATGTCACTGTTGCGTCCTTTTGCCCCCACATAACTCAGGCAATCTTGGATATTTTTCCAGAAACTTGGACAAAGACTGATTCACTCCTTTGCATTTATTGAAACACAGGGTCTGTATAGTACATGGAGTTACAACAGCAAGAAGGACTTAGACTGCAATATCTTATTTATTAAAATGCGCGGTCTGAACCAGAGTTGCAGCAAGAAGTTTGCCAGAGATTTGGTCCCTTGTGAATGAGTCCCTCTAGCTCATTTGGAAAAGTTGAACTTTTTTTTACATACTAGGCTCAATGAGTGAACTTCACACCTGTCAAGGCTGCTTCCCCACTTTGAACTTTAGGATACAAATGTGGGGGCCTGCATGAAAACTTCTAAGCTTAACTACCAGCTTAGATCTGGTCCGCTGCCACCACTCCCAAAATGCTAATTCCCTTCCCTGGGTAGCCTTGAGAGACTCTTCACCAATTCCCTGGTGAATACAGATCCAAACCCCTTGGATCTTAAAACAAGGAGAAATTAACCATCCCCCTCCTTTCTCCCACCAACTTCTGGTGGATCAAGATCCAACCTCCTTGGATCTTAAAAACAAGGAAAAATCAATCAGGTTCTTAAAAAGAAAGCTTTTAATTAAAGAAAAAGGTAAAAAACATCTCTGTAAAATCAGGATGGAAAATAATTTTACAGGATAATCAAACTTAAAGAGCCCAGAGGAATCCCCTCTAGCCTTAGGTTCAAAGTACAGTAATGTACCTTGTGGCTGCTTTCTCTCCTCAATAGTCAGCTCCGAGCTAGAGGGGACAGGAGAAACTGACTGTGACCACAGCAAATTTCTTTCCTGTTTTATACACTTTTTTTGAGCAGGGAGAGGTGACAGAAAGGGAGACATGACCTTGAGACTTCTGTGTCTAATACAGGTAAGTTCAGTACCACAGCCCTCTCAAGTAATATAAAATACTGCAATAAGCACCGATGACTGTTCAGTATATTGCAAGGCCAGCTGGCTTTACATGAACCAGGATCCAAACTTTCATGAAACCACCCCCACCCCCCCACACACAAGTTGTTTCTTCAGTAAATGGACACAGAGTGCCTCTCCCCATCCTGTGTTACACTGAAACAGTCTTTTGTCTCTATTCATAGACAGAGGAAACCTCTGTCTGTTGCAATGTTCCTTTTTTTACCTCCCAGTTGTTTCAATTGTTTGCAGTGGTCTCTGATAGTCTTCGGATGGAGCAAGGCTAGACAATTGAGCCTTGCATTACATCACTGGCTAACCATGGCAGGGTGACAACTCCATCCTACTTGAATAGGCCATCACTGAGATGTATTATCTATTCCTATGGGAATTCTTCGCCCCAAAAAATCTGCTCATAATAGTTTAAAATTCTGCATATTTTGTCAATAAATAAATTTGGAGGATCCAGCATGGCAGTGGGGAGCACAGGCCACTGGCTGCAAGGAGGTGGGAGATCACCATGCAGCCTTGGACCTGCCCAGAAACACCCCAGGGCCCTGCCCCTCCATACCAGGCACTCCAAGATAGCAAGCAAGAGGGACAGAGTCTTGAACACACAGCCGGCCCTGGGTCAGATATGGAGCAGGCAAGCTCAGTCCAGCAGGATCCAAGTTTGGAGGGGCTTAGTGTAGGGTGAGAGGATGCTGTATAGGGCAATCTGGATGTGGGTAGATCAGTGGGGAGTAAGGTGGGATCTGGATGCACAGGGGCTTGTTGCGGGGTTCTGGGTGCAAGGGGAATGAGACTTTGCAGGGGGGTCCAGGTGAAGGTGCTTGGGGGAGTGGGACTTGGTGGGGTGCGGGTTTGGGTGAACTGGTTGGGGCTCACTGGGATGGGGATCCAGGTGCAGGGCTCTCATCGGGGTGGTCCAAGTGCAGAGGGGATTTGGCTCATTGGTGAGGGGGTTCGAGTGCGGGGCGCTCAGCAGGAGGTGGTCTTGGGTGTAGGGTGGGGGTCCAGATGCAGACAGGATGGGTCTCTTGGGAAGGTCGGGGTACAGGGGGACTCCAGATGCAGAAGATGAGGCTCGGCAGGGTGGGGGTTCAGGTGTGGGCGGGTGAGGCTTAGCAGGGAGTTCTGGGTATGAGGGGCATCCAGATGCACAGGGGTTGGATGGACAGGGAGCAGCTCCCTCTACAGTGACCCCTCCCCCTGCAATTGAGGAGAGATGGCGCCAGGAAGTGGAGTGGGGTGGGGAGCTTCCTACAGTTGGGGGAGTTTTCTGGCCATGGGTCTGCCCAGCCCCAGCCCTGGCTGCTCCTTGCAGGGGAAGAGGAGGTCCTGTCCTCCCCAACCCAGCCAGAACCAGCAGATGAGGCGAGCCGGGGAGCCACCCCACCCCCCATGCCACCCCATCCACTATGGTGATTTACCTCTCCACTAGCTACTCCGGATGCCCAAAACTTTGTGGCTTCCCTTATCTTCCCTGTCATTTTCTGCAGGGAAGCAAAGAAATCTGCAGGGGACACGAATTCTGCAAGCAGACAGTGGCACACAATTCCCCCAGGAGTAATTATCTCCTGTTGACTAACTTTTACTCCCAAATCCATAAAACATACATTCAATATAAATATATTTTCTTTAAATATTAACCATACATACATCTCATGATAATTATGAATCTTGACAAGTTATAAGTTTTCTGTAGATACCTTCCATGTTACTCTTTATGGATAAATATCATGCAAGATACAGTGTAGTGAGTTTGTCAGGTCTGAGGTGAGAGTTGTTTTCAAAGAACAGGGGACCCTCGTCTAATGAGCTTCTGTGTCACAAGCACTGGCTTCAATAATCCATACTAGTTTAATTTAAACACTTTTATTTTGATATCATTCAGTAAACTAATGTTTTAGCCATGACTAGTGACCTTTCTCAAGGCTTCTTCAAAATGAGTCAAAGATAACTCCCCAAATATTTGGAACAAATGCAATGTCAAAATATTGTTCTTTTAAATAACTGTCAACATGTACGATTAAATTAAATCAATCTGAATTGAAGACTATGTGCTGCTATTATTTTGAAATGCAAACCAAACTTTATACTCCTTGAGGGAACTGTGCCGAGAATTAACCTTGATAATTTCACTTGATTTTTGGGAAAGCAAACATGACACACCCCGTATCATTAAATATCAAAGTAGCTACAATTTGTTGTTTAACATCATTAGTGTGCTGGAACTACTTAATAGCTATATTGTATTGAGCCCTTATGTGGTCAGATATGGTATGTCTGGACTGGAGCTTGTGTCCTGGATCAAACATTTGTGGAGAATCTAGATTAGTATTTACAATCATATAAGTCAACTCACCTTAATTAACAACAAATTTACTAAAGTTAAAACAGGACATCAAACTCTAGTCTGAACAAACCCATGGGGGGCGTGGGGAAGTATTACAGATACTTTTGTCTCATCCCACGAGGAACAAGTAGGTGGGTTCACAGATCCCCTCCTTGTACATCATAGCCATTGGAACTTGCTGATGGCACAGAGAGGAAGTATGCTGCACCCCCTAAAAGAGTGTAGCAAATAATTTCCCCATACCTTCTCCTTCTTATCCCCCTCCCCCCAGCTACAACAGGGGATTCCTTGGTAACTGGTGTCCCTATGCACCACCCCTTACTATGGGCAGCATGCAAACAGAATGGTCTAGCACTCAATGTGATACACATTTATATAATCTCTGCAAAGCTTATCAGTTTCACTTGTGGGGATGAGTGCTACTTAATACCTATTATCAAGGACCATAACTCCTCATAACTTACGGGGCTAGAATCAGAGCTGATGTAAATGGGTGCAGCTCCTGCTTACATAGATCTGAATTTAGCCTGCCATCTGTGCTGCTATTTATAATATTGGAAACTGGAAGTAAACCAAAATAGTAGATCCAAGAGCAACCGAGGATGAATACATCTGAATGAGTCAAAATATTTTTTAAGTGCTGGGTCTGGTGGTATCCAGAGTTTCTCCCTTTCTGAAAGCTTGACAAAGCATATTAGGGCTGCTTCCATTATAGACGGCTCATGGATATCTCCTTTCACTTTAGTTGGGTCACACTATCATTCAGTATCCAAAGGTTTCCTATTCAAGTTTCACTGGGGAGGGATTTCTCACAAGTGTTGGGAGTCATATGGATCAGATTCTGAGCACTTGTGCCTTACTCATTCCAAATAGTGCCTCTGAGTAATTCCATTAAAATCAATTGAACTGTGTGCAGAGCAAAGCACTACTTCTTGTGAATAAGGCTATCAGAATCTGGTCCTAATACATCAAGATAATCCCTCATCCGACCTTTACTAAATTGGGACCTTTATTCAGCCTTTATTCATGATGGTGAGCACCAACTTTCACAAGTAATCTTACTGAAGTGAATAAGAGTTGCACAATCCAGCCCTGGGTTAGTTTCCTAAATCCTGAACCACAATATCTCATCTATTTTAATGTAACCATTTTTATTCTTAGCAGGATGCACTTTTGTATATATGCAAAATTATATATACATATAAAATTAACTTCAATATTTCATGTATAAAGATGCACACACTTGCAAGTGAAAAGATAAATAGCTAAAAGATTGCTGTTGCATGCAAAAAGTGACTAGTGCTTTTCACCCTGAGAAAAATATTTGGGGACTTCCAGGGCAGATCTGTTTGAACTATGGGTGGTATCCATTGATGTTGTTCTTGTGTTCTTTTATGACTTGTTCCATTACATTTCCAAACATTCTCATGATCATTTCTACTGCTAGGGGCAGGGATCAGATGAACTTTCATTAATCAAAAATTATTACACCGGATTGACTTCATGATTCAAAAGAGCAGCCTGAAAATTGCCAGAAACTGGGAGAAATCAAGCTCTGAGTTGCTTCTCCTTTTGGTCCTTTGTGCAAGTAAATACAGGGAGCAGGAGGTGCTAAATCCACCCAACTATGGCAGACAGATATGCTTCTTGTTAGTTAAAATATCATCAGGTTTTTATTTAACAGCTTCAGTGTTGTCTAATGTATTGGAAAGAGCATATGGGGCAAAATGCACCTTCAGTGCTGTCCTATGATTCAATTATGAATGGATGTCTACACAGTACATAGATAGGTGGGTCTGTGGGGCATAAGTCTGGATTCTAGCTAAGAAGGAGCCCACGTAACTGTGACTCTGAGGGCAAATCAATCCAATTAAAAAAGGGACTTCTGCTACCTCATCCCAACTGGTTGGTCCCTCTGCTTCTCAAATCCTTCCTGGCACCCACAAACATTCCTCAGGCTAATATGAACCCTCCTGGGTTAACTCTTAGTTCACAAATGTCCTTATTAGACCAGCAATACTTCATCATTTCAATGAGAATTAGTTAGATGCCTATCCAGACGTCAGATCTTGCCAAACCCCATGTCCTTTTTCTCCAGGAACATCCTATTTGAAAGGACCACCATGCTCCAGCTGCACTCCCCAGATGAAGTGGCTCCTCCTCCCTATTGATGCTGCTTCTCCTGACTGGGTAGAAAAGAGCTTCTCTTCCCACTTGCTGCTCCTGATGGGATTAAAAGGCTCCAAAGCTCCCCTTCTCTCTGCTGCTCCTCTTGTTCATGGGAAAAGCTGTTCTTGGACTACTCCTCTTCCTCTTCCCCATCCTTCTATCTCTGCAAGGGAAGGAAACTCAGAGGCTCCTGCTGGAAACTGCTCTTCCACTGTGGTGATCCTTTTCTCACTCCTCCAAAGCACCTCTTCTGGTGCAGCCTCCTCCATTTGGAGTTCTCCTTCTCCCCTGCTACTGCAGTCCTATTCCTGATAATGGTTCCTTTGGTCAGAATAGCTGTGAAGAGAGTTTGTTGTACAACATGGAGTTTAAACTTATTTCAACTCGAACCTAAAAGTGTGGTCTTATCACTGTATTTATAGGAATGATCCTATGGGAAGTGTCAGTTTCAGTTCTTTCAGTTTCAGTTCTTCATCAGTATTCTGACTGTATTCAAGGTAGGCTGCATCCATTTCAGGGCCAATTCAACCAATGTGATTATAAAAGCATGAATTCCTGGTCCAGATGCTTCTTGGATACCTTTTCCAGATCCTTTCTAGAATTCACAAGCTGTTTTGTCCAGTGCATTCTCCACCATGTTAAATTTGTCTCCATTTTATCACCTAGAACAGTGGTCCCCAAATTTTTAAGTGTCTCTCCCCCCTTACCCCTGTCCATGCCCGCCTGCCTCCCGGAGCCAGGGCCAGGAGCAGGGTCGTGGCTCCTGGGGAAGGGAGGTGCAGACAGGGGTAAGAGGGACAAGGCTGGGGCTGCAGCTGGGAGCGGGTCTTTGGCTGGGAATGGAGCTGCAGCCAGGGACCGAGGCTGGGGGTGGGGCCAGGACCAGGTGTGGAGATGCAGCCAGGCGATAATTGGGGGCCGAGACTGTGGGTGGGGTTGGGAACTGGGGGTGGAGCTGGGGCTGGGACTGGAGTGGGGTTGGGTGGCGCTCTCCCCGCCTCCTGTTGGGAATAGCCCAGGCCCTGCCATGCCCCCCCCCCCCATGTTACTCTGTGCCCCCCTTGTGGGGGAACCCCACAGTTTGGGGACCTTTGATAGAACATTATGACTGCACCTACAGTGTGTGAGTCATTTTAGTATAATATTGAAAATATTTGTTTTCAAATACTATTGAAAATCAGGAGCTGAATACACTGGCATTTCAGATATGGTTTCACTGATTGTTGACAAAGAGGAGGGATGAGGGACTGAAGAATTTATGTATTTTCTGACATAAGCAAAAATATTTTCTCATAAGCCAGAACAGAGGTAACAGCACTTGGCAAAAACATGTCAAGTGCTCTCTGCCGAAAAGGTGTACTGAGTATATTGTCAGTAGAGCATAGTGTTTGTTGTGTGTCATTTGAAATGGGTTGGGAAGGTGATAAAAGAGACCTTGGTCATTCATTTTTTACAACACCAGCCATGGGGCAAAATTGTATTTATTCCAAGAGCAAAACATTTGCTTTTCCAAGCTATTTTTATGAGCCACAGAGATAAATCACCCCAATCTTTCCCTCAGTTTTGTGGCAAAACTTTACTAGAGGAGATTTGCAGCATCCTCTAGCACAGGGGTCGGCAACCTTCTAGAAGTGGTGTGCCGAGTCTTCATTTATTCACTCTAATTTAAGGTTTTGCGTGCCAGTAATACATTTTAATGTTTTTAGAAGGTCTCTTTCTATAAGTCTATAATATATAACTAAACTATTGTTGTATGTAAAGTAAATAAGTTTTTTAAATGTTTAAGAAGCTTCATTTAAAATTAAATTAAAATGCAGAGCCCCTCCGGACCGATGGCCAGGACCCGGGCAGTGTGAGTGCCACTGAAATCCGCGTGCCGCCTTCGGCACGAGTGCCATAGGTTGCCTACCCCGCTCTAGCACATCACAGTATGTTTTGCACTTACCAGCATATAAAGCCTACATGTACACAAGTGTCAAAACTTTGTTTCCCTTTGTTACAACTCTTGTTTATTATATGTTAATCACTGACTCTCTTAATATGGTGTTTTTCCCCAGCACTCCACTGCACTCCTAAGAATTAAATTTGTATGCTCAGAAGCAATCATTCCACGTACAGAAATAATTAGCAAGAACTTTGCTAATCATCAAGTTAACTGTTCTTGCACAGAAATATGTATTCTATTCTGCCTCCATAACCTGTAGTTGGTTCCTGACTAGAAGTTTGCATTTATATAAACTCCAGCTAGATCACAGATACTCATCAGCATAAATTAGACATTCTTTTATTCTTTTTTATGTAAAAGCCAGAGACCAACTTATGTGTACAAATATGTGAGGAATTTACTCATCCTAGGACATAAGGTCAAGCATCTGTTTACTGCAAAATATGGCATTAACCCTATTTGATTCTTATCTGAGGGATAGGATAAACTGTTGCATAGAATCCTTATGTTTTCACTTTAAAAGCCATTGGTAAGTTCAGTGCTCATAAAGTTGAGGAACTGGTAAGGTGCTCTGAAGAGCAAGACAGTTAGTCTGCAAAGTGACTTCTGTAAGACTGTATAAACTCTTTGGAATGATCATGAAAGCCTTTTCTAGGAATATTTAAAGTATATGACATTTATAGCAAAAATAAATGCTACTAATTGACAAAACAAGTAAACATACTAACCTGAAACCTAGAAGAATGAGCAACAAAAAAAAGGGTAGGATATTCATTAAACCCATTGGTGCCCCAAAAAGATCTCTTACATTTTTCCCTCCATTAAGGAGCAGGAGAGAGGCATGCTTAATTGTGACAAATTAAGGATGAATTCACTTGGATATGTTAACAAGCCTATGAAGCTCTGTATAGTCTGCTTGTTTGGGGGTCATTCCACTTATACAATTGGCATGTCACAATGAATGTATTTTGCTTTTGCTTTCTGCTTTTTTTCCAATTTACGCTGAGAGCCAAACAGTTCTGCAAAATGGTTATTTTTATGGTATGCCTGACATTGTACTCCTTGTACTGGATATTGTGTTACATTCTAATACTGTATTTGCCATATTCTTGTACTCGTCTTCTGCCTTTATGCATTTTATAAGATGCACTTCTTTTACTGCTTTCATTTGGAGGAAAAGTTTAAAGTCTTGTTTTGACTCATAATACCACAAATAACTTGTTCTTTGATTAGTCCAATTTTTAATTGTTCAAATTCAAATGACTTCGCTATTTTATGTAAGTCTTCAACAGAACGGTCACTGATCTCACTTGACAGCTGATATCCTATATAAAGACAGTGCCTTTCCCAAATAACAATCTTAGGTACATAAAAATATTTTTGAAACTCCTGAATAACTTTATCTAGTAGTTTTGTTGTCCCCTCTGAGCTCCCACTGGAACGCATTATAGATCTCCAGTGCTTCTGAACACACCACATGTGTGGGGGATTTCTCTTCAATATCACTTCCTTCCAGAAAAACTCAGAACTGCAACCACATCCTCCAGTTCTCTGTCAGGTCATTCAGGTGTCCTTCCAGATCAAGGGAATCAGTTAATTTCCTTTGCTCTTTTTTTGCCAAAAGTCTGTTTTCTAGGGCTGTCGATTATTGGCAGTTAACTCACGCAATTAACTCAAAAAAATTAATCGCGATTAATCGTAGTTTTAATCACACTGTTAAACAATACAATACCAATTGAAATTTATTAAATATTTTGGATGTTTTTCTACATTTTCATATATACTGTATTGTTGTAACTGAAATCAAAGTGTATATTATTTTTATTACAAATATTTGCACTATAAAAATGATAAACAAAAGAAATAGTATTTTTCAATTCACCTCATATAAGTACTGTAGTACAATCTCTTTGTCATGAAAGTGCAATTTACAAATATAGATTTTTTTTGTTTTACATAACTTCTCTCAAAAACAAAACAATGTAAAACTTCAGAGCCTACAAGTCCACTCAGTCCTACTCCTTTGTCAGCCAATCGCTAAGACAAACAAGTTTGTTCACATTTACGTGAGATAATGCTTCCCTCTTCTTATTTACAATGTCACCAAAAAGTGAGAACAGGCATTTGCATGGCGCTTTTGTAGCCGGCATTGCAAGCTATTTTTGTTCCAGATATGCTACACATTCATATGCTCCTTTGTGCTTCAACCACCATTCCAGAGGACATGCTTCCATGCTGATAATGCTCGTTAAAAAAAAATGTGTTAATTAAATTTGTGACTGAACTCCTTGGGGAGAATAGTATGTCTCCTGCTCTGTTTTACCCGCATTCTGCCATATATTTCATGTTATAGCAGTCTTGGATGATGACCCAGCACATGTTGTTAATTTTAAGAGCACTTTCACTGCAGATTTCACAAAACACAAAGAAGGTGCCAATATGAGATTTCTAAAGATAGCTACAGCACTTGACCCAAGGTTTAAGAATCTGAATGGACACGTCACCTGGAATGGTGGTTGAAGATTGTAAATATATTGTGAAGTTGGCTACAACAGTGCCATGCGAATGCCTGTTCTCACTTTCAGGTGACATTGTAAACAAGAAGCGGGCAGCATTATCTCCTGCAAATGTAAACTCTTTTGTTTGCCTCCCTCACCACACTCCTTTGCATAGACTTGCCAGGACAATATTAAAAAGGAAATTAGAGATCTCAAGGTTTGGAAATAAAGAATTGAATACCTGCCCTGAATAATGTATAGGTAGATTCTTGTATTGCTCTCTGGTTTCTCCTGCATAACACTAATCCCTCATATTCTTGTGATTTTTTTAAAGATGTGAATACACATCATTTTCTTACACTATTGTGAGTAAAATATCTTAAGTTTCCAAGCCTCAGGCTATCCTTTCCTATTGGTGCTTTAGCCATCTAAAGATTATTCCAAGGACTCTCATGTTTTCCCACTGTTTGAGAGGGGGATATATTAAAGTATATGTCTCCTTTGCTGTTTTATCAAACTGTTTGTTTTTAGATCTCAAGGCAGTAAATCACATGGTTACTTGAAGGGATAAAGGGAATGTACTGACTACATTCAAAGATCCATTAGTAAATAAGTAGGCTTAATGTTGCTCTCAAGAGTTGTTCCACAGCTTCAAATGGCTAGGAAACATAAAATGGTGTAGAAAAACTATACTTTTACACTGCGCTCTCTCATTGCACTGGCTTGAGATTGTGGTCTTAAAATTATACTTTTAAAGCAACATATTTTAATAAAGTGACTTGCTTTCTAAACTATAATTTATTAACAGTAATGGATTATACAAAACACAAAAGTCAGTAATTACACTGGTGCTAGAATATTGGGGTAAGTAAGAAAAAGACACTTCATTGTCCAGATCTTTTAATTGAAAAATTGTTGTTAAAATTTGCACACCAACAGTCTTTGGAAGCAAGGACATGAAAGGTTAACCTACTCCCCATATTGCACATGGGATCCTTCTGGCTACCTCAGATTTCTAGCCAGAGGGCTGGGGAGGGAGGAAAGCTATTGGACATCAGAGGTTGTACCGAGTGGACTCCTCAAAAGAGGGTGTGCTTGTCCTGGCTTGTTGCTCCAAAGCTCTGTAATAAAGTCATTTTCCAGAGAGGATGCCCTTCAGAAACTGGGAAGGGCATGAGAGCGGTACATGATCTGTAAACCACTGTCCGAAAAGAGCTCTATTATACGGGCTCGCTATGGCTGGGAAAGAGCTAGACAAGCAGGTGAAGCTGCTTAAAGAGTCAGCTACCTAAGCCCAACTAAAGGGTAAAATATAGAATTAGGGAAGCTGTCAGTAAAGTACAGCACAGCAGCTGCACAGGTTACCAATCAGACTCTGCAGCTGACACAACTAGAAGAGCAGCTGTGTGAACTGAATGAGAGATTGGTGTCATCTGAGTGGGAAGATTTCATCCTCAGCAAGAAGCTGGAGGAGTCATAAGCCACTGTGAGACAGCTGCTTAAGGAAGCTAAGCAGTCTGGGGAAGGCATCACCAACCACAATGTCCGCCTGAAAAGGCTACAGAAGCTGAGAGAGCAGCTTCAGAGATCACAGGGAGTGAACCATGCTATTGAGGCTGGTCCTCTAGCCGGGTTCACCACAAATGGGTCAGAGGCAGAGGACTCTAAGAGTGAAAGATCACCACCTGGCTATTCACCACCTATCCATGGCATTAGCTTGATACCATCGGCCCCTGTTAGCCATGAGGAAAGCCACGAGCGGAGGTGATGCCCTCCATTTGCCCCAATCACTACCACGGTAGTGCAATTTGGCACAAATCGGCCACCTGAGACCAGGTATGAAATTAAATTGCTGTCTCCTGAACACGCAAGGGTGGTTTGGAAGCAGATGGGCCCTCTCAACAGAGAAAGTGCGCTCAACTGGCTTGCCCGACTGAGCAGCATCCCGGGTCTCAGCAAAGAGGACATGGTCACCGTGGTACAGGAGTGTATTGGGAATGAGGACTTTAATGCACTGCCTCATGAGATACCAATGGCCAATGTAACTGAGATGTGGACATTTACTTGGGCATATTCAAACTATACTTCCCACATGAGAATTTGATGGGGAAACTGTACTCAGAGAGGCAGAGGCCCTCCCAACTCCCAGAAAGATATCTAGCCAGGAAAAGACTCTTGTGTTGGCTAACTGGACTGGCCCCCGTAGTAAACGGTGTGGTAACGCATGACACTCCTGAGTTTAGAGAAATATATATGCAGAGACTGCTACCTGTTTTGAAACTATCAATAGGTTCAGTAAACCCACGGGTTGTGCGTCTTTAAAAACTAGAGGACAGGGCCCATGAGGCCTATGAGCTAAACAAAGCAGCTCACCCTGGACTAGGTGGCAAGAAAAAAATAGCAGCTTTTAACACCTCTGTTGCCAGAAAGCCTGATGATTCTAGGGACAAGAACCAGAACAGCAGCAGTTCTAGTCCCAATTACAAGGGGAAAAGGCCTTTCAATAAGGAGATAGTCACCAAGTCTGCAAACTGGAAAGCAGATGACCCATACCAGACTACTGCAGAGGAACTGAATGTTTTGAAACATGCTCTGGAAAAGGCTGGTGAAGTATGAGCCAAAAGCTCAAATAAATGGTTTGCCAACCGAGGAGCTTTTCCAGAGACTCTCCAGACACAAAGGGAGTGGACAGCCAAGAACAGGTGCCCAGTTTAACTCAGGGGCACCACTCCAGCATTCCTTTTGAGGAGGCCAAGCTCTCCCTCCCCCTGGATTTGTGGTTCCACTTAACAACCAAATTAACCCTCTACAAATCCAGTGGATAAGTGGGGAGACATCAGTAATTGTGTGGAGACATCTATGACATCATTGTAATTTTAAAATCAGCTTTGTGCTCTAAACATAGGCCACAGGCTGTCCTCTTTCAAAAAGACATCACCTCCCATTGTTCCAAATAGAAGTGAATCCAACCTGTTTGTGGGAAAGATGGTAGCACTGGATGCTGTCAGGAAGTCAAAAAGAACATTACAGACTGTCTAGGAAGGAGTATGGCAGAAAGGGATCTAGGGGTATAGTGGACCACAAGCTAAATATGAGTCAACAGTGTGATGCTGTTGCAAAAAAAGCAAACATGATTCTGGGATGCATTAACAGGTGTGTTGTGAGCAAGACACGAGAAGCCATTCTTCTGCTCTACTCTGCGCTGGTTAGGCTTCAACTGGAGTATTGTGTCCAGTTCTGGGCACCGCATTTCAAGAAAGATGCGGAGAAATTCGAGAGGGTCCAGAGAAGAGCAACAAGAATGATTAAAGGTCTTGAGAACATGACCTATGAAGGAAGGCTGAAACAATTGGGTTTGTTTAGTTTGGAAAAGAGAAAACTGAGAGGGGACATGATAGTAATCTTCAGATATCTAAAAGGGTGTCATAAGGAGGTGGGAGGAAACTTGTTCATCTTAGCCTGTAAGGATAGAACAAGAAGTAATGGGCTTAAACTGCAGCAAGGGAGGTTTAGGTTGGACATTAGGAAAAAGTTCCTAACTGTCAGGGTGGTTAAAGACTGGAATAAATTGCCTAGGGAGGTTGTGGACTCTCCATCTCTGGAGATATTTAAGAGTAGGTTAGATAAATGGCTATCGGGGATGGTCTAGACAGTATTTGGTCCTGCCATGAGGGCAGGGGACTGGACTCGATGACCCGTCGAGGTCCCTTCCAGCCCTAGAGTCTATGAATCTATGAATCTATTATAAGGAGCAGGTGAATAGAGCCAATAACCATTTTCCCCAAGGCAGCCTCTGGCCTCAGTCTCACTGAGACTGGATCTTGGCAGCCTTTTTGAAAGAGGTCAATAATGAAATATTATTCCTCTGCCTCTGCTGGAGAAATGTTCAGTTACTAAGGGCTTGTCTACGCTACCATTTAAGTCGATGTAATGTAAGTCACTTAGGGATGTGCCACTTGAGTTGGGAGGCGGGGGGGAGAAGAGGAGGGATGCATGTGGCAAGCAGGGAGGGGGACAAGCGGGGAACAGAGCAGGGCCTGGAGTAGAGCAGGAGTGAGACCTGGGGCGGAGTGTGGGTGGGGCCACGGGTGAAAGAGGCGGGATGGGGAGCTAGCCTCCCTGAGGAAAAGCTTCACCCACCACCCATGAGGCTGGGGGAGACTAAGCCTCCACAAACCTCCCTTAATGCTCCCCGCCACAGCCGCAGGGCCAGGCCATGTTGGGGCTCAGAGCTCCTCTGAGCGGCCTGGGCTCAGGGCTCCTCCGGGTGCCAGTGGGCCAGCCAGGGCTCGGGGGTGCTCTGGGTACTGGCTGAGATTCATGGCTGTGCCGACGGGCCTGCCGGTAAGAGCGGGGGGGAGGGGCGGGGCCTTGGGCAGAAAGAGGCGGGCAGAGGGCTAGCCTCCCCAAATGGTGATCTTTGAAAACACGACCTATCAAGAGGCAGTGCTTCCTCGAGTATGTGGTTATACTCCCACCATTATCTATAGTTGTGTCTCCTCCCACAGTGGCTACTGTACACATTTCTACCTGGGGCATGGTCCTCTTTTTGAAATTTAATAATGAATGAGTAAGTCAAGTTGTTGCCTTATTGCTTAGGCAGAACATGAACCTATTCTCCTATATCTTTGTGAAATTTAACAATCATTGAGTGAACAATTAATATTAAAATGTAGAAATAGCTCATAGCTCAATTAATCACTGCACAATAACACCTTGTACTCAATACCTGGTAAAATAGATTAATAGCTTAAAGGGAATTATTTTGAAATGTTTAAGCTTATTTGTAAAGCAGGTGAGGATTGACTTCTAACTGCTGGTGCCACAGAAATTGCAGTTAGTGTGGTTAGATTTTGAAGTGTCATAATCAGGTTCCAGTTGTGTTTGAAATTTCCATAACAAATAAGCTAAGTGTACAAATGGTTTCTTCTAAGTGCTTGCTCTGCAAAACAAGCTTGAGCGTTAAAAGTTACATTAGGTTCTCTTTTGATCATCACCCATAGCAAAGGTTCTGCAAGCCAAACCAGATCCTTACCTACACCAGCCCAGCCTCATCCTCTAAATCAGTTTTGCACATTTGTAAATTATTGGAATTTAGAAGAGAATTATGTTGATACAGACGGAAGAGCAGAATTGAGTTTTCGCAGCAGTGTTGATTCTGCAACACTAACCAGTAACATTTCATTTCTTCACTTAAGAAGGAAACTTCTCTTAAGAAATAGGACTTTATACCAGGGTGGTCAAAGTGTGGCTTGCGAGCCCCATGTGGCTCTTTTACAGTTAAAGTGCAGCTCACAGAACCCCCAGCCTATTCTCCACCTACCAGACTGGGGGGTGAGGGGGCTCAGGGCTTCTGTCCTGCAGCAGAGTGGTGGGGCTAGGGGCTTTTGCCAGAGACAACTGGTGCCTCCTGAGAGTGGAAGACACAATTTAAAGGTTTGCTCCCCCAAACAGATTGAATCATGCCCCCAAGGCACACATGTGCTCCCCCCCACACGTCACCTCTGACTTCTACCCAGTGGGGAGAGGGGTCTTGGGGCTTTAGCCCCACGGGGCACACCTGCCATGGCTTGGGGCTTCATCAGGAATGGGCCTGAAGCTCCGAGCCCCAGCAGGTGTGCCCCAGCTCTCAAACTTCTGAAGATTGTCGTATGTGGTTTGGACAGTCAGTAAGTTTGGCTGCCCCTGCTCTATACATACACACACAGGAACAGAGCACTTGACTAAGAAGGTAGCAGGGTTGTTTTTTTTCACAGTCACATTTCAAAGAACTGCACTTTCCTGGCCCATCACTGATTTTAGCTTGCACATGAAACCATGATACATGTGTGAAGAGCTACTATCATGGTCCTTATATTAAATATAGTTACGTGCACCCAGATCTGCAAGAAGACTTTGGGTACGTCTATACATACCTCCGGGTTTGGCGGTAAGCAATCGATCTTCTGGGATCGATTTATCGTGTCTTGTCTAGACGCGATAAATCGATCCCGGAAGTGCTCGCCATCGACACCGGTACTCCTGCTCCACGAGAGGAGTACGCGCAGTCGACGGGGGAGCCTGCCTGCCGCGTGTGGACCCGCGGTAAGTACCTTGTATTTCGAACTAAGATATTTCGACTTTAGCTACGTTATTCACGTAGCTGAAGTTGCGTATCTTAGTTCGAACTGGGGGGTTAATGTGGACCAGCCCTTAGATGCCTAAACCCAACATTTAGGCACATAATTACCAATTTTAGGCACTACTGCAATCCAAAAAGACCCTGCTTGGCTACTGTTGAACCCTATATGTGCTCAAATCACTTGGTGCCTAAATTTTTGTTCTAAGAATCCTCTAGGTACCTAAGTTTTTGCCTCTGGGTATGTTCACTGCTTCACACACTTTCTGAAGGGGACTTGAGTCAAACTCTTAGCCTAGGAGTTAGAGCACTCACCAGATTGCAGGAAACCCAGTTTCAATCCTCCCCACTGCTTGATGGGGAGAAGGGATTTTAACAGGTGTCTCCCATCTCTCAGGGGAACACCCTAGCCATTTGGATATGGAATATTCTGATATGGGGTTCCCTCACTCTCTGCTGTTGAAGCTGTTCCACTCTGGATAAAGTCATTGGGGCAGGAGGACGAGACTCTGTGTTTCCAGCCTCCCAGGGAGGTGCCCTAACCACCAGGCTATAGCATCATTCTGCTCACGCTCTCTGGGCCAATGATTATTAACGTGCTTATTCAGAGTGAACCAGCTTCACAAAGCTCAGAAGCCTGTTCTTTCACCAAAGGCTCACTAAAAGATATTTCCTCACCCACCTTATTTCTCTAGCAGTAACTTGAACCAGGGGTAAAAATGAAGCAAATTCAATGCATATTTTCAGGGGAGTCAATTAATACCCTTTATGTAGGGATAAAGTATATATAAGGTAGAGGAGAATCAATTTTTCATTAGTTTCTGGTTGGAAGTGTTTGTAATGTATGGAGAGTACTGATGGAATTGAACATCTTAGAAATACAACTGGAAAATACAAACATATATAATGCATCAAATATATAATGAATTACAGAAGCCTGTGATGGATGACAGAAGTCCATTGGCTCAAACCATATAAGGAATTGAAGTGTAAGATTTTTTTAGAAAGTTAAAATAATATATTTAAACAATATTATAGGGGAGCTAGTAGAAGCCTATATACTGGGATTCTTACAACCTTTCCTTTGAAAAGCTCTCACCTCTATTGTTATAGCAGACCTTTGATCATTTAGCAAGGAGAATGCTCTGAAGCTACAGAAAGGTGTTGGGGGTTTTTTTTGTTTTTGTTTTTTTGTTGTATGACACACTGTTCATTTTTTGCTGATATAAAAAAGTTATAAATTGCCATTGCCCATCTCTGACGGGCATTCCTCAGGAAATCTTTGGCAGCATACCAAAATAACTAACATGATCATTCTAAGATTGGGCTCATTCCACTGCTGCTGCAGCCGCAGCAGCAGATGATGATGATCCCCTTACTAGGGATGGTGGGGAGTTGCCACCATTCTGTAGCTCCCCTCCCAGACTTGCCCATGGCCTCAAAGGCCCATGACTTCCCATGGAGGCACAACTCCCTCTCTATCCCTGCACCGAATATCCTATCCCCCCACTGTCTTATCCTGCTACCATCTAAAGCAGGGGTAGGCAACCTATGGCACGCATGCCAAAGGCGGCACACGAGCTGATTTTCAGTGGCACTCACACTGCCCAGGTCCTGGCCCCCGGTCCGGGGGGCTCTGCATTTTAATTTAATTTTAAATGAAGCTTCTTAACCATTTTAAAAACCTTATTTACTTTACATACAACAATAGTTTAGTTATAAACAAATATAGTTATAAACAATAGTTTAATATTTAGTTTAGTTATGTTTAGTTATAAACAATAGTTTAATATTTAATGTTATAGTTAAATATTGTTATAAACAATAGTTTAGTTATATTAAAGACTTATAGAAAGAGACCTTTTAAAAACGTTAAAATATATTCCTGGCACGCGAAACCTTAAATTAGAGTGAATAAATGAAGACTCGGCACACCACTTCTGAAAGGTTGCCGACCCCTGATCTAAAGCAGTCACTCTTGTACCTTATATGGTAGCAGTCTGTTCTGTAATGATGAAGGTTCAGACTTCAAACCAAATGTAGGGGAAAATGTACAAGTTCCATTTTGTTTAGGCACTTTGCCATTTTGTTTGTGAATAGTTGTTTGTCCACCATGTTGGTGACCTTCTTCTTGAGACAATTGACACCTTTTTCCCTCTGAGGCGGGAAAAGAGCAAGGGTCACATGGTATTTGTTCTGCATAGTAACAGGAGAACATAAAAGACTGCTGCACCTGAGAGAAGGGGCTGTCCTTCCTGGTGGCAGCACAGTGGCATGTCCTAGCCAAGACTATGAGGGATCTGCAGAAGATCACAGAAGAAGATCCAAACTCCTGTTCCAATTACCTGTTCCTGATTAGTTCCTGTCTAACCTGTGTTCAAGAATCCTGTTGTACCTGGTCCATGAAGTCCATTGTCATGGGTCCATTCCTCTGAACCTGGTATAGTATGTCTGTACCTTACCTGCGGTAAACTCCCTTGTCTTGTGGGTTTGGGACCTTGACTTCAGGTACAGGTTGGCTTAACAAACTGACATGAATACCCTTTGTGTACTGTTTTATTTGGGGATCTTATTAGTTACTATTTAAGCCTTTGTTAAATAAATCAAACTTTCATAGTTAGGCCTGTCTGTGATTTCTCACTGATGATAGATGTGGGTTGGGGCAATGAGTCTGCTGGGTGGGGCTTTAAGGTGTGGAACCTAGGGCACATCCAGTTAACCACTGGCAAGATATAAGCAGAGATTATTCCTGGTTAACACCAAGTGGTGATGATGGGGGACTGTTACAGTTGAACAGAATATGATCCTAGCATGCAGAACAGAATAGGACTCTTTACCTTTTTCCTTAAAACAACAACTCCCCTTCCCCACAACTACACACATTTAAGAATTACATTTTAAAACCATATTTTAAAAGAATGGTATTTAGATTGCAAAGTCAATGTATTTAAATGTTAGCAAATGCCATATTTACAGTTGCCCATGGAATCTTAATTCTGCCCACATGTATGTATTCAGTATGTCTGCAATTACATATTCACTTTTATGGTTCCATGGAGAGCTCTACCTTTGACCCCCCCTTGCTTAGTCTCAATGTGGGCACCCTGTCCAAATGATAGGCCCGCACATGGACTTCTCTTGGAGCAGAGTCCTGCAGTTCATCCTACTTTTAGATTGGGTCCTTGGGTCAGAGAACCCCTGTTCACCACCCATGTCCTCAGCAAATCAGGATAGACCAGATTGGAAATTTTCCAATGAAACAATTTTCCATTGGAAAATACTGATTTGACAGAACTGAAATGTTTCACGGGAATGTATTTATTCTGCTGAACCTTTTGGCAGAAATCAGGGAGGCAGACCAGCCCACCTCCTTGCCAAACTGGTTTGCTGGGCAGCCCGACATCCAGGTGGCCAGCTCCCCAGTTGCCTGCCTGACAGGTGGGCTGCTTGGCTTGCTGCCTCCCCAAGCTATCCACCCAATGGGTGGGCAGCTGCCTGACTTGATGGCTGGCGAGCCAACTAACTGGCCAGCACCTCACTTGGCTCCCTGGCTGGCTTGCCAGAGAGCCAGCAAAGCTGGGCAACTGCCCTGCTCCCTGGCACCTGGCTAGACAGGCTTCCTGGCTCCCCTGCCAGCATTCTGGCCTCTTGGCTGGCATGTGGGCTCCCTGTCTACCTTGCTGGGCAGCCAGTCAGCAGGCAAGATGGTTAGCTTCCCAGCTGGCATACAGGCATATGCCAAAATGGATCCTTCTATTCTGTGGGAAATTCTCCTATGTTGATGTTTTGTTCTGATGGAAAACAAAATGTTGAGAACCCAGAATTTCCAGTGAAATGGAAATTCTCTTTTCCAGCCAGCTCTAGTTCACAAACTTTGCCTCCATTTTGCCAAGTTTTTGCCCTAATGGGCTTTCCTTTTTCATTGTTTGTGGCCCTGCTGAGCCTTGGTCTCTCCATTGTGAACCTACTCTTGTTGGGATGGCTGATACCGAGTCTGCCAAGCGTCTCCTGTGAGGAACCTATGTACAAAATGGACCAGCGCACTTTTATTGTTCTGCCCAAGGGAGGGGCATATTGCCAATTGATGCTTCATGTCAGGCCTTCTCTAATAATATAATCACACAAAGCCCTTCAGAAGTCTGCCTCAAACTTCACCTGTTAAACATCACTATGAAGACTTCATTTCCCCCTTACCCATCATGTTGAATACTAAGACGTTTCAATGTCCAGATACCTATTCTGGTCCACTGAATATGGTGCTGGTAATTGGCAACTTTGTTGCTCTACAAGGAGCATGATGCCTAAAGTACTCCCCAATGTCAACCAAGAAAACAAGCTTTGCAATGGAAGGTTGGTCTAAGCATCCCTTAAAGAAATCTTTGACTGAAAGTTTTCACTCCCCTATATCTGTAAATGGGAATCAAAATGGGTTAGCTTCATTTCAGCCTATGCATTGCTAGCTCTCCTGTCCTACTGGCCAAAGTAGGCTCACCAGCCTCATGTACAGCGGCAGTTTCCCAGGAAAGGCAACTAGGAGACCACTTCCATGTCAATTTCATCTTGAAATCAAGCTCCCTTGAGAGCTGTCTCCTCATAACTATTTGGAGAATTAGGATGTTGATTTAATAGGCATCAGAGTTAAAACAAACATAAGGAAGTCATTCTTCACACAATACAGAGTCAACCTGTGGAACCCATTGCCAGAGGATGTGGTGAAAGCCAAAAGTATAGCTGGGTTCAAAAAAACAATTAGATAAGTTCATGGAAGATAGGTCCATTCAAGGCTATTAGCCAAGATGATCAGGGGTGCAATCCCATGCTCTGGGTCCCTAAACCTCTGACTGCCAGAAGCTAGGTCTGGACAACAGTTGATAATTGCCCTATTCTGTTCATGTCCTGAAGCTTCTGGCACTGGCCACTGTTGGATGACAAGATACAGGACTAGATGGACCATTGGTTTGACCCAGTATGGCCATTTTTATGGTCATATGATGTGGTGGAACAGCAGTTTGGGTGTGTAGGAAGGGGCTCAGGGCTAGGGGCAGGGGGCTAAGGAGTGGGGGGCACTAACCTCGGGGTGGGGAGCCCCCGGCTCTCACTGGTATGGCCCTGCAGCTCCTAGGCTATAAAGGGCCGGGGGGCTCCATGCCACACGCTGCCCATGCCCATAGCTCCACCCCCACAGCTCCCATTTGCTGCGGTTCCTGGCCAATGGGGGATGCGGCAGCCGGTGCTTGTGGCTTATTTTTAGTCCATACACTGTGAAATTCTTGTACCCATGGATCACTAATGGAGGCTATTCTCCCCCAAAGTTTGGAGGGTTTGCAGCTCAGCTTGTAAGAAGGGATGAGTTAATAGTTTCTTAATGGCAGTGAGACCCATTCCCAGTGAAATGAGGGAAATCTCATTGTAGAGCTGAGGATAGGCATTCAAATGTTGTACAGTCCATATAGGCACAGTAAACTTAATATCACAACTATCCATGGTGTTTACATTACAGAAACAGTGATTAACGTAAGGCACCATGGGTTGAATCCAATGTCCATTAATCAATAGAGTATTACATCTCGTTCTCACACACACACATGCTTTACCAACATAGACAATAACAGACCCCTCTTCCTGGATAACATTGAAGGAACAGTTTCAGAGTAGCAGCCGTGTTAGTCTGTATCCGCAAAAAGAAGAACAGGAGGACTTGTGGCACCTTAGAGACTAACAAATTTATTAGAGCATAAGCTTTCGTGGACTACAGCCCACTTATGCATCCGAAGAAGTGGGCTGTAGTCCACGAAAGCTTATGCTCTAATAAATTTGTTAGTCTCTAAGGTGCCACAAGTCCTCCTGTTCTTCTTATTGAAGGAACAGTGAGACTTATTCCAAGGTTGTGGGAAGAAGCATTCATCATGTTCCTCCAATGCTTGGTCTTCACAGATATAGCTCAAACCTTCTTTTCTCCTACACCCTTTTACATTTACTCTGTTCCACACATTATCTTTCTGCCAAGCCCAAGTGTTAGGAACTTTGGAGTACATTACTGAGTTACCATTAATCTGTAATCCCAGTGGGACTACTGGGTGGATTACTCTAATTTTTTGCCTGCCAGTTATCAAGAATAACTGCAAGTTTTGCTGGTGGTGATTGTATGAAGTGTTAGCTAGTCTCCACCAGGGCTGGAGAATTAATTCTTCCTCCATTAAATGGGGCTGAATCAAGTTGATTGCCTCCATGGGAATTTGTCCTGCTATGGCTTGCCGAATCATTCCCATGATTATGTTCTGGGTGAGAGCCTGAGCTTGCTCACACGCTGAGCTCAATGAGACATTATTCTGGAGGGGCTGTAAACCAGACATTATTAACTCTTCATCTTTTTCTATGAGTCTTTCCTACCCAGGAAATAACTTACTTATTAACTGCTGTTCCTCACTTAACGGTTTCAAAGATGCTGTTAATAGGGTTCCCATCTTTTTTATATTTTCAGTGGCATATAATAGTTTATTAGCCAGAACTTCTATGTTTGCACCATCAACGAAAGAGCTTTGTGTTCCTACAGGTGCAATCCATTCACTTAATTCCCTTTTTACTCTATTTACATGGTCAGCCCCTTGCCACATTCTTATCCATTCATCCCAACCCTTATGGCTAGTTCCAATCAAGGGAGCACATACAGGTGCAATGTGAGAGATATTCATGCCTTCTAAGTCGATTTGAACCTCCTTCAGAGAAGTCTGAGGTTGAAGAACCAAATGTTCTTCTTGATCCAATTTGAGCACATGGGGCCCTGAAATTGGGGCTCTTAAACATCAGTGGGGAGCAAGGTTTGTGATCAGAGGGTCAAAATTTAAAACTGTTTTTTGTTGTTGGCCCAATTCCATTCTGTACAATCCGGGCTCATGGAATCCCCCTGAAATGGCAATGTGCCCATAGAATTAAAACCAAATTGTTGGCATGAGTTTATCATAATGTGTGCCTTTTAATGGGACTACCCAGTATGGGGGACCTTGCTGAATCAGGTCATGTCCAGTTAATGTCCAGTTCAGCAGTTCCAAATTTATAAGGAACTGTGTGATATTCTTGCCTGCTGGTGTGATCAGAGACAGCTGCAGTTCATCTCCAAGTAACGGAGGTGTCTGGGTTCCGAGGACAATGATGACACGTAGGGGCATGGTTTCTCCCCAAACAGTGGAGGAAACCAGGATTATACTGCACCTTCTGCTAACCCGGAGGCTGTCACTGGTTGTGTTTGATGGTGTACATCCCTTTTGAGAACACAATGGCTTACAGAAGAATGGGACGGAGTCTGGTGTGGTCTTAGTTTCATAACAAAACTTGAGTGACTCCCCAATGGCACTCTGCATGCAATTGGCAATGCTTTCCCAGGGGCAACCCGAGGAGTTGCCGACAGCCTAGAACTGATAGTGACGCTGTGGGGCCAGGGGGTTGCTCCCATTCCCATAGAATCCATGCATGTGGCACAGCAATTTTACTTCCTGGGCTCCAGCTGGAGAGCACCTCCAGCGGTTCAGAGGGATCACAGGTTCAGCATAGAACCTGGACAGCATCAGACTCCAGACACTTATGAACAGCAGGGTGCTGGTGCAAGGGTGGCATGTCATGGCTTGTGTTCGGGACCTATGAGGGGGCAGAGAAGAGAGAAAAAAATCTCACACTCCCCCCGTATATACTGGAAGAATCTGGGACCAATATTGCAGGGTGAACATGAAGCAGTGACCTATGTGAGGGTGGCCATAATAAGTCGATGACTTCTTTGGCCTTTTCCTGCCTCAACATCAGGGTAGGCACCGACAAGCCCACCCAACGTGTATTTTCCAATGGCCCCAAGCCATTGCTTCTTGCTAGCCAAGACGGGTGGCTGGCAGGATGGAGAAGACAGTTATAATATTCCTTGTGGGTCAGGTGGTTTACCCTTCCACCCTTTGAGCTGTGAGGAATGAAACCATTTCCGCCAGGGTTTCCCATTTTTTCCATTCAGGATTTCTACCTGATAAACACTGGGGCTGGCCCAATTCACAATAAAGCAGGAGCCATCCCAGGTGTGTGTCAAAGAGTGCTCCTTCATTGAAAACCTTCTGTACATTACTGGTTGGTCTAATTTACATATTAAAGGAGGTTTTCCCCAGCCTAGTTTTTTGTCCGTGTTTTGCTATACTATGCCCAGCTGTGCTGCCATTTGCTTGTGTAGAGCAGCTATCATCTCTGCTAAGGTTTGTACCCATTCATCTTTTACCACCTTCCCTTCCCAGGCACCAGGCAGTTCCACTCCCAACCACCAACTTTCAGGCATGCGCATTTGCCTTCCAGTCATAACTTCAAAGGGAGTGTACCCGTGTATCGTCTTAGAGCCTCTTAGAGCCATTAAGATGATTGGTAGCTTTTCATCCCAATCCCGCCCTGAGCTCTTTACTTGTTTTCTCAAAGCTTCCTTTAGTGTGCGATTGGTTTGTTCAATTTCTCCAGAGGACTCAGGGTGTCCAGCTATGTGGAAACGTTGCTTAATGCCTAAAGCCTTACATAGCTCTTGCATAACATCTCCCACAAAATGGGATCCCAAATATGAATCAATTACTCTGGGAATTCCCATTCTTGAGAAAACCATGTTAAAGAGCTGCTTAGCAGTGACAGAGGAAGTGTTGGTTTCAGTAGGGATGGCTTCCACCCATTTGGAGAAGGGATCTACTATTACCAGGCAGTATTTATTCCCTCTACTGATGGTGGGTAAAGGGACTATGTAATCTATCTGAATCCAGGACCAAGGACCCTCTATTCTTTGGTGCCCCGCTACATTTTTTTGAACCTGGTGATCAGCATTAACCATGGTGCACTGCAGACAATTATCACACCACTGATCTATATCCGCTTTCATGCCTGGCCACCACCCTGTATCTTTAACCCTATTTAAAGTATCCTGTTATTCTCTATGCCTTGCTCATGCACAAACTAAATCAGGTCCCCTCCGTACCTGGCTAGGGACTTTCCAGTGCCTTTGGCCATCTGCATCCACTGTCCACCAGACATCTCCAAACTGCTCAATCCTGTGGGATCTTTCCCTGTCTTGGCTAAGAACCGGATTTCTGTATCCCCATCTTAAAGGGTACTTAAGTCCAAGGTATCTATTCCTTTGCCTGAAGTTTTTCTCCGGGTAGTTACTGCCTCTATTTGCTCTACCTGGTCTGTGTCTCCAGTGTGGTTACTAGTAGCAGCAGCTTTGGCTAAGGCATCGGCCATATTGTTCCAGTGTGCTTCTTCTGAGTGATTTTTCTGATGCCCCTTTGTGTGAATCACCCAGCTGTCTCCAGTTCTTTCCTCGATCAGATTTGCAATTTGTCTCCATTTGTCTGAATGAGAAATGGAGCGCCCATCTGTGGCTACCATTTTTCTACTCAGCCAAAGCGGGAGCCACACAGTTACGGCTCTGGCTGTTCAGTCAGAGTCAGTGTAAATAGTAACAGAAGTGTCCCAAGATTCATAAGTTAGGACAGCTCTAACTGCCTCTACTTCAGCTGCTTAGGCAGAATAGGGGCGAGCTGGTCTTTGGAGCATCTCTCCCTCATTTACGCGGATGGCTCCATACCCTGCTCGGGGATGACCTGTATAGTAGAAACTTGAACCACCTGTAAACCAAACTGTAAACCCCTTCTGTTTAGTGTCTGCAAGCCTCATGCCTCCCTTGACTGGCCACTCAAGGTGTTTTACAAGGGTGGGGCAGGTATGCTCCTCTCCTTCTAGCCCATACGGGGCTGGCAAAACGGCTTGCTCTTTTTTAAACTTGACTCCTCAGTTTACTAGGATGAGGGCCCATTGAGCAATGCGGGGGTTAATGATTTTCCCCGATATGATGTACTTGAGTGGAGAATGCACAGTCTGAACAATGACCTTTGACCCTCCAATAATAAATTCCCAATGCGTGAGGCTCCAGACCAATGCAAGACACTCTTTTTCACAGGGGGGTAAAGCCTTGCTCTGTTTGATTCAGGAGCCTGGAGGCATATGTGATGACTCTGAGCTTGTCGCATTGCCTTTGGTTGAGAGCAGCTCTGACACTTGTCTCTTAGGAGGCCAATTGAATCACAAAGAGCAGGGCAGAGTCCAGATAAGCCAGGGCAGAAGCACTAACCAAACCTTGTTTCAAGGTGGCCAGGGCAGTCTATTGGTCTGGTCAGGGCCGGCTCCAGGCACTAGCGCAGGAAGCAGGTGCAGCCAATGGGAAGGGGCGGCATGTCCGGCTCTTCGGCGGCGAGTCCCTCAGTCCCTGCCGAAGAATGAAACGGCGGTGGCAGAAGTGCTGATCGTGGCTTTTTTTTTTCCCGCCACTTGGGGCAGCAAAAACGCTGGAGCCAGCCCTGGGTCTGGTCCCCATTCCCAAATCCTGTCTTTCTTTAATAACTGGTACAGAGGCTTGGCTTTGTCAGAGAACATTTCAATGAACTCTCTGGAGAAATTAAAAGTTCCCAAGAGAGTTCGTAGGGTGTGTGTGTCGGTGGGAACAAGTAGCTTTCCTATCATTTCTACCCTTTCTTGATTGGGAGTCCAGCCATCCTCCCCAAGACACACCCCCAGGTATTTCACTTGTTGCTGTACTGACTGAGCCTTTTCTCGATTTACCTTAAATCCGGTTGCCTGCACTATAATTAACACTTGCCTGGTGATTTCCTTGTTCATTTCCGAAGTGGGGGTGCATATTAAAATGTCATCCACGAATGAAATTACTTGTGGGCGGTGCTCAGGGCATAAATGGTTCCACATTTTAGTGATGTGGCCATGACAAATACTAGGGGAAGAATGGAAACCTTGGGGAATCCAGCTGAAGGCATATTGTTGTCCCCTATAGGTAAAAGCAAACCTAGACCAACATGAAGAATGGAGGGGTATAGCCATGAAAGCATTAGCCAAATCCATCACAGAGAACCATTTTGAGCCAGCTGCTATGATTTCTTTGTATTTAGCTACCATCGGGGCTGCTGCAGGAATGGCCGCATTTAATGCACAGAAGTCATTACTGTCATTCTGTAAGTGACCCCATCCGCCTTAAGGACTGGCCATACTGGTGAATTGCAGATATTTTGCATAAGCACGAGCACCCCTTGTTCCGAAAGACAGTCTATAGTATTTTGAATGCCCTCCTCTGCTGCACCTGGGTATTTATATTGCCTTTGAGGAGATCTTTTCCCACAATCAAAACTTCAGCATCTATTTTTCCACACTCCATCTTATTTTTAGTCCATATACTGGGAAATTCTTATACCCATGGATCTCTAATGGAGGTTAGGGTGGCTGTGGGTGCCTTTATAGCAGCACAATGATGCACAGCAGAGATCGCTGCAGCCCCCCCCTTCTAACTGCCATAACACACAGTTAACCAGATCCTCCACAGTTAGCTGAAATGTTTGGAGGAAAGGAACACCTAGGATTCCCTTCTCATTTCCCTTGTGAGCACAGCATTCTCCTTGTCCCTGTAGTCTGTCAATTTGCAAGGGAACATCCTGTCAAAGCGGCACTTCCTGGATTTTCCCCCCATACCCGCTGAGCTGAACCTGTTTAGCGGTGGGTCTCCCTCCGGAGATCCACCGGCAACTTAGAATATTTACTGATGCTCCAGTGTCCACTAGTGATTGGACTAACATCCCTGGGTTCCCCACTGTAGCCCTCACAGTGGGTCTCCCCCATACTTGCACTGAAGTCTTGCAATCAGCTGGGGAGGCCCGCGGGGAACTGGGAACTTCTACTGATTGGCAGACTCCCTTGAGAGCTTCCACTCAGAAGAGGGGGCAGGGATCTGGTTTTGACAGGGAGTGGGCATGGGAGACGCACTCCATACCGGGGCAGTGGGCAGAGGGGAGCTCCCTGCATTAAATCTGTTCTCTGCATGACCTGAGACAAAGCATTAATCAGGATACTGAGGGGCTGGCGATCATATTTTCCCATATCTTCCCTAAGTTCACCATCTCCTTCCAAATCATGTTCCTAAGGGTCTCCTTGGGTCGGCATTGCCCAGGGTTGTGGGAGGTAGGGGGATTAGAATTGGGAGGGCGACTGGCAGAGTGAGGACCATTATTTGCAAATGTGATAGCCTGCACGGGCTCTGATGTAGTCTTTTTGCTGACTTGTCTTTTTAAGATACCAGTTTCTCGCAGCAAATCTGCCTGCCTGCTTGATTTTTGCCACTGGTTCATTCCAGGTTAGATGTTCTACATCCACAGCCCCCATGGTCATTTTTATCTGATAATTTAGTCCTGCATAAATGCTCTGTACTAATTTGGGTCCCTAATAAAGGGAAGTGATAATCCCATTCTCTTCTGTCTGGGGTAATGAATCAGAGAGAGCTGCCAGCATCTTCTTTTGAATTAGGGAAGCTTCTGGGGCCTCTTCTGGTTTCTTCCATTATATATAGTTTCTTAAGGGAAGAAGCAGGCAGTAATATTTTAAGAGCACTTATCATCCATTCCCAGGGTCCAGCGGCAGTCTGCTCCCAAGAACCTACGCCTATGTCCAGAGCATCTGCATCACAAGGAGAGGCACATAACTGAGCCAACTGGGTTAAGTCCATGCCGTCGGCAGAGGGGTACATTTGCCAAATGCAAGCCAGCCACACAATGGCAGTGTCATGGTTCAGTGACCCCAGTCTCACAGCAATAACCTTGGCTTGACTAGGAGACCATCTTACTATGTCTGTGACAGCTCCGTTGTGGGAAGATCAGCTCCTGTAACTATGTATTTAACCTCCCTGGTGGAAACAGGGGCAACATGATGCATGTGTGGCCAATTGGAGTTGAATGAGTTTTTGGGGCCAGCATCAGGGGGTATCTCTACTTTTCCAGGGGGCTCCATTCGCAATCTTCTCTCAACCTTACAGCTACTACCACCCCCTTATGGGCGCTAAATTGGGCACACAATTTACTAATCTCTGCCTCAAACTCCTGATGGCCTGTTGCTGCCTTATTCTCATCTGCCAGGAAGCGAGTTGCTGCTCTCACTTCTTCTAACAAAATTTGTGTGTGTGTTAATTTTTTCCTATACTGTTCTGCTTACCTTGTCTCTCTCCTACTGCATATTTCTAAGTACAGTCACCATTTTAAGCTTTTCTGCTATAAATTCACATCTGTCTATCTCACATTTGTTCAAACGCTGTTGTAACTGTTTTTATTCCAGCTCCAGTTCCTGCCTTCCCTTTACCATTTCAACCATGTCCATACATGCATAAAATAATGCCCATACAGCAGCCGCATCCTTTGCTCTACCACATGGCTTAATGGTTGTGCAATATTGTTCAAAGCTCAGACTCGCTTCAGTCAGGGGATTCTCACCCTTAAAGCACTCCCTTTCCCAGGGGCATTTCCCCTTCTTCATTACCCAGCTCTCTAACCTGTTGGTTTTCTCCTGTCTCAAGCGAGCAGGCAAGGTTTTTTTTCAGTCATCTCTACTTCCCTTATCTCACTAATGATCTCTACCAAAAGCCCTCTCACACAGTCACAGTATTGCTCTAAAATCTTCTTTACTTTTAAGACATAACTCTTAACTCCTTATTGCACGGTCCTACAGTTATTCTAAGCATGATTCTTAACTTAAAAGTTACAGGACATTACCAAATATTCCATGAGAGAGAGACCTCGCTAAAGGAGCTTAGTTTGAAAAAGGAAGAGACAGTTTGCGCAGATCTGTGCCTCAGTTTCCCCACTCCGCTGCAACTACTCAACAATTACCACGTGATCAGGTCACGTGCTGCCCGCATTCTCCACCAATTTACCACCAGATTTGCCCATTACTTTGGAGTACGCTCATTTATTAGGGTTACTCTTTGGGTGGGGAAGGTTCTGTGATTCTATCAATGTACTGCTTGTGTCACTTGTGTTTTCATATGGAGCTCTAGGTTCCCCAGGGCTGGGTTCCTTCAGCCACAGAATCAGATGAATACATACACACACACATACATTAACAGAGCGTGTCTGAGCAGACCAGGTCAATCAGCACTCCCAAGCTGACCCCTTATATGTCCCTGGACTTAGCAGGCTGGGTCGAGCAGCACTTCCAAGCTGCCACCCTCATATGCCACGGGCACCGCACTGGAATAAAGTATGCCTGAGAAGGCTGGGTCAAGCAGCACTTTCAAGTTGCCACCCTTATATGCCCCTGGACTCTGCAGGCTGGGTAGAGCAGCACTTCCAAGTTGCCATGCTCCTATGCCACAGGTTCAGCACGTCCCTATCTCTACTTTCACGTTACAATTGTTCTCGTAGTAACCCCCTTGATGAGCAAACCCCACAGGGTTTTTGGGCACTACAGGGCTCTTTAGCTTAGGTAAGAGGAGTGTTGCTGCAAAGCAAATGGGGAAGCCAAAAACACAAAAGAGAGAGAGAGAGAGAGAGAGAGAGAGAGAGAGAAGCATCCAGCTTAACCATAAAAGTTATTTATTGCCAGGTAATTACCATACAAGGAGAGCCAAACAAACAAAACAGTTACAATATTAAATCTATTTTAAATCTGATTACAAAAGTCAGGTTAAGAAAACTATACCTGATCACACAAGTTAGGGTTAGAAAGCTATACCTAGAGTAAAAAAAAAAAAAAAGAGAGAGAGAGAGGGCGAGAGAGAGTTGGGTTCTCATGACTCCATGAAGCTTGAACCTGTCGGGGTTCCCAGATGGTGGTGGTAGCTGAGCATCCGGAGTGTGGGAGACAGGCAGAGCCCCCAGCACCATCAGTCAGGAGAAGATGAAATCCCAATGGAACTGATGCAGATTTTGGATTCAGGCATCAGAACACTTACTTGAGCATGGGTCGGGATTTTTTGTAGGGAAACAACAATGGTTCAAGGGAGAACACTAGATTTGTTTATGGGTAAACTGATGGCTCAAGATTGTTTTGTTCAGGCTAGACAATAGGAACCGATCATTCCTGGCTGTGGGCGGTGTTCCTTCAAGGAAGCTCACAATGCAATTAGGCAGCTTCAGTATTTTGGATACCAATAAACGATTTATTACTAGAATTGGTCTAATTACTACTGACTGGGTGTGTGCAGCATGGGTTCATTAACATCTGGAGCAGGGATCCCCCATCTTCCCTGCTTTTCTGGGCCCAGAGTTCAGTGCGGTTCTTGCCTTGGAATCTCTGTTCTCCATTCTGTACACTAATGGAGATGCCTCCATGTCCCATCTTCGATGCAAATGAGGCTAGAGGAGTTGCCTTAATCCTGTCACCCTTGTCCCATGGGTTTAGGTGTGTCTCCCACTGTCTTTTCATTGCTTTTTGTAAGTCTTTCTTCTGATCGGTTTTGGTTCAAGCAGAAGCTGGGGGAGGGGGTGTCCTTCGTGAGTCAGACAGGTTGGATACTGTGCCCTGGTTCCCCAAGAACACAAAGCTGACAGGTAACAGAGGGTCGATCCCCCACGCCCCACCACCACCAGCGGGAGTCCCGGACCACCTCTCCTAGCACCTGTGGCACCCCCAGACCACCCCTCACCAACCCCCGAGGACCCATGGACAAGTCATGGGCCATGAATTTTTATTTACTGCCCATGACCCGTCCATGACTTTTACTAAAAATACCCATGACTAAAACATAGCCTTATTTATCATGCAGCAGATATAGCAGCAACATCCAAAGCAACAACTGTGAGCATATGGAGACCTTCTTGGCCCAAGGCTTCCAGCTTGCTGATGGAGAAACAGAAATTGATTGAAAATCTACCATTTGTAGGCTTTTACAAAGTTTAGCATTCTTTTTTAAATTTAGGTTACAAATGTTAAATATATATTAGTAAATGAAAATAGGGACTAAAAGGGTGGCCAGAACCAGGATAGTGGGGAAAGTAATAAAGCAACAGCTAAGAGCTTCAAAAGAAAAATAAATATAAATAACATATAATATATAATTATGTAAATTTATATGGCTAATGTAATGTTATAGCAAATAAAAAGTGGAAGTTAAATCAAGCAAGGAATGTGCATTCCCATTGACCATGGAGTGTATACAATAAAAGGCATAAAAGAAAGGTAAACGAGACATGCTACTTTTAATTAAAATCCTATAAGGTTTCCAAAGAGAAGCCATGACAGTTTGTGTTTTCTTTTTCTGGTGGCAGTGTACTTTAAGAGCAAAACCCAACCCAGCAAATATAAGAAGTGAAGCCCAACCACCAAAATCCATCCAAATTCTATTTTCTTTTAATGGGTTATTAATTACGAATGATGAAGCTACTATGAATGGTCCAGTAGCCATTCAAAAATGTGACAAAACCTCCAGCCATTGAAAAGTTCTGTTTAACTAAAGGGTAAAATAAATGTTACTAAGGGGGTAAAAACAAAACTATATGATGGAGTTCTATCTAATATAGTATTAATGGTGGTTCAAATGATTACAACTACTATGGTCTTGGGAATATGTTGCTGGGTAATGAACTTAAAAAAGAAAGCATAGAAAGACAGGAATATGATGCAAATGAAAGAAATGCTAATATAAATAAGAAAAACAAAAGTAGTGGAATATAGGCATGGATTGACGTGAGTAATTGGACATGAGTGAGGCCCCATTTGTTGGGAGACAGGACTAAGAGGTAAATGAATCAGCAGGCTAGGATAAGGAGGAACACCCGGGGAACCATTTACAATATATGATGTTCGTCCATCGTTATCGATGAAGACCTCAACAACTCATTCTTTCGATGACCGGGCTCTGTGCGTCCGAAGATGACTGATCAGTCCAATTCGGGCGTGGAATGTCTTATCACAAGTCGGGCAGACATGTAATGGCACTGTCGATGATGTACGAGCAGCTCTGGACTTGCGCAGCTCACGCTTTTTTTCAGCCTCAGCAATACGCCTCGCCTCATAGGTATTACTGCCTGTGTGAATGAGGCTGCGCCATGCTGGACGGTTCAGTGCGAAGGTTTCCCATGTGGCAGTGTTGATCTTGAAGGACTTCAAAGAGGTCTTCAGCGTGTCCTTGAACCGCTTCTTTTGTCCTCCATGGGAGTGCTTTCCCTGAGTGAGTTCTCCGTAGAAGAGCTGTTTAGGAATGCATTCGTCTGAAATTCTCATGACATGTCCGGCCCACCTGGTCTGGGCTCTCATTAGCAATGTGTGAACTGACGGCAGACTGGCTCTAGTAAGGACATCAGTATCGGGCACTTTGTCCTGCCATCTGATTTTTAGAAGCTTTCGCAGACAGGAAATGTGGAAGTGATTGAGCCTTCATGCATGACTCCGATAGACAGTCCATGTCTCACAGGCATACAGCAGAGTTGGAAGCACCACTGCTCAGTAGACCTTCAGCTTCGTTGGTAGGCTGATCCCTCGACATTCCCAAACATTGGAGTGCAATCGGCCAAATGCAGAGCTGGCTTTAGCAATTCTGCAGTTTACTTCATCATCGATTGACACTGCTCGGGAAAGGGTACTGCCCAGGTACGTGAAGTGATCCACTGTCTGAAGTCTCTGTCCATTTACAGTGATGGACGGTTCTGAGTACAGAGCGTGGGGAGCTGGCTGGTGCATGACCTCAGTCTTCTTGATGTTAACAGTGAGACCGAAGTTGTTGCATGCAGTTGAAAACTTGTCCATACTGGCTTGCATTTCTGGCTCTGTACTAGCATTCAGAGCACAATCATCAGCAAAAAGAAAGTCTCGAAGTACAGTTTCCTTCACCTTGGTGATGGCACGCAGTCGCCTCAGATTGAATAGTTTCCCGTCAGTTCTATACTTCAGGCCTATTCCTTCTGTGCAGTGTTGAAAGGCATCAGTCAAAGTGGCAGAGAATATCATGCTGAACAAAGTGGGTGCTAAAGCACACCCTTGCTTGATGCCGTTAGTGACTGGGAAGGCCTCAGATGTTTCACTGTCATCCAGGACACGAGCCATCATACCGTAATGAAATTGACGTACCATTCGTATAAATCTGTCTGGACATCCAAATTTCGACATGATCCTCCACAGGCCCTGACGACTGACAGAGTCAAATGCTTTCGTGAGGTCCACAAAAGTTGTGTAGAGTTCATGATTCTGCTCTTGACATTTCTCCTGTAGCTGACGCACAGCGAAGATCATGTCAATAGTCCCACGTCCCTTGCGGAAGCCACACTGTGATTCTGGCAGTAAGCCCTTCTCCAGGTGAGTGATCAATCGGTTCAACAGAACCCGTGCAAGAACTTTCCCCGCTGTAGAAAGCAGCGAGATTCCATGGTGATTGTCGCATACCTGGCGATTGCCCTTCCTCTTATAGAGATGCAAGATGGACGCGTCTCTATATTCTTGTGGAATGGTTCCCTGCTTCCAAAAGGACTGAAACAGCTCAGTGAGTTTCCGTAGCAGCACGGGTCCACCAACTTTGTACACCTCTGCTGGTATGGCATCTGACCCTGGGGCTTTGCCACTTGACAGCTGATTGATAGCTTTCTTCACTTCGTCCTCTTCTGGTGAAGCGTCCATGGAGTCATTGACTGCAACCTGGGGCACCTTGTCAATGGCCTCATCATTGATGACTATGGGGCGATTGAGAATTGCTTCAAAGTGTTCAGCCCATCTCTGGAGAATCTGCTCTGTAAGGAGCACAGTACCATCAGAGTTCAGGAGGGGAATGCTCCCAGAAGACTGTGGACCATAGAGTGTATTGAGGGCTTATAGTCGTTCCTGTCCGCATATGCCTGTATTTCATCTGCCTTGGCGCTCAGCCACAAGTCCTGCATTTTGCACAGTCAGTTCTGTACTGTTCTGTGAGCGTTGATAAAGGCGGTCTTCTTTGCCGCTGAGGATGGATCGTTTTGATCTGCACGATGCAGGTGGTGCTTCTCAGCAAGTAAGACCTGGATTTCTGCATCATTTTCATCAAACCAGTCTTGCCGCCTGCATGTGGAGGGCCCCAATACCTTCAATGCAGCTGTACGGACAGTGTTGCGGAATCGCTCCCAGTCTTTCTCAGCGTCATCCTCAATACGAAAATCAGCAAGCTCATTCTCTAGGTCTTCCGCTAGATTTTCAGTGATGCGGCTATTCTTCAGCTTCGACACATTGATCCTTTTGAGAGCCTTACAGCCTTGTGGTCGTCTCTTCGGTATGATACGGAGCTTCATTTTGGATACTATGAGCCTATGATCCGTCCAACAGTCAGCGCCACACATAGCTTTTGTAACCCTGACATCTTGTCTATCCCTTCTCCTGATGATGACATAATTGATCAAATGCCAGTGCTTGGAACGGGGATGCATCCACAAAGTCCTGTTACGGGTAGGATGGCAGAAGACCGTATTGCTAATCAGAAGGTTATGTGCTGCACAGGTTTTCAGCAGTAACAGGCCATTGCTGTTACACTTTCCCACTCCATTTTTCCCGATGACTCCTTCCCAGGCTGCGGCATCACATCTGACTCTTGCGTTAAAATCGCCAAGCAGAATCAGCTTGTCTGTGCGGTGCACTGACGATAGCAGAGTATCTAGTTCTTTGTAGAATTTATCCTTCACATCCTCTGGGTTGGTCATTGTAGGAGCATATGCGCTGATCAAAGTAGCTTGTTTTCCTTTTTGAAGCGGAAGCTGCATTGTCATGAGCCGGTCATTCATACCCTTGGGGGAACTGGCAAGTTTCCGAACAAGATGATTCGTGATGGTGAAGCCAACTCCAGATTCGCGACGCTCATCACTGCTGCGGCCACTCCAGAAGAATGTATAGCCACCGCCTGACTCGGACAGCTGACCTTCATTAGCAAGGCGAGTTTCGCTAAGGGCTGCAATGTCAATGTTGTAGCGTGCGAGCTCTCTAGCGACAAGTGCTGTTCTTCTCTCTGGTCTGTCTGCCGTGATGTTGTCCAGTAATGTGCGCACATTCCATGTGCCAATAGTGATCGGTGTCACTCTAAATTTTGTTTTTGTTCGACTGCTTTTGTGGGATCCCTGCCAGCCGCAGTATGCTGGCCAGGGTAAGGTGAAGCAGGCAATGTTTAGGGCACCTTTTCTAGCCCCCTCCTCATTCTACAGAGGTGAGCAGTGCAATCCTGAATAGGGCTGTTCAGTCGCTCAAGAAGATGCCGAGCTCCACTGCTGCTTTGGTCAGTGAGGAACGACCATTATGCCTGAGCCGCCTATGTGCAGGTCCGCGGCTACAGCTCCCAGTGTATCCACACCTGCTGCTTTGTCGCTCGCCCATCGCCACAGGACTTGATAAGATAACGATGGACAACACACGTCAGGAATGTAAAGATGAGGTAAAGAGTAAGTCATGCAGCAGCAGTGCGTGGACAGAGCATGCTATACAGGAATTAGTTCCTACAAAATAACCAAGCCAATCCCAAAACACGTGATGCAATCTATAGTAAATACAATGCAATGTGTACATTTGTATAAAAGAAGAGGTTTGCTGTAAAATTTTGGATCTGTGGTATACCCTGTATCCATCCCCTACACCTGAGCCTGGTCAACTCAAGTGTGGTTTAACTGTAGGCCAATAAAGGAACCTGACTGACAAGAATGGAGTTGAACTGAGTTCTTGGGGAACCAAGTGGAAGAGGTCTCGGGGGAATCCCAACACCATTCAAGGACCCAGATCTGTTCACTGGGAAAAACAAGTGAGTTTATGCAAAAGCTGAAGGACTCAAAAGTCATCTCTATTTTCTCAGTCTAAGAGATGGCCTAATACCATCAGAACCCAGATACTAGGCACAAATACAAAGTCTTCCATAAACTACTATAATCCCATCAGCATCTTCTGCAGTTGGTACAAAATACCAGATTTATCAAACTGCTTGAGAGCCTCAAACTGACCATACAGACACTTTCCTTTCTGTAGCCTTTGGCAACCATCTTTCTTTCCCCCTTGTGACATGGAATGGAATTACTATGGACCCATGAATGTTAAAAATCACAGAGAAGGATGTTGTTATTCACATCATGATGTCCCTTGCTGCCCCTTTTCAGGAATCCCTCTCAGGAGATGATGCTAGGGGATATTTTATCCCTCTGTGATGCTGGCAAGCCAGATGTCAGTTCTTGCCCAGGCTGCAGGCATTAAGAACTGACTCATAGATGGAGACCAGACCAGGTCACCTGTTATGTTAGTTTTCCTCAAAATAAGTATTAGCCTTATAAGAATGTATTTAGTGTTTAGACTCTATGGAAAACTTGTATGTTGCTGCATGTATTAATCTCACATAATATCTATATCCTATGTTATAAGGTAATATTTAAGTGTTTGCTTTGAAACTGTAAACCCCCATAGTCAGGAGAGAACCATTACCAAATGTGAAATACTAGTTTGCCACAAGAGGTGTTATCTCCGGCTCAACAAAAGAAGGCCCATAAACATCAGACAAACCATTGTGGAACATCAGAGGACAAAAGATTTTGTTGATTTTTCTCCCTCCCCCATGCCCAATGAAGAGGAGATATGCACATGAACTCATCCCATCAGCTTGAATTCTGGGGGGAGGGAATAAAAATTCCTGACAAGCAGGAACTGCATCTTTTTTGGCTGTTTGAACTCTAAAGGGCCAGAGACTAAACTGAAGCCAGAGATCTCCAGGGGTTGCCTTCGGGTCTGCCCTAAAAGCCACTTTGAATAGATAGACCACTACAACTCTGTCACTCTTAAGATTTAAATGGTAACTTATTTGTGTTGATATGTTTACTTGTTTTAACCTGTAAATAACTCTCTTCTTCCGCTTTCCTCGTTAATAAGCCTTTAGATAGGTTATTACAGGATTTCTATAGGCATTGTCTTTGGTGCAGATCTAGAGGAGGAGTTCTCAAACTGGGGGGTCAGGACCCCTCAGTGGGTCACAAGAGTCTTACATGGGGGGTTGCGAGCTGTCAGCCTCCACCGCAAACCCCGCTTTGCCTCTAGCATTTATAATATAATAGGGGGGGGCACACTAAGAGGCTTGCTATGTGAAAGGGGTCACCGGTAAAAAAGTTTGAGAATGATCTAGAGTATCAGCTGATCTGGGGCAAGTGATTGGTCTCTTGGGACTGGACGTAACCTAAATGTGGTGTGATTTTTGGTGTAAATGACCATTTATCACTAAATCCAGTTTTTATGGGTGACAAACTAGACAGGAGAATGTAGCGACTGTCTGTGATGGTAAGATTGTTATAGTGATCCAGGTGTTCACATTTATTACTGGTTTGGTGAAACAAAACACACTACCAGTTTGGGGCGTCTGCCCTGATGTAGGTGCTCACATTTGTGAACGACTCCAGATAGCACGACACCCTCCTCCACATAAAAGCCGTAGGAAAAAATCCAACTGCAAGACCAGGGTTCAACTCTTTACTTCCAGATAGCAAAATGTAAAAGAATGGCCACTTAGGGTATGCCTATACTACGCGTGCTATAGCAGCACAGCTGCAGCTACGCCACCGTAGTGTAGTCCATTGCTACAGCGCCAGAATCAGTTTTTCCATCACTGTAGTAAAGCCACCCCCTTGAGGGGAAAAATTCGCTCAGCAGCCTCGCTGTGTGTACAGTGGGGGGTCGATCGCCCACCTACATCACGCAGGACATAGGGTTTTCACAGCCCTGAGCTCTGGAGCCAGGTTGACCTAACTTTTAGGTGTCGACCAGGCCATAGCGTGTAGCCACTCTGGGGCAAGAACCATCTTTTTGGTCTGTGTTTGGCCAGCACGGCTGGGTCCTGGCCCACGCACAGCGTCCTAGGCCGCGGCAGCAACACAAACAACAATATCCCAAAACGGATCTTAGCCGGCAGACCAAACAGTGACACTCCCGAGAGGGAGGGACACTGACATCCACGGCCCCTTCCCCGCACCCACGGGAGGGGGCTGCCACGCTCGGCCCATGCACGGCGCATGGCAGCGCCGGGTACGCCACAGGGCGGGAGGGCACCACATCCTAGCTCCCGACCCCAGTCCCCGGATATGCTACAGGGCACCTGCCTCAGTCACGGAGGCCCGCCCGAAGGAGTCTCTCTTCCCTCGGGCACTGAGGGGCAGCCGCACCAGGAGCTTTTCTCTCCTAGCCTCAGGCAGCCGCAGGACTCCTCGCGGGTGGGGCAGGGGTAAGAGCTGCCTGTCACACGGGCCCTCCCCAAGCACCGGCTGCCTCTGCACTTCCGGGTCGGCGGGGGCGGGGCAGAGGAGGTTGCCTTGCGTGACGTTGCTGAAGGGTTCGGGCTGCTGCCGCCGCTGCCTGTTATTGTTCCTGCTCTTGCGGGTTGCCGCCTCCGGACGCTGAGCAGCTCGAGAGGGGGGAAAGCGCACGGAGCGCTTGAGAAGAGGGGTCAGTTGGTGGCCGCTAACGGTTTGGAACTCTCCGCAGCGCGAGCCCTGACAGCGGGGGTGGGGGGAGAGCGCGCGTCACTGAGGAGCGAGCGAGCGAGAGACCGAGAGGCGGCGGGGATTGGGCGGCCATGGCCTACGCGTATCTCTTCAAATATATCATCATTGGGGACACAGGTAAGAGGGCAGGGGTGCGGAGACCTGTACTGCGGAAATGGGGGAGGGTTGCGAGGCGGGGAGAGCGAGAGCGTCCGCGCTAAGCCCGACCCCGGCTGACCCATTTCCGCAGTGGTGGCGTCGCCGACGTGGTGACTTCCCCCGCCCTGCGCTCGGCAGAGGGCCCCGCCCGACGTGGCTTTGGCCTGTGCTGATCAGCCCCGCACTCGGCTGTCCCAGCCCCGCAAGAACTCGCGGTGCCAGTCGCTGGGGCCTGCTGTCTGTCCGAGGCTTGTGCAAGGCCTGACTGCTCCGGGACGGCCCTTCGTGGTGGGGAGGCGGCCCGGCCGGGGTCAGGCCTGGGGCGCTGGGGACCCGAGTGCTAGGGGCGGGAAGGGTGTCACGCCGGAAACATACGACAGGGGAGCTGCCTTCCCGGGGCTCAGGTGGTGGCTGATGCTGTTCGGCTCCCAGGGGCCTTGCAGAAGCATGTGGCGAGGCCCCTGCCCCAACGAGCCTCCATGTGCGAGAGCTAAGGCGCTTAAGGCCACTAGGCCCCCCCCCCCCCCCCCATGCAGTGTAACCTCCGCGCTAGGCCGCCATGGAAACCAGGCACGTTATTTTCTCCATCTGGCACCAATAAGTGCCTAGTCCAGCTACTTGAGGGGAGCTTAAAATGCACCTCTGCTTCTGTCACCAAATGTCCCTATTTATAGACTTCAAATGTTGCCTTCTGCCAGGTCACCGTCTGACTTGGTCCCTTTCTTTTGGTCAGGCACACCCTTGCTCCTTCCCATAGCCCAGTGGCCCTGCTGTGGCCAGTGTGGGTTCATCTCTAGCTTTGAGAGGCCTTAATATATGAGGCCGCTCTCTATGCTAGGGCTGAAAACAGCTAGCCACACGTGTTAAAATCAAGCTTCCCAAGTTAATGTGCTTTCCTTCTGTGTGGGCAGGGCCTAAAGCTAATCAAAACGCCACAAAATTATTTGGTGTAAGATATCATATTTTGATTTGATTTCACTATAGTCATGGCTACCTTTTTTTTTAAAAAATCCATGGTGTATCTACCTGGCAAGATTTTTTTTTTGATATTTTAACAAACATGTAAGTGCTCTAAAATACTTTACCAAATATAAAAAGGCATTTAGACCAGGGATTCTCAAACTTTATTGCACTGCAACCCCCTTCTGACAATTAAAATTACTACACGACCCCAGAAGGGGGGACTGAAGCCTGAGCTCACCCAAGCCTGAGTCTGTTTTAACTTTAAATGCTGAATGTGGCACAATATGACAAAACTCTAAGATGGAGGAAAATACATGTGTGATGGAAACTAGTTATTAATTTAAAACTATTCCTTATAATTTCAGTTTCAGGATTCAGAATTTCTGATGGAAGCTTATAAAGGAGACAAAATCATGGCTAAAATAAATTTGCTTTTAAAATGAGGGGTTCCACCCATAAAGGAAGGAGAGCCATATTTCCGTAAATGGCTAAAATAGGCTTATAGTGGAAAATCTTTTGTGAGTTTGTGGTGTTTAGACCTCTTGTGAACACTTCAAGAATTCTAGTATGGCATCAAGGAACTGGCTTATCTGCACTAGTATTTTCATACCGATCCAGAGATTATTTCAAGAATTTCCATGTAGCGTCTTCAGAGTTGGATGGTGATTCGGCAATTATTTTTCAATGTGCTGTAGAAAGAAAAGTTAAAGGAAGACATTATTGAACCCTGTCAAAAGATTAAAATTAAGTTGCTCTCCATTGCTCCTTACTTCATAACGGAAAGCAGGTTATGCAAGTAGTAACAAAAATGGTATGCAGTTATACCAAAACTGCATGTCTCTGATCTGAATCATCATGCCGAGTGCTTTTATTCACGTAAGTGCAGGTATCATAAGTGCTTTAAAAAAAAAATTTAAATTGCAGCTACAGAAAATTGACTGTAAAACTGGCACTTCTTACTCACCCGATCTCATCTGTGTTCTGCTTACTCTAGTGACTTCTTGCTTCTGTTAGCTTCAGACAGTAACAGCTTTGGTAGAGTGATATGGATTCTGTTCTAGATCATATCTTAGACAGAATTGTTAGTGTCCAGTTGCAGAGTTTCTGTTGTGGGTGAGGCACATGCCAAAAATAATATATCTTGGCTTTCAGATCCCAGGTTGTGTTGGAAGGACTGGGAGCTAGAAAAAGACAACGTATTTATAAAACTGAACAGATTTTATCTGGAATAAGTGAGGCAGCAAGCATGGAACCCTATGTTGTAATTTTTAGTCATTTTTCAAAAGAGATACTTTAAGTATCATTGCTTCTAAACCGCAATCACTAGAGGAAATGGGCCTCTATTTTTCAGCATTCTAGAAATACTTAGATTCAGTTTTCAAATATGTTGAATTAGCTAGCAGTAGACCACGAACTGCAAAGCAGGTAGTAAAAGTTTAAGGTGAAATAAAAACATTGTACTTCTATATTAATGGATAACTAAGCGCTCTGTATAAGATTATTTCAATCAAACTTCTAAACTGGCAGGTGGTTATTAAATAGTGTTCTGTTTTAGTTGTTTTACATTTGAATCTGTGACACAGGATGCATCATGGACACATCAAACATAGACTAGTTTCTCTGCACTCCATGTCAATGCATGAGAGGCCTGATGCATTTTAAAAAAAAACTATTGAACAGCTCCTTTTAACGTGCACATATTAAATCAGACCCGATTAAGATGAAGAAACTCCTTTTAAGTTTACATGTAACACAGGCATCAAGTTCCTCATGTAGAAAGGTTATTTTCCTGATAGCAGTGACGTCATCTTACAGTGCATAATGTGTCGTAGTGATTGATCATCTTACACTAACCCTTTCAAGGTTCTGTGGATACATTGTGAATTCCTTCCAAATGTGGTGATGGAGTCCAATCTTATAGAGTCGTTCATCCTGGAAAGGTACTTCTCCCCTCCCCCGCCATAAGCTTGAAGGTCCCTTCACTTTTATCAATAGGTTAATTGAAATCCTGGAGTCCACCCAACTTTTTAACGCCAAATACAAAAATAGGATTTCCTGTTACCAAGACAATCAGCAGCTGTTTACAGATGTTTCTATCTTTCTCTTGCAGCCTGACAGTCTTGTAACTTGAGCATCATGTCAAGTCTCATTCCATTTGGGGCTGTGAGAGGTTATACTATCTCTCTGCGTTCCAGATAAGTGACCAGGTTAGAAAGCATTGGGGGCCTCCTGGTTTCTATGCAAGGAAGCAAGAGTTAGCTAGGAGGATCATGCAACACCTAGAGCGCATTAGCCTCACAGAAAGCCAGTCTGGAGCACAGGAGAGGAAGTGCAAGCTAATAAGGAGCTTGGGAGAATGGGTATCTCAGGTTATGTCTCACTACAGAACCCATACTGGCATAGCTGTGCATGTGTAGCTCCTTAGTAAAGACGTGGCCCATGCCAACAAGAGTTTTCTGTTGGTGTAGAAATGTCATCGACCTCCCTGGATGACGTTTGCTACATTGACAAAAGTCCTCTACCATCAATATGACTGTGTCTACACTAGAGGTTTTGTCAGCATAGCTATGTTGGTCCAGGGTGTGGTTTTTTCACACCCCTAACAGATGTACCTGCTGACATAACTTTTAAGTGTAGACCAAGTTTCAGCAGTTGTACTGGAAATCTACTTTTCGTGAAGATAACACTACTAATCTGGTTTTGTTTAAAGTCTCTTTAGTGTTTTTTATAAACTGTTTTGTTTGGTAGTCTTTGAAAGTTTTGTTTTCTCTCTTTCTAAAAGAGGCAATACAAAGACTGTTTGCTGCCTGATTAAGTACTTTTTACTTGTTTGGAAGAGTAAAAGAAATGTTGTTTCAGCACATTTGAAGTTATACATACTATGGGACAGAGATCAAGAGAAGCAGAGACTGAGGAGGAGGAAGTAGTTGTAGGCAGGCAGGAGAGTTTAGGGAACAAACCAAGACTGTTGCCTTGAATTCAGGGTCTGACTCTAGAACTGCAAGCTATAAGGTTAGTTGGAATTTCCTTCTGCCCTCATTATTGAGGGACTGCTGGGAGACTACTCAAGAACATGATTGAATATGCTTCAGCTGCCAGTCTCAAGTCTGTTCAATAGACTTCAATGATGCCAAGTAGTCGTCTCTTAGTATGTAACCAAGCATTATTGTTTAGATTTGGCTTATAAACAAGAGCTCAGGTTTACTTTCTTTCTTGGCAAGGTGTGTCCAAACTGTTGGTCTCTATCTTGAATTAAGCAGGAACTCAGGATATCTCAAATGTTGCCCCCTTCAGGATGTATCTTAACCAAATATGTATAACAACATTAAAATAATGTTATGGCAACAAAGTGAAGAGCACACCAATTAGGAAATAACAGAGTTAAGGCCTGTGCAATTTTAAATCTGCCCCTTTGTTTTTATGTATTATGATAGTAATTTATTACAAGATCACATACTGTTTTTCCCCAGGCCCTCTGCTTCATTTCACATACAAAATAACAGTGCTGAATGAATAAGACAGCTGTTGAATATTTATTTTGTCCTCATTGTTCCCTGTGGCCCCATGCATTATTATAGCATACCATCCAAACACTGCTGGGCCATATAGTTTGCTGCCTCACAAACACTAATGAATCTATTCTCATGACACCCCTGTGAGGTCATGAAATGCAATCATCATTTTACAGATGCTTAAATGAGGCACAGGAAAATTGACTCCCAAGTTGCATGGGGAGTCTGTTGCAGAGGCAGGGATAGAACACGTTTTTTCTAGGTTCCAGTCTAGCATATTATCCGTGAATTGTTCTCAACCTCTTGTATCCACAATACAACTGCAACAAATGTGGCAGGCATGCTCTGCATCTTGGAACAATTCACTATACAGTCCTGCCTAATTCTTGGTCTTATGTGATTATGTAATTAAAGATTGTGTCGTATATACATACAAGAGGGCAGAGTTAAGTTTGGGTAGGCCACCTTATCTTCATTATGTCCTGACTTTTGACTGCTTCATTTTGCAAACTTAATGTTCATTTGAGGTCTTAGGGTAAACCCCACAAAATTTTATACCCAATCTAGCTGTGCAGTTAATAAGGCAAAAGACTTTATCTTGCACACTTTTCTGCACCAATTCTCATTTGAGATCTGCCTTCCTCCCTGCATATCTTCATTCAAATTTGCTTAAACAGTATTTGCGTAGAACGTTGACAAACCACTAGGAGGTGGTTTGCGAACAGGGGCCGCTAACAGAGAGTTTCAAGAGGGAGTTTGGAAGGGGAGTGGGAAGGGGGCAAGGTATACTTGCCAATCTTTAAAGCCTTTAAACTAAACTATAATCAAAACTTCTGGATTCAAACAAAAACTCTGTCATTAACCCAGGTAGCTGTAGGAGAGAATGCAGGCAGAAGCCCAGCAGCAGAGTGGAGGCTATCCTGTTTATTGCACTCAGTGTAGCATGTATGATTACCTACCCTGTAGCGTATATGTGCATTCCGTGCAAGGAGCTCCTGGCCCTCAGAGACCGCGTACAGGATTTGGAGGCCGGGGTGGCGGAACTGGAGGAGCTAAGGGAGGCAGATGAGGCTTTCCGGGACACTGTGGATTTGTCCCAACTCCGGTCAGACAGCTCCTGCGCTGTTAAGGAGGATGAAAGGCTCAGGGAAGGAGAGCAGTCAATGGGAGTAGAGGGAAACCTTCCCATAGTTGGGACCCTCCTTCCAGATGATGTTGGGGTATCCTCTAGCACTGAGGTTACCTCTCCGGGGGAGGGAACTCCAGTCCTTAGGAAAAGGCAGGTGTTAGTAATGGGAGACTCGACCATTAGAAACCTAGCTGGGTTTGTGATGACCGGGAGAATCGTATGGTGACTTGCCTGCCTGGTGAGAAAGTTGCGGCTCTCTCGAGGCATCTAGACAGACTTATGTGTAGTGCTGGGGAGGAGCCGGTGGTCGTGGTACATGTAGGTACCAATGACATAGGGAAGGGTATGAGAGATGTCCTGGAGGCCAAATTTAGGCTGCTAGGAAAGAGACTGAAATCCAGGACCTCTATGGTAGCATTCTCAGAAATGCTTCCAGTTCCACACGCAGGGCCAGGTAGGCAGGCAGAGCTTCAGCGTTTCAATGCGTGGATGAGACGATGGTGTAGAGAGGAGGGGTTTAGATTTATTAGGAACTGGGGAAACTTTTGGGATGGGGGAGCCTGTACAGGAAAGCTGGGCTCCACCTAAACCAAAGTGGATCCAGACTGCTGGCACTTAGTTTAAAAACTGCTCTGTGCCCTTTTTAATGTTAAGAGATGGGGGAAAGCTGATTGCTGCAGAGGAGCACGTGGATCGGAGAGAGACTTCTCTTAAGAGGAGAGCCTATTGATAGAGATTCTCTAGGTTTTAGTCAGGAGGAGAGGATGGAAAAGGATAAAGTATGGGTTAGATCAGACGAGAAACATTCACATAAAAAAGAATCTGACACGTCAGAAAAGGACAAACAAACAGTGACAAGTTTTTTAAAGTGCTTGTACACAAATGCTAGAAGTCTAAATAATAAGATGGGTGAACTAGAGTGACTCGTGTTAAAGGAGGATATTGATATAATAGGCATCACAGAAACCTGGTGGAGTGGGGACAATCAATGGGACACAGTCATTCGGGGGTACAAAATATATTGGAAGGACAGAACAGGTCGTGCGGTGGGGGGCAGGGGGAGAGAGTGGCACTACATGTGAAAGAAAATGTAGAATCAAATGAAGTAAAAATCTTAAATGAATCCACAGGTTCCATAGAATCTCTAGGGATGGTAATTCCATGCTCTAATAAGAATATAAAAGTAGGGATCTACTGTCGACCAACTGACCAGGATAGTGATAGTGATGATGAAATGCTAAGGGAGATTAGAGAGGCTATCAAAATAAAGATCTCAATAATAGTGGGGGATTTCAATTATCCCCATATTGACTAGGTACATGTCACCTCAGGACGAAATGCAGAAACAAAATTTCTTGATACTTTAAATGACTTCTTCTTCAAGCAGCTGGTACAGGCACCCACAAGGGGAGAGGCAATTCTCGATTTAGACCTGAGTGGAGCGCAAGATCTGGTCCAAGAGGTAACTATAACAGGACCGCTTGGAAATAGTGACCATAATATAACAACATTTAACATTCCTGTGGTGGGAAGAACACCTCAACAGCCCAACACTGTGGCATTTAATTTCAGAAAGGGGAACCATGCAAAAATGAGGAGATTAGTTAAACAGAAATTAAAAGGTACAGTGACTAGAGTGAAATCCCTGCAAGCTGCATGGGCACTTTTCAAAGACACCATAATAGAGGCCCAACTTAAAGGTATACCCTAAATTAAAAAACACAGTAAAAGAACTAAAAAAGAGCCACCGTGGCTTGGCTTAACCATGTAAAAGAATCAGTGAGCGATAAAAAGGCATCTTTTAAAAAGTGGAAGTCAAATCCTAGTGAGGTAAATAGACAGGAGCATAAACACTGCCAAATTAAGTGTAAAAATGTAATAAGAAAAGCCAAAAAGGGGTTTGAAGAACAGCTTGTCAAAAGCTCAAAAGGTAATAACAAAATGTTTAAGTACATCAGAAGCAGGAAGCCTGCTAAACAACCAGTGGGGGGCCCTGGACGATCAAGATACAAAAGGAGCACTTAAAGACGATAAAGTCATTGTGGAGAAACTAAACGAATTCTTTGCTTTGGTCTTCACGGCTTAGGATGTTAGGGAGATTCCCAAACCTGAGCCGTCCTTTGTAGGTGACAAATCTGAGGAATTGTCACAGATTGTGGTATCACTAGAGGAGGTTTTGGAATTAATTGATAAACTTAACAGTAACAAGTCACCGGGACCAGATGGCATTCACCCAAGAGTTCTGAAAGAACTCAAATGTGAAATTGCGGACCTATTAACTATGGTTTGTAACCTGTCCTTTAAATCAGCTTATGTACCCAATGACTGGAAGATAGCTAATGTAACGCCAATATTTAAAAAGGGCTCTAGAGGTGATCCCAGCAATTACAGACCGGTAAGTCTAACATCAGTACCGGGCAAATTAGTTGCAACAATAGTAAAGAATAAAATTGTCAGACAAATAGAAGAACATAAATTGTTGGGCAAAAGTCAACGTGGTTTCTGTAAAGGGAAATCATGTCTTCCTAATCTATTAGAGTTCTTTGAAGGGATCAACAAATGTGGACAAGGGGGAAAATGAAATTTAATGTGGATAAATGTAAAGTAATGCACATTGGAAAAAATAACCCCAACTATACATACAATATGATGGGGGATAATTTAGCTACAACTAATCAGGAAAGAGATCTTGGAGTCATTGTGGATAGTTCTCTGAAGATGTCCACACAGTGTGCAGCAGCAGTCAAAAAAAGCAAACAGGATGTTAGGAATCATTCAAAAAGGGATAGAGAATAAGACGGAGAATATCTTATTGCCCTTATATAAATCCATGGTATGCCCACATCTTGAATACTGCGTACAGATGTGTTCTCCGCATCTCAAAAAAGATATACACCTCTACCTCGATATAACGCTGTCCTCGGGAGCCAAAACATTTTACTGCGTTATAGGTGAAACCACGTTGTATCGAACTTGCTTTGATCCACTGGAGTGCGCAGCCCCGCCCCCCCCGGAGCACTGCTTTACCGCGTTGTATCCGAATTCGTGTTCTATCGGGTCACGTTATATTGGGGTAAAGGTGTACTGGCATTAGAAAGGGTTCAGAGAAGGGCAACTAAAATGATGAGGGGTTTGGAACAGGTCCCATATGAGGAGAGATTAAAGAGGCTAGGACTTTTCAGCTTGGAAAAGAGGAGACTAAGGGGGGGATATGATAGAGGTATATAAAATCAGGAGTGGTGTGGAGAAAGTGAATAAGGAAAAGTTATTTACTTGTTCCCATAATATAAGACCTAGGGGCCACCAAATGAAATTAATGGGCAGCAGGTTTAAAACAAATAAAAGGAAGTTCTTCACACAGCAGACAAGCAGCCTGTGGAACTCCTTGCCTGAGGAGGTTGTGAAGGCTAGGACTATAACAACGTTTAAAAGAGAACTGGATAAATTCATGTAGGTTAAGTCCATTAATGGCTATTAGCCAGGATGGGTAAGGAATGGTGTCCCTAGCCTCTGTTTGTCAAAGGGTGGAGATGGATGGTAGGAGAGAGATCACTTGAGTATTACCTGTTAGGTTCACTCCCTCTGGGGCACCTGGCATTGGCCACTGTCGGAAGACAGGATACTGGGCTGGATGGACTTTTAGTCTGCCCATTATGGCCATTCTTACGTTCTTATGTGTATTATAAAATCTAGTGCAGTGGTGAGCAACCTGTGGTGGGCTTCGAGACATTTTGCTGGTGTTGACCATCCGCTGGCACGTCTCCCTGCAGCTCCCAGTGGCCACGGTTTGCCATTCCTGGCCAATAGGAGATGCGGGAAGCAGCGGCCAGCACGTACCTACCACGGGGGGCTGTGTCTGCGGACAGTCAACGTCAGCAAAATGTCTCGCGGCCCTCAGTGAGATTACCCTGATGGGCTGCAGGTTGCCCACCACTTATCTAGTGAGTATGTGCATCATCCTTCATAAAAACCTTTATGATTTTCAAAAATCACAGTTAACTTTTCCCGGACTACAGAAAGGCATATATGCCCCATAGACAGTCTTATACAAATTCAGTTTTTTTTCAAATTGCCAAGTCACTATCGCTGTTCCCCTATCCTCCCCCCCACAAAAAGTATGTATCTATCTATCTATAGAATATGGTATATTTTTACTCTACTTTTGTTCAAACTTTGATTTTTTTTTTTTAATTATAAGCAGTTGAAAATGTAAGTGATCCCTCATTATGTGTGTCACTTACTAACATAAATGCTAATAATGAGAGGAAGGGATGTCTTGTAGTTAAGACTCTGGGCTGGGACTCAGGAGATCTGTGTTCAATTCCTGGCTCTGCTACAGACTCAGTGTGTCAACCTTGGATAAGTCACTCAAATCTCTGTGTCTGTTTCCTATCTATAAAAATACTTTTTTCCCCCATCTTTTGTCTTGTCCATCTACGGGGTAGCAACTGTTTTTTACTCTGCATCTGAATAGAGCCTAGCATAATGGGGCCTGATCTAAGCTGGGGCATCTAGGCATTACTGTAGCAAAGTAATTATTAACATAGCGTAGACTTCAATCTTGAGGATGAGGAATCCACTGAAATTGGTTTATTTTCTTGAGAGAAGAGAATTACTTGTATATCTTTAGAGAAGAAATGCTTCATTTCAGTGGATTTCCACTTGTCCAGTGTCCTTTCCATAGAGTTGATGGTATTGTTACTCCTGGGGGAATTCTGCACCACTGTGCTTGTGCAGAAACTCTGCCCCACCCCTCATAGATGCTCTTTGCTTCCCTGCAGAAAAATGGTTTTTGTGGGGAAGCAAAGAGAAGCTGCAACAGTGCTCATTCACCCCTGCCAAGCAGCACAGGCAGGGGAGAGATAAGTCACTGTGGGGGAGGGAAGGAAGGGGGTTCTGTGGATGCCTCAGCTGCCCAGGGACATTAATCCCAGCTGGGGGGAGAGAGGGAGGAGGAGGACGAGGATGTCAGAAATGGAGTTTCCCCTCCCCTGCACAGAGCAGCTGGGCTGGGTCAGATCAACTCCAGAAACCTCCTCTGGCTGCAGGAAGCCCCCCACCCCCTCTGTACCAAAAATACCATATTATACCGTTGGCGGGGAACAGCGAACAGCAGCCACTGGGAGCTGCAGGCAGCCGTACCTGTGGATGGACAATGTAAACAAACTGTCTTGTGGCCACAGCAGGTTGCCCACCACTGATATACATCATAAACAAAAAAGGGCAGACACCTAAAAGGCTGTCTTTTAAGTGTTTTCTGCTTGTTTTACATTGTAGTCTAGAATACTCTGACTGAAGAGCTAGTCAGATGTCTCCACAAGAGCCAAGAGTGGAAACTGAGCAGTTGAGGGAAAGAGATTTTTAGTCAGACTTTAACATTTTGTTTTTTTATTTTTTTTATCACTTGATTGATTGACTAATATGGTTAAAAAGGAAGATTTGGCTGAAGATTCAGCACACTTGCCCTTTTAGTTGAGGTGGTAGAACAAACGATGACTCCAAGTCTTCCATCAAAACAAGTAGGGCCCCCTCCTTCCACCAACCTTTCATGTTGTCTTTATACTTCAGAGAAACACATGGAATGGGGGGGGAGGATACGTCACCTCTAAAATTTCCTGTTGTTATAATGGAATGACTATGTTGAAAACTCATTTACTTTTCACTATTTATGCTGTTGGTGTTTTGCCTTTCAATCAGTTTGACAATAAAAACGCACACTAGTAGTTTCACATTCTTGTCTTTATGGGATAGATTACAAACACTCCCCGGGTTACGCAAATCCGATTTACACAAATCCGCACTTACGGAATAAGTTCCCTAAGGTTTTTTTTGTGTGCGTAATTGTCGGGTATACGTTCCCGACTTACGCAAAGTGTTCCGGAACGGAACGCTTGCGTAAGTCGGGGAGCGTCTGTAATGCTGCAATGTTTAGGTTACATTCAAGGCATGGCATTCTGATATTTTCTATCTTAGTTTCTCTTTCCTAATGGTTCCTAATATTGTTAGTTTTTTTGACTGCCGCTGGATATTGAGCCGATGTTCTCAGAGAACTATCCATGATGACTCCAAGATCTTTCTTGAGTGGTAGCAGCTAATTTAGAACCCATCATTTTGTATGTATAGTTTGGATTGTTTTCCAGTGTGCACTACTTTGCACTTATCAACACTGAATTTCATCTGCCATTTTGTTGCCCAGTCACCCAGTTTTGTGAAATTCTTTTGTAATTATTCGCAGTCAGCTTTGGACTTAATGATCTTGAATAAGTTAGTGTCATCTGCACTGTTTACTCTTTTTCCAGATCATTTATGAACATGTTGAACAGCACTGGTCCCAATATAGATCTCATTTATCACTTCGTAGTTTGAAAACTGGCCATTTGTTCCTACCCTCTCTTTCCTATCTTTAAACCAGTTACTGATCCATGAGAGGACCTTCTGTCTTGTCCCATGACTGCTTACTTTGCTTAAGAGCTTTTGGTGTGGGACCTTATGACAGGTTTTCTGGAAGTCCAGGTACATTATATCAATTGAATCACACCTGTTGACATTCTCAAAGAATTCTAATAGATTGGTGAGGCATGATTTCCCTTTACAAAAGCCATGTTGATTCTTCCCCAACATATCATGTTAATCTATGTGTCTGATAATTCTGTTGTGTACTATAGTTTCAGCTAATTTGCTTGTTACTGAAGTTAGGCCTGCTGGCCTGTGGTTGCCAGAATTGCCTCTGGAGCCTTTTTTAAAAACCGGAATTACATTAGTTATCTGCTGGTCATCTGGTACAGGGGCTGATTTAAACAATAGGTTATATAACATAGTTAGTAGTTCTGTGATTTCACATTTGAGTTCCTTCAGAACTCTTGGGTGGATACTATCTGGTCCTGGTGACTCATTACTGTTTAATCATTTTGTTGCAAAATTTCCTTTATTGACACCTCAATTTGGGACAGTTCCTCAGGATTGTCACTCAAAAAGAATGGTTCAGGTATGGGAATCTCCCTCACATACTCTGCAATGAAGACTGATGCAAAGATTTCATTTAGCTTCTCAATGGCCTTGTCTTCCTTAAGTTCTCCGTTAGCACCTTTATCGTCCAGTTCCCCCACTGATTGTTTGGCAGGCTTCCTGCTTCTGGTGTACTTCAAAAGTTTTTTGTTTTTGTTTTTAGTTTGTGTCTTTTGCTATTTGCTCCTCATATTCTTCTTTGGCCTGCCTAATTATACTTTTATGCTTGACTTGCCAGAGTTTGTTCCTTTCTATTTTCCTCGGTAGTATTTGATTTCAAATTTTTAAAGGATATCTTTTTGCCTTTAATCGCCTTGTTTACTCTGCCGTTTAGCTATGATTGCATTTTTTGCTGTTCTTACTGTTTTTTTTTTATTAATTTATTTATTTATTTATTTTTAATTTGGGGTATGTGTTTAGTTTGAGCTTATATTATGGTGTTTTTAAATAATTTCCTTGCAGGCATTTCACTCTTGTGATTGTTTGTAGGGTGTAGGTATCTAAAAAGGTGTCATAAGGAGGAGGGAGAAAACTTGTTCACCTTAGCCTCTAAGGATAGAACAAGAAGCAGTGGGCTTAACCTGCAGCAAGGGAGGTCTAGGTTGGACATTAGGAAAAAGTTCCTAACTGTCAGGGTGGTTAAACACTGGAATAAATTGCCTAGGGAGGTTGTGGAATCTCCATCTCTGGAGATATTTAAGAGTAGGTTAGATAAATGTCTATCAGGGATGGTCTAGACAGTATTTGGTCCTGCCATGCGGGCAGAGGACTGGACTCGATGACCTCTCGAGGTCCCTTCCAGTCCTAGAATCTATGAATCTATGTTGCTTTGCAGTGTTCTTTTTGCTTTCACTTAATAGAATAAAGATTATTTTCAAACAAACACAATTTTTGTATTGAAAGACAACAACCAGAGGAGAGAGTTAAATGAAAAAAATGATCAGCAATGAGGGGAATGGGGAAAGGGAAGGTCTGAGGAGGAGGGGTCCCGGGATGGCTACAGATTTGTGTATGTCCAGGGATCATACCCAACCTTCTCCTTTGGAGTACAATGCAGTGGGTGCTGTACTTCAGCAGGGCCAAACTACAGAGGGATGGGTGTTGAGTGCAGTGGGTAGTGGGAGGCTACAGTGCTGGACTGTGAGGAGGGAGGAGTGGAATGCTGTGGGTAGAGAGTGGAGCCAGGAGGTTAATAATAGTGTGTTGGCGGTGTGTTTGGGGCGCAGGGGAAAGAGTTTTGCGACAGCAGCTGCAGGGGAGGGCAGATGTGGAGCTGCTCAGTTTGAAGAGCTAGTATCATAGAATATCAGGGTTGGAAGGGACCTCAGGAGGTCATCTAGTCCAACCCCCTGCTCAAAGCAGGACCAATCCCCAACTAAATCATCCCAGCCAGGGCTTTGTCAAGCCTGACCTTAAAAACCTCTAAGGAAGGAGATTCCATCACCTCCCTAGGTAACCCATTCCAGTGCTTCACCAGCCTCCTAATGGAAAAAGTTTTTCCTAATATCCAACCTGAACCTCCCCCACTGCAACTTGAGACCGTTACTCCTTGTTCTGTCATCTGGTACCACTGAGAACAGTCTAGATCCATCCTCTTTGGAACCCCCTTTGAAAGCAGCTATCAAATCCCCCCTCGTTCTTCTCTTCTGCAGACGAAACAATCCCAGTTCCCTCAGCCTCGCCTCTTAAGTCATGTGCTCCAGCCTCCTAATCATTTTTGTTGCCCTCCGCTGGACTCTTTCCAATTTTTTCCACATCCTTCTTGTAATGTGGGGCCCAAAACTGGACACAGTACTCCAGATGAGGCCTCACCAATGCAGAATAGAGAGGAATGATCACATCCCTTGATCTGCTGGCAATGCCCCTACTTATACAGCCCAAAATGCCATTAGTCTTCTTGGCAACAAGGGCACACTGTTGACTCATATCCAGCTTCTCATCCACTGTAACCCCTAGGTCCTTTTCTGCAGAACTGCTGCCTAGCCATTCGGTCCCTAGTCTGTAGCAGTGCATGGGATTCTTCCGTCTTAAGTGCAGGACTCTGCACTTGTCCTCGTTGAACCTTGTCAGATTTCTTTTGGCCCAGTCCTCTAATTTGTCTAGTTCCCTCTGTATCCTATCTCTACCCTCCAGCATATCTACCACTCCTCCCAGTTTAGTGTCATCTGCAAACTTGCTGAGGGTGCAGTCCATGCCATCCTCCAGATCATTAATGAAGATATTGAACAAAACTGGCCCCAGGACCGACCCTTGGGGTCTCCGCTTGATACCGGCTGCCAACTAGACATGGAGCCATTGATCACTACCCGTTGAGCCTGATGATTTAGCGAACTTTCTATCCACCTTCTAGTCCATTCATCCAGCCCATACTTCTTTAACTTGCTGGCAAGAATACTGTGGGAGACACTAACAAAAGCATTGCTAAAGTCAAGGAATAACACGTCCACTGCTTTCCCCTCATCCACAGAGCCAGTTATCTTGTCATAGAAGGCAATTAGGTTAGTCAGGCATGACTTGCCCTTGGTGAATCCATGCTGACTGTTCCTGATCACTTTCCTCTCCTCTGAGTGCTTCAGAATTGATTCCTTGAGGACCTGCTCTATGATTTTTCCAGGGCCTGAGGTGAGGTTGACTGGCCTGTAGTTCCCCGGATCCTCCTCCTTCCCTTTTTTAAAGATGGGCACTATATTAGCTTTTTTCCAGTCATCCGGGACCTCCCCCAATCACCATGAGTTTTCAAAGATAATGGCTAATGGCTCTGCAATCCCGTCTGCTAACTCCTTTAGCACCCTCGGATGCAGCGCATCCGGCCCCATGGACTTGTGCTTGTCCAGCTTTTCTAAATAGTCCTGAACCACTTCTTTCTCCGCATAGGGCTGGTCACCTTTTTCCCCATGCTGTGCTGCCCCAGTGCAGCAGTGTGAGAGCTGACCTTGTTCGTGAAAACAGAGGCAAAAAAATCATTGAGTACATTAGCTTTTTCCACATCCCTCCCTCATTCAGTAAGGGGCCCACACTTTCCTTGACTTTCTTCTTGTTGCTAACATACCTGAAGCAACCCTTTTTATTATTCTTAACATCTCTTGCCAGCTGCAACTCCAAGTGTGCTTTGGTCTTCCTGATTTCACTCCTGCATGCCTGAGCAATATTTTTATACTCCTCCTCCCTGGTCATTTGTCCAATCTTCCACTTCTTGTAAGCTTCTTTTTTGTGTTTAAGATCAGCAAGGATTTCACTGTTAAGCCAAGCTGGTCGCCTGCCATATTTACTATTCTTTCTACACATCGGGATGGTTTGTTCCTGCAACCTCAATAAGGATTCTTTAAAATACAGCCAGTTCTCCTGGACTCTTTTTCCCCTCATGCTATTCTCCCAAGGGATCCTGCCTATCAGTTTCCTGAGGGAGTCAAAGTCTGCTTTTCTGAAGTCCAGGGTCCATATTCTGCTGCTCTCCTTTCTTCCTTGTGTCAGGATCCTGAACTTGACCATCTCATGGTCACTGCCTCCCAGGTTCCCGTCCACTTTTGCTTCCCCTACTAATTCTTCGCTGTTTGTGAGCAGCAGGTCAAGAAGAGCTCTTCCCCTAGTTGGTTCCTCCAGCACTTGCACCAGGAAATTGTCCCCTACATTTTCCAAAAACTTCCTGGATTGTCTGTGCACCACTGTATTGCTCTCCCAGCAGAGATCAAGCCTCTGATCTAGTAACTTCTGTTAGTTGCCGGAAGAAAGCCTCGTCCACCTCATCCCCCTGGCCTGGTGGTCTATAGCAGACTCCCACAACGACATCACCTTTGTTGCTCACACTTCTAAACTTAATCCAGAGACACTCAGGTTTTTCTGCAGTTTCATACCAGAGCTCTGAGCAGTCATACTGCTCTCTTACATACAATGCAAGTCCCCCACCTTTTCTGCCCTTCCTGTCCTTCCTGAACAGTTTATATCCATCCATGCTAGTACTCCAGTCATGGGAGTTATCCCACCAAGTCTCTGTTATTCCAATCACATCATAGTTCCTTGAATGTGCCAGGACTTCTAGTTCTCCCTGCTTGTTTCCCAGACTTCTTGCATTTGTGTATAGGCGCTTAAGATAACTCTCTGATCATCCCACTTTCTCAGTATGAGTCAGGAGTCCTCCCCTCTTGCGCTCTCCTGCTCGTGCTTCCTCCCGGTATCCCACTTCCCCACTTACGTTAGGGCTTTGGTCTCCTTCTCCCGATGAACTTAGTTTAAAGTCCTCCTCACTAGGTTAGCCAGCCTGCTTGTGAAGATCCTCTTCCCTCTCTTCGTTAGGTGGTGCTCGTCTCTGCCTAGCACTCCTTCTTGGAACACCATCCTGTGGTCAAAGAATCCAAAGCCTTCTTTCCAACACCATCTGTGTAGCCATTTGTTGACTTCCACGATTCGACAGTCTCTACCCAGGCCTTTTCCTTCCACAGGGAGGATGGACGAGAACACCACTTGCCCCTCAAACTCCTTTATCCTTCTTCCCTGAGCCATGTAGTCTGCAGTGATCTGCTCAAGGTCATTCTTGGCAGTATCATTGGTGCCCACGTGGAGAAGCAGGAAGGGGTAGCAATCCGAGGGCTTGATGAGTCTCGGCAGTCTCTCCGTCAAATCGTGAATCCCAGCTCCTGGTAAGCAGCACACTTCTCGGCTGAAGCGTGTCCACGTGGCGCTCTTAAGTGTCCTTTTTCTTGGTGGCAGAGTGCATCATGACCTCACGGAGAAAGTCCTCCTTAGTTCTTCTTGGCCGCTTTCTGCCGCCGATAACAAAGAGGGAGGCTGGGCTCCCAAGATCTTTGTGAAATTTAAATGCAACATTTTACAGAAGCAATATTGTTTGCAACACAGACAACACTGATTTAGTGCTTTAAAACACAGCCAGTACTCTCACACCTGTCACTAACTGGCTGACCCCAGGCAAGCACACATGAGCCACAAGACCCCCAAAATGGTGAGTAGTCGCAGGGTCAGTGTAAATCACTCTTCCTGTACCCTGCTGTACACTGGGCACGTGGCTCTTGGGGAGAGCCAGCACTGTAGGGGGAGGCCTAATAATCATTCCTGTTCACACACTTTCCACAGGAGGTGATCATTATGGAAGATATCTCGCTGCTGAGGGTGAGCAGGGAATCAAGGGGAGGGTCTTCTCCAAGCCTCCGGCTTCCGCCCTGGCACCTATGCGGCTCTCCTGTGTACAGCAACTGTTCTCCCATCCGTCCCTCCGTGATGGCACAGTGATGCGGGAAAGTTACCATTAATGGGGCAAGAAACAAAGCAGCACTGCCGAGGAATCTGTGGCAGTGGATTGCCCATTATCTCTGCAGGAGTTTTCTGGAGATTCCCATGAAGTGAGGGAGTCTATCAACAGTCTGTTCTGCCACTCAGACTGTGCATGCGGTGGGATACAAGCCTGCTTTTTGCAACGCTCCTATCCCCAACAACTTGCTTCAGCAATTCACAAAATCAGATCCACTTACTAGGGGCCTTCCCTGTTTGCACTTTTTCAAGATACAACTGCTGTGAGTGGCTAGGCTCCTCCAGGGTAGAAAAAAACTCCTGGTTGCATGCATCTTTGGCCAGCGAGTCATCCTCTGCCTCTGGGTCCTCTTCCTTCTCTTCGTACAAGATTTCCTCCTCCTGGCTCGAGCCATTCTCAACTGGCACGCGAGCCAGCAAAGTATCCACAGGGTCCTTCGCAGTGGAGGTGGGGTCGCCACCGAGTATCGCATCCAGCTCTTTGTAGAACCGGCAGCTTTTACCCTACACTGCAGTTTGTCCCAGTCATGGCCCCTTTCTATCATGCATCATGAAATCTGTCCGTAGGTATCATAATTCCTACAGCTGGAGCGCAGCTGGGACTGCACAACCTCCTCTCCCCAAATGCCGATGAGGTCCAGCAGCTCGGCATTGCTCCAAGTGGGGGATCGCCTGGTGCGTGGAGCAGGCATGGCCACCTGGAAAGATGCGCTGAGACCACTGCATGAATCAGAGCAAACAGGAAGGGGACTTTCAAATTTGCAAAGGCATGTATGGTGTGGGGCTGAGGGTTGGTCACCTGAGGGCTGGGCAGTAGCATTCAAACTGATGACCAGAGAGGTGAGAACTGGTATTGTGGGATACCTCCGAGAGGCCAATCACAGCGCTGTAAGTGCCACAGTGTCTACATTGGCATCTCAACGCTGTAGCCCCGGCGCAGAAAGCTGTACGCCTCTCGAGGTGGTTTTTTAGAGCGCCAGAACTGTGCAGTTTCCGCACACTAAGCGGCTTGGCAGTGTGTACACCTTGGGAGTTACCGCGCAGAAAGCTGCTTTACTGTGCAGAAACTTTCCAGTGTAAACAAGGCTTTAGTTTCATTCTCCTGCTGCTTAGTAAGTCTGAGCAGTAGCAGAGTGACTACAGCTGTCTGCAGATTTAGGAAGACAAAACTACATTGTTTTATATTAGATTCAATTTAGAAGGATATCTTAACCGTAAATTCTAGAAATTTTATTAATTTGAAATGTAATCCCAAATTCAGCAGAAATTGATGGCTTGAGCCTCCTATGTTCTCCAGGAAAAACTTCCCCCTTACCATAAATGATTTTTTTCAAGCTGTGGTTTAAACTGCCTAATAGTGTCACTTTGTTTAGCTAAGTCTGAATTAATTTTCAATCTGAATACATTGCTACAAAGGAACAAGGACAAGACTTGTGTGAAAGCTTGGTCAGCGACATAGTTAGCAACTCAGACCTTTGGACTGTTGCATTTTAGGCTTGTATTAACATCATAGAGGGATTTCATTTCCAACAAGGATACTTTACCAAAAGTCTTCCTGTGACTTTAATTAGACAAGCTACTTTTCTCTACCCTGATGTGTACAGTTGCTGTGATTCCTACAGGCAAAATGCTTGGAGGATTTCAGATGACTGTATAAATCTATTAATAAAAGTATTTGTTCCTAGCCAGCTGGAAAGATTAACAACTAATTTAATGAAAAACTGCAACCAAGTGTTAACTAGGGAATCTTGCCGCTTAACTGTCCCCCTCTATCCATTTCTGAGAGACTTCATTCCTCTTGCATTTAAATTTGCCTCAGTTTTTACCTATTTACATCCTCCTGATATTTTTGATTATAACTAGCTGAATTATGTAACTAAAGCAAAATACCACATTTCCTAGAAGCGTGTAAAACTTAAAGAAAAGAAAGCTGAAAGGTCCGTGTTCTACACTGTTGGCAGGCAGCAGCTGTGTCTGCTGATGAAGTTATGTCTTTATATAACTTAAGTGCATTTTTTTCTGGACCTTCTACTTTGTGGTATCATTCTTATGGCCTTGTTCTGCTATAATGCAACAAAATCTTGTAAAAGTGTTAGTGATTTTTCCGTCCCATTCATGTAGGCTGTTCAATTACATTCCCTCTGTTCTGCCCCCACCGCCAGGATCGCTATCCCAGACACACTGAAAAATCACTGTAGGATTGGAGTTCCTGGTGTGCTCTGCTTTTTCTCTGTTTGGTAGGTTGTCAATCAGATTATTCTGGCCACATTTTAAAGGTAGCAGGCATGTATCTGGCAATATGTAAGCAGCATGAAGGAAGGGATATGGAAGAGCGAAAGGTAAAAGTGCAAATGGAAGTGATAGAGAAACTATTTGTAGGGTACTGAGAGGGCAAAGTGCCGTTCACATTACAGTATGAGAGAATGAAAGATAAAGTGTATTATTTTAACTGTTAATCTTAAAATTGTGGTCGTCATTTTCCAGACACTCACTTGTGAATTTTTTAAAAATATGTAAGACAAGGATATAATTATATTCTAATATAATATGACTTGGATAAACAAATGTCAGGTCCTGTATATCAAAATGGGGTCTAATGATAAATTGTCTAATGATATATATTGTTTTAAATGAGTTATAAATTAGGTTTTAATTGCGGCAGCTTAAGTAAAGTTTTTGAATTTGCTTGAAGAAAATATTCTCTCTTTCAGGTGTTGGGAAATCATGTTTATTGTTACAGTTTACAGACAAAAGGTTTCAACCAGTGCATGACCTAACTATTGGTAAGTTCTTCCTATTAAATATTCTATTCAAAAGGTATTTAAAAATAAGAATATATTTTTAAGGGTGATGGACAGCTAGGTGCCTCAACATGTTGGCTATGGGTTGTATATCCTTTCACTTAATTGCTGTTTTTTTTTATTGTGGCACAAATCGTGTATCTTTGCTGTCTGCTGGCTATATCATAACTGATGTGAAATAAGATGCTAATCCAGTTCTTAGTGGGCAAATATTCACATCACAAAAGTGCTCCACATTCATAATTTGCAACCTCCTTGGCTGCCTCTGCAGGAAGGCCATAGATTGAGTGGGCATAGAAACTGGTCAGGCTTGAAGCACATTAGTAGAATGATGTGCAGAGCTTGCATTTGCTCAGTGGGTCAGACTTCAGTCTCCAGGGCGCTCTGCCATTTGCCATGAGCATAAAATTAAGATTAAAAACAAAGCAGACTTCAACAAATAAAAACTTTTGTGTTTACTAGATGAGAAATTGTATAGAGTTTCCTGATGGCAAAAGGTTGAATTGTGGGTATAATTATCACCTGGAAGGGGAAGGTTTGAGGCCTGGTTGTGCAGCTGGACGGACATGATGGGGAGGTTGCATGTGTAAGAGGTGTGTCTGATGGTGGAAGAGGTAAATGAAATGAGTGAGCTGGGAGGGAATGTATTAGCTGTGACTTCGATTTTTTTCATATGAAACAAATTTTCATTTATTACTTTCCACTGTGAAGCAGATGGATACTTCTGATGCATGGTATGGGAAGTAATATTTCTCTTGTGGAGAAGGCTGGTCTTCAGATGAGTTTTATTTAAGCTATGCTTGAACAGGCACCAGCCAATAATAAAATTGCAGAATCTTTTAACTACAATTTAGGTTATTTCAAGGTCCCTGTTAAGGTAGTGTCCACAATTATGCTCAGTCTTGCACAGGACGGACAACATGAGTCTGTACCCTCTTTTGCTTTCCATTCTCTAGCATAGTTTCTCTTAGATTAATGAAGCTCCTCTCCTGTGGGAGTACTTAAAATGGACAAGTGCAAAACAAACAACCATTCCTCTTTTAGCAGAACAGTGCAAGATGGTCTGTCTCTTGACAGACCTCCCAGTCGTTGTACGCAGCTGTCTCTGAAGTACTTCAAACTGTCCGCCTTAGCAGCAGCTTTGTTCCCCCTAGTTTTGGAACCAGGTAGGTTGGTTGAATAAAGAACCAGGACTTGTCTTTGGAAGCAGACTTCTTGTCATCTCTCTTTCAAGACCAGGGCAGTCATGTATGTCAAATTTTGAATAAGATTCATGCATTTGCCACCCTGTCACGTATTTCTGCAGCTAGCTGGATTCTTCTGTTCCCATCTGAGTGATGGTAAAGAGCTGCGGTTCCCATGATGACTACAGTGCCTGCTCTGCCTACCTCACCAGCAGCCAGCATTGGAGACCTGGGAGAAGGCAGTTGCTGACAGGAAGGGTGTCGGGGGAGGGGGTTGGGGGGGTGGGTGAGATCTGGAGTTGTTAAAATGTCTGGGCCTATAGAAGGACAAAATGGGGGATAGGAACAGAACTTAAGAGCCTGATGGGGAAAGGAAAGAATGGGAAGAGTTTGCCCCAGGTACCCTACCCACCCACCACAATTCTCTCAGGCTATGCCACCCATGTGTACTTTCTCCCAGCATGCTTTTACTATGTTAACCAATTGTAGTTAATAAAATAGCAATACTTGGTCAGTCATTTTGCTGTGAGCATAATATATTTATTAAAAAACTAAATATTTCCACTGTCATACTGTTCAAATATTAATATCTAGTACTATAGTAAATGAAACAACGACTTCACACTACTTGGCTCTTTCGGGTAACGTTGATTTGCTAATTTGGCTCCTGAACCACTGAGGTCTGAGTATCACTGCTGTAGAAAGAGACTTAGGCTGCGATTTTCAAATGTACCTCTGGGTATTAAAGTTCCAACTTTCAATGGGATTTGGTGTATAACTTCCTTAAGCTCCTTTGAAAATCCCACCCTTGCGTGTCTGCAGACACTAGCCAAAATTTTCAAATTGAGTGCCTAAAACTAAACTACTAAATCCTTATTTTCCAGTAGTAGTGAGTACCTGCAGAACCCATTGACTTTGTTATGACAGTGAGAGTTCAGCAGCTTTAAAAGTAAGATCACTTCTATTTAGGGGCCTAACCCTGAGTTGAGGAGCATAATCTGACACCAAGTTTGAAAACTTTTCCCACAGTATTTACCAGAACTGTTGAAGCGTCTGTTAAGAAATAGTCCTGTGCTTATGTACTGAAGAAATGCCCCAGATCCCATCTTGTTGATGTGCCATGTACACTCAACAAGTCTCTTTCACATGTAAATAGTGCTGCTCAGGTGGGCAGCATCAATCTTTTGCTGTTATGATGTGTTAGTACTATTGGTACAGTTTATGATGTTTGTTAAACTGGCCTGTTAAGGAGCTGTATTTCACGGACTATGGTCACTTTCACAATCTCTTACACTCATCAATAAACATTGCCAACTTAATCCAACCTTGAGTAAAATTCATTTATTTTTCAAACTAATCTCATTTTTACCAGGTTGTTTTTTTGTTTTTATTTTGGGTATTTAGCAGTTATAGTGGGGGAAGCTAACGGGAGCCTTGAGATACTTTGATTAGTGCTCAAAATTTCTACAATTTTACTTTGATTCATCAAGCTGTTAAATTGTAATATAAGCACAAACTTCTCTAGTTAGAAATTGACCCTGTCCGTCAAAAAAGAAACTATTTACAGTTGAGAAACTATGAAATTCTTTACAGATATCGATTATACAGTGTTAGCAATATTTACTTCATGCTTTTATTGCTGTACTAACGACAAATGGTCAGAATTTTTACTTTGTCTTTGTTACTGTTTGAATTTCTGTGGTTTAGCCTTGCTTATTTAAAATGTGTATGAATCTATATTTTGAAAAAGTAATGAAAATCAACATTAATTATAGCATTCCAGTAACAATCTTGGGTATAGAGAACAAAAATGAGTAGGGTTGTATGTTTATCTTTAATTTCCTGTGTAAGCCTAAACAGACACATGGGTGGTTTGTTTGTTTTTCACCCACGTGAACTAAGGAAACACCTTTTTATTAAGACTTTTGGAAGATTTAGAAAAAGCAATGCATGTTTAAAGCATTAAAAGCAATATAGGAAAGCAATTAGAGCAATGGTTCTCAACCTGTTTACCATTGTGGGCTGCATATGTAGCTCTCTGTGTGGCCCTGAGCTGTAGCTGTGTGCTGATTGGGCTGTGTGTTGAGAACCACTAAACTAAAGTATAATATAAAGTAAAAGTGCACTGCAAGGTTGCTTCCTATGGTTACAAAGTTGAGTTAAGTCTACCCCACCTGTTTAATTTCATGTTGGATAGATTTTTCCCTCTTGGGTAGTAACACTGTAACTCTTAAAATCTCTTCAGGTGTAGAATTTGGTGCTCGAATGATAACAATTGATGGAAAACAGATAAAACTTCAGATATGGGATACGGTAAGCATAATAAAAACGTGTTCTTTGTATATACATTTAAATGCATTTATTTCTGTAAAGATTAAATATTCACTATGGTTCCTCTAAATTTTTATATTCAAAGTACTTAAAAATTGTGCAGTTTTTGCTGTTAAATGAATTGAGCACTGTAACTCTTAGGAACAAAGACAAAACTCCATAAGAAGATGGGAAGGAATATGTAGTAAGTACTTGCTAGGTATAAAATGTATCTCTAACAGTACCTCTGAAGCATGTTGTGGCAGTGTGAACCTTTCATAGATATGAAATCATTTTTTCCTGTGTATTTAAAGAGTTGCTGCATTTTTAATATTCAGTTTTGTTTCATTATGAGGATAACCAATTTAATTATAGCTGAGTGTTTGTGTTTTAACTGTGGAGTTTCCTCCACTGCTTGATTCTGTCCAGAAGGCGCTCAACAAATTTTTTTTTTTTAACTTACAAACTTGCTACTGACAGCGAATTTTTCTGTCTTCCCCCTTTTCCCACCTCTCATATTTGTGATGGACAGACATGAAGCCCTTACTAAGTTCATGTTTCCTCATTTGGTTAAACTTTCTTAAACGTGAATATTTCCATCATTCATGTGTTTATTTTTTATTTGAAATTTGTCAAAATATAACTTCAATTACTTTTTCCTGAATTTGTGTTGGTCAGGGGTTTATCTATGGTGACAGTGGCTTAAAAACTGCACTCAGTTTAAGGACCCATATTTTTCTAAGTCTAAGAAATAAGTGATTTGAGAAAATGTGTTGCATAAACTAGATAATGAGAAAAATATCTGTCTATTTCTTTTAATAAATCCCCTCCTGTTCTTGAAGCTTGTGGCATCAAACCCAACATTTCCTGTATTTCCAAATAGAGACTCTCCAACTGAATAGTGTTATATGTATTTATTACCTTTTTTTTAAAAAGTGAATTTCTGCAAGAGAAAGCATAACCATCACAAATGTCTTCATTCATGGGACCCATAGTAGGATTTTTTTTCTTAATATACTTCACAAATGCTCTGGGTTTGGATGGAAATGCCAGTGTTGGCTTTGGCAGGTCAGTTATTCAAGTTCTAGTCTCTTAAAAGCAATTAGTAAACACCTTTGTTTTTTAGTAACACGTGATAAAGTTCACCAACAAAAAGACTACGTTAACACACATATGAGAGTCTTCATTCTGTGAACCAGTTTTTGTGATCTTCCTGTAAATATCTCCTTACAATTCTTTACTTATTTTGTGGTTTTCTTCCTGTTTTGTTAGTGCATATTACTATCAGAAAGTGTTCTGCAGACCATAGTTTGAGAACTCCTACTCTGTTGCCTTGGACTTACTTCTGAACTTGGGTAACTACAGGTTTATATCTAAATATTCTGGCCCAAGTTATGGCTGTGGAAGGCTCTGAATTTAGTTAGTGTAATTCTGCTTTATAGCTTGTACAGTCAGTATAAAGAAGTTACGCCGAGAGTCTGAAGTGGGGCAGGCTCAGGCCAGGGGACAAGTTTAGTTGTGAACCCGCTGGCCATATCTTTAACCATAAGTAGGACCCTACCAAATTCACGGCTATGGAAAAACGCGTCCCGGACTGTGAAATCTGGTCTTCTCTGTGCTTTTACCCTATACTATACAGATTTCAAGGGGGAGACCAGTGTTTATCAAATTGGGGGTCCTGACCCAAAAGGAAGTTGCAGGGGGGATCAGAGGATTATTTTATGGGGGTTGCGGTATTGCCATCCTTACTTTTGTGCTGCCTTCAGAGCTGAACAGCTGAAGAGTGGCGGCTGCTGACTGAGGGCCCAGCTCTGCAGGCAGCAGCGCAGAAGTACACGTGGCAATACCATACCATGCCATCCTTCCTTCTGCGCTGCTGATGACGGCAGTTCTGCCCCCAGAGCTGGGCTTCTGGGCAGAAGCCGCCACTCTGCAGCTGCCCAGCTCTGAAGGCAGCGCCAGCAGCAGTGCAGAAGTAAGGGTAGCAGTCTCTCCCCTCCCCCCATGCGCGCGCACACACAGTAACCTTGCAAACCCGCCCCCACAACTCTTTTTTGAGTCAGGACCCTTACAATTACAATACCATGAAATTTCAGATTCAAATAGCTGAAATCAGGAAATTGACGATTTAAAAAATCCTGTGACTGTGAAATTGAATAAAATGGACCTTGAATTTGGTAGGGCCCTAACTGTAAGCTTATTTTGTCTTTAACCTGAGTTCACAAGGGGAGTAGTCTGTACCTTCAAATAGTTTTTTCAAACACACAGCCTGTGTGCAAGGACCAGCATCTGAACCACAATGGGGCTTTATAGCTAAGTTGTAAACTCCATTTCACCTATAAGTACCTCCATCCCAGCTATCTTTTGAGAGATCCTCTAACTTTGCATTCACATGTTTGGTTATACAGTGGATGCCATCCTGATAAAGACGACTTTCAGTTATTAGCAACATTTTCCCAAGAACCAATTCTGTCCCATTGACTTGAATGTTAATAGAATTTGGATATTAGCAATTGTCATGCTGCTTATTGACGACTTCTTTGGAAGAGGGGTTCCACTAGTAATTAATTTATTGGCTCTGAGTCTGCAGCCTGGAGATTGCAAGAAGAGGAACTGTGCAGCCTTCTCCCTCCCCCTCCTCCCCCCCCCCCAGTGTCCCTGTTCCCCGTGGAAAGCCCCAGCTGCAGGCAGGTTTACAGGCTGCAGCCAGCAAAGAAAGCACTGGGACATGCCACGCCTGGCCCCTCAGTGCCCGAGCAGGGTGCATTCCAGAGAGTGCAGGGAGAGAGACAATGGAAAGCCCTGGGAGCCCTTTCCAGCAGCCTCCTCTTTCAGCCTGTAGTGCTGGATCTCCGTCAGGGGCTCTTCTGGCATTTGGACTGCAACCACCTTCTCTGCTGTGGCCCTGCCTCCAGGCTTTCACTTAATGGCAACTTTCAGAGAATGGCAACTTTTTGCTGGCAACTGAGAGGTTGCTAATATCCACTGTAGTTGTAATATAGGTTCACTGTCTGAGAGCACACATGTTCCTGTTTCAGAAACTGGCTGAACACCTCCATAATGAAAGAAGATTCTTTCCGATTTCTTTAGTGGTGGTGTATCTTCTTGTGTTCATCAGGAATTTCTCCAAAGTTCCCCTGTATGTGGCAGCAACAGAAGTAAACTGGGTCCTTGCTTAAGATGTGGCTTTAGGTGGGAGAAGAGAGGAAAATGTTTCCTGTTGCCCTTACCAGGTCTTTATGACCTTGTTAAGGAAGCTAAAATTGCTTTTGCAGGTAAGTGTAGGCTTTATTTAAAACCTGAAGACCTCAGCAGGGTTCATGTTTTCACACAGTGATCTCAGTTTATTTTAACAGTAGTAAACAGAAGCTTCTGGTTTCTGTGACTTAAAGGAGATCTCTTTAGTATGTTCAAAAGGATGGATTTTAATTTAACAACCTGAACATAATAGGCACTGGTGTATCTAATTTAGGGTGGGAAGCATAGGCACTGGATTTTGCACTTGGATATCTTGTTCCCTCTAGAAATCCAAACTGTTTTTGAAATAAGGATCTCAGAATGCTGAGGATTATTCTGAACTCATATGTTACTTTCTAGGTACTAAAAAGTGTCCTAAAAAGATAACTTTATCTGTGGACAATTCAACAGCTATTTGTTTTATAAATCTTTATGGAAAAGCTCATTCTTATGAAAAATGTGTGTCTTGAATAACTTTGCAGGTAAGTTACATTGCTTTTACATTGGTTCAAGGCATTCTCAGAAAACCTTTCCGTGGTTTGGAAGTGAACCAAATTTTTCTGGAATAAATTATTGCAGGGTGGATCTGTCATTTACTCCTGGTGGAATTCTGTGCAAAAAAAATTCTGCATATTTTATTTGTCAAAATAACAACATAATATAATCACACCAGTTTCAATTATTTTGGAAATTTATTTCAGAATACCTGTCAGCAAGTATGTCTGTAACAGTACAGACCCAAAAAAAAAAAAATTCAGGAAATGTTTTTTTTTTTTTTTTTGGACAAATAGATTCCTTACTAAGCAAATTAATACATAACTTTGAGTAATACCTTTCTGTATTGTAGTTTAAATGAATTTCCCACACCCCTCAGAAGCAGTGCAAAGGCTTGGGGAAGTTGGAGGTAACGGAGGACCCGAGGGAGAGGGAGTGAACCTAGAGGATTGTTGGGTGTGGATGGGAAGTATGGAACTTTGGGGGAGGGGGGTTTGCAGGCGAGGGAGGGATTGTTAGGGAATTGGGGAGCCTTGCCCATGCTGACCCTGATTGATTTCTAGCTTCTCCCATTCAGTCGAGCACATCTGCCCCTGTCCCCGTGTGGCCCTGCAGCCCTCCTCCCATTCAGTCCTTGGCTTAATGCTGTCACCCCACTAGCTCCTGAGTTCCACGTGCAGGGAGCTGTGTTGGCCATAGCTGGCTGTTCTGGCGCCACAGCAGCCTCTAATGGGAGAGAGGCGGAACTGCAGAATTTCTTGGGCAGAATCTATTTTCTGTGCAGAAAATAGAATCTGCGCTGGACATGAATTCTGTGCGTGCGCAGAGGTGCAGAATTCCCCCTTCCCCCAGGAGTAGTCATTGCATGAATGTGAGGCTCATGTGTGGTTGGCTTCTCTAATTTATTTACACATCTTGGGTGTAAAAATATTTCAGAACTACAGTTTAAGGGCACATATTTGTCTTCCCCTTTCACTCCATCTAAAATATTTTATTCCACAGACCATACTTTAAGAACTGTCCTAGAGTGGCAGCCAACCTGGATATCCTTTTGCCCAAATTGCATGGGCTAGTTCTTAGCTTTAGTGAATTGAGAGCTTATAAAATGTGTGTAAATTAATTAAAATATCTCAGTTAAGAATAGATAATATTTGCAATTAAAGGTCACGAACTTTCACTATGTCTTGTAAAGTTTGTATAACATGTAGCACAAAGGGACCCCACTACTGAATGGGGCCATTGCACTAATTTAGTACAAACAAGTCAGTCACTTATGTCCAGTATAAGCTGCTTAGGCAGAGGATTGCAGATTACCTATGGGAAAGTTTCCTAGCGATCACTATGGAGGATTCCCAGGACATCCCAGTGTACATTAACAAACTTTTCCTCCTGGCCCCCACAGGCTGTGTTGTTAATTTCTGACCCTTATCTTTCCTTTTCCATGTAACATAGTAAATGAGAGCTCTATCTCCACACACCATGCAGTATTAAAGCAGAATGATCACTTACCGGAGCTCCCCTCTCCTGAATCATGTGTGTCAGAGCTGGAGTGGTGGGACTGGCTAGACTCCTCCAGAGTCAAAAAGAGGTCCTGATTTGCCACGCAACTGGACGACCCTATTGACTTTTGTCGACAAAACCTGAGTCAGTGGGGCTATGACAGCAGGGCTGCAAAGGGCTCCCTGTGCTGCCCCAGGAACCTTTCAGAAGCAGGGTAGCTTCCCCCATGGCTGGGGGCTCGTCGTCATCATCCTCGCAGTCCTAGCTGGGGATCTCTGCTCTATCTGAACCTATGTATTATTCAAATCCCTTTCTTGTCTTCTAGCATAAGATGCGTGCTGTGGAGGTTTGGATAATATGGTTTTGGATAAATGGGAATATACTGTATTGGCTTTTACAAGGAACCTGATTAATCCTATTTCTTTATGTCTATTCCATATGAATGTATCATACAGTATCAGACCCGTTTTTAATTTTGTATTCAGCTTCCAGTCTGCTCTTTTCATAAATGTCATTCTTGGCATCATAAGTAGTTAAACTCAAATTGGTCCCACCAGATCAGACTTGCAAAGTAGTAACATGAAATCTTTTTATAAATGTGTGAATCAATGTATTTAATATAAGGTTATTGGAAAAATGTAAAGCTTATTTTATGGCTGCTTAATAAACACTGCTTTTCTCTTTTTTTTTTTTTTTTTTTTTTTTTTTTGTTCTTGCTGGTATCAGGAAGCCTTAACGTGTATGTGTTTCAGATTAGCGGGGCTTAAAATTACCCATATTTAAAAATCAATTGTAGGTGTGTATCTACCTGCTATTTTGGCCTTCTTTTTGAAAGGTGTTTCTGCAGTATGATATTTGATACACACTTTTTTAGAAAAAAAGACATTACTTATTAAAGAGCAAGATAATTAATTGCATATAAATCTAAATTTATGGTCTTCTCTATAGAAACTTATTTATCCACTCTTATTCTATTTAGGGTGAAAAGAAACTACATTTAGGTAGAGTGTTGAGAACATATATCTATCTATCTGAGGGCATGCTTGACGTAGCGCTAAGGTTTGTGCCCTCAAACAAGTGTTAAGTACTGAGCTGTAAATTTACTTAGCACCTCTGTCAGGTGGTGTTGGTAATAACTAAGGTTGATTATTTGTGGCAAAAAATGGCAAAAGTGATGACTATTTTGGCAATAAAATAAAATTATAGACTTTTATGGCTTTTTTTTCTAAGGGAAAGTCATGGCGCACAATATTTTTCATGAAGGGAAATTATGATATGACTTCAGATATTTGACAATAAATGTTTACAATAACTTCAAAACCCATGCACTGTATGTACATGGAGCCAAATTTGTAAAGCTTCATAGAGCAGTCGCAGTTCAGTAGCAGTCTAGACAGGGTGACAGACTACCTCTTTTCAGGGGGTAGAGGATGGAGAAACCGGTCATGTTTTTTTGTGATGGCATTTATGATCGTGACAAACAAGCAACCTTAATGTAGAAGTATTTGTGGCAAATGCCTAACAATATCAGACTAGCATAAATACGGTTTATAAATTCTGTTTGGGAGGAAAATTTCTTTGAGTAGATAGACATGTATTTCGCTTAGGGATATGTGTGCCCAGGACGCAGGAGCTAGAGACTTTTGCCTAGCACTACTTATAGAGGGTCGCACCTCATGGCTTTGACCCTTCTCCTGGCTATATAAGGCGGTGCCACCCTGATCCCCCTCAATTCCTTCTCACCACCTCTGGCTGGAGTTGGAGCTCTGTGTGGTTGTAGTCTCTCAATCTTGCATTTAGTCTTAGCCTAGTTTATTGTAGTTAGTGTTAGTTAATAGTGTTGCCCAGTGATGCCCTCACCAGGGTTTAAACACTGTTCTTCCTGTGTAGGAGTGATCCCCAACACCTACTCCCACTTGCGGTGCTTGCTTTGTCTCAGCGAGGCCCACCTCTAAAGAGTGGTGTTCAATTTGTAAATCATTTAAAAAGTGGACTCAGGTGGTGCAGGACCTTTGCCGGAAACAGCACCTGCTTGAACAGACTATGCAGTCTGATCCAGTACTGAGGCCCTCCTTGGCCTGAATATCATCCTCTGGCTCAGAGAATGCTGCCACCTCTTGTTCCGGAGTAGGCGCCTTGCCAAAGAGGCAGAGGAGCCATTCTCTGTTGTCAGTGCTGAGGTAGAGGTCTCATAAAAGCAATCTGGACTGCTCCAGGTTGCAATGTGACACCACTGCCTTCCCCAGGAAAAGCACAGACTGGCACAGGGCCAGTTCCAATGTGTGGGATGGCATGGGTACCTCTGACCCTTCCCCGGCACCAAGTTGGGAGGGCAGAAACCCCATACCATTGACTCCAATTCCAGCCTCCAGGGTCTGTTGAATCCAGTACCAATGAGGGATATGTCAGTCACGATTGTGTCCATGTCATCAGTGTACCAGGCAATCGCAGACCTCCTCTGGCTTTCAGTTCCAATGTCACCAGGAATTCCCCAGGGCTGCGCCACCTGTGGTCCCTCCAGTGGAGTAATCCACTGAACCTCCATGTCTGTTGACCCTGCATCCTGACACTCCCCTTCCTGTGATGGGGATGGAGCTGGTACTGGAATCGGTGCGGGGGACATTTGGCACCAGGACTCCTTGGCCCCGCTGTGTTTCATGCTGCAAATGTTCTCATAGACTTTAAGGTCAGAAGGGACCATTATGATCATCTAGTCTGACCTCCCGCATGATGCAGGCCACAAAAGCTGACCCACCCCCTTTCCCTTGACTCAGCTGTTGAAGTCCCCAAATCCTGTGATTTAAAGACTTCAAGTCGCAGAGAATCCTCCAGCTAGCGACCCCCGCCCCATGCTGCGGAGGAAGGCGAAAAACCTCCAGGGCCTCTGCCAATCTACCCTGGAGGAAAATTCCTTCCCGACCCCAAATATGGCGATCAGTAGAACCTCAAGCATGCAGGCAAGATTCTCCAGCCAGGCCCTCATTGACCATTGATACTATTTACCAGCGATGGCACGCTGTTGATTAATTGACTAAAATCACGTTATCCCATCAAACCATTCCCTCCATAAACTTATTTAGCTTAATCTTAAAGCCAGAGAGGTCTTTCGCCCCCACTGTTTCCCTCGGAAGGCTGTTTCAAAATTTCACCCCTCTGATGGTTAGAAACCTTCGTCTAGTTTCAAGCCTAAACTTCCCCACGGCCAGTTTATATCCATTTGTTCTCGTGTCCACATTAGTACTGAGCTGAAATAATTCCTCTCCCTCCCTGGTATTTATCCCTCTGATATATTTAAAGAGAGCAATCCTATCCCCCCTCACCTTCTTTTGGTTAGGGTAAACAAACCGAGCTCCTCGAGTCTCCTTTCATATGACAGGTTTTCCATTCCTCTGATCATCCTAGTGGCCCTTCTCTGTACCCGTTCCAGTTTGAGTTCATCCTTTTTAAACATGGGAGACCAGAACTGCACACAGTATTCCAAATGAGGTCTCACCAGTGCCTTGTATAACGGAAGCAGCACCTCCTTATCCCTACTAGATATACCTCGCCTAATGCATCCCAAGACGGCATTAGCTTTTTTCACGGCCACGTCACATTGCCGACTCATAGTCATCCTGCGGTCAACCAGGACTCCGAGGTCTTTCTCCTCCTCTGTTACTTCCAGCCGATGCGTCCCCAGCTTATAACTAAAATTCTTGTTAGTCATCCCTAAATGCATCACCTTACACTTTTCACTATTAAATTTCATCCTATTTCTATTACTCCAATTTACAAGGTCATCCAAGTCTCCCTGCAGAATATCCCGATCCTTCTCCGAATTGGCAATACCTCCCAACTTTGTGTCATCCGCAAACTTTATCAGCCCACTCCTACATTTGGTTCCGAGGTCAGTAATAAATAGATTAAATAAAATGGGACCCAAAACCGAACCTTGAGGAACTCCACTGGTAGACCTCCCTCCAACCTGACAGTTCACCTTTCAGTATGACCCGCTGCAGTCTCCCCTTTAACCAGTTCCTTATCCACCTCTGGATTTTCATATCGATCCCCATCTTTTCCAATTTAACCAATAATTCCTTGTGCGGTACCGTATCAAACGCTTTACTGAAATCGAGGTATATTAGGTCCACCGCATTTCCCTTATCTAAAATGTCTGTTACTTTCTCAAAGAAGGCGATCAGGTTGGTTTGGCATGATCTGCCTTTCGTAAAACCATGTTGTAATTTGTCGCAGTTGCCATTGACCTCAAGGTCCTTAACTACTTTCTCCTTCAAAAATTTTCCCAGGACCTTGCATACTACAGATGTTAAACTAACAGGCCTGTAGTTACCCGGGTCACTTTTTTTTCCCTTTCTTGAAAATAGGAACCACATTAGCTATTCTCCAGTCCAACGGTACCACCCCCGAGTTTATAGATTCATTAAAAATTATCGCTAACGGGCTTGCAATTTCTCGCGCCAGTTCCTTCAATATTCTCGGATGAAGATCATCCGGTCCGCCCGATTTAGTCCCGTTAAGGTGTTCAAGTTTGGCTTCTACCTCGGATACAGTAATGTCAATCCCCCCTCCTTTATTCCCCTCTGTCACGCTGCCACTATTCCTAAACCCTTCATTAGCCTCATTAAAGACCGATGCAAAATATTCGTTTAGATATTGTGCCATGCCTAGATTATCCTTAATCTCCACTCCATCTACAGTCTTCAGCAGTCCCACTTCTTCTTTCTTTGTTTTCTTCCTATTTATATGGCTATAAAACCTCTTACTATTGGTTTTAATTCCCCTCACAAGGTCCAACTCTACACGGCTTTTGGCCTTTCTCACTCCATCTCTACATGCTCTGACCTCAATAAGGTAGGTTTCCTTACTGGTCCCTCCTCTCTTCCACTCTTTGTACGCTTTCTGTTTTTTCTTAATCACCCCTTTGAGACGCTCGCTCATCCAGCTCGGTCTAAATCGCTTGCCTACTAACCGTTTTCCCTTTCTTGGGATACAGGCCTCTGACAACTCCTGCAACTTTAGTTTAAAATAATCCCAGGCGTCATCCACCTTTAGATCCATAAATATGTTAGCCCAATCCACTTCCCTAACCAGTCCCCTTAATTTATTAAAATGAACCTTTTTGAAATTGTAAACCCTAGTCTCTGATTTAATTCTGTTAATCCTTCCATTTAGTTTAAATCGAATTAGCTCATGATCACTCGAATTAGCTCATGATCAATCCCCTACAACCATTTCCTCAACGAGGTCCTCACTACTCGCCAAAACCAAATCTAAAATGGCCTCCCCCCTCATCGGTTCAGCTACTACTTGATGAAGGAATTCATCAGCTAGCACATCTAGGAACATCTGAGCCGTATTATTGTTACTAGCATTTGTTCCCCAATCTATATCCGGGAAGTTAGTCTCCCATGATTACACAGTTCCTATTAGTATTTACTTCCCTAAAAACATTAAATAGTTCTCTGTCCATATCCAGGGTAGATCCCGGCGGTCTATAGCACACCCCAAGCACTATCCCAGGGGAGGCTCTAGTAGTTCTTTTACCCAGTGTGAGTATTGCCCAGACAGACTCAGTCTTATCCATTCCATCAGTTATTAGTTCTTTACAGTTTACCTCATTATTGACATACAATGCTACCCCCCCACCTTTACCTTTGTTCCGGTCGTTCCTAAACAGCACATACCCTTCCATACCTGTACTCCAGTCATGACTACCGTTCCACCAGGTTTCGGTTATTCCTACGATATCCGGTTTCATTTCTCGGACCAGGAGCTCCAATTCCTCCATTTTGTTACCTAGGCTTCTTGCATTGGTGTATAAACATCTTAATGTATGCCGTTTAGCCTGTCTCCCATTAGTTATGCAATTTGGTACGGACCCCTTACTGTTCATCCCCCCCTCTCCTTCTTATGTCCAATCCCTTCCCCCCGGCTATATCTGTTCTTATCTTATCACCCTCCTTTTCAATGTTGGAATCTGGCGTGGAGATTGACTGGACATCTCCCAACCGTCTCCCCCAAATTCCTAGTTTAAAGCTCTTTTGATGAGATGAGCCAGCCTCCCTCCCAGAAGTTTATTTCCTTCCCTACTCAGGTGAAGTCCATCCCGTGAGAACAGTTGTCTGTCCCCGAAAGCCTCCCAGTGGACATACATCCCAAAGCCCTCCTTATAGCACCACTCCCTTAGCCAGCTATTTATCCTTACAATCCTGTCAGCCCTTTGCTGCCCTTCTCTAGGAACAGGCAGAATCCCACTGAAGATGATCTGAGCCTCGATTTCCTTGAGTGTCTTCCCCAGTCTGGCATAAGCTCCCTTGATTCTCTCTAATGAGAACCTAGCCGTGTCATTCGTTCCTACGTGAAGGATTATCAAGGGGTTCTTACCTGCTCCTTTTAGGATCCTTTTCAACCATAGGTCCACATCCCGTATCTTAGCACCCGGTAGACAGCACACCCTTCTGTTCTCTGGGTCCGCCCTGGTCACAGGCCTGTCTAACCTCCTCAGTAAGGAGTCCCCAATCACGTAAACCTGCCTTTGCCTGGTGACAGTGCGATCTACTAATCTATCCTCTGTTCCCTCTAGTCGTAACCCGTGTCCGTTCCTATTTTCCCTTATACTCCCCCTTGTGCCATCCTGTATCCTCCCGGGGCCCAGATTTGGTGCTGTCTCCATCAACTCCTCCCCTCTCTCTATTGGACTAGCTGCTCTTCTTCCTCACCCTCCCACTTTCAGTTACCACCTGCTGCCCCCCCTCCTCGCTATCCAAACACCCAAACCTGTTCCTGAGTTCTATTTCCCCTTCACTAGCCCTCCTTTTCCTTTGGCCTGCTTCTCACGGTCACGTGCTTCCAGTGCCCTTGTTCTCCCTCTGATAGTCCCCCCTCACAGACCTTAGCCCCTGCTTCCACCTGAACCCCTGAGCATTCCCCTTCAGCCCCTCCTTGCCTTTCCTCCATCAGCTGCTCGAACCCCCTTCTAAACTCTACCAGGGTATCTACCTGCATCTCCAACCCTCGGATCTTTTCTTCCAGCAGCTCTATTAGGCGGCACTTCATACATACATACCTCTGTTCAGGCTCCCCCGCTAGGACCATGTACATACCGCAGCTTCCACGTGCAATCATCTGCATTGTGTCCCCCGCTGCTTGGCTCATGGCTGCTGTAGTCTCTGCCCACTGCACCTGGGGAAACAGAGCACACAGGACACCGCGCCCTCCTGCCTCCCCTTCCACCTCCCCTGTAGACTCCCACTCAAACTCCCCTGTTTGCAGCCCTGTTCGCTGCCTCCTGTGCCGCTGTTCGCATGCATTTGGGCACTCTGGTACTGCTGTTTCTGCAGGAACCAACACTACCTGTGTCCACCGGCGTGCTTGGTACTGACAATACCACTTTCACTGAGAGCACCAATTCACACCTCATTCTGGGCACCAGATGAATCGGGCCACCTGTTGGCTCCTTCAGGAGTCACTCTGCCCATGTTGCTGAGATTCTAAGGCTCTGAGTCCAAGTCAGAGTTGTCATCCTCGCACTCCACATCACCCAATGAACTCGGGGGGCTATCAGTGGACCAGTATGGTTCCCCAGGTTGGCAAGTGCCCTGTGTCCAGGATGGAGGTCCCTGGCCCAGCCCCTACTGGCCACCAATATCAGTGGCCTTGGACTCAGTGGGATGCTCCTCATTCGCAGAGATCCTGTTCTTTGTACCGTTTGAAGCCGAATTCTCTCACTAGGTTGATGGTGGTGGCTTTGGATCAACTGCAAGTCCGGGCATTGGTGGTCTTCCTCTGTGCAGAGCCAATGGAGTCTTCCCTCCTGGGTAAATCTTCCTGGGAGCGAGAGCCAAGACCTTCATTCTCATAACCGGACAATGCCGTGCTGCCTGGTTCATCCTCCCCTTCTATTCCGAAGGACATCTAAGGCATACCAGGACCTTTAATACTGCATAGCCACATCCCTGGGTAGAGTTCCTCCAAGACAAAAATGCACAAACTGGTGGACATTTTACAAACCATTGTTTCCAGAAGAGTGTCCCTTCCAATCAATCATGCACTCCTTGAACCGGCAAGAGCTCTGTGGAATATACCAGCCTCTGTCACCAGTGGCAAAATGCTACTTTGTTCCCAGGGATTTGAGGGGTTCTATTCCCTTCTGACCCCAAATTTCCTAGTCATAACAGCAGTAAACAGGGCAGGTTCAAGTCTATCCTCAAGGACAGAGACTCCAAGCAGTTGGATCTTCTGGGCAGGAAGATCTACACCTCATAGTCCTTACAGATGAGGATCAAAAATCACAAGCTTTGTTGGCCAAGTATAACTTCCTCAATTGGTCAGCCAGGGCTAAATTCAAGGACCACTTGCCTGAGGCCTCATGTGAGAAGTTCCAGGCATTCCCTGCAGAGGCTGTTTCGTGCACAAAATGTCCTTGCAGTCCACCCTTGTTGTTGTGGACATCTTGGCCAGAGTTATGGCTTCAGTAGTAACTAAGAGGGTGGGCTTCCTGGTTGACGTCCGGAGCAATCCCAATCGAGGACTTGCCCTTTGACAGCCAAGTCTTGTTCTTGGACAAAACTGATGACACATTGCAATACTTCAGGGATTCCAGGGCTACCTTGAGGTCCTTGGGAGTATACATGCCATCCACACAAAGATGCCAGTATGGGGTACAGCAGCAACAGTATTGCCTGCAGCATTGCTTTGCGCAACCTTTTCCCCCTGAAGCAACAGTACTATTCTAGAAAGAGAGAGATCCCACAAGAGGAAGCAGTCGGGCTCGGACTTTGGACAGTCCACATGTCTTCCCTAGGGACAGGCCAAGCATCCATTTTAACTCCTTTGTCTGGACCAATGGTCCAGTCATCACCCTGTCCCTTGTGTTTTCCCCGTCCCTTTGGGGTCAGCCTGCCCTGCTTTTACAGTGCTTGGGACTTATTACCTCAAACAGGTGGGACCTAGACATTGGCAGATTGTGCTATGCAATCCAGTTCCTCTCCATACCTCTTTCCTGACCCCTCTCATGAGACACTGCTCATCAAGCAGGTCTGCTCTCTGTTGAAGTTGGGAGCGGTGGAGGAATTTCCCCAGAAACACTGGGGCCACGGCTTTTACTCTGGGTACCTCCTGATACTGAAATCCAAGGGCAGGATGAGACCCATTCTCAACCTTTCTGGCCTCAACAAATTCATCAAGTACATGAGATTCCACATGGTCACTATAGGCTATCCTCCCGCACCGTCTCAAAATGACTGGTTCGCGGCTCTTGACCTTCAGGATACTTATTTTCATGTGATTCTACTGAGTCACAGGAAGTTCTTGCATTTTGCAATAGGCGAACGCCATTTTCAGGATATGATTTGCTGTTCGGCCTCTTTTCTGCCCCCTGAGTCTTCACCAAATGCATGGCAATGGTCATGGCATATCTCAAGAGGAAGGGAATCCACATCTTTCTGATTGGTTGCTGAAGGATGGCTCCAAAGAGGAGGGTCTCGCTCATGTCAACACCACATTGCGTTTGCTCAACCGTCTGTGACTCATTTTAAACTCCGCAAAGTCAACCTTGGCTCCCACTCAAAAAATTGAATTCAGTGGGCCCTGTTATAGTCCATGAGATTGAGGGCATGCCTGCTGACCAACCGCTTCCAGGCAATTCAACAACTCTGCCTCAGCCATCAACAACAGTCTGTGCACGTCTGAGGCTGTTGTCCAAGCAGACATGTGGCACACAGATGGTCCAATTTGCCAGGTTGCACCTTTGCCCTCTTCAGATGTGGCTGAGGACAGCTTACCGCCCTCTCCAGCATTCTTCGGACAGGTTTGTTCACCTTCCTCCACTAGTCCTGGATTCCTTGCACTAGTGGGAGTCCCCACATAATGTTGCCAAGGAGTCCCTTTCACTCAGCTCTCTCCAACCAAGTCAGTGATTACCAGTGCTTCCCTTCTGGGTTTGGGACTCATTGAGAGCGCAGGGCCTAAGTCCATATCAACATGTTGGAACCTTGGGCCATCCACAGTGCATGTTGTGCCTTCTGGGACTACATCATACGCTCAGTGGTTCGCATACTCACAACGCAATGTACCATGTGAACAAGCAAGGGATAACATTCCATGTTACTGTGTCTGGAGGCAGTCAACTTGTGTCAATGTTTTGCATCAAAGACGACATCACTCCGGTAGCAATCCATTTGCCAGGGATGTAAAATCATCTTGCAGACCATCTCAGCCACGAGTGGTCCTTGAAGTGTTCTCTGGGTCATCTTTGCAACGTGGGGCATCCCTGTCATCAAGCTGTTTGTGACGGGGGGGGAAACAAAGTGTCACCTGTTCTGCTCCCGGAGGGGCCTCAGTCCAGGCTCCCTCTCCAACAGCTTCGACTGCAGCTGGCAGTGGGCTCTTTTGTATGCCTTTCCTCCTATTCCAATCATTCCACAGGTCATCCTCAAGCTCAAGGCGGATCGGGCCGTAGGTCATTTTCATTGCTCAAGCTTGGCCGAGACAGTACTGGTTCTCAGACCTCCTTGTTCTATCAGTTCAGCATCCCATACTGCTTCCTCTCCATCCCAGTCTCCTCACTCAGGACCATGACTGCACCCTCCATCCTGCGATTAGTTCCCTGCACCTTATGGCATGTATGCTACATGGTTGAATGAAGAGGAGGAGCAGTGCTTGGTGGCTGTCTGACAAGTCCTCCTCAACAGTAGGAAGTGCTTCACTAGGACAGCCTGCTTAGCGAAGTCGAAGAGGTTCTTGGTGTTGTCTTTGACCTGTGGCATCCAACTGACAGGGCTCCCATCCAGGACATCTTGGAGTACCTGCTATATCTTCGGAAATCAGGCCTTGTGCAGTTCACTGAGAGTGCATTTGACAATATCTGTGTTCCACCCCCTGACTCAAGGGAAGCCATTTTTTACCAATGCCATGCTGACAAGATTTCTGAAGGGGCTTCTCCCCTCACATCCTCCAGTCTAAGAATCAGTTCCCTTGTGGGATATAAACACAGTCCCTCCTGTCTCAGAAAACCGTGTTCCTGATTGCCATCACTTTGGAAAGAAGAGTGTGAGAGTTGCAGGCCCTTATGGCTGCGCTGCCTTATACTCTGTTCCCCAAGGACAAGGTAATGTTGTGACCACACCCAAAATTTTTATCCAAGGCAGTCTCTCAGTTGCATCTGAATCAAGCAATGTATTTACCTGAGATGCACTCTTCCCGAGAAGAACAACGCCTTCATACTCTGGATGTCAGATGATATCTAGCCTTTTACCTAGACAGGACCAAATCATTTTGTGTTTCTCCTTGCTTGTTTGTGGCAGATGCAAACCACATGAAGAGGCAAGTAATCTCTGCACAGACCACCTCTAGATGGATACCATCCTGTATCAAGGCTGCATATGAGATAGCTGTGGCTACGCCTCCTCAGAGCACACGGGGCTCACTCCACAAGAGCACAAGTGACATCGATACCGTTCCTCAGTGACATTTTCATACTGGACACTTGCTGAGCAGCCACGTGGTCATCCATGCATATGTTTAGGGACCATTATGCTATTTCTGCATCTTCCAGGGTGATGCAGGTGTAGGGATTGCAGGACTGCCCTTCTAATTGAAGTAAACTCCAAACCCCTCTGGATTGGGGTACTGCTTGCAACTCACCTAATTGGAATACATGCCTGCATCTATTCAAAGAAAAAGAAAGTTACTTACAGTAACTGTGGTTCTTCAAAATGTGATGCAGACGTGTACTCCATGACCCACCCTCCAACCCATCTGCGTTGGAGTCTCCTCTCAGGCTTTTGGTGCGAAGGAACTGGGGGGATCAGAGTGGCACCACCTCATATAGCTAGGGGAAGGGGCTACAGTCATGTGGCGCAAGCATCACCCTCAAAAAGTACTGCTAGGCAAAAGTCTGACTCTGCGCACTGGCACAAACACACCTAAGTGGAATACACGTCTGCATCACATCTCGAAGAATCACAGTTACAGTAAGTAACCCCTTTTTTACTAGTGTTTTACTTTGTGTGAGTTTGAGAACTATTCACTCACTAGGGAAAAACAAAATTATATTTGTAGAGTTCATGGAGCTTCTGGGTTTAGAACTAAGGACAGAGTTGTAAAACCTTATTGGCATCCTGTCTGTGGTACATATAAACTTGAACAGCAAACTGAGTAGCAGTTTTTAACTTTGTAAAGATGTATATGTGTGGGCGTAGCACCTGAAGAGTGGCTAGAATCCTGTTTGTTACAATTGTTCCAAGAAAACACTATAAAAATTATACTTTTTAAAATGCGTGTTTGTATGTTGCCCGCAGTGTGGTTAGGGCATAAGCTTTCAATAAACAGTTTCTTAAGTTACTGGTTAGCCTGGAAGGTCATAATATTATTTGAGAAACCCATATACACCACAGCAAAACTCTGCTAACAAAGTATTCTTAACAATGTGTGTGAGTTTTGATTTTGTTTTTTAATATTCTGGATTCTTTTGTGGAGTAAATAGGGTCTGTGTCACTCTTGCTAGTGAACTCTTCTCCCTGATTCAGGAGAGCCTTTCTTGGAAGATAAGCTTATTCAATGGGAGTAAGTTCCCTGCAGACCCAGCATGTATATCTGGCAGAAGCCTCTCTTTTGATAAAATAACAGATTAAGCATACATGGTTTCCTTTTTTCAAAAATCATTATCTTAATTTCATCTGAGTAACAATATTTTACTACCTGTAGGGCCTTCTCCACATAAATGTAGTATGTCTTAATTCTGCTCAGTGGCATTTTCTGACATCACTAGAAGACATATTGTACTATGTGGCTTAGAATTGGAGGTGAACATTTCACATCTCAGCATTTATAACATGGTTGTCAGATGCTGGTGAGCATTTCTCTTGGGGAAATGGGGGAAGGGAGCTCAGGGTCTGCTGCTGTGCATTTCTGCATTTTCCAGGAGCTGAATCTTGATTAGGCCTACTCTTCTGTCCACTGAACCTGTTTAACTTTCTGTAAATTGTTTTCTTACTGTACAATTGACAAATACATTTGTCATTAGTTCCCTTGCCTTGAAGAGTTCAATACTGTTATATATGCAGAAACGGATCTTTCCAAATAGAAATAGTACAGGTGAATCTTCTCTGGAAGCTGCATGACACTTCCAAGGGGTTAAGGACATTTTGGACTGCGCAGAGGGCTAAAAACAAACTGGAGAATCTTTCACTATGACCATAAATATGAATCAGTGGACCACATCCCTTGTGCTGAGAGACCTTTGTAACAGAAATTCTTATCTACAAAAAAGAAACTGCCTAATTTATGCATGATCTCTGGTGTTTGATTCACCAATGGGTATGAAGATGACTCTTGCATCCTGTTGCCTTTTGACAAGCATTATATATCAAATAGAAAGGAAACTGATTAAGTGTAGAGCAGAATGATATGAAATTAAATTCTGAACCATTTTCTGTTTTTCATAATAAAATGATTACTGAAAGAATTCCAATTGAAGACTGTTGAAAGCTGGCTGCAGTTTATGATATAACGGATAAAATCTGCATCCTTGGCCTTCCAACAACCTTTACACCAGCAGATGGTGGGCGTAAAGATGTCATTCATCATTTATTTACAATGGGCTTTATTTATTCTAGTGTCAACAGCTGCCCCAGGGAGCGGGTTATTGAATTCAAATGTGAAGCTCTGGGTTATTTGCTTCCTTTCAAATTTGTCTTCAGAGCTTAGTTGCTAGGAGTCCATTCTGTGTTCTAATAATGATTCATGTATTGTGAAGCCATTCAGTAAATTGGGTTGTCAGGGATTGCCAAAAAGGGTTTAGAGGTCTTGTTCCTGATCTTTCTTTCTTTCTCTCTCTCTCTTCCCCCCCCTTTTTTTTTACTTTATTAATGACATTCTGCTGTAGTCATCTTCTTATATGTGACTTTTCATTCCAGAACTAGTGAGGTTTTGTTCCCCAAGTTCTTTCCCCCCCGCTCCCTCCAAAAAACCCTCAATGTAATTAATAAGTTGGTAGCTTTTGTCACAGATGGTAATTTAATAAATGAAATAATTGTACTTTGTTTTCCTACAGGCAGGGCAAGAGTCCTTCCGTTCCATCACAAGGTCATACTACAGAGGGGCAGCAGGGGCTTTACTAGTATATGACATTACAAGGTGAGAAACTTAATGAAGGACATCAGAAATATTTTAGAATGTACAATTAGATTTTTGTCTGTAGAACTGTTATAGATGCATTTTAGGTGTGAGTGAGTAAAATAAACTGAAATACAAGCCATGCGAAAACTGTAGTAAATGGTGTATTAACGTCACCTGGTTTAAATGTTCAAAAGCTAAGAAATGCCAAGTGAAGGTTGAACCTTACCTCTGTACCATATGGTCTTTAATTTCATGATTTACTTTTTTTCCTCAATTATAATACGTATGCACCTGGGATCCTAGGTGGGCTTGTACTTGAGTTGCTAACCTTTGTTGCCACCTGTGTTGTCACAACTTTACTCCTATTTTTAGTGAGCTAGCACAATCAAAACTAGCTCAGGTATACCTTCATGTGTTGCAATCATGTCTCCTATGCAGTATAGATATACTCCTCACTTAAAGTCATTCCGGTTAACACTGTTACGTTGCTGATCAATTAGGGAACATGGTTGTTTAAAGTTGTGCAATGCTCCCTTCTAACGTTGTTTGGCAGCCGCCTGCTTTGTCCACTGCTTGCAGGAAGAGCAGCTTGTTGCAGCTAGCTGGTGGGGGCTTGTAACCAGGGTGGACCGGCAGCCCCCCCCTATCAATCAGCTCCCCTAAGTTCCCTGTGCTGCAGCCGCCCAGCAGACTATCGCTGGCAGTTCAGCTGTCCCTCCTCCCACTGCTATGTGCTGCTCCTGCCCTCTGCCTTGGAGCTACTCCCAGAGACTCCTGCTTGCTGGGAGGGGGGGGCTAATGTCAGGGTGTCCCCCTGATCCTGCACCCCGCTTACCCCTTCTCCATATAGGGCAGGGAGGGGACACGGACGGAGAGAGACAGAGAGCGCTTGGGGCAGCAGCTGCTGTCTTAACTTCCTGATCCACTTAAAAAGACAATACACTTAAGAGTGGGTCAGCTTACTTAAAGGGGCAGTGTGCATCTCTCTCTCTCTCTCTCTCTCTCTCTCTCTCTCTCTCTCTCTCACACACACAAGGTCTATCTGCTATGCTGTCTCCCCTCCCTCATGTTCATGCTGCCTTATGTGAGAGGCTACATTAACAACATGTTAATCCTTGAGGGCTCAGCTGAGTGCTAGTTCATCATTTACCAGCAAGGCATTCCGTGGGAAATATCCCTCCCTCTTCCACCCTCTAACTTCACCACCTCAACCAAGCTTCACAATCATCATAGCTGTGAACAGTATTAAATTGTTTGTTTAAAACGTATACTATGTGTATATCTATATAGTTTTTTGTCTGGTGGAAAAAAATTTCCGTGGAACCTAACCCCCCATATTTACATTAATACTTATGGGGAAATTGGATTCGCTTAACATCGTTTCGCTTAAAGTCGCATTTTTCAGGAACATAACTGCAACATTAAGCGAGGCATTACTGTATCCTTAGAAGCCCTGCAGGATGTATGATCAAATAATTTCCAACTATGGAATTTACATGTGCTATTTGCTCATTTATTGCAAACCAATGGAGCTTCCAAGTTACGGAGAGTAAAGTGCTTGTCAGTAGCTTTTCTTTTGCCCATTTTTTTAAAACCCCCAGGAAACTAGGACTGTCAATCACAGTTAACGCAAGTGATTAACTCAAAACAAATTAACTAGATTTAAAAAAAGTCGTGATTAATCACAGTTTTAATCACACTGTTAATAGAATACCAATTTAAATTTATTATAAATATTTTTGGATGTTTTACTACATTTTTCAAATATATTGATTTTGATTACAACACAGAATACAAAGTGTACAGTGCTTACTTTATATTATTTTTGTATTACAAATATTTGCATTGTAAAAAAGATAAACAAAAGAAATAGTATATTTAATTCACATCATACAAGTGCTGTAGTGCAATCTCTTTATCGTGAAAGTGCAACTTTCAAATGTAGAATTATTTTTTTACATAACTGCACTCAAAAACAAAACATAAAATGTTAGAGCCTACAAGTCCACTCAGTCCTACTTATTGTTCAGCCAATCGATAAGACAAACAAGTCTGTTTATATTTATGGAAGATAATGCTGCCCACTTCTTATTTACAAAGTCACCTGAAAGTGAGAACAGGCATTCACATGGCACTGTTGTAACTGGCATTGCAAGGTATTTATGTACCAGATATGCTAAACATTCGTATGCCCCTTCATGCTTCCACTTTTAGACGCTGAAGTTTTATATTGTTTTGTTTGAGAGTGCAGTTGTATAAAATAATAATAATTCCACATTTGTAAGATGCACTTTAACAATAGAGATTGCACTACAGTACTTGTATGAGGTGAACTGAAAAATACAATTTTTTTATCTTTTTACAGTGCAAATATTTGTAATAAAAAATAATATAAAGTGAGCCCTGTTCACTTGTATTCTGTGTTGTAATTGATATCAATATATTTGAAAATGTAGAAAAATATCCAAAAATATTTAATAAATTGTAATTGGTGTTCTGTTGTTTAACAGTATGATTAAGGCTTTGATTAATTGTGATTTTTTTTTAATAATATGACAGCCCTATAGGAAATTCCATACAAGATCTTTTAAAAGTTGTTACAGCTGCATGGGTAAGCACTAAGAAAATACCAGAGTTCGTGCTGAAAGCAGAACTTTACCATTGCTCTCTGTATGTGTCCATTATAAAGTCAGCCTATACACTTCCCATTGCAGTGTAGATATACCCGAAGACACATCGGAGGCTTCTGAAGTGCTTACATCATTAGCCCCTGCTCCTGCCTTGAAAACTGTGTAGGTGGACATGAGGTTCTGAATTCAGGATTAAAGCATTAGTGTTTTCAAAGTGTGCAGCAGACCTCCCTTTGCACCTTACAACCTTTGCAGAATCCTTGCTGTGGTTCATGCATGTTTTCATTACACTTTTTCACTACATATCGAACTTACTCACATTTACAAGCTAATAGTTGAAAAGTGCAGTATGTAATTTTTTTCAAGGGTCATAACTACTTAATTAAAACAAATTTCATCACAACGAGTAGCAGCTTTGTCAATAAGGGCTATTTCCATGCTAAGTTTTGTCTTTTGCAGCCTCAATTGTACAGCTGTTCAAAAAGAGTTGTAAGTTTTTTTTGTGATTTTTTGCTTATAATGGAACAAGCATCTTTGTGCAAAAACTGTTTTTGTGGGGAGAGGGGTTAGTACAAGGAGAGTGAAGACTATATGTAAATTGTTTTCATTTTTCTTAAAAGAAAAAAACTTTTTTACTTAAACTTCCTAAAAAATACATTCTTTTAGGCAGAGACTGAACCTGGAAATCTTGACTGTAGCAGTTGCTGTTGTAGCCACTGCATTAGTGTGTTGTGGTGTTTTTGTTTTTAAAGTTTGAATTATTTAGGTCATTTAGAAGAATTCTTTACAATGTGTGGGGCCTTTTATTGATTACTCTTCATGAAAGATAGTCATGAAATCTACAGTTAGGATGCTTTCAGCAATATGTTTGAACTTGCTGATTTTTAGGTGAAGACAACCACCATTTTGTTCTTGCTTCCCTGTTTACTACTACTTGTCTGCCTGTTCCTTCCCCCCCCCCCCCCCCCCAGGGAATTCTAGCTGTTGTCAGCGGACACGTTTCAGAACTCAGTGAGTTCACTGCTTGAGTCATGAGGTGGAGCTTCTGAGGCAGCACGTCTTCTAACTGACACTCTGAACCCTGAACCTTGCATGCTGACTCTCTCTGCCAATAATGAAACAACAAAAAACTTTGAACGCTGAACTTGAGGTGTCTTTGAACTTGATGAGCTTTCCTTTCCATCACCCGCCTCCTTCACCCATCCCTTTGCCCCCGGCTCCTTTAAGCTGATAACATTCTAGCTATCAGAAAGAAGGAAAGATGCGGTTAAAACCTCCCATACTCCATATGGCCAAGAAAAGGGAAAGGGAGGTATGGCAAATAGTGGATCTTGCAGCAAAATGGAGCAGCAGCCTGTGGCATAGCTCAAACTGGAAATCTTCATTAAAACTACATAAATGAATAACAAAATTAATACATGTATATTAGTTCAACAAACCTTCATTTTCTGCATTCTTTTCAATGCATTTCATGCTATTATAAAAGTTTTGGTTTTGTTTTTTTCCCCCCCAGAATGCTGGGGTGTACTTGCCACAGAATATATGTGAAATCTTGGCTCCATTGAAGTCAGTGGAAGCTTTGCCATTAACTTCATCAGGGCCAGGATTTCACCCTTTATGTCTTGTGTCTCAGAGTATATTGAACTTTGATTATGCTTACAGTATATTGGCTTGTGTGTGAACTTAATGTAAGAAATCTTATCATTGAAGTAAATTACTAAAGAAAAATCTGTGGGTGATAGCATTTGGGCAAATACTTTTCTTTCTTGAAGCATCACTCTTAATTTTCATTCTTGTTCAAACTCAGGAGAGATACTTTCAATCACTTGACTACCTGGTTAGAAGATGCTCGCCAGCATTCCAATTCCAACATGGTCATTATGCTTATTGGAAATAAAAGGTAAAAATAATCCTTTATGAAATAGAAGCTAATGAGTATGCAGGTAATAAAGCTCTATGACCTGCTTGTTTAGGTAATAGTTCTCCTCTGATATTTGTGATTCTTTGTAATCAACGTGCTAATTTTAGATAATTTTTAATCTTTAATGAACATAAAGATTTTTTCAGTGGACAAAAAAAACGCTTTTCTAAATAGCCTGGATGTAATAACTTCATACATGGATGAGCTATATGCACTCCTGCTCTGGCTAGATCATTCAGAAGTAATTTTAATTTAAAAAGACAAAGTCCAGTAATTTATTTAGGTTTAGTTTTTGATGCTGTTTATTAATTTTCTGAGCTTATTTGCGTTTTTCTGTTTCTAATACTATTTGAAATGTAAATTTTTGCATGTGTATGCCAGAGTGGTTACAGTTTTTCCCTAAATTTGACAAAAATATGTGCCTTTTCCTGAAAGAATGGTGAGGAGGGGGAGAAAAAGCATTTTTATATATAAAACTCATACTATGCAATTCACTTCATAAGCACATTTATTCTGCAAAAATTAAAGACACGCACACTGTCCAAAATGGAAAGTGTGTTCAGTAAGTGAAACTAAAGTAGATCTGGTTACACTTTTAAAAAACATGCACGTCTCTATAAGCTAGTTGGAAAAATAAAAATGTTTGCAACAAACTGATACAGTAACTGATTATCTAGACCTGTTTTTCTTGTGTCTGGCCTTAGATGCGATATCCTACTTGCATTTTCAACACCTAGCCTATTGATTTTCAGCCAAAGCAATTCAAATGTGCTAAAAATGCTCTCTTGATTCTGAAATGGTTGAACAGGAACGTAGATCTTTAGAAAAATGATGATAATTATTAAATCATCACGCATCTTGAGTTTTCTACCATTTTAATTCAGCGAACTGTGACAACATATTAGCAAACAGATTTTTTGGTAAAAATTGGAACTTCAATTTCAAATACTAAAGGAGAAGATAGAAGTTCAGGATTTAAGTGATCTGTTAGCTATATTACAGCTCCCTTTTCCTGGTCTGAGATCAACCTATCTCCATGCCTGAGCAATTCTACAAAGGTGTCAGTTGTAATGGTGATTTGTGTAATGTGGATACCTGTCCACTCAATTGAACTGACTACAAGCTCATTTCACAATCTGGCTCATTCATCTAATATTTTTCTATGAAATCTTATTTCCATGTAAAATTAACTTTTAATGTTCTCTGAAGTCAAGTAATTGTGAAAGCTGCCTAAAAGTTTTATATTGCATATAATCTGGAAAAAGGACTGTATGGCTAATTGACAATTTTCCATTAGCCAGTGAAATGGATTGAGTAGTCAAACTGGCAAAAGCTAACTTTTCTGAATGAAATGTACAAACTACACCTATTTTACTTAAATGAGTGGTCACACATTCTTCTGGCATGTGAGCTAAAATATAGCAGTGGGGGAAATAGCATATCTTGTGGCAAATTAGATCTGCATTGTGTGTATGTGAGATATAGATACCACATCAGTTTGCATAATATAACTTCTCTTTGTCCAGCCATGTTAGAAGAAAGACAAGCGATGATAAATGTGGCAGGCTACAATTTCGTTCACTTAATTTCTGGGAGTACCTGGCAATAAATTGTACAGTGCAGGTCCATCCTCACTTTCTTAATAATTTCCACGTAATCCCCAACCTTGTCCCAGCCATCCCATTGCTGCGACCCTGCTTCCGTCACCTCATATAAGATGAAATGGAGGTTATAAAAGATCAGCTCCCTGCTGTTCAAGTCATTAGGAGCCCCCAAACCCCCTTTCTCAGGTCCCGTAAGGGATGCTTTCCTTCAAATCCTTTTTCCAGTCCATTTTATCCTATAACCATATCCCTTGCATACCAAAGATCTGCACTAAACATCTGCCATGAGTTTTATGTACTGTGTTGCAATTTTACACCATAAATCCCCTGCTCTACCTCATTGGGTCCCAGACCTGCTGGTGGGGAAGGCAAAGGAAAACATCCTGTCCCAGCCAGTCTGGCAGTGAGGAAAAAATTCATTCCCAACCCCCAAAGAAAAGGGTGACTATTGTAATCCCCACAGCGGGTCAGGAGAAAAACACCTGATCCTTTTGCATAGTTGTGGATGGGTACTACAAGCTCAATCCTGGTAAAAAGTGCTTCTCTGGAGCTGCTTGTGGTATAAATAACCCCCATATACACTCATCTCGTCAGCAGGAAAACCAGTGACCCAACACTGACCTGGCCCCAGCTGCTTCCTGCCCATCCATGTAAACTTTCCTCCTCCTTCCCACCCATTGTAGGGGGAATCCCTTAAAGGGGCAGCATCCCTTTTCCACCGACCAGCAAGATAAAGACCTCTTGCATGAAGGCTACCGTGAGCACGTTTTCCCAAACTGCTAGGGGACTCATCTGTTTTTGTTTTTCTGCTGCTAAGATATACTGCATATTTTGAATATATTCTTTTGCAGTTATGCGAATATGTTTTCTATAACACATAACTGGGAGTGTGATGATCCATTAGTCTGCGTGCCATAATCATTAATATCACACTTAGAACTCCTATTGCTTAAACATAATCTGTTAATGTACAGATATCTCATAACTTTGTTACTTTACAATGTAGTGAGATTTTTTTTAAATGCCTTTAAAAAGCTACAATCCTAAAGCAAAAGGAGCAGTAATCTTCAAGAAACAACCTTTCTAATTTTTCTTTAGATTTCACTAGGCTTTAAAGGAAAAAATACACCCAGCTGAAATGTATATACTACAAGAGTGGTTTTATTTCTTGAATTCTGGTAATGGGGAAGATTACTTAAATTATGTAAGTATCCCTAACACCATAATCCAAGATACTACTTAAATTTGTTTCATTGTAAATGTTTGATAAAGTATATGCAAATAATATAGTTAGAATAAGACTGTACAGTGCAAACTGCATTGTTATATCTGCACAGTAACAAAGCATCAAAACAATACAGGTCCCATCAAAAGAAGAAATAATGGCAAACCATTATAGCTGTACTATTCTGACAAGACCATATACTTTTAAATCACTGGAATGGGTGGGTAGGGATAGGGTTGCAACCTGGGGTACCAGAAGATATAGATTAGACTTTACTTCAAAAAAAAAGTTGAGAAATAGTGGGTTTGAGAAATAATTCACCCCTTGGCTTACTCCAGTTTTAAACTGGTGCAACTGCATTGAAATTAATGGAGGGGTTGTACTAGTTTAAAACTGGTATAACACTGTTGTGGGTTAATCTTATATTATAGTGGCTGAGACTTAATATCCAGCATTTCTTTTCTTTACCCCTTTCTCCTCCCCAGTCCTCAGGTTTTAGGAAGTGTGCCTTTACTTTAGTCTTTCAAAAAAGGGAATAAGTAGACTTTTGGGGAGTAACTCTGACATCTCCTCTAGGAAGATTAATTGGAAACAAAGAAGCCTTAACTCATTGAGTTAAGAAGACAAAGTACAGGAGAATTTTCAGTTTTTATAATTATTTTTATAATGATGCACACACGCAAACACGGGTGCGTGTGGGTGGGTATGTAATATCAAGGCAGCAACCTTTTCTATCAGATATTTGCATGAATATTTGAAATGGTTACTTAAATTTAGAACTTTGTTCTGCATATGTGTTTTAACACCTTAATTGAAAGGACATTTTAAAATATCCTACAAATTCTAGACCACTTTTGAAACTTGCAGATCTCAACTGACAGACAGACACTGCATGCACATATTTGCTCAAGCCTCAGTCATTATCAGGGCAGGTATTCCAGGACTTCCAGAACAAACATCCTGCTAACTTGCCCCAAACTTTGAGTCAAATGTTTAAGTTTTTTTTAATAAGTCATATTCATTACATAGTATCTCTTAGTATCTTTATAAATGCAGCTATAGTCTTAGTACATGTACTTAGCCAAAGTATACAGTCAAAATTGTTATATTCACACAAGACAGTCAAAATACCAGATACCTGTTTTGTGATGCAAAATATAAGTGCAGTGGGCGGGATTAAAAAGTAAATATGTAAATAAAATATTATATAGATACTTTACTCTTGTATGCATTGTGTTCATCAGAATTGTCATTATAAAGTCAATACGGCACTAATGTTATCCGTGACTAACCACTACAAGATCTTATCTTTTTAAATGGGTGTTCAGTTTACAGTTAGCTATTTTACTTGGAACACTGTTTGCAAACATATTTTACATGCACAGTTAAGGTACAACTTTTTAAAAGTGTAATCCCTCCTGTCCAAAATGAAGGTAAGCAGACTAGACAAGAAATAAATATATCACTCTGCACAGTAACAAAATCTGAGTTCTTAAGAATGAAATAGCCACAGCTATTAAAATTACCTTATGTAACTCACAAGATGTGATGTCATTTTTTTAGTTGTCCAATCCGAGTACGCTATTTCCTAACCTATAATAATACATTTTCACCTAGACTTCTTAGGAAGTAGAAAACGAGTAGTTTTGTGTATGTCACTCAAGTTCACCTGTCTGTTGTAAAGGAGTGTTTATGGGTATGCAACTTCAAGACCAAAAATTAGGTTTTGTAAGAAACAAGGTTTAATGCAACGTAGAATCATTTATAAATGTTTCTCTTTATGATTTGTAACAAGTTTTTTGTCTGAATATAAGCTTTCTTTTGTTGCATTTCAATCCCCACATGCGAATGTTGTGTTACTGCATGTGAACCCCAGAAAATGAAGCTGACTGGTCCCTTTTTATTTCACAAAAAGTCTATTTATATAAATACATGCTTTTTACCAGTTTAAATTTCTGGAGGGTGGATCAATTGATGCTACATTTCAGAGGAGAGATACTTGCCTCTAACAATAGTTATCTGAAGTTAGTGTCTATGCATGCATGCTCCCCTATATTTTCCTTCTGGAAGCTGGTTCATTAAGGTTCATGCTATGTCTGGGTCAAAAATAACTTCACTTCAAACAGATGTGGTATGACTATCCCTTATGGTACTACTGCTGCATATCTGACATGAGGTAAAGATTCTAACTAATAGATGTGAATAGTTCCCTTGATGGGAAGCACATGAAAGCCATGTGAGGTATGTCTCTAAGGAAACTGCTTTTGGAGTCTTTTTACTTGTACAGGTAAGTAACTCTGTCTCTTGTTTGGTCATCTTAGTGACTTAGAATCTAGAAGAGAAGTGAAAAAAGAAGAAGGTGAAGCATTTGCACGAGAGCATGGACTTATTTTTATGGAGACATCTGCCAAAACTGCTTCTAATGTCGAGGAGGTAACTGCACTTAAAATTGTTCTTGATAACATTTAATTAAAACAGTTAGTTTTAAGCTTTTAATCTTTTAACATGCTTTCCCGCTGCTTTATACTGAAAGTTTTTTTTAATCTCATTTTACTCTCCCTTTTAGAAATATGACTTGAACCTTACTCTTCATTTTTCTATTTTGTTTTTTTTAAATATTCTGAGACGATATTCAGTAAAATGTAGTGGACACATCAGACTGAGTAGATTGCTGTGTTTAACTTCCCTGCTATACTACCTTTCTACAACAATTTACAGATATTTATCAGTTTAAGAAAGCTAAGATGTACATTTACAGCATTTCAAATATAGTGTCTGTGCCTCTTCCTTGAGTTTTTGTTAGCAAAAATCACGGGTCACCCAATGAAATTAATAGGCAGAAGGTTTAATACAAAGCAGAGGAAGTACTTTTTCCACACAACTCACAGCTAGTCTTTGGAACTCATTGCCATGGGATGTAGTGATGGCCAAGATTATAATTGGGTTCAAAAAAGAACTGGATAAGTTCATGGAGGATAGATCCATCAATGGCTATTAGCCAAGATGGTCAGGAACGACCCTAAACCTCTGATTATCAGAATCTGGGAGTGGAAGCTAGGAATGGACCACTCTATACTTGTCCTGATCAGTATGCTCCTCCTGAAGCTCTGATATAGGCCATTGTTGGAGACAGGATACTGGGCAAGATGGACTGTGCTCAGACTCTTCTGTTCTAGTATGTATTTGACTGTTTAGTCTGATTTTGGTACTTTTCATATTGTGTTCACTTTTGATAGTGCATTTGTTGCCCATTAGCTGTCTGATATCAAAAGGAAAAACAAGGTAAAATTACTTCTCGTAGAGGGAAGCTGGAAATAGAACCCACAGCCTTCTTACTCCCAGTTGAGACATAGGGCTTTCATGTGCTGCAATCATAAGTAGTACAGTCCTGTCTAGGGAAGTTGAATACAAGCTTCCTAAACTACGTAAGATATAAATTCTCTCTGCCTGCTGGAGGGATCCATACCTTGTATGAGTCAAGCTCACATCTAGAGTCACTAAACAGGATCCTACTTATATTTTCCCAGATTGGTCAATGTTTCCTGTGGTCTAAGGCACATGTATTCACCAAAATAAAGTTTAAATTTACTGAAACTTTCACAATGGTGCAAATTCAATGCCTGTGAAATTTCAGGTGAATTTGGTTTCACAGTGGCAAAATTGGGGTGGAAGTGTGAGGGTGAGGGTTAAATCAGGTTTATAAGTGAAGACTTGCTTCAGCTTTAACTAAGCCGGCATGTCTTCATAATATGCAGATATAGAAGATGTGCATCCCAAGATAAACAAATTTTGTAATGTATTTACCTCACCAGTGGCAAGAATTTTTGAAAATGGGGAGGCACTAGAAGAATGTGGGGGAAGCAGTGTCACACTGATATTCTTCTCCACCCCCACATAATCCCTCAAAAGAATTTTGGGGTAGTGAGCCTGATGATAATCATCCAGGAAATCCGTTTTCAGTTGCTAGTAACATAATGGAAGAAATATTGAGATCAGTAAGGCTCTAGCGGATAATGGTACCATGAACAATAAATAGCATGCATTCATAAAATAGACATCATCTCACTTTTTTAAACAGAATTAGGCTATTAATGCTCCCTAGTGAATTTAGTAGGGCTTTCGATTAATCGCAGTTAACTCACGTGATTAACTCAAAAAAATTGTGATTAATCGCAGTTTTAATCGTACTGTTAATAGAATACCAATTGAAATTTATTAAAGATTTTGGATGTTTTTCTACATTTTGACATATATTGTATTCTGTGTTGTAACTGAAATCAAAGTATATACAACTTTTTATTACAAATATTTGCACTGTAAAAATGCTAAACAAAAGAAATCGTATTTTTCAATTCACCTCATACAAGTACCATAATGCAATCTTTGTCGTGAAAGTGCAACTAACAAATGTAGATTTTTTTTGTGTGTGTTAAATAACTGCACTCAAAACCAAAACAATGTAAAACTTCAGAGCCTACAAGTCCACTCAGTCCTACTTCTTAGTCAGCCAATCGCTAAGACAAACAACAAGTTTGTTTACATTTTCAGGAGATAATGCTGCCCTCTTCTTATTTACAATGTCACCAAGAAAGTCAGAACAGGCATTTGCATGGCACTTTTGTAGCCGGCATTGCAAGGTATTTACGTGCCAGATATGCTAAACATTTGTATGCCCCTTCATGCTTCAGCCACCATTCCATAGGACATGCTTCCATGCTGATGATGCTTGTTAAAAAAGTGTTAATTAAATTAACTGTACACCTTGTATTCTGTGTGGTAATTGAAATCAATATATTTGAAAACGAAGAAAACATCCAAAAATATTTAAATAAATGGTATTTTGTTATTGTCTGTCAGTGCGATTAATCGCGATTAATGTTTTTAATCGCTTGACACCCCTAGAATTTAGTAAATGGTCTCAAAAATCGTACCAGAAATATTTTCATTGTGACTTGCATGTGAGCAAGAATACATAGAATGAAAACTATCTGAAGGGCAAATTATTATAGTTGTTAGCTGTAATGTATCAAATTGAGAGGAGGAATCTAGTGGGGCATCAGAGTTGGGCCCAATCTTTATTGATGGACTCAATCAACCCCTGGGGGGAGGGACTGCACAAGAAACTCAGTGAGCTCCCAATTATCCTTCTGTGGGTCAAAAATGGAGAAGGAGAGGTGCCAAGGAGTGAGCACACCCTTCCCTCATTCCATTCCCTTACCACAACCACATCTGGTAGATTATGGTTCCTTCCACTTATAGATACTCTAGAAGAGTGAGTATCTCCATCTCTCTATCTTAATGTTTTGCAGTGTTGCACCTCACTATAGCATCTGAATGCCTTCCACATAAAATAGATTGGCAATAGCAAAGTCTCTAGAGGACTTTGTGGACTCCTTTGCAGATGTCCTTCTGAGTTCTGAAATTTCTGTGTGGGCCAGGATGTCTGTCTTCTGGGGTCAGGAGGAACAGGGTTATAATTAGGGCTGTCTATTAATCGCAGTTAACTCACGCAATTAACTCAAAAAAATGCAATTAAAAAAATTAATCGTAACTAACTGCAGTTTTAATCGCACTGTTAAACAATAGAATACCAATTGAAATGTATTAAATATTTTTGGATGTAATGAAATCAATATATTTGAAAATGTAGAAAACACAGAATACAAAGTGTACAGTGCTAACTTTATCATTTTTAGAGTGCAAATATTTGTAATAAAAATAATAGAAACAAAAGAAATGGTATTTTTCAATTCACCTAATACAAGTACCATAGTGCACTCTCTTTATCGTGAAAGTGCAACTTACAAATGTGGATTTATTTATTTATTTATGGTTACGTAACTGCACTTAAACAAAACGATATAAATCTTTAGCGTCTACAAGTCCACTCGGTCCTACTTCTTGTTCAGCCAATCACTAAGACAAACAAGTTTGTTTACATTTATGAGAGACAATGCTGCCGGCTTCTTATTTACAATGTCACCTGAAAGTAAGAACAGGCATTCACATGGCACTTTTGTAGCCGGCATTGAAAGCTATTTACGTGCCAGATATGCTAAACATTAGTGTGCCCCTTCATGCTTCTGCCACCATTCCAGAGGACATGCTTCCATGCTGCTGATGCTCATTTAAAAAAAATGTGTTAATTAAATTTGTGACTGAACTCCTTGGGGGAGAATAGTATGTCTCCTGCTCTGTTTTACCTGCAGTCTGCCATATATTTCATGACTTTGCACATGTTCATTATAAGAACACTTTCACTGCAGATTTGACAAAACGCAAAGGTGATACCAATGTGAAATTTCTAAAGATAGCTACAGCACTTGACCTAGAGTTTAAGAATTTGAAGTGCCTTCCAAAATCTGAGAAGGATGAGGTGTGGAGCATGTTTTCCGAAGTCTTATAAGAGCAACACTCCAGTGTGGAAACTACAGAACCCAAACCACCAAAAAAGAAAATCAACCTTTTGCTGGTGGCATCTGACTCAGATGATGAAAGTGAACATGCATTGGTCTTCATTGCTTTGGATCGTTATCAAGCAGAGCCCCTTATTAGCATTGATGCACGTCCTTTGGAATGATGATAGAAGCATGAAGGGACATATGAATCTTTAATGCATCTAGCATGTAAATATTTTGTGATGCTGCCTACAACAGTGCCATGTGAACACCTGTTCTCACTTTCAGGTGACGTAAACCCGAAGTGGACAGCATTATCTCCTGCAAATGTAAACAAACTTGTTTGTGCGATTGGCTGACTAAGAAGTAGGACTGAGTGGACTTGTAGGCTCTGAAGTTTTACATTGTTTTGGTTTTGAGTGCAGTTATTTAACAAAAAAAAAATCTACATTTGTAAGTTGCACTTCCATGACAAAGAGATTGCACTATGGTACTTGTATGAGGTGAATTGAAAAATACTGTTTCTTTTGTTTATCATTTTTACAGTGCAAATATTTGTAATAATAAAAACGTATACACTTTGATTTCAATTACAACACAGAATACAATATATGTCAAAATATAGAAATACATCCAAAATCTTTAATAAATTTCAAGTGGTAGGACTGAGTGGACTTGTAGGCTGTAAAATTTTACATTGTGTTTTTTTAAATGCAGGTTTTTTTGGTACGTAATTCTGCATTTGTAAATTCAACTTTCATGATAGAGATTATATTACAGGACTTTTATGAGTTGAATTGAAAAATACTATTTCTTTTTTTATAGCACAAATATTTGTAATCAAAAATAAATATAAAGTGAGCACTGTACACTTTGTGTTCTGTGTTGTGATTGAAATCCATATATTTGAAAATTTATAAAGCATCCAAAAATATTTAAATAAGTAGTATTCTGTTATTGTTTAACAGTGATTAATCACGATTAATTTTTTTAATCGCTTGACACTCCTAGTTATAGTAGGAAAGCTTTATGAAACAGGAAGGCTTTGCAGAGTTTCCTAAAGGAGGTAAAGAGCACTTTTTAATTATCTTTTCAGGCAGTACTAAATTAAGAGGTGGCATGAACAGGAAATAATCAAAAGGATCTAGAGAAGTTAAAACTGTAAGCAGGAAATAATGAGCTTTGGCTTATAACACAAGATAATGGATATGTGGAAAATGAGGTAAATACTTAAGAAAGCACGATGAGATCGTGAACACAAGTAAAATTAGATTGTACGTTGAAAGATGGGCAGGCAGTGGTGTTTTGAGCTGCATAGGCAAAAGGTGTCACATTATGAAGAAGTGAGGTGAATAATGGCTTTCCATTGTTGAGGCTGCACTTATCTGCATTCAATTCTGGATACCAGTCAGTAACAAAAAGATGTCAAGAAATTGAAGGGTGTCCAAAAAGGTGTTGTTTCTGGCCTGGAGGGATTAATTTATGAGGAAGGAATTGTAAAGAACTAGAGGGACAAGGTCTTGCAAGCCCTCTTTACTCAGAGCTCCCATTGACTTCAGTTGACTTCACAGCTAAAAAGTGGTGAAATGATAGTTTACGTGTAGTTGAAGATGATGAGATGAAACAAAGCAAAAGTCATGTGGGCCAGATATCAGGAATGTTTATCTTAATGGTGACTTATAGATTATTTTTCCAAGGGGAATAGTGGAAACATCATTGCTTGAAAAATAAATTTGGACTATAAAATAAATGCCTTGGTATATGTACTGTTCGGAACAGTTCTGCATTGACAGGGAGATGGACATGATGACCTAACAGATTTTCCATATTTAACTTCTTTAAGTGTTTGGATTGTTACAGTAACATCTAATTTCCAAATTGACACTTATTTGATGTGAGTTAAAACAGATTTACACTACCCTTTCCACTTTTTATGTCTGTCAGAGACTTGGTTCAATAGTCATTTTGACAAAGATATGTTTTTACCTAATTAACCATAACTATGCCAAGAGCTATTGTAGCCCCTATGGAGGTGGTTCACCACCTTTTCCACATAGGTGGCCCCCTGCCTTCTATCCCTTCCCATTTAGCAATATGGAAAGAACAGGGTGGTTGCAACCTCCTAGTTGGGAACCCTGATCTTAGTGCTGTAAGTATCCAGAAAAAACCCACAAGCCATGTATTTATGTAGCTAATATCTATATGAATGATGCAATTTAAAAAATATTTTTAAAGCAGCATGAGAACCTGCCAGCCCACTAGACCCTTTTTTGTGTCCCAGTTTGTGGCAGCTTTTTGCATTTTAAACTTATCATATATTTTACAGACCTTAGCTCAATTTAAAAGACAAAAAGCATTTAAAAGCTGAGGGACGAAGGCACAAAAAGTGTCCTAGGAAGCTGGCAAGAGGGATTGGGAGATGCTTATGGTATTTTATAATGGCAGGTATTTACACAGGTATGGAAATGCACAGTTAGTCCACTATACTAATGCACTAGTTGTTCTTTGTCTAGTTATAGAGCCAGGGAGTTTTCTTTTAAAAAAGAAAGAAATTTACACTAATGCCACATTAAGGTCATACAGTTGAATGTTAAAATATAATGTGAATCCTTAACTTTTCCTCCCTCACACATGCATTACAACTGGATCTTTCAATTCTTGATCACGTTACCTTAGATATGTATTGTGATCTTTGATAGTGTGTGTGCACATCTATATAATGCACATGTACAAAGGGGTAAAATTTAACTTCAACCTATCTATTTCTTGAGTGTGCACTGTACAGCCATAATCTTGAATTAGCATGGCATTATGCATTTAATAGCTGACATAAAAACATTTTGGATAAAGGGAGCACCAGGTTGAGTTGTTGGTGTTAGCTGTAAGCAGTAGTAGTCTCATTTTAATGGGAAGCAGCATGGTCCAGTAGACTAGGACTCTGGTTATATTTCCTGGTCTGCTACTGACCTGCTGTGTGATCTTGGGCAAGTTGCTTCACCTCTCTGTGCTTCGGTTTCCTCATATGTAAAAAAGGAGATAATGCTTTACCCTGCTTTGAAACTCTTTGAGAGCTATAGATGAAGTATTTTATAAGAACTAAATATCCTCTCTTTTTAAAAGGTGAAGTAACAAATTCCTCCTATCATCTAATGGAGAGAGAAATATTTAGTCCTGAACATACTGAGTCTCTCACACCAACTGAACCTTGAACTTTCAAGAGACTGGGTCTCTGCTCCCAAGAGTGTTGGTTAGTGCACTGGGCAATCCCAAGTACGTTCTGTCTCATGCCATTGTCTTTTCATGTTAGCATGATCAGGTGGTGAGGAAGAAGGGGGACAAAGTTAGCAGAGCCCAAGAAGGGATAGAGTTTTACAGCAGTTATTGACATATTGAATGGAGCAATAGTATCTGCAAATGAGGGATCAGCAGAGCCATGAGGGAGGAATGGATGGTTCAGTGGCTTAGTAACACGTACAAAATCTAGGTCGGGGTCGGCAACGTTCGGCACACGGCTCGCCAGGGTAAGCACCCTGGCGGGCCAGGCCAGTTTTATTTACCTGCCGACGCGGCAGGTTTGGCCGATCGCGGCCCCCACTGGCCGCGGTTCACCGTCCTGGGCCAATGGGGGTGGCGAGAAGCCGCGGCCAGCACATCGCTCGCCCACGCCGCTTCTCGCCGCCCCCATTGGCCCAGGCCAGTGGGGGCCACAATCGGCCAAACCTGCCGCATCAGCAGGTAAATAAAACTGGCCCGGCCCGCCAGGGTGCTTACCCTGGCGAGCCGCATGCCAAACGTTGCCGACGCCTGATCTAGGTTGTTAGAACACAACCCAATTAATTAATGTCCCAAAGCTGCTACTATCTTACTACTGCATGGTGGCTACTGTGAAACAAATTAGTGGTCAGTACTTCCTGTTAAAGTCATCACAAGAATTGCAATCGCGACCTACTGGTAGAGTACACTTGTGGACAGTGCAGGGAGAGAGAGCATGGTCATAGGGACTGAACTGCCTTTCACTCTGGTGAAGTATACTGGGAAAGAGTTGACGCACATTGACAGGGTGAAATAGGGAAGTTTATTGAAGAGTTGTCTATGCTGGTCATATTTTATGGGTACTTCTGGCTCCAGAGCTGCTGCTCCAACTGTCTAAATTCAACTTTAGAAAATTATGGAGATGTCAGGTTCTAGGTTCCATTATTTTATGAGACAATAAAGGGACTGTTCATCCTAAGCTAGTACCCTTCTTCCTTCCTTCCTTCCTTCCTTCCCTCCCTCCAAGTTAAATATGAGTGAGTTACTGCTGATGGGCAAGATGAGAGTAACATTTGATACTGATAGATGGAATATATTCCTCCTAGAGTAGGTAGGGGAGTTGGAGATAAACTGTGAGGAACCCAGTGTCCAGTGGAAATAGACTTTGCCTTTAAAGTGGTTTGTCAATATGGATATTGAAGTCTCTCAAGGTAAAGGATTGTCTCTCTCTTGGGGGTATTAAGGAGTTGTTTAAGGGAAAGAGAGAGACCTTGAGTTCCAAACTGGGTCAGTCAAATATAACTCTAGCTTTTCAGAGGTGGTTTTGTATCAGTAACGTCTTATTAGTGGATTAGTTGTCTAGGATCAAGTGTCATGGTAGGTCTACATTGTAGTCTTAGCCTGCACTCCTCCATGTATTTGCGCAAACCTTCCTTCTGTCTACACATGCAACTTTCAGGTATGTGCTCATTTGTGCTTTCATCCCATGCTTGCTTTCATGGCTGGGGGTATGGTTTAAGCCTAAACTGCACTTTAGCTTTGGCCAGAATGCGCCTGCTTTGCAGTGAGAATGCAGGCAAGTGCCAGTCCTCCAGTGCCCTTCATACTGTTTCCCCTCCCCCAAGGGCTCAGGCAAGTTCTCCTGCAACTGACAATTGACTGGAAAGAATCCTAGACTATCTCAACACAGAGAACCATTGCATATGCCCCCAGACACACACAACCAAGTGTAGAAACAGTAAGGACACAGAAACACGGAGATGGCTTTGCTGTGGGAATGCTCATACTCAGGCTGGGCTAACCCAAGTACTCAGATCTTGGCACCAATCACCTGGGTAATTATCAGATTGATAGTGGAGAACTGACTGGTCAGATGATGCTGGTTCGCCTTGTTTCCAGCTCTTAAATTGCACTAAAGGAAGCTTAAAAAAAAACAAACAAAAAAAACCTTACTCTTTTCTAATATTAGTTATCTATGTAAGTAATTAGTGTAGCTTCCACAAGGATAATATCTGATAACAGATGGGATGGAAGGTGGCCCTAGAAACTCTCCATTAAGAAATGATGCATATTATTTAAAAAGGGGGGGAAATTGACAACCCCTGAACAAGACTGAACTGCTCTCAGAAATGAGTCTTTCTCCAAAGTAAACTTATTTTTTAAAAGCACACTATGTTGGACTTTGCCAGTTAAGCTTGCTTGGTTTGGTGATATTAAAAGTTTAAAAGACGTATCCTCAGAGAGTAATAAACAGCTTTTAAACATCTTGATTTGGCTAGCAGAGATTCTAGTTAATATAATTTGCAGAACCTCATAGCTAGACATACTAAATTCACTTTTTACAGAATAGGGGACACTTAAGATTTGTAGTGACAATGCATAGACATGTTCACTGACAAGTTATCTCTGTTTCTAAGATGAAGATCTATTTGGCTTCACTTCTGCTTCCAAGCACTCCCTTTTGTTTGTTCTAGAATTATTGTATGACAATCTGTGCTCAATTGCATCTTATTATTTAATGATGGAAAATAAGAATGAAACTTTAATTCCAGGAGTTGGCTGAATAGAGATGAATACCATATTTGACATTTATTTCTGGGTGACTAAAATTCCGACTTATTTTTAAATTTTCTTGATTATTTATTCTCAAATTGTATAGCACATTACCTATACATTTTTGACCGTATTTCAGATTGTTGACCCGGTCAGCTGAAAATTTGAATTAACAATTGATACCTTTAATGTGGCCACCAGATGGCAGCATGTTACATGAACAGAAAACAGGTTGATGTATTTCAGTTTTAAGCAAAGGAAGAGTTTGATTCCTTTTATTGCTGTATTTCTGTTTAATTTTTCCACTACTTTTGTGTTCATGAAGCTTCAAAAATCAGCAGTGATTGATTCATTTATAGGCTTTTCTGTAGCTCTCATCTTAGCATCTGAAACCCTCACAAACACTATGCAGGATTTATCCTTGCCATCAACTTCTAGGGTAGAGAGGTGATATTATCTCCACTTTACAAATTGCAAAACCAAGCCACTGTTTTAAGTGAGTTGTCCAATGTGTCTCTCAGCCTGCAGCAAAGTTAGGAATAGAATCCAGATTTCCTGAGTCCCAGTCAGTGCCTTAACTTCAAGATCTCTCAATGAATGGATTCTTCTTTATTTGTGGACTCGTGAAGTATTAAGACAGCTGCAGGCAAGCTATTCACTTACTGTAGATCTTGACTCCCACTAGTAATAGGCAGAGCAAGTTCATTCTTCCTGCTTGTTAGTGGTAGGGTCCAGTGAGCAAAGGCTCCCTGTCTTGCTTGTGTGGTAGACAGAGTGTAGATACTTATTGCACTTGATATCCTAGATGATTATTAAGGTGAGTTGGATTGTTGGAAATATTGATCTCACATTGCTTATCCAGTAAGCACTCGTGTGTGTTTGCTTTAAGGGAATCAGAAGGTCAGTGTGCTCCATAAATTCATGAAATATCATGTTTTTTATTTATTTATTTTTACCCCCAGATAGTTTTCCAATACAAACTGATCTAACACCGTTCAAATAATCTCACTGATGACTTTATGCTTAATTATGAAGATGAAAAACTGAGGCTTAAACTTGCACATGGAGATCCCTGGTTGTAATTATTTTTTGTAATAGTTGTGGGACATTTTAGTCAAATGGAGGTCACATAAATACATGAAATTTCAAATTATATATTAAATGTTCCACATAGTACAATCAGCATATAAATGACTTTTGGTAGAAAGTCAGTTATGCTGAGTTCACCCACTTTCCCTTGCTAATTAGGGCACTACAGAATACTGAAATTGGTATAGAGCTCTTAATGTGAGTCAACTAAAATTTTTAGTTAGTTTTCTTAAGACTCATATTTTTAAGTTTACCTATGGTTTGAACCATGGGCTGACTTAAAGTATGAATGTCTAGGAAACTAACTGAAAATTGTAGGTTTCTTTATTTTATTTATTTTTTAGTGGTAGATATGAAGTGTTTCACTTCCATAGCTGACTAGTTCTTTCAGAATCCGTGCCAGTGAAGAACATTTTAAAAAGTAAACTTATCAAGTATTGTTATAGTACATGAAAAAACAACTTTTTTCAAATCAGGATTAAAGTTAATATATAACTTCATAAAAGTGGTTATTTCCCAATGCAGCAGGCTAATGTACAAGGTATTACCACTAATAGTTGGTGCTGCAGAACCACCAGTGCCAAGTGGTTAATCTGTTACTTAATTTTTTCTAAAGATAACCAGTTGAATTAGAATATTTTTATTACTTTTTCCTACCATTGTTAATCACACACGGTTGTAGGCCTCAGTTCAGCAAGTGTGTGCCTAACGTGAAGCACATGAGTAGTCACGTTGAAGTCAAAAGGACTACTCACATTCTTAATGTTAGGCACATGCTTAAGTACCTTGCTGAGTAGGAGCCCTGGTTATGATCCGGATCGCAAGGTCACTGAACAAAAATGTTTTATATTTGATTATTTCATATGAGTGACAAAGTACTCCTAAAACAGTTATCTGCTGAATGTTACGTTTGAAATGCCTGTATTTTCTTTAGAGAGACTTACCACTGTATTTTGTAACTTTTATGCTCATAAATTACAATGCAGTTTTCTTTGTCTAAAATAAACTAAGCCCTTGGAACTTAATTTTGATAGATTACCTTTTATTTTAATAGAATTAACAGTAAGAGGTAGGCATGCTCAGATAGAGACTTCTAGGACTAGTCATCTTGTATGTTCCAATTGTTAAGTGCTTGTTTACATAAAGTTATCATAACACATTTTCAGGACTTCATGATTCTGTTTAATGTTCTAGTTTAATGGGAACAAGTGAATATCCGCATAAGAGCTTCCAGCTGTGTGAATTTCTCAAGCTTTGACCATTGTTTTCAATTAGTCCAGTGTATGAGGCCATTGCAATAATTGGTCCGTTATCAGAAACAAAGATAAGTTTCTTCTTTATATTGAAAACTTCAATTTCTGAGGAATGTGAATCAATTCATAGTTGGCTGAAAGCCAGTTTCTTCTCCTCCTTAACTCTAACACACGTTTGAAAAACGTACTCTCTTCCTAAGTGCCTTGTGAATCTGCAATGATTAATTCTTCTCATTATTTTGCTGCAAATTCTCATGACCCTCTGTGATGATTCGATCACCCACTTAGAGTTTATGCATATTCATATCTTTCCGCTCCTGCTGCAGTCGTTCAAGTCTCCTTCACTGGCTGTGGTGTGTGCTTGGTGCAGTAATTGAGCTGCAGTAGATTGATTACTCTGGGGAGCTGTAAGGCCTTTAAAGGTGAAAACATATCAGTCCTGTTAATTAGGAAACAAAGCTCTGGTGGCAAGTTCAGCAGTCAAATGCTTCCAGTGTAGAAATAAGGAAAGGTATGATTTGTTCCTCTCCATGAACCCTGTTTACTTTTTTATATTTGAATTAGATCCACATCAGCTGTGGTTGGCTTGTGCAGAAGATAGAATCACTTTTATGATTGTACAGCGATGGTGTTTCAATCTGAAGAGAATTTGATTTGTAATATTGATTGTAGATATTATCTATTGTCAATCAAACCTTAAATTATACATTGTCTTTCAGGAGTTACTTGCCTTATAAAGCTAAATAGGGCAAGAGTACATTTTGTATCTCAATACTAATGCTAATCTTTCTCCAGTAACGCCCTTTCATTTGACTAATGTGTTAGTTCTGACCTTAAGTGTAGTATAGCTAAGTCATTACTTTGAATTCAAAGATACATTTTCTGAAGACAGTATAAAAAGCCCAGGTTTTTGGCTTTTTAATATTCAGATGACTGCCTATAGCCTCCCAAGTACAAGATTAATTAAGAGAAAAAACTTAAAATTGGATGAATATTAAATGATAGTATAAGGTTTTGTACAACAGGCAGAAAGCGTCCTTACAACATATCGTAAGCACCTTGTAGTTTTACATTGCTAAGCACTCTAATCTAGAGTGGAATATTACAAATATATTAAGGGTGGGAGAGCCATCTGTCACATTATCTGTCCATAAGGGTCAGAAATAAATTATTTAAGGGTAATTTATATATATTTTTAAAACCACTTTTCTCAGTAATTATTGGACGTCAGATTTTGGGCTACATATGCTACTACAAAAAACACTGTTTTTGTAAGCTGTGTGTGATGCATGCTATTTCGGATGGGTAATGGACATGATCTTCATTAGGGCTGTCTATTAATCGCAATTAACTCAAAAATTAATGGCAATAAAAAAATTAATTGCAATTAATGGCAGTTTTAATCGTACTGTTAATAGAATACCAATTGAAATTTATTAAAGATTTTGGATGTTTTTCTACATTTTCATAAACATTGTATTCTGTGTTGTAATTGAAATAAAGGTATACGTTATTGTTTATTACAAATATTTGTAAAAATGATAAATAGTATTTTTCATTTCACCTCATGCAGTCTACTGTAGTGCAGTCTTTGTTGTGAAAATGTAACTTACAAATTTAGATTTTTTTTATTACATAACTGCACTCAAAAACCAAACAATGTAAAACTTCAGAGCCTATAAGTCCACTCAGTCCTACTTCTTGTTCAACCAATCGCTAAAACAAACAAGTTTATTTCCATTTACAGGAGGTAATGCTGCCTGCTTCTTATTTACAATGTCACCAGAAAGTGAAAACAGGCATTTGCATGGCACTTTGTAGCCGGCATTTCAAGATATTTACGTGCCAGCTATGCTAAACATTTGTTTGCCCCTTCATGCTTTGGTCACCATTCCTGAGGACATGCTTCCATGCTGATAATGCTCGTTAAAAAAAATGCGTTAATTAAATTTGTGACTGAACTCCTTGGGGGAGAATTGCTCTGTTTTACCTGCATTCTGCCATATATTTCATGTTATTGCAGTCTCGGATGATGACCCAGCACATGTTGTTCGTTTTAAGAACACTTTCACTGCAGATTTGACAAAACACAAAGAGGGTACCAATGTGAGATTTCTAAAAATAGCTACAGTACTCGACCCAAGGTTTAAGAATCTGAAGTGCCTTTCAAAATCTGAGGGATGAGGTGTGGAGCATGCTTTCAGAAGTCTTAAAAGAGCAACATTCCAATGCTGAAACTACAGAACCCGAACCACCAAAAAAGAAAATCAACCTTCTGCTGGTGGTATCCGACTCAGATAATGAAAATGAACATGCATCAGTCCGCACTACTTTGGATTGTTATCGAGCAGAACCCATCATCAGCATGGACACATGTCATCTGGAATGGTGATTGAAGCAGGAAGGGACATACAAATCTTCAGCGCATCTGGCACGTAAATATCTTGCAACGCCAGCTACAATAGGGCCAAAAGAACGCCTATTCTCATTTTCAGGTGACATTGTAAACAAGAATGGGCAGCATTATCTCCTGCAAATGTAAACAAACTTGTTTGTCTGAGCAATTGGCTGAACAAGAAGTAGGACTGAGTGGACTTGCATGCTCTAATATTTTACATTTTTATTTTTGAATGCAGTTTTTTTGTACATAATTCTACATTTGTAAATTCAACTTTCATGATAGAGATTGCACTACAGTACTTGTATTAGGTGGATTGAAAAATACTATTTCTTTGGGTTTTTTTAATAGTGTAAATACTTGTAATCAAAAATAAATAAAAAGTGAGCACTGTACACTTTGTGTTCTGTGTTGTAATTGAAATCACTATATTTGAAAATGTAGAAAACATCCAAAAAAATTTAAATAAGTGGTATTCTATTATTGTTTAACAGTGAGATTAATCACGATTAATTTTTTTAATCGCTTGACAGCCCAAATCTTCATACCTTATTGAGGTCTGTGGTAAAACTCCCACTGAATTTAGTGGGAGCAGAATTTGACCTTTCATGTGAGTATTGGGCTTTATAGAGTAACTTGTTATGTCCATATATGTTTTTTGTCTCATTAGTATGATCTAATTTTATATTGTTTCCATTTCAGGCATTTATTAATACAGCAAAAGAAATCTATGAGAAAATCCAGGAAGGAGTCTTTGATATTAATAATGAGGTAACATTTATAGTATTCTGATAGCATGCTCTAGTGAGTTACCTTATTTTTTTTAAAAAAGCACAAAATTACAAGACCTTGGATCGCTTTTTGTAACACGTGTATTACAGTATTCTGCACACACTGCAGTAAAACATTTGTACATCCTGTTTTTACAGATTCACTTACTTTTGTGATGAAAACAGATTAGAATTAAGTGGCCCTATCCATTCATGAAGCATCACAAAATCATATAAATCCCCAAAAGAGAGAAGAAAATCCACTTTCATTCACTTCCCCATATGGTATCTGCTTTCAAAGATAATTTTCCACTATGTAAATGGGGAGACCATGTTAATATGCCAGATGTACTACATGAGCTGTCCAGTGTGGAAGCGCTGGTGTGGGAGCATATTGTAGTAAAATCTCATTCCGTGGGCAAATTAGTGATTGGGAAAAATAAGGGAGAGATGTCATTTGATTTGTAAAAATCTTACAAAATCATAATTTCAATAATGTTGCCCTCTGTGGCATATCATGGGGACTCGCTGCCTTCCCAGCTCCAGGTCCTCCGATTTGTGGAAAGTTTGATAGTACAGTGTCATCAGAAATAGGTCAAGTTGTCTATCATTCGAAAGCCATTTCTCCCATGAAAACAATGGTGCCACCCATGACAAACCTAGAACAATTTATGTTGATATATATTCGAGAAAATGTTTAAAAATATTTTTTTTATTAATTCTATGTTAACATAGGGATGCATTGCTCACATAAAAGACAGTCTTGACATGTAGGACTGAACACATTTATTCTTCAAAGTCATCATCAGTGTTGTTTCCATCTAGGACGTCACTGCTAGACACAGATCACACTGATCATCATCCACATTACACTTGCACATCTCTGTACAAGGCAGGCTGCTGGCCAAACACTTGCAGCGTGATGAGCATCTGGTCTTTTACACAAGCATTTGATTAGCTGAAGAATTGATTCATGAGCATGTGGTATTTCACACATAACTGGTTTGACTAGTCCATTGTCCAAGACCCATCCAGGAGCAATAGGGAGAGTAGTTTTGGATGTGCTCAGTTATCCATTGGCCATTCTATTACTTGATAATTTGCTCTCTTCATAGCAGGTATAAATACACCCTTGGTCAATTTGTCTGCTTCTTGGAAAACATTCACCAACATAACTCTGCAAGGTGTCATAATGTTGGTCTTCAAATGGTAAACGTGGTACACGAACACCTCCAGTCCATTTATGACCTCACCAGTGACTGCCTCAGCCATTCTGAGCACCTTCACAATGAGGAGAGAGTCTTCAGAGGCTGAATCAAATGCCTTTCAGTAAGAGAATTTCCTCTTTCCAGCCAACCTTCCAGTAGTGTCACATCTTGAAAGAGCATGGAAGCCTGGCAGTGTGGTAAGTGATAGGCACATATCTGAGGGTATACAGCAATTTTATTCCCCAGTAGTAGGCACAAAAACAGAATCTTGCGGAGTCTTGGGTAGAGTCTCTCAGTGAGCACTAGAACATCTGTCTTGTGCAGAAATCTGGAGCTTAGTAGTGTCTCTATGGTATTGATGGCATGCAAGATCATTTTAGTGTCACCTTTCTCATGGGAACTACAAAGAAGCTCCACTGAACAGCACAAGGTAGCAACTTCATTGTGACATCTGATGACAAAATTTGTTGAATAATTCTTCACATGCTGGAGCATTTTTCTGCAAGGTATTCGATTAACTCATCCTTCATGTGAGTGTGAGACAGTAGCTTCTTCATTGTGACAGTGGAGATGTTTGTGGAGTCACAGATTTTGTACAAGGCAGTGCAATACCTTGAAGTCTCTTCTTTCTAGTAATATTTTCAATTGACTCCTCTGCAAATGTGTCAAACATGAGGTGGACTTCATCATAGGTACAGTATTTTCTTTGTAGCCCCATAATGAGGTGTTCAGCCAAAACTCAGCAGGTACTAGCAGTTTCTGGTTTATCTAGAGCTTGTACCTCAACCATACCATCTATGAATCTGAAAGGTTTCTGCTGGCATAAGCTGACAGTCGCTTTGTCAGTAGATGCTGGCTTAGGAAGACCATGCAAAACGTTTGTTTATTTGCTTTTCACCTGGTGCACATGCATTGTTCTGTGACCTTAGAACATCCATCATGCTACCACAGAGAACTCGTACTTTCCAAAGTCTGACATAGATCAACATCTTGCTACAATCTGGACATGACCTGGAGATGAGCAAACAATGACCCGTCTGTAGTTAGCTCTGTAATAGTCCCTGCCATCATTACTCTGACTTTCTTTGCATTCAAGCACAGCTTCAGTCTGTTCTCCTTGTTTGGAGCCCATAGATTGACAGAGCCTTGGATAATTCTTCGGGGTTTAAAGGCCACATACAAGTCATGACCCAAAGTATCCATTCAACTGAAATCTTGGATATGTCTGAGGAAGTCATCCTAGCCATGCTTAATGTGTCATTTGAAATTTGATGGAACTCTGGGGTTGTCAGGAAAAAACTGGGAAAGAGTAACTGGAAGCTGTGTTATGCCCACCAGCCTCCCCAACCCCCCAATTATTTTCATTGCTATATTTTCACATTCCAGTGCTTCATCTGAACCAAGTGCATAGAAGCACCTCTGAAGCACCTGGCATTGGCCACTGTCAGAAGACAGGGTTAGATGGACCTTTGGTCTGATGCAGTATGGCCGTTCTTATGTTCTTAAGGGTATTGGCGACCTTTTAACATCCCAGTTTCCTTTTCAAAATTCCTCCCATATGTCAAAGTCAGACTTTTCTACACTTTTTATTTCAGCAAGGTACCAAGGACATCACCACAGAATAGTTGGTTAGATCAAAGCAAAAAAGTATTTCACAACATCTTGGAGTGCTGCAAGGTGAACATTCTAATGAGAAGTCCTGAGATATTGAATAGAGCAGCAAAGATTCAATCATCTACATGTATTGCCGCACCATCCCAAAAGTTGGCTTTGTCATCAGTTCAACTTCATTGAATTGCTTCATCTGTTCTGTGATGATGATGCAGCTCTCCATTGTGCTCAATAGATCATTATGAGCAGAATGTGCACTGGATTTGTGGAACTGGTCTTACAAGTCCTGTACCCTTTAGGAAATGAATTCAAACACATCAGTATGCTTTTCAAAGAAGACATGTAGGTAGCATTTTTGAAGGGCAACAAGCATTTGGGTGTGTGCTTCCATAGCGCGTCACATCATTTTCCTTGCAAAAATTTGGTTTACAGTACTATATCTGTTCAAAATCACCCCCTCCCCCCAGATCTCAGGAATACCAGTGCCGCCATCAAAGGATCCAATTATATGTATCACTGTAAAGAATATGTACTATTCGCCAGGACATAGACTCCACCATCCTCAAAGATCATCACAGGACATTATTTGCTGTTGAACAGGCCTTTAAATGCCCATGTCTAGTGTCCTGACATATTTGATTCAGTTATGCGGATATATTTGTTCATGTGTTCCAGCTACATAAAGAATGTTACCTCCTAGGCCCACTGATTGCTCAGTTATGATTGGCAGGATGCATACATGGGTCTTTTTCTCTGGCCCCATTTGTAATGTCGTATTAAAGGCTGACCATGTTGGAGAATGTATCTTTCTCCTGAAATGTTGTGGTATGCTGTCCTGGGTTTCCAACTCATTTGAGAGTGCGTGTTCTCTCTCTTCAGCTGAAGCCGTACTCAATGATTTTTTGCCTCTGAAGTGCATCTGACTTTAGCACAAACAAGTAAGGTCAAGGTTAGTGAATGTAGAAAACTCTACTATAGTCTATTTAACTGCTACTTCATTGAAAACTGGACTTCTTGGCTTCAGAATTTTTGGATCTTGATAGGAAAGTGAGTTATGAAGTTAGTAAGCTCCTTCAAGGACCCAGTTTTTTTGCTGGTCCAGATAGCACTTGAGGGAGGGGACTGATCCCCATTAATTCTCTTCTAATAGCAGACCATCACAATAGCATAAAGGGTACCTTTGCCATCTGCTGTATCTTCAAGGAAGTCCAAGTTCTCAACAGCAGTAAATATAAAACTATCCTAGACAGGGTCTGGAGGAAGACACAATTCTTCATTCAGTTCTATGTGGCAAAGAACCTCACTTTCAATTGCAATCTCCAGGTGGAATACTCTGTTTTGGAATGAATTGATAAACCAACAGCTACTTATGTGTAATCTACCACTATGTCTCACAGTTGTCATGCATGTGTTGGAAACCTGCCTTTCACTCAAACACATGTACATGAGGCTTGTGCTATGCTTGCTTATTAATATACTTGTGCTGAAGTCATTGAAACTACTGATGCACTTCTTAAAGAAGTAGAACAGGTCACACTTTTTTTTTTTTTAGGTTTGTCATCCACTATGGATCCCTGAAACTCCCATATACTCCAGGACAGAATAGTTTTCCATATAAATTTAGCAGCTGCAAACAGTCTTCATATTACAATTAACATCAGTGCTTTCTTCTGCTTTTGGTATCCTTAAAAGCTGCAAAAGATGTGGTGCTATGTGCTATGATTCATTTCTGCGGATAGGATTGCAAAAACTACGTTCATATCCCACAGTTCATCTTCAATAAGTTTTTTTAAGAGCCTTTCTGCTAAGCACTTGTTCCTCTTCAATCCCATTCAAAGCACACTCGGTACTTAGCTCTGCATTGGCCATCAGCACCACTTTCCCATCCATTAGAGCCCTTTTGAGGCAATATATGAACTCCAGCTGAGTCGCATAGTTTGCCGTAGTAAAATCAGTATTGGTTTCTGTTGCTTTGCCCTTTTGATATGACGTATATATTACTGGTGTAGGGCTTGGTGTAACACATTGCATATCACATCCTACGCCAGAAATGTATGTAATGTTATGTGCGTGGGTATCTTTTGGGTCAATGTACCCTTTACTTTCTTTGCAGTGCTTTTGCTAGGAGTACTCCTTCATGTAGTTTCTGATCTGTTGAAATATGCTTAAGGGATGCCTTTGAGCTTACTGCAGAAGAAGTAATTGTTCTTCTCAAAATGTACCATATATACACTTTCATAAGCCGAATATTTTTGGTGAAAAAGTGACTCCTCAAAGAGTGGGGGTCGGCTTATAAACAGGTCTACACCAAAATTTGACGATTTTAAACTCTATGGAATCATTGAATTGAATATCTAATACATTGTCGTTTTGTTTACCTGGAGCGTCTGCAGACATGGAGCCCCGCAGCTCCCATTGGCTGGGATCGGCGAACCGCGGCCACAGGGACCTCAGGGGCTCCATGCCTGCAGATGCTCCAGGTAAACAAAACATCCCGACCCACCAGCAGCTTACTCTGACGGGCTGGGAGCCAAAGTTTTCCAACCCCTGAAATATAGGGTCGGCTTATGAAAGGGTCATACAGTTTTTGCTATTTTTACTTATCCATCTTGGGGGGGGGGGGTCGGCTTATAAACGACGGGCTAATGAACAAGTATATACGGTATGTCTTGGGACTTACTATTAAGTGTCTTGCCCATAGCTGGCACTTGTCCCAGCAACCTCAACTTTTTCCTGATGCTCAATGTACTTCCTCTCCAACATTGTCAGATTCAGTTTATGGGTGCACTTCTTACAGCATGTAAGGTGCCACTGAGCATTGTGTTTAACTAGGTCCTCAGCAGTGGTATTCTCCGAAGAGTCAGCTACTTTTCATCTCCCCATTGATGCCTAAAAATGATCAAGACCAAAGTAAAAACAAGGATTTTGTAATAAATTACTTTGGGATTGTAATTCTTATGTTATATAATTATGTGCATACTGTTTGCAGATGGATTCCAGTAATTTCTAGCTGGATGCTGACATCTTAATCAGTGTGTCATTATTGAGGCTACGTTTTAGTCACGGGTATTTTTAGTAAGTCATGGACAGGTCACGGGCAGGAAACAAAAATTCACGGCCTGTGACCTGTCCGTGACTTTTGCTATATACCCCTAACTAAAACTTGCGGGGCAGGGGGAGGTGCCGCGGGTGCTGGGGGGGATGGCCTGTGGGGGTGCCGTGGGTGCTGGTGGGGGGATTGGTGTGGGGGGGTCTTACCCAGCTCCACGTGCTGCCTCCGCCCCAAGCCTCGGTTCTGGAGCTCCCATTGGCTGGGAACTGCGGCCAATGGGAGCTGCGGGGGCAGTGCCTGCAGGTAGAAGCAGCACGTGGCGCTAGGAGCTGAGGATGGGGAGTTCCTGTCACCCTTCTGGTGAGACACTCACCCCCGCAAGGTAAGCACTGCCCCGCACCCTAGCTCCCAGCCCTGAGACCCTTAAACCCAAACTCCTGCTGCTGGGGGGCCAGGGGAGCCCGAGATTGCCCCAGCAGTGGCCAGTGTGCCTGGCCCGGGGGCTGCTCGAGCTGGCCAGGCAGCCCCAGGGGCAGGTGCACCAGCTACTACAGAAGTCACAGGGGTCATGGAAAGTCACAGAATCCATGACAAACATGAAGCCTTACTCATTACAACTCTTTTGGCGTAATAAACCAAGCTGATAATCAATAGCATTGAACTGCTTTTTTAACAATAATGGCAAATAAACTTGAGGTACTTCTTCCATTTATAGTAATCTGTAACATTAAAAAATGTAATCAAATATCATGTTCTGAGCATTAACTGATAACAGAGTATACTGGTAGTCAGGGGCCACAATTTAACTTTGACATGTTTGACATGCGTCTGTTAAAGTATAATTTAAAAAGCATTGGGTTTTTTTAAACTTTTTCTCAAATGTATATCTACAGAATTGTTTTAGGGTTGTCATGTTTGGTACCATTGTGTTTGTGGGAGAAAAGGCTTTTGAATGATACTGAGCTTGACCCATTTCTGATAACATATCAAAATTTCCACCAACCGGGGGATTAGCAAGTACACCCATTCACTCCGGATAGGATGACACCACTGAAATTATGATTCTGTATATATTTTTTTTAAATCGAATTACATCTTCCTATAGTTTGTCCAGTAATTGCATGTACACCCAGACTGAGCGGGGGGAAGAATTAACTTTGAGAATTACATGAAATATGACTGACTAATCCAGATTTAGGTAGCTGGATATTATAAGGAGTAAAATACTGCCCACTGTTAGGAATTTGTGTAGGCAAAGTAAAGATTATGGCCTGTTCTTGTTCTGTAGTGAAGAAATTCTTAAAGCCAAAAAAACCCTTTATGTCTTGGAGCAACTGAAAATGTCTGCTCTGGATCAATGTGTACTGTCTCAGAGTAGATCTTTGTGATGTATGTCCTTAAATTCTCAAATGAATCATATGCCCTTACATTGAAAATTACTATGTGAGAGGGCTCTGGGTAGCTCAGGGAGATAAAGAGCCTTTCACGTCTGATCACTGGTTCAAATTCAGTACAGGTTAGTAATCAGTTATCATCTAATATAGCTCTTCATTCCTCTTCTGAAGTAAGTTGGTGGGATCAGTCACGTTCTCGGTGGACTAATGTCCACATCACAAAGCAACAGCACAATCAGCACTAATTGGGCACCCTTGTTGGCAGTCCTTTTAGTCCTTGGCACATAGCCTTTTCTTTCACCCTAGAGATGTCCCTTGAGATCAGTGCGAAGGCCAGTTGGATGGAACCACACAAAGGATTATGCACTGCCACCAACCATTCTGTATCTGTTCTGTGAATAGGGCTTTCATTTTCTAGCAGTGTCAATCTGACTGCTTTTAATAGACATGAAAGTCACTGACTTGTTGGGGAAGATGGGGTAAAGGAATTAGCAGAAATGCATTAAGTTGTCTCAGCACATGGAAGCTTAAAAAGTAAAAAGTTACTTCTAGTTATAGTAATAGATGTTATTAGTAAGGCATTAGAGAGAAGCTTCACTACCACTCCAGCTGCTTAAACTATGTGACCTGTAGCTAAGACTTTCAGTCTTAAGCATAGGTTCTTAAAACAAAGATCCCAACTTCTCAAATTATTTATAAATTTTAATATTTCATTGTTAATATCCTTTTTTCATCCAGCTTGTTCAGGTTTTCAAAATTCTTCAGGGTTAATATAACAGAAAATCTTGAGTTGGTTTAAAGGAGATGCCATTCAGTTAGAAACTGATGCTTTATAAATTGGACAGTAATCAGGGCCTCTGAAGAGGCATGCTCATTGTATCTGTCGAGTTTCATATACTAGCTGACTGCTTTACTGTGCCTTATGGAGCTTTGATTGCAATATGCTGTCAAGAGCCAACAGTCCGTGCTATTTATTTGGCTTAATGCCAAGTCTGGCTCCTTGATTCCTCAAGAAGTTGCTACCAGCCCAGAGGGGGCAAAACCAATGAGCCATAGGGCATGCTTTTTATTAAAGAGGAGTCAAAGAGCGAAAAGAAACCACATCAGCTGCTGTCAATACTGAGCTAGTGCCAGAAACCCCAAGGCTACTACTGTTGCAGAACAACTGCCAAGCACTATAAATCTGAGATTTACTGTGACGCAAAGTTTCCTTAAGAGCTTAATTTCTGAAGCTACTGTATTACTTTTCTCAAAGTGCTGTATTTTTAGGTAAAATCCACTTGAGGGAGTGAGGGTTAAGATATAAGTGTGAGTTTGATGAATGAAAGAGCTACGCTGTGTGTGGGTTCTTGGCAAGTTGCCATGTCTTTGGGGATCATAGAAATTATTGATGACACAGAACACTCGTATGCCCTTAGCCTGTACAGCTGATTCAACATGGAAATAAATGCTGTCTAGAGAGGAAAAGTTTTACATTGTATTAAACCAGTGGAGGTTTTGAATCTCTTAAGTGTGTATTAGAAATGTATATATGTATTTTTAAACATTTGCTACTTTATGTGGAATAGCCTTTAAATACTATTCTTCCTGTGTGTTTATGTTAACAGTTTGAGAACAGGCAGAGTTCTGTTTATAGCAATGAAATGGAGAAAAACTGAAACAAGAAGGAAAGCATCTTTCCCTTAATTTTACTTCCTTATTTGCATCCAGGCACAGTTTTAAATAGGATTTTTTTCTGGTGGTTTATTGTATATGAAACTAAAAGGAGAACTACTTTTAGACATGTGCATAAACAAAAATTAATGGACTAATTTTAGTATTTTCCAGCATATTGAAATGTTTTAAAATAATAATTGCTGTGTATTCAACTTTTTTATTTCAGGCAAATGGTATTAAAATTGGCCCTCAGCATGCTGCTAGTAATGCAACACTTACAGGCAATCAGGGAGGACAACAAGCTGGTGGAGGCTGCTGTTGAACCTATTTTTACTTTCTAGCTGCCCAAATGGGGCCCACTAACTTGTTCTTTCACCCTCCCCCCACTGCAGCTCAACTGAGACATGAAACTATTGTAAGTTGGTTTCATGCGGCAGAAGAAGACTTTATCCTTCAACTTCTTGTATAACTTTGAATAAATGGTTAATGTTCACTTAAAGACAGATTTTGGAGATTGTATTCATATCTATTTACATTTGATTTCTAGTTCAATTGATGTGATTATTTTTGTTAAATGTTGTCTTGTGCCCTTGACTACGAACTGAATTGTATTAAACACTACAAAGTCATCTGAGTATTTTAATCAGTTTGTGTAGTTAGGTTTCCCAGCTACTGTGGTTACCTAATGTTTAATATTGTAGAGCTGTCCAAGTTTTTGTCAATTTTCAAGGCTATAAAGAAAAGCAGAAGGACTCTTTTAATTCTGTATTTATCATTTACTTTCTGTATATATAGTTTAATAACCTGCTTGGGTGTATTTGCCAAGCTATAATTCTTTAATGCATTTGCATAAACTCTATACTATTTAGAGCTTGAAAACTACAGAAACATTATTAGAAATCGCTTGGATGCTGAATTTTAAACCTTTTTGACATTGTTAGCATGTTCATCCTCTCCTGCCATTATCCTCAAGTCCAAGAAAAATGCTTAATGTATATTACTGGAGGCTACGTATATGTTAACTATTTTAATGCCAAATGTTTGCTGTTTGTCCACAATTTCCACAGCACCTCTTCAGAAATGGATTAGCTGTTTGCCTTAATGAATACTGTAGGTAAAAACACAGTATAATGAATGAAAAATACAGGAGGAATTGATACCCTTTTAAAATGGCACATTATGAAGACTTTGATCTTTTCGTATTTCTTTTTCTTGTTTACTGCTTGATTTCTCAGTATATTTTTCATGCAGGACAGTTTTTCAACCTAGTTGTACAGTGACCGTGTAAAGTTTTCTTTCAGTGGCAACTTGTAATCCTAAATATATGGTAAGCATCTTGTCTGTTGTGAAAGGGGTGTGACAATAAATCTGCCGGATTGAAAATCTTGATAAAAGCCAAAACTGGAAATGCTTTTGTACTTTACTCAATGTGGTGGTTTATTTTATTTTTTCTCACAATGAAATAGTTAACAGTGCAAAATAAAATTCTGTGTTTAAGTATTTAAACTGGTTAAGGTGCAGAATATTAATGTCAGTCTGACTGCAAATGAGGAAGGAAACAACTTCCCATTATTTTTCATATTTATATATATACATTCAAAAATAACAGGGTGACACTGATGCTAGCTCATGCTTCATATACCTCTCTAAAGAAAAGAATTTCAGCCACAAGCTTTGTCTTAATGGACCAGGAGAGACTGAAGCATAAATCTGGGGGCACGGAGTCCCCCTCAATTCATCTAAACTTACTATCAAGCTACAAAAGGGAACATTAACATCTAAAGTTCAATCTGAGAAGTGTAACATAGCAATGGTTCTGAGATTAAATAAAGTTTAAAAGTATGTGGCGGTCTTTTGCAATTTTTATAAGTGTTATTAATGAGCAAATGATCATCACTGATTCTAATTTTAGACCTCTTTCTAGCCCATTATAGTTGTAGAAGTATTGGAATCTAATACATTATGTCCATCTATATTTTCAACTAGTGAACATTGTGAGACCATTATAATGTAATTCCATACTTATCTCAGTTATGAATATTAATTATTTGTAATATAACATCATTTGAAACCAAAATTTTGTACAACTTGAAGCATTTATAAAGCACAAAAAAGAAGTGTTTCCCTTGTGCTGACTCAAAGGTACTACACTGATTAAATCAATTCTTATCAGTTATATGGGTAATGGTGGTAAACAATGTGATGATTGGGTAGCCACACAAGAAATCCAAGAATAAAAATCTACCTTGGATCTGATTGGTAGTCTAGCAATACAACTTGCTACCTTATGTGAGCCAAGAGTCTTTTGCTCCCAGGATAGTGGGGGCTGCCAGTGCTACAAAGATAAAGTGCTTGATCCTGGAGATGTGAGACAGGAATACAGTGCTCCATAGTACCCTCAGGCCATTTTGGAAATTGGAGCCAGCCTTCCTTGGCCATAGCAATTGTCAGTATAATAAGTCTTATGGACAAGAGATTCCCCTTCTCCAATACAGCCTCACCCCCAGGAAAAGGGCAAGGGGTGATCATGTCCTCTGAGTGATAGGTTTTGGAGTAGAACTAAAGAAGCATCTGACAACCATTTCACCTGCTGAAGGCTTGGTGGACTCTCCATTTTATAGGATTGGAAATCTGAGCCGCTCTTGCAGAGCACCAACCTTAGTTTTCAGACTATACTAGTATTATTCAGAAGGCTGCAGACTGGAGTAAAATCTTCACTTTGATCATGATGCTAATACTACTCCAGTAGAAGGATGTAGTAGAAGTTCTGCTACAGAATCCACTCCTCTCCTAGTCCTGCTACTGGTACTTTCAAGGAGGAGCTAGAACAGGCCTCATGTTAGTTCGTGGGGGGTGTCCTGCTGCCCGGCTTTGGCCACCAGTTTAGTGTGAAACTTTTCCTTAAAACAAATACTTTTCACTGTAATATACCATCTGCATCCTTTTGTGTTTTGAGGAATTACCCATTTTTTTGTGTGGATATTCAACACTCCCAAGTATAGCTACTGGATTGAGTCACCAGCAGTAGGCTGGACTAGGGTGGTTGTAATTCCAGAGCACACTTTACCAAGGTTATGACAATTCTGTGGCAAATTTTACAACTTTATTTACACCTTATTAGCTGTGATAATTTATCTAATTTCCTAGTTGCATTCAAGAAACCCATTACCTTTTTATGGCCAAGAAATTGCTTGGATGACAATGGAATTTAAATATTTCATTGTACATCAGGGACTTGAACAGCTGCTGTAATCTAGTGGAAAAAACACTACTAGCACTGGAAAAGTCATATCAAGGTACAGTATTACGCAACTTGCTAACTGTTTCTGTCCTTTTCCTAACTTACAATATGGAGTAGAAATACTGCTGATTATAGAAATGGTAAATTCAGGATGGCAAATTTCCTCAAGCAACTTCTAGGCTTTTCTGTATCACTCCTAATACAAATAGTAACCAACCTCCTGGAATTTAGGAACACTCACTTCAAGATTCTGATCTTGCCCACAATGGTTTTATGCCAGTGCAATTCCAACTTTAATAGTTAGCTTTGATTTTATACCACAGTGAGATCAGACTCAGGCCCTTTGTTAGTTAAAGGTAGCAGTATTCCCTCAACACCGTTAAATACGCTAAATTGTTGGGCTTATTTGTTACAGAGAATAGTGTTATAGATGTGGATGAATAGACCATCTGCTGAATAATTACCAGGAAAAGAAAATAACTCAAAGTAATTTATTCTGCATGTATATTTATTTTGTACATTTACCTCCAAAAGTTTAACCTCGGGATAGTCTATACATTTTGGGGGGGTTGGAACAACAAATTAACGAAGTTGGAGGTTATGAGACTGCAAACATCCTACTAATCCTAGTAATTCTACTAATTAGTACAAAATGTTTTAGAGGGAGTCTTTTATGGGTGTCTTTTAAACAGGGCTGTTGTACAAGACATGGCTTAAGTAGCATTTAATAGATGCAGAAACCTGTGATCTGCCAAATAATTTTCTCTGAGTTGCTTAAAAATGATTTAATATTGCAAACGTTTATTTAAACATATGGTGGCACTTTTATCAATTTCATCCAACAAAAGCTCTTCACAAAATTAGTCTTTTTTTCCCCCCCTTCCTTCATACAGTTTAGTAACTTCATTTTGGTTAGAGGAGCATTCTGTGTCATTCCTTTTTGTCTTCAGCCCCACCCTTTTTGGTGGATGTTGATAATATCACTTAATATATTTTAAAATACTACTTTTAAGAAAAATACTGTTCTCCTGATTTTTGGTTATTGTGACCGGGTGTACCTACTCTACCCTGTCCCAGAAAGGGTTAACTGTGCATTGTAGGCTAAGGAGGCCATGCCCCTCCACCCCTCCTGGGCATGCTCAGGCTGGAGATAGGATATAAAAGGAAGCAGCCCAGGTCAGTCTGGGCAGCTTGCTGAAGGGGAAGCATGCAGATTACAAGCTCTCTCCCAGGAGCTGATACAGCCTCTGGACCACAGAACCAAGGTAGGCCTGCTGTCCCAGACAGATCCTAGTCTGCCTGCAGAACCTAGAGCGGGAACCAAGTAGTCAGGAGCTGCACCAGCTGAGGACCCTAGAGACCTAGGGGAACTGTGGACCACTGCAGCGGAGGACAGGGTAGGAAGCAGCCCAGGAGACTTAGATGTTGCTCTGGTTACTGCTGCTTCATTGGTGAGTATCCTTGCTGCTGCTAGGTCCCTGGGCTGGGACTTGGAGAATCAGGGAGGGCCTAAGTCCCCTTACCCCAGATGCCATAATTCCCTAGGTGGTGTCCCACTTCTCTGATGGGCCAATAGGCCACACCACCCCATAGAGGTGGGCAACTTTAGTGACTCCAGCCACTTGGCCACTGCAGTCCTGTAAGGATGGGCCTCTTTAATGACTGCAGCCATTGGGCTGTTCAGCCCTGTAAGAAAGGACCACCTATTAACTTGGGCCATCAGGCCACTGCCCTGAGAGTGAGGGCAGTCCAAGGGACTCTGATCACTAGACTGTACTACCCTGCTTTATAATCAGGCTCACTTGCTTTTGACTGTATGTGACCTGACATCTGCAACAGGGTGTACCTACTTCACAACAGTTATTTTTTAAAGGGGGAAGGGACTTACTTTTTTTTAATTTTTTTTTATTTTCCCTCATCACCATTCTGTCTCAGCTGCTTCTTGACCACCCCCTGGGTTTGCTGTGAGGGGAATCTAAGCTCCTGTGCTCTAGATTCCCAGGGCTGTTTCAAGATCCTCGAGCCTGATTAGAGTCCAGTCCCTGCCCTAGGCACAGTCTCTGCCACAGACCCTTCCACTTGCTGGAACCCACTGTCTAGTTCCATAAGCCCTCTGGGGACAGACTACCTAGTTACTTACACATACCTCCCAGAACTCCACCCAGAGGTGCAAAGCTTCTAATTTACAGTGTAACTGGCAGGAGCATGTAGTAGTTGTGAAACAGTCAACACACGTGTGCACCTTGCCCAGTCTTCATGCTCTGTCATATTTAATACTGGAAAGCACAGGAAAGTACAGATCACAAAAAACAATAAACATTCAGAACTGCAATCCCCCTCCATAGCCCACCCTTTCCTTGGGGCATCTATCTGTGTTATGGGAGGCAGGCAGGGTTGTCAGTCACCTTGCCTATTCTGCCCCTGCACTAGCCTCCCTCATCTTAATCTGGGGCATAATGGCTCTTCTCCCCTCGCCCCCATTCACCTCTGAGTCCCTTTATAGACTCCTATTGTGGTCACCTGCTAACTTTCCATTACATTCCAACCCCACCTCCTTTCAGTAAAGAAGAGGAAGTGTCTCCTCCCAGCTGCAGCAAACCCACTGTGCCAAAGTGGTTTACTTTGAATGGACCATTGTTGAATGCTGATCATTCATCATTGGCTCTGGCCTGGCAGAGATATGACGCAATCCTGCTAACTCAGGCTTGAGCTACGGACATATAGACTTCCTATCAGGACCGCTGGAATGTTGACCGGGGGGGGGGGGGGGAATGGGCCATGAGTCCTGCTCCTTTCTATTGCCTCACTCTCTGCTCCTCTTCCCCCGCCCCCAAACCCCTGAGCAAACTAGAGCTGATCAATGGTAAGAGCCAGCCAGGGAGCCTAGGCCGCTATGGGGAGCCCTGGACCCTCCACCTGCTCTGAGAGGGAATGGGCCCCTGAGCTGCACCACCCAGGGCAGCTGGAGGGTCCAGGGTTCCCCACAGCAGCCTGGGCTCCCTGGGCAGCTCTTATCACTGCACAGCTCCAGCTTCTGGCCTGGCCTGGGGTGGAAGAGAAGGGGCAGGGCTACAGAGAGGGGCTGGGCCTCATGGCATGGCGGGATAAGGCCCCCTTCACCCCCCACGCACACCAGGAAGAGGTTGGCACTGTGTGTAGGAGCTGCCAGTGGTGCTCTGTGCCTGCCTGATGTTTGCAGCTTGTGCCCTCAAACTATGCCCATTAAAAATTGTGTAAGCATGGCCCTCCCACTTTTTAAAGGAGGGGAAATGGCCCCCCTAGTTCCAGTACCCCTGCTTTCTATAATAGTCATTTCATAGTACAACTTCATAAAATCATTCACTATTATGATTGGTCCAGACAGAACCCCCAATTTGTCACTTTTCTCTCCCTTTCAAACAAGAATAAAGCAGGGGATGTGACAAGTATCCCGTGGATGAACAGGCACCCTACTTATTAATTTGAACTTCATACATTCAGGCATTAAACAATTCCAATGATCGTACCAATACGCAGTTTCATGGCATTATAGGTCAGTTCCTATGTTCATACCCCTGTGGGGAGAGGTGAGATGTGTTCCATCCCCCTCGGATTTAATTATATCTCAAATGACCACACTGAAACTATCATTTCAGAAAGTAAAAGGCATCTTTCCCATCTACACTTCCCCTAGCGGTTGCCTCACATCCTTCTGGGGCTTCCTCTCTCCTCTGCCAGGTATCATGAATTTGTCAGCACTCTTTACTACCCAGAGTCTCCCTCATTCCAGGGGAGCGCTGGCATACATCACCTTTTGGCCTTTCCCCGTGGAAATCTGAATCACAGCACCTTTTAGCTGTGCCCACTTTCTCTGCTCCCAGTGGAGTTCTGGCATCTTCTAACTGTACCAGTGGTTCACCACTCCCAACAAGATTGTTGGCCATCACACCTTCTGGTTCTGCTACTGTCTTCCCTGTTCTGGCCTGTGAACAATATGGCAATTTCCTGCGTATCTTTGGAAGATTTTACTGTATTAAGTTACTCTATCATTGTGGATGAGGGATTGTATTCCTTGGGGGAGGATGACCACAGCTCCGTCAGGAACTCAGCACATTGGGGGTTACTAGGCACGTTGACTCAGGTTGTGCGGGGCATGGATCAGCATTCATGTTGCACTCCTCGTCAGTACCCAGCCCAAGCCAGGGAAGCTAATGATTCAACCTCACACCAAATTCAGTGATGAATGCTAGTCGCATGCCACCTGAGGCATGTTGGGCATATGTTAAGAAGACTCAGGTTGTAACATCACCAGACAAGTAGCAGCACCTGGAGAGGTTTGCATATACTAGTTTAAACTGGATTCTGCAGAGACCAACTGACAAAGGCAGGCCTTTTGGATAAACAGCCTGAGTTTACACTGACTCAGAGCTTTCTTTCTGATCCAGCAAACAGACAGGCCCTTCTGTCCAAGGGGGATCCCAATCCTTGGGGAGGGGTTGGAAGGATTTGAGCTACTGGGGCCCCATAAGACTGAGCAGTGACCTCTTGTAAGCTGTTAGCATGCATATAGGAACACACTTGTTTTTTTTATGTTTTCCCTTTAATGCTTTCACCTTAGTAATAACTGTATATACTTATTTCAGAGCAGCAGCCGTGTTAGTCTGTATCCGCAAAAAGAACTGGAGTACTTGTGGCACCTTAGAGACTAATAAATTTATTTGAGCATAAGCTTTCGTGGGCTACATCCCACTTCTTTGGATGCATAGAATGGGACATATATATATACACACACACACATATACAGAGAGCATTAACAGGTGGGAAGAGCTGTGAGTTAACTTGTAGCTGAGGGCAATTACCCTCTTCACTGCCTTCAGAGAGAAAACAAAGTGCAGACCCTGGTCTTTTAGGCAGTATGGCTTGCTGGGGATATCCATGTGTAGGCAGGGAACTGTGCAACTGGAAAAACTCCATAACGAAGGGTCTGTGTTTGTCACGGAGGTCTTGGAAGTCATGGATTCCATGACCTTTGTAACTTTTGCCCCTGGGCCAGACACACCAGTTGCTGGTGTTTGGGTAGGGTGGGGGCTCAGGGCTGCGGATTGGGGTGTGGGGCAGTGCTTACTTGGGGGGTGCTCCCTGGAAGGGTGACAGAAACTCCCCTCCCTCAGCTCCTAGCTCCACCTGCTGCATCTGCCTGCACCTGCAGGCACTGCCCCCGCAGCTCCCATTGGCCGTGTATGTAAGCCAAAGGGAGCTGCAGAACCAGGATTGGAGTGGAGCCAGAGCCAGCATCTGGAGCTAGGAGCTGGAGGTCGCCGCTTCCCAGGAGCTAGGTAGGAAACCTGCCCCAGTCCCCACTAAGGCTTCCCTGCCCCGAGCACCTGCAGTGCCCCTGAGGGCCATCTCCACCCCTCCCCCCCGCAAGATTTAGTCCGGGGTATATAGTAAAAGTCATGGACAGGTCATGGGCCATGAATTTTTGTTTACTGCCCATGACCTATCCATGACTTTTACTAAAAATACCCATAACATCTCTTAGCTGAACCACTATCTCACTGCTCCTAGGAGGATTCTTGGCCACAAACATTCAGCACTGACTCAGTTTCCCTGGTGAGGGTAGACATCAAGTTTGCCCCCTTGGCCACTGAGTCTGACTATGGCGGGTTTCCACCAGAGCCCTCAGGATTTCACCCTGTTACATAATTACAGAAAATTACATATCAAGAAAATAACTTCCCCAGATTCCTACAGTCAGAATCCTAGAAACTTCTGTGGTGTCCACGTTGACTAAGAGCCACAGGTATTATACCCATAGCTGTTTGCTTGCTAGCCTCTGATCAGGCACACCCTTATGTACTGGGTCCCATGGGCATGACTTGACTGTCTTCTGTTTGAGCAGCCTGTTTGTCCTGGTTATCAAGCTTCTCTTGCTCCAGCTCTGTCTGCTCACTCTGATGTCTGGCCCCCAGCTTCATCCACTCTTCTACTCCAGCCTCCATTGCTTTGGACCTCTTACCATCACTGCTATATCTGCTAGATCCTTTGTGGCCCTGTCCTCTTCATCTGCAAGCCCTACAGGAGAAAAAGGGACCCCTTCTGGCCTGATGTCTGGAGCACATGCTCTATCATGACTCATGGTAGACAAGTGCAGCATGGTCACCAGCTCTGATTTCTCTTGATCATCAGCTGTCAGATCTCTCTGCACACAGAAGCCTAGGCGCTGCTCTTTCTTGAGTTGTTCATAATTCATGCTTGCTAACTCAATTTTACCTAAGACAAACTAACAAACCTGCTCCTGGTTTTCAGTTTAAGAGCAAATGTGTTTTTAAAAGCTTCACATACCACCAGGTAAATCCCAAACCCAATCTCTACAATAGAATGGCTCCTCTGTCTCTAAACTTTTTGTTAGAGATACGTAGGTATAACTAGGAGAGGCTGCTTTTTTGCGAAGTAGTTTGTCCTACTTATAATCCCATGCATAACAGAGTAAAATCAAATTGCATATTTAGGTTTTTACACTAAATGGATGTCAGTATTTACTGCTGGGCCCTCATGACTTCAATCCATCTCAAATCCGTTACAAAGGAATACCCCATTCCTTACCCAAATGTGTCTTCCCCTCCCACCCCCCCACCTGCCTTTTGATGCCATTTAATTTCTATGTCCTTGAGGCCATCGACTGTGAAGGCTACCGCGAAGAACAGCAGCATGTATTGGAAATTGCAGTTGCAGTCAGGTCCAGATGGCATACCACCTGAAGAAACATGGAGGAAGAGGCACACTCGTGCTCCTTTGTAAACTATTTAGCCTCATTTGAACAAAGGGTGAAGTTCCTGAAGACTGACAATGCTCAATCACTGCACCACGCTTTAAGAAGGGTGTTCTGAATTCTTGTATATGGTAGTCTTGAATTATGATAGAGTTGGAGTGCCAACTCCCCCTTTTGAAAGAAATGGGAACCTAGGCTGGCAGACACCAACAGTGTAGCTTGCTTATAATTACAAAACTGAGAGGATATGTAGGAGAGAAAACAGAAATATCAACTGAAGAACTGGAGTTGGCTTTCTAGGCAAGGGTGGCTCTAGGCACCAGCAAAGCAAGCATGTGCTTGGGGCAGCCCATTTGCAGGGGCAGCAGGGATCCAGCATGGGATCTGAGAACCAACAGGGGGCCCTGGGAGCTGTAGTTCCTTGGTTAGCTCCCTGCCTATAGAGCCAGCCCTGGAGCAGGGAAAGAACTATATTTCCCAGCATTCCCTTGGCCACTACCAACAGGAAAGAGGGGAAAGGAGTGAGATAGCTGAGACCTCATGCTGCAGCCTGCTGTGAATGGAGAGCTGCACTGTGAGTAGGGATACCATATTTTAAAATTAAAAAAATAGGACACTCCACAGGGAGGGAGGGTAGCCCCACCCTGCCACCATCCACTCCCTCCGACTGCCCCCCACAGAAACCCCAGCCCATCCAACCCCCCCTGCTCCCTGTCCCCTAATCACCCCTGCCCCTAACTGCCCCCCAGGACCCCACACCCTATCTAAGCGCCGCTGCTCCCTGTCCCCTGATTGCCCCCTCCTGTGACCCCTGCCCCAACTGCCCCTTGGGACCCCATCTAAGCCTCCCTTCTCCTTGTCCCCAACTGCCTCCTCCTGAGACCCCCCCCAACTTCCACCCTAGGACCCCACCCCCTACCTGTCCCCTGACAAACCCCCGGGACTCCCATGCCTATCCAACCGCTGCCTGTCCCCTGACTGCCCCTCCAAACCCCTGACCCATCTAACCCTCCCTTCTCCCTGCCCCGACTGCCCCCCCAAACTCCACCCCATCCAACCCCCCAGCCCCCTTACCGTGCCACTCAGACCAGCGTGTCTGGCTCCATGCAGCGCCAGACACACTGCTGCATACGTGCTGCCATGCTCCTCTGCAGAGCCACAGCCCCCTCCCCCCCCCCCCCCAGCACCTGCCTTCCAGATTTGAACACCTCAAAATTCAGGAGTGCTCAAGCTCAATTCGGGCAGCTGTTACTTCATTTCTCCCAAATCAAATATACTGATCCACTGTAACTTGCTGTAGAAAAAGTAGGATAAAATTGAGCAAGAAATGCTTCCCAGTGGTTATTAGGACTGGAATTGCTATTTTCAATAGCCATTGCCTTTTGTTTGTTTGTCTGTTTGTGTAAAAGGAAGACAGTGATATTGCATTGGCAAATTCCCCATAGAAAGAAAGAGTGGAACAAAAGAATAATAAAGGCACCTCAACTTTTCCTCATTTATGTAGGACAGTCTTATAATATGCATCCAGATATCCTCCAATCAAACAAGCTGAAAATTGTTCCACTTTACTGCAGTTCTGTAACCATATGGGAACCAATCCTGTCTATGTTCTGTGCACATCTAAAATTCCTGCTGAGTGACCTGCCCTGGGAGCAAGTTACCAGTGACCCAGGGCTGCGGCGGAAGGAGGGTGCAGGTGGGAGGGGGGGCGGAGAGAACCCAGGGCTGGGGCAGCAGGAGGTTGTGGAGGGCAATGGTGGGGAGATATGAGGGAGCCCAGAGCTGGGGCGGCAGGGGGTATGGGTGGAGGGGGGGAGAGCCCAGGGCTGGGGCAGCAGGGGGGTGTGGCGAGGAACCCAGGGCTGGGACGGGGGGCAGCCAAATTTTTTTTTGCTTGGGGCGGCAAAAACCTAGAGCCGGCCCTGTTTCTAGGGAAGGGACAGTGGCTTCTGAAGTAGTCAATGGTTTAAAAATTGATTACAATTGAAGCATTTTAATCCAAATGTAAGAACACCCCAACTACTCTTTACCCCTGCTACTTTTTGCCTTCAGTTTTCTTACCTTGGGTCAAGTGCTCCCACAGTTCCCAGGGCCTCAATGAGCTTTGTATGAGGTGGCACTTCTGTCAATTACTCTAAAGGTTCTTTTTTCTGGCAGGATGAATTTAGTCTCAGCTTTCTTCTTGTTTTGTCTCCTATTTCCACTTTTTCTTCCTACATACTCTCCTATTCGTCTTCAACTTATTCTGTCTTCCATTCTGCCCCCATTCTACCATTCCTTCAAGCCCCTTTCTTTCCCCTGCAAAAAAAGTCCTTTTCCTTTGGCTGATCCTGCCTTACTACAGTTTAGGAGCTTTTGCCCTTCTCACACACCTACTCCTCTGCAATTCCTATCATACCCTTGTTCAATGTTCTTCCTATGTGACTTATGCAGAATGGCAAGCTGCATGGACACTTTTCAAAGACACCATAATAGAGGCCCAACTTCAATGTATACCCCAAATTAAAAAAACACAGTAAAAGAACTAAAAAAGAGCCACCGTGGCTTAACAACCATGTAAAAGAAGCAGCGAGAGATAAAAAGGCATCTTTTAAAAAGTGGAAGTCCAAGCCTAGTGAGGTAAATAGAAAGGAGCATAAACACTGCCAAATTAAGTGTAAAAATGTAATAAGAAAAGCCAAAAAAGAGTTTGAAGAACGGCTAGCCAAAAACTCAAAAGGTAATAACAAAATGTTTTTTAAGTACATCAGAAGCAGGAAGCCTGCTAAACAACCAGTAGGGCCCCTGGACGATTGAGATACAAAAGGAGCACTTAAAGACGATAAAGTCATTGCAGAGAAACGTAAATGAATTCTTTGCTTCGGTCTTCAAGGCTTAGGATGTTAGGGAGATTCCCAAACCTGAGCCGTCCTTTGTAGGTGACAAATCTGAGCAATTGTCACAGATTGAAGTGTCACTAGAGGAGGTTTTGGAATTAATTGATAAACTTAACATTAACAAGTCACCGGGACCAGATGGCATTCACCCAAGAGTTCTGAAAGAACTCAAATGTGAAATTGTGGAACTATTAACTATGGTTTGTAACCTGTCCTTTAAATCAGCTTCTGTAACCAATGACTGTAAGATAGCTAATGTAATGCCAATATTTAAAAAGGGCTCTAGAGGTGATACCGGCAATTACAAACTGGTAAGTCTAACGTCAGTACCAGGCAAATTAGTTGCAACAATAGTAAAGAATAAAATGGTCAGACATGTAGAGGAACATAAATTATTGGGCAAAAGTCAACATGGTTTCTGTAAAGGGAAATCATGTCTTCCTAATCTATTATAGTTCTTTGAAGGGGTCAACAAACGTGGACAGGGGGGGATCCAGTGGACCTAGTGTACTTAGATTTCCAGAAAGCCTTTGACAAGGTCCCTCACCAAAGGCTCTTAGGTAAATTAAGCTCTCATGGGATAAGAGGGAAGATCCTTTCATGGATTGAGAACTGGTTAAAAGACCAGGAATAAAGGGTAGGAATAAATGGTAAATTTTCAGAATGGAAAGGGGTAACTAGTGGTGTTCCCCAAGGATCAGTCCTAGGACCAATCCTATTCAACTTATTCATAAATGATCTGGAGAAAGGGGTAAAAAGTGAGGTAGCAAAGTTTGCAGATGATACTAAACTGCTCAAGATAGTTAAGACCAAAGCAGACTGTGAAGAACTTCAAAAAGATCTCACAAAACTAAGTGATTGGGCAACAAAATGGCAAATGAAATTTAATGTGGATAAATGTAAAGTAATGCACATTGGGAAAAAATAACCCCAACTATACATATAATATGATGGGGGTTAATTTAGCTACAACTAATCAGGAAAAAGATCTTGGAGTCATCGTGGATAGTTCTCTGAAGACGTCCACGCAGTGTGCAGCGGCAGTCAAAAAAGCAAACAGGATGTTAGGAATCATTCAAAAAGGGATAGAGAATAAGACGGAGAATATCTTATTGCTCTTGTATAAATCCATGGTACGCCCACATCTTGAATACTGCGTACAGATGTGGTCTCTTCATCTCAAAAAAGATATTCTGGCATTAGAAAAGGTTCAGAGAAGGGCAACTAAAATGATTAGGGATTTGGAATGGGTCCCATATGAAGCGAGATTAAAGAGGCTAGGACTTTTCAGCTTGGAAAAGAGGAGACTAAGGGGGGATATGATAGACAGATAGAGGTATATAAAATCAGGAGTGGTGTGGAGAAAGTGAATAAGGAAAAGTTATTTACTTGTTCCCATAATATAAGAACTAGGGGCCACCAAATGAAATTAATGGGCAGCAGGTTTAAAACAAATAAAAGGAAGTTCTTCACACAGCATACAAGCAGCCTGTGGAACTCCTTGCCTGAGGAGGTTGTGAAGGCTAGGACTATAACAGGGTTTAAAAGAGAACTAGATAAATTCATGGAGGTTAAGTCCATTAATGGCTATTAGCCAGGATGGGTAAAGAATGGTGTCTCTAGCCTCTGTTTGTCAGAGGGTGGAGATGGATGGCAGGAGAGAAATCACTTGATCATTACCTGTTAGGTTCACTCTCTCTGGGACACCTGGCATTGGTCAATGTCGGTAGACAGGCTACTGGGCTGGAGGGACCTTTGGTCTGACCCAGTATAGCCATTCTTATAGTCTTGTGTCCTAAAAGCCAGTCAGAAGAAGACACTGAAATGGCTGATTTTTGAGAAGTATAAGAACTCCCACACCAGAGCCAGGGAGCTGGAGTCCAATCAGTAAAATGTTATTCTACAACCCTACTCCACTAGACCAATTACACCTATGCTTTGTAGGTAACATTGCCCATATTCCAATTTAGTGTGTGAGACAAGGAATGCACCTTCCTCCTCCTGGTTGTAATCATGTAGCAGATAAAGAATTGCATGGGTGCTATTTGTTCTCATATCAAGTATGCGTGATTTTGCTTGTGTGTGGGACATAATCTATTTCCTTCTGTTTTTCCCATTCAGTACTGGAAGGATCAGGGTTTTCTTTAATGTAAATCTGCACTAATGTTAATTATTAGGAACCATGCAGAAGACTACACTATAAACACCTATATTCCTAGAGAGTTAATGCCTCCCTGGCCCCTGCCAAACTACAGTTCCTCTGCCATATAGCTATGTGCTAACCTTATTAACAATATACAGTAGTAATTTGTTTTATTATAGTATTGAAGTCTCAGTTTGTAAATAATCCACGTCACTGCCATATAAGTAGCTGATGAAATGTCTTTACTAGGTTTGCTGAGCATGAAAGAAACCACACCATTTGGCAATAAAAACTACTAACAGAATCTAACCAAACCAAGACCATGACAAAAGCAGCATGTTGTCGATCTATTGTTTTTATTCTTGGGACAGATTTTATTATTTTTGGAGCTATTACAAGACCTATGTTAAATATTGTGGATAAGAGGAAACAGACTCTTGGCAAACGTGGAAAACCAATTACAGCATATTACTCTACTCTAGCTCCAGAAAAGGAGGGGCTAAGCCAGACATTTATTGCCTGCTTTCCTTAACAGCTGAAAAAGTGTTCTGCTGGAGGATCAGCTTGAGGAAAGAGACTATAACTATGACAGCCTTATTGCAGGCAATCCAAGCTGGGGAAGGTAAAATGACACACTAGGCAATCAGCTTTATCTAAATCTAAAGGAGTATACTGCTGTCAGGGGAGCTTTGATTAAGGAAATCACTATTCTATATAGATATATTGCTCACTTAAAAAATAGTGCCCTTGGTTGCAACCTTCACACTTTAGGCCTTTCTATCAGGGTAGTGAATACTTCTGAAACTTGCTATAGGAAATAAAATGGAATATGTCTGATCTCCTGACTTGACAGATAATAAATAATTTGATCCTATATTTTTGAAAGAGGTAAAATAAGGAGAGGAGAAAATCATTCTAGTTGAAAGTTTTAACCAGCATGTAGTCTAAGTTAGATCAACGCTCCCCCCACCCCCCAACAAACTGTTGTTACAAATTAGTTTGGAGGTACCTTACCTGTTTCTCTTACTATTTGTAAAACTACATCTTTGTCAGTATGCAGGTGTATGTGAAGCAATGTATCAATGTGTGTTGAATTCACGGAGCCCTATTTTTCCTAGAATGTAGATGGGGTTGCTCACAGTATACCTTCCATAGAGGTTGGAGCCACTGATGGACATACTTATAAATGGGGAGAAAGTCAGTCTTTCATCTCTTGGGGAAGGGAGAGTAGGAAGGGTTATGGTGTACTTAATGTAATCTGGTAGGCCTCAATGGTTTCCCCCCCCACACACATTTCTGTGTGCAAGGAAAACCCAGAAATATGGACTGACTTTGGTGGAAACTGGGGGTGTTCACACACATATTAGGAAGCAGGAAGCTAAAGAGCACAGATCAGAAGAAACTCAGGCAACTATGAGGGAACTATTAATTGAGCAGACAGGATGCGGGATAACTGAAGAAAGGTCTAGGATCTCTGATTATACTGAAGAGCAATTATAGAAACTAAGTTTAGATGCAGGAGAGGACACCCTTCATCTACATGAAATTGTGTATAAAGAAGGTGATAACAGAAAAGTATTCAAGAGGAAAACACTGCAGTTAAACTTACTCCTTACTCCTGAAGGCAGAAACTGAAATTAAGGCCTGGTCTACACTGGGGGGAATCGATCTAAGTTACGCAACTTCAGCTATGTGAATAATGTAGCTGAAGTCGACGTACTTAGACCTACTCACCGCGGTGTCTTCACTGCGGTGAGTCGACTGTTGCCGGTCCCCCATTGACTCTGCCTGCGCCTCTCGCGGTGGTGGAGTACAGGAGTTGACGGGAGAGCGCTCGGGGGTCGATTTATCGCGTCTAGACTAGACGCGATAAATTGACCCCTGCTGGATCGATGTCTGCCTGACAATCTGGTGGGTAGTGTAGACATACCCTAAGGAAGGATTAGCACTCCTGGGCTCACAGAAACAGCTTCCGTTTAGAGAAGGCAAGTAAAAGATGGAACAGATCAACTCTTTATTGAAAAAGTTTTGTTAAACAAATTTATTTAAAATCTTTAATAAAACAGATAAAAAAGGAGGACTTGTTGAATTTTTACTGTTCAAGCATTGGAAAAGGCACAGTTGTGAACAAGTTAGATGAGGATATTGAGCAAATGTACTAAAGTATTCCTAAATCAGTGGCTCTCAACCTTTCCAGACTATTTTACCACTTTCAGGTGTCTGATCTGTCTTGCATACCCCCAAGTTTCACCTCACTTAAGAACTACTTGCTTACAAAATCAGGCATAAAAATACTAAAGTGTCACCACACACTATTAATGAAAAATTGCTCGTTCTCATTTTTACCATATAATTATAAAATAAATCAACTAGAATATAAATATTGTACTTACATTTCAGTGTATAGTATATAGAGCAGTATAAACAAGTCATTGTCCCTACGAAATTTTAGTTTGTACTGATTTCGCTAGTGCTTTTTATGCAGCCTGTTGTAAAACTAGGCAAATATCTAGATGAGTTGATGTATCCCCTGGAAGACCTCTGTGTACCCCCAGGGGTATGCGTACCCCTGGTTGAGAGCCACTACCCTAAATAGCCAAGTGCATGGGGAACACTTGGCCTCTACATCCAAGTGATGATGTGCATAATTAATTGCTAGGTGCTTGTTTGTGGAGCTTGACAGCAAGAAGAATTTCAGGGGCAGAGTCTGTACAAGTCTGTGGTCAGAAAATATATATAATATAAATAAATGTATTTTAGTTCTAACCACTCTATATTTTAAAAGGTGTTTACACTGGTATTCTCCCCCCATAACCTTTGAAATCATTTTCACTATAGAAAGCTGTGGCCTAGAAGAATATAAACACAAAGCTAGCTTTACAGAATTATAGCAATGGAAACATTTTAGCAGATCTATCCGTAGCCATGCTAATTAATGGAAACAGGAGTGCCATGTTATATTAAACTCAAGGATGTTCGCCTTCTTTGGTAGCAGCAGAGTGGCTGGAAACCTGATATTCCAATAGTTTAATACTCCCTTTAAATGTCCTGCCCCTCTATACCCTCAGTAGAGGGGCATCAGGGCAGGTAGGGCACAGACATGGGCCAACAATCACTGCTGGTCTAAACAATTCTAAACTCTGGTGCAGGGATGTGCAAACACCCAAGACTGGAATACAAATAGACAATCATTTGAACATCAGTTACATAAAATAAGTAACCTCTTTTTTTCCAATAGCTTCCTAAAAAAGAAATGGGACCATATTACATCTGTTCATAAAAAGTTGGACAACTAGTTGATCACAAAATGTTCATAAGCTAAATTCTACATCTAGTCAAGATCTAAGAAAGGTTTCTTAGGGCTTGTCTATACTTACGCGCTGGTTCGGCGGCAGGCAATCGAACTTCTGGGTTCGATTTATCGCGCCTTGTCTGGACGCGATAAATTGAACCCAGAAGTGCTCCCCGTCGACTCCGGTAATCCTACTTGGCGCGAGGAGTATGCGGAGTCGACGGGGGAGCCTGCCTGCTGCGTCTGGACCGCGGTAAGTTCGAACTAAGGTACGTCGACTTCAGCTACGTTATTCACATAGCTGAAGTTGCGTACCTTAGTTCGAACTGGGGGGGGTTAGTGTAGACCAGGCCTTAAATTCATTACTTTAAATTACGGAAACTTCAATAGAATTAATTATACTTATATGAATACTTCTAGAAAATTTGGAAAATATAAAGTATTCTACAAAGTAATTTTATTTCCATGTACTGTAATGTTTTACTTGCTTTTTATGTATTTGGCAGTAAATGGCTTCTTGTACCACCTTCATTTTGGTTTGATTTGGGAAAGTGGGATGTAGTGTATGTTGTGAGGGAAAGGTTGTCCATGAGACAAGATATAGAGCATACTGTTTAAAATTAAAAATAAAATAAGAATAAAATAAATCCTCTTCTAAGATTTTATTTTGTAAATCTATGCTAACTTTATACAGATGCCAAATTCTACCACCGAAAACCTCTTAGCAGAGTCGATGCTTAAATCCTGATGGTGGGGAGGCCATAATGTAAAGGTTGGGGAGCACATGACTACCCCACACATCACCTCTGGGATGGGGGGGGGGAAGGGGGACATGGGGAAAGTTTAAACTTACTTGCTGACTTTGGCTGGCAGCTGGAATAGAGCCGTTCACACATGAGAAATCCTGTCTTGCGGAGGGCCCAGCCAGCAGTCTTACCACTGTGATGAAAGTCTACATTATAGACAAAACCTTGAAGGGGGAGTAGGGCACAAGGGCTAGTAATTAGCTGCACCTGATGAAGCTGTGCTGTAAGGTACCCAGTAACAGTGCTGAAGGTGTTAGCCCATTGACACAGATGCTCTAGGATTTCTAAGGTTGGGATTCAAAAGCACATCCGTTGTCCTGTGTGAAACCACACACCCTTCTCTCCTGTGGGTGAATTTTGTGGGGTTTTCTGATTCCTCTCTTTCTTTCCTGTGGGTTTTACATTGGCAATGCAGGACTTCTGCCATTTCTCTTCCTCCACCCATTTATTTCCAATCACAGAACTAAATATTAATAGTAACTTATGTTCAAAGATCATGACTTGATCACAGTTATAGTTTGCAACCTGAATGAACTCCAGACCAGTAATATATATAATTGGTGTTGTAGTAGGGCCAATTTCACAAAGCTGAAAACAATTATAAGCCAAATCAGCTGGGAGGAAGAATTTAATCAGAAAAATGTTAATGATAATTGGGAATCATTTAAGAACACCTTCTTAACTGCCCAAAAAGACACAATCCCACAAGTGTCTTTAGAGGGGAAGTGAAGGCAGTTATAAAAATAAATAAAAAAGAAAAATATGCAACAAATGGAAGAAGGGGAAGTTGATAGTAATGAATATAAATCAGAAGTTAGGAATTGTAGAAAACTGATAAGGGAGGCAAACAGATACAAGGAGGCATATAGGGACAGCAGTGATAAAAACAATAAGGAGTTTTTTAAATATATTAGGAACAAAAAGAATCCTAACAATGATGTAAGTCCACTACTAGATGGAAAACACAGAATTATCAATAATAATGCAGAAAAGGCAGAAATGTTTAATAAATATTTATATTCTGTGTATGGAGAAAAACAGATGATATAGTCTCATTGTGGTGATAATACTCATTCCATTCCACTAGTATCTCTGGAAGATCTTAAACAGAAGCTACTAAAGTTGGACATTTTGAAATAACCAGATCCAAATAACCTGCATCCAGAGTTTTATAAGAGCTGACTGAGCAGCTTACTGAACTAGTAACACTGACTTTTCAATAAGTCTTAGCACATTGGGGAAGACTTCTAGAAGACTGGAAGAAAGCTAATGCTGTGTCAATTTTTAAGAGTAAACAGGATGACCCAAGTAAATACAGGCCTGTCAGCCTGACATGGATCTTGGACAAGATAATGGAGCAGCTCATACGGGACTTGATTAATAAAGAATTATGGGAGGGTAATGTAATTAATGCCAATCAACATGATTTTATGGTAAACAGATCCTGATAAAACAAAGATATCAAATTAGTTTATGAGATTACAAGTTTGGTTGATAATGGTAATAGTGTTCTCTAAGGTGTTTGACCTGGTACTGCACATTTTGATTAAAAAATAGAATGATATGAAATTAACATGGCACATTAAATGGATTTAAAAATTGGCTAACTGATAATTTCAAAAAGGAATTATAAATGGGGAATCATCATCAAGTGTTTCCAGGGGGGTTCTTCAGGGCTAAGTTCTTGGCTCTATGGTATTTAACAGTTTTATTAATGACCTGGAAGAAAACATAAAATCATCACTAATAAAGATTACACAAAAATTGGAGGAGTAGTAAATAATCAAAAGGACAGGTCACTGATTCAGAGCAATCTGGATAACTTGGAAAAATGGGCACAAACAAGCAATATGCATTTTAACATAGCTAAATATAAATGTATACATCTAGGAACAAAGAATGTAGGCCCTACTTACAGAATGGGGGACTCTATCCTGGAAAGTGTTGACTCTGAAAAAGATTTGGGGTCGTGATGGATAATCAGCTGAACATGAATCCCCAGTGGCCAAAACAGCTAATTGGGTCCTGGGTAGGATGTATAAACAGGGGACTCTCAAATAGAAATATTTGGCACTGATGCAACTGCTTCTAGAATACTGTGTCCAGTTCTTGTGCCCACAATTCAAGAAGGATGCTGATAAATTGGACAGGTGCAGAGAGGAGTCATGAGAATGATCAAAGGATTAGAAAACGTGCCTTATATTGATAGTCTCAACGAACTCACTCTATTTAGTTTAACAAACAGAAGGTTAAGGGATGACTTGATTAGTCTTTAAGTATCTTCATGGGGAACAAATATTTAATAATGGACTCCATCTAACAGAGAAGGGAGTAATACAGTGCAATGGCTGGCACTTAAAGCTAGACAAATTCAGACTGGAAATAAGGCATACAATTTTGATAGTGTGTAATTAACCAGTGGAACAATATTCCAAGGGTTGTGGTGGATTCTCCAAGGTTGTAGGTTTTTCTAAAATATATTCTCTAGGAATTATTTTGGGGAAATTCTGTGTCCTGTGTTATACAGGAGGTCAGATTAAATGATGACAATGGTCCCTTCTTGCCTTGGAATCTATGAATCTATTATTATTTGTATTACCGTAGCACCTAATGGTCCTTGCCTCCCTGGTGCTGGGCACTGTATAAACACATAACAGGACAGTCCCTGCCCTACAGAGATGTTATTTTTGCCTTCTCTCTAATAGTTCATATCTGCATCTTCATTAAAGTCACAGTTGTCTGTGTGCAAGTTTTTGTTTTGACTCATTCCATCTTTTTGTTTTGCAATCTATACACCTCTACCCCGATATAACGCTGTCCTCGGGAGCCAAAAAATCTTAACGCATTATATCGAACTTGCTTTGATCCGCCGGAGTGCACAGTCCCGCCCCCCCGGAGCACTGCTTTACCACGTTATATTCAAATTCGTGTTATATCGGGTCACATTATATCAGTGTAGAGGTGTATTTTTTCTTAAAGATACTTTGCATGACAGATTCTATATAAAAATTTGTTGGGTATCCATCTTCTCCCATCCTACATACGATACTGTCAGGAATATATATAGTATTAGGACTCCATTTACCAGAAAGCAATGATGCAAAGAAATTGTGAGTGAAACTCACCCGAGAACAGCCCCCATCTGCTTCCTCCCTCCAGTTCCTGTGCATCCTTCAACTTGAAAGGAGCCCTTGCCTCGCTCTTCCTGCTCTGCCTACTCTCTTCCTTCTGATTTGCATTCTTTTTTGTGTCCCCTATACTTTTTAAAGGAAAAAGAGAGAGAGATTGAGAGAATAGGTATCCCAGAAGCTCCTTCCTTCCCCCTCCTCCCCAATTGAAGCCAATTAGGATCCAAGCATAAGGGGAAGCTGGTATTCCCTCTGTATGTAAGTCCTCTGCTGAGAGCAATGGATTTCACAGAGGGAGCAATTTAGGGATCCAGTACTAATCTTCATTTTTCTGGGATGTTGCCGGGTCTGATCTCACATCTGCTAATGGAGCAAGCTGTTCTGTCTGCTCAGGGACCTGTTAACCTTTCAGTTTTCCTGTACCAGCATCTTCTGCAGGGTGGAGCTTGGAGAAGAGCAGTGATTTCTCCTTCAGAAACCTCTGTCTACTTCTGCTCCCAGGTTGTCATCTCGGATTACCCCTAGCCTCCGTCTTTCCAGGAATGTTGCCATCTCCTACCTTCTAAACTCCTACCAAGGCTAAGTCTACACTACCGCAGTAAGTCGACCTACGCTACGCAACTCCAGCTATGTACCTTAGGTCACGTTACCGCAGGGTCTACACCGCGGGGGGTCGACGGGAGAAAATCTCCCGTCGACTTACCTTACTCTTCTCGTTGGAGGTAGAGCACAGGGGTCGACTGGAGAGCGATCTGCAGTTGATTTGGCAGGTCTTTACTAGACCCGCTAAATCGACCACCGGTGGATCGATCTCAGAGCGTCGATCCCTGCTGTAGTGTAGACCTGCCCTAAGTCCCACCCACTCTGGGTGGTGCTCCAGAGAAGCTCATTCTTAAACCTGGAGAATGCCCTTGTCAGTAAGAAGTCAAGATTTAAGAAAGGACTTTAGAGCACTTAAGAGTTCATGCCTCATACATCTCATGATTCACAGGGCCTTATTAGCTCCCATCTTTGTTACATTCTTATTATAAAGGTTTAGCATTACCCTATTAACACAGTGGGATCCATTTGACATCCAAGGAAAGTAGCTTTGTGTCCTGAGTAGTATAGAAGGCTGGAAGAACAATATGTTCATTAATATGAAATTCTGTGTTCATCTTTGTGAAAAAGGCTAAAAAGCATCACTTTGCCTGGAAAGAATTGTAGATATGGAGAGGTATTGGTGAGAGAGAGCCCAATTTTTCAGTCCTTTTGGCCTCAGTAACTGCCAGCCCCAAAACATCTTTGATAGTAATAGTTCTTCTTCGAGTGCTTGCTCATATCGATTCCAATTAGGTGTGCGCGTGCCGCGTGCACGATTGTTGGATAAATATTCTACCCTAGCAACACCCGGTAGGTCGGCTGTGGAGCCCCCTGGAGTGGCGCCTTCATGGCGCCGGATATATACCCCAGCCGACCCAGCGCCCCCTCAGTTCCTTCTTACCGCCCCTGACGGTCGTTGGAACTGTGGAGCGTGGCATAGCTGTTCTCCACTCTCCCTAGCTTATCCAGTTAATTCTTATAGTTATAGTTGTAGTTATAGTTGTATGTTCTTTAGATTAGTTATTCCTGTTCATAGTTAATTGTTAAATACTTGTAAATAGTTAGCGGGGGTTGCTTCTCCCCTCCTTTTCCCCCAGCGCATAGCCGGGCTCATGCCCAAGGCTCCTGGCTTTAAGCCGTGCGCGTCCTGTGCTAAGCCTATGCCAACGGGAGATCTGCACGACTCGTGTCTGAAGTGTTTAGGAGAGTCCCACCAAACAGATAAGTGCAAAATCTGTAAGGCTTTCAGACCCAAAAAGGAGCGGGACTTTCAACTCAAGCAGCTCCTCATGGAGGCGGCACTTAGCCCAGATCCTCCCTCGGCGCGCCAAGTTCTGGAACCGAGTGCTTCGGTGCGCAGCGCCCCTGCGCCACCTACCGGTACTACACCGCGAGCAGACGCGGATAAGGCCTTGCGGCACCGTCCTCCTTCAGCACCGCATCCGCCGCAAGGGCCTCGGCGCCGGTCCCTGTCTCCGGGACATAAGAGACCCCGCAAGACACAGGAGGCTGCTGTCCTACAGGCACCACCTCCACCGGTACCGGTGGTAGAGCCGCGTCCGCCTCTAGAGCGCCAGAAGTCACAGATATCGGCTACACCGTTGACTCCGGCACCGGGGCCGTTGAGTCCGGTGCGGACTGGCTCACCACCACGTTCCGTGGTGGAGCCCTGTCTCCCGTCTACCCCGGAGACCTTTGCGATGGCGAAGGACCTCATCGCTCTCACGGAGCCGGCGCCATCTCAACCTGCGGCACCACCCGCCCTTTGGTCAGTGCAATCCAGGGGCAAGCCTGCCCTAGTACGCCCGCCGTCTCCGAGCGTGGACTCGCGGCACCACTCCAGGTCTCGGAGCAGGTCCCGATGCCGCTCGCAGTCCCGACGCCGACTTTCACCCTGGCACCGGTCGTACTCGCGGCCTAGGTCCTCTTCACAGCACCGATCTACGTCTTGGCACCATCGGGATCATCGGTACCGATCGGAGTCGCGACGTAGCTCTCGGCACCGGTATGAGCGCCGCTCCAGTTCTAGGGGCGCTCTCAGCACCACGTCTACAGGCGGTCGTCGTCGTCTCGGTCCAGATCTGGATCCCGGCACCGACGGCACCGATCTCTATCACGGTACCGCTCACCGGCACCACGCAGGGACCGCTCGCCTACGGACCGGCACCGATCGGCACCGTATTGTACGGAGCCCATTCAGATGCGTTCGGCACCGCCTTGGCCCTCGAGATCAGCGTCTCACTCCTCCAACGACGCTTCGCGATCAGCATACCCTCCTCAGGGTCAAGCTGCCGCTGACTTGGGTCACTGGCAGGAGGGGGCAGAGGACCCTGCGCAGGACCCTACGCATTGGTCTTTCTGGACTCCATGGGCGTATCACCAAGCGCAAGGGGCTTCACCATCAGCCTCTCGCTCGGCACGCTCCGAGCCCAGAGTCCCGGAGGCTACCATCTCCCGTCCTCCCCCAGGGGGCATGGAGACTCCCGTGCCTACACCTCAGGCCCTAGACCCCGGGGCAGGAGAGCCACCGATTCAGGGGGAGCCGGACCCCCCTTGCCCCTAGAAGCATCCTCCTCATCTTCCCCGGATGAGACGGTGGCGGGCACATCAGCCTCGGGCCCGCCCCCAATAGATCTTCGTGCCCACCAGGACCTATTACGTAGGGTGGCACGTAATATGGACCTCCAGGCGGAGGAGATAGTAGAAGTGCAGGACCCGGTGGTGAGCATCCTGTCGGCTGATGCCCCATCCCGGGTGGCATTACCACTAATTCGGATGATTCAGGCTAATGCCACTACCATATGGCAAACCCCTGCCTCCATTCCACCCACAGCCAGAGGGGTAGAAAGAAAGTACTTCGTCCCATCCAAGGACTATGAGTACTTATATACGCACCCTCCACCGTGTTCACTGGTCGTGTCCGGTGAACGCAAGAGAGCGTCATGGCCAGCAGGCGGCAGCGCCCAAGTCGAAGGACGCTAAACGCTTCAATTTGTTCGGGCGTAAAGTGTACTCTGCTGGGGGTTTGCAGCTCAGAGCCGCTAACCAACAGGCGCTCTTGAGCCGCTACAGTTACAACTCATGGAACTCCATGGGTAAATTCAAAGAGTTGGTTCCCCAGGACTCAAGAGAGGAGTTCGGGGCCTTAGTGGAGGAAGGTAAGAAGGTGGCTAGGACCTCCTTGCAAGCCTCTTTGGACATAGCGGACTCTGCCGCCAGGACTCTAGCATTGGGCATAGCCATACGACGCGTCTCCTGGCTCCAGGTTTCGGGCTTGCCGCCAGAACTGCAGCAGACCCTGCAGGATTTACCGTTCGAGGGCCAGGGACTGTTCTCGGATAAGATGGACTCTCGATTGCAGAGCCTCAAGGACTCGAGAACTATCATGCGCTCCCTGGGGATGCATGTCCCAGGGCCCCAGCGCAGACCCTTGAGGCCCCAGCCGCAAAGGTTCTACCCTCCCCTGCCTCGTCCGAGACAGGACTTTCCCAGAAGGCGGGGTCGAGGTGGTAGACGAAGGTCGACCCCTCAGCCCGGTCAGAACCAGGGCCCGCCTAGGCCACCTTCAGGTCCTAGACAAAACTTTTGAAGGTGCACTCGAGGACGGTGCCCCAGCCACTACCCAGGATCCATCTCCCTCCTTTCGGGATCGCCTCTCCCATTTCCACCGTGCTTGGTCCCTTATAACCTCGGACCGTTGGGTCCTTCGCACGGTGGACAGGGGATACGCTCTCCAGTTCTCTTCGTCGTCCCCCCACTTCCCTTCCCTTCCCCATCCCTCTTCAGGGACCCTTCTCACGAGCATCTCCTTATACAGGAGGTTTTTGGCCTCCTCAATATGGGGGCCATAGAGGAGGTGCCCCCGGAGTTAAGGGGCAGGGGGTTCTACTCCCATTACTTCCTGATCCCCAAGTCAAAAGGGGGTCTGCGACCCATTTTAGACTTAAGGGGACTCAACAAATTCATAGTAAAGTTGAAGTTCCGCATGGTCTCCTTGGGGTCCATCATCCCCTCCCTGGATCCTGGAGACTGGTTTGCCGCCCTCGACATGAAGGACGCATATTTTCATATAGCAATCTACCCCCCATATAGGCGCTTCCTTCGATTTGTAGTAAACAAGATGCACTACCAATTTGCCGTCCTTCCCTTCGGCTTGTCCGCGGCTCCGAGAGTGTTCACAAAATGTATGGCTGTCGTGGCAGCATACCTTCGTCGACAGAGGATACAGGTGTTCCCATATCTAGACGACTGGCTGGTGCGCAGCCACACCAGGGAGCAAGTTCAAGCTCACGTCCAGATAATACTGCAAACATTCCACGAGTTAGGCATTCTACTCAACAAGGAAAAGTCCACTCTGGAGCCAATCCAGAGAATAGAGTTTATCGGGGCAGTCTTAGACTCCAGACTCGCCCAAGCTCTTCTGCCAGACACTACGGTTTCACACCATCACAAACATCATCCACAGACTCCAGGTCTTCCTGATTACCACAATAAGGACATGCCTCGGCCTGTTGGGACACATGGCCTCTTGTACTTACGTAACCAGGCATGCCAGACTTTGGCTTTGCCCACTTCAGGCCTGGGTATCGTCGGTGTACCGCCCTTATCGGGACAACCTGAGCATGGTGGTCACGGTTCCGAACTCGGTCTTGACCTCTCTCACTTGGTGGCTGGGTCACAAAGCGGTTTGCGCAGGAGTGCCGTTTCATGCCCCACAACCCTCCCTGCACCTGATCACAGACGCTTCGTCCCTAGGTTGGGGTGCTCACCTCGGGGAGCACCATACCCAGGGCCTGTGGACCGCATCCCAGCTAGCTCTGCACATCAACGTTCGAGGGCTGATGGCGGTGCGCCTAGCCTGTCAGGCATTTCTGGGTCTCCTGCATGGCCGTTGTGTGTCAGTCCTCACAGACACCACCACGGCCATGTTCTACATCAACAAGCAAGGAGGAGCCCAGTCGTCTCTCCTATGCCAAGAGGCCATTCACCTGTGGGAGTTCTGCATTGTCCACTTGATACATCTCACGGCATCGTTCCTCCCTGGAGCCCAGAACACTCTGGCGGACCGTCTCAGCAGGTCTTTCCAGACGCATGAGTGGTCGATTCGTCCAGACATCATCTATTCCATCTTCCAGAGGTGGGGATTTCCCCAGGTCGACCTGTTTGCATCTCGAGCCAACAGGAAGTGCCACACATTCTGCTCCCTACAAGGGCGATCTCCGGGCTCCCTGTCGGAAGCTATCTTGGAAGACAGCCTTCCTCATAGCCATCACTTCAGCAAGGCGCGTTTCTGAAATCAGGGTGCTCACGTCTGAGCCTCCATACACAGTTTTCCACAAAGACAAGGTGCAGCTCCGCCCCCACCCTGCCTTTCTCCCCAAGGTAGCTTCAGCTTTTCATGTGAACCAGAATATATTTCTCCTGGTTTTCCATCCTAAGCCACACGCTACCTGTCGAGACCAGCGTATGCATTCCTTGGACGTACGCAGGGCCCTGGCTTTCTATATTGAGCGTACAAAGCTGTTTAGGAAGACGACACAACTCTTCGTTGCAGTGGCCGACCGGATGAAAGGCTTACCGGTCTCCTCACAACGTCTCTCCTCTTGGATCACGTCCTGCATTCGTGCTTGCTACGACCTGGCCGGTGTCCCGACGCCGCGCCTCACCGCCCACTCCACGAAGGCCCAAGCCTCCTCGACTGCCTTCCTGGCTCACGTCCCGATCCAGGACATTTGTAAAGCGGCGGTTTGGTCATCGGTCCACACCTTTGCTGCTCACTATGCGCTGGTACAGCAGTCCAGAGACGATGCTGCATTCGGATCAGCGGTTTTGCACACAGCGATGTCTCACTCCGACCCCACCGCTAGGTAAGGCTTGGTAGTCACCTAATTGGAATCGATATGAGCAAGCACTCGAAGAAGAAAAGACGGTTACTCACCTTTGTAACTGTTGTTCTTCGAGATGTGTTGCTCATATCCATTCCCCACTGTCGGAGTAGCCGGCAAAAAGGAACTGAGGGGGCGCTGGGTCGGCTGGGGTATATATCCGGCGCCATGAAGGCGCCACTCCAGGGGGCTCCACAGCCGACCCACCGGGTGTTGCTAGGGTAGAAAATTTATCCGACGATCGTGCATGCAGCGAACGCACACCTAATTGGAATGGATATGAGCAACACATCTCGAAGAACAACAGTTACAAAGGTGAGCAACCGTCTTATTTTAAAGAATTGGCTCCAATAGTCTCAAAGTAGGGTCCTCGGGGCAATTAAAATTGGTCTCTCTCTCTCACCAATACCTCTCCATAACTACAATTCTTTCCAGGCAAATTGGTGCTTTGTCATCTTTTAGCCTTTTTCACAAAGATGAACACAGAACTCCCACCTGTTCATGCTCTCTGTATGTGTGCATATATATCTCCTCAATATATGTTTCACTCTATATGCATCCGAAGAAGTGGGCTGTAGTCCACGAAAGCTTATGCTCTAATAAATTTGTTAGTCTCTAAGGTGCCACAAGTACTCCTGTTCTTTTTGCGGATACAGACTAACACGGCTGCTACTCTGAAACAGAATTTTATATTAATGAACGTATTGTTCTTCCAACCTTCTATACTACTCAGGACACAAAGCTATTTTCCTGGGATGTCAAATAAGTTTTCCCTATGTTCTTCTTAGGAAAGGTTTAAGTTGTTCAATAGGTCTGAGGGCTGCCCTTGAGGAAAAGCTGCTAACCGCTTGTCAACACATTTAGTTTGGACAGCTGGGATATAAATCTACCCCAAACTAGTTTGCTGTGTACTAAGTGTCTGTGTAGACTCTGCTGCCACACACTAACAGTTGCCTAGTGTGCTTTGATCTACCGTGCTCTGAAATGGCAAGACTGCCATTGCCAGATGGATTGAGGAATAAATTTATCTAGTGCAGGAACAGACAAACCTCCCTTCTGACATGGCTGTTAAGAGCCACTGCTCGAAGTCTCTTTCCTTCCTGGACAGTGATAAGTGAGGCATCTTTCTGAGGCAGTAGCCCCAATTCAGATATTTCACAGGTTGGGGTGGGCGCAAATTCCAGTCCCTGCCCCCTCCGGTTCTGGTCTCCACTCATCTCCCTGCCTAATAGGGACCTCAGGTCTCCCTCAGCTGAGGAGTCACCCTTCTCTCAATCACACAATGCATGAGCTGGTGCTAGCCAGTGTCAAGTTCTCAGCAGACTCTCTTGTGCTCCATCATACAGGAACAGACTCCCCATGTGCCAGATCACAAAATCACTCACTGAAATCTGGCCCAACTGCCCCTCCATCTGTACAGTGTGGTGCCCACACAGCCAGAGCAGTGCTCAAATCCACTCTGACAGCACCCTTACTAATTTAATATGGGACCGCTGATTGAAAGTGGCTGGGCCATGTGCTTTCCTCCCCCCTGGCTACATGGCCTATGGAACTTTGAGCAACTTTGAGCAAGTGCAAAAACACTGGGGGCAGAAGTGGAAGCGGCCCTCATATTAGTGCCACTCCTTTGAGTATATAAAGTGGCAAGTGACACTCCATACATTTATAACATGCTATCAACTGGATCTGCTGTCTGCTAACTCCAGACCCCACCTTTGCTTGGAAAGTGTTTAAGTTCCATTAAATAATTCCTTCTCCTAGATGATGCTTCTTACATCCATCATCTGTTCCTAATGGACTTTCATAAAGTGGGAAAAGTGAGACATGAGACAAACAAAAATTACATACCAATGTTTCCATTTACCATAACTTCCTTTTCCATCCTACACCCTGCCAAGGAAGGGTGCTGCTACTTTTTGCATACTTCTCCATTTTTTTCTTTACCTTATTGCTATAGCAATAGATAATTGGAGGAGGAAGGGGTGGCCTTGTGTTTATATACCACAAACCTGTTCCAGTTTTTCCCTCCTTTGCTTCCTGCTAGGTGGAGCAGTAAAACAATCTGTCCCTGTGGGATGGGAGAAAATGAGACCACAGACTTGTCTACATGCACAATTGCAGCAGTTAAACTAACAGTGTGGGATTTAAAATCAGTTTAGTTAACCTGGTGCAGACGGCTCTGTGGCACTGTTAGGCCTTGGCTACACTCGCGGATTCACAGCGCTGCCGAGGCAGCGCTGTGAAGCGCAAGTGTAGTCGCGCCGCCAGTGCTGCGAGAGCTCTCTCGCAGCGCTGCAAGTACTCCACCTCTCGGAGGGGAATAGCTTGCAGCGCTGCGAGCGAGCGTGCAGCGCTGCAGGCGCTGATTACACTGGCGCTTGACAGCGCTGCACTCGCTGCGCTCAGGGGGGATGTTTTTTCACACCCCTGAGCGCAGCAAGTGCAGTGCTGTGAATTGCCAGTGTAGCCAAGGCCTTAGAATGATCTAAAGCTGCTTTCATTTGATTTAACTTAGACTAACGAGCAGTAAGAGTATCTACGGGCAGTAAGAGTATCTACGTGGGGTTTAAGTTAAACAAGTGCAGCATCTGCATATAGACAAAACAAAAACTAATGGAATAACTAGTAGTTTCCCTCTTTAAACCTGAATCCCTAAAACAGTGGTCACTTCACAAAAAGGCCAGGTAGCCAATTTGTAATATTGTCTTTAGCTTAGGGTGACCAGATAGCAAGGGTTAAAAATCGGGACAGGGGGTGGGGGTAATATACACCTGTATAAGAAAAAAACCCAAATATCAGGACTGTCCCCATAAAATCAGGACATCTGGTCACCCTAGGGTGAGCAGACAGCAAGTGTGAAAAATCAGGACGGGGGGGGGGGGTAATAGGAGCCTGTATAAGAAAAAGACCCAAAAATTGGGACTGTGCCTATAAAATCGGGACATCTGGCCAACCTATTTTAGCATTTTAAGTCTTTAAGGTCCCTGGTTCTGCGGCATCCTGCTTGCCTGGTTAGAAGTGGACTCGTCTTCCCCCCATAATGACCCGTGTCGTTTCCTGTTTTTTCTTTACCATTAAGTACGTGGGTGCCAGCCCCAGCTAGGATTCCTCACAGGAAAGGAAAGGACTCTGGCTGCACGAGGGCCATCTTCCCTCCGGGCAGAGCTGAAGGAGGAGGCTCCTATTATTTTGTTAGAAGCCGGCCTAGGCAGTTGCAGGAGGCCCTCGCTGAGGTCAGGGCCCGTTGTCCTGCATGGGGCACAAACACAGGGAAGGGCTTTCAGTATGAATAGACTGGGGAAGGGGGGGAGGGGCTATCATGTATTATCCTCCCCACTGCCAGGGGCCTCGGGGCGCCAAGGCGTGCACACAGGCTGGCAGGGCCAGGGCCAGACAAAGGCCGGGCTCCCTCCCCCAGGTGCTGTCGCAGGCGTGGGAGGAAGGACGCAGGGCCCTGACACGGTCCCATAGGGTACAGTGAGGGGGGCCGCCGCAGCGCGGGGCTGGCTCCGCACCCCGCGTGGAGTCATGCCTGGAGAGGCACAGCGGGAATCCCTCGGGTCGCGCGCGGCAGCGAGCCTCATTGTCTTGCGCTCACTGCCCCACTCACGCGCGGCGCAGCGGCGAAGCCCTGTCTCTTTAAATGGCGCTGGGCAGCTGTTCGGGCATTTACGGGATTAGCTCTGGGCCACCTGGTGCCTGAGCTCGCTCGCTCTCCCCTCCCGCCTGACGCCCCCTCCCCAGGGAGCGGAGAACCTGCCCGCGCCGCACCAGCCCAGCACAGGCTGGGGGCAGGGGGGAGGGCCGCGCCGTTCCCATTGGCCGGAGATTCCAGCCAATCAGCGCGACGAGGAAATTGCCGTCAGGGAAAGGAAAGCCCAGTGATGGTGACGTCACGGGCCGAGCGGCAGCTTCGGCGGGGATGGAATCCCGGGCAGAGGGGCCGGACAGGAATTGCGGCTGCCGCCCTGGAGCTGCGAGAGGGGCCGGACTGAACCGACCTATTGGCCGATGAGCGTGTGACCGCCTCTGCGTGGGGTGCTTGGGGAAAGGGATCCGGGCCTCGGGGGCTTGTATTCGTGGGCGAGGGAATTCCGGGGAGCAGAGGGAGCTGCCCACGAGAGTGTGTGTGTGGGAGTGATCCCCGGGAGCCGCCCACGGAGGGGGGGAGCGATCCCAGGGACTTGCCCACGGGATGTGGGAGGAGCGATCCCGGGGAGTGCCCACGGGGGGATGTATGGGAGGATGAAGCCGGGGAGCTGCCCACGGGGCTGGGGGGTGGGGGAGCGATCCCAGGGAGCTGTCCAGGGGTAGGGGTGGGGGAAGCAATCCCGGGGAGCAGTGCGGAACTTCAGGGGAAGAGCATCGTGGAGGGGAATAGGGCTCCGTGAGTGCGCGGAGGGTGTGAGGGGAGCTGTGGGGATAAGGGGACTCCTGGGTAGTGAGAGGTGAGGGGCATTCTGCCTGATGGTGGGGGAGCGGAGCTGTGTGTGTTGCCATGGGAAAGGAGGGGAAAGGAACTGCCACAGGAGGGATTCCCAGGGGATAAGTCTGTGGAAATGCGGGTACCATGGCATCATGCTCGGTTAGGGGAACTTGTGATGGCTCTGGAATAGAAGGGTGAAGATGGGGGGCGGAGGATGTTGGGGAAAGGGAGGAAGGTGTTACAGGGTGAAGAATCCTGCCATTAGGAGGGTAGGGATTCTTTGTGATCCTGATCATTAGAGATGGCAAGAGCCATCAAAACGTACACTTGAGTATTAAACTGACACTGTGTTGGATTTCAGTTCATTTTCATATCTCTCTTCTAAAGATTAAATCTTTCTGTGTGTTGCCTGAAACCGCCTCTTCTCCAGTTTCCAATAAACTGCTATTTGTTTCTTTAATTTGGGATAATTCATTCTACTGGCCATCCTTACTGCTATTATCTCCTCGGCTGCCTTGTACAGATTTTCTAGCTGTTTAACTGTATTTTCTTTTTAAAATGTGCTTTGTGATATTTTCACATCTTTGCTTAATTTTCACACAGAAGATCTTCCAGGTCTCATTACTTGGGGAGACAGACTACTCCATTTGGGGTAACTTTGAAGGCAGTTGTAAATGTATTTCTTCCTTGTGGCAGAGGGTTTCACTATGTGTGTTGGAATGACACATTTAAAATCATACTGGTAATATAAAATATTCTTCACCAGGCTATCACAACTCCACATATTAGAGTTCTTTGTTTAACCTTAATTCTCAGATAATGGGAATATTACTTCCTACAATAAATATGTCTCTATCAACCACTGAGGAGGCTGATGTATATCTACTGCTATTTATACAGCTTTCATAACCATGCTATATAATATACTCATTTTGATGCTGAATGTTACATTATAAATAAAACTACAAATGTACCTATAGTTGTTTTCAGTCTTCTTTTCCTCAGTGTAATAATGGAAAAACAAGACAGTATTGATAGTTTCACTTTCTTGTATAAAATATATGACATGAAAATTCGCAGACATCTTTTTCAAAATAAAAATAGAAGCTGTTAGCTACTATTTGAATTACTGATTTAGATTTTAGATTTTCAGACTGTACCTACCCAATTAGTACAAGGGTGAATGTAGTATAACTGCCTATATGAGCATATTACACGTTCTAAAAATTAACATTCACAGAGTAGTCTCTGTTGTTCTAGGCATGATACAAATGTATCAAAAGACAGTCCCATCCCATTCTGGTTTAGAGTTTCAGAGGATTCTGAGAGTTTGGCTCCCAAATTACACTGAAATTCAAGGTAGGCGGGTGCCTAAGTCCCTTAGGCATCTCTGAAAATCTCAGCCAAAATGGCCCAGGACTGTCTTTTTGATGTTTATACAGTGCCCTGCAAGAGTGGGGCTCAACCCTAATCAGGGCCCTCTGGGAGCTATTGTAATATAAATAATACTTAACAGTAGGTCAGGGAAGTAGGTTTTAGATTTCAGTCTTTATAAACCATGTTCATTAACAGGTTATGTGCTTCTTACAGTTTTCCTTATTTCTATTGGGTCCACATTTATCTAAAAGATATTGTGTCATTTGAAACTGACATCCCTTGTTAGAAAGAGCAGGTAACGTTAATACGGTTGAGTGCCATCCAGTTGAGAGTGAGTTGCCTAAAGTCAGGTTAAAGTGAATCTCTTCTCAATTACAGTACCATATGGATGGGATCTGACTCTACAATACTATATTAACCATGGCAATTGCTGGCTTTCTCTCATTCACATGCTAACTCAGAAGTACACAGTAAGGAAGTAGACCCAATAATAAACTTGTGTACTTTTTAAAAAATGACAGATCATTTCAAAATTAATGACTTCCTTATTTGTACTTTTACTGTTTATTTCATAACTATTCTTGTAGGTAATGTCCTTTTCCCACAAACATTCTCTTGTTATTGAATGATGATTAGCCTGAGCATGACTGATATGCAAGGGAGGGGAGGGCTGGGAAAGGCTAGTTTGAGAACCAAAATTCACCTTTGCAGCCTCGGGCCAGGATTCTTGTGGCCACCTCTCCAGCCTATGGGCAGCCACAGCCTATCACCATTTGCACAATGTGTTGGGACCATTACATCTGCATGATTCTATATCACATGGCCCCTCCCTTGCAATATTTCACATTAGCCTTTGCTGTAGTCTTTGTGAGAGGTGCAGAGACCTTTTCCGCAGTGATATGGAGATCCTCATATGTGTGTGGCCACTTCACTCTCCACCTGTGCCCCTATGCCTCTGTGTTGCCCCAGCACAGGCTTTATGTTGTGTGGAGGGTCTTATAAGGGCACTTGGCACCTATGTAAGAATTTCACTCAAAATGAATGATCTGATTCAGTTTTTTAGGGATTCAGTTCTGCTTCCATTAAAGTCAATAGAGGGTTTTTTGGGTCAAAAAATGGGGTTGGGGTGGAGGGACAAAGACAAATTTTCTTACAAAAATTTCCTCTTTGTTGAAAACCCATTTTTGTTAAAAATTTTGACCATCTCTATACTTTCAGTACAGTTGATTCATTCACATGTGAACTCACCCAAAAGCTTCCTGTATTATATGTCCTTGTGCCTAACACCTTGTGCCTATATTGATATTTATTGTACATAAAGTCAATTTAGCATATACTAAAATAAAAATAAAAAAATGTGGGAACTTTTAGAGGTGTTCTGGATAACCAGTTTGTCATAAACTAAGGCCCTCTCTCCAGAATGAATCCAAATGAATTAGTACTGGACTTTAAGGCATAAGCATACTAATTAATACAAAGTTTCTTTCTCACAAAAATGTACTAATACTTGCCTTGTTCCAAACTTGTACCTATTTATTATATTTAAAATAAAACTCCCATGGAGATGGTTGAAATTAGGATGCAATATATCTGACTCATGTAAACTGTTGGTTTTGCTAGAACAACTCCTTTACTTTCAGTTTTATTTTCAGGCAGGTACAGTACATCATGGAAATGTCATGTAGAACCTGAAAACTATGCCAGTATATTGATGTCATGCTGAGCTATTTGTCATTTAGTGGGTAGACAGGTTAATTTTAAGTTCAAATTTTAAGGACTTAAAAAACTTACAAGGAATGCTTCTCCTCTTTCTTTCTCTACCCCTTCCCCAATGTACAGCCAGTTTAAAGATGAGGCAATGTATAGTATGCAATGTCTAGTTGTTTTGCTACATGATGATAACTTGTATCAATTTAACTCTATTTAATAGAAAGACAAGCAGCATCTGAACAAAACATAATACTTAATTGATTCCAGATATAATTGGCTGGATTTTTCCTCTTATTCCATCTTTATGACCTTCTAGAAATTCTCTTGATCATATGTACTAAACCAGGCCCCGATCTTGCAAACACTAACATGTATTATTTACTTCTGACTAGTCTCATTGAAGTCATCTTAGCAAGCACTATGGATTTTCATTTTAAAAGGGGGTGAAAATGTTTTAGAAAATCTCTGTTTTGAGTTAAAGGATCAATTTCAAATGCTTTTTGTAACTTATAGAAAATTCAAGCAGTTCATGGCATTTTGGTTTCTTTCCCCTTCAATATGAGTTAAATCCAATTTATAATTTCCAATGACTAACTTTTTCTTTGGACCCCTTTTTAAAATATACTAGAGCAATCAGGAATATGCAATTAAATGTGTGTAATTGTTTGCCATGTGTAGCAGAGACAAATGTTTGTGAAAAGTTGCAAGATGATTTCAATGAGTACCGTAGTTAAGGTTTAAGAAGTTATTGTTTTGAACGACAAAACTTATGTTGACCTAGTGTTATTAATGACACATCCTTGATGACAGCACAGGAGTTATATTTACATAATGACAAAGGGCCTAGGACAACATAATGTATTAGATATGCTGCCTGATTCTACATTATAGCATTTCAGAAAACTTAATTGTAAACCAGCCTAACTAAGAGTCTTAAAAAACAAACAAACAACCTCCCAGGCCTCTGTTATCTCACATCTCAACTAATATAGCCACCTCCTCTCTGAGCTTGACAAATCCCCCAACTTGCTCCCCTCCGCCTTAAATCTTTTTTAAAAGTTGTGGCAAAAATAATCTTCCTGACTCATTGTTTTGATTACATCACTCCCCTCTTTGTATCTTTCCACTGACTCCCCTTTTCCCACTGTACCAAGAACAAACTACCTGTCCACCCCTTGCTTGGAGACCTGCCAGTGGGCAATCGGATTGCCTGCAGTTATCAGGATTGGCTGGGAGGTGACAGGGAAATCCCCATAAGAAGTGATGCCAGGTGGAAATGGGCCTCTTCCTGCTCCACCCTCCATTCTGCTGCAATTCCACCTCGAGAGTAGCAATGGGTTGAGTGTCTACATGAAATATTTTGTTTAACTTATATGTTTAATAAAGCTGTGGCTACTTGATCGTGCCTGTCTCTATCTTCACTGGCTCCCTGCTAAGGGAGTCAAAATTCCCTTTCAGTGCTTACTTCCTATACCATCTCATGCTAATAAGCATTTAATAAAAATATTTAAGCACTTTGTTAAACAAAAATCAGAAAATAATAGCAGCATGGAATAATTTCATTAACTTCTGGGTGTGGGTTTTAGCATAAATGAAAGTGCATATTTTGTTTGAACTGTACAGTATAATTTTTATGTATGCTTCTACAAATATTTTTATTGTGTAAAAAGTAAAGTTATGTATGAAAGATCATGTATTTAAAAAAACCCACAGAACTGAGCAGAATGTTCTTACTTGGGGAAAAAAAATCTATTCGGTAAAATTCTTCCCTGGTATAACTCATTAAAGTCAAGTCAATTAAGTTATTACACCAGAGATGAAACTGATCCATTGCCCTATAAACTGCAAAAACCACTTGTACTGAATATTTATGTTTCTTTAAGAATCAACTCTGTGTTTGTCTTAAAACGAAAACTAGTATCCAGCAGATATTGGTATTTTATTTAGTTATAATATAATGTAAAGTAAAATCCTGCCTCCTTAAAGGCAACCTTAATGTATGCAGTCTCCATGCTAAAAAAGTAAGTTCTATTTTTCATTAAAGAGCAATATGGGAACTTGTATCACGCTACAAACAATGATACCTAAAGTGCAACCTAAGAGCTAAATATGAGGTTGTAGCATCCCAAAATGCAAATCACACCTATCACCTCCATAACCTCAGGATGAAGATAAAGCTGATCAGCTGCATGGTTTTATCGCTGATTAACTCAAACAGCAAGCAATTTCTGTTCATCCATCAAGGGAGTACAAATAAATATAATGGTTGTGCAGAGTTGTTTCTAATATAAAAAGTGTAAGTGAATTTATGCAAATTAGACGTGAATTTGTTTCATGTTAACCAGATTTCCAGTGCAGTTTCCTCCGTGCTGCAAAGCTGAGACACCCCTATTTATGGATAAAGTGGAAGGATGGTCATCTGTACATAGGAAACATGGGGAGAGAGAGGCAAAGGAGAGGGATTAAAAGTGTAAAATGTGTTCTTTTTAAATATTGTCCTTACTGCACCAGAGACTTGTCCTCAAAAAAGCATTAAAAGTGCCAATTATGGCTGGCTGCCTATTGTGTAAAATCTCTGCCACTTTTTTACTTTTTATGATTCTTAAAAACTTCAACACAAATGTTCTGATTAATAAAATTCATTTTGAAAGTTATTAGACACTCTACATGTTTCACCTGTAACAAAATGTAATAGGTTATAGCTGCAACTTAAGACAATAAAACAAATGTTATTGCTGATGCATTTTGTCACATTATTTATTAATATAGGCTAGTACTTATGATACTGCTTCATCAACCCTATGCTACCTATTATCATGAGAGGTTTGGGGATGGTTTACTGGCATGGAACTGTGAATTAGAATGTCTTGAGTTCTAATTTTGGCTTTCACAGTGACTCCTTCTATGATGCTGGGCAAGTCATGGCCTGGTTTTCAGAGGTACCAAGCACCTACAACTCCAAGTGAAGTCAACAGAAGAAGATGCTCAGCAACTGTAAAAATCAATTAATATCTCTTCCTTAGTATTTTCATCTGTGAAATGAAGACAAAGGAAGGAAAGATCATTTATCAAATAACTGGAATTATCTGAATGTATTGCCTTTGCAGATCCAGACTGTACTGTTTTTTTTTTTTTTTTTTTGGAAAGCACCTTGATTGAACTTGAGATTTTGTTTAAAGAGACATACAGGAATATAGACATCAGATGTCTCTAAGAGTGTGTTACCATATTACAGAACAAGCATGATTACAACACTTATGACTCATCATTTTTACTGATTTTTATTAAACTGAGTGAAATATCTGATTGTGCATATTTAACAGACCAGGCATTTCTATCAATTGATAATATTTAAAAAAAATTAGACAGTTATGCAGGTTTTTTGCAGGTTAATGTACTTTGTGTATTGAATAAAAGATAACCAAATAGGTATATATCTATTTGTCTTCTGTCTATTTTGCTTGGTACATAATTGGTGTGTGAATTTTCCATAATATCCTCCCATATATATATATATTTGAATGATTCCTCTATGGTTCGACATTTTTCTTTTTCCAGTGAAAGGCTATTGGTAGTCTGGCAGCTACTAGCAAATGAGAAATTAATTCTTCATTTTTTTTGTCTGACCATTTCCACTGAGAACCCCAGCAGGATGACCAAAGGATGATTTGGTAAGAAATATCCAACGTTTTGTGATATTTGGTTACATATTGCATCTCCAATATGTCCATCATATATGCATAAAATCTTGTTCTCCACAATTCCTCCAATATTTATCCCCATTCAGTCTCCCTCTCTTTAACCTGACTTGTGTGAGGTACCATTGAAATAGTATTTTAAAGTTATTTTATTTTATTGTGCTACAGCCTAAGGTTGCTGGTCCTCTTTTCCAGATCAAACCCCATTCCTCTGAGGCAATTTGTGTATTCAGGTCCCAGTGTGTCATATATGGACTTGTTTTTGTTAGGAAAGTTGTCTGCAAAGATAAATGATAAATGAGTTATTCTTTTGTTTCCTAATTGACTAGATATCGCTTCTCTTAAAGTTAGCTTTCCATATAAAGCAGTTCTACAAATTTTGAGAAACATAGTGCCTAACTTGAAAGTACTGATACCATGGAAAAGTGAGCCAGTTAAAGTTAGTTTTTATTTCTAAATTAGAAAAGTTTCTTTACTGAATAACTAGCTAACAGTATGTATTCCATGGCTTTCCTAATCTTTAAAGCTCTCTGGTTTGTGATTTGGGTTAAGATCTGGATTATTTGCAATGGGTGTCATTGTTGAGGGAAAAGAACTTTCCCCAAACCCATAAAGTATCCTTTGCTAAAGAATGTGTATACATTTCTGGAGGGAATGACTTTTTATTAATCCATGGTTGCATAGCAATGTTTTCACTGCCACAATGTTCTTGGTTATAACTATTTATAAGAATATTATCAACTTAAAATCACACTTCTACTTGAATTTTTTTTAATCTGCTATTTAAACAAGTAACCACTATACATCTAGGTACTTATATGGTCCCCAAGAGCACAGAACTTGAGTGCCTCTTGAGTATTTTAAAATAGAAAATCACAACAACACTACATTTCTCTTACTTTCCAGGCCCATGAGACATTGATCAGTCTGTTCTTTGTATCTGAAGTCTTTATTGAAGGAAAGCTGAGTTAAAGAGCTGAGTTTGGCTTTCAATTTTTATATGGTGAGGTCCATGGCTTTCTTACCTCTTGTGGTAATGAATGCCATAGTGTGTGAAAGTTCTGGGTCTCCTCTCCTATTGCTCAAGAGTTCCATTGCTCCAGTGGAATATAGCTGTTGAGAGAAATTATGATCACAGAGGCAGAAGTGACCTTTCAGGTAACTAGTTCCATTCCTATGGATGGTTTGAATATCAGGGCAGAGCCCTTCAAGTGAGCTTTGTATTCAATAGGGAGCTGATGCTGAGAGGAAAGTTCTAGGCTGTGTTGTTCTAGGCTGTGAAAGTTCTAGGCTGAGAGGAAAGTTGTGGCAAACTGTGTTGCTAAGCAGATGAGCTATTGCATTTTTTACCATTTGGAGCTCTTTCAGGGCATGTGGCTTCATTTTTAAGTATATCGAGTTGCAGTGATCAAGCATGAAGACTAAAAATATGTGAAAAGCAACAGAGAGTCCTGTGGCACCTTTAAGACTAATAGATGTATTGGAGCATAAGCTTTCGTGGGTGAATACCCACTTCGTAAGATGCATGACATAAAAATATGTGGTTCACCATGGCCAGGTCTGAACCCAGCTGGGAGGAGAGCAATCTACTGAGCAGCTGGAATCATGGCTGTTTGGACATTGTGGAGCCCAAAAATATTCCAAGGCTGCAAACTGATGTAATTACCTGAAAACAAATGTCCTCATGACGGGGATGTTGTAGAGGAAGTAAATTCTTTAGTGTTCTTCACTTGTTATAGAAACACAAGAATTGCCATCACTGATAAGATCAGTGAGCATCTGGTCTAGTACACTGTGTCCAAAAGCGATAAGTACCAGAAACCCTGAAGTGGGCAGTTATGGAATAACTTGCCTGTAGGGAAAGAAACTTCTCCATCTCCTTAATTTGCACGAGAGTTTATATCCCTTCCAAACTTTTTTTTTAATCCTCCCCCAGTGTAACTCTTCCTAAGAGTTTCACTTCAGTCTCACCTGGGGTTTAGATTTAGAAAGATCTTTCTCTAGCTGCTGATTTCAAATATGTTTTCAGAATGCTGGTGATGGAACTGTTTGTTTGATGTAAAGAGGATCTAGAGCTAAGCATCAGCTGTGCTCTATTGGCACTTCAGTATGTGTTGTCTCATCTGCTCTCCCTGGTTGAATGATATGGAGAAAAAGATTGAGTCTTGTGGGATTCCACTGCTAGGGGCTTTGGAGGCTGAGGAACAGTTCACAGCAATCCTGGCTTCAGTCTGAGATGAACGAATGAAGCCATTTCAGGGCATTTCTGTTTACTCTTGCAGATTTTTGGAGGTAGAACAAGAGTATTTGATTATCAACAGCTGCAGAGAATTACAGCAGGATGTACTCCCCTTGTCTATGCACAAGAGGACTTCATCCCCCAGACTTTCAAGTGCTGTCTCTGTACCATACTTTGGCCTAAACTTTAGCTGAAAGGTTCCTAGAAGACTGACAGCTACTTGGAGACTGTTTTTTGCTAGCTTCTCAGCGTGCTTAAACACTGAACAGTGATTTGTGAGATCATTAACAGTGAGTGATAGATTCTTTCCAGTGCAGTTTCTTCTAGCCTGTTTTTTCTGTCCAAAAATCATTGCAATCTATCACCCACTCTGAAGCATACTATAGCATGACCAATACTGAAGAAACTAACTCAGTAGCTGGATGAGAAGGGGCACTTTAGCAGAAGAGCCTATAGCAGAAGTCAGGGAGTCTTCCTATTTCTTTTATTCTTTGGTTTATTGGCTGGATAAAGGTTTGTGTAAGTCTTAGAATCTGGCTGAGTCCAAGAGTTTTGGGGTGGATTATGATGATCATTTTCCTCTTGTGACAGAGAGAATTCTTATTTCCTTCAGAAGTAGGAAGTGGTCTGACCAGGACCGGGATGGTTTTTGCATTTATGTCCAATTTCAGCCTGAGGATCCAGTCTGAGCCTTGTGCATCTGGGGATTATCTGTGAGAAACCTAAAGTGGAGAGTTCAGATAGGCAGTTTGGGGCTAGCATAGCAAATACAGCATCTTCATCTCCTAAGATGATGAGTCTTGTATCAGACAACATTTCTATCAAAACCGCTCGAAAGCCTTTGATGTCTGGGACTTCATGGATTAGCTGGATGTCCAGGTTCACCTTATTTCTGCATTCACAGATAAAGTGGGTGCACTCTAAGGATTTTGTTTTGAGTTAACTGTTCCTGCATTTGATCCTGGAAGGGAGTAGAACAGCTACTTCACTCAGATTTGTCATCCTTGCTCTGTGAGTTGTTTAAGATTACTATAACAGACCTCTTAGAAGGAAAGCTTCAACATCTCTCTGACCTCATCCCATTGTGCTTCCATTACCCTGGAATCTATCTTGAAGTGTTGATTCCCCATCACAGTTGTTTGCTTTGGTGCCTTCACTTAGTGCATCAATTTTACTTCCTTCTCTTCTCTTCTGAATCTCACTTCAGTCAAATTCAGAAGAGAGAAGACCTCTGAGTTTTGTGTTGGGCATCTCTTTATGTTCAGGAGACACTAACCACAGCGTATTGGAGACAATGGAGCACCTGAGATCTCCTGAATCTTCCAAATGACAGTTATCTAAGTCCAAACCATATGCCATCCTGGAGTGCTTCAAAAGGCTCTGCATCAAAGCACATGGCTACTGAGAGGAGATGCAACTTTAAAACTCTCCTGATGGAGAGCCAGTTGCTTTGAGTCAAGAAGATGTCAAGGTTTGGGATATGTGTGCAGAATGTCCTTTGAACTTCAAGATCCAGAATTAGTACAGGGCAGCAGCCCTTCAATATAGACATCTTGAAATCATAGAGATTAAGGTAGATGGGGTCTTCTGAAATGTGGCCTAGCTCCTTGCAGTCTTTCTGACATGGAGAAGCAGATGTATTTGCTGCATCTGTAGCTTCTTTAGGTAGATGTGCCTCCTTATAGTCCCATAGTGTTCTGTACTTTGCATTGGTAGTTTTTGAACACTCAAAGTTCCCAGAGTATTTGTGAACTGTTGTAGGAAATGAGGCATAGACCAGTGAGACCTTGTAGTCTTAAGCCCTGATATTGCACAGATGATTTTTTGGTGTTGTATGCATCAGTGTTGTAAAGTTACATCCTGCCTTTTTTTTAAGTGACAGTGCCTAGACCTGAATATTACATTTAGCTAAATCTACCTTTTAAAACAGAAGTCTACAGAACCCAAACTTCCCTTTGTATTTTCATGTGAGGGTAAGGTTTTATAACACTGAAACTTTAACACAACAAATCCTAATGCCATTCAATTATCTTAACTGTTTTATTTTGGAAACTATATTAACTTTTCTAAAAGAGTAATTATATACCTGTAATTCAACTTCTCTGAATATAACATTTGACTGAATTCCTATTTATGCCTCTTCCCCGCATCACATGGTTTTCCAATGATTATATATATTCTCTATTACAGTTAGAACTCTGCTTTCTGCTCATCAAGAAACTGAAAGGGAATGTTTTAGAGAAGCATGGGACCCTGGCTGTTAGTATCAGAATGAATTTTTTTTTTAAATGGAGATATCCTATCTCCTAGAACTGGAAGGGACCTTGACAGGTCATTGAGTCGAGTCGAGTCCAGCCCGCTGCCTTCACTAGCAGGACCAAGTACTGTTTTTGCCCCAGATCCCTAAGTGGCCCCCTCAAGGATTGAGCTCACAATCCTGGGTTTAGCAGGCCAATGCTCAAACCACTGAGCTATCCCTCCCCCCCAAGCACAGAAATTTTGCTTTTCTGTGTCTCAGAGTGCACAAACTCTTTGAAAGCTAGTTGAACTCTGGCTTGATTCATGCTAGGGAGCTGGAACCCAAGAGCAGGATGCTAGTCAAATGATACCTTCAGAGAAGCAGAATTACAGCTGAGTAACTCTCTTGTTTGTTTACTTTGTGCCTTTGACAACATTGTGTAATCAGTTTTAGTTTCCTCTTGCATGGGCAGTTACTATGTTAGTGTCCTCTGTTTGTGAGGCTCTTTCATACAACAGATGTAAAAAATATACGTTAAAAATTGAAAAAATGTGATTAGAAAACTAGAAAAATCACCAGAGGTACTTGGGGCATGTGTGGTACCAGACTCCTTTAAACTTATTTTTAAAAAGACAGAGTCAAACTGACCCCCCATACATACAACTGGTGCCATCAACTTTTAAAAAGAACTCTCTATTGCAATCATGGGACCTAATGAGTTCCCAGTCCACAAACACAGGGGCTCCTTAACATATGCATTGAAGGGAGTGGAGTCAGCTGCCTCCATAAACTGTCCCTTCTCCTTCCCTGGGACCCTGTGAAAGGTGTTCCATGAATGTAGGATTCACACAGGAAGTAGGTGGAGAGAGGATAGGCCTGACGGGATGCCCATTGTCCTCCACAGTTTTGCAGATTTTTCCAGAAGAACCTGAATATATATATATATATATAAAATCATAGAGCTGCCCTGGTCATGGAGGCTGCTGCAGTCAAAGGGAGTCCCTAGTCACACAAACCCATGGAGCTGTTCTGCCAAAGAATTGAGAGGCCATAGCTAGTGCAGAGGCACTGGGCTGCCCTGGATCCACCTGATTTAGGGCTAGTACCCTGACCCTGGCATATTATGTTGGAGTATTTGAGGAAGAACTGTGTGAATGGATTCTCCCAGATCCGCTACCTCAGCTTTTACCATGAAAGGGGATAGAAAGCCACAGAAAGTCATCAGTTAAAAATAGCTGGGTTGTGGGGTCAGAGAGGAGATGGCACATCATTATTTTCTTACTCTCCCAGTCACACAACCAAAGACCTTAAAGAAGTTAACTTGCTAGACAGCTCACTTTTAAAACTCACCCATATATAATCTTTACAGTATCACAGGTTTTCAGTGTGATTCAGGAAAGGGTAGTCTTAGTGAAAGTTAAATAGGCCAGCAGAGCATTCATATATGGGGGGCAGGATTTACTTATGGAATGAAAAGATGTTGATATTTCAGTTTGTATGATGAACATGAATTTATAATTTATTGAATAGGAAACTGGCCTCCACAGAGCCTTAATCAGCACCAGCCTATTCACTCAAATAAAACCACATGATAGTATTGGAGGGCGGCTTGATTTTGAAAAATTGAGCGGGTGGTGCAAAGATCACCTCACAGATACAGGGACTCGAGTAGGAGCCTGTAGATATATAACAGACAGTATTTTCACAAAAACGTGTTCATAGGCCCTATGGAATCTGCCCTAGCTCTGGTATGTTTCAAGCCACCGTTCCCTACTTTTCATAAGTCCCTCTCAGTGCAAGGAGCCGCAGCTCTGACAAGCTTATTGCTACTGGTGGATGGTGCCGTTAAGTCCTAGTGGAGCTGCGAAATGAGCTTGTTTCCCTGGGACATGGGATTTAGCTAGAAAGAGCGAGCCGAGGAAAGGAAGCGGCAGCGTGAGGGGCTTATTGTACCCTGCGGGCTCCGTGGCATCCAGTCTCTCCGGAGGAGTTTCGCTTTGCAGCGCTTGGGAAGTTTGCGGCGGCGAGCAGCTGCCAGCGCCGGCCAGTACTTTCCGGGACTCTGCCGTGGGTGGGTGCCTCGCTGGAAGACGCAAGCCTGGGCTGGGGAGCGAGGCAGCCGGGTGCGCGCTGGCAGCAAGGCGTAGGGGGGGTCCCGGAGGAGAGCCGGGGCGCGGGCTCTGCCGCTGGGGGTCAGTACGTGTGGTCGGCTTCAGCTCGGATCCTGCGCTGGGGCTCGTGTCCCCGGCTATACACCCCCCCTTGCTCCTCGTTCCCTCCCCGGGCGCGGGGCGGCCAGGCTGGCTGGGGCGCCCCCGGGACTGGCTACGGGGAGGAGCTAGAAGTGGGCTCCGGGTCCCCTGCGTTTGGGCAGCGCCTCAGTCCCCCGCCGCCGGCAAGCAGCTCCCGGGGAGCAGCAGGCCCGGTGAGGCGGGGGAGGAGCCCCTGGCGGGGGAGAGGTTAGTGACCCCTCTCCCCCCCACCCCCAAGCGGGGCTGGATTCTTGCATAAATTATGCCAGGCTTGGGTGGTGACGTGTAGGGCATGGGCGGGGCCTGCGGGCGCGCTCGCCCCCGGGGAGGGGGCGGTGTCGGGGGCGCGCCTTGTGGCGGCGGGAGGGGGGCGGTAGCAGCAGCAGCGGCAGCCGCCTGGCTGGCTGGTGTCTCGCTCGGCTCCTGCGGACGCGCTCGGGAACTATCGGATTAAACTTGAATCGAGTGAAAATTACACAAAGGAGCGGAGCGGAGCCGGGACCCGGCGGAGAGCCCGACACGGCCCCAGACCCGCGCTGACCTCGGACAGGGACCTTCTCCGCCCCCACCCCCCGCACTCCCGGCGCCAGGGAGCAACTCCGCCGGGCGTGCGAGCCCCGCCGCAGCCCCGGGCAGCGGCACCAACTCCGGAGCGTGTCCCCTCCTCCTCCCCGGCCCCTGGGCAGCGAGGGAGCGAGCGGGGGACACCGAGCCCAGCCAGCCCTGCGCTGACCTGGTGAGTGACCCCGCGCCGCGGGCACGGCCGGCGGGCGGGCGGGGAACTGGGGGCCGGATGGCGGGGGGAGAGAGACCCGCGGCAGGTCCCTGCCCCCCGGGGAGCCGGGTGTCAGCGCCCCTCCCTCCGGGGCACCCCCGCGTGGGGCCGCGCGGTCTCGGCGGGGCGCTGCCCCGCGGGCAAAGGGCTTTTTGTTGTGCTCCGGCTGCTCGGGGCAAGGGGGGGCGGGCCGCCCGGCCGAACCCCCTCCAGCTCCGCAAGTTTGGAGGGAGATGGAAACCGGGGAAAAGTTGGGTAAAACTGCGCGAGGGAGGGAGGGAAGGAGGGAGCGGGCGGCGAGGCGGGGGGCCGAGCCGCGGGGAGAGCGGCTCCCTCTGGGGAGCGCTGACCACGCTGACTGCTCCCGGCGCCGGCAGCACAACAAGCGCTAACAAAGTGAGCGAGCCCCCCCACCCGCGGTCCCCGGGCGGGCACATGGAGCCGGGGCGCGGGGGGAGCCCCCCGGGGAGGCCGGGAGTGTGTGTGCGGGGGAACACGAGGTGCCGCCGGGGGTCTCCGCCCGGGAGGGAGGGGGAGAGTCATACGCAGGGGGCCGGGGGAGGGAGGCCGGCAGGCGAGGGGGCTCCCGGCTGCTTCCAACAGCCGGAGAAGAAAGAGAAGGGGGTGGGGGAGAGACACTACCTAACGCGAGCTGGACTGGTGCTGGCGGCGCCTGCATAATAGAGACTTAACCCTGCGAACCAACTCGGTTCCCCTTCCTACCCCGGCCCCCTCCCCAGGCTGGGTCCGGAGCGGAGCGCTGGGCAGGGCGCACACGAGCTGGGACTGCTCCCCCTGAAATCAAGGCCATTTTGTGGGTGAGCGGAAAAGGTGGTTTGAGGCCAAGCGGTCAGGGAAGGAGGGGGGGGGGTTGTTTGTGTTTGATTCACACAGGGAAATGAGGCTGGCAGGCGATTCTCTCTCTGGTTCTCCCTGCTCTGCTGAGGGTTGGGGTTGCTGCTGCGGCGGGGTTGGGTACTGAATGGGGGGCTGGTGGAAGTGGGAAGCGGACACTGGAGGGGGGGAGTTGGAGGGGGGGCGGAGGGAAGGTTGTTGGTGAGACTCAGGGAGAAGGAGCTGCAGGCAATGAGCAGCCATCATTACGTTGCATTCATTTATCCTGATAGCATTACATAAGGGGACACCCTCTCACACTCTGGGGTACCCCCCGAACTGTGGCTGTGTTATTTTAGGGGCCACTCGGTTCTGGGGATGGGGGTCACTCTCGTGCACATGCCCTAAATCGGACGGGTTTCTTTATATCACTTTTACACTCTACTCACGCCTTGGTTTAAACTAGTTTTTAAAACGGACAATGGACAAAAGAAAAGTAGCAATGCACGGGGAGTTCCCTTTGAATTTCTAAGAGATTGTTAGATACCCCACACAACTCTCCACGTACTTGCCCCACTTTCTACCTTTGTTTTGGTTTGGGAAGGTACTGAATGTGCCTTCTAACTACATTTAGGCGAGATTTTTCGTTTGTGAGAGCTTTTTCAGTTACTTGCTCTCGCGTGGATTTTGGTTTGGGGAATATCAGAAAAACCTTCTCAGGGCAATAAGTTTCTTTCTGTGTATATGTGAGCCTCGATTTTACTTTCCTCAGAGTAGAATCTGAGCGATGTTTGTACTGAAAGATGGCTTTCAGGGAACTGTTTGTCATTTTCTATCGTTGTATATGGGACTAAGGGAGATACAAAGAAACAAGTTGAACAAAAAATGTTTCTGTTCATTTCCTCACAGATCATCCATTCTAACGACGGCAAAAAATCTTAATGACTATGACCTTAGCAGCATGGGTAGCTGATTTATCCCAATTATAAATCCCGTTAGTTTGCAGTAATGTGTGAGTATCAATATATAATTCATATTAAAAGCATGACCAGTAATTATTTTTATAAAAGTTGAAATCCATCATTTTCCAGAGAGAATGCTGCATCTGTCGCTTGGAGTGTTTTTGTCTTGCTGTTGCACAACAGAGACTCTCCAGTCTTTAACCTAAAATGGCAGCTTTAATTTGACTGGGGCCCATTCATTGACAATGATAATAAAAAGGCTGAAAGCTAAATGTAGCTGGATGCTTGGGGCACGTTGCAGGACTCTTTTGCATCGCTAAGCACAGCAGAGAGAGGAACTTCTAAGCTCTGTAGTTTCTTCATCAAAAGTTTTCAACAAAAATTTCCTTTAAAAAAATCATGTTGCTTTGTATAACACATGCTGAACAACAGGGTAGCTTAAGAACTTAACCATGGTAGACAGCTAGATAGGGGTTATTTTAAGAGAGAGAATTGCTCTGTTTAAACAATAGGGGGAAAATCGCAGTAGTTCCCTTTGAAATAACCTGCAGTACATTGGGAAATTAACCCATTTGTTTCTGAGGTTTGTAACAGGTGATGGGGAGCAATGTTGACATTTATATCTCTAGCTGAGAGGATAAAATAGGCATGTTACTTTTGCTATTTATATGGCATTATAGAGGTGCTAGATATATTACATACTATGTAGTTTAATTTCTCTCAGCTAAATAATACCATATCTTCTTGGAGATGACAGTTACTTTCTCTGAGAACAACATTATTTGAAGTTTCAAACACTAGTTTTGGAAAACAGAACAATAGTTTTGTGTTTTTGTTTTTAGATAGAAATGGATAATGCCACAAACCTTAAGGTCTGTCCTGCTTAACACTTAACTTTGTTTTAGTTGCTTATTTTTAGTCCCTTTAAACCTTACAAACACTTCAATTTAAAAAAGACATTTTCCCAGAGATACTTTGGTCTAAATTATATAATTTAAGCTTGAATCCTTTAGTCAGTTAAACTTGCATTGCTATCAATTGGATAAACACTTGACCAAGCTTCTCACTAGATATTTAACACTGTAATGGTATGCCTTTTAATTTTTTAAAATTCAAAGTCATTGGTTTAAACAATAGAAAAACTTGCTTACTCTTAATTTAGAACATGCACACAAGTTTGCTGCCTGTCTAGCTGTTCAACAAAGTTTTGATCAAAGTGCGTAAACATTTGGAAAGGATATTAATCCTCTTATAAAATGTTAGTGTGTAAAGGAATGATATAACAGAAATATTAATTTATAACAAGAGACTGGACTCCTGCTTACTGAAAGCAGACAAAAGTGTACACAAATAGGCTAAACTTCAGTATGGTTTTGGTGACTTCCATTGAAATACCTATTACTATGAATGTGTGAAATTTAGTTTTTAAATAGCACTGGAATGTGTTTTTTTTTTTTTTTTTTTCCTCTAGTGAATGTGCAAACTGTATGCTACGGCTATTTTATAAAATATTGAAGCGTTATATCAAATAGCACATATTTACTTTGGAAAAGTTAGTATATTTTCAATCTAAAAGTTTAAATAAGGTTTACAACCTTGATCTAGGATTATCATATATTAAAAATTAGAAATTATCTAAATACTTAATTTCACTTGTGGTGCATTACAAAGATTATTTTAAACTTTTTTTAGCTATTTCTTATTAGCTTCAAATATTTTCAAGCTGTCTGCTACCATGCTGGAATTTTTTATAGGCCAATTTTGATTTGACTGAAGATGTTGTTGTACCATTTTTATAAATATAAGGTGCCAAAAGTAAAGCTCTGTACAAGTACAAAGTATGTTACTACTAAAAAGGCCCTAAACTTCAGATGTTCAATGGAAATGGCCTAGGCCCTTATCTAAAGACAGTCTTAAGTATAAAGAGACAGTGGGGGAAAAACAGATGATTTTTGGATCTGTAAAGGGCAAAAGCCTTAAGAAACTAATTATTATTTGCAATGCTACTTCAAGAGAATCTCCTAAATCTTGCATTGTGACTCTTTGGATTGGCATGACCATATTATATTGTCTGATACTGGCTATATCTATCTAAATTCTGATGTGACACGTTTAAGCAGTGTGTGTGAGGAGGGAAGAAGGGGCCTGAAAGATGGGGAAGGGGGGGAAAACAAACATGTAAGTGCCTTTAATTCTATGCCAAATCTTTAGCCTTCATTTCCTGTAGGTAGTATATCTGTCAATTAATTTCCAGATGGAAGGCTTTTAAAATCTGCTGAATGTTTGAATGGGTGAATTTAGTGTTCACAAATAAGGCTGTCTGGATCAAGTTGGGGCTGGTGGTGTGGAGCAGTTGCACAGCAATCTCTACAAATACACCTCATTCTTGTCTTGCAACCCCTCTCCTATGTCGTTCCTGTGGATAGATTACCAGTTGTTCTGGATTAGGGAATGTTTTAGTGATGCTCAGAGGCGATATGGATGAAACAGCATACGTTCTACTATTGTGGCTTAGGCCTTGTCTACAATATGAAAACTATACTAAACTGATTTAGTTACACTGGTAAAACTTTCTTGTGGTAGACAAGACCTTAATTTCCATTTTTAATCTGTTCTCCAAAGGGGCAAAAGGCTGTTGCATTAATCTGCTGCCACTACCTAGTTCCATCTGTGGCAGATTCCAACTTCTTCCTTAATGCATCCTCTTTTTATTTCCCAACCAGTCTTACACCCATAAATAGGACACTTGCTATAAAGACTCTCTCTAACTTATTTGAGCTAAGATTTAAGATGACTGTTGTTGGAATCCTACCAAAGTTAAGAGGAGGAAAACAGTTTATTGTAAGGAGACCTCTAATCTGGTTTTAGGATCCTTTGTTGCAGAGAGATGGATAATTTATTGTAGAGCAGCAGTTACAGGATATGTAACGTGTTTTTTTTTTTTTTTTTTTTTTTTTTTTTAAACGCTTCTGGCAAGGTGCTAAAACTTGAAGGAGTCCTTCGTTTTGTTTTGTTTCCATCCGTATAATCTAACTTTCTGTGACTCTTATTTTACCATGGATTGCTCAGAGTGAAAATACATTGCATGGTTACAAACTGAAATGCCTTTATTCTCCACTATTTTCTAAATAATTATTCCATTCAATAAGATGCTTTCTGTGACATAGAGAATACGTTCCAAGTGTCTCAATATGACAACAAAGCTCTTAAGGATGTTCTTAAGTATATAGAAACTGATTAATTCCTATCTTCCAGCTGTGATTTTGTTTTTGTTTTTGTTTTTAAAGCTGTAAATATGCATCTAGAAAAAAATCAGATAGGAGCTGATTATCCCTAAGTTTCTGACCTCTTTAATTTCATGCATACTGTTCCATAGCTGTTTCTGAACATAGTGTTTGTTCTTTTCTCTTCTCCATGTTTATATCAAATAGTGTGCTTTTCTTAAAACTTGGAGAAACAGACTGATGGCAGTGAAACTTTTAAGGATGCATCTTAATTTAAAAATGGGGAAAAAATAAGCAAGGCCACTCATTTAATAATAGGTCAGATTAGTGGTATCAGAACTCTATTTTGAAAGTTGATTGGCATTTGGGAGTGTAGGTGCTGGTGGTGCGGCCACACCCCCAGACTTAAAGTGGATTCCATTATATACAGACTTTAGTTTGGTTCAATGGCTCTCAGAACCCCCCCCAATCCCCTATACAAATTGTTCCAGCACCCCTGTTTGGGAGCTGACTACAAGCCCCTGCTGTCATGAACTAGGGAACACTTTGCCTTGTTGTGACCCCTGTAGCTATTTTGGGTGTGGTGTTGCCTGGCTTTGGAGGGAGCTGTAGCCAACCTTCCTCTGACATAGAGACAATTGCTGTAACAAGAGGGCCTTGAGGGGAATGGTGGGGAATAAATAACTTCAAGAATCAATTGTCTGGAAAAGTCAGTGCAGCCAAAATGTCTGCCTTCTTCCTAATGGTTCTGTGAGGGAAAATTAAGTTTCACCATACATAATCTTGATCCTAGAGGTTATTTTGTTCAGAGTTCATTGAAATATGGGCCCACTTTGTTTACTATGATTAAAAGTTGCCCTCCTATGAATAACAGAAAGCAGCGCTGAGTAACTTTTAAAACCTTCTAGTCTGTAAGATTGTTGAGTTACTTTTTAAGTTATACATTGTAAATAATAGTCAGCTCACGATTTCAACAGGTAGTTGTCTATTAAACCCTGCTGTAGTAATCAAATTTTGCAATAAATTGCCTTATATGCAAATGTTTGGAGGTTTTTTGTAGACAATTCAAATGCCATACTTTTTTTTTTTTTTTTTAAATCTCTCATTTGGTATTTCACTCCCATTATTAAACATAAATGTTTTGTAAAGTGTAGTAAACTTTGCTGTAGGTAGAAATCAGATTTTGTATCAATTTTAAAATATACCTGTAATATCTCCTTTGTGTTTTCTCTCAAGACTGAACCACTCCTCTTACGTTTGTATTGAAAAGTCCTTTGTCATACCTCCCAGTTTATGCTGCTCTTCGTTTGCTTGATGGAGTCGCTTGCTTTTTTGTTTTTGTTTTTTTAGTTGTTGTTTTTGTTGCTAGGGTCAGATAATGAAGATTTGCTTAAAAAATAATCAAGCATCTCAATTCCTAATAATCTTACTTTGTCCCTAAGATGTAAGGGAGCTTCCAACTAGTGTAAAGAACCAAGGGTCTGATCCAAAGCCCACTGAAGTCAAAGTTTTAGCATGGGGCTGACTAGTATGTGTTGAGGAGCCCGTAGGCATTCTTTGTAAGAGATAATGCGGAAAGTGGCATTCTGACAACGCTGGAGCCTAAATAATTGGGACTTGAGAAGGCCATGGAGAGGTTATGATGATCAGTGGAAAAAGGAAATAAAGGGAGGTAGAGATGAGTCTGTACAATACACGGGAGAGAATGCTACTCTAAACCTTCAAATCTCACTATCTCTGTGTGAGAGGAGAAGAATTCAAAATCAAGAATGCCTCCACTTTTCATTGTTTCAGTAAGTGGAAGATCGGAGCTGAGGGTAATTTGTCTCTCAAGGTGTTTTCTGACAAAGATTTATTAATCCACCTATCTGATGGAAGTTGTGACACAAAGCTACAAGTTTACTTGGTAGGAACTGGCAGAGAGAGGACAGAGAGGAGTCCTTTTAAAGGTGATGAGAGGGACGTGGTTTAGTATTAGCATAAAGCTGAAAGTAAGATCATCAGGAGAGATCTGAATTGAAAACTATCAAACACTTGTTAGAGAGATTCAAAAGATGGTGTGTGGGAGGGGCATGATAAGGGTAAGAGCTGTTCAGATATTGTGGTGGGGTGTGGTGTAAAATCCTAGATAGATATGGTGAACTACTGGGTTCCAAGGACTGTGCTCTAGTTTATAGTTCAGTGTGTAGCACCCCTTCCCCTATCTTGCTGAAACCTCCAGACTTGTTGAGGTAGGAGAGCATACCTGTTAAGTTGAAAGTTAGAAATCTGGCTCTTGGAAAATGATTCTAGCTTTTGTATTCAGTGATGTGTATTGCAATATTTATGTATATGATAGCAAATATCCTGATAACCAGAACTAACAAAACTAGCATGGAACAAGCTTTAGGAGCGTAGGAAATGCTGTGTTCATAGCTGTGTCTGGAATCTCCCTGGGTTGATATCTAGATAAATCTGGTGTTTACCAGAGGCTCTGCCCCTAGTTTTTCTATATCTTGGAGTGATGAAGAATTGCTAGCCCCTGGTGCGGGCTGCTTCTTGTCCTGGGTTAGAAGGAAGATATCTGCTTTCTGTCATCAGCTGGGAGATAGTTTGGCTGTGCTGCTAGGGTGGCTGTTTGGGGTTGCTCTTTGCCCCTTACCCCCTGGTTGGAGGACCTCTGGCCCTGGCTGCTGATTCCTGGTTACTGCTCACCGGCTCCTGTATGTCTAGAGTCCAGATCCTGCCTCAAGCAGCCCTGATGGTAGAGATTCAGCCTTAAAGTTTCTCATCAGCTCTCTAAATCACTTGATTTAAGCTCCTAAGCAGGAGCAATTTAGAAAGCAGCTAGAAACAGGAACACCTTGCCGGTGCAGGAGACTTAACAAGTCTGGGAGACGTGTGCTGGATAACGCCACTCTTTCATATTAGCTTTTCTTTTCTAAGAGGCTGCTATATTTTGAGCTCACCTGGCTATTAGAGGGAGTGGGCAGATTTGTTTTCTCCCTCTGTTTGGTTCAGCCTTCCTGGGAGACAGATCAGCAGACTTTTTGTAGTTCCTTCTTGCCTTCCTCCTCTCTGTCTTGATTTCCACAGGGCTATCTATACCTTCTTACTTCTATATAGAGAAATCACAGTTGCAGGATTCTTAAGTTCTACTCCTTCCTCAGAAGAGAGAGTGATATTTAAAAGAAATGCATGTGTTTCATACTGCTGCTGCTGGAGCTCTACTTGACAAGAAAAGTGTAGTAACTCCTCTTCCTCCCTTTCCCCCCACAAAAAACTCAGTTACCTAGAAAAAAGATAAAGATTTGAATGTTGTGGCATTTCATACAGGAGGAGTCTTGTCACAGATGTGGAACTGCCATTGGAAAGAATGGTTTGTTAAATAGAAGCAGAACTATAACTACAGCATCACCCCTAGTTTGAGGGAACAGGGTTGTCCTGGACTCATGTGTTGAAGGCTGCATTGAGGTTAAAGAGAGAAGTGGAAAAGTCAAACAGGTAAAAAATGTATTTTTCTGTTGGCTTTTTTTATTTTGGTTAGATTAAAAACCTGCTAAAGTTACTGAATATTGAGAAGACTATTTTTCAAGAAATAGAAAAGGTAGACTAGAGAGAGGGAGACAGTTATTCAGTGCTGAGAGAATTTTTTAGAAAGGTTGAGTACTGGAGGAGTGTTGGGTAAAGTACTAGATTAGATCGCTGTTCTGAGGAGAATTTTTCATGTGAAAAAGATTAATGTTCGGTTTCACAGATCAGAAAAGCCACTTGTCTGTGCTAGGTGCTTAAGGTTGAATAGTGGAAGTGGACATAGAGTTTTTGGACAGGGTGCATTTCCTTGAGGCAGACACTAAACAAGTAGAGGTGCCTCAAGGTATATGGCTGGTTGCAGTTGCATGCCTTGAACTTCATCAGAGTGAACAGCAAGTCAAGGATTCTTTCAGCTGAGCTGCCCATTTGCTACTGTAAACAGTCCAGTTTTGCAGTGGGAGTGATCACTTATCGCTTCTCAAGTGAAATGGCATATCTGCACTAGGCAGTCTTTCACAAAGTACGGCAAACCTATCCACTGGGGGGTGAGGGTGGGGGGGAGCGAGCACTGGTCCAGAAACCTAAGAAACTAGAGATTTAGGTCAAACTCTCGTTGGGATATGGAAACGTAACTTGCCATTTGTGGGCTTGCTGTCTCTCTCCAAATACTTTCCTTGGGGTTTTTGGAGAGCATGGATGTCATCCTCTTGTAATATATTTAATAGTGCTGATGGCTTCAAAAGAGAACACTTTCCCTCTTGTATTAAGGAAAAATTGGCAAGATTGCTGATCAGGAACATGGGTTTTTAGAGTCTTAATGATAAAGCCTTCTGTGAAATTTATGGTCATTTAAGCTGTTGCCTTTATAGTTACAGTAGCTAATTTGGTTGTCCTTTTTTTGTTCATTGCCAAGTTTTTTATTTAATGTGAAAATTGTAGGAGTGTTTTCTGTTTAACTGCATTATCCTCTACTTCTAGTTAAATTTGTCTTAAGGCTTTTCTTAATCTGACATCTATTGCAAAAACTTCTCATACACTGGAAAATCTGAGTGCCTAAACTGTAGACATGTCATACATAGTGTATTCGGACTTTTACTATAGTGAAGAGTTCTGTAGCTTTCAGTACAGTTGAAGGCTATTGAATATGCCCAATCAACATCAATACATGCCTTAGGCAGGGACGCTATTGGTGGGATCAGAATCTGTTTCCTGAGCTTTGCAGTTGAGTGTATTGTCATTGAGTTAGAGTAATCTTGGCTCAAGACCGTATATATTTATTTTTAAACCATAATTGCTTGCAGTTAGTGAGGATATGAGTGCTCTAAAAGCACTTGATGATAATCTTAGACTTCAGTTGTGTTCTTTTAAGATGGTGTGTGAAGACCAAACTCCTCTCTTTTTGGATAGAGGGATGAGAAAACTGAAGATTTAATCATTTATAAAATGCCTTGCCTAAGCTGATATACTTAATCTTCTTTATTGCCTCTTTAAAAAAAAAAAGATGCTTCTATTATTCCACTGGTCCTTTCCTTGCACTATTTTGACAAACCTCAAGTCCTCAATCTGACTTCTCAAGACTGTGAGTCAACCTGAATATCACAAATTTTATCAAATTAGCAATCACTCACAATGGTGTCAATTATTCACACCTGTATATTTGCCCAATGTAATGAGACTAATGAAAAAATCAAATGAGTGTATCCAGGAATAATTTGTATCCTGTGAAACTTCTCAGCATGGTCTCATCAGATGTTTATTGCTATTCTACTGACTCAGGCTATTTTCTAGAGTAAGTCTAAAGCTTTATATTATTGAAATAAACAAATGTAATATAACTCGCATCATCAAACATTCCTTAGGTTAAAGGGTGGGGGAAATCATGAAGACGATATTGGATGAAGTAAAATATCAGTGAGAGTAACTGAGCAGTTTTAATATTATGCTGTCACTGTTCTCCAGAGTAATAGAAATTGACAGTTATACTTAAACACATTTATATATCACTCAAGGAAGGGATGAACATCTTACATAAATTACTTACAGGAATTTTTATGCTGTGTATCTTACTCAGGGTACCCTTTACAGAATGCTTCTATAGTTTTGATGTAATTTTCAAGGCTGTTCTAAAGGGCTAGGTTCTTCAAATGGCAAGCAGCTATATTGTGTAGGTACATAAATTGATTACAGTGTTATGGACAGACATTTCTCGGTCGGTTAGGATTAAGCTAGTTTTCCATTAAAAGTCCACTTGGTCTTCCCCCTCCTCCTTTGTTTTCAAAACCAAATCTTATGTCTTTGCACTTATGGTAGGGTAGAAATCTTCTGGAAAGCTTGAGGCAAAGTAGACAAGGTGTATTTGAGATGAGTTCTTAATGAGGTTTTAACTCCTGATTAGTTTCCTGTTTGCAATGTTGTGATAGCCATGAAGACCTGAAGAAGAGCTCTGTGGAGTTTGAAAGCTTGTTTCTTTCACCAACAGAAGTTGGTTCAATAAAAGATAATTCTAACATTTTTGGCTTGTCATATCTCCAGTGACTGGAACTTGAAGTTACAAGCTTCTATTGTTAGTCTCAGGCTACATCTACACTACAGGGGGGCTCGATTTAAGATACGCAAATAGCGTAGCTGAATTTGACGTATCGCAGCTGACTTACCCCGCTGAAGGGACGGTGGCAAAATCTACCTCTGCGGCTTCCCGTCGACGGCGCTTACTCCCACCTCCGCTGGTGGAGTAAGAGCGTCGATTCGGGGATCGATTGTCACGTCCCGTCGGGACGCGATAAATCGATCCCCGAGAGGTTGATTTCTACCCGCCGATTCAGGCGGGTAGTGTAGACCCAGCCTCAGTGAGGACTGGTGGCTTTAATTGTATTCAGAGTGAACGTTTTAGTTACGTGCTTGCTTTAATAGGCTTTGGAACCCCATAGCCTAGCTGTAAAACATCCGGCAGTGGGACCAGATCTACTCTCGGATGCATTTGTGACCTGCATGGGATGCTCTGATTCAGATTTAAAATAAAAAGAAAACTCCTAGCCATTCTCTTAGTGTAGATCAATGCAATGGTGATGTCTTGAATCTGCATTGAGCCTGAAACAATGACTCAGAGATATGAACAACTTTGCTCCCCAGTAATCTATCTGGGGTGCTGACTGTACAGGCTAATGATAACATTTTAATGTAGATTAACTACTTAGTGGATGAAAGGAGGAAGCTGGTGGGAGTGAAGCTGCTGGGGGTGGGAATTGCTGCAAGAAATGCTGAGGAAGGAACAGAGGACACAAAGACAAGGAAGAGACAAATAGGAAAAATAACAGTGAGTATATTTTCCCTTTTGCCTGAGGCCGAATGTGGCAAGGCAATGAACAAATAGTAAACAAAAGCTTGAGCTACTATGTAAAGACCATATACTACCCTTGATCTTTGTGCAAAACTTTAATTTGACCTAAACTTTAATTTGACCAAAGCTAGCTCAGATATGTCTGTACATGCTGCAATCACACCTCCCAGTTGCAGTCTAGACCAGGGGTTGGCAAACTTTTTGGCCCAAGGGCTACATCTGGGTATGTAAATTGTATGGCGGGCCATGAATGCTCATGAAATTGGGGGTTGGGGTGCAGGATGGGGCTAAGGCTCTGGCTGGGGTTGTGGGATGTGGAGTGGGGCCAGAAATGAGGAGTTCAGGGTGCGGGAGGGGGCTCCAGGCTGGGGCAAGGGGTTGGGGTGTGGGCTCTGGGGTGGGGCTAGGGATGAGGGGTTGGGGGTGCAGGAGGGTACTCCGGGTGGGAGGGGAATCAGGGCTGGGGCAGGGGGTTGGGGCACGTGAGGGGGTCAGGGGTGCAGGCTCCTGGTGGCGCTTACCTCAAGCAGCAGGCTCTGCGCGCTGCCCCGCCTGCAGGCCTCACCCCCTGCAGCTCCCATTGACCATGGTTCCTGGCCAGTGGGAGCTGTGGGGGCAGTGCTTGGGATAGGGGCATTGTTTGGAGCCCCCTGGCTGCCCCTACGTGTAGGAGCTGGAGGGGGGACATGCCGCTGCTTCCGGGAGCCGCGCGGAGCCACAGCATGCATGGAGTGGGCTAAGCTCCCAACCCTGCACCCCGGCTGGAGCACCGGAGTAAGGCAAGCCCTGGACCCTGCTCCCTGGTGGGAGCTCAATGACCAGATTAAAATGTCTGAAGGGCCGGATGCGGACCCCGGGCTATAGTTTGCCCACCCCTTGTCTAGACATACCCTATGAGACCAATATTTGGTTAGTCTTTATAAGTCTACTGAGAGACTAGTTAGTTTTGTCTCGTGGACTGAACAGACACATGCAGGAACCTATGAGTTTTATTCTAAACTGGTTTCCTAAGTTCATAATGGTATTTTCAGGCCTGCTACAATGGGGTTAATAAGCCTTAGCATTTATGTAGCACATTTCATCAATGATCTTAGTGTTTTGTACATTTTAATTATGTCTTATTGCTACTTTCTATAAAAGTAAATTGGTGTCATCGTTGGGAGAAGAATTAGTTTAATGCTGAGCACTTTTGAGTATCCTTCCATAAGTATTTTTAAGTATCACACCTACCCTTTAACCTCTTTTAAAAAATTTCTGAACTTGCAGAAATTAGTATTTTTTTTTTTGAGTGTTTGTATCTTTGGGGGAATACACCTAAACATAGGAAACTAGTTATAGAGGGGAAGTGGTGAAACGTAATATACATGAAATGCTATCAAATACACAAAATAAATAAACTAAAAAAAAAAAAAATCTTGTTCTGCTATAGGCAGAGTTGGTAGGAGTTTTATAGTTTAGGTTGCCTAACACTTTCCATTACAAGCCCTTGTTTTCAGGTGCTTATAACTTTGCCTAACTTTAACTATTTTTGACTGAAATTTTCCATGCTTGGTCACTGCTTCAGGCTGAATATTTTAGGAAAATCTCAGCAAATATAACATAGCCACATCTGAGACTAAGGCTAGGGGAAAATATGTATTTTGCCAATGTTTTTTAAAAAACTTTCTTTGAAGAGCTTTACTGCCTTGTTTAAAGTAGGATTTGTAATTTGTCAGGGATGTGCTCATGGAGTGAGAGGTGCATTTTACTATCATGAAAATCCATAGAAATTTGGCCAGCTTATAAGCCTCTGAAAATCACCATTTACGCATGCTTATTCGAGGTTTGCTGCAGCTTTGAACCTTCTGTCTGCACTGAGCATATTCCTCAGCCTTAGAGAGTGTGAGCTATTGTTGATATGCAAAAGCAGTCCCGTCTTTGTTTTAAGGGAAGGAGTGTTGGGTTGGAAGCCAGGAGGAGGCAGAGTTTTAATTTCAGTTCTTGAGCAAGGGTTCTTGCCCCTAATGTAGGAGGCAGGTAAGTATCATAACCTCATCTGTAAAATGGGGGTAAACTGAGAGGTTGCATAAGATCACATCAAAGCTGAAGATGAGTCTGCCATATTAGAGACGGCTCTAAGTCTCATCTGCACTCATGCTGCCTTTCAGAATGGATATGCCAGATTTATTAGGTTCTGGTGTCAGTAATCACTAGATCATGCTGCCTTGCAGAGCAAGGCATAAAGCCTAGAAATTCTTATTCCTAACACTCCATTATTGTCTAGAAAATAATTGTACAAGCAACTGGCATAGTTTGTATCCTACCCCTCATTAGTGGCTGATTCAGAGAGTTAACTGACTGCTGCTGGTGAAGCTGTTAGTTCAGTTTAAGTGCTAGATGTCTCTGCTGTGGACCTAAAGGTCTTGATTTCAAACCTTCCTGAGGACCTTAGTGAAGGTCCATAATGATTCCAGATAAAATTTAACTTAATTTTTTTTTGTCTAGTACTGATTAAAGAATGTCATGCTTGTAAATTCAAGCACTCAGGGCATGTTTACACCACAAAATTGTCAACCTAAGTTATGTCAGTGTACAGCCACTGCAGTAATTGAGTCAGTTTTACACATCCCCACTACGGTCCTTGTGTCGGCGGTGCACGTCCTTACCAAGAGCGCTTGCACCGGATGTAAGTGTCGGTGTGGGACAATGTGGGATGTCCTCTGAAAGGCAGCAATAGTCAATGTAAGCAAATCAGTGTCTACCGTGACACTGTATCGACTTAACTACATCGACTTAAGTGCTACACCTCTTGCGGAGGTGGATTTATTAAGTCGGTGTTGTGGGCAAGTTATATCAGTAGGAGCTACATCTTAGTGTAGACGCTTACAGAGTAAGGTAGTGTAGACCAGGCCTCAGAAATCAGGAAATGCCAAAAGTAAGGTTGCCCATTCCACTTTAATTCTGTCCACTTGTGCATATGCTTGGTAGAGCTAAATGACCATTGCCTCATTCAGTGCACAGTATGTACAATGAATCTGATGGAGGGCTGAAAGAATAGAGGATTCTTTCCTGTGTTTAAGGCACTGGGCAAGGAATCAGCAGAGCTGGGTTCTATTTCTGGCTTTGCTACTGTTTTTATATGCAATGTTTGACAAAACTATCAAAATGCACATATACTCAAGGGAGCTGACTCAAAGTTGCATGGGTTACCTTAACTCTTGCATTTCCTAACTTTTGAGTGCTTATCTTATTTAACCTTCATAGTTCTTTACTATAGTAATCTTAAGTGTTGCTTGTAAGAATACTAGGTAAAACATTTTCAGACTGACTTCAGTTGACAGTGCCCCTTTTAAGCTGTTAAGTCTGGAAATATGTATCATTCATTAATCAAGGTGTTTTTGGAGTATCTTTAGTCTATTTACATATTTCCTGATTTTAAGTGCAACTTTGAATTTCCTTGCCTTCAGACTTTTTTAAACATTCTATAAAATTACTAATTCGAATCTTTTTACGGTATTGAAAAATGTATGACCTTAAAAACCTCTGTGTGTGTGTGTGTGTGTGTGTGTGTGTGTGTATATAAAAATTAATTTTATTTTTGTTCTGGGAATAGATCAAATGTGAGAACCAGCATAAGTATTTGGTAGTATCTGGGCAAGATGTACTTGCAATACTGTCCACATTATGGTGTATATAAGAGTGTCAGAATTTTTGGTGCAAACCTTACCCACTCTTTCTTTCCCAAGAGTTTATAATGAAACTATAAAAACATACCTTGCTGTGAAATTTGTTCTCAAACTAGGGTAACTTTTTGTACAGAGTCCTTTAGAGTCTGAAAATAAATGGCAGAATTGTACCAGTGCATGTTATTCACCTCTGCGGAGGTCATTGTTTCATTCCAAGTTACAATGTTTTGAAGCATGACATTCTTAGATGCATCCTTGGAGCACTGAGGTATGGCTTGAAATTGAGCTTTGTGGAAATAAAGAAGGTGCATTTGTGGAGTGGTGTCTTTTTTTGATTAAAAAACAAAAACTAGAATATTTTTTCTAACAACCTTATTTAAAACATGCATACTAAATGCACACTATTACTTAAAGTCAATATTATATTTGTGACACAAAGTAAAGGGCAGGAAATTAAAACGTAATGTGCTCTCACTCATAAATCCATCCTGTTTTCTCCATCTGTTCTAACTATGAACTTCCTTTTGTCATTTTGTTACAACAGTTATTAAATTGTGTTTTGTTACTACAATGTTAAGGCATATTTATTTTAAGCCCTATTTTTAAGGCACTTAGAACTTTGGGAAAACAACAACTCTACAGTTAAATTTCTCATGCCTAGTAGCCCTAAGGCAGTGGCTCTCAAACTTTTTTTTACTGGTGACCCCTTTCATGTAGCAAGCCTCTGAGTGCACCCTCCCCATAAATTAAAAACACTTTTTATATATTTAACACCATCATAAATGCTGGAGGCAAAGCGGGGTTTGGGGTGGAGGTTGACAGCTCACTACCCCCCATGTCATACCCTCGTGACCCCCTCGGGGGTCCTGACCCCGAGTTTGAGAACCCCGCCCTAAGGTGACTTACTTACACATGTGTATCCTTTTAAAAATAACCAGTTTTTTAAAAAACTTGTTTTAGTTCCAATGTAGGAGAGTGGGTGTGTTTTTGCCAGTTTAACTTGGGGATTCTTTTTATTTCATTCTTTCAGTGGCTTATTTTTAAGACTTCCCACGGTTTTACTCCTCATTGACAGGTGTCTTTGACTTATTGGAAGAAAATTGATCCAGTGTGGCATTATTTACCCAGTACTCTTATACCACAGTGAAATCTGGCACTATAGATGTACACATTGAAATACAATGTAAACTGCCATCATGTGCCAGCAATGCCCTTCTGCCATGTACATTGGCCAAACCAGACAGTCTCTATGCAAAAGAATAAATGGACACAAATCAGATGTCAAGAATTATAACATTCAAAAACCAGTTGGAGAACACTTCAACCTCCCTGGTCACTCAATTACAGATCTAAAAGTCGCAATTCTTCAACAAAAAAACTTCAAAAACAGACTCCAATGAAAAACTGCAGAACTGGAATTAATTTGCAAACTGGACACCATTAAATTAGGCTTGAATAAAGACTGGGAGTGGCTGGGTCATTACACAAAGTAAAAACTATTTCCCCATGCTGATTTTTCCCCTACTGTTACTCACACCTTCTTGTCAGCTGTTTGAAATGGGCCATCCTGATGATCACTACAATTTTTTTTTTCCTCCTGCCGATGATAGCCCATCTTAATTGTTTAGTCTCGTTAGAGTTGAAATGGCGTATTTTTCATGTTCTCTGTGTGTATATATATCTTCCTAGTGTATTTTCCACTGCATCCATCCGATGAAGTGGGTTTTAGCCCACAAAAGCTTATGCTCAAATAAATTTGTTAGTCTCTAAGGTGCCACAAATACTCCTCGTTCTTTTTGGTTAAAGTGGATCATTCTTTCTGCCAGTGCCCCAGAATACTCATCTTTAGGAAACCATGAGTGTGGCCTGTATGTGCCATCATACTCTGCTCTCTTTCTCATGCACATCTTGTGGCCTCTGTAGGGTGTTCCATTTGCTGGGGCATGCAGCATACAAAATGTAATGTGACTGTACCATTTAAAAAAAAATCCAAAATATGGACTATTGTATTTTGGTTGAGACTGTATAAAGTCAGGAAATTCAGTTACAATTCCCACAGCAACTGTAAATTGGTTATGACATAAATTGTCTCAATATATAATGGTATAAATAATATAAATATGCAACTGAATCAAGTTGTGGTTATCATGGGAGCCATAACTTTCATTTTCCTGGCTCTGTATTTGAAAAATTCAACCATAACATTGCATTAATGTAAATTTATTTTATTTAATTGTTTAGAATTGAGGTCTCTTAAAAATGAGGCCCTCTTTTGTCGCACATATATAAAATGTTATAGTACACCCTTAAATGCAAATCTCTAGCACTTGAGGTTATGATAGCTACAGTTAAATAAGCTCATTTATTCTATGTGATGTACATATTTTCAAAGAAACGTAACATTCTAACTTTACAGAAAACAGCAATTACTTCATAATGTATCTTTTCTGAGAAACCATTTTCTTAACATTAGCTAGGTAACTAGATTTATCTCAAAAGGGCACTTCAAAGAAGAGAAATTTCATAATTTTGTGACTGTTTTGTGCAGCACAGCCCTACTTCGACAAATTTGTTAACTGTTCCATGAATTCTGCTTTGGCTTGTAGCTAGTATCCCAAATACAGTCATGTTTGCAAGAATCAATTTTGTTCACACCCCAAAATTTGTTTAACTGAAAGAAATTAATAGAATTCCGTTGGTGACCATCATATTTAAGATAATCTGGGATCTCCATCATTGTCTAACCTGCTCTTAAAAAATCTCCAAACACCTTTCAGAGATGGTTTAGACAATATTTAGTCCTGCCATGAGTCTGGGGGACTGGACTTGATGACCTCTCCAGGTCCCTTCCAGTCCTACGATCCTATAATTTGCAGTTGTTCTGGATCACTGGGAAGGGAGCTCTGTACACTAGTACTGGGTCAGATGTTGACAGGAACTTAAAAACCCCTTAGAGGAATAATGGCAAAGGACCTAGTGTATGGAAAACAGTGCTTTGTAGTAGCGAGTATTCATGATTTACAAATCTTTGCTCCTAAAACATATTACTTTAAATCCCTAGGCTGGTTAGGGAGGAGTTTCAAACCTTGTATATTTATATTTAAAGGTGATGGAACTAGAGTGATTAAAATGCGAGCTAATGAATCTAGTAGACCAGCAGTTCTCAAACTGTGGGTCGTGACCCCATTCTAAAGGGCTCGCCAGGGCTGGCATTAGACTTGCTGCGGCCTGGGGCTAACACCCAAGCCCCACTGCCTGAGGCTGAAGCCCTTGGGCTTTGGCTTTGTCCCCCCTTCCCAGGGCGGCGGGGATCAGGCTTCAGTCCCCTCTCCTGGGGTCATGTACTAATTTTTGTTATCAGAAGGGGGTCGCAGTGTAATGAAGTTTGAGAACCGCTGTAGTAGACAGTACTTAAAGAAGAAATGGTTGAAGTATTCAGCACTTCCATTAGAAGGAGGAATTCTAGTTCAAATCCTATGTGATTTTAAAATGGGAGCAGCAGAAAAGTTTGAAAAACATGCAAGTTTAAAATAAAAATCTGGACTTCTTTTGTCCCAACAGCTGCAAAAATTGTACTGTGATGGCACACCAGAAGATTGATATTGGGGGATACTTGCCTATAAAATAGGCATTTTGTCTTTTATCAGTGTCCAAGAGGGTGGATGCTTTACAGGCTAGCTGACTAAATCCGCCTAATTGAACCTTTAACTAGTTCTTGGGCATCATTCAGTCTTGGTTAATGATGACAGCATTAGATTCATGTAATTTGATGCCATTTTCTATACAGAAGGGATTCTTGTCACAATATATAAACAGATAAACTAGATGCTGTAATATTTCCCCATCCCCACTGTATCTTAAAAGTGGGCATGGGCACGTGGAAGTGACTCATTAAATACATAAATCATTTGGCTGGAAATGTGAAAAAAGCTCTTTGCTGTTGCTTCTGCTGTCTTTAAGTTTGTAAATATGCACATCTAGACAAGCTTGGAATACAACTTTCTAGGTCTCTGCTTGTTTCTCTCTAAATTTGGAATTTCACTTTTTTTTGGGACAGGAACAGTCTTCTCTTCCTTTGGCCATTGCCCCAGTGGGGTTCACCTAGTCCCAACTAGGCAGGTTAAGTAATGCAAATAATCAGCTCCAGAAATCCATATCTTCAATTATTGAGAAGCTGAGACAACCGTGGACTAGGTTTCTTTATTTTTTTGTAAGATCGAAAGCTCTGAGTATTAGGGTTGAATAAAAACAAAAACCTTGACTTTATTTACAATATTTGCAACTTCACTTGCAAATTAGTGGGAGGATTTTAAGATTTGTGCAGTCGTCCTGACAAATGATCTTCCCTTAAGGAAAGGATTCCTACGTTTACGGGTGCACGTATACATATGTACCAATACCCATGCAAAAAGACACATTAACTCCAATGTTAGGATGGGCAACCTTGGTAAGTTAAAATCAGAACTAACTTTAACCCAAAACTTGAGCCTTTTGAAGTTTAACTATTTAACCCTACTTACATTTTCACTGATTAGAGGCACATCTGTCCTTTCTGGTTTTGGTTGAAATTCCACAGGGAGCCCAGCAGGGGTTTTTACTGACTTGGCAAAAAAAAAAAAGCAAGGTGTTGGGGAATCGCCTGTGAAAAGTATTTACAAAGTGTTCTTGATTCTCAAAGACTGAATTCCCATCCTCATTCAATTTAACTATTGATATGATGGAGATAGGCAGAAGTGGTTGAGAGCATTAGATTAATTACATTTACTTCTTACTGAGATGCTCTCGTTCCAGGAATGAGAAGTCAGTCTGTGGCTGGGTATTAGTGGAGGAGGGAAGAAATGGTGGTTTGAGATTATATTGTTTAAATAAATGGCCATCAGCTAGGCGGCAGTTGAAGTTCTACAAAGCACTTCTTCAGCTCAGAGGTAGCTGGGGAAACTCTGGCACTTTCTCTATGGACTGGTTAATATTGTCTGCTCTTGGTGTCCCTTCACTGGTACTGTTCATGCGGCATTCACTGAGACAAATGTCTCCCTTTCATCTCGTGGGCACTTCTGCTGTCCTCAAGCTCACTCTACCTTTCTCCTGCAATTATACTCAAACGCAACAGTCTTTTAATTCCAACATTCTGTTCTTCCATTAGTGACACCAACTGAAACATTCTGCCTGGTGTTCATATAGCAGAAGATTACTTGAGGTTCACCCTCCCTGTGAAGGGCAGGGAGAAGAGCGTAGGTAATTACTGGGATTGGGTAATTAGTCCAGCTTCAAATTAACAGGTTTGGGCCCCTTTATTTCAAGTTATTTCCCTCTGTCCCCAACACTCTCCAGTTGACTGCATCTAACTTTTTCAAAGGTTCATAGATTGCAAGGCTAGAAGGGACCATTCAGATCATCTAGTCTGACCTCCTGTATAACACTGGCCATAGAACTTCCCCAAAATAATTTCTAGAGCAGATTTTAGAAAAACATCCAATCTTGATTTAACTATGGTCAGTGATAGAGAATCCAACACAACCTGTGGTAAATTGTTCCATTGGTTAATTTTGGAGGGCCACTGCTATGTGAGGAAGCAGCATGGTACTTTCTTCATTGCCCATTAGAGTAAAACTGTTCAGGATAAGTATCCATTTTATGCTTCAGCTGCTGGAGCAGAAGAAGAATCACTACATACAAGCGCATTCTTAGTCTGCAAGTTTCTCCATTAGAGTAGCTGTTAAAATGCAGCAGATTGGATGGAAAAGTGGGGATTCTCACAAGCCTAGCACTGTATTTAAATCTTTGGGTAATTTTTCCAAAACTCCAACCAGACAAATTATGAAATAACATTATAGAAAGTACACTTCTACCCCGATATAACGCGACCTGATACAACAGGGGGAGGGGAGGGATAGCTCAGTGGTTTGAGCATTGGCCTGCTAAACCCAGGGTTGTGAGTTCAATCCTTGAGGGGGCCACTTAGGGATCTGGGGCAAAATCAGTACTTGGTCCTGCTAGTGAAGGCAGGAGGCTGGACTCGATGACCTTTCAGGGTCCCTTCCAGTTCTATGAGATAGGTATATCTCCATATATTTATTTATTTTTTATTTAAACACTGGTTCGCATATAGCAGGGTAACCCCGGGGCTCCGGCAACGGGGCTCAGGTGGCGCTTTAAAGGGCCCGGGGCTCCAGCTGCTGCAGGAAGCCCCGCGCCCTTTAAATCACCACTGGAGCCCTGCTGCTCCTACTCCCGGGGCTCTGGCAGCGGGGCTCGGGCGGCGCTTTAAAGGGCCCGGGGCTCTGGCTGCTGTGGGGAGCCCAGGGCTTTTTAAATCACTGCCGGAGCCCAGCCGCTGCTACCCTGGGGCTGCGACAGCAGGGCTCAGCCGGCAATTTAAAGGGCCTGGGCTCCCCAAATCACCGTTGGAGCCCTGCCGCCCCTACCCCGATATAACGGGGTTTCAACTATAACATGGTTGGGATTTTTGGCTCCCGAGGGTTATGAGGTGTAGTACAAAAGGCTGCCATTCACCACTGAGCTGTGCCCTTTATACTTCCTGCTGCTGAACCCAGGGTTAGTCTTAATCAAGGCCTGGTCAGGTGGTGGTCTTCTCTCACCCACTGGCAGTGGAAGAGAGCAAGGCTGATTCTTGTGTGGTGGTGTTTTTTTTTTTTTTGGGGGGGGGGGGGGGGAGGGGGGGGGATGAGGATGGCTGTTGCTGAAAATAGTAGGGCAGCCCTAACTATCCACAGTATATTGTGATGTCTTTTTTAAAACTATGCACAACTATTATTTTTCTTTTCAAAACTGGCATCTCAAACATGTGACAAAATTGCATCCACAATACACCTCTACCCCGATATAACATGATCCGCTATAACACTAATTCGGCTATAACGCGGTAAAGCAGTGCTCCGGGCGGCCGGCGCTGCACACTCCGGTGGATCAAAGCAAGTTTGATATAACGCGGTTTCACCTATAAGGTGATAAGATATTTTTGGCTCACGAGGATAGCGTTGTATTGAGGTAGAGGTGTATATTGACACTTAAAAACATGCACAACTGGTATTTGCTTTTTTTTAGCATTGAAAAACTATATGCTAGCTACTCCTTTATACTTTTGTTTCCAGTTGGCAATAAATGTGTAAACAGACTTCTGCATCCCCTTTAATCCTTCTGTAAAATATTATGGAGTTAATGAAATCTGTATGGGGTCACCATTCATAACCATGTTTAAAGGGAAAAAGGGCTTGCTCTCCCCCCCCCATTTTTTTTGCAGAGTTACTATGCAAAAATGCATCTATTTTGCACTTCATAATATAAAAACCTACTCTTTGACAACTACATGAAACTATCTGCTCATGTTGCTGCTTTCTTACTCAATGTTACTTCACGGTATAAATTGTGACTTATTGGAGGATATAGCTATATTATCCAAGGGGAAAGGTGAGAGGGGGGCAATTTAGACACTAGGAAAAGAAGAGAGAGAAAAGGGGTCTGTTCCCTCTCTTCCTAATCTGTTGCAGATAGGAGCAAGGGGATGTTTGAATTTTAGTGCAGGTTAGCTAGATTCAAATTGAATTTGAAATTGAAATTGCCTTCATATTGGTGCCGGAGGTTCCATAGGAGAAACATAGTATGCCTCCCTTTCCAACTAGCTGGAAGGGTGAAATATACTATTTCCCATTTAGATGCTGCCCTGGGGGACCCAGTTTTTCAAAATACTTTGGAAAAGTCTATATAAAGATGAGATTTTTCACTCAGTATATATTTGGTCCCTCGTCCACCTACATACTGCAAGTCACTTGGAACTTGACCTCTCCATATATGCATTCGAATTTGATAATTAATTCTATCTGTTTCCACTGTGATGTTGGCTTTAATTTTTCTTAGTGTTTCTTTTTTTAATTTATTCAGTTTTTGCAAGTTGAGGTGGTCTTTAGAGTCAGCTAACTTTCAGGAACAATGGTATAGATCTGAGCTCATAGTGATTTTAACGTCAGTGACGTTAAAATGGTAGCTGCCACTTTGATTATTACTAGTGCAATAGTCAATTTTTTTCTTATTTTTGGCTGCGGTGGGTAGCAAGCTAAATTTTTAAATTATGTAATATTTGTTACAGCAGTGCCCAAAGGCCCCAGTAAGGGTCAGAGCCTTGTTGTACAAGATGCTGTACAAACACTGAAATACATAGCTTAGTATGTAAGATAAGCCTGCCTGGTATGAAAAGCAATAAACCTGAAACAAGTTTATGGATGAATAAAGATCAATATTCTCTACATTTATGTATTTTATTCCCAGACTACTTGTCCATGTAGAACATTGCTGTAGTTGCTTAATACTTGTAGTCGGCATGACCCAGAGTTAGTATCATGTATAAGTGTTACAATGTAAAATGTTTGTTCCCAAACATAGGAACAATAATGTAGCTGCTCAGTTTTCTTGATTGTTACCAAGCCTTCAATCTGTTTTTTTCAGTGTTCATATTTCTGTATGTCTGGTCAAAAGTTAGTTTCACTTCTTTTTCAGATAAGATGTTCTGTGTAGAAGAGACTAAGATTCTTCTGTTTAAGGCAAATTGCTTCTTCGTTGCTCTTGGATATTTAATATATGATCCCTAGAATGGTATACATGATATGCCAATTGTACCATACCAGGCAGAACCTTATAAATGGTGACTTTGGAGGCTAATGGATTAACAAAATGGTCAAACTTAATTTTTCCATACACTTGTACATCTCATGGAAGAGGGTGAAGACTGAGAAATTGAACGGTATATAGGCAAATAGTAGTATCACTATACATCTTAAAATATTATTTTAGTGATGGTCAGAGTTAATCTTTGCTAATGTGGTCTCTTCCTTTAATAATAATAATAATAATTAATAATAAAAAAAAAAAGTTGGACTCATATAGACTTTAAAGCCAGAAAGGACCATTGTGATCATCTACACTGACTTCCTGTATGGTTTCTTTGGTAGGATCTCTGAGTAATCTCTCACAATAATAAAAAAATAATATATGGAGATAGGTATATCTCATAGAACTGGAAGGGATCCTGAAAGGTCATCAAGTCCAGCCCCCTGCCTTCACTAGCAGGACCAAGTATTGATTTTGCCCCAGATCCCTAAGTGGGCCTCTCAAGGATTGAGCTCACAACCCTGGGTTTAGCAGGCCAATGCTCAAACCATTGAGCTATCCCTCCCCACTCATGATAGCTTACTCAACTCAGATTTTTACTAGGAACATAATTGCTACAATGGATCAGACTAATGCTCTTTCTAATGTATAATTTTGGTATAAACATTCAAAGACTGTAAAGTTATTGTACCTTTTGCCATAATTTGCTTTTATTTAAAGAAAAAATTTCAAAGCACAAAAATATAACTAATGGTAAAAAAAGGGGGGAAGCAATGTCTATCTTTCAGTTAAAAAAAAAATTAGCGATGAGTAACTTCATTATATGTACACAAATGAAGTCACCATATAATGTGATTTGTGAACCTGTCCATCTCGTTTCCCATTTGTTCTCACCCTCCCGTGAATCACAAAATAAGATCTAGTCACCCTGTCTCTCAGAATCTGCCATATCTATGTGCTCAGTCATGTCTGTTAAATGGGACTACCTTTGCATCTATAGCCTGCTGTTTTGATGTGTCTTGTTCTCATTTAGTGGCTGATCCACAGGGGGAGCAGCTTTCTGCTGCCTGCTATTGTAGTTGGTTATTAGTGCAGAGCTCTGTGCTGATATATTGAAGATCACGATTCAGATCCAGGTGATTATTGAGGGAGTAGAGTTGCATATATAGAATTGGTAGGGTATTTTAAAAGAAACTAGTAAATTAGTTACACAGTCTACTTTATTAGGATTGCAAATTCAGGCACTACAAAGTTTAAAAAATGTTCACACAATCTTAACTGTCTCCTCATGCATGTGCATGTTATAGTCTTTTATTACATGATGACATGTCTTTTCAACAGGTTCTGTGCCTAATGCTGAGGGAATGAGGCAGCTATTCAATATTTATTCTCAATATTCAGTCTATAGCCCCATCTTTTCTTCATACCATCAAAACCTTGCACCAAAAATGGACTTCATTGGCTATATATTTCATACAGTGGTAGAGCCAGATTCAGGACTTCGAACCTCCTCACTCCGAACCCTCTGTTCTTTCCTCCAAACCAGACTGTTCTGTGCCAGATTCACAGCTGTCATTGACTTCAGTTGCAGTTACAAGTGCTCAGTATTGTGAAAATCAGGCTGAAGTTGGGCATCAAGAAATGAACATGGCCATGAAAATTAGTGGGTTTGAAAACTTGGTGTTTGCCCAAGAAATAGTGGCATAGTTGGGAATAGAACCTGTTCTCCTAAGTGGCATTCAGCTGCCTAACTACAAGTTCATCCTTTTTCTATGAAATCCCCTCATTCTCTCTCTCTTAACTTCTACAGCAAGTTGGGGGTATGGGTCCTACAGACAACAGCCTCATTCACTACACAATCCTGTTTCATTCAATGAGCATTACCTGTCCTGTGCTCTGAATGAGAAGGGGATCCTGTATAGAGAGAGAAGTATATGATCATGTAAGTAAAGACTCTAGCATACATCCACGCAAAAGGGCTAAATTAAGATTGCACAGGCAACCTTCATTCTGACACTTCCTAACTTTTGAGTGACTGAATTTACAAAGTTCAGATTCTTTTTAATGACTTTTTTGTATTTAAAATATGGTTCTGTTCTAAAAATCTAGAAATAGTAAGATTAAGGCTACCTGCACAGCTTGAGCTTTGCCTCCTTGTGCATATGCACTGACAGTTTTCAGTTATGTAGTCACATATCTCTATTTTTCTGGACGCTTGGCTCATCAGTGTACAAGCTGAGCAGAGCTCTGGTAGTGGAGCAGCTTTTTGATACCTATTTTGTGTCTTGGATTCAATATGAATCCTATACTTAATAGTCTGCACACTAGGCAAGTCCCCATCCTGAATGAGGCAGGGGTTCTGTGGGAAAGTAATGGTATGTTAGGCACTGTATTGTAGTGCAGTGATTCCCAACTAGTGTGCCGTGTCATGTTGGTGTGCCATCAGGCCCAAACAGGTGTGCCACAGGATTTTTTTTTTTGAAAAACTACATGAGAACACACAACTCCTTCCCTTGTATGTTAATTTAGTGTCAGTCAGATTGCATTCTGTACTCTTGTTGCCCAGGAGAAGGCCCCTTTCAAATATTATGCCTGTGTCACATTCCATTGAATCCTGCAGAGTGGGGGCAGGCAAGGGGGAACGAAGGGGGGAAGCCACCTTCTGATTGGCCGTCAGCCTCACTGCCCTGCCTTCTCCAGGGGCAGAGCAACCAATCAGAGCTTAGTCTACCTCTCCTACTCCCTCCCCTCCTGAGAGCAACAGGTTGGTTCCTTCGCCCCTCCCCCTGCCTCCTTCAGCCATTGGGTTGGGGAAAGAGCCCCCAAGCCTGGAAGGGGAGTGGAGACCCTGCTGCAGCCCCCCAGCATTGGGAAGGAGGAAGAACCCCAGGAGGAGGTGAGGTGGGGGCAGGGATGCTGGAACAATTTATATAATAGGGGTGCTGAATGTCATTGAATCAAATTGTAAGCCCTGTATATGATGGAAACCACTTCAGTACCCCTTGCATCTCTAGTTCCGGCACCTATGGGTGGGGGAGTTGGGGGTCAGAACTGGTGGGGGAGCTGGGTAGGTATGGGGGCATAATTGGTGTGAGATAAGGGGCTGGGTGTCACTTTCTCCACTGAGCATGCTTTTGTCCAGAGTTCTTATATTTAGCTTTAATGTTTAGTTTCCACTGTTGAAAATGTTAGTTCTGGCACAAAAGACAGATCACGATCTAACAGCCACCATGGTTGTTTTGACTTTAACGCTACTAGCCTCATTCTGGATTAGCTCATGAATATTCATGAGTTTATTTGGAGACAATATGGTGTGCCTCAAAATAATTAAAGGTCTCAAGATGTGCTATGGCAGAGTAAAGGTTGGGAGCCACTGTTGTAGTGCATTATGCTTTTGGGATATAGGTTAACATTGTTAGAGCTAAGGATACTGTCACAATTTTGGACTTGAGGGCTCCACTATGCATCTTGGGTTTTTTTTTTTAAAACATAAGGAATTTCCAAGGTTAATGAAAAACATTCATTGTGTACAACTATGTGCTAGACAGTAGTAGAACACTTGACAGTGTGTACGCAGTCAGACAAAAGGCTCCCGAGGAATGAACTGAGGATCTTTCAGAGCCTTACTTTTTTTCATGTGCACGCTCACGTGAATATATGTAAAGAGGCAAGGCTCCTTTAGAATGTCTGTTCAGTGGAAGCTTCCACTGTATATGTATGCTGTTTCAATTCAATGTTGACAGTTTGTTAGAACTAACATAACATACCTGTATGCAAAGTATACTTTTTTAAATTCTTAACGCTGTCAAATAAATGCCAATAGGGACACCTATGACCTAGCCTAGAGCTTATGTCTTAGCCAAATTGAAAGTGTCTACCACTTTCCTTAGGAAAAATTAGAGCTAGCTTTTTAAAAACAAACAAACAAACAAAAAACCAACTCCATACTTAACAGCCATGTGCCTAGTAGCTAAACTGACTGTTGCAAAATCAAGGGTGGATAATACAGTAAAACTGGTTAACTTGGTAAGTGTACATGGAGATAGGTGTTACCATCTTTGACTTATAACTCTCAGAAAATACATGTTGTCTACTGGAAAACTTGAATCTTTAGTGGTTAAATTTTACCTCTGTTCTGTAGTAGATATCTAATAGCCTTTTGTACACTGAGTTTATTATGCCTTAGGGTTTGGACTCACAACAGAATTTGCCAAAACCTCTACAAATATTTTGTTTAGTTTCAAGGTTTACTTTTTATTTTTTAAAAAAACAACCAAACCCTGTCAATTTAATTGTAATTACTTTCTATGAATAATCGTATTCTTAAACTTGAGCCATTCAGTGGGTCTACAATATATGACTAGAGGTAAAAGTCTGTTTCAAATGCTAGGATTCCATGGCTGCTTATCCTTGAATATAACCTACCAATTTACACAGGTTGAATTTGTTTATACTGTACTAACACAGAGATGAAATTAAGCAATGTTAGTAGTGAGCTGCAAAGCAAAAATGCAGGAAGAGTTGACCAGAGACTGGTTTGTTCTCACAGCCTAGATAAGAGACATTGACAATATTAAAAAAAATATTTTTGCCCCTCTGATATTTCTTGATACAGTGTCCTTCAGTGGATAGTGCACTGGACTTGGGAAAAAATGATATATTTTAGACAAAGAAAATGCAGTAGATCTAAACTACTTAGATTTCATTAAGGCATTTGATACAGTTTCACATGGGAAATTATTAGTTAAATTGGAGAAGATGGGGATTAATATGAGAATTGAAAAGTGGATAAAGAACTGGTTAAAGGGGAGACTACAACAGGTCGTACTGAAAGGTGAATTGTCAAGTTGAAGGGCGGTTACTAGTGGACTTCTTCAGGGATTGTCTTGGGACCAATCTTATTTAACATTTTTATAAATAACCTTGGCACAGGAGTGTGCTAATAAAATTTGTGGATAATAGGGTTGGAAGGTATTGCCAATATGGAGGACTGGAATATCATACAAGATGACCTGGACAACCTTGAAAACTGGAATAGTAGAAATGGGATGACATTTAATAGTGTAAAATGCAAGTCATGCACTTAGGGACTAATAGAAAAAAAAATTATTGTAAGCTGTGGATTTATTATTTGGAAGAGGAGAAAGACCTGGGTATATTGGTTGATCACAGGATGACTATGAACTGCCAGTGTGATGTGGCCATAAAAAAGGGCTAATGCAATCCTAGGATGCTTCAGGAGATGTGTTTTCCAGGACAGATTAGGAAATGTTAGTGTCATCATATAAGGCATTGGTGAGACCTCATCTGGAATACTGTGTGCAGTTTTGGTCTCCCATGTTTAAGAAAGATGAATTCAAACAGGAATAAGTATAGAGAAGGGCTATTAGGATGATCCAAGGAATGGAAAACCTATCTTGTGAGAGGAGACTTAGAGCCTGGCATGTTTAGCCTACCAAAAGAAGGCTGAGGGGAGAGATGATTGCTCTCTATAAATACTAGGGAGGGAGAGAAGTTATTTAAGTTAAATGCCAGTGTGGACACAAGAACAAATTATATAAACTGGCCATCCACAAGGTTAGGCTTGAAATTAAATGAAGGTTTCTAGCCATCAGAGGAGTGAAGTTCTGGAACAGCCTTCCATGGGGACCAGTGGGGGAAAAAACCCAACTGGCTTCAAGACTGAGCTTGATAAACATGACATCTGAATTATAATGATAAATCTGAAACTATGCTGGCTATTTGAAAGTTATAGGTTATGAAAATAAACAGAATTAACCCACTTCATATTTTCAGCTGAAATATTGAAAGTCTACTTCCGTTATATTGCAGTACTTGATAATACTAATCCTTTAAGAGTAGGGATTTATTTTAGTCAGGACATCAGTCCTTCCAAACTATTTCAACTCCTAATATTTCTAAATGGATACACGTTAAATTTGCTGATTTTTATTTGCTGTAAAATGTAGGAATTGATGACTTCCTCCTGCTTGTATTTGCAGTACAGGATGGATGCAAGCACTTTCTTTGAAATGCTTGTGTACATAGTATGCTATTGCTTAAAACATTCTTTGCTAAGTTATCAGGGAAATAGCCTTTGTGCTGACTTTTTTGCATTCAGTAAGTTACTAAGTGGATGATATCAAAAGATTTACAGTGAAGTCCACAGCACTTTCAAGGCAAAAGTGTAGTAGTCTCTTCAGACATAGCTTTACACCCTCTTGACTAATAATGAGGGTAGAATGTAATTAGAAATTGTCCCTGTCTTTATTGAGTACTAAAGAAAACCACGGCTCAAAGGTTAATTCAAATAATAATTAATATTGGCTTCTGTCAGTACAGGGTAATGGTGAAATCTTTTGTCTGACGATTTTGACTGTAAAAGTGGATGGGTGCATGGTAGATAGGGACTCCAGTTTAGGATACTCTGTAGGATAAACTGAACATAATCAGCACCTAAGTTTGATAAAATATAATTTAAAGGTCACTTGTACATGTTTATAATTAATATAGCAATCCACAATTAAAATTGTCCATATCATATCTGAGAATAAAGAGAGATTCAGTAGTAGCTTATTTGCTGAAGTGGAGATCTGAGCTATGAGTGATACTGGATTCTGGTAGGTAATTTTCTTTTGTTAGTGACTGAGTGATAATACAGTGTTGGGAATGGATCCCCTACAGAATTTATAAAACCTCTTATCCCCCATCTTAGTGTTGGTATCTTGTCACTGAGTTAGTGTAATTGAAAACAACAGAACAGAGACTACTGGACAGCCAGCATTGTTGAAGGGAATATAGATTGTCTACGGGAGGTTACTGCTCTCAAAGACCCTTGTGGAGCTGTCGCTGTTGGGTGGCCAGTGCTGCAGAAGATTTTGGAACCATTCATTAGGCAGCTAATACTGAAAAAAGTTGCTTAGCAATTTGATTATTCAATGTTTTTAACTTTATTCATTACTCTTACATCACTGTGGTATGTTATATGGAATGCTGTAATATGGGAACATCAGAGGGAATTGGTATAACTACTATAGTTAACTTATGATTTTTGTAGGAATAGCATTTCATAAAGCTTTGTAATATTAATGTTATGTCATAAACACTTTGAGGTCATTGCAGATTGACTTCATCTTCTGATGTGATACTGCAAATAGAACAAGACTTCTTCAGAAGTCCATAAGAACTTCATGCTTTCTAAAGCACAGCTTCAGCTTTCCCATGTTAGTTTTGTGTGCATTCTAGCTAATCTGACTTGCTCTTCAGAATCATTTAGCGAGGGACATGAAAATTATTTAAATGTGAAGGAATTAGTGAAAACTTAATTTTAAATTGTTTGTCTTTTTTCTGTCTGGCACTTTCACCAAAACCCACTCACTTGGCCCATCATAGTCTGTATTCACAATGGATAGTGCTGTGTTCTCTTCAGAACATTGTCCAGTACAGCCCAACATTAAGGAGAAATTTTTCTCTGAAGGTGAGAAGCTGAGTGAGATCCATAATTGTCTCGTATTCTTTCAATTCTAGAGAGTCGAACACAGAGCATAAACTTTAGAATATGAAGTCACCTCTCTGTATGATTGGGTATTATAAGCTAGTCATCAAGATATTGATACTCCTATGTGTCCTCATATCATCTGACAGTAGTGACAACCCATGTTACTCTCTAGTTGCAGACAGCCTAAAAAGAACTGGTTGTAACTTAATGGTGGTGGTTCATCTGAAACCTCAGATTCCTGTGTCTCTTCCACATCTTTTTAAGTCCATACACATCTTAAAGGTTGAAGGCCTAAAAATGGTCTCCAAAAAGAATCAAGGGTAGGGGCTGCTAATGGAAGGTTTGAAGGTCCTTGGGCAAATCAAAACTGTTGCTTTGCAGAGCCTGATGAAGGCGACCTCTCGGAGGCTGCAGATAGCCTTTTAATTGGCTATAAATGAGTTCTTTGATTAGTATTAGTTTCTAGTCCCACTGAAGTTCTATGTTTGGGGAGGTGAAGGGGAACTGGCAGACTTGGCACTCCTATAACAGAAGACGGGAATGCCTCTTCCTAAGTGAAAACTAACTTCTCCAAAGACCTCACTGTTGACCTGCTCACCTTTTAGCTTTTGAGAGTTCTTTTCTCCAAGTTGAATCTGTCTGTCTCTTCAAATAAAAGGTTTGTTGCCTTTACTTAAGGCAGTTTTCTAGCTGTGAAGGTTACCATGTCTGGTATTTTAGGAGACTCTTAAGGAAGATCAGGAGATAGCAAAGTACTCATTAACAGACTTAAACTCTCAACTCACCTCTGAAATGTGCCTGTGCAAGTCAGGAAATATATCTGCAAGAATAACTGTAACTTGCCATTGGCAGAGTGAGAGATACTGAGAAATATGCCTTTTTCCTGAACCGGTCCAGATGTTTGTCTGTCCGTGGAAAATAATGGCGTAGACAACCCTTTGAAGTTGCAGCGTGGACTGGAACTCAGGCTCTGAAGCCTAGGAAGAGGGGTAGGCTTGAGACCCCAAGCTGCAGCCCAAGTCCCAAATGTTATGGGAGGTCATACTTTCCCTTCTGTGTCCATTTCTTAAGCAGCCAGGACTCATGGGATTCAAGGTTCTTAAAATCTGGGCCATAACCTTAAACTGGACTCCACTCAGCAGGGAGGCACAGGAGAGATTAGTCCAGATGGATTCCTTCTAGAACACATGCAAAAGCCTTAAAAAAGACTGAGGAAGCCACTTCCAAAGTCCAGTTGGTAAAGGTCTGGATGTGTCAATTCACAGGAGGCCCTGCCAGCTTCAGGACCTTTAAGATTTTAGGCCCAGATTCTGTACCAGTGAAGGATCAAACCAGAAACCTAGTTTCTTTGGGATCCCTCATAGCTAAGCTGCGAGTTTGTCACAGAGGTCATGGATTCTGTGACTTTCCATGACCTCCGTGACTTCTGCAGTAGCTGATGCGCCCGAGGCAGCCCCTGCACCAGGTGCACCGGCCGCTGCTGGGGCAGTCTCGAGCCACCATGTCCCTGTGCCCCACCCAGCAGCGGAGTTTGGTGTGGGAGGGGACCGGGGGGGGGGTGAGGCGGGCTCTGGGCAGCAATTACTGGGGGGCTCCCCCGAAGTGGCGATATCTCCCTTGCTCAGCTGCTAGGTGTGGCCAGGCAGCTCTGCGGGCTGTCTCTGCCCAGAGCACTGGCTTTGCAGCTCCCATATGCCAGGAGCTGCCAATGGGAGCTGTGGGGGCAGTGCCTGCAAGTGGAGGCAGTGCGCAGAACTGCCTGGCCATGCCTCCGCCTAGCAGCTGAGCTAGGGGGATATCGTGGCTTCAGATAAGTGCCGCCTGGAACCCGCCTCATCCCATCCTGTGCCCCAATCCCTTACCGCCTCCCACACCCAAACTCTGCTGCTGCTGGGGGTGGGGAAGCCATGGAGCCATGTAGGGAGCCTGCCGGCACCTCCAACCCTCTCCCCCAGCACTAGTGGGGGTCCCGGGCCATGTGCTGCAGGCTGCTCTCCCCCCCTCCTCCAGGAGCTGAGCTGCCCTCTCCCAGTACCTGTGGGGCCTCAGGCAGGCCTTCTGTTCCCCTCTTCCTCCCCCTGCCCCCCCAAATTTTATTCACTGATATTTTTAGTAGAAGTCATGGACAGGTCATGGGCTGTGAATTTTTGTTTACTGCCAGTGACCTGTCCCTGACTTTTACTACAAATTCCCGTGACTAAAATGTAGCCTTACTCATAGCTAATACTTTCTCTTTGGTATCTGCATTCTGAGCCTGTAAAGGGACAACCAGCTCAACTTGCAGAAAAGGGATCAAAGATGTCAGATATGGATACCAATGTTCCCTCTAATTTTTTCCATCCATGTGCGGAATTAATTTTAAGTATGGAGGTGATGTGTGGCGGGGGGGGAGGGGGGGTTGAAGTGTGGGAGGGGGCTCAGGGCTGGGGCAAAGGGTTGGGGTAGGGTGCCAACCCTCCCAGATCCTGGCTTGATCTCCTAGAGGCTACTGAAGCCAAACCAGGAGTTTTTAGGCCCCTAAAAGTCTGGCAGAACTAACGCAGGCTCCCTACCTGCCCTGGTTCCACACCACTCCTGGAAGCAGCGACATGTCCAGTGGTGAGGGGGGTCTCTGTGCACTGCCCAAGTGCAGACTCTGCATCTCCCATTGGCCGGGAACAAGGAACTGTGGCTAATGGGAGCTGCGGGGGTGGTGCTTGCAGGCAGGGGCAGCGCACAGAGACGCCTGGCCATCCATGAGCCTAGGAGATGCTGCCTGGCATGCTGCTGCTTCTGGGAGCCACCCAAGGTAAACACCACCTGGCTGGAGCCTGCACCTTGAACCCCCTCCCGTCCCTCACCCTCCTGCCCACAGCCCTGAACCCCCTGCCCTGGGCTCAGCCTGGAGCCCACACTCATTCCTCACCCCAGCCCGGTGACAGTGAGTGAGGGTGGGGGAGAGCAAGCGATGGAGGGAGAGGTGCTGAAGTGAGTGGGGACGTGCCCTTGGGGAAGGGTCGGGGTGGGGCAGAGGTGTTTGGGTTTGTGCGATTAGACAGTTGGCAACCCTTGTGTGTGTGTGTGTGTGTTGGGGGGCATTAGGGCTCTGAGGTGGGGCTGGGATGAATGGTTTAGGGTGTGGGATGGGTCTCAGGGCTGAGCAGAGGATTGGGAAGCGGAGGGCAGGGGGTGAGGGCTGTGGCTGAGGTTGTGGGCTCTGGGGTGGGACTGGGGGGTGAGGGGTTTGGGGTGCAGACTGCCCTGAGGCTGTGGTGGGGAGAGAGGACTCCCCCCACCCCTCCCACCACCGGCCAGAGCAGCCTGGGGGCTGGGGAAGAGGCGCTTCTCTCTTGGCCACAGCAACCTTGCATGCCCCCAAGCTCCCTGCGCACCCCTATTCCCCACCTCACCCTACACCTCTCTCCTCTCCAGGCCCCTGTCGCTTTGCGCCTGCGGAGCTCTCCTCATCAGGTGCAGCTGCGCAGTTGCGCACCTTAGAACACAGCTGGATACTTACAGATCTTGAATCTGGGTGCATCATTTCTTCCTAATGGATCCATTTCTGACTGGCAGATTCATCTGACCTGGGCCATCTCCTGAAGAAGAGAGTAGCTTGTGTCCTGGAGACTTTTGAGTCTGAGGTTCTTATCACCCCGTCAGACATTCTTTACCTAAACACTTCAAACTCTGGAGGAGTTGGTCCTAAATGGTCATTCATGTAGGGTTTAACAAATATTCTTCTTTCTCTAATTTTATACATAACATCTCCCATAATGGATTATTCCTAGTAGATAAATCCTAAAAGCAAACTTTAACTAAACTATAAACTGTGCTACGCTATAAGTAAACAAGCTTTAGCAGAAAAAGCTAAAAATTTTCCATATCTAACTAAACACACACAAGGGGAGAGTTAAGTGTTGACAGACTGGCACAAAAAAGAACAGAGGCACAAGTGGAAGCTTTAGCACTAGTTCTAGGCCATGTTGTTATCCTTTTGGATTATTACTTTGAAAAGGTTTCACAGCTCATACTATAGAGTATTTGGCTCCTACAGAGGAGAGCTTCAGAGGTAGCAACATGAAAGATAGATTTAAAGGGCGGGAGAGGAGGGGGGGGGTAGAAATCTTCCTCTGAGAGATTTGAAAGATTATTTCAATAGAGTGAAAATTCCTGTGTAAAAAAACAAACAAACAAAAAATGACTTTCTAGTAGTGGGACCTAACCATTTTCAGATTATATTTTGTTTGAAAATGTCACAAGCTAAACTTAAATGAAAATGTTATTTTAAGATGACTGAGTAATCTGACATGAACTGCAGTATAATATAATGTATAACTTAAAAAAAATTAACTCCAATTCTGTGTATTTCTCTAGTTCTAAACTTATTTTTCTTCAAGCCTTTGCTGGGATTTACAGGTAGCATATTAGTGCTGTTCTACACTTAAATTTTACTTGTGTAACTGGCGTCAATTGTTATTTTTTAAAAAACTGATAGTTCTACCACTATGAAGGCATTTTATACCAGTATAGTTACTTTAGTTTGGCAAGCGGAATGAAGTTTTACTAGTATAAACATTTTCACTGGTATAACTGTGTCAGTGTGATGGGGATTTTGCTGCTTAACTATATATTGTATAGTTTAAGTGGCAAAAATTTCTAGTGTAGGCAAGCCCATAGAAATCCCATACTTGTGCCCCAACCCTTTGGAATTATTCAGAGAGATTCTTCCAGAGAGCCACACCTGTTCTGTTGCTTAAACAGCAGTAGTGTGAAACTGATGTGAGCCTTCGTTTTACTCTTCCTTCACTAGCATTCACTTTTACAGTGGCATGTGGAGGATCAGCACAGAGGAGTACAAAGGCCGTCTGTTTGGTCAGCTCAAATCACTATGGATGTGATAAAGGGGACTCATTACCATGGCAACTCTCAGACAGAAAGGAATTTGTTCTGCCGTGTCTAGAAAATAGTCTGGTAAGGGCCAGTTCTAGGAACAAAGCAGCTTCCAGGGAGTGAGAGATATTTGAAAAAGTTGTACTTGCGGTAAACTGCCTTAAAACAAAGTTTAAAAATGAACTAATTCTGTCCCAAAGGAATCTTAATCTGAGTATAGTTACATGTGTATGGGGCAGGAGGAAGGAGTTTCTTTCCAACTGCAGAGAGGGAGGTATGGTGTGGTCAGGGAAGTTCAGCTGAGAAAGCTTCCTTTTTTTTTTTTTTTTTTTTGGCTTGAGTATAGCTGGCTTTCTTGATGCATTTCCATGCCCACTGGGCAAGCAGCTAGTGATAAACTTTAATGGAGATGAAGTATCATTCACTTAAGGACAGATTGGGCATGGCATTGGACAGTAACCACTGAGGGGAGTGGTCTCTGAGCACCCTGAGCTAGCTGTTCTTGGGATGGGACCTTTTCTCATCAAGAGAGTCAAGAAATGTATGCTTAAGTTCTTGAATACAAGTGACATGTTCTTTATTTTCCCAGTAAGGCAGATATGCTTCATCTATAACAGGGGTCAGCAACCTCTGGCACGCGGCTCGCCAGGGTAAGCACCCTGGCGGGCCGGGCCAGTTTTATTTACCTGCTGATGCGGCAGGTTCAGCTGATCGCGGCCCCCACTGGCGCGGTTCACTGTCCCGGGCCAATGGGGGCGGCGAGAAGCTGCGGCCAGCACATTGCTCGCCCGCGCCGCTTCTCGCCGCCCCCATTGGCCCGGGACGGCGAACCGCGGCCACTGGGGGCTGCGATCGGCTGAACCTACCGCATCAGCAGGTAAATAAAGCTGGCCCAGCCTGCCAGGGTACTTACCCTGGCGAGCCGCATGCCGAACATTGCCGACCCCAGATCTATAGTATACTGAAGTAAACCCTAAAATATGTGAATATTCTTAACTGAAGTTGTGCTTAGCATTGTTGTAGGTAGCACTTCATGTCTGCAAGCTAGGAATAATTTGGTGGAAATGTCCTAAATTGCCATAATTCGGGTTGGAAGGCTTTAATGTTCCTGTATTGACAAAGTTTGGAGCCTGCACGTAGCCCATTAAATAATACATGTTTCCGTCATGTATGGATCCAAAATGCAAAGTATAATGTACTACTTTCCAAATTAAAGATTGATGGCTTACCTGTCTGTATCTAGAATATCTTGAGGAGAGGTTGGAGACAGACAGCAGAATGTCAGCACATTGTTTGGGCATGGAAATAAGCACAATAGCAAATTAAATAGTGAACACAAACTATCACTAAGACTTTATACTATGCCATCAATGTTAGAAATCAGCAAATGTAAGAAATTGTAACAGCATATCCTACTATTACTGGAAACAATCAGATTTCAAAGTCTGTTAGTATACGTAGATGGTATGTCAGGTAAGTAATTGTGCATATGCTAGGGTGTTGGGTGCTATCAAGGTGATACTAGTATATCACCATTTGGAGGCTGCCGCTTTACACATGAATCAGCTGTAGTTCTGTTCTGCTCCTCTATTCGTGGAGATTTTTCTGGGAGATGCCCTTCCTTTTATCAGCTGTCTCGTGCTTGGGATGCAGTGAACTTGTCTAGCTCTTTCTAGGTTTAACTTCTATTCCTGGGGCTTTTTTACTTTTATTAAAGAACAAATCTGTTTAAGTATAAATAACTCTGCTGTTTATAACCTCAGTCCCCTTCTCTAGTTTTGGGACTACTTAAAACTACTTTCCAGACTGCTCCAGAAAAGAAACCTTTCTTATTCCCATATAGCTGTTTATTCCCACTAGAATGAAGCCTCACTGCCCACATGCTCCTCCAGTGAGATAAGTTGAGGGGAAGGAAGTTGATGGTAGTTACTAGGCGTGACTCAGTACAGTTACTCTATTTACTGTGTGTGTATTGTGACACTGGCATCAAACTTTCTGTAACAGTACTGCATCATTTTTCTCTGCTTTATTTTACTTTCATAAGCTTTTCTTTCTTTTAGTCTCTCTTCTGTCCAGTTTTACTAAAATATCCTTTCCATTCTCTTCAAAGCATTCTTGATTCGTCCTCTTCACATTCTTATTTTTTCACCTGTCCTGTCCTTGCCCTTCTACATTTCTTGTGTCCCTCTGGCACTATCATTTTATTTCCCCTCTCTATCAACTCTCTCCTCTCTGGTAAGCCTCTGTCTCTACTTATTCACTCATTGTTTTTCTCTTTCAAATTCACCTCCCCATTATATTTCCTCAGTTGCAGCTTCCTCTCTTTCTCCCCATTCTATTGTACTCCTCTTTCCTGAAGTCACAGTTCTCTAGGTATCCTTCACTAGGAGGGGAAGGGATGTCATTAACTGTTTTTTGCCATTGGGCTCTGCCTAGGTCCATCTTTCCAATGTCTCACAGAAGAGAGTTGTGGGCTGGGAAAGGAGGAGTTGGCTAGATGATTCTGGGCAGGTGCTATTGCTCCTCATACCGATGGAGGGCTGAGAGGCCCTAAACCACCCAGCCATATACCTGTTCCTCCCACTTCCGGAGCCTGATGAGTCCTCAGGTCAGCATGCAGCAAACTAGGGTGTCTGTGTGCAGAAAATGTTGCAGTTTTTTCTCTCTAAAAATTTAGAGAGGAGGGGGAGATGCAACTTCTCTTTACTGTAAAACTCTGTGTTCTCCTTCTCTCTTCAGCTGTTCTTTGTTTTCCAGCTGTCACAGAACCCTCTGTTATGACTGCTGCCTAATCCCACTAGCTAAACAGAATTTTTAAAGGACCAGACAATAACCCGGATTACTAGAGCATCGTAAAAATTTCAGAGAGAATTAATTACACACTCTTATCTCTTCCCCACCCACAAACCTTGGCCGCGGGGGAAATAAAACATGAACTTTATTCACAAAGTGTATGTCTGCTGTTACCTTGTCCATAACCTGCAGCTGTGTTTACAGGCAAATGCTATTGTTTTCTTTAAAGCAATAAAACTTGTATTCAGGGCCTTCTTTACCGTGCAGCATAGTAGACCCAAATTATATGGCAAAGCCTCTCATATAAGCTACACCTGAGTTCATTGGTGAACTGGGAATTAAGTGGCAGTGTTAACTGATTAAGAAAGGATTTAGTAACTTGCAGCAAAGAGCAGGGGCAAGCAGTTACAGAAAAGGCTGAACTCTTGTTTTGTGAGGAGCAGTGAGCAACTTGCAAGAAGCAGTGCACAGTTGAGGAAGGCAGTACCATGGTTTGTTGCTTCTAAACCATAAGAGAGTGAAGCTTTTTGACTGGCTTAGGGGTTTCTTTTGGCAGCCACTGCCTGTTTCTACTTTGACACTAAGGGCTTGTCTACACTTACATTTTATAGCGATCTAACTTGCTGGCTCGGGGGGAGGGGGGGTGAAAAATCACCCTCTTCTCCCCCCCCCCGTGTGCTTTAAAGTGCTAGTGTAGACAGGCTCCGAGTGTTTATGGAAGTGGATTACAAGGAGTGCTGGGAGAGCTCTCTCCCAGCGCTCGTGCGTGACCACACTCACACTTCAAAGCGCTGCCGTGGGAGCGTTTCCGCAGCAGCGCTTTGAAGTTTCCAGTGTAGACACCCTAATTCAGTTCCTTTTTGTCTTACACCCCTGCCAGGTTCCCAAAACTGTACTTAGCCACACCTCCTCTCCTAGGGATTGTTAATGGCAGATTGACAAAACGTAAATGATGTGGTCACTTGTGCAGTTTTATAACCACGTTATATATGAATCCTACTTGTAATGTTAAAATGCAATACTCTTCACCATTCTGCTAATATTTTTAAACTAACCCATGAGACTCTCTTAAAAGGACACCAACTTAAATTTGATTTATCTGACAACTTTGTGATTACTGTAACTGAAAAGTAAGCACACTTTTTCTGCTTTTTTCAGTTTACTTTGGGCATTGATATCTCTTTCCGTAGTCCGTTTCACTCAACTCAGTATTCTTGGAACGACACATGCAAACATCAACAGGGGGAGTAGAAGAATCCTTGCAAATCTATTTGCAAGAAACTGTTAAATTCAGAAGCTGGATTTTTTTTTTAAATTGGCAATGCAAAAGTTGTTATAATGTCTCTAACTTAGAATCAAAAAGTAATGTGTGTTTCTCTTTAACTACAATATGTAGCTTCCTACTTTTCAAACTCTTTAAAAGGAACAAGAAAAAAAATGAACTTTTCCATGAAAACTGTGAAAATGTAAATAATGGGTCCAATGTTTGCTGTCCTTGTAAAATGTCATGTAAAATTACCAAATTTACAAATAAAATGAGTTGTTTTGTTGTAAATGTCAGCACTGCAAACCGAGTCTGGGATCTGAACATCAAGCTGTTTTCTTTCTATCTCTTGGGATCATCATTAGTAATGGATTCTGAAGTACAAATTCTGCACTCAGTCACACCTAGGTAACCATACTGATTTTAGTTGGGTTATCCAGGTGACTAATTGCCTTCAGTGGGGCTGCCCAGGTGAAAGGGAGAGCAGAATCAGATGCAGCATCTTGAACTTGGTTAATAATTCAGTTGATTCCTAAACCAGAAAAGAATCTAGCTCTCTCTGCAATGGTAACAGGTGTGAAAAGCAGAAGAAAAACTGGAACTAAAATGACACAGAATACACACAACAGAATGGTTGAGCAACAGTGTCCTTTTTATATTACTTTTCTGACTGCACTCAGTCATTTTTTCCCCAGTCTGCATCAGCTGAGCAAAATTGCCATTGTCTATGTTGAATTATCATTGGCACAGTCACTTGCCAGTCAGTTTGACCTAGAAAGCAAGAGTCTCTTCACTCATTGCATCTGCACACTCTTAAAGGGCCAATTATACCATTTCCTAGAAGAATAAGTACATTTACTTAGGCAGTATCAAATTTATTTTATTTTTTTTAAATATATACATACTAAGGGAACAGAAGATATGTATCTCAAAGATTCTGGAGATAATTAACATTTTCAAATTTAATTATAAGAAGTTAGTGTCTCCATTAGCATGGTGCTATGGCATCCAGTTTTTAATTTCTGTGGGTAAAATTTTTATGGTCTTACTCATGGGGTTTTTCAGTCCTTTTATTAACGCTGCTAGATATTTATATTTACACCCATATTTATGATGGTTTTTTGGTAAGCCTACTTTAGGAGATTGGGGGGGAGGGGCGGTTGGTTAACAATGGGACACGATGACCTAAATTTTCTAAAGTGACTGATTTTGGAGGCCCAACTTGAAATCCCTTAAAGGGGACTAATTGTCAGTGCAGAGCACTTGGCCTCCTGAAAAATAGGGCTCCTTTAAAATGTCTCAGATTGGGGGCCCCCCCAAATGCCTAGTTAATTTTGAAAATATGGCCCTCTCTGTGCAAATTTCAAATTGCTAGCTATAACCCTACCATTAAGTTCTAATGAAGAAACACAGGTTTATTAGCACAGATGCATTTCATCTGTTAGCCAGGCTAATAAATCTGTTTCCTCATAACTGGTGGTCCTTTCTGGCCTTAAACTCTGAGTAACTCTCAGAAAAGGAAAGCAATGCTTGACAATTCCAGATCACAAAACCTGGTTTGCCAATGCAATTGCTTGCTTAATTTTTGATGGAGTTACTGTGATTGCACGTGTCAGAGGGCAGGTAGACCCCTAAAGGTTGAACTGTACATGCAAATACCTGAATTATGCATGTAGTTTGAGGAATTCCCATTTTGTGTGCACAACTGTGCTTCTGATGGTTTAAGAAATCAGAGCTCAACTAAATCATGTGAAGAGTTCCTGGACTTGTACAGAAAACACACAACCATTTTACAGATCAGTTTTATTGGGATTACCTAGCAGTGCAGAGATTTAAGGACCGGCTAGTTGTACGATGGTTGTTTACAGTACCCCTCCAAGGAGGCCTGTGCAGATAGCCACATCTTGAATGGAGTGCTATTTAACGAAGAAATACAGAGAGCATGTCAGCATTCTTGCTAGAGCCAAATTCAATTCACATAATAAATTTAATAGAGCATTAGTTTTTTCTTGGTGGAGCAATGCTGGTTTTATTACTGTTGTGTTAGAGTAGCGCCTAGAAGCTCTGATCATGAGCTTGTTTGCTGGATGCTCTATAGAGATGGAGTAAAAAGATCATCTCAGCCTCAAGGAGCTTGTGCTATAGAGTTAGCTCTCCAGTAAATATAGAGATGCCATACTTCTTGTACACTGTAGGTACTGTCTTTGGTTTCCTGGGACACACTTCCTCATGTAGCAGAGAAACAGAAGCCCAGAACATGGCAGTTGTAGGCTGTAGCTATACATAGTAGTAGGTTCATTGTTGTACATAGCTCTGTTCATAATAAAGGGTTTATCTTGCTGCTGGTCTCTGGTCATCATAAAAATACTACATGGTACCAGGAGTGGGGGGCACAGTGTGCTGGAAGACCCTGTGAGAGGAGGAGGATTGCGGTGGCTGCTGCAGAGCCTGTGCAACTCCAAGTAACTCCCACAAACCCTGAGAATCAGGGGAAATGCTAAATATGCCTGGAAAGATTTCAAATAGTGATTTGAGCTGTATGAGAGACATGGAGGCAAATAAACTGGAAGATGAGCAAAAGATTGCTCTTAAGTGGCAGGCACAGAAGCCCTGGATGTATACAGTGCATTCCATACACATGGTGATGGGGGAGAGAGGAAAGTTTTGCAGAAATAACAAAAATGGTTAAGGATCATTGTGACCTATGAAAAATGTTACTTATCAGAAAGAGGTGTTCAGTGGACAATACTGAATGAAGGGGAAACGGGAGTTTATCACAGACTTAAAACTAAAAAGTCAGTCCTGTGATTGTGGAATATTAAGACTCATTAAAGACCAGATTGACCTATGGTGTAACAATAAAAAGTCAGTGAATAGTTTCTACAGGGAATGAATCAGACACTAGAAGTGGTACTATATAATGTATGCTATGAAGCAGAAAAAATAAATAGCCTAGAAAAAGGTGCAGAGCACACATGTGCTAAATGAACAAGAGAACATTCACCAAAATGAAGTAGGCCAAGGACAGAAACATGGGAAGTAAGAAACAATACCAGCAATGTAGCAACCAACATGAGTATAGGAAATACCTTGCATACAGGCCAATAAATAGAAATGGTAATAAACCCACCCATTATGCTAGAGGAAGCAGGAAAGTGCATTAAGTGCAGAATGGAATTCCTCAGGTGAAGAAGAGCTCCTTCTTAACCACCACAACAAAAAAGTGCCATTGGTGCACATTTTAATTAACTCAAAAGATTGGTTAATTAAAATGTGCACCAATGGCACTTGTGGGACATGAGACAGTGAGGCAAGTAAACATAGTAACATAAACTGAAAGAGAGAAATAAGGAACACAATTAGAAGAGTGAAAAGTCTGTGGAAAAACTATAATGGAGGAACAATTCTAGTGTTGGGAGAGTGCACATTGACACTTGAATACAAAGGGAAATGATAAAACACGAGTTAATGGCGGTCAAAAAGGCAAGCCACCACACTTATCGATACACACATGAGGTACTTGGACTTGTTAAGAAGATGTATACCACAGAGAGACAACATGGAACCAGATATGAAGCAGTAATAGCATCATATGAAGGTGTATTTACAGGAAATGGGTGACTCCCACTAGCATATAAGATATGGTTAAGAGAAGTTGAAGAACTTGTGGTACATCCTACATGAAAAGTTTTTTTTTAAGGCTTGTGGAAGATGCTAGAATAAGAGCTGCGAAACATCAAGTGGTATTCAGAGTACAGAAGAACCAACAGGTTGGCTTCATTCTTGAGTAATTTTAGAAAGAAAAAAGGAGGGGGATTACAGCTGTTTATAGAGCTGAACAAAAATATGAGAAGAGAAACTTCCACTTCACCCCAAGAAGTCAATTGTCTTATGTGGGAGGAGTCAGATTCTTCAACAAATTAGATGCATCAGCTGGATAGTTGTAGGTCCGATTGGACACTGAGATCTGCACTTTCAACACACTATTTGGCAGATATCACTTCCCAAGTCTACTTTTCAGAATATGTTTGGCTCCAGAAGTAGTTCACCTGACAATTAGTCAGATGCTAGAGGGTCTAGCAGGCGTGAAAATGTACACTGCTGACATAATTTTGGGCAGCATTGCCATTGAACATCAGGCATAACTGAGGAGAGTTCTGGAAACTGAGGCCTAATATTCTTAAACTGAATAAAGTCAAATGTCCATTTCAAATGACATATTTGAGAGGGAGACTGACCTTCAAGGGAATCTTTCTCAATGAATCAAAGATTCAAGGAATACTGAACATGCTGAGACCTAAAGGGAGTTGAAAGGCTGCTAGACGTATTGAATTCTCAAATTCATACTGAACTCTCGCACGACGCATCTTAAGACATCACCACCACAGGTCACTGAATGGGCATGGATGCTGGAGCATGAAAAAGTTTAGTAAGTTAAAACACCGGCTACAGTGATAGTTCGACTCATTGAAAGATATCAAACTCTCCACAGAGGACTGGGAACAGTACCGCACAGTGTCCTGGAACTGAATTGTTGCCAATCTCAGATGCATTGAAGGCTACAGCAGCTACAGAGGTGATGTATGCACAAACTGATAAATAGACACTAGGTCTGGACTATGGTTGTGTGGAATTTCATGTCTTTCTCTGGTCATAGCTTCAGAGCAGAAACGGATCACAAACAGAACGTAGAGAATTGCCCCCCAACGGCACAGCAACTACTTTTGGAAAATACAGAAGTACGGTGTGACCCTGGAGTTCCTTCCTGCCTGCCACTTATGAATGGCAGACATAGGCGCCATGCGACACTACACATTCCGATGATCTGAAACAAGCCATAAACATACTTTTGTTCACATGTATCTCCAGGCATATGAGAGAAATTGAAGACAAATCGCTAAAAATGAAATTCTGCAAGCAGGTAAAAGTAGGGTGACCAGAGGGAGGCTCCGCGGAAGTAGTGACATGTCTCTCCCTCAACTCCTAGCTCTGCGTGCCGTCCCTGTCCCAAGTGCTGGCTCCACAGTTCCCACTGGCCAGGAACCGCAGTGCCTGGGGGCAGAGGCAGAACATGGAGCTAAGAGGGAGGGACATGTCACTGCCTCCCAAGGTAAGCACTGCCCAGAGCCCTAACCACATCCCGCGCCCCAACTCTCAGCCCCCTCCCACATGCACTGAAACTCTTGCTGCTGCTGAGGTTGGTGGTGGCCCGAGACTGCCCCAACAATGGCTGGTGCGGCTGGCCCAGGGGTCGCTTGAGCAGAAGTCCCGGAAAAATCACAGAATCAGTTATCTAAATAATAAATAAATAAAATAAATATATGGAGATATACCCATCTCATAGAACTGGAAGGGACCCTGAAAGGTCGAGTCCAGCCCCCTGCCTTCACTAGCAGGACCAAGTACCCAGATCCCTAAGTGGCCCCCTCAAGGATTGAACTCACAACCCTGGCTATCCCTCCTCCCTATCTCTGTGACAAACTTGCAGCCATAGTAAGTAATAACTGACAATGTACCACAGTTGAAGAACTGAGAGTTCCAGGAATTTGCTAAAATGTACGATTTTCTTCATGAGACCACTATATATCCTTAAGTCAATGGATTAGCTGAATGTGGAGTATACTTAGTGAAGAACGTGATCAAAAAAGCAATGGATGCAGGAGAAGATACATATTTAGCACAACTCAACTATAGAGCTACAATGTTGCAATGTAGGAAAATCACCTGCTGAACTAATCTACAACAGACATATAAATATCCAGATATGGGACAAAAACAAAAGATGTCTAAAGTCTGTGATTGTATTTTCCCAATAGTTTCCTTACTATCCGACATAGTATTACAATAAGAGCAAGACCTATTCCACAGGTCAAAAAACTAAGACTCAATGAGAATTTGGCAAGATTGGGCACTGGCCAGTCAAAGCTACAGTAATTAGAATTACCTTACACTCACTTGCTGACCACAGATGAAGGCAAAATCTCAAAAAGGAATTGTAAGCATCTGCTCAAGATACCAGACAATTTGGCATATACAATTGAAGTGAGAGCAGACATGCAAGTTGAAAATAATTCACAAACTGACCGTAGTAATGATCATGAGAGAGAAAAGTTGTTACAGTTAAGAAGTTGCCTAAAGAGGGTTTGGAGTACAGCAGATCGAGAAGATTGCTGAAACTTCCTAGGAGACTGAAGTATGTTAGGGTTGTGGCAAAGCAACCTGAGGAGTTGTCATTTATTGTATTTGTAATAGTTTGATAGTGTGATCAGTCAGGAATTTTTAAAAAGGAGTTCAAAAAGTGTAAAATGCACTATAGAATAAATCCTCCAGGAAGTATAGAGGTGTCCTACTTCCTGTACGCTGTAGATGCAATCTTTGTTTTCCTGGGACATGCTTTCTCCTGGGGTGGAAACAAAGAAGTCCAGGGCAGTCGCAGGCTGCTGCTACACAGAATAGTAGAAAATGTTACTTAATCTCTATATCATTTCTGTTCATAATAAAGGGTTTATCTGGACACCGGTCTCTGCTCATTGGCAAATTACTATAGAGCTGACAATTCTGGTTATTGCAAGATGTGACGTGTGGATGAAACAATTATTGGCGCAGCAGTGAAACAACTTTTCCACAGTAGGTAGTACTTATCTCACCATCATTTTTGTAGGTATCATAGCAGAGGTGATCTTTAAAAAGGGATCTGAAGAACATAAAGTGGCCTGGCAGAATTGTGGAGGGAGCTTTTTTCCACCTTCATGAAGGGCAGCATAAGAGAAGGCACAAAAGTATCTGAGGGGAAAAGCTGACAGTTGAGTAATAAAGGCTGGGAAAGTTGGAGTGAAAGTAGTGGTTGATGTTTCAATGGGTGGGTAGAATAACTAATCATTGTTGGATTAGATCATAAAGGGGTTTAAAGACTTTGGTCTTAAAAGGTCTAAGGTTTTAAAGCTTATATTTGTCCTAAAGAAGACGGAAACTAGTGGAGTGTCAGGGTGAAATGGTCAAAATGGTGAGCTAGGAAAATGACTGGAGCATTTTGAATGGATTTGATATTGAGGCAGAATTGCAGCTGTCAAGACCAAAGAGGAAGAGGTAGCAGTTGTTGAGTCTGGCTTTCCTGCTTTTTAGTTACTAAAATTCATTAAGCAATCTTAAACTATACTACTTTTATTCTTACAAGTATGCAACCCTTGTGGTCCACAGATTCTCTATTAAAGATTGTTCATGCTGTGAGAAAGTTTGAGAACCCCTGCACCTTACATGAATATCTGGTAATCTCTCCTACCAGAGTTGGCGATCTAGAAGGATAAGAGCTCTGTACTTATGTGAATTTCCGTTTGCCCATTTTCAAATAGGCAGATTCTGATAGTGAAAATAAATTTTTATCAGATACTTCAATTATTCAAGAGAATCTTCCAGAAAAATATTCTGCCCACCAAATGTAGAGATTCCAGTTTCATAAGATCCCCCTTCTGAAGAAAATGATTTTGTTGGGTGGAGCAGAGAAAGTTAGGAAGGATTAGAATTTATAAAACTCTTCCTATTCGGTGTCATTAACTTTTTAATTTTATTTCTGTAAAAATATGTATCCAAAGCTTTTGGTGCTGAAAAGTCACAAAATATCAAGCTTAAAGATATCGCATTTTTAATCTCTGAAGTATTTTCAGATTCAGTGTTGCATGGGGAATGAGGGTGACTCAGGTGGCCAAGATCCAAATTGTTTAGGGATTTTACATCAAAACCAACTCTTAACCTTCGCGTGGAAAATTTAACTCTTCGCTAGTGTAGATAACAGGTGTAACCTTCTACGAGCAAAAAACCACACTTAATAAATGGGCAGCACTGTTTGTCAGTAGCCACAATTTTCAAGATGTTGTCTTCTAGAAAGTACATTGTAGTAATTTTAGTACTCTAGTGATGTGTGCTTCTGAAAGACAAAGTTCACAACCTTCTTGTGAAGTGGAAATGATTGTGTGCCTAAAGACAGCTGCCACCCAGACATCCAGAAGCAAATTAGTGTTCAAGATGGACCCAATTTGTGAATCTCAGTAACAAATCTCAGTGAAAACTGCTGCTATCACTGCATTATATGTCGTAGCAGAATGGGTCTCCTTAGCTGGTGCTCAACCGTAGCCCTAATCTCTTGTAGACAGTGAGTCACTGAACCACACCATACAGGCTGAGTAAGCTGGAAACATAGAGGTGTCAGCTATAAACAAAAGTCCTCCTGATGGCACTGGTTACACAGTGAACTGTAGTGAAAATGGAATATTGTAGAACCCTGAACAAGATAGCTCCTTGGGGCAGATGAGCATTTTCCCAATGTTACTACGTTGGTTTCCTGGCAAGAAAAAACTGGAGCCATTTAGGTAAGTATCTTCCCCTTCTACGGTCTGAAACATATTATTGTCTCATAGCCAAGAATACAGAAGGCAACTGAACATAATCAAAATAATCACATTAACACTTTTATATGGACACTCTATCTATGTCTGTCCATTACCAGATCAACCAGTTAAGTCTCAGTACCGTAACAAAACCTAAAATAAAACTCACTTTTGAAGATTTCAGATTCTACTGGAGTTGGCTTACTGTAACTTTCTTTATGATCTCCTGTATCCTTTCACCAAAAAAGAAAGATGAGACACACACACAGATCAGTAGTGCAAGATGTCCAACAGGAAGGAGGAGCTCCAGATAGCTGTTTAGCTTCAGGGGATATATATATTTCCTTGAGGCAGTCTAGCCTTCACTTCATAAAGTTATCTGTGAAAGTGGTGTGTTTTCATTATATGCCCCTATGTTTTGGATTGGTATCATTCTGAGTCTTACAAATACATTTCCCTAATGGCTCATGTCCACTGTCAAGCAGAGCATATTAAATCTTCTGATAATTCTAGGTTAGCCATAATCCTAAAACATTAGTACAGCTAGACACAGTAAAATCTTGCATATGGGTAAAGTGACTTGCAATAAGTCCCTCAGCCTGTCCAGATGGATGATGTATCTGGGAGATCTGTTTGATGCATATAAAGAGTCAAGGACAGTGACGAGTAAAAGATTCAACTAGAGCAGGTAGTGGGCCATCTGTGTTTACCGTGGGTCGGGATGATGATAAACAGTGTGCTTTATGGTGTAACATGAATTTGATCCCCTGTTCAGTTACAGATGTTCACTGCAAAGAATAATACTGGCAGCATGAAATAAGTGACCATATGTCTGGCACCCACCAATATATTTATGCACAAAATAAATATTACACTGGCAATAACAGTGTGATGGGGAGAGCCATGAGATCATTGTAGTAGCTAAACACTTATGGTAGGCTTGCTAAGCTGAAAGGTACCTAAAAACTAGATACCATCCCACTTGGCAGTATGCTTAAACATTAAAGTGGGAATGACTCAGTTGTCTACCATCTACATCCAAGACACACAAAAGCTCTTCTCAGAACACTTCGGTTGCAGAAGAGCACTGCCTCACTTACTTTACAGGCTCGAATCTAGCATTCTTAGGTGAATGAACAGGATGCTCTTCCTTGGACCTACATCTTGTCTTTCCTTCTGCTGCTATTCCATGGTTATCATTTAGATGATATGGCCAGTCAATGCCCTAGAAATATTTGTTGCATGGATTTCAAGAGTGTGTGTGGGGGTGTGTGTAGGGGAAATGGTGCCACTTCACTCTAGGACTTTCAGTGCACTGTAGCAGTGACAAGCTGGTGTGCTGTAGATTCACACCCTGGCTTGCCACACAGTATCTGGCCATGTAGACAAGCCCTAAGACTAAATTATATCCTCCCTTTTTATAGCAGTCCTCAGGCTGTGTAACTTAGACTGGCTGCCATTATCCTCAGTGGGTCAGTGTGCCTACTGAAGCACAGAAAAGAGTCAGCCATATCCCCTTTTGTCCACCTATGCTCTACAAGCCAAGTTGAGGGACATATGAAGTGGTCTAGGAGGAGTTGTGCTGTACATCACAGGAGGATCCTCCTCTACTGGAATGATGAAAAAATCCTTGTTGCAATAAGGACGACAGTGATAGTTTTGGAGTTAAACTTAGAGTAAAATCACACTTAATAGACTCCCCTTTTTTTATCCCCACCCTGCACCATAAGTGGTTACTACATTCTGGACAAACCTTAATTTTATTTACACAGGACAAAGTCTTTTGAAAGTCTAAAGCTTCTTGTGGTATTGCGAAGCTAAATAGGATCTTCCTGCCTCTAACTTTGCAATAGTTTAATTTCCTCTTGTATTTGTGAGGCCTACAAGCTAAAGTACATTTTTAGCTGCTCAGGTTTGTGTTATTCCTCTTGGAATCTTGGCTGCTTCCTGGATCTTGAAAGCAGAATTCAGGCTAAGAAATGGGTAAAGCAGTGGACTTGGAAAGGAGTCATTTAATTTACCCCTTATTATAAGTTAAAATGATGCCACATTTGACCAAAAGGGACCTGCATGCTGTAATTTCTTAGGGCACGTCTTTGCTACCCGCCGAATTGGCGGGTAGCAATCGATCTATTGGGGATTGACTTATCGCGTCTAGTGAGGACGCAATAAAATCGATCCCCGATGGCTCTTCCGTCGACTCCGGAAATCCACCACGGCAAGAGGCGGAAGCGGAGTTGATGGCGGCGCGGCAGCGGTCGACTCGCTGCCGTCCTCACAGCAAGGTAAGTCGACCTAAAATACGCAACTTCAGCTACACTATTCACGTAGCTGAAGTTGCGTATCTTAGGTCGACCCCCTCCCCCCCCGTAGTGTAGACTTAGCCTCAGTCTTATCATAACTCCATTTGGATTGCTGCTTAGTTTTCAGTCCTAGGCTGGCATAAGGAATATTAAAGATTATTTTTCTTCTTGCAGAACTGTATTCTTATGTTTCTCTGTATCAGCCTTGGAACCCACATTAATTTAGGATTTTTTGACTCTCCGACTGATCACGATCTCAATAAGTGGAGTGAGTAGCCACCAATATCTACCCATCACATCAACTGATTTGTACCTCAGAATGCATTGCTTGCATCAAATGTAAAAAGAACAGGAGTACTTGTGGCACCTTAGAGACTAACAAATTTATTAGAGCATAAGCTTTCGTGGACTACAGCCCACTTCTTCGGATGCATATGCATCTGCATCCGAAGAAGTGGGCTGTAGTCCACGAAAGCTTATGCTCTAATAAATTTGTTAGTCTCTAAGGTGCCACAAGTACTCCTGTTCTTCTTTTTGCGGATACAGACTAACACGGCTGCTACTCTGAAACCTGCATCAAATGTGTTTTTTAAAGCAACTCTTTCCTTTACTGTAGCCTTGGTGTTTAGTTAGTGGCTAACACTTAAACTTACTATTTAAAAATGGACAGGATGTCTGGGCAAAGACTTAACAATTCTTTACATGGTTTTTCCTCCAAGATAATAGATTAAAACCTGAGTGGCCATTTCTTTTAATATAAGACCTAGTGCCAGGAGGGTACAGCAGAGCTGCAAAGTGGCAAATCACATTTGTGTTTGGTGCATTTTGAAATTACTGTGGTTCATTACATGATTATCATACACAATCCTTTTGTAACCTGTTAAATAGTTCACATTTTATTGTAAGATAAATTACTTCTTGCGTTTCTTAATATGCTTTGTAGATATCGATATTACATACTTAACTTGCAAGACAAATGTTAAGTTTATTGATGCCAATAACTTTTGCCCAACTCTGAAAAGTGAATAAAAACCTAAATGCCAGAAGCAATGAGTAATCTCCCTACATGTAAGCAGCACAAGTGAAGAGTTACCATTTTATTTCACACAAATAAAATGTGTGTTCTGATGAGTCCCATGAAAACTCAAGCTGGCTTTTCAGTTGTAATGTATGAGGTGTATTTATCTTCACAAAAATGAGTGTGGATATGTGGTTCCTGTACAAATGCTGACTGTAATCTGCCAGTATTTATGAAGAACACATGTACAGGAAAATAATTTTCATCTACAAAAGTAATAAATTGAAGTAACAGAATATATGGGGGAAAATATGCCATGTGTGGTGGTATTAGACTGTAATTTCATCAAGTGATTTCTCAAGCTTCATAAACTCTAAATGAAAAAAGATTGTATTAGCCTTATAACAGATAAGGTAAATAACAAGTTCTGGCTTCCTTAAAATGCTCAGAATGCTGTAGCTGGCAGTAGGTATTTCAGGAGTTCCTGTCCAGGATCCTAAAAGAAATAACTATACTCCAGTAGTAATCAGATGTTTAAAAAAAAAACATAGAAAATTGAGAATTGTAAAGTTCATTAAAGCTGTTTTTAACAATTTGGTTTAGGTTTTGCTGTCCTTTTATAGCTTAAATGTTCTACTATGTGTCCTCTCTATCTCTGATATTTTTTTGGCTTCAGCATTTTGTCAATTATTTTTTAGTTCATGTTTAGGATGTGTTTCCTTCATAGGATATGTTTTAAACTTGAAACGCTCTTGCCTAACGTTTGTTTTGCATGCCAAAAAATGAATGAAGCAGCCATGCATTAACAGCCACAGCCCTGCGCAATCCCTCCAGCTTACTGTTGTGACCTCTACCCTTTTGTATCCTGTGACACTCAGCCTGTCTTTGTGCTCAAGTTTATTCATGATGGATACGTTTCCCTCCCAATCACATATGCTGTGCTCTTGCAGAGAGATTCAGCTGCAGCCCTTCCGAGCTTGGAAAAAAGAATGTTGGTAGTGTGCATAAGAGGAGCCTGTTAGAACAGAGGCCCCTCCATAACATGATCAGGACAGGGTGCAGTCTTAAACTTCTCCTAGAATATGAAAGGGGATGACTTTCAGCCTCTCAGATCCTTTTTAAATGCAAAAGAATGTAGGAAATTGCCAGATCAGTTAGTTAATCAGTGACAACTGCAGTAAGTATACAAAAAGCATGGCCCTTAACGAGAGTAATCAGTTGTGCTTGGTGTTTTTTCAGTGCCTCAGCATGTCGCCATTGGCCCCACCTCTTGAATCCTCCATTGGTTTAGTGTCAGCTTTATAGGAGAATGTAATTGCTAGCAGATCTTTTGATAGCTAATAGCAACAATATAACTCTTCCCTTCTGACTCTCTCCCTGCTCCCTCCCAATCTTACTCCATCTTTTTTGTATACTGAAATTAGTGAAATGTACAGTTTATACTAGGGATTATTAACAAGAATTGTGCTATCAAAGTTCTTTCTTGATTTAGTGAGTATACTTGGCCTTTAATTTATATGAGGCAAAAGTATGCATTACACAATTATATGCAAAAATTTCATTAGTTCCCTTCAAGTTTTTTTCAAAATAATATTCCTATCAGATATTTTGAAAATAATTCCTGAAATATTTGAAAATTATCTTGCTTGTTCCCCCTTATCTTGAAGTATTTTTAGACAAACCTTCTCCTTCCCTCTTTGTTTTGAACTTCTGTAGGGGGTAAGATGTGGTCATATGGTCAAACAAGGCATTTTAAGATCAGACTAAATCACACTGAAACTGTACTGTTTTACCTTAAAAAAGTAAGTATGTTGTGTTTAAATATAGTTAAATATACTTAAACTTAGAAGTAGTGTTACTTTTTCAATGCTGCACCACTTAATTTGTAGTGGTAATAGATGGCTAGAAATTTTAGTGGTTCTGGTTTCTTTCTAGATTGGGAAGAAAAGACCATGCTTGATTTCCTATTTTGTGTCATAACTGTCCATTTAAAACTGGCAGAGTCCCATGTTAGGACCGTAGCTTGGACATGCTGTACTGGGAAGCCCTCAATGCATTGCATCGTAGCAGTATTCTGCATATGGTGCTACTATTGTAGCTTTGTATCAAAGCTTCTATGAATTTGAATGACGTAGGATATTGTTTCCAAATGTGTGGCACTGACTGAACTACTAGCTGGTCATTCTCGCATCAGCTGCTTGACAGCAACAAGCTGCCAGATATTCTGAAAACTCTTGTGCCCTCAATTGCCTCTGTAAAAGGAAGTTCTGTGCCAAGGTACTTGATGTAATAAGGAAATAAAGAACAATCTGATTCCTGCCTAATATTACATGAAAACTAACAAGTTATTTTTATGCAAGAAATCTGAGAGATAGTGAGGTATGTATATAGCCTAGCCTTAATTTTTTTGCGACGAACCATTTAATATAGATATTTTTTACTTATGCAAGATGTCTGAGGGAAGGGAGACAGGATTCTTTCTCTTTGAAGATTAACATGAGATTTCAGTGTCTTAAGAGAATTGACTGATTTGCCACTAAGATATCCTATTTAAAAGAACCATTGTTTTATTTTTAGTGAAGAATTAACTAATTGCACTGAGATGTATACAAAATTAATTTTTGCTCTGAGCATTTAAACTATAGACACTTAAGCTGTGTCTACACTGCCACTTTCAGCGCTAAAACATTAGTCTTTCAAGGTGTGAAAAAACACCTCCCTTGAACGACAAAAATGTTAGTGCTGAAAAGCTCCCGGCGAGAAAGCTACCACCCCTCGTTCAGGGTGTTTTATCATCGCCGGGAGAGCTCTCCCCCGGCAATAAAGCATGACTACACTGCCCATGTCACAGCGCTGCCACAGCCATGCTGTAACGTGGGCAGTGTAGACATAGCCTTAGGGTCTACGCTATGGACTGCTGCACGTCCACAGGAGAGAACGCTCCTGCTGGCATAATTAAACCACTCCCAATGAGCGGCGGTAGCTATGTCGGCAGGAGAGCGCCTCCTGCCAACATAGTGCTGTCCATGCTGGCACTTTTGATGGTCAGGGGTGTGTGTTTTTCACACCCCTGACTGACAAAAATTTTACCAATGAAAGTGCTAGTGTAGACTTAGCTTAAGCCACACTTCAGGATTTTCACTGCACTGTAGCATTGGTCACATGGTGAGTTTATTGTGTGGCACGCCAGTGCATGTCTACACAGTAAAGAAGAACCCGCAGCTGGCCCCTGCCTGCTGACTCACTGGAATGCGTTACCTAGGGAGGTGGTGGAGTCTCCTTCCTTGGAGGTTTTTAAGGCCCGGCTTGACAAAGCCCTGGCTGGGATGATTTAGCTGGGAATTGGTCCTGCTTTGAGCAGGGGGTTGGACTAGATGACCTCTTGAGGTCCCTTCCAACTCTGATATTCTATGATTCTATGATACTATGACTCGGGTTTGCAGGACTCCAGCTGTAGTGCTGTTTCATTGCTGTGTAGATGCTCAGGTCCTAAGACTCTAGGACCATGTGGGGTGGGTGGGTCCCAGAGCGTGAACATCTCTGCAGCAATGAAACAGCCCCATAGCTGGAGTCCTGCAAACCCAAGTCAGCAGGTGTGGGCCAGCTGTGGGTTTTTCTTTACTGTGTAGACATGCACTGGCGTGCCACACAATAAACTCACCATGTGGCCAATGCTACAGTGCAGTGAAAATCCTGTGAAAATTCTGTGTTGTAGACATACCCACAGTTACTCAAAGTGTAGGTGAACCTTGAGTCTCAATGCAAGTTGATGAGACTCACTCCTAAGTGTCTAAGTCACTTTTGAAAAGGTGACTTAGGCTTCTAAGTCAGTTAGGCCTTAAAATACTGAGTGGAGACTATTGAGGCATATGGGGTTGCTAAGCAATAAGCTATTTTGGAGGTGGAGGAAATAACCAACAGTGATACCTCTAGGCAATGTTAACAAGCCTGCATGCATAGGCTCTTATAGGCAGTGTTTCCCCCAGGAGTTGAAATTAGAGGGGGTGTTAGAATTTATAGGAGCGGGATTGGAAAATGACTAAATTGGCAACATTGCACCACAGAGTGTGGAGGAGGATGGGGATGTTCATGGGGCCGTAGAGAAATCCCTGAGGACCAGAAGCATTGTGACAGTAATGCCAGGTTAAGTGAAATTATAGAAGACATTGATTACCTGTGGTTTAGTGAAGACAACAACATATTTCTGTTAACACCACTTTCATTTTCTCATGCTTTTAAACCTGTGAAACATCTGCTTTTGGGGCAGAATTTTCCTATGCTTGGTCTCTTTTGGGAAGTCTCAAAATCCTTTCTGCTGTGTTTGAGTTGTAGGAGAGAGAAGAGAACTTACTACTTTCTGAAATTATATTTTTAAATACTTTTTTGTGGTACAAATGGCTGATGTTTGATACAGAACATAGTCCTCATTAAGATTAACACATTTTCTTTATGTGAAAATATCACTTCTGAGTATGTGCAGTGGATATATGAATTTTATAAAATCCTAAAGAAATTCCACCCTCTTTGATGTTAAAAAGCATCTTCTTTCTGACTGGCTCAAGAGGGCTCAAGCAGAAACAAGTTGCTGCTTGGACATTTTGTAACAGGAAGGCTGCCTGAGCTACCCTGTTTCCCCGAAAATAAGACATCCTCCGAAAATAAGGCCTACTTACAGTTTTGCCTCTCGTTGTAATATAAGGCATCCCCCCGATAATAAGACCTCCCCGATAATAAGGCATCCACCGATGTGTACCGTATTCTTCTTCATTGAAAAATAAGACATCCCCTGAAAATAAGACCTAGCGCATCTTTGGGAGCAAAAATTAATATAAGACACTGTCTTATTTTCGGGGAAACAGGGTAGAAAATCTTAGCTTGTTCGACGTGGAGTATTAAAGTTTGTCCTCACCTCGCCAGATCCACACCTCTCTCAACTGTTGTTGAAAACTACTGTCCTGTTGGTGTAGAAAGATTCAGAGTTCAACATCTGTTGTAAGTTCCTTAGGGTATGTCTACACTGGAAACTTCAAAGCGCTGCCACGGGGAACGCTCCCATGGCAGCGCTTTGAAGTGCGAGTGTGGTTGCGTACGAACACTGGGAGAGAGCTCTCTCAGCGCTCCTGGTAATCCACCTCCATGAGGGAATTAGCTCCGAGCGTGGCTCCCAGCGCTCAAAACCTGTCTACACTAGCGCTTTAAAGTGCTCAAACTTGCTGCGATCAGTAATTTTTCACACCCATGAGCCAACAAGTTAGAGCGCTATAAAACTTAAGTGTAGACAAGCCCTCAGTTGACCATTCTCTCTCAACCAGGGTGCTGAGCTATTTGGAATCTGTTCAGTGTAGTATAGTCACCACTCCCTTCTAGCTCTACCTGGGCTAAAATTCAGGGATCTCTTTTATGGGAATACTAGGAAGCACAATCTGTGTCTAGGCTAGGAGTTAGCACGCCAGAAAGAATAATCTCTATCTGTGTCCAATGACCTAAATAAATAACTCCCTTTTATATTACAATGGAGTTCTTTTCTTCTCTAGCATAAGGGGAATAGACTGGAGGGGCAAAGGTTTTAAATCCTATTAGGGATTGGGAGAAGATGGAGAAAGCTGTTTGACACCAATTTTCAAATATGACAGAATTTTTCAAATTTTTGAACCCCTACTAGCCAGAGGGTAAAAGATGGAGCCTTGAGACAGAATCTAGGGACACCTTCGTGGTGGCTTGGGCTAGCCTTCTCACCATGTCATTGCCTTGGGAGAGAGGCTTTCAAATCTGTCTCTTTCATAGACCGAATAAGTTATTTTTCAAATAGTTCATTAATACTGTGTACCGGCTGCACAGTTGAAATCCAGTTGTGTATTGCTGACTTTTTAAGCTTCCAAGAGCACATTCTCATTTGCATTGGATATATTTTTATGCTTGTGTTAATGCATAACTTATTGAGTACTACAGAGTTGTAAACGGTATACCCTGAAACATTTAGGATATACAGTTCAACCAATGTAAAGGATCATCTGCCCCCCCTCCCCCGTCCCTTTCCCCTCAAAAAGGTGATCTTTATTCTCTCAAAATGTATAAAGACTGTCTGAATGGTTTAATAATAATGGCTCTTTCCAATTAGAAATTCATCTCTGGAGAACAAGTAAGATTCTGATGTCACAAATAAGTTTAAAATCTGAGAGGAGAGAATTTTGTAGTAGGGCTGCATAAAGATTTTTGTTTGTAATGATTTAATTCAAATGCCAGACAAACAGCTAAGATGTTTGAATGTTCAGCCCGAGCCTGAACGGCTACACCATAATTTTACAGCCCTGCAAGCCTAGTCTCCTGACTCTGTTGAACTGCAGTGTCCGCATATTGTCAGTAAATCTGTCCCTTTAACTGAGGGCTTCAAAAGCTCTCACTTCCATTTCCATGGTCCTCCAGAAAAACAGGGAAGACGAGTATATATTGCTGATATTTCTGTAATGGGTGGGCGGAAAAAACTTTTTCTCTCCCCCAGCACAAAAATAAATAAAAGATCAGGCCTTATTTATGTCAAAGTTAAAAATAAATAAATTAAAAAAATGCATAAATCTTTTTTTCCTTTGGAGGCTATCTTAACATTGTTTTTGGATTTTTAATTTGCATTATTTTAGCTATGCAACCTTAACATTGCATTAACATAATTGTTTTATTTATTAAATGTAAACAATCCTGGTAGCCTGATCTTCAAAGGTGCTCAGAGCATCCCTTTCTTCAAGACCATAAATCTCTCATGCCCAAACTATTTATACATCCTTAACAGAAAGATGGGCTAGCCTGTTTGTCTACACTAGGGAAACAGAACTCTCAATTTAAAATATTTTGGAAATGATGGCAGTGAAGAGGATGCAGTACACACAAACGCTGAACTTTTTATAATGCCGAGAACTTTTCACACCACCTCCAATAGTTCTTAAACATACTACGTAACTTTTTTTAATAGCCAAGTCGAATGCTTAAATTTTAATCTTCATCAACAAACTACCGTTTGAGTACATTTTGCACTGATCATTAGGCACTGTTAAAGGCATAACATTTAGTAGTGCAAGTTGTTTGCTCTACTGAGCTGATGAACTGGCTCACTTAAGCTCTTTGCTCTACCAAATATGGGACCTTCAGAATCTGTTTCATAGCACTGTTTTATTTGAAATTAAGACCTGAGCACAACTAAGATTTAAATTTTTTTTATTTTTTTTTTGGTAAGATACCTTGCTTAGGAAATCTGGAAATGACCGTTTCAAAGTCAATGTATGTATTTTGATTTGATTTTTCTCTGGCTGATCATCTTAATTATATATTGTAATAGCTTTCTTGGTGACTACACACTTTGTATAATGCTTTAAACTCCTGAGATACAAATATTTCATAGAAGATCTATTTTCCTGACAGAAGTAGATGTCTGGGATAACCAAACTTCTTGATTGCGGTTTTCTAGCAGTAACCCATTTTTTTAAAAAAGTGTAAGGATGGCTAAATTATTGCTTACCATTTAAATGGCCACAATCAACTTTTATATATACCAAATTTAAATACAAAAAATCCTTAAAAATAAGGCTAACAGAAATGTTCCTGTAATTGAAACTAATGTAGACACTTGTCTCTAAACAAATATTTTCATGCATTCTTTGAATCCCAAGCATTGGAGCACTAATAACCTGAAAGAGAAACTCTTTTCATTGTCCAAGATGAGAAATGCAGAACATATGCAAAAAGCATAATTAGTAACAAGTAAATTGTATTTTCATTTATAGTAATCAAAGATGTCAGTAATGTAGTTAAAGAAACAAGTTTCGGTACACTGCATCTTAAGTTTATGGCTTAGAAATACTACATACCTGAAAATCCACAGTGGTCTTAGTCTCTGTAGCTTCCATCAGAGAGCCTGTAGTTTAAGTGAGGGTAACTTTAGTTCAGCTACAGACTACCAGCTCTTCAGTGCGGCCTTTCCAGTCTACTTTCTGCAGAAATTGGGGTCAAATGGGCAGAAATAAAGTGAATTGTTAAACAAAACCTGTTACCTTATTTTCACCAGTTTCCATGGAAATAGTAGCAGGCACTGACCACCATCATCTGAAATTGACTCTGCTACCAGTGGCTGGCTCCCACTGGAGTTTCCGTGGAAGCCTGTCAGCTCATGGAAAATAAACTAAGCATTCAAATATAACAGTTTAATTTTCATGCATTTGAACCTAATTTCTGGAGAAACTGGATTGGAAAGGCCATGACACTTACCAGAGTGAGAATTTTTACTTGTAGATTTCAGTTACTGAATCCCAAAGCCTGTGTAATTGGCAGCAAGGGACTTTCTTTATCTCTCTCCTCAACCCTTGTTTCTTTCTCCCACCTTTTTTTTTTTTAAAGGCATAATTGTTTATAAGAAGGTGTACTGGTGAACAAATTCTAACCTGTATATTATGCTACATAACTGAACAGTTAGATGATTGGGCAGCTTGAGCCAGATTCTGTGGTTTGCCCAAACTGTGTTCCATGCAAGAGAAGATGGGCGGTAGGAAGCTATTGTGGCTCTAAGTCACCTTTTAGGCTTCCCTGGAACTCCAGGAGCTAGTCCATTCCTTGGCAAGGAGGCTTTTCTGACGGCTGGAGGCTGACTATGTAGAGGGGTGCCCCAGCTGCTATATGTATTATACCAACTGCCAGGTAGAGTGGTAATGTAGGAGCTGCTGAAGTGGCCCTAAGCCACTGGAGGGATTCCTGTATGCCAGTGGTTCTCAATGTATTTACCATTGTGGGCTGCACCCACACAAAATATAAGTACACACACACACACACCCCCCTACACCTGTATGGCCCTGAGGATCTCACATGGGCTGCAGCTGCGTGCCGATTGGGCCACAGGTTAAGAACGACTGCTCTATGTAAAGAAAGTTCAAAGTAACAGTTTAGCCTAGTTTACGGCAGCCTTGTGCTGTAAGATTGCATGAGTGAAACGGGCCTTAGAATTGATAAGTTTGATTTTTCTGACTTGAAGTTTAGTGTTAATACTTAAATATTTAAACACCTCTAAAATTATGTCCTTTGTAACTGATTTATTAATGAGTTTGTACTTCTAAGGATATTTGAGACTCAAGAAATTTACCCTAAATGATCTAGATTTTACTGGATTGATTGTCGTTTAAAAATGGTGATCAATGGATATTTTTTTAAAAACAGGAAGGGGAGCTTGTATTCTTTTTGTATAGAGATCTTTGGAAAGTGGTTAAATAAATGCACAGCCAAAAATCTATTTATTTTTTCCCTTTGCAGTATCTCTCTTGGTTTTGCTGGAAGATACAGAATATATCATGTTAGCTCACACCTCCAATTGAAGGAATGGTGGTTGAAACATCAAAAAGATGGCCTTTCTCCAAAATGTTGGCTATTAAATTAAATAGGTATTAATAAAAACAAAGTTTTAAACAGTAACTCTTTTGATAACTCAGAAATAAATGTTCTCAAACAGAATTGTGCTGAAATAATAGTTTACAAGGTTAGTTACAATGGAGTTAATTATTTTGGTTCCAATTACCATGTGGACAAGCCCCCTTACCATGCTGAGATGTCCTCTAGCCATAGATCACAGAATCTGAATTTCTAATATAAAAAAATTAGATTTTGTTTAGGTCCTCTTTAATAATCACAAAAGAGCATAATCCCACTTGCAGATGACTTTTAAGAAAATGTCATTCATCCCATCCTAAACTTAGTTGAGTCCTGTATGGAAAAAGCTAGAACTTTCTTGGAACCTTTATTTGGAAAGTAACCTGTCACTATTAATGTAAAGTTTTTAACTGAACATCATGTGCTGTAATACTTAACTGAGAGAGACAAGTTTTTGAACTACAGATTTCATCTTCAGGTCTGGGCCTGAAAGAGAATTCTGTAATTCAAAAGCTTGTCCCTTTCACCAAGGGAAGTTGGTCCAATAAAAGAGATGACCTTGCACACCTTGTGTTTTTCATGTCCAGGGACCAACACAGCTACAACAATTCTGCAAACAGTAATAATTACTTAACATAAGTATTTAAATGAATAAAATACTATAGCTGTGAACAGTTCTTCGTAGTTAGTTGGAGTTTTGTTTTCAGGAGGAATACCAACTGTATACAAAGCAGAATATGTCTTACTCTGAAGCATTTTAGTATGTAGTCACAAATGTGTATTATATCATTAGTAAGAGTTTGCCTGAAGGTGAATAGTGAACCCCAGTGATTGAACTTCCTTTATCCACAGACAAATTCTAGCATGGATTTGATCTGCAGTGGGTTTGGAGCCATGAGTATTAGTTTGAACATGGCATTTAGAAATCTGCCCTCTTGCAGAATGAAAACTTTTCATTTTTATTTCAATTTTGAAGCTGATAACTGCATAGTTTTGCTTTGAGGGAAACAATATTGTATAGTTCCATTTTTAATTTAACAAAGTAGCCATTTGTGACCTGTATCGCTGCTGTTATGCAAAATAACACCTTAATTTTTATATAAATGTACAGTTTTAAAATCTCTAGTTTTTAAAAGGGTCACTACTGGTGTTTGCACAATCCTGTTGTCCATTTAACTAACTTTAGCTTATCATAGCCCTTGATGCTGCTGCCTGCTCATCTGATTACACTGCTCAGGGGAATAAGGTTAAGGACATGCTGTTGGTAACTAGAGCATTTTCAGGGCTTTAGTTCAGCAGATGGGCTGCTTGGCTATATTCATACATCTGCCTGCCTGCTGTGGCAGCTGCTGCTGCTGCATGTTGTGTTCTTTTGTTCTGTTCCATCCAAGAATGGAACACTAGGAAGTGTAGTGAATGGATTAATTTAAGGTTAAGGTTAGTGTTTTGCTTGCTCTCTAGCGCCCTATCATAATAAAGCTTCTGATAGAAGCTAATGAGTTTTTCTTAAAGTGAAATAGATTTAAAAAATACACTTCAGCGTCTGAAACAATCTAGTGTCATCTAACAGTCAGGTGTGTTATAATATTGTATGACTATTTTATTATTTGTTTCCAATTTTCTTTTTCCTCTCTTTTCTAGGATCGGTAACCAGACTTTGGCTGACACTACGTGGTCCGAAAGAATTAAGGAAATATGGAATGACATGAAGGAGATTAGTTGAGGATTAAAGGCTTTGAGGACAAACACCTCAGTGAGGTGAAGCACAGACTAGCTTTCTACTTGTAGCTCTGCAGAGCTTTGTGCTGAAAAAAGATGGCAGATCCAGGAATGATGAGTCTGTTTGGAGAAGATGGGAATATTTTCAGTGAAGGGCTCGAAAGTCTTGGAGAATGTGGATATCCTGAAAATACAGTAAATCCTATGGGGCAGCAAATGCCCATAGATCAAGGATTCCCCTCCTTACAGTCTTCTCTTCATCATCCTCCCACCAATCAAAACCAAGCAAAGTTGACCCACTTTGATCACTATAATCAATATGAACAGCAAAAAATACATCTGATGGATCAGCCTAACAGAATGATGAGTAATGCTCCTGGGAATGGTATAGCATCTCCTCACTCACAGTATCACAACCCTCCAGTTCCTCAGGTTCCTCATAGCAGTGGCACTGGTGGTCAGATGGGAGTCTATCCTAGTATGCAGAATGAAAGGCACGGGCAACCCTTTGTAGACAGTGGCTCCATGTGGGGACCACGGGCTGTTCAGGTGCCCGACCAAATAAGAGCACCATACCAGCAGCAGCAGCAGCAACCGACGCAGCCATCACAGACACCGTCAGGACCCCCTGGGCAGGGCCATTCTCAGCACATGCAGCAAATGGGAAACTACATGGCTCGCGGTGATTTTTCAATGCAACAGCATGGTCAACCACAACAGCAGAGGATGAACCAATTTTCTCAAGGTCAAGAAGGCCTTAATCAGGGAAATCCTTTCATTGCCACCTCAGGACCTGGCCACTTGTCTCATGTGCCCCAACAGAATCCTAGCATGGCACCTTCTTTGCGACACTCAGTCCAACAATTTCACCACCATCCCCCTACCGCGCTCCATGGAGAATCAGTAGCCCACAGTCCCAGATTCTCCCCTAATCCTCCTCAGCAGGGTGCTGTTAGGCCACAAACACTTAATTTTAGTTCTCGGAGCCAGACAGTACCCTCACCTACTATAAACAACTCAGGGCAGTATTCTCGATATCCTTACAGTAACCTAAATCAGGGATTAGTTAACAATACAGGGATGAATCAGAATTTAGGCCTTACAAATAACACTCCAATGAATCAATCTGTACCAAGATACACAAATGCTGTAGGATTTCCATCAAACAGTGGTCAAGGACTAATGCACCAGCAGCCCATTCACCCTAGTGGCTCACTCAACCAAATGAACACACAAACTATGCACCCTTCACAGCCTCAGGGAACTTATGCCTCTCCACCTCCCATGTCACCTATGAAAGCAATGAGTAATCCAGCAGGTACCCCTCCTCCACAGGTTAGGCCTGGTAGTGCTGGAATACCAATGGAAGTTGGTAGTTATCCAAATATACCCCATCCTCAGCCGTCACACCAGCCCCCTGGTGCCATGGGAATTGGACAGAGGAATATGGGCCCCCGAAACATGCAACAGAGTCGTCCATTTATGGGTATGTCTTCAACTCCACGGGAGATGGGTGGGCACATGAGACCAAATGGTTGTCCAGGTGTTGGCCTTGCAGATCCACAAGCAATACAAGAACGACTGATATCTGGCCAGCAGCATCCCAGCCAACAGCCGTCTTTTCAACAGCAAATGCCAACTTGTCCTCCCATGCCACCTCATCCAGGGATACATCATCAGTCTTCACCACCACATCCCCACCACCAGCCTTGGGCACAGCTTCACCAGTCACCACAGAATACACCACAAAAAGTGCCTGTCCTTCAGGTAAGTTATTTCCAGCTGAAAGAGAATATTTGTTTTTGAATTATATACCTATTCAGACCCTGGGATATAGGTTTATTGCTCTGAAACCATTGTTCTGCCTTGACTATTCTGTGTACTGGTGGTTATGTGTCTTTCCTATTTTACTTATAGTTTTGAGTAGCAAGCTACTGGAACTTCATTCATTGCCTATGGTCTCGTGATGGTTTTTACAGGATTACACTGTAGTATGTTTAAATGTGAAGCAGCATCAAACTTATCCTGAATGCAACAATTATTTTATTATTGTGGTGAATCTTATGAGAGAAAGCTGAAAGTTTGTGTCTAAATTTTCACAGTATCATTAAACCAACACGTAAGCATTTGCAAACTTGCAGAGTGAAGCCTGGGTTAATATAGATATATTTCTTGATTAAAGAAAATTTAGGCTTGGGATGCAGATTTGAAATGTTCTAATTTAGTATAAAGTTGAAAGTTCTTCAAGGAAAAGTTCCCCAATCTTTTCATATGAAACTTTCCAGCACTAAATAGTGCACCTGATAATGAGAGGTGGGCAACCTGGTTTAGATAAAATAAGAGCAGATGTGAATCTTAGCCTAAAACCAAATCTCTTGAGGCTTGGATGAGCCACACGCATGCACACAACTTTGGTTTTACTGAGTCTCTGAACTTCCTGCTTCCACTTAAAATAGCACTGCTCTGACAGTGTATCCCACTGAGAAGTACGGGAACTCTTGAGAGCCTTTTCCAACCTAACTTAGCAGGTTTGACTAAGCATCTGTACTCTTTTTGTGGATGATGAAAAAGACGAGAGATCTGATTTGAAGTTTGCCATCACTATATCTCGATTGATATGCCCAATCAGACATGAGCTTTTTGTTGTATGTATAGGTGGCAGGTACACCCCGGTAGAGTATATTCCATTTTTCAATCCCTCATTATATCAGAAATCAATCCCAAGTAGCACTACCCATAAATATTTGGAGACAATTGTTGGAATGCAGTCATAAGGTCTGATTGAATAAGTCTAATAAATCATATGAGCAGTTGTCCCAGCACTGCATGGAAAGCAGCTGCTCAGCAGCCCCCTTGACTGCTGCCTGCCGGCTGCTTCTGTTAGCTGCTCAGCACAGCATGTGATGGATCTGGGAATCAGATGCATGGGTGGAGAGAGGCAGCTGGTGGGGGGGTGGAGGAGAGATGGTGACTCAGCAGGTGGGAGAGGCTTCTGCGCTTGCTGGACAAAATGAAATCCTGGGGAAATATGGGTCAAGCCGTAGGGTAGGCGAAGCAATGGGTGGAAATCAAGAAGTGGAAGCCATTTGGGGATAAGAGGAGAAACTGTGTGGGAGCAGGGGTAGAGAAATGGGGTTGAGAGGGGTATTTTCAGGAGTTTTTTTTTTTTTTTTTTCCAAATCAGCTAGTGAGTTGAAGGAGCCTTGTGCAGGCTGTGTGCATTCTAGTGAATTTTGAATGTTTTATTTGCATTTTTTCTCCTTTCACTTTATAAGGAGACTTTAATTTAAAGTTCAGCAGAATGCCCAGAGAATTATCCATCATATGCTAGTTGGCAGAATTGTTCTTGGAAATACTTTCATGTTGCCAGCTGTATCCCAAGGAAAGGGGAAGACAGAAAGGAGAGCAAAACCAAGTGTTTGTGTTAGAATGGGTAGGGATCTAGAAAAAGAGTAAGACAGGTTGGAGAAAATGATACAAGGAGCAGAAGGGTGCTATAGGACAGAAAAGAGGTGAGAACATCGTAACAAAGTGAAGACGAGACAAATGAAGAGAAAAGGATGAGAATGTCAAAGCAGCATGGAGGAAAAATCAGGCATCAAAAATGGAAAGCAAAATTGCAAAAACATGTTGAGACAGATGCACGAAGAAATAAAAACATAGCCTGGGCAAAAAAGAGGTGAAATGAAACTCAGGTGAAGATCTGTCACTAAATGGTAGTGGGGATGGGCCCTAATTACCAAAAGACTTGCATTATTTAAATTCCCCTTAATAAATATTACTTATTAAAAATATATATAGCACTGTAAATTTACACCAGGGTTTCACTCAGTGTTAAATTTGGTAGAGCTTCAATAACATTTTCAACAGTCTCATATTTTGCAGTATTAGAGGGTTTGGAAGAAATATTGTCTTTAATGTAGAACAGGGGTGGGCAAACTATGGCCTGCGGGCCGGATCTGGCCTGCCACCCATTTTAATCCGGCCCTCGAACTCCTGCTAGGGAGTGGGGTCTGGGGCTTGTCCCGGTCCAGCATTCCAGCCAGGAAGCAGGGTTGGGGGCTGCTCCACGCGGCTCCCAGAAGCAGCGGTGCGGCTCCCAGAAGCAGCGGCATGGCTCCCCTCCAGTTCTTATGCATAGCGGCAGCCATGGCCAATGGGAGCTGCAGGGGCGGTGCCTGCGGATGGGGCAGCATGCAGAGCTGCCTGGCCTCAGCTCCGCTTAGGAGCAGGAGAAGGGACATGCTGCTGCTGCTGCTGCTTCCGGGAGCTGCTTGAGGTAACTGCTGCCCGGAGCCTGCACCCCTGAGCCTCCCCCTGCACCCCATCCCCCTTCCCACCCCCCAAACAGCTCGATCCCAGCCCGGAGCACCCACTTGCACCCCAAACCAGTCATTCCCAGCCCCACCCCAGAGCCTGCACCCCTTCCCGCACCCCAATCCCCTGCCCCAGCCCTGATCCCCCTCCCACCCTCCAGACCCCTCAATCCCAGCCCAGAGCACCCTCCTGCACCCCAAACCTCCCAGCCCCACCCCAGAGCTTGCACCCCATCCCCACACCCCTGCCCCAGCCCTGATCCTCCTCCCACCCTCCGAACCCCTTGGTCCCAGCTTGAAGCACCCTCCTACACCCCAAACTCCTCATCCCCAGCTGGAACCCTCCTGAGCTTGGAGTCCTTTCCCGCACTCTGAACTCCTCATTTCTGGCCCCACCCCAGAGCCTGCACCCCAAACCAGAGCCCTCACCCCCTCCTGCACCCAACCCCAATTTTGTTAGTATTCATGGCCTGCCATACAATTTCTATTCCCAGATGTGACCCTTCCTTGGGCCAAAAAGTTTGCCCACCCCGATGTAGAAAGTTCTGTCTACCATTTCAGTGAAAATTTTTTCCAAATGTACTTCTGAGACACTTATTAATTTTTAAATGACTGTTGTGGTGAAATATAAAATAAAAACAATTTGTGTGCTAAATAAATAAATAAAAGCTTGGATATCTCATTAGTGATCCTGAACTCATACATATAATTGGAAACAGGTGAATGGTGATGGAGTAATTGACTAAAATATTAGAATGAAACCAGTCTTGATCATAAAGTATAAATCAAGCGATTTGTGGCTAGAGATGTTATTCCTTCAATGGAAAATCTAGATTCCTCTAGTTTGACCAAATTAAAATAGAAGAAAACAGTTTCCTAATGGGCAATTATGTTAAATGGATTAAATTGCACTTAGTAGTGCTGCAAGGTTGTATGATGCAGTGTGCAACTTGGCTTGCCATGTCTCACCTGCCTAATACTTGGTATAGACACTTTTTGGTATCCCTTCCCCCTTAAAAACTATACGACTTGAACATGAAGTGCCCATTTTAGTGAAAACTTGCCTCTTTAAATGAAGGTTACAATAGTGTTGAAATCCTTGTTGCTGTGCTTTTTATAACCTGAAACCAATGGTACAGAATTTGTTTGCATCATGTCCATCAGATGTCTTATGGTTTCTCTGCTTTCTTCATTTGAGTTGGCGAGAGATTGAAACTCATGAAAAGCTTGGTTCTTTCAAGTTACTGTGTATTAAACGAGATGTGTAAGTCCATAAGCTAAATTATCATGTAATTGGCATCACAGCTTGGTGGGATAAATCTCATGACTAGAATGTTGGTATAGAGGGGTATAGCTTCTTTAGTAAGCACAGGAAGGTGCTGCATCATACGTCAAGAATATGTACACTTGTTCTGAGGTCCAGGAGGAGGTGAGGCAGACCAGTTGAAAGTTTCTAGGTAAATATAAATGGGGTAAGAAAAAAAGAGGGGTGATGTCATAATGGGGGTGGGGTGGGGGTCTATGACAAGCCATCAAATCAGGAAAAGGAGGTGGATGAGGCATTTCTAGAACAAGTAGCAGAAATATCCAAAACACAAGTATTGCTAGTAATATTGGGGACTTTAACTATCCAGACATCTGTTAGAAAAGTAATACGGCAAAACAAAATTTACAATAAGTTTGTGGAATATATAGGCGACAACTTCTTGTTTCAGAAAGTGAAGGAAGTAGCCAGGGGGACAGACATTTTAGGTTTGATTCTAACAGGGAGGAATTGGTAGCACATCTGAAGGTGGAAAACATTTTGCATGAAAGATCTTGAAATGATAGATTTCATGGTTCTAAGGAAAGGAAGGAGCGAGAGCTGCAGAATAAGGACAATGAACTTCAAAAAACTAACAAACTCAGAGAACTGGTAGATAAGGTTCCATGGGAAACAAAATCTAAGGGGAAAAGGAGTTAAGGAGAGCTGGTAGTTTCTCAAGGGGACAGTATTAAAGCCACAACAGAAAACTATCCCAAAGCAAAGGAAAGATAGGAAGAATAGTAAGAGGCCAGTGTGGCTCCATTAGTTGCTCTTTAATGACCAGATAATCATAAAGGAATCCTACCGAAAGTGGAAATGTGGCCAGATTGCTAAGGAGGAGTGCAAAATAATAGTGCAAGCATATAGGGGCAAAATCTGAAAGATTAAGGCTGTCTACACTAGTGTCTATATCGTCAAAACTTTGTTGCTCAGGGGTGTGAATATTCAACCCCCAAGTGACATAAGTTACACTGATATAAGCGCTAGTGTGCACAGTGCTTAGTTGGTGGGAGAGCTTCTCCCGCTGACATAGTTTATGCCGCTCATTGGGGTGGTTTTTTTTATGCCGATGGCATAGCGTCTTCACTAGACACACTGCAGCAGTACAGCTGTATTGGTGCAGCTGCAGTGCTGCACGTGTAGATGTGGCTTAAGGCACAAAATGAGTTACACCTAGCAAGGAACATAAAAGAGAATAAGACGAGGCTCTTTAAATATATTAAGAGAAAGACAAAAGAAAATGTAGGTCATTTACTTAGCGAGGAAGGAGTGCTGCTAACTAATGACATCAAGGAGACTGAGGTACTTAATGCTTGTTTTGCTTCAGTCTTCACTAAAAGGGCTAAGGGTGATCAGATACTTAATGCAATTAATATTAAGGGGGAAGGAACATAAATCAAAACAGGGAAAGAACACGATAAGGAATATTTAGATAAGTTAGATGTATTCAAGTCAGCAGGACCTGATGAAATTCATCCTATGGTGCTTAAGGAACTCGCTGAAGCAGTCTCGGAACCATTAGCAATTATCTTTGAGAGCTCCTGGAGGACAGATGATGTCCCAGAGGACTGGAGAAGGGCAGACATAGTACCTGCCTTTAAAAAGGGGAACAAAAAAGACCTAAGAAACTACAGACCAGTCAGCCTAAGTTAGATATCTGGAAAAATACTGGAACAAATTATTAATCAGTTTTTAAGATCCTGGAGGATAATAGGATTATAAGGAATGGCCAGCATAGATTTGTCAAGAAATGCCAAAGCCACCTAATTTCCTTCTTTGTTGGGGTTATTGGCCTAGTGGATGGGGAGGAAGCAGTAGATGTAATATATCTTGATTTTAGTGAGACTTCTGGCATGTGACATTTTCATGAGCAAAGTAGGGAAATGCGGTCTCGAAGAATTCACGTAAGATGGGTGTACAACTGTTTGAAGGACCATACTCAAAGAGCAGTTATCAATGGTTTGCTGTCAAACTGTGAGGGCATATCTTTGGAGTCCTATGAGGGTCAATCCAGGGTCTGGTACTAGTCAATATTTTCATTAATAACTTTAGATAATGGAGTGAAGAGTACGCTTATAAAATTTGCAGATGACACCAAGCTGAGAGGGGTTACAAGCACTCTGGAGGATGGGATTAGATTTCAAAAGGGCCTTGCAGAATTGGTCTGAATTAAATAAGATGAAATTCGGTAAAGATAAGTGCACAGTACTTCACTTCGCTTAGGAATGAAAAATCAAATGGCAACTACAAAATGGGGAATAACTGGCTAGGTGACAGTAATTACAGAAAAGGATCTGAGGGTTTTAGTGTATCAACAATGTGATGCAATTGTAAAGGAGTTAATATTCTGGGGTGTGTTAACAGGAGTGTTGTATGTAAGATGTGGGAGATAATTGTCCTTTTCTACTTGCCATGGAGGAGGTCTCAGCTGGAGTAGTGTGTGCAATTCTGGGTGCCATATTTTAGGAGATGTGTGGACAAGTTGGAGAGAGTCCAGAGGAGAGCAACAAAAATGGTAAAAGATTTAGAAAATGTGACCCATGAGGAAAAGTGTTTAAAACAAAAAAAACCCCACTTCGATATGGGTAGTCTTGAGAAAAGAAGTCTGAGAGGGAATCTGATATGTCTGCAAATATGTTAAGGGCTGTTGTAAAGAGGACTGTGGTCAATTGTTCTCCATGTCAACTGAAGGCAGGATAAGAAATAAAAATGGGCTTAATCTGCAGCAAGGAAGATTTAGGTTAAATATTAGGAAGAACTTTCTAATTATAAGGTAGCTAAACTCTAGAATTGGCTGTCAATGGAGGTTATGAAATCCCCAACATTGGGGGTTTTTAAGAACAGGTCAGACAAATACTGACAGGGACGGTCTAGGTTTACTTGTTCCTGCCTCAGCATAGGGGACTGAACTTGATGACTTCTCAAGGTCTCTTCCAGCCCTAAATTATGATTCTATAATTTTTATATAAAATTAAAACGCAAAAGTAACTTTCTCAGAAAAATGAAAACCACTGCATAACTTTTACACCAGTGGAGGCCATTTTAGTAATTGTTTCTCAGTGGTTCCAAGTTAGTCCCACCTTGGACTATAATCACCATGGTTAAAAGAGTAATTGTTTTGTATGTACCGGCATCCTGGAAGGAAATTAAACATTCATTTCCTTGTCTATAAATTGAGAGCGAAGTTAAAATATACAGAATTCTGCACACCCTATCTCCTGTTGCTTAAAAACTGCCAACAACATATATATGCTGGTTGGGAGTCACAGGGACTGGATGGCTGAGGATTAGTAATGGGATAAGGATCTTTACAATTCTAGGTCACCAGTTGATATCTAGACTAGATCAGTAGAAAGTGGAATCCTTTACTGTTTGGCCTATTAGGAGTGAGTTGCAGATTTCAGTTTGGTTCCTTGTAGACTGATGCTCATATCACGAGGATCACCATTGTAATTAGCACCCCTGTAGGCAGACGTGGCAAAGGTGCCAAAAATAGAATGGGAACAGAGACTCCTTCCAGTCAGGATTCAGACATACTGAGGGAGGCACAATACAGAAATTTTCAGTTAGCTGTGCATAAGTTGAAGTCTTCAGTCTCAAGTGCTGTCTGTCAATCATATTTCGCAAGCACTAAGTAATCTGCAGTACTGAAGTTTAAATATAGGAATAATTTAATAATGGGACATAGAAGCTTTTTTCCAATCATGTCTGGAAAGTAAAATGAGGAGCAATAGGTGCACTGTAACATTGCTGCGGAAGGGGGATACTATTTGAGGTGCTTGATTTCTCGCTGAAATGGAGTTTGAGAAAAGCTGAGCCAATGCTCCTAGTTTGTGTATGGTACTGAACTCATTCATGGTGCCCATTGATTAAATTTTACCAGTTTACCAGGAGTGAGACATTGCCTGACCTACTGGATTGAGGGATGTGAGAGAACAAAGGTAGGGACCATTCAGTAGATCCTTACCAGGGTAACTCTTGTGACAGGTCCATTAGTTTTTCAAGCTTCTTGGGATTGAGCCTCAGTCCTAGTAGTTTGTCTCTGAAAATTGTGTGAACTAAGAAGAATACTACCTTTTAAAAATCTGAATAGCCTAGGTTCTAATAGGAGGCAGCTTAAATGATGCAGTAAGCTACACATCAGAAAGTGTGAATACATTGGTGGTCTTTGCATGCTGAAAGGGTGAAAATTTCACCCTCCAATTGGCTTAATTTGCATACAAAGTGGGTGGGGTTGTAGCAAGAAAAGTGACCAGATCATGTTTTCTTACTGATCTGTAACTTACACTGACAGTTATCTTTGATTTGGCTACCAAACCTAAATTAATACTATATGGCTAAACAAAATACTGATACCCTGAGATTAACAAGTCAGGCCTTTGAGAGAGACAAGGGTGGTTGAGGCAATATCCTTTATTGGACCAATTTCTGTTGCTGAAGAGGACAAGCTTTTGAGAGAGCTCTGTGAAGCTCAAAAGCTTGTCACCTCTAGCAACATAAGCTGGTCCAATAAATTACCTCACCCACCTTGTGTGTCTCAGATCTTAGGACCAACATGGCTACAACACTGCAAACAAGTCAGTCTTTCTTTTGTCACTATTAAATATTGAATTTTAAGCAAAGACTAGTTTTTACTTTTCTCATCCAGCATGTGTTTGGCTTCTTTTTCATTAAATTCTTTTTTTATAAAAAGGAATTTTAAAAAGTCGGTCTTTTGTTTTAAAAAAAAGTCTTAACTTTCTGTATCTAAAATAGAAGTAATAATCTTTCTCATACAATGCTGCTGTTATTGATAGATCTTCTGGAAGTGTCCTGTGTACTGCTCTGCCATCTCAGACAGAATAAAACAGTGGTTGCTGTTGGAATCGTAATCTGTTTGAGGCATCTTTTAGGCCTGAAGCTAACGGTGAGAGGGTGCAAATTCTGGCAGTCCAAAAAACTCTTAGCAAGTTTGAGTGGAGAGGATGACCATGGAAAAATTGGTGTTTTTCTACATCCAAGCCAGCTGCATATTCCTTTGGGAGTCAGACGGCCGAAACATGCATACATACCGTACCCTCTCTTTGGCCGGCTGCAGGGTTCTTCAACATGCCAGAGTAAAATGAAAATTTTCAGGCAGTAACTACTGCTGACTGCCGTGGCAGTATCACTTGCAAGAAACTGCAAGCTATCCCGATATTAGCAACACTGGATGAAGATTATTCTACCAGAATTGAAAAGTAAAGAAGAAAATCTGTAGGAGTTGGGAGGGAGGTTAGTACAGAAAAAAGTATGGGGTAATGGTAATTTGTTTTGCCAAGCTTTTGTGTCTTTCATTTGTATGAGGGACAGAACATAATTAAAATTTATCTGTATTTTTCTTTCAAGAAGCTGAACAATTATGAGACTGTTTAAACTCTTTTCAGTTAAGGTCAAGGAAGATATTTCATATCTATTCTTAAGTTATACTGACTAGCTGTCTTCTATTTATTATTATGGAAATGCTCCAACAGTGAGCTTGTCTGCATTCCATCTCTCTCATTCAAAGGGTATAACATTTTAGTGCCAATTATTTTCTTTTATATTTTGCAGAGGAAATTCAAAGTGCAAACTACAAAACTCTAATATGTTTATGAATAATTAAGAAAAATGTATGGCCTCTAAGAGAATTGTTTGCATTTTTTACTGCTGAGAGCATCTTGGGATTTAACTTTGGATGTAACGATTACCCTCTTCTTCCTCCATTTCTCCTCCCCCTGGTTTCCAAGAAAACAAAGGGACTATATACATTCTTGTAAATAAGAGATTAGAGACTAGCTCTTGAGTGTATATGCCCTTGGGCAAAAAGTCTTAGTTAAAAAAAAATGGAGTTAAGGAGATACAAATGACTTTGAGAAACGTTGTTATGGTACCTGATGTGGCAAGATACTCCTAAGTTAACTGGAGGAAAGTAATTTGTGCCATTAAATTATCTGTTCATGAGGCTGGCTGAAGCCAGTTTGCAGTATTAGCATAAAAATACAAGTCCACAACAGCATGCTGATTTGGTAGACTGTAGTGTCACCTGACTTGTTCTTAGAGGTTAATGTGTTGAATGTGGGCAGTTTGAAAAGCTGACCTGGAATTTTTTCCCCCCTGGAATAGTTGGCAAAGAGTTTTCATATACAGTTTACAGAACAGTGAATTAAAAAAGCATTTTTTGATTAATGGTTATTCAGACAACTACATTTAGGATTTTTAAATATAATTTATTTGGTATTCTTTTGGTCTTTAAGTTGTCATTTCAGATCAGATCTCTTGGCATATTCTAGCCATGGAAAAGTGGCAACTGTATCGTACTTTGGCATGTATTTAAATCTTTATTTTTAAAGTGTCTTTTTTCACAATTTAAAAATTGTTTTCTAAAGATAATCTTGTGGTTTTTTTTGTTTGTTTGTTTGTTTTTTTTATGGAGATATCCTATCTCCTAGAACTGGAAGGGACCTTGAAAGGTCATTGAGTCCAGCCCCCTGCCTTCACTAGCAGGACCAAGTACTGATTTTGCCCCAGATCCCGAGGTGGCCCCCTCAAGGATTGAACTCTCAACCCTGGGTTTAGCAGGCCAATGCTCAAACCACTGAGCTATCCTGCCCCCCCAAATATCTGTTATTTCAATACACATATCAATATCTGCAGGATCAACAGATGAACTAAATGTAAAATAATGGAAAATTTGTACAAAGGAAAGGAGAGAATTGATCTTTGACTTGAAATACTCTGAAAATCCTGGTAACATGAGCTTCAGCTTAAAGTTCAGTAACTCTTGGTCACCCTTCCCTCAAAAAGGGGAAAAAAGCACACAAAATTTGCAGTACCTCACTTTGTGAAATGAACGTTGGCACCCTCCAGGACAGAGGACAGTGTCACTGCTTACTACTTCTTGGGTGTGAGATGCTGGGAACTTAGCTCATCTTCCTCCTTTTCTGATCCCTCAAAGCTTGTCTTCACTGTAGACTTATCTGAGGCTCAACAAGGCGTTTTCCCCATAACATACTCCACATTCACACATCATCACACCTCTATCAGTGCTACAGGGCAGATCCTGAAGAAGTTGTTAATGCATATTGCTACCCTGAGGTAACTGCAGTGAAGACATGCAGCCATAGGCAGTCACAACATTCAAGACATGTTGGTCCTCCAGTCTGCCTCCACTTAGCTTCCTGCTTATAGTTTGTAGTTTCACTAGCTTCATACATAGTTTAGTGTTGCTATAGCGCAGACCCCTGCTGAAAGTGAGGAAATGGAAGCAGTTAAGGAAGCCTGTATAATGGGAGCCCTACCTGGGGGTGGGAAAAACACAAGATATGTGTGCAGCAGTCATGAGGTCACTGCCTATAGTAGAAGACCCTTTTCAGAGAGTGGCTGTGGATTGGAGGACACTTCAAAGTCCTCACAGTCTGCACAGAGATGTGGCAGAGAGCAGAATCTGCCCTGGGAAAGGAACACAGGGTTATCCCAAAGACAGGATATGGCTTTCTCTGGGGGTAGAGACAGAAGCTTGGAGAGGGTGTGCCAGAAAATGAATTTCATGGACTTAAACCATTTCTTCACATGATCCCCACAGTGGCAGACAAGTTGTCTCAACACCCTACAAATATGAACACAATGTAGCACAGTGAGTTGTGGCACTGTGAATCTTGGGATATGTGCCCAGATAGCCATTGCTTACCTCAGCCAGATGCAGTACCAGTGTAGGTGCAGACCATGGCCCGACAGTCATGTGGTCATGCTATCATGGGTTAAACTACCATTGGTTGTTACCCTGTGATTCTTATCCCATGCTTAGCATCCAGTGAAAACATAGCCTTAGCTTCCACCACTCTGGGATATGAAGCCTGCTTTTAACATCAGTCATCTTCTTGCAGGATCAACATGCAGATACTGAATTCAGTGGGCCAATGCAATGCTTGACCTTTGATGTTTTCAAAGCAGTATTATGGCTTTTAAAATAACAATAGAAGGGATACTGTAAAATAATTGTAAACAGCCATACATCTACTACTATATTAAAAAGGAACCTCACACTTGAATTAACTTTCAGGAAGAAATACACCAAACAATTCTAATTTACACTTTTCAGTGTTTATCATGCTGTTTGAAGATTTATTTTAAGATTATTCTCTTTTACAAATCCACAGTTTTCTCCTGCAGAGATGCCATAATACTGGGTTTTTGACATCAGTCTGGAGAAATGGAGTCTCAAATTTAGCATAATGCCTTCACTGTAAGAGAAAACAGTATGAGAAGATTGGGGCGATCATGTGAAGATTGGCTATTAGGGAGAGAGTTTTTATTTAATAATCCTAGGTAACTGGCAAAAATTCTATGGAACTATGTCTAACAGATGTTAATGGTGGCTTAGTTTTTTGGCACGTCATGAAATAGCTACCCACAGCAAGGTTTTAAGATACTATCTACAAAGGTTTAGCTTCTTTTTGGTTACAGAGGCCTAAAATTTTGGAGCCAAATGCAAACCTTGGTTTCTACATTCTGAAAGCTAGCTAAAATGCATCTGACTGACCTGAATGCATCATTTTACAAATGTTAGTTATGATTCTCAACTTCCCTAGGAGGTAGGTAAATAAATAGTATTACCCCCACTTTATCAACTGAAATAAGTTGCGGGGAAGAGAGGTTGTGATTTTGCTCAAGTAGAATCCAAGTTGTTAAAACCATGGTTTTCAGATTCTCTCCTGTATCTAATATACTAAATCACACCGTGCTGCCCATCTACAGGTAATTCTCTTAACTTCTATGCCTGTTTCTCAAAGTGACATTCTCTGTGTGGAGGGCACTGTGGTCTTGGGGGCAGATCTAAGGAAAAGTGAGTTTGGCATTTGCTTACAAGACTTGCACCTGCTGTGTAATCCAAGGGCTGGAAATACTCCAGAAGTTCTGCAATCCTCTGGTCTTCCAGAGTTTGCTGGGGAGAAGTTTCTTCCTGCTGGTTCTGTGGCTTCGCCTCCTCTTTCCTCAAATCACTGCCAGATTTTATTCTCAGGTAGCAGATGCTGCAAGGGAGGAAGAAGCTGATGCATTGTTTCCTCCAGTCCTGCAGGGGAAGGTGCAAAGGGCATTAAAGGCTAAATGCAACTGCCTCTGTATAACCAGACTCAGCTTCCCTCCATTTCAGCTACCTCCAGAAGGAGAGAGGAAACAATCTTACCTATGTATTGATTTTGGTGTACATTTGTATGAAGCCACTTTCTTTAGTGGAAACTGCATCTCAAGAAACCTCAATGTTCTTGAGTTTTAGACTTGCATAAAATTGCAAGTAACTTCCCTTTTTTTGCAAACCACAATTGTTTAGCTTCAGTAGTGCAACAGCTATTGCATTTCAGTAGTGTATATGGCATACAATGACTTTACTGCATTGGTATAAAAATACTGTAATGAAGACTGAAGACATGGTAAGATAATTTAAATAAATCAGTTCTGTTCTTAACTATACTAGCCTGTTTAGAGAAAAGAGCACTTCATAGTGAAAATAAAGTTTTGTTGTTTTTTATTTGAAGTATGGAAGAGTTTGAGGGGTGAATGTGTAATAGACACTTTTCAAAGCAGGGAATTTAGCCATATGGTTAAAACCTGTGTACTAATTAGAAAAATCTCAACCAGTAAACTTTAATTATGCCTAAATGTGGCTAAATTATTTCTAAACTGTATGTCAGCTATTGTAATCAAAAACACATTGACCACCATTGCTGAGCAGTTAGTACTTCCTACTGGCTTTAAGTCTAAATCGAGTTCTTGTAGGTCAAGAAAGATAAAGGGAAAATAGAGCTTCATAAAGAACTTCCTGGGATTTAGATGTCAATGTGAACTTTGTTTTTCCACTTTCCTTTCCATCTCTTTCTCCAGATGGCCCTGTATCTACTTACAGCTCTGGTACCCCATATCTTTTGGCCCTGTTAGACTATGATAACGCTGTAATTTCCCCTATATGGGAGGGCTGATTGATATGAAGTGCTTAGCTTTATTTTTGGAAGAAATCTTTCATCTGTATCAGTCAGTTGTTGCTGGATACAATGTACAGTTTATAAACATGGTGTATGGTTCTGAATTTGTGATATTTTTGAGTAAAAGTTACACATACACACAGGTGTATAATATATATTGACACTAACCGTAAATATGTTTTTAGATCGGGGCAACATACGTTCTTAAATCTTTGGCTTCCTAGTTGTTAGATACATACCTTTCATAGTTTTTTTCACAATGGGGTATTGCAAATGTTTATCAGTGGTAGGGGCCATGAACTGGAAGAAATAATGTCAATGGAATAAATGCCTAAAGATTTGAAATTGGGTTTCATATTTATTTAAGAAATAAACCTCTCTTTCTCTCTACTATTCTCCCGAAAAAATGTTTCGGAAAGATGATTTTGTGCTCAAGACATTGGACTGGTATTCAAGAGATCCTGTTTTTATTCTTACCAAGTCATTTAAATTCTCTCTGCATCAGTTCCATATCTGTAAAATGGGGATATTTCTGTACTCGGTGTTTGAAGTGCTCAGTATTACGCTGGTAAGTGCCATAGAAAAACCTACAAATGAATAAATAAAATAAAATGCCCAAAATACATGCATATGTATAAGATGAAACGTAAGTGCTTGACCTACTGAATAGGTAGTATTCTTGGCCACACTTCCTTGTCAGTGGTCTGCCACCTTTACTTGAGCAGAGGAGAAACAAGCACTAGCAGCCACAGGGTATCATCTACCCTCAGCGGTTTTCAAACTCTGGGTCGCGACCCCATTTCAATGGGGTCTCCAGAACTGGCATTAGACTTGCTGGGGTCTGGGGCTGAAGCTGAAGCCGAAGCCTGAGCCCCACCCCATGGGGCCAAAGCCCTTTGTTCCCCCCCCGGCACGGAGTGGTGGGGGTCAGGCTTCAGTCTTCCCCCCCCCCCCCGGGGTCGTATAGTGATTTTTGTTATCCGAAGGGGTTTGCAATGCAGCGAAGTTTGAGAACTGTTGGAAGTGTAGCTGCAATTAGTGCTTGGGTTAGGAATCATATGGGCTATCAATTTGGTCCTGTTAAACAACAAAGGGACTGTGGGGCCTGGGATAAGGTGCAAAAATGATCACAATATTGGCAGTCCTTGAATTTTTTTTATTTAAAAAAAAAAGTGTAAACAAAGTCATTTTCCAATGAGCTCTTGAAACTTGTACTTTGGTAGCCCAGTTAGCTGTTAAACCAATTTGTTCATTCCACTCAATGAATCTGGAGGGTTTGTGGTTATGGAGAGTTACTGCAAGGAGGGGAAAGCCTCGGGTGCACGTGATATTGGTTTGTACCAATGACTCTCTTTAACACCCTTTTAAAAATCCCTGATACAAAAACAGAACTTTAACCAGAATTCCTAAATAATAAAACGTATATGCTCTTCAAGGATGAAAATAAGGTTTCTATTTTTAGGTGCATTTTATCAGTGTATGCTTCTTTCCAGACATTTACTATGGTGTTCTAGGTATCTTGGCTTCATACTCTGCATGATCATGCTGCCTTCCTAGTGTCAAGTTCAGGACTGAGAGAGCTGATGAACAGAGTATTTGAAGCACCATAAAATTAGTCTTCTGTTGTTTGTTGTGTGGATTATGGAGGTGTTGAGGAGGGAAGAGTTGAGGAATCATTTAAAACAGTTTTCCTTTTAGTGATGTAAATCTATATCTTAAAGCTGAAATATTGCCACGAATAAATACTTATTTTTTCTTCAGGGTAAACTAACGCTGGTCTAGCAATCACAGTATTTAGGGATTGCACATACTATTGCAGAGTTTGTCCAAAATTTTCTGTATCGAGTTAATGTTTGATACAAATTGGTGGTCTACAGGAATTACAGCCATTTTTTATCCATATTGCTTTTTTAGACTTCTTGACACATTTTCTTCTACCTTATTAGACTAGAGGACTAGAAACTTCATGTGAGGTTATTTGAGATCTGCACACTGCAAAATATCTTATTGAAATATTAGTTAACAAGATTGTGACAAGTGTTTAGCAGTTCACAAAGCTCACCATGATAGTGTGTGTACCAGCTAATTAAGTAACTGTCGCAAGTTGTTTATGGCTGGGGGTGGATGGGTATCCTTCCTATTTTTGCTAATTGTATCTTCTCTCTCCACCCCCATTCTCTACCATGTTCATATTTAATTAGGACTACAGCATCTCTAGCAGCTTCTGGGAGGACAGTGGATTATGCAAAGGCACTCTTTATTGTTGGCTTTATCTCCAACCTTGAAACAACTTCTTTATCAACATCCTTGATCAGAGGGCTTAATATAGCTTTCATGGAAAATGAATCTCTTCCCCCATCCCTTTCCCACAAGAGCTGTTTTAGAATTTAGAATGTTTCTCTCTGCTCAAAGGGAATGTGGGTTCTAGACAACTTTCTCCCTCCTCTTATGACCTTTTCTATGGAAGTATTTCTAGCTCAGGGTTTAATCATGTTTGCTGCAAAAGTTAGACTTTATTTCTTAAGCTTAAAATAGGCAGGTTTTTTTCCTGCTAACAGCTCTGCCACAGGGTTACGGGTGACCTATTTTGTATAAAGAAGCAAAGTTATGCAATTCTGAATTTTTTTTTTTTTTTTCCTGGGAGCAAGAAGCTCTGTATTCCATGCAGGAATCACTGTTGTCCAATGATGCCAAGCTGATTTCTACCTCCTCCCCGTCAGGCTATGCAACATACAGCAGCCAAATAATGGCTGCACCCAGTTAGGTATTTTTATTACCAAGGATAGTTTTTATGTTAATATTTGAGACACATGTTAATCAAATGGCATTTGTTACCTGGCTTTATGGTACTACTAAATGAAGTATTAAGGTTCATAAGTTGGAATCTTGTTTTAAAGAATTTTTTTAAAGAATCTAATTCTGTGTTCTAAGTATCTATTTAGAATGCATATAATTCATGGCCCAGGGTTCAATGACTTCAGAAGCTAGAAAGAAACCTTGCTTTGATGCCACTGATGTAAAGTGATCAGACAACAAATATTCTAAGGATGGCATTATTGGTTGATAGCTTGAGTAGTACTTTGGGCCCCTCAACATGCCCAGTTCTTGGCCAGCATCTATAATGTAAAAGGACTGTAACAAGCTTATTAGTTCAGGCCCACTTTGCTAATTTTCATGCTGAAGTTGATAAAATACTGGAAAAACCTTTTGGAAAGATAGCATCTTTCTTTCCCAAACTAAATCTATAATGGATAGATAAGTCTTCAGATGTGTTTATTTGGCCAACTTTTTTGGTCTTGTATTTCACATATATCCATTGGGCCCTCTTGTTCCTCTAAGCAGTGATAAAAGCTAGCAGAATCTGTTCTAACTGTGGACTAAAAGAAGTTATTGGAAATGTCTATAGTTGTACCTTGCTGTAAAATTAAATGTACAAATGACTTGTTCAGGTACACATCTCCCAGGTGACTGACTGAACAAGTTACTGTTCTATTGGTTACTCTTAAAGTAACATGCTATTTGTCACTTTCTAATATTTTCTTATTTTTTGGCAGGCTCAAGAGCAACATAATGGTAGAAATGCCTGCCTTATTTTAGGCCCAAAGGAAACAGTTAATGTACCTTTCCCTGAAGTTGAGAGATGAGTATGCTACAGAAATTATGGAAGCTCCGATTTGTAGTCATTTGAATTACCAATGTTGGTTTTATCACATCAATAAGTCTACTGGGGAAAGACCAGTTTTAGTTTACTGTATTTCTGTATCAGTTTCCATCAGCGGATTTGAGTAGGTTACCCACTAAGTCTGGCAGAGATGGGAATAGGAGTTCTGAATCAAAGTCCTGTGCTTCAGCCACAAACCCATCCTTTCCCTCAGACTGACTGCTTTATCTAGAGTTCCATTCAGGGTCCAGATCTTTTTCAGCAGGTCAAATTCCAGAAATAAACACACACACTTACACACTTTTCTGAGCAGCAATCAGCTACGCTATTGTTTTATTGTAAATTTCTCTACTGCCATAAAATGACTTCTGCTATATATTTATGGGTACCCTACATCCTGAAATGTTATACTTTTGCTACAATGGGTTGAGCATTGCAATGTACTGAAAGTGACCACTGTACCTTTAGACAGTAGCTGTCTCTAATTATTTAGGAGATTTTACAAGCTTTTTTTTCTGTCCCAGATATTTAGACATTTTCATGCAGCACTGTTGCATGGATTTAAAAGGAATATCATCTATGTGGAAATGGCTATTTTAATCCTAGAAAAATGTCACTTAATACATCAAAAGTCACAAATACTGCATAGCTTAACTCTTGTATTGCAGAAGTTATTGTGAAGATTATCTGTCTCTTCATTCACTCAAAGAATGAAACTCATTCATTCATTTGCGTTACAGCGACTACCTAAATAAAAAAAAATGCTTGCATTATGCAGTTGTGTAAGACAGCCACAAAAATGTTTAGATTTTCCCCTCAAAAATGCTATTGGTTAGACATCTGGACCCCAGAAAATACTTTTTATGAGAGTATGATTTACACTTTGCCCTCTTCTTGCAATTTATAACTGAGATCCCTACTGGTAGGACTAACAGTGCAGAAGGGAAAACTTGTTCTCATCTCTTAGTGGCCTTTAGGTGATATCTCCACATCAGTTTGGACAAACTTAGCCCATAATAGAACACCTGAGCAAATTGAGGTCATTGTTTAAAAGAAAGTGAATTCTGTGATATTAGTGTTGTGAAAGAACATTGGTGGTAGGAATTACCTGGTGGTTTACAAAAAAGCTTCCTTGTATCTTGTCCTTAGTTTAAAAACAAAACTATGAAAGTTAAATCTTAAAACTCAAGTGGAGTGGAGAACTTTCAAACTTCACAAGTGACTTTGAGGGGAGAAACTGAGTTTATCTAGCTCTGTTTGGGTAACTTACATGGAATTGTTTTTCAGCATAACCTTATCTGTTCTCCCCTCCCCACTTTTAAAAATGGACAATATAATCAAATACGCTAACTTGTTTTGTTTTTTTAACTTTGGCAGTACTCCATGATTCTCTCACCATTTGTATTAATGACATTGGGTGTGAACTCTTGGTAAGAGGATAATTTTTCTACAACATGCTAAATGGAAGAGACCCATTCTGTTGGGAACCCTTTTTTGTAGCTAGATTCCTCTTTGCCTTCTCTCATCCTACTCAAAAACAGAAGCATTGAGGAAGATTCCCAGGAAAGCCACTCTTTTTTTTTTTTTTTTTTTTTTTTTTTTTTGCACTAGACAAGGTTTAATTTTTATATTTGATATTTATAGTTGACAGTGAAAAATCTAAAACTACAGACCACATGAAGATAATAGGGGGAAAAATACTTAGTTTTATTTTTATAACAAAAACAGTGGTTTGAATTTGAGAAGGAATCCAGAAGCTAGAAACTCATGAGTTTTAATCTAGGTTGTGCTTTCAATTAACTGTAAAACCTTGGTCCGGTCATTTATCGTAGTCTGTTTCCTCGTAGTAAAAAAGGAATGATGATCCCTACCTTTATGAATGTTGTAAGGATTAATTAGTATTGGTTCAGTGTTATACATGCAAAGCAAGTTATAAATGCTTCTTATTAGTGATATTCTGTTTGAGAGTTAACTTTTTACGTTGCCAAGTAATCTGCAAGTCTTTAGCAATATTGTTAGTTTAGTTTTGATTTTCAGAGATGTCACCTATACTATTTTCCAGAATGACTCTTATTTGTTAGAGCTTCTGTTTTTTAGTCATATCTAAAAAAACTGCTTTTGTGTTTCTAAAGGTTAGTTTTTAAGATAGATTCATTTTAAAAAATCCTCTTTTGTTACAAATTGTAAAAATTTTAATCTCCGTGTACAACTATTAGAAACATGCATCCGGGGCCCTAAATATTTACATAAAATCATTTCATATATAAGCGGTAGACTTTCCATATAGTTTTAATAATAATTAATCAATCAATACTTTAAAAAAATAAATCCCTCAACTCTGATGTACTCACAGCCTATGTGGCCTTTTGCAATGTGTCTGGAAAGTTATCCAAACTGGGCTCAGGCAGACAATGTCAGGAAGAAATTGTGGAGTTGAGGGTTCTTCTGTCAGAACGCCTTGTTGGTAGCCCTTTCCATTTTAAACTGAGGGGACTACAGGCGATGTGCCTTTGCAGATCCCAACTGTGGCATGAACCAACAGAAAAACTGTAAATGTGCATGTTCGAAACTACAAAGGTTTTCCTTCGAATATTAAAGCCATAAATGGTGCATAGCATGCTGTAACTCATTTCCAAATTTAAAAGTATAATAGTGTTACAACTCAAGTTTATTTATTAAAATGAACGTTGTTCTGAAATCTAAGGAAGAATCCTCTGATCCCTTTGCTGATTTCTTTACTATTTAGTTCAGATTTTCATCACTGATACCTTGCTCAAAGTTCTTACAGGTAGATAAACTCTTCTTCACTCCAGCTAAAGAGCTTTGTCTTCCGTTTTGTTTGAACATCTGTGAGTACTGAAGTTTGATTAACAGTGTAGCTATTGAAGGGCAGTTACAGTTTGGTAACTTCAAACTAAACAGAAATGCTGCATAAGAAATAATAGTTCAAATGGTGTTGGGTTTATATTAGCTTAATAGTTCATAAAGTCTTTGGAAAAATATTTTCAAGCTGTCAAGCTTTTTAAAATTACTATGCACCTTCTTAACTAATAGGATTCTGAACATCTAGTGAAATATCTATCAGTTAAGTCACACTGCAATGTGAGCTGAAACTGCCCAGTGCATAAAGAATACAACCTTATTTTACAACCACATTTACTTCTTTTCCTTCACCCACCTCCACCACTCCCAAATTGAGCTCAAGGCTATAATGGAACCCATTATGGGTAAAAGGTCTATGACTCAGCCATTGAGCCACTCAAACAATTGGCTTTTTTTAATTACCACCATTAAAGCTTTAGTAGTTTTATCTCATAAAATAGATATCATTGATGTAAAATGCATCACTGTTGGAGATATATTGTATGTTTGTGCTTAAATTTATATTAGTTAATCAACCATTTGAGTTTGAAAGGTGTTAAGGTATTCTGCACACTGAATAAAGTTTATTTTCCACAATTAGCCACTTGTCCTTTATATTTAAGAACTTGTTTAAAATCAAGGAAGACATGTGGTGACACCATCTCACAAGGAATTAATTTTCAGTTTGTGCTTTCATTACTGATTAATTGAAGGAAAGCTACTTTGCGCATCATATTTTGACCACCTTCTGAGGACTTGTATTTTACTCCAGGGAGCATATACCTTTGATGTGATAACAATGATTATTAAAAAGTCAGGAATTTAAAGGGAGAAATTATTTCTTGAACATCTTACCTGAGTAAGCATCCAAATGGTACAATTGATCTTGTTTCTGTATTCTTTGCTTGAGATTCTTTGCTTTGCTAGAAAAAGTGGACATTGAAACTATTGCAATAAAAAAAAAATCAAAGTGGAGAGGAAATTCCAAGAACACAGTGAAGGTTAAATGTTCAAATGTTGAAAGCTACTTTGTTCTTCTATTTTTTCAATACACCAGGGTGTCACACTCCTTAATTATTCATATTGCTGTGAACAAACAAGATAAAATGTCTCTAGAAGAGATGTGTAATGAGGACATCTCAGGAAAGTATAACTGTGCTTAACCCCATGCAATGTATCTTATTTGTATGTATAATAAAATATATATTAACAGGTTGTTTGTTAGCCTGTTTTATTATTATGTTCATATATACTCAAACAAAAATCTTGAATGTTCAGGTGGCCACTAAAAATGTAGTTAAATGAATAACCCCCCCTAAAAAAATCCCAAACAAACTATAGAACAAGCAATATTAGTCCAACACTTCTAAAATCAATCCACACAAGGCATATATGAATAGACACTCACTCAAATATATAACGTATGTCTAGAGCATGTTATTAAGTTTGCAAAGTTAAGGATTCAAAGGTTAGGTAATGCGAAAGCAACCTTAATTCTGGCAACTTTTGTTAATAGGCATTATGATTCAGTCTTTATTTACATGATCACTGACTATTTTTCCATAGGACCCCCTCTCAGTCAGTGGACAGTGACTATTTAAATAGCTATTTAATGTAATTTTATTTTCATTGTTCCTTGTGTGGCCCTATAATTTATTTACTGTATTCTGTCCAAATCCTACACTGAAAAAGGAATTATTAGTTGCCTCCTGAGCTTTTCTGTGGCACTCATCAGTGGAATATGAGACCCTCAAAACATTAATGAATTTCTTTGCAACGCTGCAAGATAAGAGTATTGTTATCCTCACTTTATGGATGGGGGAACAGGGACAGAAAGTCAGCGACTTGCCTAAAAACACAGTGAATCAGAGACAATGCTAGGACTCTGGAGTACCAGATGCTCACCTTTGTGCACATTCTTTCAGACTGCGCTGCCTGAATGCCAGAGATGCTGAGCTCCCATTGACTTCAGCTGCATTTATGAGTGCTTGGCGCTTCTCAAAATCTTGCTGCAGGTACAAGTTATGTACCCAGAAAATGAGGAATGGACACTTAGTGGTCATCTACAAAATTTTTGGTTTAAATGACTAGAAAAACATCACATTAAGAGCCTGTGGCAGAGGCAAGATGGGTGACATTTACCTGCCTCAACCACACGATCTTCTGATGCAGTCTCCTGTCCCTTTTTGTGTACTCCTTCCAACTTCAAGAGCCAAGTAAAGTAGGGGACCTACAGATTACAGCATCTTTGATTCTCTGGGTGCTATCCGTCCTGTGAACTGAATGAGGCAGGGGTCCAGTAGCTGGTGGAGAGTGTGTATATGATCATATAAATCAAGACTGTATCTTAAAGCATATACACAAAGAAGTAGAATTAGTTTGAAAGGTGACCTTAATTCTGGCACTTAACTTTCAAGTGCTTGACATTACAACCTAAATAACTTATTTTTTTTTTCTTGTATGTGACTCTTGAGATTTGCTTTAAAAAGTCAAACAAGTTCTGTGCAATTGTAACAATCGCCCATCTTGTATCATCATGTGCACTGGAAGATGATTCAAAACATTACCAACCTCTACTGCTTGAACTACAAGGCTAACTCCATTAGCTGGTGGCTGGAGCGGACTGTTATCATATGTGAACCTGCCACTAGAGGAGGAGGAGATAAAACACTGAAAGGAGTGGGTTCTTTTTTGAGTGCTGTCTGTATTGCACTGTACGTGCACATGCACTTCATGCACCTGAGACAGGAAGATTCTTGCTATTAGTGGCTGTTGGTTTATGTCTGTGCGCTTTCTCTCCTCGTGCTCTGAAATGAAGGTATAAGGGATGAGCATCTCTCCAGTTTCTTCTTACTGCTGTGTGGTCTGAGATAGAACACTCTGGTGTCCTCAAACTGCTCCCTTTGATTATCTGGAAATATTTATTTAAGAATCAATTTAACTAGTTTTAGGTGTTTTAGTATAGTCGGGGACTGGAGGGTCTCCCCCTGTTTTCTTCCTGGTGTGGTCATAGAGCTATGCCAAAAATAGCGATTCAAAAACTGTCTCCTGCCTGAGAGCCTTCCTCGTTAGCGGCAACCGCCAGAGGTGTCTGGAGAAGTGCAGATTGAAGCCAGGTACAGCATCTGCTGCTCCTTCCCCAGCCAGACCTGCCAGGGATGAGAATTAAGGCTCAGGCAACATCTTGCAGAGTTAGGCGATGAGACTGCAGGCAGACCCACCTGTACATTGGACAGTGGCATTAAGAAGTGCACCCCCTAGTATGTCACTTCCAATATGGGGTGCGTAGGAATAGAACTAAGGACTCTTTTACTCAAGAGAGGCACTCTCCACGTTTCAAAAAAAAGTCCCCTTTCAAATCCTCTAAGAGGAAGACCACCTCCCCAGTTTTGTCAAAGTTGGCTGAATCATTGCATGCTGGTCCTACGAAGACCCATGGCATCAACACTTATGCTCAGAAGATTAAGAACGTGGAGGTGGTGGTACCAGCTATTTACTGCCTCAGTGGCAGTACTGTGAAAAGAGAAGCACCAGGAGCCCAGATGTCCACTACCAAAGATACCAGCTAAGAAGTCTCACAATGAGCCACAAGCACTGATGGTACAGCACACTCCCATTCAGATGCTAAAACTTTTAAGGGGCTTCACACATCAGCTCCATCTATACAGGAAGACAAAAACCTTCATCTCTTGTTTGGGGAGGGGGTATATGCAACTGAGGTTATCACTTTCCAGTCTGATCCACACTTTTCAGAACTGCTCTTCACCAGATACTTTGGTGCAGGCTTACTACAAGGAGAAAGACACTTCTCCAACTGCCACTCATCAGTAAGACATCAGCAGTACTGAGGGCGCTGACATTAGAGACCAACCATACCTTTCTATCAGAAGCATCTGACATTGAGGAAAGTATCAGAGGGGTAGCCGTGTTAGTCTGAATCTGTAAAAAGCAACAGAGGGTCCTGTGGCACCTTTAAGACTAACAGAAGAATTGGGAGCATAAGCTTTCGTGGGTAAGAACCTCACTTCTTCAGATGCAAGAAATGAGGTTCTTACCCACGAAAGCTTATGCTTCCAATACTTGTTAGTCTTAAAGGTGCCCCAGGACCCTCTGTTGACATTGAGGAAAGATTATCATTACCCCCACCAAGGAAGGTTAGCCTGGATGCAGAATCTAGAACCTCTTGTATTCTTTCGCCGCACCCTCCCTGGGATTGCTGGGTACCACATGCTTGGGGATCACCACAACCCATGATGGATCCTTCCCACTGGCCATACTGGTATGGTCCCATAGAGTGTCACATCCCTCTTCTTCCAGAGACCAGCTAGAGCTCCCTCTGGAACCCGTGGAGGAGCGGGGGGAAGAACCAGATCTAACAGCACTTCCAGTTCAGTTGGGTATAACATCCTTCCTCCCCTGAAGTGGATGCTTCAGCATCTTCTACGCATGCACTGACTGCAAACAGATCCAGAAGCTATTAAGAAGTGTTGCTAAGGAGCTCCAGATCCCTCTGGAGGAAGTCCAGAAGTCATCCCATGAATACCTGGATATTCTGCAAAGTGCAGGGCTGAGTATAGTGGTGCTCACAGTAAACAAAGTGATCCAGGAGCTGGCTAAAGTGATGAGGCATACTCCAGCAACATGTGCACCGACATCTAAAAGGACAGAGAAAAGATACTTTGTCCCAGGTAAGGGAGCTGAGTTCCTGTTTGTTCATCACATGCCAAATTCCCTGGTGGTGCAAGCCACACTGGAAAGGAGTAGTCAACAGCAAAGCAGATTTTCTCCTTCGGATAGGGAAGTGAAATGCCTGAGCCTTCTGGGGAGGAAGATATTTGATCAATTCCGAATAGCTAACTATCAAACCCTACTTGATATGTATGACTTTTTGTCAAATATTCCAAGTTTGCAAAATTTAGAGACAAGCTCCCCGAAGAGGACCGTGTAATCCCAGGCCCTTATTCAAGTAGGTAGACTTGCAGCTAGATCATCCCTCCCCAGGGATAGGGTCCAGTTACTGAACATTCTGATCAATCAGCTCCAGAAGAGTCCACAAACATTGGTTTGGCCATGCCTCATCCTCCTGGGTCATATGGCATCTTTTACATATGTAAGCCCATTTGCAAGACTCCGACTTTGCTGCCTTCAAGCCTGGCTTCATAGTTTACATACCAGGCAGGCATAGTTTGGACAGGTTAGTTAGGAACCCTCACAGAGTATGAAACTCTAGCTTGGTTACAGGACGAAACAGGAGTGTGGGAATTCGTTCAGTCCGCTACCATCACAGATGCCTCTCTGATAGTGGGAAGCTCATGTAAACAAATACATAGCCCAGGCTATATGGAACTGCCTGCGAGTCAAGGATGGATATAAATTTCCTGGAACTGAGAGCAGAATATCAAACCATTTATCCACTCAGTGTATTCAGATGATGTTGGACAATATGATAGTATTCTGCATCAACAAGCAAGGGGGAAGCAAGATGTACACCCCTTTGTGTAAAGGTGCCCCATGTTAAATTGATCTATTCATTGTCAAATTATACTATCGGTGGTACACCTCCCTGGAATCCACAACACATTGGCAGACTCCCTCAGCCATCACTTCTTGACAGCAATATCCGAGGGGTAGCTGTGTTAGTCTGTATCCACAAAAATGAGGAGTCTGGTGGCCCCTTAAAGGCTAACAGATTTATTTAGGCATAAGCTTTCATGGGTAAAAAACCCACTTCTTCAGATGCATGGAGTTAAAATGACAGATACAGGCATAAATATATATTGACACATGAAGAGAAGGGAGTAACCTTACAAGTGGAGAACCAATGTTGAAGGCCAATTTAGTCAGGGTGGATGGGGTCCATTCCCAATAATTGAGGAGGAGGTGTCAATATCAAGAGAGGGAAAATTGCTTTTGTAGTGAGCCAGCCACTCCCAGTCCCTATTCAAGCCCAAATTGATAGTGTAAACTAAGTTTGCAAATGAATTGTAGTTCTACAGTTTCTCTTTGAAGTCTGTTTTTGAAGTTTTTTTGTTGAAGAATGGCTACTTTTAAATCTGTTAATGAGTGTCCAGGGAGATTGAAGTGTTCTCCTACTGGCTTTTGTATGTTACCATTCCTGATGTCTGATTTGTGTCCATTTATCCTTTTATGTAGAGACTGTCTGGTTTGGGCAACGTACATGGCAGAGGGGCATTGCTGGCACATGATGGCATATATCACATTAGCAGATGTGCAGGTGAATGAGCCCCTGATGGTGTGGCTGTGGTTGGGTCCTATGATGGTGTCGCTAGAGTAGATATCGGGGCAGAGAAGACAACGGAGTTTGTTACAGGGATTGGTTCCTGGGTTAGTGTTTCTGTAGTGTGGTATGTAGTTGCTGGTGAGTATTTGCTTCAGGTTGGGGAGCTGTCTGTAAGCGGGGATTGGCCTGCCTCCCAAGGCCTGTGAGAGCGGGGGATCATTTTCCAGGATAGGTTGTAGATTGTTGATGTGCTGGAGAGGTTTTAGCTGGGGGCTGTACTTGATGGCCAGTGGTGCTCTGTTTTCCTTGTTGGGCCTGTCCTGTAATAGATGACATATGGGTACCCATATCTCTGTCAGTCTGTTTCCTCACTTCCTCGGGTGGGAATTGTAGTTTTAAGGAGGACACAAATGGGAGATTCAGAACTCAGTGGTGAGACCCATTCCAATGATGGGGATCCCTGTGTCTGGACCTGTTTGCATTGCAGGACAAGAAGAAATGCACAAGGTAATTTTTCAGGGAGGTACAGGGCCAGAACTCCAGAGGAGTTGCCCTTCTAATCCCATGATCTGAAAGTCTGGTGTACGCTTTCCCCGCATCCCAATCTTACCTTGAGTTCTCAGAAAGATACAATAGGCTATTGTTACTCCTGCAGGAATTCTGTGCCACTGTGCAGTGCAGAATTTTGCAGAAATTAACGTGCATGCAGAATTTCCTTTCCCCACTGAAGTGGGCTGCAGTGCTGCTAGCTGCCACTAAGGGCCAATGGAATTGGCAGAGCCCAGTTTGCATATGGAAGACACTGCGGTGGGAGGGAGAGGGAGCTAGAAGGTTCCTGGCAGCTGCAGTTCCCAGCATGCTCTGAGGGAAGGAGAGCGTGATACATAGGAAACTCCGTGCAAGCCTGGAACTGAGCATCAGGCTGTTTCTCCCTCTGGATCCCTGGGCTCTAGGAGGAGAGGGGGATAGGTGTCTGGGTAAGGGGAGGGGGCCCGCAGCTAGGCTCGGGGGGGGAGAGGGTGTGGGTATCTGGACTGGCGGGGCCACTGTGGCTTGGCTTTAGTACCTGGAGGGAGTTTAGGTGTTTTGGGTGGGGGGGGGCCCTGCAGGTTGGCTCGGGGGGGGGGGGGGGGCGAAGAGGTTGCGGGTCTCTGCCCGCCCCTTCCCCCCGGCTAGGCTCTGGGGCGGAAGGGGACAGAGAAACAGGAACTGGGTTGTCATAGGGGTTTCTTTAACGCTCTACTCCTGGGGGTAATTTTGTGTCTGTATTGTTACAGACTTACTTGCTGACAGGTATTTTGAAATAAATTATGAAAATAATTGAAACTGGTGTAATTATGTAGTGTTACTTTGACAGATTTTGCAGAATTTTTAATTTTTGGCAAAAAATGCCCAGGAGTACACTGTAGTGGATCATCCTCATTGTTCCCAGATGTCCACAACGATTTTGTTTCCCGATTCTTCAACTGTCGTCCTGTCCACAAATTAGCATTCACTCCTTCCCAGACCTCCTGGCACAGGTCAAGGGCAGGATCAAGTGTCTGAATTCAGTCACTTCACCTTGCAGTATGGCATTCGGAAGGGTGTTGAACCTGGATCAGAAATGTTCAGTAGCTGCTAAAACTATTCTTAGCAATAGTAGAAAAGAATTCATCAGAAAGTGTTTCTTAGCTAAATGAAAAAGATTCTGTACTTGAACTCTACTTTACCATATATCTGTAGAGGAAATGACATCTCTACCATTTTGGACTACCTACTTGCCTTGAAATCCTCAGGTCTTTCTTCTTAGCTCGCTTCAGGTTCATCTAGCAGCCATCAGCACCTGCTGCCCTCTGACAGCAACTCTCTTCACGCATCCAGTGACTAGGGGGCTTCTGAATGGTTCACTCTAACCTACCCCCATCTTAGGATCTCATCTTGATGCTTGAGTACTCCTTCCTAGGAAGGCACTCATTTCCCATTTTGTATGTGTGCAATTGATCCTTCCTAAGTAGAGTACTTTGCATTTGTCCTTATTGAATTTAATCCTATTTACTTCAGACCATTTCTCCAGTTTGTCCAGATGATTGGGAATTTTAATCCTATCCTCCAAAGCATTTGCAATTCCTCTCAGGTTGGTGGTATCTGCAAACTTTATAAGTGTAGTTCTATGCCATTATCTAAATAACTGATGAAGGTATTGAACTGAACTGGACCCAGAATTGATCCCTGGAGGACTCCACTCGATATGCCCTTCTAGCTTGACTGTGAACCACTGATAACTACTCTCTGGAAACTGTTTTCCAACCAGTTCTGCACCCATCTTATAGTAGCTCCATCTAGGTTGTAATTCCTTAGTTTTTTTATGAGAAGGTCATGCAAAACCATGTCAAAAGCCTTACTAAAGTCAAGATATACCACATCTACCACTTCCCCCCGTATCAACAAGGCTTGTTACCCCTTTAAAGAAAGCTGTTAGGTTGGTTTGACATGATTTGTTCTTGACAAATCCATGCTGACTGTTACTTATCACCTTATTATCTTCTAGGTGTCTGAAAATAGATTGCTTAATTATTTGCTCCATTATCTTTCTGGATACTGAAGTTAAACTGACTGGTCTGTAATTCCTCATGTTGTCCTTATTCCACTTTTTATAGATTGGCACTATATTTGCCCTTTTCCAGTCCTCTGCAATCTCACCTGTCTTCCATGGCTTTTCAGAGATAATCACTAATGGCTCAGATATCTCCTTGGTCAGCGTCTTGAGTATTCTACGATATATTTCATCAGGCCCTGGTGACTTGAAAACATCTAACTTGTCTAAGTAATTTTTAACTTCTTTTAGCTTCTGATCCACTTCATTTTCACTGGCATTCATTAAGGGCATGTCTACACTTGCCATTTAAAATGGAAAAAGTCCCTTTTTTGAGCAAAAACCATGGGAGCATCTACACTTGCCAATGACTTTTTGCGGTGAAACTCAGAAGTTTCACTGTAAAAAGAGAACCACCTCCACGAGAGGCATACAGCTCTTACCGTTTATGCTTTTGTGGTGATGTGCAAGTGAAGACACAGTTCTTCCTATTTACAGAGCTTTTAGCTTCCACAGAATATCCCACAGTGCCTCGGTGACAGCTCTGGTGCTCTGACTCCAGGTAAACAGACATCCAGCCCTCCCCCTGTAAAGCCCCGGGAACTTTGAAACTCCCCTTCCAGTTTTCTTGGCAGGTTCTCACTTATCTGGCCAGGCCACAATACCTGCTCCACGGAGCAAACAATCCCCTGCTTGGAGTAATGCTGACCTACTGGAGCTGATCAGTGTCTGGGGAGAGGAGGTTGTGCTGGGACACAGGATGCCCTGCGATTGCACCCCCCTGCCTCCCCCCCCCCCCCCCCGCAAGACCTATTGTCAAAATGGAGAGAGCTGCATTGTGGGGTAGCTGCCTCCGTGCACTGCTCTCATCGGAGATGGAAGTGCTGCAAATGTAAACAATCTCTGATGCCTGTGGAAGTAAGTGAGTACACAAACCAGCACTTTGCTTTCACCGGTTCACTATCACCGTTGAAATTGACAGCGCAAACACTCTGCAAGTGTAGACGTAGCTGTAGATATCAAATTGCTACTAGGTGAAAACTGAAACAGTCATTTAGCACATCTGCCATTTCCACATTTTCTGTTAACTCCCCACCCCTCCATTAAGTAAAGGACCTGCCTTGTCCTTGGTCTTCCTCTAGCTTCTAATGTATTTGTAGAATGTTTTCTTGTTGCCCATTGTCTTTCGCTAGTTTCATGTCACTTTGTGCCTTGGCCTTTCTGATTTTATCCCATCATACCTCTCGTTTATAGTCCTCATTTGTAATTTGAGCTAGTTTCCACTTATTGTAGGATTCTTCATTGAGTTTCAGATTATTGAAGATCTCCTGGTTAAGCCAGAGAGGAAATATGGCAAAAGACCAATCTTTCCTATGCAGTGGGATAGCTTGCTCTTGTGCCCTTAATGTCTCTCTGAAAAACTGCCAACTGTTTTTAGTTGTGTTTTCCCCTTAGACTTGCTTCCCAAGGGATCTTACCTACCAACTCTGTGCATTTGTTCAAGTCTGCCTTCTTAAAATACATTATCTTCATTGTGCTGTTTCCCTCCTATCATTCATTAGAATCATGAACTCATCATTTCATGATCACTTTCACCTAAGCTGCCTTCCACTTTCAAATTTTCAACCAATTCTTCCCTATTTGTCAAAATGAAATCATAAGTAGTGCTTGTCAGTCACTCACAATGGAATGCACTTGAAGAAGAAAGAAGGAGGTTACTGTGATGCAATCTAGTAAGGGTCACTGTCTGCCCTGGAATGGTGCCTTAAATGCTATATTGCTGTGGTTCACAATCCTGACACCAACAGCCAGCATACAAGCATGTGGGTCACATCCTGGTTTCTGCCATCCAGTAACACTGTCCCAGTTCCAAGTTTTCGTGTAGTATCCAGCCTTCTCACTGAGCACTTACAAAACTGTTGCCTGCTTCTTTAAAGAGACAGTACCCAGCAGCTTATTACCTTAAGTGGGGTTAACAAACACTATTTTAATCAAAGCACTGAACTGGCTTATAGTAAAAGTCAAAGAAGTTTATTAAACAAAGTCATAGGTTTAAGTGATACTGAGTATAAGGAATAAAGATGATAAAGGGTTACAAGCAAACAAAAGTAAAAATAAGCTTTTAAGACTAAAAGCTGATTTAACAAACTGGACTTTCTTTTTCAAAGAAGTTTCTCACCAAGTCTCTCTTCCAGCATGGCTGACTAGACTCTCTGGCCAGGTCCCTTCATAGAGCTCAAAGTGTTTGGTTCCTTTGTCTCCTCTGATAAAGAAGGATGCCAAAATGGCTTTTTCTCTCTGCTTTTATCTTCTCAGAGTTCATTGACCTTGCTTCAAGAGGCAGGAAGGCTTTCTGGGGATGCAATCTCCATTCCCCACAGAAATTAAGTGGTCCCCCGCTTATGGCTTTGTTTACCTTTCATGTAAATGTGCATTTCTTTCTTTGGTCACACCTTGTTTAATTTACATTGGAGACATCCACACAGAGGAATGTCGTTCTGCCTACTTGAAACAGGTGTGGCTTAAGCACTGCTTGCCAGATACTTTTAAAGAACATATTTCCAGCACATATCTGTAAAGATCTTTGTGGGTTTACTATACATAAATCATGAAGAATATTAATGATCAGTGAGTTTAGTTTTTCAGTGATATTTCATGTCACCTTTGGTTATATATCATGGCAAGTGTGCTAACTGGCATTGGGGGTGTTCTGAGGCTCACAGTTACTTACTTTCTTTAACCTTTGAGATGTGTGGTTCCTATCCGTATTCTGTTACCTACTTTGCTTTATCTCTGCTTTGGCTCTTAACTGTGATTTGCAGTAGAGAAGGAGCTGGAGAAGCCCACCCTTTATGCCCCTGGTTCGGAGAACAAGGGGACAGTGTGCAGGTCCATGCCAACAGACCTTATTAGCAAGAATCTTCCAGTCTTAAATGCATGGAGCATATACATACCTATAGTGGATTACAGATAGGGTCCACAAATCTTGAAGAATTCTATTTATGGAAGGTAGGTAACTTCTCCATCTATGTATGAGTAACCTGAATTTATAGATGGCATAGCCTGGGACAAAGATACAGCATATTTATTCTTTTCAGAGGCTGTGGGGCAAAGTTGGTCTACTGGTTTTTGCTGTGCTACAACTTCTCCTAAATCAAAGAGAATTTTGAGGGAATAAAAGAGAGAGAGAGAGAGAGAGATATCAATCACATCCAGGTTTGAGCTCCTTGTATAGAATATCTGAAGTCAAAAAACCAAGGTGGTACACATGCAGTGTTCTAGAATGCTGCTGGGTTTTGGCCAAACCAAAAACAAAGTAGGTTCTGTTAAATGGATGGGAAATGGTGTTTTATCTTAGGAAAAAAACAAATGGTTTATAACTCAATCTAATCTGAATTGATTTTCATGAAGACAGCAAAAGGCACTTTCCTGACCTAGCCCTTTGTCAAATTTCAAAATCTTGCTGAAAACCATGAAAATACTAGAGTTGTTAAAAAAAAAAAAAAAGGGGGGGGGTGTAAGAATTTGATATAATAGAAGTGTTGGGCAACCTTAAATAGGGGGTCACTCCTGTTCCTACTATAAAAATTTGTGTGCGTGCACATGAATAAAAGCTAAGGGTTCTAAAACAATGCCCCATCTGTAAAGAGTGTTATGTCAATTATCTCTTCAGCTACATAACACTGGTGTTACTATATTTTTAGTTGGTAAATGACCCTCCCTTTTTTTGACCCTTTAAACGTTGGTAGAATGTTTAATTGCTTCAATAGCTTCAGTTTCATGTGTAGCTCCTACTGGAATGAGCCTTAAGGACATAATTATCCTCTTTAAATCTTAAACTGTCTTTGCCTAACCTCTAGTAAAGTTTCATGAGTTGAGGGTAATTAAACTCTGCTGTCAGTAAAGTTAAGTATTTGATTCATTTTGAGAGAAGGGGGAAATTAATACATTGTTTCCCTGTTCCTTGGCTACTGTAACAGTGCTATATGCTTACAGCTCTGGGGGGAAGGGTTTTGCTCTTTGTTCATACAGTGGTTGGTAGGTATGCTTTGTGACAAACTTCATGAAACCTTCTTTGTAGACTGAGCACACTCTATTTTCCTTGGCCCAGTAAACTGGATCCACATTTGTTACTGCACCAGTAGGTTAACGTATTATTCCTGTGCAGACTTTCTCAAAACCAATCAATTTAGTCAGTCAAAGAACTTAACTCTTAGGATGAAAAGCTAGCAGTTACCTCCATAGCATGTGATGGCGTGTTCGTCTCCCTTGATTCTTACTGGTATTGGGAGCCTCTTCTAATATTAACACTAAAATGTGAAATCAGATAAGCTGAATCTTAACTCAAAATCCTAGTATAAATAATTATTCATTCCATAATATCATTAATACAAATTTTACAATATTCTAAGAATTTTTTGAAACTGTTTTGTAGACATCGCCTTTATTCTAGTGTCTTAAGATGTGAGCTTTTACAGCATCTTTTATCTAAGAGGTTCATTTTGTAAACAGTGAATTAATCTTCATAATGCACTGGTCAGGTTGGTGGTATTCCTGTTTTTACAGGTGGGGAAATAGCTGTGCAAAAAAGACGACTTGCCCAAATTGTCAGTCTATGGCAGAATTGGCAATAGAACCCAAATCTTCTGGCCTACCAGTTCTGAGCTTTTAACCACTAGATGATGCTTTCATTAGTGAGCTAGGCCCAAGTATATACTATTCTTTCTGAATTAGAAGTTCACTAAACAAGCAGCAATGGCATGTCTTCTGAATTTATAATTTCATATGTAGCTATTAATTAAACTGTTTTGTCCCTAACTGTTTGTAGGGGGTTGGGAGAAAAGACAGAAGATTAGTATATTAAGGGATTCCTAATTTTCAGTCTGTATTAGGTTAATTTTGTTTCTCAATTTCATCTCGAAGTGGGAAGATAAATGGACCTTACTAGTTTATCCTTTGGGATCAACATTAGTGGCTTGTCTGCTCTGTGTATTGATATTTGGAGTACTGCTCTGCACTAAGCCTGGTGATGTTTGATATGCTACTGTAATTAAGATGTGGGTAGGAGAAGCGAACTTTACTGTAGACGAGAACCTAAATGAACAAGGGCAATTCTAAAACACTTAAGTGATCTGAAGTGTTGCTTGATTTAAAAAAAAAAATTCTTGGGGTATTTATTAATTAATTACTGCTATAAAAGTGAACATAGTAAGTCAAGACTGCTAGTTCTTAAGAAGAAAACCAACCAAGGCCTGATGGTCTGACTACAATGTCATGTCAAGATTATGAATGTGATGCTGAAACTGCCTCCTTCCAACTTAGGCTATACGTTACAGACTGGAACTTCAGTACCTAACTTGAAAGAACATATTTTTATGTTGGGGGAAGAGGTAGGAGGGTAGCAAGAAGAATATAATTCTCATCCTTCCAAAAGAACTTTCTTGTTTCTAGACATAGCTGTGAAAGGGTTCTGATTTTTGCTATAGCTACTATGTTCAGTTTTATACTGAGATAAATCTTTTGCAACTAAGATAGAAGCACACAATTTATTATTTATGGGAATTATATAGCAAAACAACTTACAGTAGTTCTGAACACTTGCATTAAGGTGAATAGGTGTGATTTTTTTCCCTTGTAATATCAGCCTAACTATTGTGTTGAATTTCCCACAAACCTGTCTACTTCAAATTCTTCAGTTTTATGTAACATTCCTTCAAAATATTTGTCTGGAGTAATCTCAGTTTGTTATGAGAATTCACCCAGGCAACTTCCATTAGGTTAGCAAACGTTGCATAGCCAGCACCTGTTGTAAATAAAGTTGAGAGTAAACCTTCTGTTTGTGTACTGCTGGAATAACCAGGGGGATTTTCTAGTGTTAGGCTCCTTTTTGATCTTGTGTTGGAGAAACTGGAAAGTCCAGCTTACACTATAAGAAAATGGATAACCAAAATCATTTAAAAACAGACCATTGGCTCAGATCATACTTCAAAGACATGAGATGAAAAGTAATGGTGAGTTGCGTGTATGTCAGGCTTCCTTTAGTGTGTCCATCCTTGTCCCCCACCTTTTGCTTAATCTGTTTGAGTTCTTTGGGCACAAGTATGGAAAGTGCAGGGTGGGAATTTCATTAGTATGTTTCTTGCCTCTTGGACCATAGATAACTGAAGTACAACCTTTTCCATTGTACAGTAAATTGGTGTCAGGAACTTTCATAGAGGTGACTATGGGTTGGATAAAGTGGAATCCATTTGAAATAGTACTCTGCTAGCAGGCTGGTGAAGATGTTGAGCTGGGGTCATTACTGTGATGAATTCTATGCCCAGTTTGTCCCATCATGTGTTGATGGCAGTACAACTAAAGCTGGTAAAATCTGTTAACTTGGGAGGTTTTGACTACTCTATTCATAGGAAAAACGTGTCAAGTTAGTTTGCTAGATTTGTAATGTGTAGAATTCACCCTAAATTCTTTAGCAGTGATCTTGCACTGCTATCTTAAGTAAGGAGTCCTCAACACTTTCATACTGTGGATCAGTTCATAACAGAGCTGTTGTTTTGTGGACCATCCCACATCCCATGTATAAAATGGCTGTGGCAACTACTGCAATTGCTTATGTGAAAAAGCAGCTTGGAAAGTAGGTATATATTCAGCTGTCTTTAGTGTCTGTTCTTGCTCTTCATGTCAATTTCTCCTCCTATCAGTTCTAATTCTTTCAGTGGCAAGCAAGGAGAGTCAATACAATGTGACTAGTCAACTCTCCATAGCCACCACCAAGTGCTCAGTGCTTCACAGACCACAATTTAGGAATTGTAACTCCCAGTGCTCCCTGCAAGTATCAAAGCAAATGTTGCTACTTCCAACAACTGCAAAATGTATCCACGTGCTTCCTTGTTTATGGATCATTTGCAAACCCAATTAATTTCCTTGAATTCTTTCCACTGGCTGTCAACACTGTAATGGGGGGAATTATCAGCTTGTGGTGGTGGTGACACACACTATTTTAAATGGGCTGTGACCCACCTAAACCATGATTGGGTTAGATCTTCAGCTCAGCTAAATAGTGGGTGAATGTGCTCTTGCAATGATGCCCCAAGAATATAGAACTGGGGTCTATTGGAGGACACAGTTAACTTGAAAATAATTGGTCTGAAAATTGTGTACCAGTTATAAAACACCTAAGATTACTTTAAGTTAGCAAAAATAATTTTGTTTTTCAGTTTAATTTGGGCATCTTGACAGAACTTTGTGTATAGCTAGTTTTACTACTTCCCATTTTATATTCATTCAGTTTCTCCTTTTCAGAATAGACCCTTATAAGCAGTCATAGGGGATCAAAAATTGTTTTAAAAATAAAATGGTATTTAAAGGACCCTTCAACAAAAAATGTGAGTATTTTCCTGGGAAAAATGACTAATAACTGTTGTCATATGCTGTGGTGTTGTAGCTGTGTTGGTCCCAGGATACGAGAGAGACAAAGTGGGGTGAGGTAATATCTTTTATTGGACCAACTTTGTTGGTGAGAGAGACAAGCTTTCAAGCTACACAGAGAGCTTCAGGTCTGGGAAAGGTACTCAGAATGTCACCGCAAAATACAAGATTGAATAGATAGTTTAGGGGACCATTCAAGGTAATTAGGGGACCATTCAAGGTGAAGTGGCCTGTTACCACTATTTCTTTTTCAAAAGCTGTTAATGAGACATGGCAATGTGTCCCCAGATTTACAAAATTAATTTACAGATTTACAAGATTAATTATTACCCTACCCATTTGTAAAATAGTTTATAATACGTTAGCCTTCTCTACAGTATTTAAAGAAAACGTGGAAACTTTTCAGAATTGTTCTTCTCAAAAAGTTTTAACTGTTTTGGCTTTTCCTTACATTGTAAAAGGGACCTCTGAAAAGATTAGTTTGTAGCAAATCAAATCAGCTGTCACCCTGGATCCTGAAATATTAACTATGGCAAGTATTTGAGGTCTTACTAATCTTGTACCTTTGTAAGTGAATGGCACTGAATAATGCTATTTTGCCTGAACACTTATGTACTATTAGATCTACTCCTGCCCCAAAAGATCTTGCAGTTAAATTTAGGAGCAGAAGAGCATGGGATGAGAATGAGGAAGGATTATTTGAAGAGAGAGGTTGCACAGAGGGATTTAAAGAAGAAAGAATAGTCTTGATGGATGACAGTGAGTCTGTACCCATATTCTAGCACTGGTGCATCTGTACTAGTAGTTGATTAAGACTTTATGACGATGGTTGTGTCTGTGCTGAAATCAAGGGTGTGATTGCAGCTCATGTAGACATTCTCATAGTATGTTTAATCTAACTATAGATTATGGGTGTGCATACTGCAGCTCCAAGCACACCTTCAATTGCAGGATTGACAAACGCATAGCAGTGAGCCCTGTCTTCTGATTCTTCCAACTTTGCATCTGGACTATTGCTATTACTATTTTTGCTAGTGTTGACTAGGCCTGAGCATGTTCCAGATGTAGGGAGCAGCATGAAAGAAGGCCCGAAACCAAAAGTGGTATAAAGGCAAAGGAATCAGGAGGGTGAAAGTTTTAGGAACAGCATATGGAGTGAGAGGGGCAGTAAAAGAAAATGAGCATAGATATTTAGGGAAAAAGTCCTGTAGGGCCTAGTACAGGTAAGTAAAGATTAGGAGCATGAATTTAATTCAGTAAAAGATCGGAAGCTAATGAAGGGATTCAAAGTGATGGGAATGGGGCATATATTGCATGCGAAGACTTCATCTCCCTGATAACCTTGCCATCGAGCTTGAACCTACTAATGACTAACCTCCATGGTTAGGGCCCTACCAAATTCATGGTCCATTTTGGTCAATTTCAGAGTCAGAGGATTTTTAAAATAGTCATGTCATGATTTCAGATACTTACAACATTGTGAAATTTCAGATTTAACTGTAGGGGTCCTGATGCAAAAGGGGGGGGGGACGCAAAGATATTTTAGGGGGGGATCATAGTATTACCACCCTTGCTTCTGCCTTCAGACCTGGGTGGATGGGGAGCAGCAGCTGCTGGCTGGGTGCTCAGCTGTTAAAGGCAGCGCTGCCGCCAGCAGCAGTGCAGAAGTAAGGGTGGCATAGTATGGTATTGCCACCCTTACTTCTGTGCTGCTGCCTTCAGAGCTGGGCCCTCAGCCTGCAGCCATCCAGCTTTGAAGGCAGAAGCACAGAAGTAAGGGTGGCATGGTATGTGTTGTCACCCTTTCTTCTGCACTGCTGCTGGTGGGTGCTGCCTTCAGAGCTGAACGCCTGGCCAGCACCGCCACTCACCAGTCACCCAGGTCTGAAGGCAGTGCAGAAGTAAGGCTGCCAGTACTGCAACCACCTATAATAACCTGGTGACCCCCTTTTGGGTCGGGACCCCCAGTTTGAGAATCACTGGTCTCCCCCATGAAATTTGTATAGTATATGATAAAAGTACACAAGACCAGATTTCACAGAGGAGACCGGATTTCACAGTCCGTGATGCATTTTTCACGTCCGCTAATTTGGTAGGGTCCTGGCCTTATACAGAACTCTATTTTCCCAATGTGTTGCTGCTATCTCCTGTTGTCTAACCTCTTGCCCCTACTGCCACCTCTTTAAAAAGAGGTCTGAGTTCAGTCACTCGATGCTGTCTGCACCTTTCTGAAGAGAATCAGCTTATCTGTTAGATGGAGGAGATAAAACTTACCAGAATTATACTTGTTATTGAGGAAAAGTATTCAGCAATGATTTGCTTAAACTGAAAAGTTTGGATCTGTATCATATTGTCCCATAATTTGGGAATGGTGTTGGGAGCAGTTCAGATTTTGGAGTCAGGAAACTAACTGGACATTTCTTCTCAAGTTATACGCCATGATTAACAGATGAGATTCCAAAAAGTGTAAGTAAAATGCGGTTCCCTAGATGTGCTTCATAGTCTGAAGGGGCTCCTGGAGTCTAGAAGAGCGTCTGATGCAAATTAAAATGGGGTTTCTCAGCTGTCAGAGTAAATAGGGACTTTTTTAATGCTGGTGTTTATATCTGACAAAGTTAGCTGAGTCATGTCACATACTCTGCTGCTCTTACTCTAGAGCTGAAAAGCTCAATATCTCAAGAGGCTCCTCTGCCAGGGAACTGACACTCATCTGCTATCATTACTTAAGTATAGTTCACGTTGTTTCAATCCTTGTTCAAGCAACAGAAAGATTGTCTCCTCCTTAATTCCCCACCATTTCCTCCCCCCTTCGCTCACACTAACCCTCATTGGATTAATTCTGTATCCTGTCCATCCTGCCACTTTACATAACAGGCCTCATTTGAGCCATCCATCTTTTCTGAGCAGTAGAAAATGAGTTTGGATCTAAATGTGTAAACATCCATGGAGCACAAGCTTCTTTACTTTTAATTTATTAAATCTTTTGAACATCAAATGTTTGTTTGCAAATTAAAAAATAACTAATGTGAACTCCAGGGGTGAGATTGTACAGATCTGAAGAATTTTCTCAAATAAATGCCATATTTATGTGAAATTTGTTCAAATATGGCTGGGCTTTAATTTTTTGAGAACATTTTGCTATCAAAGGCAATTTTTTGAGTGTCAAGTTATTGTTTAAAAGTTGCGTTTTTAAAATCTTGGAAGATTTGGGAATCTCCACATTTACTCTAATAAACAAGATTTTAGCAATGTCCTGCATGGTCATATTGAATGTTAATGACATTGATTAACTGTCAAGCAGTGGGAATTGATGAGAAAATGTCCATAGTAAAATTAAATGGCATTACTGAAGACAGTACTGCTGGTTAGGGAGGTGACTAGACCCAGTAGTCTGTTGTAGGAGTATTAATGTGAGCTCCAGGTTTTTTTCACATGATTAAAACGGGCCATCTGTTCTTTGTTAAATGTTTACAAAAACAGCTTTTCTCTAAAAGATTTAAGGAGATGTGGGTCTAGTAAACACTGCAATATTTCTGAGCACCTTTTTCACCTTATTTCAAATAGTACCAAAAATAATTCTGCCTGCATATCAAACAGGATTAATACCTATTTGTATTTAATCTTTACTGGTTTCTTTCCTGTGGAAGATTAAATTCTGTACCAAGATGCTAAATTATGGCCTCATTTATTACTAAAAGTAGTGTGTGTGTGGGGGGGGAGGGAGAAATGATTTGTGTTCTGAAGTGTACAGGTAAGTTTTCAATCTTTTTGTAAAAGTATGTAGTACATACAGTTTTTTGTAATTTTTTATAAATGGAAAACAGGGTTCTGTTATTGGAAATGGTGACCCTGTAACTGTAGTTAATCCAATGTAGATTTAAAGATGAAGAACTATTTGAAATAAGTCCCTATGATAGGTTTAAGCCAATATTTACTGGTAATAACCTGTCCTACCTTCCTTCCCTTCTCAACCCTGTTTAAAAAATAAAAATAAAAAATAATTCAGACAACTGTTCTAGGGTGGAGAAATGTCTCCTTCAAGCTGCCTCTGATCTCTCGGCCTTGTCCCAGATTTGTGCTGCTCCTACACAGTTTCACACTAGGGAGCAATGTGGGGCTGTCAGTCGGGGATATAAAGTTTGATGCAAAAATATTAACCCAAAATGCACAGAAAATTAGACTTAATAACACCCATTTTTGAAAAGTATAATGCTAAAAATTAAGATCATATTGATATAATAAAATTTTAAACTAAGACATTTGCAAAGTAAAATGAGACAGAAGTAATATGAAATGAAAACTAATTAGAGCAGACGTAGGCTGTTTCACTAATGTATGCTTTTGAGGTATGTGAATGAAAATTTCTAGCAATATAGAAGTATTTAAATGTATAAGGTATTTATTTTGTTGAATTTGGATGCCGATTTTTAATTCTCAATAACCTAGTATTGTGAATAGGAGTTGGTATAACTTTTTTAGATTTTTGGGTTTCCAATTTCATACATAATTTGTGCATGTAATATATAAATTAAATATTTTAAAGCACCACCTGAGTGAATGTTACATATATGCTTTTTTTGAGGTAGTGAGTGGGACTGAAAGAACATGAAAGTCTACTGGTTGACATCTTACAAAACTTAATTCACTAGTTTTGAGAAGTTCTTAAAGGAATCAGATGGGGGAACAATAAAACATTTTAATGTAAGGTCTTGACATGAGGCAGAAAAGTTAAAATTGTGACAGCAATATCAGTCATTTTTTACACCATTGTGCATGGGAAAAGGTGGAGAGAATGTGAGCCTCAACTTCAAATATCCTGATTTTTACTGGTCTGTTCTAAATCTTGCCATTTCTAGATAGTTTTTTAATCTTTTGAAAAAAAGTCATTCAGGAGATGGAGAGGTGAGGTAACGCAGGGATATTTTTGGATTGCACAAAAAAAGTAATGAAAGTGTGTGCATGCGTGCATGTGTGCATACAAAAATAAAATAACATTAATTTTGAAATCAGTGGATCAATCCTGTGAACTTTGCTTCACAGGCACACTTTGAAAATTGGCTAAAATTTAAACATCCTCAGTCTTGTGCCTCATTGAGCAGATACATTGAAAAGACTTTATTGAAACTGTTAATGTTAGTGGCTTGTCTGGCTGCTGGGCATTTTTTTTTTTAAATCCTTGTGAATCATTTTTAAAAGAAACACTAAATTGGCCCCAACATTAGATCTTTTAAACAAGCTTTTGCAAAACTTAAGATCAATATTAATGTCTGTTTTTAAAATTCCAACACAGATAGCATTTTTAAACAAATATTTCCCCTCAGCATTGGAACCAAAACCTGAAGCTCTGAATATCTACCAATGAAATTGATTTCATAGAGTTTAATTGTCCAGACTAAGAGCAGTGCTAAAAGCAATCAAGTGGAGTAAAAATAAGCAAGGATACTTCAAGGATTTGGACAATTGTGGTACTATCCAGACAACTAAATCTATCATCTAAAGTGTGATTTAAAAGAAAAAGTCTTTGTGACGATATCCAAAGGCAGCAACCTGGAGGAAAGCCTTGGAGGAGCCTTCACCACCCTAGTCTCCTGGGAAAATGGAAAGTAATGGGATTCCTAGCAGATTGCAAAGTAAATGAACAATGGAAGGAAAATTTGAACTACTCATATACCTTACAGGGTTCTAAATTCACTGTATCATTCAGGAAAAGGATCTGAGTGCCATTGTGGGCAGCTGAGTGAAAACCTGGCTCAATGTGCAGTTGCAGTTAAACAAGGTTTTAGGATGGGTATATAATGGAGAGTAATACAGGGACTATTGCAATACTTTTGTGTAAGTTGATGGGGTGTAGCCTAACCTCGAATGATGTGTGCAGAAATGGTTGCTTATCTTCCCCCCCCCCCCCCCCCCCAAAAAGGGGGCAAAATTAGAAGGTTCAAAGATTGATAAGAGTGGGGTTATTCCTTTGTAAAACACTTTGAGAGCTATGGATGAAGAGCACTATATAAGACCTTGGTATTTTTATTATTATTCAGAAAGGAGATGAATAAGATGAAATGATAAAAGTACATAAAATAATGAATGGTATTAGAAAGTAGATCAAGAGCTTCTGTTTTTTGTCTCATAACACAAGTACAAGGGGACAGTCAATTAAATTAAAAGGTGACAAATTCAAAACTGATAAAAGGAAATATGTGAAAAAAATATGTAATTAAACTGGAAATCATTGCGACATGGTGATACTGAGGCCAGAAATTTTGCAGAGTTTAAAAAAAAGAGATTGGACGCTTGTGTGGGTAATAACTTATAATAGCTATTTGTATGGATAATAGTTATCACTAATGTGAACAGAGATTTTTGGAAGAGATATTAAACTTCATGCTTCAGGGTGGAAGCCAATCTCTCGCAGGGATTTAGGAGGAGACCTAATGTGCAGGCACATCTGCCTAATTTCAGGTTGTTTGCACCTTCCTCTGAAGTATCTGTTTCTACAGTCAGATACAGGACTATATGGACCACATGAATGATCTGGTAATTCCCACGTGGCATCCTGGACTATGTTTAGAGATGCCATGTTTTATATTGGCCTCTATCAGTAAGGTGTCTGATAAATTTGAAACAACCCGCCCTGCCGTTTTCTCTTAATCTTGGAAGAATGAGTTTAGTTTTTATCCACCATTCCTTTCGCCTGCTGTAGCAGAAAATCCCCTTCCTCATCACTATTACAATAGTACCTAGAGGTCTGAACTGAGAGCTGGGGCTCCATTACAGCAAACACTTGAGACATTCCCTACACCAAAGAACTTAGTCTAATAGATGAAGATGAAGTGAATTGCCCACGGTCACACAGCAAGTCATTGTCGCAGCCAGAACCTTGGTCTTCTGTCTCCCAATCCAATTTCCCCTCTCCAACCCTCTCCTCAGTTCTCTGCCATGAATAGTTCCATTGCCTATGGGGTGGTGTCTAAGGCTTTCCCAAGCACCAGTAAAGTAAAAGTGATATTTGTGGTAATTTCATTGCAGCTACTTTGGAAAGTTGTGATCTGCAGCAGAGGCACTAGTTGCCTCTCTGCAGATTAGGGTTTTTATCCATATTAAGAATTTTCAACACTTTTGCCATTGTTTGGTCTAGCACTGGTGCAGCTCCATTGATGGAAGTTATTGTACACTGTGTATGTGTTCTTATTGCTGAATATCTACAATGGGAGGGAAAATACCTCCCCCAGTCTATGCTAATGTTTCTATGGCTACAACCACTGGTGAACTTTAATGCAGTGCTAGGCCATTAATAGGATAAATGCTGAATATTCTCAGTGTACATATAGTTGCTAGGACAGAACTACTTGGATTTACATTCAGCAGCTTATTCTAACAGCCATGAGGAATTAAAACCCTGAAATAAAAAAAACTTGGATGACCAAATAAAACGTGTCTATATTAGGAAAATTTGGCATGCTATCCATAATTTGGATTCCTCACAAAACTGTAACATACCATAGGTCCACATATACATTTGTTACATATTAGGTCCTGATGGGTAATAAACATAACGTGTTTGTGTGTCTGTCTCTCCAGTGTACGTGTATACACATACACACACACGCACGCACACACACACGCACGACAGTTCACACCTTTACCAGAACTTAAGTGGCAGACCAGGGTTGGAATTGCAGTCAGACAGTTGCAACTCTGAAACACGCCCAACATCTCAAAAATAAAAAAAAAAAATAAAAAAAAAATAGTGACATTACATAGTTACACAAGGCTACTTGTCCCCCAGAAGAAATAACCACCTCTCTGCTTCCTGTCCCATACTTTTCCCTGGCTCAGTGATCCCTGTCTTCCAAAAGGCTGGGCCTCAGGAAAAGCCTGGTGTAGGGCCCTCTTTCATCTGCATTGATAGTGTGATGCCATGGCATGACGTAACTCCTTGTCTTCACAGCATTTGTGTGGATAGTTGTGTAGGGCAGAACTATCTAAAGCACTGAGTGGAACAAAACAAAAACAAGAATAGATGCAAACAGACATTCTATACTTGCTCCAGAGTGTTATGCCAGGAACTGTGGGACACGTACAGAGGTGGGCAAACTACAGCCCAGGGGCCGCATCTGGCCCTCCAGACATTTTAATCTGGCCCTCGAGCTCCTGCCGGGGAGTGGGGTCAAGGGCTTGCCCCACTCCACGTGGCTCCCAGAAGCAGCAGCATGTCACCTCTTCAGCTCCTATGCGTAGGGGCAGCCAGGAGGCTCTGCACACTATCCCTGCCCCAAGTGCTGCCCCTGCAGTTCCCATTGGCCAGGAACCAAAACGTTTGTCCACCCCTGGACACGTACAACATACAGGCAGTGCTTTCGAGGAGTGCTGTGTGAGAACATGGTACACTGGGCATACTCAAAACAGCATGGATGTTTTTGTATTAGTCCTCCTTTGTGCCCCATCTGCAGAGGATGAGAGTCCATTACAACCCCACCCTAGAGAACAATGGCTCTTTAGCATATACTGTAAAAGATCATGCTCTTAGCTCTGGAGGTCCTCAGTTCAATCCTTGGGATGTTGATCAAAATGTTGATGTCATGCATGCACCAGTGTAAATGGCACTGATGCAGTTCTCTTGTGTAAATGCACCCTATGATTGTGTCCTATTAATTTTCCAGTTCTGTGTATAGAAGCCAAAGTTAATACTTGTTTTCAGATGACAAAAGACCCATATAAGTAACTCACCTGTCCCAGATTACTCGTACAAAATAGCTGTTACCAGAATATGGGAAAGTCTTATATAAATAACCTTTATTTCATAGATGGTCAACTTTAGGATAGCGGAGGGCCATAAACTCCACTAAAAACCCCTTTGTCAGGCCATACAGAAAACAACCTCCCTCCCCCCAAAAATTAAAGGTGGAGCCAAGTTTCTAAGGTACACAGTCTTTTAGTAATATTGCTACTGCCTCATCAGCACAGATTACCTCTGTCCCATGCCTCCCAGCTCGTTACTGCCTACCCATTGATGATTTGGGAGCTGAAAGCCAATGAGGTTTCAGCCGGGGCCTTCACTCCCCACCCTCCACCAAGCATAGGAAGTAACCAGAGATAGGTGGCATGGGACGGAGTTGGAGCCTATGTTGAGGGGAGCAGAGTGGAGGTAGAGATTGGTGTCAGCAGGACCTCAGGTGCCAAGTTGTAATGGCACTCAAATTTGGCCTGGCTGCCCCTCCATCATGCCACCATGGAAGGGGCTCTGCTATTACGCCACCCAGCTTATGCCGCTGCCAGCCCCCCCAACGCCCCAACCCCCAAGACTATATTCACCAGCCTCACGTGGGCGGCTAAATAAATCAAGCTGGTTGGCGGGATGAGGCCAATGTCTGCCTTATTTTTTTTTCATTTTTAAGTCTAAATGAATTTTATTTGGTGTATGAAATTTTGTTTGTGGATTTATACCTTTTATACAGAGTTTTTTAGGCATGAAGAATTTTATACTTGCAATATTCAGTACTTTATAGCTGTTCTGCCACAACCTTAACAGCAGCATAGCAGTGCTTATAATTATTGTACAATATTTGTTTGAAATGTTACCAATTAACTTCACCTTCTGTTTTCTCTTGTCTCCCTCCATGACCTCTCAGTCCTAAAATAGAGAGCTCTAAGTAAACAATTTTATGGACCACAAATGTGTGTTTTTTATTATGCTATACTAATTTAATGCCTATTTGTATTTCTTAGCATTCTCCATCGGAGCCCTTTGTAGAGAAACCAGTGCCGGATATGACTCAGGTTAGTGGACTGAATACCCAGCTAGTGAAAAATGATGATTACCTGCCATCGATTGAACAGCAGCCTCAGCAAAAGAAGAAGAAAAAGAAAAACAATCACATTCTGGCAGAGGGTCCCAGTAAAGGTTTTGGTAAGGAAGATTTTCCTGGTTGTCTTGACAGCCAGGATCAAACCAGGAACTCATTGGATTGCTCCCAAGAAGAAAAAAAGAAAAAGAAAAAGCCCAAGTCAAAAAAGGAGCCGAAGGATCCTAAAGAACCCAAGGAAAAGAAGGAGCCTAAGGAACCTAAGCCTCCCAAAACCCCCAAGCCTCCCAAAGAGCCAAAGGAAAAGAAAGCAAAAAATACCACACCAAAACCCAAGACTAGTAAAAAGACAAGGTAGGTCAGGAAATATCTCTTTGGGTATGTGATGAGTTGGCATTCAAAACAAAAATAATGTATTGTGTGTATTCGTGGAATTTAAAACAAAAATCATACAAAAAGAATGGGGGGAAAACATTTTGTTGGCTAGGGATTATACCAATTTTAACTATTTTGCCTTTTTTTAAAGGGGGGAGGGGCAAAAAACCCACACAGCCGTAAGTGAAATAATTATGCTGATACAAAAATTGTAGCCTCTCTAACCCTGTTTCCTAGTAATTGGAACAGGAGAATTATCTCCACTTGGCATCGTGATTCTTTTTAGGGTCAGGGTTAAAATCCTCGTAGGCAATATAAGAGAGATCAAATCGCAGTACTGTACACAGTCATTCCAAAGCAAACCATCCCCCCGTTTCCTCCCCCGCCCCCCATCCCCCCAACTATCATGAGTACAAATGTTCACTGAGAAAACTGAGAGGGGGAAAAAGACATTAAAACTGATTTTTTCATTTGTATCTAAAATTCCTTACAACTGTTCTGAACCCGTTCCAAACATCTGAATCTGTTTTTTCAAGATGTGGCTAATGTTAGAAAATATATAACTTCCAGATGGAAGCACAGCCAGACCTGGTTAATCCAAATCAGTTTGCAGAATCCATTTGTATTAAGATTAAAAACATTTTGATTAACAAATCTGATTTGCATGTATTCTGCAAGGCTGGTTACTGTTTAATTCTTTCTGATACAGATATATGGATGAATGAAGCTCAGATAGTATGGACTTCTAGTAAGAATGAAAGGTTTTTTTGGGTGGATAGGAAAACTAGTGTTTTATTGAAGAATCTGTATAAGTTGGCAGGGTGAAATGTACTGTAAAAGCTTTATTAGCTTTCCAGTACAGTTGAACCTACTTATAATTTACAAAATTTTATATATAATGTTCCAGACTGCTGAAACGAATTGATGGGTTTATACGTACAGTAGTTTAATTTTCAGTTACATGTTACTGAATCTAGGTAGTGGACTGAACAGCTTTCCCACTGTATCCTTTTGAAACTAGAGGACTGTATCATCTAAATGAAAAGATTAATTGTTTGCACGGGGACAGGATATTCATAGTTTTGGGGTTTTGTGAGGGTTTTTTTTTTTTAAAGGCCACAAAGAGAGAGGACTATTATGATTATCTAATTCAACCTCTCCCCATAACATAGGTCTCACCCAGCCATTTCTACATCAAGAAGTGAAAGGCATGAGATTTATTTGAAAAACGCTTCTCACTGCAAACTTTTTCAACTAGGTGCTATGAATATAGTTTCTACAGACAGTCTTTCAGAATTTAATAACTCTTAACAAACCAAGGTTAGAAAGAATTTGGTTCCAAAATATATGTCGTTTCCTATGAATTGGGATTGACATCAGGCCTCAACATTTGAGATGACACATAACCCAGGCTGATAAGTCTGTGCAGGTCACCCCAAGTGAAGTCATGGGACTGCACCTTGGGGGCAGGGGAGTAGACTCTCCTTTCAGGGAACAGAGCTGCTCTGTTGCATGCCTGTGGGGGTGGGAGACTTTATTCTCTTTTCTCCTCCCTTTGCAGTACCCCTTGCAATTGGAAGGGTGAATTTTGTAATACTTCTCATAGCTGCAAAGTGCTGTTCTTCCCACTCAGTGGGAAAAATATACCTGGGAGCATGAACAACACTTGCAGCCTCTTACCCCAATAAGCAGGACTGTTCAAGAAAAGTACTTGCCCAGTCAGTCACAGCCTTGATTCATCATTGCCAAATGTACTTTTCAAGTCCAGATTCGCCTCAGTCTGTCTGCTTTGATAGCTTCAGTATCTGGGAGGTAAACCTTGTCAAAGAACCTGCTGACTGGGGGGCGGGGTTAACATATTCATAAGGAATATGACTTCTGTGAAAGATATTTGCCTGCTTTTGCCATGCAAAGACTGGGAAATCTGTCCAGTAACATTGATAATTGAATCAAAGTTTTAAGCGAATCAACAGGATAAACCAATAATCTGTTGAGCCACAGTGTTTCAAATGGACAGAGGAATCTTAAGTGATGTATCTTGATCTTGCTATAGTGCTACTCCACTAGGAATGATATAACATCACAATAGCAGAGATGACTAAAATGGATGCACCTAAATGTAAATTCTGAGTGGCAAAGGATAATTACATAAATCGAATATGTGGTGCTGAAGGTGGTCGGGTGTTTTGGTTATGTTAGTGCTTGTTATACTGCCATAGTAGCTTGCTTCTAGGCATTGGATTACAGTAGTGGCAATTTTGCATTTTGAAAGCTCTGTGATACTTGTTACTTTCAACCTCAAATAAACTAACTTGAGTTTATGTAAAAAGCCATTTTCTTAGGGGTTCGGATAAGTGTTTGGTTCTGAATTTTCTCTCATTTCAATCAGAAGGGTCTCTCTCTACATACAAAATGAGGCATTTCCATTCATCAAATTCGGTTGGAAAAAGGTAGCCCCTTTACTGGATTGTTCAAAAAGTATCGCTACATAGATAGTACATAGGCAGAGACAGAAACTACCACTGAAGTGAAAGGATGAAAAAATGAATTGAATTCAATTATAAAATGGGCAAAATACACTAAAGTAGCAGATTATTCTAATCAATATGCATACTTTTATTAAAACAGCACATCAGAGTTAACTAGCCATATAATCCTCTTATTGACCATGAAAGTATAGAAAAATCTTGGAATCTCCCCTCCTCCTTTCTTTGGAGTAAGCCTTGAAGAAATGTGTAAGCTTCCTGGTTGTGATACATCATAATCACATGATGAACAAACAGATGAATAACAGAAGAAGTTGACTTTTGTAGTGCTCATGTGAAATACATTTCCACTGGCATCCCAGAAATCTAGGAAACTTCAAAAGTGAACTTCACTGTACAGTTGGTACTTTTGGAAAGCAAGTCCATGGACTAGGATGGCATGGTTTAACTTCCTGTGGCTGCTAGCCTGGCCCTAAAAGCAATAGTAAAAGGATACACAGAAATGGCAGCTGGAAGAAATGAAGGGGGGGGGGAGAACCCCCTTCCCCCTAAAAAGAAACCAGTTTACGATCACTGTAGCCATATAATAGTTTTTGAGAGATTTGCAAAATTTTGAGCCCTGAGTACAGATAAAAGATAGTATCCGAAAACATTCTTTCAGTATATTGACTACATGTGTGCCAAAGATTATGTGGGTCACTAAAGTCTGCCAGTTTTCCTTTTCAGTCTGGTAGCCCAGGTTACTAAAAGAAATTTGTTCATCCCTACTGCCATTTTTTCTATTTGTTATTTCAACTGAGTATAAAACATCTGAAAAGCTTTTGGTTTTTCGAAAAGCTTTTAGAAAATGTTTCACTACATCCCAGGCTGTACAGAAATTTTGTCAGTGCCAGCATTTGAGGGAGAGGGAGTAGTAAGTTTTGTCTGTCTCTGTGTCTACAGGAAAACTTCCATTAGTTTTGAGGAAGATGGGGAAATGGGAAATGTACACTTCTGAAATGCCCAGAATCTGCTCCTCAAGTCCATGCAGATCTCCTTAAAGCAGTCACTTAAGGTGCAGTCTACATTATGTATGAGAGTCAGATGACTTGGTTATTACATGGTGGTTCGTGACCCAGTTACAGCGTTGTTAACGCTTCTAGTGTGGGAACTTGAACCTACACCCAAAGCTTTAGCCCAGTTATGGGACATATTAGGCCTATTCATAACCAATATCTTGAGCCGGGCACGAGATAACCATGTTGTAACAAAGTGGCTCTTTATATTTGTATTGCAAAACAGCCCTGTGCAAGGGACACAATTAAGTTTGGGAGGATTTGTGTTTTAAAGCCTTCTCTATACCTATTATCAAGAGGGCTAAACCTAAGCAAAAAGCCATAACAAAGATAGAATCTAGGGCAGCATCCCGCTTGTGAATAAAAGGAACCATTGGCTTTTTCACCCTCAGAGCTCTTGGACCCTGCTGGGGGGACTCTTGTCTTTTGTATCACCTTGACTAATGAGGGTTTACTAAATTCTGAATTATTATGTATATCTAGCTTATTGCCTTCTGGGATGAAGCTCCTCTCTCCTTCCTGCAGCCCAAAGCTACTGGAATGGGGTGTTGGTAATGCAACATTCTCACCTATAGAGGATGGAAACAGACTTCCATCTCCACCAGAAATGGGAGAGAGGATCATTCATCCCTGCAGGACACCCTGATTCCTCTTCTGCTTGTAGTACATAAGCAGAGCACCAGTCACAAGACTCATCCGCTTTCCTTGAGTGCATGCCTGCAGTACTTCGGGTTGGCATGCCACTCCCCTATTCTGTTGTCAGGTGGACTGGGGAGCAGAACTCAACTGTGGGGCAGGGTTGTTTGCTAAATTCGTTTTCCAGGGCAAGTGGTTGCATGTTAATTTTTTCAGGTTTTCCTTTTATAGCAGGGTTCATTTTAGAAATTTGTCTGTGGGCTAGTGTCCTACAAATGAAAAAAAGAAAGGGATCAGAATTTTAACCATATGATTTATTTATTTGGATTTTTAGACAACAATAAGAATACCCATCCAATGTTTTGGTCAACCTTGACACTCTTTTACATTACACTAATGAATAAACAGACCAGTTAGTAATCCCCGATCAGATTAAATAAACCAACAGTAGTACATTTATAACAAGAACTAGTTGACCTCCCTGCTCAGTCCTTTGGAGCCTGCCACACTGTGTTTTGATACTTTCAAATTGCATGATTCAGCAATCCCAGTTTGTGATGCATTGACCTGGCTCTTCTGGTGGTGGTTTATTGTCTGACTGACAAAAAGCTTATTTTGTTGGGACACATATTGTCTCCAACTTTAATTCTTTCTTCCTTGTTGTCACACTTTTCTTCTCTTGCCGTCATTCTTTTTATTATTGTCCCCCATTGCCATTCTGATGGTTGTGCTGCTAGTGATTTTATATGGGACGGTATGGTATGCTGCCTTAAGGAATAAGCACATTCAACACAAAGTTAGTATTGGATACCGGATTCCGAATCATGTAATCTGAAATGATGCCTGGTGGTGTGTATGCTTTAAATAAAAGGGCTATTTTTAACAGCAAATTCTGATTTTTTTTGTTTTGTTTTAAACTGTGCCAGGTTGATGCATTCTGTTTGGTGCCTGGAACCACTTGGCCTGTGAGATCTTATGCCTATGACCTAAATATGTACAAGTAGCCTATCTCAAATTTATTCCAGAAATGTAGGAAATACCATCCTGTACATATTGATATTTAATACAGGCACCTAAGGCATCAAAGTCAGTTTTTAGCTGTCTAACAGGGGTTTTAGATCTCTAAATTTGTCTTTAGGCACCTACATCTAAAAGTTGGGCCCTAAATACCTGAACTATCTAAACTCTGAATGGGATGTGTTTTGTTTTGTTTTTTATTAGCAGGTGGATTTAACTAGTTAGGTAGCAAAGCAGGTTGTAAGGGATCCACTTAGCAGTTATGAACATTACACCTGCTTTGTGAACCATGGAGAGGAAAGCAAGATTGTTGACAGCTTCAGGAAGTGTTTGTTCCCACCCACCAGGTGAAGTCACCTCCTAGTGGGCCTGCAGCATGACTATAGTATGGATGCAAATCCTCATTCAGTTCAGAGACTGAGCCTTGTTCCCTTTGTAGTTTCCTTCACCCTTTATTTTCTAAATGATGCAGTGGATAAATAGATTTTAAAAAAATAATTGTAATTATTAAACAACGGAATCTGCAGTTTACTTGTTCACTAAAGCCAAATATAGGACTTGTAGAAAAATTGCTGTAATAAAGCAAATTAGATTAGATTATTTCCCCCCCCTCCCCCCCACGTGAATAGTACTTTTATATGTACCTGCTTTCAGCAGCCATGGCATGAGGATGATTTGAAATCCTGTCCAAATTACTTGGTACATATCTCCTATTACTATGAGAGACTTGGGGGAGTTGAAGCACAGCTTGTATATGTAGGTCATAAAAGGCACATATGAAGGTGTTTAGCTCACACCCTCTACTGTTACTAAGAGGGGAAGGTCTAATAGAGTTCAGAAAGAAATCTTTGTGTAGTTAAATCTGCTACAAGTACCTCACTTGGATGTATGTTCTTTGTCTGAATCTTCCTGTGTGATAAGCATTTGGAGATGCTGTATGACTTGAACAATTTGTGGACATTCCATAGAGCATTCTTAGGAAGGGCAGACAGAGAATCATTAGCACTTTCTTGCCTTTCAGCAAATTGATATTTTATCAAACCTAGGCTATGCTGTTCTTCAGGACATTAAGCCTGTTATTCATATGTGATCGTGCACCCAGGGCACAGTAACTACTACTAAATTAAATTGTATGCTTTGCTCTGATTTATAGAGGTCACCAGTGAAAAGCACTAGCCTGTCAACTTACTTTACCTGGCAATGGTTCAACTCCCTGACAAGCTTACCTTTGATTTAAACAAATTTGAGAAATATGTAAAGTTTTGGAAGCAGTTTTGCACTGATTTGATAAAAGAAACCACAAAACGCTGCAGCGCAGGTGTTGAGAATGTTTGAAAGCTGATTGAGAGAAGCAGATGGCTTTAGTCAGTGGCATCCAGCCAAAAGAGCAGGTGCTGGTCATGTGACCACTGGTTACCAGGGTAATCTGATTGCTCTTGGCGTGCAGATGAAAGGAAAGGGGCCCAGTGTTCAGCTGTAGTATTGTATAATTTGTGGCAGTTAGAGCGGAAATAAATGCTGGAAATGGAGCCTCATAGTAGGGGAGACTTCTGTCCATGTGTAGCATGCACACTAGGACGGTTGGAAGGGGAACTGTTTTATAGATTAGTTTTTTAATGATTTGTCTTATGTGGTTCTTTCAGTGGTACCAAACTCTTTAGAACGTTGTCAGAATTGAAAGATTTTTGAAAGCTAAACTATATTACTGTGCTCTAGAATTTTGCTCTAATTAAGTTGTATTTTTAAATTTCCCAATATATTAATGTGTAATCATACAAAAATCTCTTGTGAGCATTGTTTTTAAATATATAACCATGTTACAAAACAGGAAAAATACATCCTAGAAATTCTTAAAACCAAAACATGGTGCAACTGTATTTGTATGATTTGCTTTACAAACCTTAATATAAATATGCTCTCATTTAATAAATGCTTAAGTCAGAAGGTACAGAATTGAAAATTACCAAGTTTTTTTCCCCAGCTAGCATCCCTGATATGCAATTATGAATTTAAATAAATGGAAGCTGTTTAAAAGTTCTTGAGATGTCTGTCTATTTCAGTTTTTCACTTGACAAAACTCAGCGTATGATTCTACATTAAATGTTTTTTTTAAATGTTTCAGCACAAATGTTAGCCACTCTTTAAAAACAATCATCTGTCAAACCTGCAACAGACATGGAGGGGAAAAGGGCACATATATAGAACACACAAATCTACCTAAAACTTCAAAAATTGAGCACATTTTAAATTGCTCATAAAATTTCCCCCTTCAAACTTACATTTTTGGTGTCATTTAAGAATTTGACCTTTTGATATTTGATATAATGTTCAAAATCCCCTAGTATTTAATTGGAAGATGGAGATTTTGAGGTATGTCTTCTCAGGTATGTCGTTTCTTTAAATTAAGTTTATATGCACAGACAGTGTTAAATACAGTGAGAGGATTATACAAAATACCCAACTCCTTGGAAGCTTGAATCTATTTTAAAAAACACACACACCATTTCTTCCCCCCCCCCAATCACAGTAATGTGGTGTTGATATAGCCTTTCTCCTGAATCTTCAGCTATTGGTATTCATCTCTTCTCTCCCCTAGTAAAAAGCACTGGAGAACTTGGGCAGAGGCAGGTTAGGGAAAAAAATCATTTTGGCTACCGTGGACAATTACAGACCTGGTCAGGTGAAGTGAAATGTAATTAATCCCTGCTGCACAAACTGACCACACCTACAAATTATGGTTGTACTAATTGACTAGGTATGTCTGACCTGAGATTTGAAATAAAAACGGTCCTGCCTCAGTTTCCTTGTAAATACCATGAAACTACAGAATAAAAAGGATGATTTGCTCATTCTGTTCACTATTTTGATAAATTCCTTCTATGGCTCTGCTCAGCTGATTGTTTTCCATACGTGCATTTTAAGAAGAATGCACGTAGTGATCATATATTTAACTTTTCCTCAGATTTATCATGGAGCTCAACTACTGTTTGGAATTCACAAAGATATTGAAGTGGAAGTCAAGTTTTCATTTTAGCCACTCATTTGACTTTATCAAATATTCCAGTCAGTCCATCCAACATTAAGTGCAGGCCACATCAGCAGCTTGACCTTGGCAAAGGAAAGTAAGATGTCATGCTAAAAAGGTCAAAGGGAAGTGTATAAAAATAACAGAGGTCAATGATATTTTAAAGATTTGTTTAGCTCCTGAAAATAAGGCAAAGTGATTAGAGTAATAAAATAACTAGGGATAAACATGCCTTCATAGTTCAACATATTATATTATATTAAATTTTTCTCAATCACTAATCAATGATATTTATATTTTAGTAACAAGAAACCAGACTCAGAAACTAGTGCAGTGAAGAAAAAGGTCAACAAGGGAAAGGAAGGTTCTGAAAACTCGGATTTAGAGAAAACACCACCTCCATCTCCTCACGAAGAAGATGATGACCCAGGTGTTCAGGTAATGCCATTATTTTGACATTCAAAACCTAATTATTTAGCACCAGGTAACTCTATATATATGTATAAAACATAAACTCTGACTCCATTAGAGAGATGCTTTTAAAATATTTTCTTTGTTGGCTGAAACAGTATATCAAGAAAGGTAAGAATTGGAGATCCCAGTGGCGAATAGTGTGTTAAAAGAACTTTCTTGTTTGTAATTTGGCTTTACTGGTTTGCCATCTGTGAATATATACAAATGAGTTTCACTTTCTTTCCTCTCTGTCACTATACTGTATTCTGATGCTGGCCTTTCTAGTGTAGATATATTACTAGAAGTCTTTATGTAGTCCAGCCTAGCTAACATTTGTTTTTTTGCATTTACTTCTTGGTGGTCCCTTTTTAGGTCAAGCATAAAGCATGAAAGAGCAGGGTAGGGGAACTTTTATTGCTACTGCTTGTACTATACCTGTCCTGTGGATAAATAAAGGACTTCCATCTGTAGGTCTGTCAGTTGTAAACATCAAGAGTGCTAAATTCCCTTAGGAATTTGCTGATGTATTCTCCTGATGTTATTGTTGCATTCTTATTTTAAATAAAATCTGGAAATGAAAACATGCATCTTGTTTAGTGGAGATATTCGGATATTGCTCAGGTAACCACACAGAGAGGTGTTTAGCACACAGGTCACAAATATACTGTTGTTTTTTCTCTTGTGAGCCCGTTAAAGATGTTCCAGTGAACAGCAATGCCACAGAATGTATCATTTCTGAATGTTGTAAAGTAGGCTGCCAAGAGGTGATGTTTTAGGGCATGGCACAACTAGTCTTTCTTTTCACCAGGTTTTTCAATAAAGGTTATAGAATATATTATAACAACACTCAAACTTTTACAGTATACTAGTTCAAAAAGCAAACAAATAGAAACAACCCAAAGCACTATTTGTCTGTTTCCCTCAGTCCATTCCCTCTTTTTTTTTTTTTTTTTTTTTTTTTTTTTGCACTCCTTATTAGCTATGACATCTCAGAATAATGCATTCTGGAACAGAAGAGCAGATACAAACAGCATGACATTAAGAATATCTAAAGGATGCATTTTTAGTTGTGTTCAGTTTTCCTTTTAGCCTGGTTAATGGGTGAATTCACCATGTTGCTGATGTAAATGAAGCATGTTTGACTAGAGGGTTCAGTTTTGTGCAAATCAACTTAAACAATATTGTGCTGGTATTTTTAGTTTGAGTGTTAATTGGACAAAAACTTCCTTCTAATCCAATCTGAGACAGACATAAGAACTTTAATAGTATAATATTAATATCTCTCTGTAAATAATGAAAAACAATTAGTTTTTTCATCATTTGGTAATAAAATATCACTTAAATACTTGATTTTTCATTCATGCTCTTAAAGTTTTATACTTTTGAAATGATTGTTTTTTGTATTTATATGTGATTAAGGAAGGACATAGTCATAGACATTAGGACATTCAGAATTAATGTTCCCGCAAAAACTTTACTTTTTTCCTTCACACGCATGCTTGTTAATAGGAACTTGCATTAGCTTATCACTAATCTATAGAGAGTAATACAAATAATTAAATATGCATACAGAGATGCTGAAACTATTTGAATGGGGGGGTGCTGAGAGCTATTTAACCAAACCATAAACCCTATATATAATGAAATCCACTTCAAGCCTAGGGGTGCAGCAGTACCTCCAGCCCCCTAGTTCCAGCACTTGTGTATGCATATTTAGATTATAGACAATATGAAGCTAAAATGTAAAACTAGAAATTTGTTGTTCTTCTTAGTACTGAATCCTCAGTAAGATTTAGAGACAAATGTGTAGCTTTTCCTATTGTTACATAATGCTCCTTAATTAGAGGGAAAAAAGTATAGTCTTAATATTTTTGCTGTACTGTCACATTATAGTGTGTTGTGATGTCATATCTGTAAGTATTACCACAATGAAAAATTAAATATAGATTTGTAGTTTTTATTCAAAGTCTAAGAGCAACTCTGTCCATCTTGCTACCTACAAACCAGCAATAAGTAAAATGTTAAATTGAAAGCGCACAAATACACATATGGATTCAGGCAAGAATACATAAAAATTGAAAAGACTCTTGTGGACATTACAGGAAACAGGAAGCTAACCATGTAAATAAACATAAAATGCAGGATTATCCTTAGTAGTTCAGCATCCTTTTCATTAAGGAAATGCAAGAAGAGATTTTGGCACCAGAAATAGTAGCAAATATTTTCAAATATCCAACTATTGCCTTTATATTGCAGTTTAAGGGGAACTCCCCTAACTTATTTCTTCCAAGATGTAATTACATAGTTGCAATATCTTGTCTAAAGAAATGCTGTAAACTCAGACTTGACACACAATTTAGATTTTGTAAGAAAACCTAGCATAAGGTAGTATTTTTATATATAAATATTTATATAGCCATATAAATATTTTTAAAGCTATCCAAATATAAATATCTTTAGCTCCATCTATACAGATCAAAAGATATATAAATATGGATTGAAATGTATACATCTACTGAGCCAGTCATACACATTTGTATTTAGCACTGTAGGTGTGCATGGTGTTTTTCAAAGTAAAAGCAGTCTATACCCCAAAGAGCTTATAATCTGAATTAGTTTCATGAGATGACACAAAGGAAAGAGACCGGTAGAAGGGAGGGAGGCATACATAGAAGGCTATGTGGCTTGTTAGGTGGTACAGTCATAATTTTAGTCTTTAATTTTTTATCATTTAACTTTGTATTTATTGTGTGAAGGCAATGGGAGAATTGGTGCTTGAGGGATTGTGAAAAGGTAGATTTCTATTAGTTTTATTATAGTCCAATAGAAACAGTTATTTTTATAAATACTCTTTCAGTGTTTGCATACTGAACATTGTAGCACTATGAACCATAAAATGAAAATTGCTACAAACAAAATTGTAATTAATTTATGATTTTTCAATCACCAAGCTCAAAAAATGAAGAAAGTAACTAGTCTAAATATTGAAGAGTAAATTGAAATGTTCAGGTTGTCATTACTAAGAATCTAAGATGTTAACAATCCAGGTACTATGACCTCTTTGTTTAGAACTACTGCAAAAATATCATATTAGCTTTAGAAATGTATAATGTATAATTTGCCAGTGATTAGTTGAAAAAGTTGAAAGATTGTTGCAGAAAATGGGGGTTAACTAGTGATTGTTTAAAAATAAATAAATTAATTTTAAATTCTGCAGTAAATGTGCATTTATAGGATGCTTCCTATAGTCTCTATCTCTTTTCTCCTCAAACATATTTGAATTAACTTGTTTTAATGCAAGTATATTATTTAGGTTGCAAAGTCAAACACTCAAAACTTAATATCAGATCTACAGTTGTCTTCATGGGCAGCGCGTATAAGAGGCTGGGGGAGGTTAAGCATCCCCAAAATAAAAAAAGAGGCTGGCCATGCGGGGGGCAGATGCTGGATGCGGCTCACCTCCCTTTGGAGACTTGCCCCCTTTGCACCCTGGGAGCAGGAGTACTGGAAGTTCCCTAGAAGTGTGGGGGGAGGCACCAGTGCCCGGACCATGGCCCTGGCCTCAGCTCAGCCCCTCCCCTCCTCCTACTCCACCCTTAAGGAAGAAAAAAAGTGGGAGGGCATGCTCTCCTCCCCCGTTCTGGGCCGGGGGCCAGAGAGGAGTGAGCAGCGGATGGGGCCTCAGAAGAGGTGGAGTGTGAGTAGAAGAGGCAGCAAGGATGACCAGAGGGGAGGCTGGAGTGTGGGCGGGGCCTCAGGAGGAGGGGTGGGGCAGGGGCCTGGCAACAATCTGGATGCTGGTCCCCCCCCCCCCCCACTTATAGGGAGCTACTGGCTCTACTGGGCTTAGCCTCCCCAAATGAAAGACTCACACGCCACCTATGGTTGTCCTTGAAAGTGAGAAAAGGGAAATAGTGAATTTTTTCCTCAAAGTTTGTGTATCCAGCAAAACCGGAATATAATTTCATGGGACAAGCAGAAAGCATATCTAGCCCCAGGGCTTTGTCCGGCTGTAACAGTGGAGATGTTGGAGATTCTTGAGAATCTTTTATAAAAGGTGTGAAACAACCTAAATATATGGATTTTTACCAGCTCTCCCTGGAATTCCTAAAAGCATGAATGACTAGTGTAAAACTTCAGTACATTATCTGGAGTTAAGGAAAATACTGTACTACACTTTTGCTAGCCTCTATTTTCAAATTTGGAGATTTTTTTTTTAAACCTTTAAATAAGGGGCTTAATTCTGCACCGTGTATAAGGCCTCAGCTCACAATGAAATAATGAAGATGAGGTCCTCAGTGAGTGCAACTGTCTTCATTCATGACTACATATATACCACCTCTGAAACTCCGAAAACAAAACTAAGGAACATTCACTCTTTTTGCTTCTGAGTTCTATAAATGGCTAAATATTAAAATAGAAATAAAATAAAACATCTTTCCAATTCAGAAACGAGCATGAGGAATTATAGTCTAAACTTTTTTGCAAAAATTACAAGCAACTAAAAAATTTCCAATGAAAATGCCACTTTAATTTTACTGTCACTACCAGAATGCTGTAATTGCTTTTTAAAAAGTAGTACAGTGTATGAAAACTGTAAAGATGCTTTTTTCGTGTTTGTTCTGTACCCCACCTTTTTGTTTCTTACAAAGAATATCAATGATCTCTTTTTAGAAGAGACGATCCAGCAGGCAGGTTAAGAGAAAACGTTACACAGAAGACCTGGAGTTCAAGATTTCAGATGAGGAGGCTGATGATGCAGATGCTGCGGGAAGAGACTCCCCTTCAAATACGTCTCAGTCAGAGCTACAGGTCAGTTCATATTCCAAACATGGATGGACTGGAAATGTTGTAACAGCATCCAGGAGTAGTTCATCTACCTTTTTCCCTTTTCCCTCTTTACTAAGGGATTTTCATCTCAGGTTGGCAAAATAAATTAGTTTAGGTTCTTAAAGGCTATATTCATTCATGGTTTGGGTTTTTTGTTTTGTTTTTTACAAGCCTACAATAATGTAATTTGACACAGTTCGGTGAAATATAACGGTCTTTGCTAAGGAGAAGCCTAAAACTAGACAGTAAGGAGACTGAATTTACCTCTGTGGATTTAGTGGTCTGGCTTCTATGACTTTAATAAACCACTCAAGCTTGTCTCCTGCTGCTAGGCACCATAAGAACCCCTTTATGAAATTACTGCCTTGTAGTACCCAGCAGGGTTCACTTTATTCTCTGTGCAATGTAAATGATGGATAAAATAGTTTGAATAAAATGAGGGGTAATAATGCACGAATGACTATAACAATCTTATTGTTTTGTAGTGCTCTTTTCCTATCACTACTTCACTTAACTAACCGACATGCCATTGGTGAATGTATACATACTTTTTGGTACTTCCTTTGGCAATTTGTGCTATGTTAAGCTCTGTGAAATGTCATATGTGATCTCCTATACATACCTCTAACAGAAGAGGCATGGGCATGTTTACCTGCAGCTTTAACAGTGGAGACAGACGTATTTTTGACAGCTATCACATGGACGCTGTTACTGTGCATTGCCAACTGGGGTTTTCCAAGGTCCTCTGGCTTTGGGAATCTAGGCAGCAGAGCGGGTGTTCAGCTTTATGGGAGAAGTAACTGGCCACGTAATTACACAACAAGAAAACACACTCCTGTCTCTGGCACATGAAGTGTGTCCCTGATTAGCCTTTCTGCTGGAGTGATTCCCACCAATGAATGTCAACCAAGAATTTAGTCAGTCTCCTATTGTATTAAAAATATTTCTTTAAAATGTAATTTCTACCAGATTTAATAAGGCATTAAATGCAATTGAGTTCTACAGTCCATGCGTCAGAAAAAAATTCTCCTGCAACTAAACTCGGATTATGATAAACTATTAAAGGATGTCTTCCTGAAGAAAGTTTCTAAAGAACAAAAATACTCTGCTTACTTCTGTAACTATTGTGCAACATTTATTTTGCAGGAATCGGCTGATGCTGAAGGTCCAGTAGTAGAAAAAATCATGAGTAGTCGTTCAGTCAAGAAACAGGTAATTATTATTTTTAATAAACAAAAGATGCCCATATCCAATTTAGTTTTTTCATTTTCAAAATTTAAATATTTCCAATTAAACAGCTGCTTTAGTGAAGGGAGAGGGCTCCTTAAAAATGCCATTATATAGGCTTTTTAAGTATGTGTGTGCACACAAGAAAATGTTTATGTAGTTGACCTTGCAGTTTTTTTCCCTGTGCATGTACAGATAACAATTTTTACTTTTTGCAAATGCATTCACTTTATCATAACTCACACTGGAGTACCACTTACTGCTTTGGAGGTGTAGTGGGAGATATCCTTCTCTTGAGTCTTAGATTTTTAATTTTCTGCATTTGTGGTAAAATCATGGGCAGGCTTTTTTCATGTCAAATCCTCTCACAATGGACATCCCCATGCAGTTAACAGAATCAACATGTGATAAAGAGGATCATATCTGGCCATCTGCAGAAATATATTGAATACTGCAGTTTGTCACGGTGGAAGGGTTAACATGGTTTTCCTCCAATCCCCTATGCAAAATATGTCTGTTGTGCTATCATTTTGCTGAACGCAGGAACAGGAGTTCCTCAATAGAACTTGGCTGACCTGTACAGCAAAATAACATGCTAATTCCAAACTATTGGATTTCCTTACTCTGTGGGAAATGCAAAGAGGGTGGTCATTTACCAAAGGTCTAAACGTTATTGAATTCTGCAAGACATTCTCTATAGCTTACTCATTGTTTATGCTGTAGCTTTTGTGTGAAATTCAACTTATATGATTCACCTAAATATATTCAAGTTCATCCTGATTAAATAAAAAGACTTTCACATGTATTCCAAAAGGAGAGGAAAAAACTTTTCCTCAATTCTTTTGGGGGTTTCGTAGGGCTTTTTAACTTTTGAACCTTACTCCTGGCTGTACTAGTACTTTCAGGTGCTTTATAAATCTAAATTCATGGCATGTCATGTCTGTTTTTGATGACCTGGCCTTTCAGTTATCACAGCATAATAATTCTAACTTTATTATAGTTGAGAACTGTTTTGTATTTCAACCCACAGGCTTATTTTTTCAGGTAAACTTAATTGTAATCTTAAACTCAATAATTAGTTGTCCTGATGGTCCTCTAGACAACAGTGGAGAATCTGGTCTCTTCATAAATGTTTTTACATTGGAGGCAGTTTGTCACCAATTATTCTTCTCTTCTTCCTCTTCCCTGCAAGCAAAGGTGTGATTACCCATGGGGAGTGTGTATTTTGCTGCAGTTTGTGGGAAGTGGTTGGTCTGCTGCCTGCATGTCTTTGATTGCAAGCTCGGCTGGAGGCAAGCTCTATTTTGAGCTCTTCCTTTAATGTTTTTTATGGATTGCATTTGCAGGTTTGAGGGGTATCTATCCTCTCTCCCTTTTCTTCTCCATCTCACCCTACTCCCTGTACCAAAAATGGATTTGAGGATGTTAAATGTTAACATCTAAAGTCCCCAACTGTGCATTTATTAAATCTCTTTTTGCACTCTTACTGATATAATCAAAACCATGGTTCCTAGATTAGTAATCAAAGTAAAATAGCTGTGATCAGGACCAGTACACAAAATAAACTTTAGAAAAGGCTTCATTGGGAAACCTCTCAGCAAATTGGGGTGCAACAAAAGATTTTGTCCTAGCAAAGGACAATATTAGATGATGAGACTGCTTTTGGACAGCCGCCTTGTGATCGAATTATACTGGTTTCCACCAAAATATCCTGGGTATGGTTTTAGAATTGCTAGATGCAAAATATTTCTGTGTAAAGAGCCTAAAACATTGGGCTTAAAATTTATTTTATTTAAATGTACAGAAAACAAAATGTAAACCATTTCATTTATATAAACATTGAAATAGATAAAATATTTTATCAGTTTTAAATTTTCTGCCATTTAGTTTTATTGAATGTTCCCTTGCCTTTATTATAAGGGGATAAATAGTGCCAATTTAGCTATATAGCCAATGTACTGTTTTGGTAACTCTGTCATGTCCCCTCTCTGAATTAACAGTCCCAATCACTTCAGCGTATTTTCATATGGAAGCTGTTCCATGTCTGTAATCATTTTGTCACCCATTTTGGGACCACAACCTCCTATTTCTGCTATATCTTCTTTGAGATGGGTTGACTAGAACTGAATATATTCAAAATGAAGGCATACAATTGATTTATAGAAAGAATATATTGAAAATATGCCTAATAGTGCATGCTGAGCAGATGTTTGCCCCCAGCTGCCAATGCCCAAATTTTTTCTGAACTGGATAGTTTAGAATTCTGTGATGTATATCAATAGTTGAAATTATTCTTTCTAATGTTTAATACTTCGCATTTGTCAATAGTGACTTTCATCGTCCCTTGTGCTAACCATTCATCTAACTTTCAACTGTTTCTGAATTTACTCAGTCTTCTCTAGTCTCCGTAGTCTCAATAACTATCTGCAAATACTGCCACAGAGTAGGTAAAGTACAGGCAGTGGCAATGCAAGCTTATCCATGCTGCCTCAATAATGTGTGCTATATCATTCTCCTGGAGGAAGTGATGATGTGGATCACTGCTGGATTGTGAATGTAGTTCAGTCCCCTGATCATTGAATGATCATTCAATCCTCTGTTAAGATTATAAACAAAGTTGCCAGTTTCAGACCTAGATATGATCAGTGCTAGAGCTGACTGGAGGATGACACCTCTGTTTCACAGCAGTTTTTGAGAAGAATGTTTTTATCCCTTAGCACTGCAGAGCAGGGACTTGAACCTGCTTCTACCACATCCCAGGCACCCTTATCAGTCAGCTATAGTCTCTGTCCTCTCCTTTCCCTTGCATCCTTCTCTCAGCAGACCTAAAAACTGTCCTGACAAAAGTTTCATGGAAACAGATACATCTTTGTGAAATGTTTCAGTTTCAGTGAAACAGTATATTTCAGCAAAAATGTTTCAGCCAGCTCTAATCAGGCCTACTTAGCGTATCCATGGTTGCCCAACCACGATGCATACTATCTTACGACTCCTTCATCAGTATTTGAGAAACACACAAACATTCTACTTAGTCTGACATCAGTCTATTTTTATTGAGTCACAACAAAGTTCATGATTGAATATTTTAGATTGCAGTTATATAATATTCTTAAGCTGCTTTCCATAACTATATCAATGTATTGTCAACCTTAGGGTGTCTAGGTGTACAGAGAACAAGTAGATGAGTTCTTGGACTTTAACCAAAAAGTAATAATCTTTTACACTGTAAATGTGTTAGCCAAAACTTACTAAATTGCGGGGCAGGGATAGCTCAGTGGGTTGAGCATTGGCCTACTAAACCCAGGGTTGTGAGTTCAATCCTTGAGGGGGCCATTTAGGGATCTGGGGCAAAAATCTGTCTGGGGATTGGTCCTGCTTTGAGCAGGGGATTGTACTAGATGACCTCCTGAGAGCCCTTCTAACCCTGATATTCTATGATTCTATGTTTTTTTCAACAGTAGTTTTGTTTCCAAAGTATTTGCTTTAAAGAGTGACTTAGACGCATAAAGTTTGACGAAAAGAAGTGTATTTATTGCACACAAAATAAGTTTAGTTCTCTATTAGGTAATATAGAAACACATTCTGATACTGCAATAGTACATAGTCTGTCAGCATTTTCAGTGTAAATCATTGTGTTATTAATTTATCAATTGAGTTGAGACATTTTCATAAGGCTAAACCCTAGCAGAAGTATGCTAAATTAATAAAAACAAAAATGTTTAAAGTTAGCAAAGTTATATAGATGTTGTATACATCAATCAGTTTTCAGATGGTATTGGGATTTAAATTTTTCAATTTAAAAATAAAAATAGAGAGATTAGGCAATTGAGTAAATAAAGTACAAGTTTTAAAATGATCACCAGGATATTTAAACCTGATTTATTTATTTATTTATTTAGTACTAGGAACTAATTTCCTAAATGGTTGGTATCACATAGAGATGCTGACAAGATTCAGGTTACTAAAATACTCCTAGTTGGAGTTTGTACTTCTATTATGTTAGGACCTCTAAATAGAAATATCCAATTCAGAAATCTCCATATACCATTAGTTGTCTTGAGTGGGTAAGCCTTGGCGGTGTTCAAACTCCCTCTTCTGGAGGTGTCTTCATGGAGTGGCTGCGCAACCTACTCCTGCAGAATTAGGATGGGAATTGTTCATCCCTTTCTACACAGGAGCTAGGAGAAACTGGAGATAGATATAAAGAACAGCTTTCCTTCTCTCCCCGACATAACTCTGCATGGAGATCTTGGTGGAGGGTAGTGTTACTTCCTTTCCTGGGAAGGGGCAAAGGGAGCATGGAGTAGGGTGGTGTCAATTTCTCCCTGGTATATTAAGAGAGGGAGTACTTGGTGAAGCAAACCATAGAAACACAAGTATGCTACTAGAACAGAGCTGAGAGCAGCTATTGTTGCTACTGCAGAGTAGAAACATGAGTGTACTGGAACAGAGCTTGAGAGCAGCTATTGCTATTGTCAATAGCAATGGAATGAATGAACAGAATATCTAGTGAGCAAAATATTTTTAATACTGGCAGATAAGTAGTCTCATCTTTGTCTCAGAGCATCACATCCTTTCTCCATCTGTAATGGGGGGTTTAAGGGTAGGGGTGGAATATGTGGAGATGAGGATTCAAGGCATAGAAGGGAATGTAGGTATATGTAGCCCTGCACATAATACTTTTCACAGAACCCTGAGAACTGACCCTGCTTATGTATGCTGTGTCAGTTTTGAAAATTGTGTTGTTATATAATAGACAGTAACAGTTCCAAAGCATATTAACACAAGAAAAACTGTTTAACTTAATGCTGTGAAATAAACAAAATCTTAAATTTGAGGCGGCCCTCAAATTTGTCCTTAATTTGTCCTATAGCAGGGATCAGGAATAAGACTTTGATGTTGAATTACATGCCATATGCTCCCCCATACTCTGGCACCAGGGATGAGTTAAGCACAGTCTCAACCCTTAACACTGAATGCCCTTGACTTTGCTGGTTTGTATCACAAATTCAACCTTGCTTAAATGTAGTATTTTGGTGTTAATTTAATTTGGCTGCTCTGTATGTGAGACATCTTGCCTGAGTGAATTTAATTGCACCATTGAGTAAAACTAAATCATGAACAGTGATACACTAAAATTATAGCAGAAGTACAAGGCTTAGTTTTATATGGCTTCTTGTTTAGTGTTATTAACTATATGGAGGCATAAACCCCCTTTAAAAGTCTATTTTAAAACGTTACAAAACCCACAATGTAAAGTTGCCATGATCTGGCCAAAAATAATACATATGGTATTCAGGAGTGCAGTTGCTAATTGGCTGCTGCCTGAGAAAATGGTACGCTTGGCTTCTATTTAACACTGTGGGTTTGGCAGAAAGCCAGATTTGGGGTGAGGTTGTTGTGAATGAAGCTGCATGTGGTTAGGGAGGAGTTAAAATGATTCATGTCTTGGAAGTTGTAGTAAGCAGTGTAATATGTGCTTGAGTAAGCTGATGGAGGAAACTTCTTACCCATATCCTTTTGTCCATTTCCCTTCATACATCTCCCCGATATATATACACCCACACGTACGTGTGTACATGTACACGTGCACACTCTCTTCTGAAACTTTAATCAGTAATACCTTTGGACAATATACTGTACTTTAGTTGGAGGGAATGATTAAAACTATTGGGATATTTAGTAGCTCAACACACAGTTGAAGTCTGTCTTTGTTACAGATGGAGAATGGAGAGGAAGTGGAAACAGAGGAATTCTATGTAAAGTACAAAAACTTGTAAGTAAGCTTGTAACTTTTGTTACCCTTTTCCTTAAAAATACCAGCAGGTTCTGAATATTTTGTTCAAAATTATATTTAGAAAGTGACTCTATTAACATCTCACCTTAAACAATGAATAATAAATAGGCATTTTGGCATTGACATGGTGCTAGATTTGGTGACTGAATACATTCTTATCTGTATGATTTAAGTTTTCTCTCTAAAATGAAACCATTATAAGAACAAGGTCAAATTGGCTTTGATTTTTGCTTAATAAGGCCCTGATTCTGCAGGTAGATCCATGCAGACAGGCGCCTAGGCCTCCATAGATCTGACTGCAGCATTGGAGCCTTAATTTCTTAATTTACAAAAAGGTCATCAAAATAATTAACCTTTACATTCCTTCTTAAAAAAAAAAAGCGAGTGTACAACAAAATGTCTGATATTTTATTAGACTGCTAAATAGAATTTTATTTCCAACAGTTTCATGATGACAGCTAAATTTTCCTGAAATGTCCAGTATTAGCAATGGAAGCATATTGTATCACTTTTGACTCTGAATTTTTTAGGGAAGGGAGAAAGAGTAGGGGCTGAATTGGGAAACTTAATATATTAAAATGGTAAAATAAATTTCAACATCTAATAGAAATTCACTTGCATTTCCAGTTAATTGCAGGTTGACTTCCTTTTAACTATACTGATTATAAAATATAAGCAGCTAACCTACTCTGGTTTATTGTTCTTTGTTTCATATTGATCTGACATGATTAATAGCTTAAATCCTGTTTATTTTGTTTCATTCTATTTGTAATTCTTATTGTAATGTTAACCACACGTGACCGATGCTTATGATGTTGTTTGATAGTAATTGTATAACTTGATATTGAACTTTTTATTACTTAAAAACAAAATTTTAAAATAAAACCAATTTTAATTGCAGGTTTATGATGATGGAACAGTTAATCTTTAAGAAAATGTGTTAAGGCATAAGCTATTGATTATTGAATATTCCCAAAAGTATGATTAAAATTGTCTTATAGTGCTAATTGGCTTGCACAGGGCCTCTAATTACAGTTCTACATTAGAGATATGCACTATGTAACACAATGGATTTAAAGGTATTTTTAGATCGTTTCAATGAGTTTTAATCCCACTATACTTTTGAATTAATAAGTAATGAAGTTTATAGTGTGTACATTTTTGTCTTGCTACGTATTCTGAATGCTCCCAATAACCTTTATCTTGAGCACTCTAAGCCAAAGGCCAGAGGTGTGAGGTATGTATATATGAGCCATACTGATAATTCTGACTAGTACCTTTATTAGATAGTAAGTATAGTTGCTGCCACTAAAGGTGATTAGTTAAATGAAAGATAGTATCTGATATTCCAGATATCATGGTGTTACTCTGTTCAGTTGCCAGTAAAAGTTTGGGGGGGAAATCAGAGAAAGGAATAGATCCAGGGAAGCAAATAGGAGTATGCAGTGGAAACATTTGGGCTGGGATTGCTTTGAAGAAGTTTTTCTTTCTTCTATCTTCTAGTTCTTACCTTCATTGTCAGTGGGCATCTGTAGAACAGTTGGACAAGGACAAGAGAATTCAGCAAAAGGTTAAGCGGTTTAAGGCAAAGCAAGGTCAGAACAAGTTCCTCTCAGAGGTATGACTATTTTCATAACTATTTCAGTTAGATTTTTTTTTTAAAGGGATATTCTGATAAATGCTTAATCCCTTATATGTACATAAGATTTTGAACATCTGGTTGATATAAAATTAACTTTCATCACAACGTAGAAGTATTCTTAAGCTAAATTCAGAGGCTTTTGAATTCAGTTACATAAAGTTATACAGCTTTCGTTTATAGTTTATTGCTGTTTCTTACTGTTAAATGGTTAATTGCTCACTTTATAAACAGGAAGTTACTTGGTCTTCCTGTTGCTTATTTGTTCTAAGAGAACTTGATCCCACCACAATTTAATGTGGAAATGATTGTGATATCATCCTGACTCGTAACATCTCTATCCTGAAGAAGAGAATTGGAGACACAGGTCTGATTAAAATTTTAAGATGACATGCAGGTGCGGAAGGGTTCTCTTAAATTTAAACATGTTTTTTTAAGTAAGCCATATGGGTTGTAAGTAAATAGACATTAGCAAATTGTTGATCTTAAAATTCAGAACTTTGACAATAATGTAAGCCCTACCCAACTATCCATAGTGACTGAAAAGACTGAGTCTCCTGCAGAATCAGTACCAGAGCTCTCCCCGAGCAGCCAATTATGCCAGAAAAATGCATGGCAATTTTCTGTGATTTGGACTACTGCCCACTAGGGACTCTGAGCTTTTGATCACCAATTTAATTTCACTTAGAGCCACAAGCAGAACTATAGCAGAGGTTTTGCCAATAAAGGGGGAGCTTTTCTGGTTTGCCGATCCTTGTGAAACCTTACCTTTCAGCAAAATTTAGTAATTTGAAATATAGGGTTTTAGTGCCCTGATCTTTTTGTTTGTTTGTTTGTTTTATGAATTTTTATTTAATACAGTACTTCAGGCTAAGCAAGGCCAATAGGGAATTGGAGACTTCCATTAAAAAATCATTGTTGGCTTCTGACCAAATACAGTTAGCAGAGAGATTTGTGTAAATTTTATCAGAATTCTACTATTTTCCACATTCTGTGCTTTTACAAGTAGGTACAAAATGTCTGAGCCTTGGGTCAAAACATCTAAAAGATGCTTTTGAATTAATTAGAAAGTGGGAGGACAGCTGTATCAGGTAATTCTAATGACTAAGGAACATTCAGATTAAATGACTATCTCAAAAGAACCCCGATACTTGATATATTGCCAAAATTTGTCTTAGATGCATTCTAGAAAAATTGGCTAATGGCACAACATTGTGAAATTTATGTAACATTACTCTTCAGTGACCAGGCCATGTATTTCACTTTTTTACTATTTTTGAGTATACCATTTCTGTTTAACAAGTGCTTGTAGATGTTTTTTATTTGAGTAAGCTGTCAAAATATTAAACTGTATACATTCTTACAACTCTTCCTTACCTTTCTCCCCACCACACACAGCCATCAAAGTAGTTGAGTACAAAGCAAAAGAATGAAAGAGAGCATTTCTGTGCATATATCACCGAGTAAAGAACTTGGGGTGGAAGAGGGAGGTTTTATACATTACACATTATAAACTTTGGGGAGGGGAGTATGTTTTGTTTGCTTTCCATTTTTTTGGAATAATATTCTCTGAATCTTGCTTATGAAGCAGTCTGACAACTCCTGTAGTTATGGTAATCTAATGGCACTTAGTGTACACGGCTCTAATTTCTTTATTGCAAGCTGTAGTTTTCAAGAATGCTAAATGCATTGCATGCCATAAGCCTTTTCGATTGCTCATTAGTGAATTGTAATTTCACACTTCATTTAAAATATTCTTAAACATTCTCTCACAGTAAAAGGTTTCACACAGTAATTAAGAGGCCCAGTTAACAAAGTCTGAGAAGTCTGATTTCCTCATGGGGAATGATCTTGCTGAATTGTGGCATTTCAATTAACATGCTGAAGGTTGCCAAATATAAATTTTATGTTGCTGTAACCCAAAATATTGTTACCTGGTGAAAAGTATAATTTTTGCTCCAAGGACAGGCTAACAAAGTTTTTTGTTTTTGTTTTGTTTTTTTTTGCCTGCTGTCTTTCAACAGATTGATGATGAGCTTTTTAATCCAGACTATGTGGAAGTTGATAGAATAATGGATTTTTCACATAGCACAGATGATAATGGAGAGGTAAAGAAAACTGTCGGTACATCTTCAGTCATTTGTACAACTGCCTATATAAATATTAGAAACTTCAGTAGGTTTTGATGACTTATTTCATCCTATAGAAGTGAGGATAGAGAGCATTATGACAGGGATACGTATATGTATACACATGCTGCTGCAGTAAAGTTCATAGACCTAATATTCTACCACTCTTTAGTGAATTGTTTTTGGATATCCAACAACACATTTCAAATTTTAAAAAGCCTGGTTTCCAGTACACCTGATCAGAACATGACAAGATGTTTAGTTTTTAGCATTTTGCTCTTTAGTAATAGTTCAAAATGCTACATATGTTTCCTAAACTATTGCCCTCTGGATATGTCTGTAAAGTAGAAAAAGCATGTAGTTTAATAATGTAGCTATTTTTGTAAAATAAAGCTCTCATGGTAATTGCTAGCTTTTTAAAAGAAAGTATACTGGACATTTATAGAAGATACAGTTAAGTAGCTATTAAACCATATCTAATCTGAATTTCTAATTCACCATCACCAAAGGAGCTAGGCACTTTGTTAATCCTCTCTAATCATCATTACACAAGAACCTAAATTGTCAGATCGTCACTTATTACCCCATCCCCAGAGCAGGATCACTTGCGTGGTTGACTTCCAGGAGAACTCCAGTGGGCCATTCTGTTCTTGAGAGCAGAAAAGGCTTTAGTAATACCTATTTCTGTTTTGTTATCACTGCATCAGTGAATAGTGATGTCTCCCATTGACAGTTGCTGTTTCAGTGATTCTGGATTTCTTGCTGCGAAGTTTGTGATGATACATTGACAGGATGAATACAGCTCACCATCTGAATGTGTGGCAAAGACGGGACCGTCATAATTGTAAAGCAAAGTTTTCATTTATTCTAAAATTTTGATTAATTTTAGGAGTTTAAAATTACAACATTTAGCTTTGCCACTCATCTTGGTGGTGAACTGCATTCCCTTCATTTTTATCTTAAATCATCAGGTTTACAACAGGTCAGCCTGCTGTTAGATTATCCTTCTGGCTGTTTTAAAGACTTTTTTTTTTTTAAATCGGTTAATTCTTTTTCATTGTATGTAGTGTCTAGAATATCTTTCATGTTACACTGCAACTTTCCTTTAATTAGTTACATGTCATGTAGAAAAGTTTGTTGTATTGTTTTACATTGAATCTAATTTTATCCTTTCTTTAACTATTGATCAAAACCAAAAGCCTGTTACTCATTATCTGGTGAAGTGGTGTTCACTTCCTTATGAAGATAGCACATGGGAGCTGAAGCAAGACATAGACCAAGCTAAGATTGAAGAATTTGAGAAACTGATGTCTAGGGAGCCACAAATGGAGCGTGTGGTAAGAATTGGCTCTGTATAGAGGATTTTATTTGAAAATAGCTAAGTAATGTGGTCTTTCAGAAACCACTAATGGGATTTGCTGTATTTGAAACAGGAGCGACCTCCTGCTGATGACTGGAAGAAATCGGAGAGTTCCAGGGAGTATAAAAACAATAACAAACTCAGGGAATACCAGTTGGAGGGAGTAAACTGGCTTCTTTTCAACTGGTACAACACGTGCGTAAAGTAACTTTTTATTGTAGAACTGCTGCTTTAGAGCAGATTTTATAGTTTAAATTTAATATGTTAATATTTTTAATGTTTTATAGTCTTTTAAAAGAGAGACTTCAAAATTATGTTAACTATTTTTATTACTTGGATAACATAAAGTTAATAGTTATTATATTATAGATAATATAATATTATATAGTTTTTTATTTATATATAAAACATAATGTTACATAATAAATACATGTCTTTATTATGTGACAAACATATACACACACCTATACTTGAGAGAGAACTGTATAATGAGAAATATAATCCTGTTGCAACACCTGCTAATATATTATTTATTTAAAACTTTTTGAGTGTTTTGTCCTCTTTAAATCCATACTAATCTATTAATTTATATATCTGATCTTGCAGATTTTAGCTTTACAGATGTTTTTGTTTTATAAATGCCATATTCAGAATAGAGCCATAATAGAGCCATTTGTATTATTTTTCAGACGAAACTGCATTTTAGCAGATGAAATGGGGTTGGGAAAAACTATCCAGTCTATTACATTTCTCTATGAGATATATTTGAAAGGAATCCACGGTCCTTTCTTGGTTATTGCTCCACTGTCCACAATTCCTAACTGGGAAAGGGAGTTCCGCACCTGGACAGAGTTGAATGTGGTTGTGTATCATGGGAGTCAAGCCAGCCGGCGGACCATTCAATTGTATGAAATGTACTTCAAAGATCCACAGGTACTTTTTAGAATTTTATAAAACTGTAATTTAAAAAAATCAATTAACGAGGCTGTAGTGGATTGAGTTTTATGTGCTATGAACATCAATTTCTAATACTGCTAAGGTAGAATCCAGCTTAATGGAAATTTCTATATTATCAGCTGCCATAAATTGCACAAATATTTCTTGAGATCACTACAATCTTGATGACAAGCCATTGTGCATGAAGGAGAACATGGGAAAGTGAATAGTTAAGGCTTCTAATTTTAGATTTTAACCGATAAACACCAATAAAACAACCCCAATACCCAAAAAAGCAGTGTTTATGCAATTACCACTGGAAATGGTTACTTGTATCTAAGGCCTGGGCTACACTAGTGGGGGGGTTCGAACTAGAGATACGAACCACCCCATTAGTGTAGAGAACTATTCGCAAAGCTGAAGTCAAAGTATCTTAGGTCGACTTATCTGGCCGTCCTCACGGCGGTGAGTCGACTGCCGCGGCTCCCCCGTCGACTCCGCTTACTCCTTCTGCCGAGGTGGAGTATGGGCTTCGATTCGTGGATCAATTTATCGCAGCCAGATGAGATGTAATAAATCAATCCCCGATACATCGAACACTACCCAGCGGGTAGTATAGACGTACCCTAAAGCCTTATCTAAGAAGAGTAATATTACTGGAGCGTGATTTCTAATGTGCTGTGCATTAATTGGTCTGTGTAGACCTTGCTGGTGCACACTAAAGGTCCCCATGTGTACTTTGATATATTGCCGTTTAAAATCTTCATTCAAGTGCACAGTACTATATTAAAGTAATATACGTTTCTCACAACAGCATATACAAAGAACCCCAAAACCTCTGATTTTGGACACTGCATAAAACTCCAAAATAGCTAAAAATCCAGAAAAATAAAATAAAGAAACCCCAAAAAGCACTTTGAATAGAACATGCTAGAAATAAAAAAATAGTTGGGATGACAGGTGTTGGGGCTATAGGGAGAAACAAACAATATTTTAAAAACATATGATTGGATAAAGAAAATCTGATCCTAAAATCCACCCTTTTGTATGTTGCTGAATAGTGGAGACAACATAGTTCAGGTATTACTGTCCTCTTTAACTTCTGATCCATTTAGTGCAGGTTGTTTATTATTAAAATGAATGAGATGCCACTACTTCTGGCAGATAGCTAGTTTGTTTACTAGTCAATATTTGGAAGTCTAAAGCACTTTGCCTCTATGGAGGGAGGTTGTTGGTGCTGGCAAAATGGTATTAGGGAAGTAGAAGGATATAAAAACTGCAGTTTCACTGTACTTGTCTTCTGAGTAATAGGGCTTCAGTTTATAATTAATGCCAATGTCCATGGGTTTATGGAGAATAGATCCTGTCAAATTAACGTGATACCTTTTTGGATGAGATTACAAGTTTAATTGATAAAGAATAATAGTGCTGATGTGAAATACATAGAGTTCTGTAAGGCATTTGCCTTGGCTTTGCACATTTTCATTAAAATAACTAGAATGGTACAAATTTGGCATTAAATGGATTAAAAAATAGCTAACAGATAAGTTTCAAAATGTAATTGTAATTAATCATAATCATTGAGCAGGTGTTTCTGCTGGGGTCCTTTGGTTTTTGTTGCTAATCAATTTAATATGTTTATAAATGAACTAGAAGAAAGTATAAAATCAATAATCGATAAGGTCTGCAGATGGCAAAGAGATTGTGGGAGGGGTAACTAATAAAGTAGACAGGTAACTGATTAAATGTAATCTGGATCACTTATCCAGCTGGGCACAACCAAGCAATGTGTGTTTCTGTACAGCCAAAAGTGAAGTTGTGTACCTAGGAACAAAATCCATGTTTACAGAATGAGGGACTCTCTCCACGATGACTTCCAAGTCTTTTTTAGCGTCACTGTTTCCCAGTGCAATGCTGTGGCCAAAAGAGCTAATGTGATCCTTGGAAGTACAAGTAGGAGTAAAGAGATGATTTTACCTCTGTATTTGGCACTGATGTGACTGAAGTGCGAATGTTGTGTCTACATTTCAAGAGGGGTGTTGAAAAATTGGAGGGGTTCAGAGAAGAGCCATGAGGAAAGATTAAAGGATTAGATAACATGCCTTTATAAAGAGAGACTTGGAGCTTAATCTGTCTAGTTTGTCAGAGAACGTTAAGGGGTGACTTGATCACTGTCTAAAATACCTACATGGGGAACAGAAATTTGTTGATGATAGAGGGCTCTTGAATCTAGCAGACAAAAGTATAACAAGATCCACTGGCTGGAATCTGAAGCTAGACAAATTCAGACCAGACACAAGGCATGTATTTTTAACAGTCAAGGAAATTAACCCTTGGAACAACTTACCAGGGGTTGTGGTGAATTCTGTCACTGGAAATTATTAAATCAAGATTGGATGTCTTTCTGAACGGCATGCTCTAAATCAAACAGAATTATGTATGAAGTGTAGCTATAGCCATGTTGGTCACAGGATATTAGAGAGGCAAGGTAGGTGTGGGTAATATTTTTTGTTAGTCATCTTCTGAAGAATAGCTCTGTGGGGCTTGAAAGCTTTTATCTCTCTCACCAACAGAAGTTGGTCCAATAAAAGATATTACCTCACCCACCTTGTGTCTCTAGAATTAATTTAATTTAGGGAACTCCTATGTAGGAGGCCAGACTAGATGATCTTAATGGTCCCTTCTGGCCTTATAATAGATTTCACTCCATATATGAATTTACTGACTTGATTTTATTGGCTTTCAGAACTCAAATACTTAAAAAAATCTGTACTAGTCAAGTATAATCATGGTTCTTTGAGTCTGTCTCTGTGGATCCCACTTTAGATGCGCATGTGTGTGAGACTGGATTTTTGTTTTTAATAGCAGTATCCATTGGTAGCAGTGCCTCTGCCACCTAATTCTCCCTTCAGAGGGCATAAAAGGTTGGGCAGCCCCAACTTTCACTCAGTTGCCTCTTACTGCCATAGGCAGTAAGATAGAACCTGGAGAATGGCCTTCTCATTTGTTCTTAGTTAAACTTCTTCAAGCTCTTCATAACACCTTCAGAGATCTTCTGATTTTCTGATACACATTGACTATGAATGATGTTGACACATCTGCATTGGACAGTTACAGGCAGACACCCCCACCCATCCCCAATGCAGGGATTTTCAAGGTGGTGCATTTGCAACCCGTGGGCTTGAAACGCTACCTATCCTGTGATGGATATATTCCAAGTCCCACATGCTAGGCATCTGCCTTTCAATCCCTGCAAAACTGCATAAGTCGCAAGATGTGTGGTTGCATCTTCATCTCCTGGAGCAATCTGTGAAGGTCTCTTCAGATGCTGTGAAGACATAAGCCAGTTTCATCCAGCGCATCATCTAGCAGGCAAGTGACTCCGAAGACCAGCATGGAGAAGATGGCACTGAAGAAAGACCTGCCATCGGCATCTATTCCCCTGACACCACAGGCATTGACACCTCTGATGCAGAAGTCTGGCACCAGAGGGGCTGCTCTGACTGCAGAGGCTCCAGGTGGAGCTTAGTGTCCTCCCATAAGGACAGACCACCTAAAACCTCACAGGATAAAGCCACCAAGCCCCACATAGTGTTGATGGCTGGTGATAAGAAGCAGCCTGTGGCACAGAGGGAGGGCCTTCTCTAGCACCGATCCCAGCTTCAGCAGCACACCCTCCAGGGTTGATGCCTAAAGCCAAATATGAGCTGCTAGGAAAGCCAGGACAGTTACTGGTACTGATGTACACCCTGGTTTCAAGAGCGAGGTATACCTCAGCCCCACCCATAGAGCAAGTCTGTTCTTCCTCCCTGTCACCAGGTCTCATTCTTGCTATCTTCAAGCAGGAAACTTCTCCCCTGAGATCTGTGGTCAGTGTCTGCTGAAAGGCCTTCCAGTTCCCCTAGTCATGTTCAACTGCCCTCATGACAGGAATGGCATTGATCTATTCACTACCAAACAAGCTAGCCATACCCCTAATGGGCCTGCTAGAGTCTGTCCTCTCAGATATCAAGGAGATGGTCTCTCCACTGCATTTGAGAAACAGCTCACATTCATGTCTACATCTCTGCCCACATCACCTATATTAGATGACCAGGAAGAGTCAGACCCTGGAGCAGAGTATCAGCAATGTCCTGTTTCACCACTAAAGGGCCTGTCATCGTCATCCGACAAGGCGGTATCCTTGGAACCGATACTGTGCTGGATGACTTCAGGTCATTCCAAGAGCTCCTTATAAGAATTACTGAGACTCTGGAGATAGAATTTGGTCATATAAGAGAAATCTCACAAGTTGTTTGACATTCTGGCTGGACTGGTTGTTGTCAGAATCACCCTCCCCATAAATGAGGGTCTAAAACCCTGGAGAATACACCAGCCATAATAACTTGACTACAAAATGGATAGAGAAACAGTACTAGGTTCTTCAATCTGGGTTTAAGTACTGTTATGCCCATCCCAAGTCAGGCTCCTTAGTCATTTCAGGAACAGTTGAAATCAAACAAGGCACTACAGGAACAATTGGAGTCAAAGGAGTACTGCTAATGACAAGGACCTAAAAAGCCTCTATCTGCTTGGAGAAACATCTTACTCTTGTGCCTTGTCAGATGCCTCAAACAGGTTAGGATGCCCTTCTGGGCCACCTGCAGGTGAAGGGCACCTGGTGCCGGGGTGATTTGTGCTGCATACGAACATCCTGGAGTTCAGGGACATCTGGCTGTCTTGCGTGGCATTCCTGCAGAGCTCTGCGGTGCAGATCTTTATGGATAGCCTACCTGGAATACACTATATCAACAATCAAGGATGTGCTTCATAATCCCTTCACTGCCAAGAAGGTGTCAGGCTGTGGACAAGGTGTCATCCAAACAGGGTGACCCCATTGGTTCTGCACCTTTCAGGTACTAGCAGTGACATGATAAACTTCTTAAGCAGGCAGATGGTAACCAGCCAAGAGTGGCTGCTGCAGAAATCTCTCACAGAGTTGATATTTTGCCATTGGAGGGCTCCAGTATTGATCTGGTCATCACGGAGGACAATGCCAAATGCCTGAACTTCTGTCCACAGAGGGCATGAACCTGGGCTTCTAATGAGACATCTTCCTGCTACAGTGGACTACCGGTCTGAAACTTGCCTTTTCCATGGTTCCCTTGATGCCTACGGTGATATCCAAAGTCAGACAGGACAAGGTCATGTGGAACTTAATGGCTTCCAATTGGACATAGCAGTTTTGACTGTCAGATCTCTTGCACATATCCATTCAGACCTTCCTTCTTGATCTTCCCAGATATGATATCCTAGACCTGCAGTTGTGGCACTTGAGGACTTAGATGTTGGCTGATTGAGCACCACTAAAAGACTTATCAACAGGTTAAAAAACTCCCCATACAGAGTAGGAAGCATTCTGCTTGGAAAATCTCCTCCAAATAGAAACGGTTGGACAGCCCAATATAATGTGGACCCAGTTGAGGCTCTGATACCACAGATCTTCAACTATATTCTGAACCAGAAACAATTTGGCATTTAGTTCTCCCAAAGTCCATCTTGCAACAGTATCATCATGTCCTGCTTTCATTCAGTCATACTCAGGCTTCTCACATGTGTCAAAATCAAGATTCTTTTAAGGACCCTGCTGCATACTTAAGTACCTAATGAAGACCTGATTTCTACATGGGATTGTAATATCATTCCTCTCCTTTCAAGCTGCTTTCCAATTGTTGGATACATCACTTTACCTTTAACATGGTCTTTCTAGTAGCTCAGCCTGAAGGGTCAATGAGCTCCAAGTTCTCATGGCCTTCCTACACATCTTTTCACAGGGGCAAGTCAGTGCTGAGACTTCATCCTAAATTCATCCCAAATGTGATCTCGGTCTCAAAGTTTCATAGAATATCAGGGTTGGAAGGGATCTCAGTCCAACCTTCTGCTCAAAGCAGGACCAATTCCCAGACAGATTTTTGCCCCAGATCCCTAAATGGCCCCCTCAAGGATTGAACTCTCAACCTTGGGTTTAGCAGGCCAGTGCTTAAACCAGTGAGCTATCCCTCCGCCCCCTGGAATCAGTCATTTTACCTACCAGCCTTCTTTTCAAAACCATACTTGATACCATAAGAGAAGAATATGTAGTTCTGCTGTCCTGAACTTGGCATCAAACCTACCCAACGCATCAAGGGCATAATGTTTGACAAAAGTCAGTGGGTTTACATACATCAAGTTCTGGCATGTTTCTGAAGCAGGCAGAAGACCAACATCTGCCCTGATGTTTGGTGGGAGTGACTCAGCGGCTAACCAATAGGTGGAGATACAGTGTGTGATACATGTTGAAATTCTCTATGATGAGATTAAAAAGCCAAGCAATGAGCCAGATATAGGCACAAAAAGAAATTAGGAGATAGTTAAAAGGATTTGGTCCCATCAGGTAATAGAGAAAGGCTATGGGAACATTGAAGGAATGTAGGTTTGACTCCTTGGGTGGCACTCCTCACTTCCACAATAAAGGGACACTGCTTGCTAGTTACCCACATTGGGATCCATACTGACACTCAAAGAAGAGAGAATAGTTACCGTATATACTCATTCATAAGCCGAATATTTTTGGTAAAAAGTGATGCATCGAAGAGTGGGGGTCGGCTTATAAACGGGTCTACAGCAAAATTTGATGATTTTAAACTCTATGGAATCACTGAATTGAATATCTAATACATTGTTGTTTTGTTTACCTGGAGCGTCTGCAGGCTTGGAGCCCCTCAGCTCCCTGTGGCCGTGGTTCGCAACTCCCATTGGCTGGAAATGGCAAACCGTGGACACTGGGGGCTGAGGGGCTCCGTGCCTGTGAACGCTCCAGGTAAACAAAACGTCTAAGCCCGCTAGCGGCTTACCCTAATGGGCCAGGAGCCAACATTTTCCAACCCCTGAAATATAGGGTTGGCTTATGAAAGGGTCATACAGTTTTTGCTATTTTTACCTAACCATCTTGGGGGGTCAGCTTATAAACGAACGGGCTAATGAAGGAGTATATATGGTACTTACCCTACAGTAACTCTGGTTTCAGCATGTGTGAGGAGGGAAAAGCTGGGCAAATGACAACTATGTCAAATGTTGTCAATTTGTAGCCACTGACTTTGGAACTGAAACACGTGTGTGAAGCTAGTTTACATTTTTTATTGTCTGAAGAAGATTGGGAAGAAATATATCCGAATTACATCCAGTTCATTGTCTTCACAATATTTCCAGAATAAAATATTTAATAGGTTTTATTGGATACTGGTATTGAAAAATGCAGGATTAACTAACCATAGTAAATGATGGCGATGCCCCCAGTAATCAGCTAAACTGTCCCATAGAACTTGCTTACCTCAAATTATGGAAATACTAGGGAAATATATGGAAAGGTCTTTTCACAGTTGTGAATCTGTTCCTCTCCAAAACTCTGCTTATTAGAATTAATGAATTATATATGTAGTGAACACCAAGACATGAGTACTGACATGTCAATTAACAAAATATGTACTACTCAGAAAAATAGAACTCTCGCTTCCAGTTTATTCAGAATGCTTGAAAGAACTGTCAAACACAGCTTTGATGGTGAAGATAAATTTCTCAACAAAATAAGGGAAAAAATTACACTAAAACTTGGTGTTGCATTGATATGTTGTTATTTTTGTGGTGTAACGTGATACTGTTTCTGCAGTGACATGTCATCTTTGTGTCTAGTATGCACTGATAAAGCACTGGTTCTTTCTTGTGCAAAATTGAAAAAAGCAAACCCTCATAAAGCAGCAGACTTATTTGTTTGCATTCCTTTATTCTGATGTCAGTGGTAATGATTGTATTTAAATATTTTGCTCATTGCACTAGTTTTTTTTTGTATTTTCTTTATATATAATGTGAAGTTTAAAAAAATTAATCTTTATCTTCTTTATTCGTTAGTAAGGTTGTCTACGTATAATCATTGCTGTTCTTTCAGGGTCGGGTAATAAAGGGGTCCTATAAGTTTCATGCTATCATCACTACATTTGAAATGATTTTGACTGACTGCCCTGAGCTGCGTAACATTCCATGGCGTTGTGTAGTAATTGATGAAGCCCACAGGCTGAAGAACAGGAATTGCAAGCTCTTGGAAGGTCTGAAGATGATGGACCTGGTAAGTGCTTCTTGGATCTTATGTACTTACAGTAGTCCTAGCTGGTAATTTCTTAAGAAGATAACTTGTAAGCCTTTTCCTGTGTTACCCACTAAATCAACTCAATTTTGAGAGAGAATTGTATGAGAAACTTTTCTTAAAGACTTTTTAGCTAGCCAGATGGACATATCTACAAACTTTTAGTTTAAACTAAACTAAACCCTAAACTAAAAGTGCTGAAGAACCCACCAATCTCCTCATTAAATTAATCCTGGAAGCTGGTCTTCTCCCTTAAGAAAGGAAAACAAAGAGAAGTCCTTCTTTCTATCCTACTTTTCCTCCCATATCATGCCATTTTAAACTCCGTTTTTGTCCTTTCTTTATCCCCATCTACACCTTTCCCTGCCTCCCATCTTTAAAAATTGGCCACTTATCTATTTTAAATGCGTACTTAATGAAAACATGGTAAAGTGAAATGAACTCTGATGTAGGCGATCGGAACTGCTCGGTTCCAATTCTACCTCTGCCAGAGATTTGCTGCATAACTTTGAGCGAGTGCCTTAAAACTGACTTTCATGGGGAGGTAGTTAAAAGGTGCCCCGTTTTCTTTATTGTATACCAACAAAAGCATTGAAAGATGCTTTGAAAAGTAAAATGTTTGGCGGGGGGGAGGGCCTTAAAACATGATACTTTTGATATTTTTGTCCTGTGCTTTTGCTGAAAGATTCCTTGCAGCATCTGAAGAATGAAATAAAATGGTCTTTAGACCTACAGTAGGTTCTCCAACAAAACTAAGGAAGTAAAAACCTGGTATCTCCAATGTGGTTTTTTGGTTTCGTTTTGTTTTACGGAAAAAAAATGAATATGCAAAGACAGCTTTTTTTTTCCAAGTTGTTTTTGTCTGTTTTCTCTATCTGTAAAATAATATTATTTATCTTGCTCACAGGGGTTTTAAGGGTTAATTAACGAATGTTTGTAAAGTTCTCTGTAAAGGCATTTATTATGATGTCTGAGAGGAAGATGGATGTATAACTAAAGCAGTAGACTGGGACTCAAGATCTGCTTTTGATTCCTGCTTTACTACACATTTCCTATGTAATGTTGAGCAAATCACTTAATCTTTGTGCTTCCTTTCCTAATGTGTAATATGCAGATAATGATACTTCATTTCTCCCATTCTTTGACTGTCTTGTCTGTTTACATTGTAAAATCTTTGGGGCAGGGACTCTGCATTTGTTTAGTGCCTAGCATGATGGAGTCCCAGTCTTGGATCAGCTTCCAGGAGTACTCTGATATAAGTAAATAGCATTCTTCTTTGTTTTTCAGCTTCCAATCCACCAAAACTAAACACACTATTTTTTTAAAGTTTTTTTGTGTGTGCCTTTTTTTATGTTACTTAAGCAATATGAAACTTTTCATTTTGCTCCCCCAACATACTACTACAATTGTCCTTCCCCATTGACTCTGGGGCCAAATCTTAATTTCTCCCACATTCTCTGTCTTATGCCTCAGCAGCTCACTTGCCAAATCTGCTTCCTTCATCCTCGTCTGCACCTTGATAATTCAACTTCCTGATTCTTATGGAAAAAATGGGTCAGCTTTGAACAAACGTAGGGTACTGTGTACAAATAAATGTTTATTCAGCTGGTTTTGAGTTGCTTGAAAAGCTAGGACAGATAGGTAACTGCCCTTTTCTAATGCTACATGAGTAGTGTAGAATTTTTACTATTAAAGTGGAGAGTAGAGAAGAGGTAACTAGTTTTAGCTATATTGTTAATGTGCTGTAGTACGTTGAAGGACTTCCATTCCGTTAGTGATGAGAGATGGTGGGGAAAGCAGAGTTGTTAAAGCCTGTAGCATATCCCTAGTCTAAAAGTCTGTAAGATTTGTGGAGGGGATGGGATCATGCAGCACAGATAAGCGAGAAAGGACACTGGCTGGTTGGCTAAAGGACCTATCTTTGGCAAGAAGCTGAGTGGAATGCCTGGAGTGATTTGGAGTTAATGCCCTAGAGTGCCCTTGGAGGAAGACCAGAGTGTTTGGTGTCACAAAAGATTTACAAAGAGTCATAGCGTTGAAGGGACTACTGAATGATAAGGACAAAAACATAATAAGCAGAAAACATCTGCACAGATCGCTTCTAGTCAACTGCTTGTTTTTCTTGCAGGAACACAAGGTGCTGCTTACTGGTACCCCATTACAGAACACTGTAGAAGAGCTGTTCAGCTTGCTTCATTTCTTGGAGCCAGGTCGCTTCCCATCAGAAAGCACATTCATGCAAGAGTTTGGTGATCTGAAAACAGAAGAACAGGTAATTTTACTCATGCACTTTTTCTTTCCCTGTTTAAAGAGACAGTTTTAATCCTGCTACAGTAATTTTTATTACCTTATTATTATTATTATTATTTATTATTATTACAAACAACACTGTAGATCTTCAGAAAGGGAAGAGTAAAGGAGACCAATAGTGTATTTACTTTGTGCGTTAGACAGTATACTTTGTAATAAATTTCACTGTGTCCTCTGTCATAGCACCAGGGCAGCTCAAAAATGTTTTAAAAGGGATTTTTAAATTGGCTAGAGAATCTGGGGACAGGTGTAGTAGCAGAAACAGTTTTCACTCTTTTTTGTTTAGACTGACTAGATTTTCAGTTGCCATGTTAAAGGGACAATGTCAACAGAATAATGGGCTGCTCCTTTTTCCCTTGAAACAAATGAGAATATTGCCATTGACTTCAGTGGGAACAGGATTAGGTCTGATCTCAGATTAGTAAATGACCTAACCTAATACAGACATTGTACTTGTAATCTTTATTCAGAAATAGACTATTCTAGTGCTTCCCATTTGAAGAAACGAAAAGATTTCTAAAAATTCATGCAGCATAACATAACAAGTGACAAATTTAAGTCATTGATAAATATCAAGAGAAACTAATTTATAATTATATACAAAAACTACATTAAAAGGAGGTTAGGGTTGCAAAGTTGAGCACTCAAAAGTTAGGAAATGCCAGGATAAAGGTTATCCATGCAACTTTAATTTAGCTGCCTTGTGAGTTATGATACAGTCCTTAATTAAACGCTGACATACTACTTTTTCAGCAGGATCCTGTCTTGGTTCGGCTTCAAACACCTTAATTCTGGTGGTATTAACTTCTGTTTGCTTGACATGTGCCCTTAATTTTCTTTTAAGGCTTTTTTTTTTGTATTTAATTGCTTACATTTTTTAAAAAAGCAAGCTAAAAAAAACAGCAGTTACGTCATGTGGATCATAATGACCCTCTACATATGACATCAGCAGGGTTGGAACCTTTGGATTCACAGCACAGTTCCATACCACTTGAACTAACAAGGTTGCGGATAGAAATATCCCCTGCATGGACCAGCTACAAGACTGGGATGAGGCACATCGCTTTGACAGTAGATTTTATAGTTGTTTGAATAGCAGAGGAGTGTTGGGACTCTGGAATCATAGAATTGTGGGAATGGAAGCGACCTCGAGAGGTCATCTAGTCCAGTCCCTTGCATTCATGGCAGGACTAAGTATTATCTAGACTATCCTTGACACGTTTGTCTAACCTGCTCTTAAAAATCTCCAGTGGTGGAGATTCCACCACCTCCCTAGCCAATTTATTCCAGTGCTTAACTACTCTCACAGGAAGTTTTTCCTAATGTCCAACCTAAACCGCCCTGGCTGCAATTTAAGCCTATTGCTTCTTGTCCTATCCTCAGAGGTTAAGAAAAATAAAAAGTTGTTACAAGGAGGAGGTTGAAAAATTATGTACTTGAAACTGTCCCCGCTCACTCCGCTCTTCTTCAGAATCCTGGGTTCCATTTCAGATTCTGGAAGGTAGTGTGCTCTAATGATTTATGTTCTTCCTCCCCTGCCCCCTTGCTTCCTATTTCCCTCTAATCCTCAGCCCTCCACATTAGTCTACCCCTCTTCTCTCCACACTGCCTGATCAACAGCAGGGGGAGCATTGAGAGCACAGGAGAAATAGTCTTACTGCTCTCAGTTCTGGTGTCCAGCACCACAGTGGCCACTGGTAGATGAGGAACAATTGCAGGATAATTCTTGCTCAGGCCTGCCACTGAGGGCAATTGCATTCTGGGGCAGGCAATGCAGATAGAATCTTCAGAGAATTTAGCTGCCAGCCTCGCACAAACCTCTGACGATGTAGAAGCAGGGATTTTCAGAACCTTTATAGTTTGGACAGATTTTGGTAGGTTTTCACTGAGACAGCAAAAGCATCTCTCCAGGGCAATTCTACCAAATTACAAATACCTGCTCCAAAGCATGCAGGTGCAAGTCATGTTAAATAAACAGACAGACACATTTTCCCCCTAACTACTACTCACAAAAGGCTTTTGCTTGGAACTTTTATATAATAAATTAATATTATGCCTCTGGCAGAAATCAGCATGGAAAATTTCAGCCTAAACAGTTAGTTTTATAAGCAACTGAAAAAGGGTCTTATAATGAAAAGTGTTAGGCAACCTATAATAGGCATTACAGCCAGTTCTATCTAAAGCAAAACAAAAACCCTTTAGTGTTGTAGATATCAGTTTGTCTTCAGGTACACTCCTTTACTTCACTCAGCTGCCATGATTGGTCTGAGATGATGGTTCTTGGCTTGGGAAATTTTTATTCAAGTGAGATCTATTTCATAACATCAAATACATGGTCACACCTGAGGAAAAAATTACTGGCCAGAAACAATACAGTAACATCACATTTTTTTTAACTGTAGTCTTGTGTATCTAACCAAAGCAGAATTCAGTCATTAGTGGGTTGTATGCAAATCTTCCTTTTTGAAACCCTTCTGTATGAGTTGTGGTAGAAAATGAAGCGAAGGACATTTTAGAGGTTCTTGGAGTTCTAGGATTAGGGTGATGCTTGTGGTGGAGATAACCAGAGCATCTCCTTAAAACTAAAGGTGGTATAATATGATTTGAAAATAAAAACTTAGTATTTAAGGCTTTACTGTTACACAATTATTTACTAATTAAGCTGTGTCTCCTAGGTGCAAAAGCTCCAAGCCATTTTGAAGCCAATGATGTTGAGACGCCTTAAAGAGGATGTAGAAAAGAACCTGGCCCCCAAAGAAGAAACAATCATTGAAGTTGAGCTGACAAACATTCAGAAGAAATACTATCGCGCTATTCTTGAAAAGAATTTCACATTTCTCTCCAAGGGTGGTGGTCAAGCTAATGTACCTAATCTTTTAAACACTATGATGGAACTAAGAAAATGCTGCAATCATCCATACCTTATTAATGGTAGGCCTGCATATTGATCCCCTCTTTCTCATAATAGCTATGGGGAGTTCAAGATGATATAACTGTTCAAGTATGTACACTGAGATAGTAGATTCGCCCCCTTTCCATGAAAAATTCACATGATAAAATCACTACAGATGGATAGATGTACTGCATGTCTTGACAAAACCTGTAAAATACGAGCATACTATTAATTTCCCCCAGCAGAGTGACAAAACATTTCTCTTTAGAGATCATCATAGGTCCAAGTCCAGGACCGCTGCTTAGAAAAGTTTATTGGTCCTGTATCCCTGGTAAATTGTGAAATTATCATGTCAGCCTTACCCTCTAATTTTTCTTATTCCCTCCCCCACCGCACTGCCACTTGAATTCCAACATGATGTTAGTTAGCCAGTATGTCAAACCACTCAAGTTAGAGATTGTTACTTTGTCACTTCAAAGCTGCATTTGGGTACATCACATCTTCTAGCTCTAGTGAATCTTGATATAGCAGTTAAAATAATCTCTGAATAGATCTTGTTGGGTAAGACATGGTGATCAGATATGATATGACCTGCTAGAATTAGGAACAAGTTCTGGAAACAATATTTACATTTGTAAGATACCAGACTTGAATTGTCATTGGTCTTTCAGTGTAACACTTGTGGTTTGGATCAGGACTGAATATAGCAAGTACGCGATGATGGACTGGTATAACTTCATTACAAGCTAATATAATGTAGCTAATTAAAGTATGCTAACTTACATGTGTTAGGTGATCGAATCCATTATCTGCTTTTTGGGGACAAAGCATTTACATATCTCTGTAAATGTCACTTCCCTCCTACTGTTTTTCTGCCCACTAGCTTCTCTTCCCTTTTCCACAATAATCTATCATGTGTTTGATCTGATGCTGATTGTATGATCCCTGATTTGAGGGCCTTCTCTGTACAGCTGCATGTATGACCACGGTGCTAAAGAAATTATTTTTAGTTTTGAGTATTGTGAGGCTTCCAGATTGTGTTGCTTAACTAAATTTTCTTGGAATATTTTTTAATAGAGGGAAAAGGAGAAGTAATTATACTGATGTCATTTGACAAATCTGAGATATGACTTAGTATTTTGGAATATCTTGCGTTTTGTCATGCTAGATGGCTGTCCTCAAGCTCAGCTGATCCTGGACTAGAGTAGTTAAAAAAAAATAAAAAAACAAATTTGATCCAATAGGTAAACTGAAGGCTTTTTGTTTGGGAGGGGTGTGTGTGTGTGTGTGTGTGTGTGTGTGAGAGAGAGAGGTGGCTCACGATTTTTGAAAACGTACGTTTAGCAAAACAATGCTGTCAGTTTCATGGCATTAAATATTTAAAGAAATCCTCAGCTTTAGCTGGAAAAATCATGGCTATCATAATGAGATGAAGTTTATCAAAATAAGTCCTTTAATTCTAAAGAAGAAATTCTTCTTCTTCTTGCCTTCTGTAACAGTCTGAGCCTCAGGTTTTATCCTGTTGATCAATAATTAACATCTTTGCACTTATAACAATGACACAAGCTAATTGTAATTCTATCTCAAAACCTTGCAATGGATATATACAGCAGCTCTGCATCACTATTCTGGAAGATCTCAAGCAGGACTGTCACCACTGTATTTAAAGATGTCGTGCAGATTATTCTTTTGATATTTTTCAGTGTATACAATTATGCAAATATTTTGACTCCTTAGGTCACCAGGTCATATTTAGCACAGTTGGCATTGACTAGAGTGATGTGTAATATTTAAGGGGAAATTAAGAACACTGCCTATTTTTAGAGTTCATGAAAGCTTCTGCAAACATGTTACGTTGCACGTGAAGGTTTTTGGTTTGGGATTTTTTTTAATCAGCCATTTATTTTTTTGTCAAATCAGGGCATTAAGTATCTTGCATTACATGAGGTGTCCCATGTAAATTTTGAGGCAGCTTTTCACAGTACTTTTAAATTGTGTTTAATAGTGGAAATTTTATGGTTGAAGTCACATGGTATTTCTTATGGTTCCTTGGTTGGGTGAGCATTATTCCATGTGGAGTCAGCAGAAACTACTTTGATTCCCCTAATCTCAGGGAATGGCTGCATTTTGTATGTGTTCTGAGACAGACAAAGCAGGGTCTGTTTTTCTAAAATCATAAGCAATGGGGTTTTCCGAACAACCACTCTCAAGGACTTACAGATCATATCTCTTCCCCAGACCCTAGAGAGCCAGCAGCAGAATGTGGCTCTATGCTGTTCCTTGCTGCAGTGTTGTGGGGCATGGTGAGAGGGCTTAGCATTCTCTTGCCCTCACAACATCGTGTGCTCCTGGAAGTCATTTTTAATTGACGAGCGTGAGAGTGCTGGCCCTCCTGGTGGTCCACAAATCCTGCTTCTCTTACCCAGCCACCCTAAAAACAAACAACCTGAAGCTGAGGGGGGAGAAGGAAAGTTGGTGTTACTGGCTTACGATCAGCCAAAGATACCAGATACTTCTCCCCAAAAGAAATTACCAAGTAGGGATAATGAAGACTATTGGAGGGTGAGAAAGACTGTTTGAGGGGCAGGGTGGGTGCATTATTTGACAGAGTTTGTTGGAGAAGGGTTGTGGAAAGGGTAAATTGTGTGTTTGCAGAGGTCTGTTATGGAAGTGGTATTATCTAAACCAAACTCTGGCTCTTTTGAGGTTCCTCTATGACTAGATTTGTATGTAGGCTTGCTATGGTGTGGCTGGCTTAGTATGTCCTTTTGTATGTAGCTTGTCTACATATTTATATTTAGAGGTTTGCATGATTTTGTTCATTTCATAATAATACAACTTGAGTGTGATCAGAGGAAAACTGGGGTGGGACTAAATACTGTGACTGAAGTAGTACTCTACATAAGCTGGCTGATAGCACTGCTCTACAGCCAAAATGCTTCTGAAATAAATGTAGTCAAACTTTACTAATTCTGGGTCACTGAGAACGAAAATGATGCTTAAAATTGTTGATTGGCTCTAGTTTTCAAGATATGCTATTGGGTCAGTATATATGACCCTTGACTTGGGAATGGCGGAGGATAAGTGAGTTATAAAGCGAAGGGATCTCAATTTAAACCAGAAATGACTAAAATACATCTTTGACTGGATCTATGAATAAATCTATGACTGGGTTTGGACAGTACTTGCTTTTTAGGCAAAACAATGAATGATGCAATCTGAAGCTGGTATTGCGTCATACATGATATGAATTGCATCATGTTATTCCTAGAAGTCATGGATGATGCAATCATAACGAAGCTTAAGTCACTCTGCTGAACAAATTGCCCTATATCAGCTCTAGAAATCATACAGTGCCGTGCTCTTATTTGTCAGTGTTTGATTTTGCAAAGGGGCACATTTCTGTTTAGCCAAAGTGAGCAGAGATGCCTTGTACTTGTGTGAACAGTGCGGATAACTTCTGCTATGTTTGTGGTGAAGTGACTTTTGCATCACAAAAGCCCAGTATAACCACAATGGTTAAGAAAGCCTATCACCTTTATTTTGGCTGTAAAATTGGAGATCAGGACAAGAGGTGGACCCCACACATATGCTGCAACAAATCTTTGCCAGTAGTTGAACAGGAAAAGGAAATCTATGCCTTTTACAGAGCCAATGATTTGGAGAGAGCCAACAGATCATCCCAGCAATTGTTACTTCTGCATGGTGCCTCCAGTTGGGAAAGGTGTGTCAAAGAACAAAAAGTGGACTGTGCTTTATCCAAACATTCCATCTATACGCCCATTACCCCACAGAGAAGGACTGCCAGTTCCTGATGGACCAGAATCATTCTCACTTGAGTCAGACGAGGAAGAGGATGAAACTTCTGGTCCTGAACCATCAATGTCACAGGACCCACATTTTCTCCCATCCTCCTCCTCTGAACCACACCTCATAACACAATGTGAACTGAATGACCTTGTCAGGGATTTGGAACTACCCAAGAGTAAGGCAGAGCTGTTGGGCTCCAGACTACAGCAGTGGAATCTCCTGGCAGGTGATGTTAGGGTTTCCATGTTCCGTGACCGTCAAAAGGATCTTGTCCCATTCTTCTTCATGGAAGGTGATCTTGTAGCCTGCAACAACATCGATGGTGTGATGGCAGCCCTCAACATTGTTCACGATCCAGATGAGTGGAGATTGTTCATTGATTCATCGAAGATGAGTCTTAAAGCTGTTTTACTGCATAATGGCAATGTTTTGCCATCAATTCCAGTTGGTCATGCAGTCCATGTGAAGGAAACCTATGACGACATGAAACAACTTTTGAGGTGCATAAACTGTGACCAACATCAGTGGCAGCTTTGTGGCGATTTGAAGGTTGTTGCTCTCTTGCTTGGTCTGCAGACTGGATGCCCAAAGTACTGCTGTTTTCTTTGTGAATGGGACAGTCGTGTAAGAGATTCCCACTACATCAAGAAAGATTGGCCACTCCGACAGTCATTGGAGCCTGGGAGGAAAAGTGTTCAGCATCCACCACTTGTTGAATCAAGGAAGATTTTGTTACCACCCTTACACATCAAGCTGGGTGTGATGAAGAACTTTGTCAAGGCCATTGACAAAACACAAGCAGCTTTCAAGTACCTCCGTGGAAAATTTCCAAGGTTAAGTGAAGCTAAGATAAAGGAAGGTGTCTTTGTTGGTCCTCAGATTCGTGAACTTCTTTGAGATGATGCATTTGACCATGCACTGCGTGGCAAGGAAAAGACGGCATGGAAAGCCTTCCAGTTAGTGGCAATAAATTTTCTCGGAAACAACAAGGCAGACAACTACAGGTTGTTGGTGGAAAACCTCCTCAAGGCATACAAAAGCCTTGGTTGCAACATGTCACTAAAGATACATTTTTTGCACTCTCATCTAGATTTTTTTCCACCAAACTGCGGAGCAGTGAGCGACGAGCACGGCGAGCGATTTTACCAGGACATTGCAACAATGGAGAAACGCTATCAGGGCAAATGGAGCCCATCAATGCTTACAGATTATTACTGGACAGTGACAAGAGATGCTCCATTTAATGAATACAAGACAAGCCAAGAAGCGCCGAGTAGACACTGAATAGGACTAAACTATGTACATAATAGTTTTTTGCCTTTTGTTTCATAATTAATTTTATTTATATAACCCTTTTGCTGATTTTTAAAGTGTTACATAAACAGGACAGGTGAAATATCATGTAAAGCAACCATAAACACATGAAAAGACCTAGGTTTACAATTTATGATTAAAACTCTACTATCTACACAATATACATAGACCTAAAATGTAAAAACTTAAATATCTTAGAAACAGTAGCCAATCAGTTGTTTTAATTGTCATATTTGAATTCAGCACATCAAAATACATAATAAATAGCACATTTTATCTCTGAAGCAGACGACTTCTCAAAAATTGTAGACCAGTGTAGCCTACAGTAGGCTTGGGGCATGTGTTCAGTAAAGTATTTGACTCTCGTAGCGTATAGGTCAGGATGGCTGCACATTTTACAACACTGAGAAGGGATTCTAGATGGAGACCGGGCTGGAAGATCTGTCTAATTCTATTGTTCTTGCCTATGTTTATTATGTTTGTTTATTAGACTTTTGTTAGACTTTTTTAATGAGTCCTCATTCTTATGCAGTGTATAGGCCATAAGGATCAATGATTTAGTCCGGTGAGCAATAGTCCAGCTATGTGCTTCAGCTGAAGTTGCTTATGTTTGTGAGGCATTTCACATGCACTTTCTCGTGTGAACTCTGTTCTATCAATCCTAGTTGTGCAGGTGTTTGCTGAACAATGCAGATCTCTGTCCAGGTAACCTGGCCTAAATTCTATCATATGTACTCTATCCTTGATTACTATAGAGCTGTCAGACATATTGGAAATGTAATCACTTCAGTTCCTGTTTCTTGACTTGGGCTCATATACAGGTGACACAATTCACATTACAACAGACGTGGACGGACTGCTGGTTCAGTACACCGGCTACATGTATGTGAGTGCCCTAGGAATCTAGGAAGGAAACTTAAAAAAAAAAAAAAAAAGAGAGAGAGAGAGAGAAAAGTATAACATGTATTGTCTCCCTTGTCCTTGCTCATGTTGTGCAAGACGGTCCATATACAACTCTGAAATACACAATTTAAAAAACAGCTTTTGCTCAACGTTTCAGAGAGAAATGTCCATTGTCCAGAAGATCACAGAAATACTATTTCTCATGCATGGAATCACCTGAAAGCAAATTGTGAAAAATGCCATGTGTGACACTTCTTGCACAGCTAAAAATAACTATCTGATGTGCTTTTAGTGGTCTGTTAGGTTCTTACTGGGCAGGTGTCCACATAATAAGCTCCCTATTTAAAATGGCATTCTTGTTGGCGGCCTCAGAAGAGAGGTCAAAGAGAGAATGGGCATGAAACTTGAACTACCTTTTGTCCCATGTAGTTTTTCTTAACCATAGCAGTCTTAGATGGAAAAGAGTGACTAGTGTGTGTGTGTGTGTGTGTGTGTGTGTGTGTGTGTGTGAGATAGCTTCTGCAAACTAAGCAAACACGAAGGAATACATGCAGTGAGAAGAAAGCTAAATAGAAGGCAAAACAAAATAATTTCAAAGCTCTTTGCTTTTCCAATTAAATATTTTGTTGTCTGAACTTGGGCTCTGTGAATGCACTGTGGCAGTAGCAGGCCTACAGCTTCTACTCTTTTATGTTTGAATATAAATATTTTTAAAGAGCTAAATACAATTTCTAAATAATATCTCAGAATACTCCTCTTTCACACTTATACTTATCTGTTAAATTGCCCTTTCTATCCCTTAAATCTCTATTTTAAAATGGTTCAGTCAATGTCTGGTCTGCTGCTTTTTTTAATACAACTTCTGGCTTGACAGTCTTTTGTTGAAATTCATGTATTACTCATAGTCGATATTCATTTACTTGGAAGGGATTTTCTCCTCATCTTTTTCTGCTGAAAGCTAAGATCTGTTTTTTTTCTGTGTGCGTGTGCATATGTGTATATATTTAGTTTTAACTAAGCTAATGTATTTGTGTAAATGTTTATACACACAATACTTAAAACATTCCTGGTGCTTATACACAGGGTATTGAAGGAAAGCTCATTGTTTTTATTAATAAAACCTTTATGGTATTCATATATTGCTGTCCAATCTTTGCAGGTGCTGAAGAGAAAATTTTGGAAGAGTTTAAAGAAACACACAATGCCGACTCTCCAGATTTTCAGCTCCAGGCAATGATCCAGGCTGCTGGCAAGCTAGTACTGATTGACAAGCTGCTGCCAAAACTGAAGGCTGGTGGCCACAGGGTGCTTATCTTTTCCCAGATGGTGCGCTGCTTGGACATACTGGAAGACTACCTCATTCAAAGACGGTGAGAGCAACAATACAATACAGTTCTAAATAAATTGTATTTTCCTCAGTGGCCAAAGTATTTAAGTGAGTGATCTATATTGTAAAAGGATGGAACTTAGACACTTAATAATGTTACATATTAATGCTCTGGCAAGGAAAAAAGCATACCTGTAATTGCAAAGGAGTGTGGTATTTCCTAATGGGCAAGTGCAAGTGATCTCTCAGAACCTTAATGGATCACTTTTTAATTGATTGTTCAGGTATATCGTCCATCTGACGTTTAGAGTAAGAATGTTGTCTAGCTCTAGCTTGAAGGCCTATTTCACTCTTTCGGGTGACAGCTGTTTCTGCAGCGGAAGCTGCTTGGAGAGAGAGAATGGAGTATGTTCTTCACTTTTGCACACCGTTGATTCAAGAATACTTGCTCTCTAGTTTGCTGAGACAGTGAGCAAGGTAATATCTTTCATTGGACCAACTTCTGTTGGTGAGAAAGACAAACTTTTATGCTACATAAAGCTCTTCTTCAGGTCTCCACTTTGTTGGAATTCTGCTGACCTGGTAGTTATACTGAGATTTTTCCTTTCAAAAAAATGTTGGAAGATATGATGAGAGAGCTAGTGATGAGAAAGTGATGGTGGTAAAAATCTGCTTATAACACAACTTTATTTCAGGTACCCATACGAGCGAATTGATGGTCGAGTAAGAGGCAACCTTCGTCAGGCAGCTATTGACAGGTTTTCCAGACCTGATTCTGATAGATTTGTTTTCCTGCTGTGTACAAGGGCAGGAGGTTTAGGCATTAATCTTACTGCTGCTGATACCTGCATCATTTTTGATTCAGACTGGAACCCCCAAAATGACCTCCAGGTAATATTGCAAGAGGCAATTCTTGTTAAACATTTTCTTTAGTTTTCTGCAATGTATTTTTCTACCCATTTAGGAGAAAATGTCTGTTATTGCCTCTTAAAAACATATTAAGCTTGGAATTTATATTTTAAAAATTTTAATTTGCGTGTTTAAAATAAACATATTAAGTTCTAGGCATTGACTTTTCATTTCTATGTAACTTGTAACTGAATATTCCTTTTTATACTTCTCCAGGCTCAAGCTCGATGTCACAGAATTGGACAGAGCAAATCAGTGAAAATCTACAGGTTGATAACAAGGAATTCTTATGAAAGAGAAATGTTTGACAAAGCTAGTTTAAAGCTTGGCCTTGATAAAGCTGTACTTCAGTCTATGAGTGGAAGAGAAAATGCTACAAATGGGGTGAGAATATGTTCAGATGCAGACTTCCAAAGGCCATAAATGTATCCTATTTCTTGCTTACTGTAGCTTTAGTTAAAGGAAATTGGGGTTTTTTTGACTGTCAATTAGCTTTAGAATAGGTTTACCTTTGTTTTTACTGTTCTTCACAGAAGATAAGTGCAACAAGTGTGAATGTTTTTATTGACCAACAAAACATTTTAGAAGCTTACGATTTTTAAGGACTAAGTAAAAGGCAAATTGTCTGGCTATGCTATGAGATGTAAACAATGACATATCCAAGGAGATTTTTTTCTCCTCCCAAATTATAGGTACAGCAGCTTTCTAAGAAAGAAATAGAAGATCTTCTACGAAAGGGGGCTTATGGTGCTCTTATGGATGAGGAGGATGAAGGGTCCAAATTTTGTGAAGAAGACATTGATCAGATTCTCCTAAGGCGAACACACACAATTACTATTGAGTCTGAAGGGAAAGGCTCAACATTTGCTAAGGTGTGTTTTGAAATTTGAAGAAAAAGTTGATAAAATATTACCAAGATAGATGAAAATAGTGATAAATCTGCTTTCTGCTTAATTTAGCTTTTAGATTTATGCTGTCCAACTTACTGTTGCCTATTGATTGGACAGTGAGTAAATCGCCATATAAATATATATTGGTGTTTCAGTATGTCCAGTTACTATGTTTTGATGTCTCCATAATGTTAACTTTAAGGGGCACCTCCTTTTGCTTTTATAATATTATTTTTTTTAAAAATAGTTACATTTACAACTGAAAATGGAATTTTTTTCCTGGAGATATACAGTAAAGAACTCCAATGTAGTGTTTTTCATATTGTCTAGGCTAGTTTTGTTGCATCTGGGAACAGGACAGACATTTCCTTGGATGACCCCAATTTCTGGCAGAAGTGGGCTAAGAAGGCCGAGTTGGATATTGATGCCTTAAATGGAAGGGTGAGACCTTTATACAAGTTCATAATTCATTTAAAAGAGGATTTTTCGGAGTTTTCATGTTCTTTTCACTTTCATTTTAGAACAACCTAGTTATTGATACACCAAGAGTAAGAAAGCAAACCAGGCTGTATAGTGCAGTCAAAGAAGATGAACTAATGGAGTTTTCAGACCTGGAAAGTGATTCTGAAGAAAAGCCCTGTACAAAGCCCCGTAGACCTCAGGACAAATCCCAGGGTTATGCAAGGAGTGAATGTTTTAGAGTGGAGAAGAACCTTTTGGTCTATGGGTAAGTAGAAGGAATCTAAATGGCTATGTGAAAAATACTTGTCTTTTTTTACACCAGCCCAAAGAGAGCTGTGGATAAATATTCTTAAGTATGGAAGTCGTATAATTTATAGTCAATAACTGAAACATCATCTAGTACTGTACTGAAATCCTGTTTTGCCAGTTGACAAATTGGATGCTGAACTTTTCTTATCTCATGGTGGATAGCCCAATTTGAGTCCTTGTGTCTTTGCAGGCAGGCAGCTATATGTGGCTACCATCATGGTGTGCTTCTTAGTCACTTTGTGTTTCTAGAAAGATTGCATGTGATTGTTATGAATGATGTATTTCAGGATCAAACTGAAATTGACCCCAAATCATTCTGGGGTTTAAATCCCTATTCATACCTTCCTGGAAACATTATTGTTAGACATATGTACTTTATTATTACCAGTATAATTCAATTGCAGCTTTTACGAGCAGCGAACTTATTGCCTGCTCTGTAAAATAAGCATTCTTAACTTTTCAGTGCTGGAAGTTGGATTTCCTGACATGACCTGCTAATGCAAATACAAGAGCTCCTAACCCATCTGGCACCCAGGGTTTAAAATGAAAATCACAAATGGAAATTCCAGTGCCAGAACTGTGTTCTTTAAGCATATTTTTCTTGTAGTTGGGGTCGGTGGACAGACATCCTTTCACATGGGCGCTATAAACGTCCGCTAACGGAACAAGATGTGGAAACCATCTGCCGGACAATCCTGGTATATTGTCTTAATCACTACAAAGGAGATGAAAATATCAAAAGTTTCATCTGGGATCTGATCACTCCAACTGCAGATGGACAAACACGAGCCTTGGTTAACCACTCTGGTATGTCTACCACCATACCAATGATGGTGCTACTCTAGGTGGGGGAACCCTGCTGCAGTCGTACTACATACTACTTCAAAACTGTAGCATATACTACACCTTATGTGCTGGGGGAAGTGGTGTTGGTTCAGTGAGTAGTACTCTTCCTCTGAGTCAGAACTGAACAAATACTCCAGCATGGTGTTAGAGGGCATTGTGCTGCTGGAGGTGATGTCTGTCAAATGAGATATGAACACTAGATCTTGACCACCTGTAGTCATTAGTTCCCATGGCAATTTTCACAAAAGCAGGGAACTTAACCCCATTATCCTGGCCAGATTCCACCTTGGGTAGTTGCACTCTTCATAGCTAAATTCTTACTTTAGTTTCAACTGACTTTGGTATTCAGAATCCCCTGTACTAAATTGTTGTGTTGCTATTCACTGTTAATTGTCATGTTTCACCTCAGGAGTGGCTGCGGTGGTACTTAATTTTTATATCAGTTTGTCAGTAATGCATTTTGGCATCCTTGGGATCAAACTTCTTCAATTCAGACTGTGAGAAGTGTTGGGGGATGTTTTGTAGGCCTATCTGCACCAGTGCCCCGGGGAAGGAAAGGCAAAAAAGTGAAAGCCCAGAGTTCACAGCCAGTGCTGCAAGATGCTGATTGGCTGGCAAGCTGTAACCCAGATGTCTTGTTTCAAGAGGACAGCTATAAGAAACACCTCAAACATCACTGTAATAAGTAAGTGCATTTAATTTATAGTGAGCTTATAGTTCTTAATATGTGTGAGAACCTTCATTTGGATATCTTTAATACAACCACAGGACCACGTAGTGGGGCTGTAAACTGCTGTACGTTGCTGTTAACTTGTGATGAAGCATCACAGCAGTTCAGATCAGGCCTGGGTGATTGGCTGTAAGCTTTTTTGGGGGGATGATTGGCTCTAACAAGGACATTTCAGGAAAAAAGTTTGTTTTGTTCACTAAGTGAGAGAGATTCTTCATTATTCCCAATATGCCAAAAAGAGGAGTGACATCTCAGTATGTGGCATCTAAGGGCTATCCAAAACTGTCCTGATGCTAGTAATTCTTCACAATTCCTTCTCATCTCCCAGGCTCATAATCACACCACCTTTTCCTTGAATCCCTTGATGTGGGTTCTTGGCCCCCAGGCTTTTACCTCTCGCGCTCATCTCACTTTCTCCTACTCTCCCTCTTGCACCTTCTGTTGTACTCAAACATGTCTCCTTACTGTTCCTTTGGCCCCTTCTCAGTTTTGCTCCTCTCTTTGCTTGGAACAAAGTTCAGCTTCTTGCCTCCCAAGCCTCCACTTCCCCATTAATCCTTCCTTAAAACTCAGCCCTTCTGGGAGTTGTTCCAATCTTACTTTTCCCATCAAAATCATAACGTCCATTCCTTCCTGAATCATTTTTCCAAGTCTAGTCTTTCCAAATCTGCAGGGACAGAGACTGTCCTATTGTTTTGGTTTTTTTTAAATCTCTGTATATTTTGGTACAAAGTAAATATATAATAGGAAGGGACCACCTGAATTCTTTTTGCTTTGCTTTTGTAGCATCTTAGACTATGTCTACACTTACGGCCTCGTGCAGAGTACAGGTATTACATGTAGCTATACGCTAGAGTGAAAGGCAGGCTGCATCGAAACTTGTCACTGCAGAGTGTAGCTATGTGCTGCAGTGAAAGGCTTCTTTTCCTGCTGCCTCCCCGCTCCCAGAGCCTTTCCGGGCTGTAAGTTTAGACGTACCTTTAGTAGTTGGGTACTTTGTCACTATCCTTTTTTATCATATGCTGGTTCTCTTCCACATCTCATCTGTGCATACTCTGTCCCAGACTTACCACATGGTTCCCAAACTTTGACCAAAGATCTTGGACTTAATTCTCCTCACCCAAATAACTATTTAATTCCTCCACCACAACTGTCCCTTTCAGCCTCCAAATAGAGGTCCTGGCCCCATCCTACATCAATCTGTACATCAGAATCCTAGACTTCCAACTCTTGGATTCAATAAAGTGGTATCATAACACAATTAGCAATATCAGGAAAGCTGATGGCAGCACTGGAACCAGGGGTGTGGGGGGAGCTGCTGCATCCCCTGGTTTGAAGTCCTATCCAGGGCTCACAGTTAGGTTCAATGGCTCTCAGTACCCCCCACTATACACATCGTTCCAGCACCCCAGAATGGCAGGTCATTATGCAGGATCATTGTCAGTCCCAGTCTTCTCCCTTCTCAGATTCACAGGGGCTGAGAGCAGGGACTGTAGAGGCAACATGTTTAGCTCTGGGTGAAGTGGAGGAAGCTCATTGCTGACTTGAATGAAGAGGATGCCGGGGTGGGAAGCAATCAAAACTGGCTCTATAAGGATCAACATTCTGTCCTTCTTTGTGACAGTTGCATACAGTTTAATGCATAGGACTTTTGAAAGGGGCAGTGGCATAGCCTGATGAAACCTTTTTTTCCCCTCACAACTTTCCTCCCCCTCTTCCCTTCGTACTTGACTTGATGTAACAACAGGTGTTATCCAATTGCTATTACCATTTTGTCAATATTATGGCACTCAAGATGATGCAGTGCCTGTGCAGTCATATGTACATTTCCATGCATGAGCCTGAGAGGGGTCCCTTACAGTGCAAGGATGATGAGTGCAAGGGTAAGTCGGTGGAAACTGTCTGACACCTGTGTACAGTTTTTTGAGTTTTCAACAAAATTCCAACTAAAGTGTACCCCCTGCTACCTTCACAGGACTTCTTTAAATCACATGCACAAAACTGGGTGTTTGCTGCTGCTGCTCCTAATTGCTGGCAAGGTGCTCTCAAAATTGGTGGTGGTTTGAAGTTTTCACATGCAACCTGGTGATCAGATTTCTGCCTCTCTGATCCCCCTCACTACTCCAGGAGCAGCAGCAGTTCAACAGTTGGTGTGATGACTTTAGATTCAGCTTGAGAGGGTGGGCTGAGCAATCCATTGTAGTCAGCATTGATGTTACTTCATTAATTGGGCAGCAGGGGGTGTCTTTATTGGGTAAATGTGGTAGAGCACGTTTTCCAGGTAGATTTTTGCTGTAAAGAATGCTTTCCTAGCCATCTTGAAAATCCAGTCCCTGCCATTTCCGGTTGTCTAAACTTTGACTGTGAATACTTGATAATGGTTCAAAAAATTATCTGTAGCATTTCGGAGATGAGACAGAGTAAACCTGAATAACTAAAATTCCACCTACCATGAGCAGTTATGTAGATGCACAGGTGAAATAAAATAGCAGTTTGAATAGGAAAGTGTAAAAATAGCTAATATTTCCTAAGGGAAATGGGGGGATTTTGGTTTTTTCATTCTCTGAAGCAAAAAGTTGTATAATCTGAAAAACCTGACATTCCATATTGAGGGTTTATGGTAAGGTAGTAAAACCAGATTTTATATCTCGTTTATTCCTACAACTTCTGATGTGCTTCCAAAAATGGTATTAAGGCAGCAGCTGAGGAAATTTTATGAGATAATGAAGCAGAACAGTTACTGAAAGCCATCTGCTCAGTTGTTTACAAACTTGCTTCAATACTTCAGAGGCAGTGGTAGAGTACGTGTTTAAACTTCACAAGCTGCACTAGGTAGAACTAAATGAAATGCGCCTGGGCTGGGTTGAGCTCGATCCCTCTCTGTGCAGTGTAAGCGGTTGCCAGGCAGGCCTGTTGGAAGCCAGCAGAAAGCACCACACAGAGGTGATTATGTGCCACCATCTGTCACGCTTCAAGCCTACCATACAGCATGGCTAATCAGCCTTGGCAGGATGATGGATGAACAGCAGCAGCTGCCAAAAGCCACTGTTGGCAAACAGTCCTGAAGTTAAGAACTTTTTTCCCCTCTGCTTTCCTCTCCAGGGTCCTGCTGCGTGTCCGCATGCTGTACTATCTAAGACAAGAAGTTATAGGGGACCAAGCAGACAAGATCTTAGAGGGTGCTGACTCAAGGTTAGTGCAAGTGCAGGTTTATTCTTTGCTTTGTAACTCTGAATAATATCTGAAAATACTGTAATGTGACATTTAAAGACCTTCATAATCCATCAATTTACACATCTATTTTCAAGCAACTTGATAAATCATTAAGTACTGGATATTTGGGGGCAAAGGGTGACAAATGGGATTTTGAACTTTGTTTATATTGAAGGATTATTCAGTCACTGCTTAAACATTGAATACATTTTTTTAAGTTAACATTAAAAAACTTAAATGAATAACATTTGGACAGTTTTTGAGCGTTACACCCCAAAATAATTCCTACAGTTGGACCATTTTTTGATTATTTTCAGGAATCTCGATTTCAGATTTGTTCCAAGAAATGTATGCTTGCTGAATAGTTTTAAACATATTGCTTTAATGCATATAGGTGTGTGGTGCCTTGTCCTTCAACAGTAGTTTAATAAAAAATGTAACCCTGTCTTTACAGTGAAGTAGATGTGTGGATACCTGAACCATTCCATGCTGAGGTTCCTACAGACTGGTGGGATAAAGAAGCAGATAAATCCCTCTTAATTGGCGTATTCAAACATGGTAAGTGATGTCTCACTCTGAGCAAAATGCAGTTGTAAGGCTTTCTGTGTGTAAAACTATTCAGTCATAATATTAACAAGTATAGTTCCAAAGAACTGTTGGCTTCTATCTCCTTTTTTCCCCCTTGTATTAAAAAAATCTAATATGAGTTGTAAATATCAGATGCTGTTTTTAAATGTTTGCAGAACATTTGAGAAGAAAACATTACTTTCTTGGCTGTAAATAAAACAAAACCATATTTGTTTTAATAATAGCCAAGCAATACTATAGATCTCCATAAACTTTGCTTCCAGCACTGCTTCACTTGCTAACTCTGCCAACCAGTGTCAAAGTGGACGGTGGGCTTAACCTCTGCTATTAATCTGTACAAGTGCCTCCTGGGCTTTGTTCCAAGCAATATTTCACAAATGTCAGTGCTGAGAACTCCCGGCTCCCTTGAGTGGGATGCAGCCTTGTTAACTTTGAAAGGCTGGGGATGCAGAGCTGGCATGATATATACAGTGAGCGATTCCTGATTATAATCCCAATTCTCTGGAGGTCGCAGAGGTATTCTCAGCAGCCCAGCCTGACTAAAGGGGAGAATGATGGCTTATAAAACCTTTCATGATTACAGTTTGGCTTGAGGCTCTACAGCAGTTAGGAGCAGTGTGTTGTAGTACAAATCCTAATTGAATTGTGCTGTTCTGCCTATGTACAGCAGCTCCGTTTTGTGGGCTCAGCTGAGGCAAGTGTAGTCTAAAAATCATTTTCCTGCAGTGCACTGTTGGGATCTGCCATTTTCCATCTAGTCAACTTGGGCAGTAAAAAAAGCAAACAGCAGTTTGAAAACTATAGAGGGAACAGTGTCATCTTACTGACATGCATCATCCTAAACCTAATAAGACAGGTTCGCTGGCCTTGCGTACAACCCATGTATGCAGCATTTTTTCAGTTTTAATGCAGGTTCCGGCAGGGCCAGAGCTATAGGAAGAGTGGGAGGTGGGGGGTGAATGTGGAGAACTGCTGCAGAGGTCATAAAGTAACCATTAAGAAGTTTTTCATATGTCATATAAACTGGATATTGGAAAAAAGCCTTGAAAATCTTCCTGTTTAGCATTTGCTATTATTTGTTACAAATGTTTTCACATTAGTACTTTTTACATTGGTGAATATACTCATACGAGAATATTGTGCTACATGAATAGAAAGAAAATAATAATTTCCAGGATCCTGAGTATCTTTATGAAACCGTTTGATTCAAGTCAAGATGATGAGGAAGAGATTAGTTTTATGAAAGTAAAACATGTACCATTTGTCCTTATAACATAAATCATTCTGTTCAATTGTGGTGTGATTTCTTCTCTTTTTTTCTTCCCTCCCCCCTTCTACCCCACCCCGTACAGGCTATGAGAAGTACAATTCTATGAGAGCTGACCCTGCGCTGTGCTTTCTGGAACGGGTTGGTATGCCTGATGCCAAGGCCATAGCTGCTGAACAGAGAGGGACAGATATGTTAGCAGATGGTGGTGATGGGTAAGAAGGATATTTATAAATGTAATAAATAATAAACTGATTTTAATAAAATAAGTGCTGTATATATTGGCGTGAGTTCACTTATTGTGTTTACATCTGACTTGAGATACTAAGTGATGATGTATTAGTTAATACAGTGTAAAAATACTTCAAACTAATATTTTCAGAGAAGCAGATAAATTGAGACAGGTGAACTCGAGACATATTTTTGTATTAATAAATCATCACAAATGGATGCTTGTTTTTTTCCACACTTGTTCTGTTTTTGTCATTTCTTCTTTGAGACTTATAACATCAGTAATATGGGTGGTTTTGGGAAAAATATTTGTTCTGTTCTGATAACTATTTTTATCATTTTAAATTTTGTGTAGAGGAGAGTTTGACAGAGAAGATGAAGATCCAGAATATAAACCAACCAGAGCTCCTTTCAAGGATGAAATTGATGTAAGAACCTCAACGTAGTAATGCACATGTGTAATGCTGACATTCAGTGCCTGTTAAAATGTTCTTAGAATAATGTTTAATTATAAAAGTTCACAAGCCACCAGATAAAACACATTTGTGACAATCATACCATGCTGCTACTATTTTTTTTTTTTTTTTTGGAAGATGGCCCCTTTTCCTCTAAAAGATAAAGCACAATTGAAACCTAAAAGTAAAGTAACTCTTGTCTTCCCCAAAGGAATTTGCAAACTCACCTCCAGAAGATAAAGAAGAATCCATAGAGAGCCACACGACAAGTAAGGGTTTGTGAAAGTGAAAAGGGCGGGGCTAATGCATGTAATTATTATCCATATTAATGCCCATACTTAAGATACTAGCTCGGTCCGTTTGGACAAATGTGTGTGAAAACTTTTTAGTGCTTAGAAAAGCCAAATCTTTCAGAGTCTTAGATCAGGGATTCTCAAATTTCATTGCACCGCGACCCCCTTCTGACAACAAAAATTACTTCACAATCCCAGGAGCGGGGACTGAAGCCTGAGCCCACCCGAGCCTCACTGCACCGGCTGGGGGGACCAAAGCCCGAGCCTCACCACTCTGGGCAGGGAGGCCAAAGCTGAAGCTCAAGGGCTTCAGCCCCAGGCAGGGGCCGTGCAATCCGAGCCCCGTTGTCCAGGGCTGAAGCCCTCGGGCTTTGGCCATGGGCAGTAGGGCTCGGGCTTCAACCCTGGGCCCAAGCAAGTCTAAATCAGCCCTGGTGACCCCATTCAAAGGGGGTCATGACCCACTTTGGGTTCCCAACGCACAGTTTGAGAACCGCTGTCTTAGATCTTAATTCTTAGCTACTTGTGAACAATCCCACTTTATTATGTGTCTTGTTCAGTTGTCTTGTTTATGGGATGGTAAAACCCTATATATTTAAGATATGAAAGTCTAGCCATTGATATTTTTCCAGTGGATAATACTGAAATCATTTAAAATGTTTCTCAGTAGTGAGGAAGCTTGCCAAGTGTAAGAGAGTAAAAAATAATAAGATGGGAAATCGTAAATGTAAGTGTTTCCTCATAAGGAACTGAATAACTTTAGTACATATGTTTAGAGATCTATTGCATTAACTTTACTCTATAATGCAAATCTCTTGGTGTCACAAAAGTCAATAAAGAAGGTGCATGTGATAGAAATATTAGGAATAAGAGGAAGGCAGTTGGCTATACATAAATTTGACAAATACTTACGTAACTTTCTGAGGTAGGTTTTTTACTAATCCTATCCATTACTCCCTTTCAAACAAAAATAGTTATTCCTAATTTTTATTTATTTCACTTCTAGAGTAATGAAGTATACTTTCACCTTACAAAATTAGAATCCTGTTTAGTCATAAAGACTTTGAAATGCCTAACGTTATCCTTACAATACACACATACTTTTCTATTCTCTAGGCAAGCACAGTGAAAGCAATGCTGAGTTAGGCCAACTCTACTGGCCCACCACTTCAACCCTGACTACCCGTCTGCGTCGCCTCATTACTGCCTATCAGCGCAGCTATAAAAGGCAACAAATGAGGCAAGAGGCACTAATGAAGACGGACCGACGGAGACGTCGGCCTAGGGAGGAAGTGAGAGCACTAGAAGCAGAAAGAGAAGCTATAATAACTGAAAAACGTCAAAAGTGAGTTTAAGATTTCTTCCCCCAAATGCCAATGGAGGATATCTATGAAAATGTATGTTGCCATCATTTCAGTTTTGCTTTGGATTAATAGTTAACATTTGGGGTCTTCTGGTCCATCTAAACTGTGTCAGGCCTTGTTCTAACCATTCCTAATTTTTTGCACTCTAGATGGACAAGAAGAGAAGAAGCAGATTTTTATCGTGTGGTATCTACTTTTGGGGTTATTTTTGACCCTATGAAACAGCAATTTGACTGGAACCAGTTCAGAGCTTTTGCTAGGCTTGATAAGAAGTCTGATGAAAGTTTGGAGAAGTACTTTAATTGTTTTGTGACTATGTGCAGGCGGGTATGCCGCATGCCAGCCAAACCAGATGAAGGTAAGTTTATAATAATAAAAATCCACATGAATAACTTACTCTGTTTAAAATCAAGAGACCAATCCTATTGAAACATGATTAGATAACAAAATGTAGTAATTACAAATTTTGTAATTTTTCATTCTTTAAAAACCAACTTATATATTCAATCAGGTTAAACAATGAAAATCTAATTTTATTACAGAACCACCTGATCTTTCCACCATGATTGAGCCAATCACAGAGGAACGTGCTTCTAGGACTTTATATCGCATAGAACTGTTACGGAAAATCCGTGAGCAGGTTCTCCATCACCCTCAGTTGGGGGAGAGGCTAAAATTGTGCCAGCCAAGCTTGGATCTGCCAGAGTGGTGGGAGTGTGGTAAACATGACAAAGACTTACTGATTGGTGCTGCTAAACATGGAGTCAGTAGGACAGATTATCACATCCTGAATGACCCTGAACTCTCTTTTCTTGATGCCCACAGAAATTTTGCTCAAAACAGAGGGGCAGGTAATGCAAGTAGTGTGTCTTCACTAAACCCACTGGGTGCTGGCTGCAGTCATACGCCCCCTATTGTCCCATCCACACCAGTACAAGACGACAAGGCTACAGAACAAACTGAGTCTAAAGTTGAGGGGTCTGAAAATTCAGCAGCCAAAGAAAAGTCTGATATTAAAGAGGAGACAGATATTGCAGAAAAAGGCATTAAGCAGGAATGTGATGCTGAGGCTGAGCTTGGACCTGTTAAATGTGAAAGGAAAGCTATAGAAATGAGTACAGACGTAGATCCAAAATCTATTTCTGAAAAAGGTTCAGAAGAGGACGAAGAGGAGAAACTTGATGATGATGACAAATCAGAAGAGTCCTCCCAACCTGAAGGTAATGCATACAGAAATGATTTGACTAACACAGAAAAGCCATGAAGCTAATGTTAAAAGTTGTGCCAGCTGATAGTTGGCATCCAAGGAGCCATTATGGCAACTGAGGATTGGACAGAAACATCCGCTCCCCAGCCACTCTCCCCAGGCCAATGGCCCAGATAGGGTGGTGTAAGAGCAACTACAACAGCGCTGTTTCACCTGGGGATTCCCCCACAGCAGGTCATTATCAAGATAGCTAATTGAGCCAATAATATAGGCCCTTGGCATCATCAGAGCACAGAGGCTGTAGAAGGTCCAAGGATATGCCCCAACAATTATTCAATAAGTATCTAAATTACAAGCATTACTGTGCCTCAAGATTATCAATCTTACTTTTTAGTTACTGTTTTAAAATCTTTCAGTAGAAACCTGAAATCCTTCTCTGAAAGGGTTAACAAAATGGTATACTAAATTCCCCCCCTCTTCACCCTGAAATACCAATAGTTTGATTGCTGCAAGGTTTCGGTCATTGTTTTATAGCAGAAGAATTTAAGTTAGTGGTATTCTTCAGTAGGATATGGAAAGCTCCTCTGGAAAAAGAATAATGTTTATACCAAATGTTACTCACTCTGAAGCTACAGTATGACTAATCTGCATTACAAAAAGACCAAAATTTTACTTAAAAAAAAAAAAAGAGTATCTTTCTACATTCCACATTTCAACCAAAGATTTTGAGTTAGGATGATTGGTCTGTTTGTAGCTAATGCCTGGTGATTGTTATTCCTCAGCAGGAACAGTTTCTCAGGGTAAGAATTTTGATGAAGAAAGCAATGCATCTATGAGCACTGCAAGGGATGAAACCCGTGATGGATTCTATTTGGAAGATGGAGATCCTTCAGTCGCTCAGTTGCTTCATGAGAGAACATTTGCCTTTTCTTTCTGGCCTAAGGTTGGTTCACGATTGAGTAGTACCTTTCTCAGTACGAATAGAACATGGAAAACTTCCTGCTTTATTTCATTAATAGTCTTTCAGTTTTGCAGATTGTATGTTTCTCTAATGTTCAAAACACATTTTATTAATGGTCTAATAGAGACCTAGGAAGTTTATGAAATAAGGTTGTAAATTTCAGTTTCTTTGAGAGTAGGCAGAGAAAAAGTAGGAATTACATTATGTTCTTTGGTATAGACAGACTGGTGTAATGCATTATTTTTCTTGCAAACTATATATTCTTATGTCAACAGAATCTCACTTTTGTTGATAGAAGCAAATTTATTACCTTGATTTATGGGTTTCATCTGCAGAGGTGCCTACAGTGTTAAGAGCAGAGGTTTGGAAGATCACCATTTATGTTGGGGGTGAGGAGATTGTAGAGAGAGTGTACTAATGACCTACTTGTTCCAAACCATTATATAATGTTGACAGATGTAATTGTATTAAGGCTTCCTGTAAACATAAGCAGCAACTGCAGATGAAGTTTTATCCTGTATTTTATTTTTGTAACAATGCAGACAATTATTTAATAGGAAACATCTATAAAACAGTGATTTTGTGATAAATCCTTATAAATTTGTTTCCTGGTTTTGCAAAGAGGGTAAGGAGGGAAATAAAGTAGTAATAGTCTTAAGCTTACTAATCACCATAACAGGGCCATCTGGTTTAGAAAAAAAAACTTGCTCTAATAGGCTTATTCCTGGGGAAAGCAAGCAGTCTGTTGCAGCTGCTGAGACTTGCTAGTGGCTTTTGCAGTGTTCTGCTGTTCAGGAAGCTAAAGGATGATTCTATTCCCTAATCGGCAGTATTTTTCATATACAGACGCCCCCCGACTTACGCAATCATTCCGTTCCGGAAAGCCTTGCATAACTCGAATTTTGCGTAAGTCGGAAATGTATACCCGCACGTTACGCAAAAATTTCCGCAACTTGAAAATCCTATTTCTGGCTTATGGAACTTTTTCCATAAGTTTGAATTTGCATAAGTCGTGGTCGTGCGTAACCCGGGGAGCGACTGTAGAGTTTTTCAGTATATTTCAAGCTAGCTAGAATACAAAATCATTGAATACTGAAATGGAAAAATCAAGTGATCCTTCTTTTTCTTTTCATAAAGTCATTTTAGGAAACATTAAAAATGCTAAAATCAGCTATTGCTAGATTCAGAAAGTTTCACCAAAGGAGTTTAAAGGTTCATAGTAACAAATGCTTTTAAACTGTGTAAATTCTGTCTAAGCAAACTAAACTGTAATTAGAATTTTTTTTAATGTACACGCTTCAATGAAATTTGAAGTGATAATGGGTGTGGAATGAAAATTGACATTCATTAGATGTCCCTAGGTTGGTGCCCGTTTCATAATGTTGAACTTTATTAATAGTGACGCTAATGAGGAACCACTTCCTGGGACAGAATTGCAGAATCCAGCCTATTGGATATGAAATACCATAGCTTTAAGATACTGATTTGCAGATATTTTAATTCTCCTGTCCTAACTGATGATTTTGCTGAACAACTGAAGTTTAGCATTAAACAATAGTGAGTGCTTTGTAAATGTCAACTAGTGTAATATTTCTTTATAGAAAGAGTTCCCCCAACACACGTTAGTTTTAAATGATGAAAAGTAACTTCATCTCTCTCCACCATAATTCTCTGTATGTGAACTGTTTAAGACAACTGTTTTATTTTCTGGTCTGTAAGCATTCTGTTAGATATGTTTGCTTGTATTTCTCAAGTATTGCAGGCTATTAAACTGTGCAGTTGTGCTCAGTCTGACTGAGTTTAAATGGCTACTTTCGCACCAAAGGTTCATTATGTACTTTCCTTTATGCAGGACCGAGTAATGATCAACCGATTAGACAACATCTGTGAAGCAGTGCTAAAAGGGAAGTGGCCAGTAAATAGGCGCCAGATGTTTGATTTCCAGGGGCTCATACCTGGGTATACTCCAACAGCTGTGGACAGCCCTCTACAGAAAAGGAGCTTTGCAGAGCTCTCCATGGTTGGTCAAGCCAGCATCAGTGGCAGTGAAGATATCACTGCTTCTCCTCAGTTATCAAAGGCAAGCTGAACCTTTCTGGTTACATTATAGAAAAAGGAACCTCATTTTGCATGTTAAGTAACCAGGGGTCGGGAAGATGAAAAGGAAAAATAGGCTGCTTTAAACTGCTTTGCTGAATAAAATGAGACCTTTCTGTCTTTTAAAATGTTTGTGCAATCTTTCTGTTTTATGGTCAAGTGGAACATCAGATTTTTTTCTAAAATTCAGTACAGCTTTGTTAGTAATTAGAAATGCTCATTTTTTATTAGGAAGATGCACTCAATTTATCAGTCCCACGTCAGCGGAGGAGGAGACGGAGAAAGATTGAAATTGAAGCTGAAAGAGCGGCCAAGAGGAGAAATCTTATGGAAATGGTTGCCCAGTTACGAGAGTCTCAGGTGGTCTCAGAAAATGGACAAGAGAAAGTTGTAGATTTATCAAAGGCCTCAAGAGAGGCAACAAGTTCTACCTCAAATTTTTCATCTGTTACTTCTAAGTTTATCTTGCCTAATGTCTCCACACCAGTGTCTGATGCCTTTAAAACTCAAATGGAGCTCCTGCAAGCAGGTCTTTCACGCACACCCACAAGGCATCTACTAAATGGTTCTTTAATGGATGGAGAACCGCCCATGAAGAGGAGGAGAGGAAGGAGGAAAAATGTAGAAGGGCTTGATCTATTGTTTATGAGCAACAAACGGACATCGCTGACTGTTGTAAGAGAGCAATGTTTTTTTCTGTTTGTTACTAATTATGGAGAAAAGAGGAAAGATCAGGGACTCTGCATTGGGAACAGCTAGAAAATAGCCTCAAAACTTGCCTTTTGGGCTATAATGTGCTCTTGTAAAATATCACTAAACTTCCCAAATGTCTGTAATGTAACAATATTGCTTTTATATGGTAAGATTTATTCAAACAACTTTAATAGTCTAGGGAGATTCCCTGATGGATAAGCTCTGATTTTAGCTAGTCATTTTGGGAAATCACTTCTCCCAGGTAATATTCCTTAAAGGTGAAAATTCATACCAGCATCAATTTTTTGCAGGAGGATGCAGAAGTGACCAAAGTATTTGAAGACGATATGGAGACCCCACCAGCAAGAAACATTCCATCTCCTGGACAACTGGACCCAGACACTCGGATCCCTGTAATTAACTTAGAGGATGGGACCAGGCTGGTGGGGGAGGATGCTCCTAAAAACAAGGATTTAATTGAATGGCTTAAATCGCATCCTACTTATACTGTTGATATGCCAAGTTATGTACCAGTAAGTAGATGTTACATATAAAACTATAGCTTATATCAAATTAGTGTGGCCTTAAGGCTTAAAGAAATTGAAACACATCTATTGAAAGAGATTGTGAAGACCAGGCATACTCATTTAGTGTCTGATCCTACATCCTATTGAAGTCAGTTGTAGTTTTCCCCTAGACTTCAATGGAAATAGGACCCAATGTTATTTTAACTTCATTTTTATATTTAAATTTAACAGTGATGGTGTGTATTGGACATCAAATTGTGCAGAGTGTTTGTTTCCCTCTGGCAAAAAAGGGATAAGATTTTCAAGAAAAATCTTAAAGCAAGGAATTTGGCTATATACAGTCTTAAAAACTTTTGTTGCAATGAGTTGATTGAAGGTTTATTTCTTTTGACCAGAAAATAGAAAACCCTAACGCAATATATTTTTTGTTTTTTCCTTTTAGAAGAGTGCAGATGTGCTTTTTTCCCCATTTCAGAAGCCGAAGCAAAAACGACACAGATGTCGAAACCCTAATAAATTGGATATAAACACCTTGACAGGAGAAGAGAGGGTACCTGTTGTAAATAAACGAAATGGAAAGAAGGTAAAACTTAGACTAGTCCTCTCCTCTGCTAGAGCTGTTTCAGAGCATCTCTGGCACCCAGGAAGCAAGTCTTTCATGCCAAGATGATTTAGGGTTTAATCCTGAGAGGCTGATTTAGTGGGCCTGCAGTCCCCCGATTTACATCCCTTTTAGTTAGTGAGTGAATAATTTGCTGAACAATTTGTTTGACTTTTTTTTCAGATTTTTAAAATGAAATAGTTAACAAACTTTTTAAATTATTGACTCTGCTTGAGTCACAAATACCGGTATTGGTTCAAAAATATTCAGTCTCCCAACTAGTATCTAAGGGCTTGTCTATATAGACAGTTAGTGCGCACCATGCTAGAGCACTATAGATTTACACACCAGCTTGCCCCACATGAAGTTGCAGCATAGACATGACCTCAGACGGACAGTATCTCTTAAAAACAACGAGGAATCCGGTGGCACCTGAAAGACTAACAGATTTGTTTTTTTACCCACGAAAGCTTATGCTCTAATAAATCTGTTAGTCTTTCAGGTGCCACCGAACAGATTTATTAGAGCATAAGCTTTCGTGGGTAAAAAAACAAATCTGTTAGTCTTTCAGGTGCCACCGGACTCCTTGTTATTTTTGTGGATGCAGACTAACATGGCTGCCCCTCTGATACTTAGTATCCCTTAATCACCTCTGAATTGCACTACTAAAAGCCACTATAATCTTTTAGAAAATAAAATTAATCTACTGCATATGAAATGTGTGCATTATTTCATTCTTTGAGTCATTAATGTCTTTAATTAGATGGGTGGAGCTATGGCCCCTCCAATGAAGGACCTGCCAAGGTGGTTGGAAGAAAATCCTGAATTTGCTGTCGCTCCAGACTGGACTGATATTGTTAAGCAGTCTGTAAGTATAAGACTCAGTTGTTCCATTTAAAGTTTATTTGCAAAAAGAAATCAACACTGTATACCTTTTTCCTACATAAGCATTGACTGTTAAGCCTTTAGCCTGTAGCTTGTTTTGAACTAAGAAAATATTAGTGGCAGGATGGTGTTATCTGGCATTTGGGAGAGGATGATAGAAATGTGCAATGGGGTTGCAGTAGATAGCCACTAGTGCACAATCTTAAACATTTATTATACATTAAGGTTTTTTCATAGTCATATAAATATGTGTGACTGCTAAATACAAATACTCATTCACTAATTGAATATGAATCAAATAAGTCACATCCATATAAGAAATGAATTCTTTAATTGAAGCATATTGGTATCAACCAGCATCCAGGGGGTAACTTTTCCAGCTTTTCATTTTAAAAGATCCATCTGAAGCAGAAGCAAGCAACATTGCAAATACTCATTTATTCTGTGAAAGCGTAGGATAATGCCCAGCTGATAAACAGTAGTTCAGTAGAAATAGAAAAACCATGACCAGCGTGTAATTGCAGTGTTTTCATCGTATTTTAATTGAATTTGGTGAGCAGTCTGTGAAATGTGTGTTTCACAGCTCTGATTCTATTCGGCATGTTTTGTCCTATCGTTGTGGTTATATGTATAAAATTAGCATTTTTTGCTTTTCACTTTGTTCCATTTCCTATGCTTTCTGCAAGCTCCAACATTCATGTTAGTCGATCTCCATTCATCATTTACCAATTTTGAGATTTTTTTTTATCACCAACATGGAAGAGTTCAAAAGTATTGTATAACAATTCTTCTCTCACACATGACCCATTAAACATATATGCTGAGTATTGAACACTGACAGTGCATAATCAACCATTCCTATTTAAAACTGAAAGTATATTGATAAAGAATCTTTTTTTCACCTTTTTGTTCAGGGTTTTGTTCCAGAGTCCATGTTTGACCGTCTTCTCACAGGCCCAGTTGTGAGAGAGGAAGGAGCAAGCAGAAGAGGAAGAAGGCCAAAAAGTGAAATTGCCAAAGCAGCTGCAGCAGCTGCCGCTGTAGCTTCAACGTCGGGAATCAACCCACTGCTAATGAACAGTCTATTTGCTGGAATGGACCTCACAAGCCTTCAGAATCTACAGAATCTACAATCTCTCCAGCTTGCCGGCCTCATGGGCTTCCCTCCAGGACTAGCAACAGCTGCGGCTGCTGGAGGTGATTCTAAAAATCCAGCTGCCATGCTGCCTCTGATGTTGCCAGGTATGGCAGGGTTACCCAACATGTTTGGGTTGGGTGGATTGTTGAATAACCCAATAACAGCCGCTCCTGGAAACACCACTCCTGCTTCCAGTCAAGGAGAAACTGAAGATGGCACTTCAAAAGCAGAAGAGAAGAAAAATGAGAACGAAGAGGAGAACAAAGACTCTGAGAAAAGCACAGACGTTTCTGCTACTGACTCTGCAAATGGATCTGTCAGTGCTGCTACTGCCGCCGCCGCCACCAGCAACAACACTGGATTGCCCACAAACCCTCTGGCCTTCAATCCTTTCCTATTGTCCACCATGGCTCCTGGCCTGTTCTATCCATCTATGTTTCTACCTCCAGGACTGGGAGGATTGACACTGCCTGGTTTCCCAGGATTAGCCGGACTTCAGAATGCAGTGGGCTCCAATGAAGAAAAGGCTACTGACAAAACTGAAGGGGCTGCATTTAAAGAAGAGGAGAATTTAGAAGGCAGTGATGCAGAGGAGAGCCTTGATAAAACTGCAGATTCCTCCGTTTTAGAAGATGAAATAGCACAGGGTGAAGAATTAGACTCGCTTGATGGGGGGGATGAAATAGAAAACAATGAAAATGATGAATAACCAGTACCAATTACAGTTAAAGTGTTTTAAACTTTTGACAAGTGGTAGTCCTACTGTTTACACTCACAGTTAATGTCCATACTTAGTTTTTATAAGCTGTTCTGTAACATAGTGTAGCAAAAAAAAAAAAAAAAAGTTTCAAGTCATGTTATACAGATGTGTCAAAAGGTATCTTGGTCATTAAGTATTGTGCAGTGCATTATTTATTATCCCTAGGAGAGATGAAATTTGAGAGGTGATCATGTCTTTTTAAGGAAATTGACATAATGCTCTGCTTTTTTTTCTTTTGGTACCATTGGTATTATTATAAAAGCAGCAATTTGTAATCAAGTGGCACTAATAGAAGGAAGTGCTGCTTAAAGGAAGTATGAAGTTATATATTTAATTTTTTTATTATTTTTAATTTTTGCTGTGAAGGTCAAGATGAAATTTACCATACATATCATACTTGCGCATCATTTTGACTGTATGGGAGTTCATACACTCGCGCGTGCACACACCCACACACACACTCTTTCTGACAATCTCCATGATAGTGTGAATGTCTCTGTCTTGAGACACAGCAATAATAAGGCAGCTGTTGAATGTGAAGAGTACCTTTTGGAAATTAACCCACTGAGAAGGTTCTTACAGGATAAAACTACAGTTTAATCGTCTCGTGATCTTGTAATGCACTGGTATAAACAAAAAAAAAGAAAGAGAAAAAAAAATAAAGAAAATCAGGTACCTTTTTTAAATTAAAGGACTTTGTTACTTTAGCCACAAAGCTAAACAGCATTACCTCAACTCTAAACTAGCCTTGAAGTTTACAGACATGACTTTGTAAATGTATTGTTTTCTTTGTTGTGATGTCTTTTTATTTTTTTCTTTGGGAACTGCTATCATGTAAGATAAGATGTAAATTGCTGCCAACTGTAGTAATGATGCTTTTAATAAAAGTGACCCATGATATGCAGAGCTGTAATTATAGAATGTAGTATTTAGAGAAATGACAAATGGTTTTCTCTCTCTCTCTAGGTGTGGTGGTTTTGGTTTTTTGGGGGGGATGGGGGTGTTTTCGCAGTAGAAGCAAAATACATCATTGTGGCTTTTTGTACAGTTTCTTGCTATATCCTCTTTTACTAGATTAATTGTTAGTAATATGTCGAACTGATTGTCTTCAGGAGACTAAGCGGGATGAAAAATCTTGAATTACCTTCACATTATTCCACTCTAACTCACTCTACAGAAAAACACACAAAAACCCTGCATTACTCCCTCAAAAGGGCATGTGGGACTGAGAATACTTTAAAATGTGTTCAGCATGTGATAATGTGGTACACTAAAGAACAAAAGGGCAAAAGAAAAATGAGGCTTTAATAGGCACAATATCTAGGTCATTTATCCTTGGTTAATGGGTAGAAAAACACAATGCTGTAGTGTCAGCAAGGGACACAAAGACTCTGTGGTATCCTGTAGACCAGAGCTTGTGATGCCAGAAACCACCATGTCAAACAGCCTACATGAAACTAAAAATGACCCACTTTTCTAAAACCAAAACCTTTTCTGGAGAGCTACTGATTTGTACCCTTATGTGACCTTTGATATTTGAGATAATGTATCATTTGAAAACTACTGTTTTCACTTTGTTGTGTCACCTGGACATACACATAACCCTCCTGACATGAAGTTAAAGGGGTAGACTTCCACTATAGTGCATGAAAAACTAGATTTTTAACTTCTGTGGGCACACAACTCCAGTGACAAATGAAAAATCCATGCACAATGCTGAAAATGTTACCCAGAATGTCTGAAGTAGGTAAATCCTAATGCTCATTTGAAGAAAGTAATACTGTCTGCCATAAGAATTGTACCTTGCTAAGTACTTTAAGCTGATCTGCAGTACAGATTGACACAAGGTCTCAAATAAACCAGTGTTCCAAGGGCCAAATTCAGTGGGATGTAGATGTGTATGAGAGGGCAGAACTTGGCCTAAAAAGAGCACTTCATGAGCAATGAAAATACAAGATTAGAAATGAAAAGCTAGAAAGTGAATATTGTATGAATGGATCACATGCATACACTCTAAATGAGGAGAAATCAAAATGGCTCATACTGCCCCCTTAATAGATCATTCAGAGTTAATGAAGGTCAGGGAGGATTTTTTTCCCTGTATGCTTCACTGCACAGTTGACTAGGTGCATTATTCTTGCCTTTCTCTAAAACATCACACATAGGCTACCATAAAAAGCTAGATAACAAACTTGAAAGGCCACGAGTCTGATCTGGAAAATTTTGTCTGATGCAGTCATTTTATCAGTTTTTGAAGTTACTTGAATTCTTTTTGTTGAACTGATTTTTGGAACCAATTATGCAATTCTCAGAAGTGTCTGCTATGAATGATTATTTGTAACTATATTCTTTTTACCAATATACAGTATTCAGTTTTTATTCAATTTCACAATTCCCAGCAAGGAATTTACACCAGTTAATGCTATCTTTGGGGAAGCCTTTATTAATTGAGAAGAGTAGGAATGAGTTTTAAAATCATGGTTTTGATATACCCACTGATGACAAATGGACATCAGCACAGGAAAATCTAAAACCTAGAATGGAATGTCCATTAGACCACAACACTATTTCTGCCCTATAAAATGTTCCTCTGATTTTTTTTCTATAGCAATAGTTAGCATTATGTAGCACCTGCATTTCATACTCAAAGAAAAATTGAAATGGTGTGTAACTTCTTGATATGTGACAAATTAATACTAAATAAGTTAAGGAAGCAAAACAACCTGCATTTTCAACACCTTAACTTTTTACATTTAGAATGTAAGGCATCTACTATCGTTTCTAAAAGAAGGTGACGCTTGATTTTTGGAATGGATAACAGCCTTCATATTTAAAAAAAAAAAAAAAATGAAGCGAGGGGGATTGCCATCTAATGTCCAAGATCTGTATTACATGAAAATATTAAGTGTTTGCTTTCATGGGAGAAATGTTTTTATTCGTTAGCCACTGAAAAAATTTTAAATTTTATTTGTGGGGAAAATCCTGCACAGGAGCTTGCACCATATCAGGTAAGATACCGCTCCGGATTTGCAAGTAAATATGGAGTACAGGTCGTCTCCTGCTCCTTTACGAGAAGTCCATCTCTGTTAAACAGTCATTTTCTGTTGGTCTCTGGAGTGGTTACTTGAAACCTACTGGCAATATCAAGGAACAAAAGTGAGAAAATGATTGCAAATGGAAACTCTGTATCATAGTACAGAAATGGTGTGCCTTGTAATTTAGTGTTTAACTAGGCCTTTTTCAGTGTATTTACTATTTATACCTGCTCACCTAGAGTACAAAACTGCTCAAACTATCAGATTAAAGATGATACATATTTAAAAAACATTTTTAAAAAGTTTATATTCTTGTTCTATGAACCGAGGCTGTATTATAAAACTGTTACAAAGTATAAGTGGTGGAAAATGCTCACCAATGAAATTAGGTAACTTTCTAAACTGGTTCCCAGGGTCTCCCAGTAGCTTTGGTCTCTACGGTTTCATGACAATGTCCAATACTAAGCCTGTGTACTTGCAGAAATTACTATAGGTTTTGTGTTTTACTTACTCAAATAATGTTCAAATACAGGACTTCTCCATGAATAACCTTATCATTGACTGCAGTGGGCTAAGTGTCTCAAAGAAAGGGCCTTTTTGGGAATTAGAGGATAGCAGGCTTTTCAACCTATTTTCCATTATTAGGTTTCCCATTACATTTTGTATGGCATACAAAATCGCTTTGACATTTAGAGTTCTATTAATCTGGCACCATGCATTTCAGTGACCTTGAGAACTTATTGTATGGGTCTGGGGTCTAGTGACATAGGACATCTGATGACTCTGGCCCCTCTGACTTGTAGCTCTTCCTTGTGGGGCCTGAAAGGCATAGGCTAAAGGATGCTTTCTGAGTCATCCAATTCAATAGGCAAGGGTGCTGCTTGGACTTCGTGTTGTAAATTTCCTTGGGCTTGATTATGTGGAATGTGCTATGAGTAGTTTGTATTTTTTTTTTCCTCTCTCTGGCTGAGATGATGCCTTGGGAGGAACCACTGGTTTGTCCTTTTAAACATTAAAGATTTTACATGCAGATGCCTAAGATTGACTTGGCCCAAAACAAGTCAAGAGAAATTCAAATCCAAGAAAGATAGTTGTCTCAGGTAAGAGTTCCCTTCCACCAAAACTGCACCAGTCTTTTTTCATCTGTCTACATGAATGCACTGAGTGGTCTTGCTAAATCTAAAATCTTCACTCCAAAATTAAGGTATACAAGTAAATGTTAAAACCTTCCCTGCGTTTAACTTTAGGTCATAACTGTGTGAATATAAAATAGTACCCATTTCTGGTAAACAATGTGACCTAATTCTAAACTAAAAATAACTCAGATGTTCAAAATGGGCTGAGATGTAGTATGTGGATTTGTTTTTGTTGTACCCTTCATGGCTTCACTTTAGCACTAGTAACAGGACAAGCCTGAACTTTAACATTGCCAGGACTGTAGACAGGGCCAGCTCCAGGTACCAGCAAAGGAAGCAGGTGCTTGGGGCGGCCAATGGAAAGGGGCAGCACGTCCGAGTCTTCGGTGGCAGGTCCCTCACTCCCTCTTGGAGGGAAGGACCCGCTGCTGAATTGCCGCTGAAGAATGAAGCGGCGTGGTAGACCTGCCGCCGAAGTGCCGCCAATCATGGCTTCATCTTTTTTTTTCAGCTTTGCCGCTTGGGACAGCAAAAAAGCTGGAGCCAGCCCTGGTTCTAGATATTGCAGTGGTTTAATGAATTAGCTGTACTTCTCTAGAGATCTGGGTACAAATCTCAGAGTCACAAATGAGTGTTCAGTGATCATATTAAAATCTTAGTAACATATGTTCTGGCTTTTAAAAAGCCAGCACATGAGTGTCAGATTTTGCTCAAATGACGTAGTCACGGACAGGCTGATTTATTGAAAGTATCATTAAATTGGAGGAGTTCCCACAATTATGAATGGGAATTGTCACCCAGAATAGTATGTTGGAACTAAAAAAAGACGTTTTTACATACATGCCTTATTAATGTATAGTGCAGCATTTTAACACTGAATCCTGACAGCAACGTGCAGTCCTTGAACTTTGGATTTATTAATAGTAAAATGTGTGTGATGGCCCTGAAGTACATCTATTAACCAGTATAGATGACAAATTAAGTGCAAGCTGTAAAATGTCCAGTAGTAATTACAAGTGTGTATCAATGCTGATTTAAGGTGGATGTTGTCAGCCATTCGGGATCTGGTGGCTTTTATAGCTCTGTTCCTCTTGGATGATGCTTTAACCTTTCAGATGCAGATTTACGTAACTCTGAAACCTGTCATTTTTGTACGTGTAGGAGTCCACTCCAGCTCTGGTGTTTGTGCTATCAGTCTCCTCCCACAGGGTTTTTCTGCTATTGTTGGACTCAAAAAGGATTTGCATATCTGTGGCTGCAGAGCTAATGTGTTCTCACTCAGCTCAGAGGCCCTGCAAGGCAACTGCATGATCCCTTCCATTTTTTTTTCTAAGGGTGAGTAGAAAATAAGAGACGGCCATTGTATTTCACTGCAGAAGCATTGTTCTTCCCCAGACAAAGATGGCATATTTCTACGATCCATAGTTTCTGCTCCTTCAGCCATGGTTGGCTGCTGATGAGCATCTGTGCAGACTCTGAATAGCCCGAAGCATTTCCTAAAACCATTAAAAACATGAATTTTCCCTAAACACATGCCAAACCCCCCACTTCTAAAATATATAGCAAATGGAGCCAAAGGGGTGAAAGCAAGATCTTTGCTCTTTAAAGATCTGTTCTCAATGTGTTTTCCTGAATTAACGTTGCACAAATAAGTGTTTGCAGAAGACATGTATAAGATATTTGAGACAGCATATTACTTTGTTCTTAGTTCCTGGAAACTTTATAGATCAAAATATGTACATTTGTTTAGAAGAATTTTTAAAAAGCAATAGCTTTGTTATTTTCCCCTTGCTATGGATTTGTGTAAAGGAGAGGGATGAAATGAATGGTTTTCATTCATGGTTCAAGACTGCAAATAAAAACTGCTCTATAATGTTAGTATCCAGTCTGCACACTAGTTCATCAATAGGCAGACACGGCTCAAGGAAATCTTGATACAAGTCCTATACCTTGCCTAGCTTGAGCCATCTCTGCTGAATTTCCATTTTCGATTGTAGCTGTGAAGCACTGCCTTTCCTTCCTGGTCTTCAAGTTCCTCACAAGCAGATATGCCATTTCCAGCTCTCATATAATCTGCAGCAGGCTTGCTATCTGGTAGATGGGCAATCAGTTCACCAAGGTGCTGCTGTGCAGTGCAGACTCCCCATCACCTGATAGTGTTTCCTGTAAGTTGTCAGAAAACATAATTGCATTCTTTCCCAATTGTCATGAGTCCCACACCAATTCCAACTTGTTAGCCGTCTAGCATCTAGCAGGTATGGTTTTGTTTTGCAAGCAATGTTGCTCTTTTAATTGTCCATTTTAGTAATTAGACATGTCATCCAAGACTGACAGTAGAAGGTAAGTCTGTGTAATTCCAGCATCCATTGATTATAGACAAAAGTTAGCAGTTTAATTTCTAAAAGCTGTATATCCACAAGTTTAGAGAGGAGGATGGTCTGGTGGTTAAACCACTGAAGTAGGACTCTGGATTCAGTTTCTAGTTCTGCCAGATTCTTTGTGTCTGTCAAGGCTCTTTCCCCACTGTGAACTTTAAGGTACAGATGTGGGGTCCTGCATGAAAACTTCTAAGCTTAACTACCAGGTTAGATCTGATCTGCTGCCACCACTCCCAATGTGCTAATTCCCTTCCCTGGGTAGCCTTGAGAGACTCTTCACCAATTCCCTGGTGAATACAGATCCAAACCCCTTTGGATCTTAAAACAAGGAGAAATTAACCATCCCCCCTCCTCTCTCCCACCAACTCCTGGTGGATCAAGATCCAACCCCCTTGGATCTAAAAACAAGGAAAATCAATCAGGTTCTTAAAAAGAAGGCTTTTAATTAAAGAAAAAGGTAAAAATCATCTCTTTAAAGTCAGGATGGAAAATAACTTTACAGGGTAATCAAACTTAGAGCCCAGAGGACCCCCCTCTAGCCTTAGGTTCAAAGTTACAGCAAACACAGGTAAACACCCTAGTAAAAGGTACATTTACAAGTTGAGAAAACAAAGATAAAACTAACATGCCTTGCCTGGCTGTTTACTTACAAGTTTGAAATATGAGAGACTTGTTCAGAAAGACTTGGAGAGCATGGATTGATGTCTGATCCCTCTCAGTCCCAAGAGCGAACAACCACCAAAACAAAGAGCACAAACAAAAGCCTTCCCCCCCCAAGATTTGAAAGTATCTTGTCCCCTTATTGGTCCTTTGGGTCAGGTGTCAGCCAGGTTACCTGAGCTTCTTAATCCTTTACAGGTAAAAGGATTTTGGAGTCTCTGGCCAGGAGAGATTTTATAGTAGTGTACACAGGAGGGCTGTTACCCTTCCCTTTATAGTTATGACACGCCCCCCAAATCACAGATAGTGTTGGACAGCCGGTTCCACACTGGCTGTGATTTCTTCCTGGAGCTCTAGGAGAAAACAGAGTTAAGAAGACACATGCACCTTTAGACATACTACTGATTATGTAAAAATTAACAATATGTCCCACGTTCCAAGAACAATTTTTAACCAGTTGATTCTGGGGAACTTTCCCGGGAGAGTGCATCAGCCACTTTGTTAGAAGCTCCTGAAATGTGTTGCATTTCAAAATCAAAATCTTGGAGAGCTAAACTCCACCAAAGAAGTTTTTTGTTATTCCCCTTGGCGGTATGAAGCCACTGTAGCGCAGCATGGTCTGTTTGTAGTTGGAAACGCCGTCCCCAAACGTATGGGCGTAGCTTTTCCAGCGCATACACAATGGCGTAGCATTCCTTTTCGCTGATTGACCAGTGGCTTTCCCTCTCAGACAGTTTTTTGCTGAGAAACACGATAGGATGGAATTCTTGATCCGGTCCTTCCTGCATTAAAACTGCTCCCACACCCCGCTCGGACGCATCTGTGGTTACTAGGAACGGTTTGTCAAAGTCTGGGGCCCTTAGCACAGGGTCAGACATGAATGTCGCCTTAAGCTGGTTAAAGGCCTTTTGACATTCATCAGTCCACTGAACTGCATTTGGCTGTTTTTCTGGTTAGGTCTGTCAGCGGGGTGGCAATTTGGCTATAGTGTGGTACAAATCGCCTATAATATCCGGCCAAGCCTAAGAAGGATTGGACCTGTTTCTTTGACTTTGGAACCGGCCACTTTTGGATAGCATCTGCTTTGGCCTGTAGGGGATTTATAGTTCCTTGACCCACCTGGTGCCCCAGGTAAGTCGCTCTGTTTTGGCCTATTTGACACTTTTTAGCCTTAACAGTTAGTCCTGCCTGCCTGATGCGCTCAAAGACTTTTTTTCCAGGTGTTCTGCCCATGAATCGGAAAAAATGGCCACATCATCGAGGTAGGTAACTGCAGATTCTCCCAATCCCGCTAAGAGACCATCTACAAGTCTTTGGAAGGTGGCGGGTGCATTTCGCAGCCCGAAAGGGAGTACGGCCAGGAGGGATTTTATAGTATTGTACACAGGAGGGCTGTTACCCTTCCCTTTATCGTTATGACAGTGTCACTGTGGCATTTTCCATCTGTGCAACAGGGAATAATGATACTTCCCTATTTCACAGGGGGTGTTGGAGGATAAATTAAGCAATGACTGTTAGGTGCTCAGATACTACAGTGATATGGGCTGGCTGCAATGAGACGTCACCCATGATGTTCTGGGCTCAATATCTGTGAATGCAACAAGTAGTGCATTGAAGATGGGGAAAGGTTCAAAATAAAACACAAAGTAGGGAGATGTAGAAATAAAATGTCAAAAAGGCTTAGGTAGACATCACACGTTTTAGCCATTCAATAGCCTTGGGATCAGCAGTGTGGAGTCTGAAAAGTCCTCCTGCAAGACCATCATGAGATGTGTGTAGTTGTAGCTGGGTCAGTCCCAGAATGATGGTCCAATAAACTATATTACCTCTCACACACACCCTTGTCTAAGTTGGGCAAGAACAGATGCTTGAGGTAGTCTGTTCTTCTGGATCCTCCATATACTCAGTCCATGTTCTAGCATTGCTTGGAATTGTCTGTTTCAAAGCATCATTTCTGCATCTATAACAACCCATTGTAGTAACAACCAGCAGACCAATGTGTCAGACAGTATCATATGCTGCTGTCAAGTCAAGAAACAGCCCCTGACTTTTTCCTTCTGCTGAAAACCATTTTTTATATAGGTGGTAAGAGCAAAGACTTGGTCACCAGTGCTCCTATTAGGTCTCAAATCTGCCTGGTCATCACCCAGACCCTGCTTTACCATGGGCATGATTCTTTCCAGAATTAGTTGCTCCAGAAGTTGGCAAACACAGCTAAGAAGTTATGTTGGATGGTAAATAGCTGGAAGGGAATGATCCTTTCCTGATTTTGGTATAGCTACTACCCTAGCTTTCTTCCATATCTTTGGCATCTTGTTTTCTTGGATGACACAGGATACGAAAATTGACCGCCATTTTCTTACCAAGGTGAAAACTTGTCAAAGCCACGTGCTTTTCTGGCATTCATGAGGCTAAGTGCTCTCCCCAATTTCCCAGTGCAGAAAGGCTGAAAGATGTTTTCCGCACTTAGAGGTGGAGCCAGTCTGTATCTGCACCATTCCCTCTTTACTGATTCCTCAAAGGTCTTGTTCCTTCTGGCTTTTGCCATGTTAGTCGTATGGCAATGCTGTTTGGGAACACTTTATACCAATGTATGGATGGTGACTTCTGTGCTTCTCCAAACTTGCTTGAGTGACCATGCTTTCCTACTAGACCTTGTCGTGTCCAGTCAGGTCACCTCAGTAGGGGGCCATCCATTACTAGCCTCTTGTGAAATTCTTGGCAACTACCCACACAGCCAGCACTGCCCCATTCTTACTTGGATGGGAGTGATAATCCCTATAATAACCACTATCCCTAGATTGTGGTGGAACTATAGAAAAGCAGACTGGAAAAATACTTGGAGTTGACCTGAGTGTATAATGTGTATACCACACAATAATTCGAAAGAGTATTACACTCACCTGTCAAAAATAATGTTCAAAACAGCCAGTAAATCCATCCTCCCATGGCTACCAAAAGTCTTAAATACCCTGCTTAGATGAAGAATGTGCAGAACAACTGAAGTAGTGTGAAGAATCTAGTTAACTCGGAGAGCAGACCACCTCATTGACAATCTCCATGCCCATTACAGGGAACATTGGGAAGAAGCTACATCTGGGCTCAGTAGTACATACCTTCATTATATCCTGGCGGGACTGTAGTAACTCAGTCTACTGGGGCAAGAAAATTTCAGTCCTGAGAGAGCTTACAACTAGTACAAAATGTAACACCAAACTTCTTGGTCACTCCAATGGTCATAGCAACATGGGCTTCCATAGGCACATCAGATCTATCTTCCACTTGCTACACTGGCTTGCGCTAGAAAGTTGTGTCAAAAAAATTAAGATCTCAATTTGTATGTTCTAGTTTAATGATAGGATCCCAGGATATCAGAAAGATTGCTTCAAGACTGGAACCAGGACTGCAGTCATTAATTCTATTTCTTTGGCACAATGAAACTGCTTACTGAAAAGGTAAAGGTCATCTGTGCAGGAGACTGCTTTCTTAGAGGCCAGTTGAAGACTCTGGAAATAGCTCCCACTTCATCCAAGAACCACCTTTGCTACTTTCCATTCCATGTGTGCGGTGCATTTCCCTGATAAAACTACACGTAATACATCGTAAAATGAAGGGCAAACAAAAATTTGTGTGTAATTTTCCCATGGAGAAGAAGAATGGATATGATCCATGTAACTTACTACACCGTTGGAAGGTACTTGGGATATCCCAGCAGTGGTTACAGTGTAAGAAATAGACTAGAATAAGTACCTAGATAGAGCTAACTATTGAGGCACTGTTTCTGAAGAGTAAGGTATATGACACTGTTACAGCTTCATAGTCCTCAAAAAAACCATCCCTTATGTTGTGCAGTGTAGGCTTCTCTCTACATATTGGGCAGCTTTGACATTAAAAGGTTGTGGAATGCTTGACAGTTCTGTGATTTTTCCAATTAACAACACTTTTTTCCCCTCACTAGTCACGCTACCATAAAACAGAGCTATTTTTAAAGCCCCCCCCTTTGGTGTTGTCTGCAACTGCTTTCATGGGGGAGTTGGTGGAATACATCGGGGGCTAGGGGGCTGGACGAATCATTCCTGTTCTTTATTGCTATCTGAATGATAACAGATGAGAGAGTTGGAAGCAGTCTAGCACAGTTTGTTTCCAATACCCGCTAGTCTCCTTGCTGAAATTGGTAGCTTTGCAGAGTTTTAAAAACTCCTACAGTTAATGTTCTAGCTGTCAAACTACCAATTCCTAACTTGAAACCAATGCTCCTTCACCCAACTTTGTCATCAATGGGTTTTTGTCTCTGCAATAACAGCACACTTACAGGAATGTGGTGTTTTTTTTCATCTAGTAGCTTTAAACTACTGTTTCATTCAAACTGTTTCTCTCCCCATGCACTGGACAGCTTCTGTTTCTCACATATCCTAGATTCATGTGTGACTACAGGAAAGCTATCTTCCTGCAACTCTTGGCAGGCAAATGTTAATGGATATCTTTTATTATGTCTTCAGCACTTGTAGCTCAGTCCTCCTTCTTATTCATTTGCCAACACTGGTGCCTTTTCAGTTTCACTGTGACTGGCCTTCAATGCTGCTGTATCAGTTTCTCTGCTGTTGGTAGGTAGCAGGGATCATCATCATACAACTGCAGCATCTGGGTGTGTTTAGCATTTGGCTAGAAACATGTCACAGGTGAGTGCTTTTCACATGGATTTAGTATGGCCCCTGTAAAGCAGTCCTTGTGCAAGGAGGTTTCATTGTATGTTAGGCTGAGTAGGATTTTCTTGCCCATAGTTTAATGAACACCTCCACAAAGCAGTTTACAGTAGAAGTGCTAACAGGATCATAAGTAAATTGGAGCAGATTATGCTTTGTAATGCATGTGTGGCTTGTGATGTGGAGATAGCACTTTAGATCTCCACTCAGCAGATTATGCCAGCTGTGACTCGAGCGATAGCTAATACATTAATAAGAGGTTTTTTTGCTGTATTTTTACTGTTTGCTTTTTGGAATAAGCACATTGTCTATTCAGACTAGAGGAATAGTCAGAAAGCTAAATGCTTTGTGTTTGTCCTCATCCCATCGGATAGGTGTGGTAAAGCAAACTAAAACTGCATTGGTTTTTACACTGACCATGAAGCCAGTGAACATGCAATGGGGTGGCGTTGATCCCCTTTAGCATCATGCTTTTAGGCTTTGTACTAGCCCTCTCCGATTGGCAGCAAGCAGAATAGACACGCAATTTAAGATTTGTTTTATATAGCGGTTTAAAGGGAATGTGGGTGAATTTTTTTTCATAATGGCTTTATTATTTGCCTTCTTCTTGAGGATTTGAAAGACTGGCAGTAGCTGTTTCTCTGGCTAGTCAGTGATATCTTTGGGGAACAGAGTGGGGTTAGATGTTCCTTTAAAATAACATGATGTGCCCTGAGTGACAAAGTTTTGATGTAGCCCCACCATTTTGGTGTAGTTCATGGAGACAATGGTAGCTGCTCTAGGTTATGATAGGGAGATAATTTTCCTCATTCATTGTGTCCATCATGTGATATCTGGGTGCATATTATAAACGAGCAAAATCAACTGTGGCCAGCAGTTAGCATAATAAAGCTACCTCTCCATTACACTCTCTCCTACCAATGAAGTACTTGAGAGACCTGTCTGGAGGAGACACTGGGGAATAAAAATAGTAGGTGACACAGGCCTCTTGCACTGCATCAAAAAATAGTCAAGATTTGCAGTGTGGTAAATGACCAGTGTGAACCATCCATCCTTGCCACCTACCATCAGGAATGCAACGTTGGGCACAGCCAGCAAGAGCACTCCTGTGAAAGGCAACAGAAGTATTGGAACGTAGGGGCTGGCTATCATTTTAGCCACCGACTTGCTTCAAAGAATCACTTTGCCCCCTCCCATTAACTTGGAGCGGGTTTGGAGCCCATACACAACGTAGATGTGGCTAGCAGGGAGAGAAATATGTTCCTGTGGCCAGAGGTATGTGGGCAATGACAGTTTCAAACAGTTATCTGCCTGAGTCACTGTAACAACTCATACTTGCTCCAGGGTAAGCCAAATAGCTGATCTGCCTTAGGGCAAGATCTTGCATGCATGCCCTTTACCACTTGATTTGAAACCCTGCCCATTAGGTTTCACTCTGCTTACACTTTTCACAAACATATTCTCACAATTTCTCATCATGGAGGACCAGCCACCTGCTTTATTACTAAGAGGGTTGCTTTACAACCTTTTTTCCGTTTGATAAACAGCTTAGCACAGACTTGTTTTACTGTAAAAAGCAACAAAGAGTCCTGTGGCACCTTATAGACTAACAGATGTATTGGAGCATAAGCTTCCATGGGTGAATACCCACTTTGTCAGACGCATGACGTTGTTTTACTGTAGTTTCACTCGTTGCCTATTAGATGAATCTAAGTCATTTGGGATCTATCTTGCATATATCTCTAGGGCTTCACCATATCTAAAGCACCAAACATAGTAGTTTAAATCCACACAGAGGACGTCTTAGTGGCAGGGCCGGCTCCAGCATTTCTGCCACCCCAAGCAAAAAAAAAAAAAAAAAAAGCTGCGATCGCAATCGCGACCGGTGGCGGCAATTGGGGAAAAAATAAAAAAGCCGCGAGCGGCGGCAGTTCAGCGGCAGGTCCTTCGCTCCTAGAGGGAGTGAGGGACCTGCCGCCCCTGAATTGCCACACGTGCCACCCCTCTCCCTTGGCCACCCCAAGCACCTGCTTGTTAAGCTGGTGCCTGGAGCCGGCCCTACTTAGTGGATTCTGAAACCTAGGAAAATTCTTACTGTGTTCCCTTAATGTTCTTGTATAGTCATGTCCTAGGCTCTATGGGAATAAAGGGCATAAGGATAAAATGCAAAATCCTGCCCTAGAGTGCAGAGAAGCTGACCACTGTAAATCTGTTTAGGAACCATCATGTTTGACTCTAAGAAAATGGCAGAGCCTGGACTAGGTAATTCAAGAAGATCTAAATGGCTGCATTATAATGAGCAGACACCTATTTTAAGCATGATCTATGTTTTTAAGAAAATTCATTACAATAAGGCTTAGGATACCAAGCTCTTCAATGAATTTTTCATGTCTGCATACCAAGATATATATATAAAATGATCATAATCATACACCTTTGGGGCAATGCTGAGCACCAGCTGGTTCACCGATGATTTATAGGTTGCCATGCTCAAGGTTAATAATCAGGAGAAACAGGTTACAGTATGCAATGTATTTATGTCAGGTTAGAAGCTCAGTAGTGAGGATATGATATTCGGAAGATGTACACTGTTTTAATTAGCTGTACCTTAGCTTTCCAGCTGATCAAATGCACCAACTGACTTACAAAGGTGAAGTTTAGCAACATTAACAACATTACATTTATATTAAACTTTGCTGAAAGTAAAACACTGGTTCACAATGGCACACTTTGTTCACATGGCTCGCAGGAAATTATGTCATGTCCCATAACAGTTCAATGGTAAAGTAAATGGAGATTCTACAAGAATAGAAAAAGAAGGGTGTTTTCAACTTTGAATTTAGTTACCCCTCAAATGTACAGTGAGGGACTTCTCTCTGTCAGGTACAGAAAGGCTGACAAACTTCAAATAGAAAAACACAGACGCTCAGGTTCCCATGAGAAGAATGATCCTAGCCATTTGATTGCCAGGATCTGTGCTTGTGCATGAAAAACAAAAGTTTAAATAATGAGCCCTAATGGGCAGGAAGTTTTGTAGCTGGGGTTTGCTGCCACAATAGAAATACAGAAACTTTTCCTGGTGGATTGATAGTCCTGTGAAACTTTTGCTACTTGTAAACAGTTTGAAGCCCCCATCCAGGGCCTCCTTATACTGTCAGAAGCTTTGTGAAAACTTTTGCATCCTCCCATTCAGCTTACCAGCGCTCCCTCCAAGTAGAACGTACGTTCCTTGCAGGGTCAGCCTTAAGAAAACTTGCATTTTGGTGACCCTGGCCCCTGCTGCCTCCCCATCCATCCCTCTTGCCCCACTGCCTCCCTCCAACCCCATTTCACAGAGCTCCCTTCCATGACTTTGCACCCCAGGGCCACCCTGCTCCTTGCCTCTTGACCACATTGCCCCCCTGACCACAGCACCCACCCGTACAGCCGGACCTGCTTCCTTGATTCTGATAGTCTCTTCTAAGCCACCTTATCTACCAGAGTCTGTTAGGATAAAACAGTTGATCCCACTGACTCTTCCCCATGTTTTCTACCATATCAGGCACCAGACTGAAATTGACTGCAAGTCTGGCATGACCTTTACTCCAACTACGTGTCAAATTTCATGCACAAATCACTGGTGAAATTCATTCCAGTGTAGAGGGCCAGCACAGGACTTCAATCCTACTTAGACCCTATTTTGAAGCCTTACTGGCTGCTCAGGCTTGGTGCTAGCCCTCTGCCCAGGAACAAATTTTACTCCCTGGTCATTTTATTTTTACCCACTGGGTTAATTGTCCAGTTAATAATGGTGTATGCTTTCTTAGGCCATACACATGCATTCAAGTCCAACGTTCACCAAGCCTAAATCCACTTCCCACTCTGTAATGATACACGCTAAACAACCTAACATAAAATAATGAATGCAGTCCGCACTTGAAACAAATGGGAAGGGAAGGCCTGGATTAATAAAATCACCAGAGAGAGGGCAGAGTATAGGACTTGGAAGAGAGTGTTTTTCTCATAAAATGCTTCTAATACACTTTGGATATAGTCAAAATGGGACACTCCAAATAGGATGAGGAAAGGGGCTAATTCATTTAATCAGCGTGGCTTTAAATTGCAGCCTGTACCAATACAACAAAATTAAATATGGCTATGATGGATGAAAGGGGAAGTTACATCCGTAATGAACATCATAATATCCTGCTTTCTCGCAGACTAGAGATATTCATAAATGTTGGCAAAGCAAAAGAAGACAACACCACAACACATTTGACTGGGTGTATGTACTGGTTCCCTGTAGATGTAAGGAGCGTTATTGCAAACCTGTTTAAACTGTGTTGTGTGGTTTGTGTTGGGCTCTTTGAGTCCCAGAAATGTGGGAGGCACCATTTAGACAATGGGGCAGATGGTGGAAAAATGCTGGAAAAAAGTTGAGTAACCTCAGTATCAAGAGTTTGCTTTGGAGCTGGCCAGACTGGAGAGTGAAATCCTGGCTCCATTGAAGACAAAGGCAAAACTGACCCCATTGTAGTTTAGGTGAGGATTTTGTTTTTGCAATCTGTGTTGTGGAATCTGAGTCCTAAGAAGAAGGGAGGTTTTACCTTCATTTCCCTTTTCATAATACTGGATTATAGCTCTTGCTTATCAGAAAGGCTGGTGTTAGTGCCCTGTTTCACTTGTGTATGAGTCCACATCTGCAAAGACTAAAATAGATTCATTTTAATAAAATCTGTATTTTCTTCAAGTGATTGCTCATGTGTATTCCACAGTAGGTGTGCGTGCTCACCACGTGCACCGGTGCCGGAAGGTTTTCCCCCAGCGACCCCTAGAATGGCGCCTCCATGGCGTGGTATAAGGGGCACTGTGCACTCCCCCCACCCTCAGTTCCTCCTTGCAGTGAAGGTGCTTTGGAACTGCTCTGCTCCAGCTTTGCTGTAGCTCATCCCCAAAGCTGCTTGTTTGTTCAGTGTATGGTCCTCCCATTTGGCCTGTCCACTGCCCCCAGGGTATTCATGAAATGTATGTCGGTGGTGGTGGCCTACCTTAGGCGCCAAGGGGGTCAAGATCTTCCCCTATCTGGATGACTGGTTGGTCAAGGGCAGCTCCCGGTTGCAGGTGTGGGATCACGTGGCGCTCCTGTCCATGTGCACCACTTTGACCCTGTTGGTAAACAACACCAAGTCCACATTAGTCCCGGTACAATGCATAGAGTTTATCAGGGCGGTCCTGGACGCCTCATCGGCCAAAGCCTCCCTCCCACCTGACAGGTTCGAGACCCTAAAGGGGCTCATCAACACAGTCACAAGGTTTCCAGTGACAACAGACAGAGCATGCCTCCAGCTCTTGGATCACAAGTTGGTGTGCACGTATGTGGTCTGTCATGCCAGACTCAGGATGAGGCCCCTCCAGCTCTGGTTGGTCTTTGAGTTCTCCCAGGCCAGGGACAGGATGAACAAAGTCCTCATGGTGCCCGAGCCAGTGATCACCTCCCTACGGTGGTGGTCCTCCCTGAGAAACATGCACCAAGGGGTCCCGTTCAGGGGCAGGGCCCAGTCTTTAGAACGTGTCAGACACGTCAGGATGGGGGGCCCACGTGGGGAACATACAGACCCAAGGTCTGTGGTCGGCTCAGGATCTGACCCTTCACATAAACGTCAAGGAGCTTAGGGTGGTACGGCTGGCGTTCATGGCCTTCCACGCACACCTGGAGGGCCGGGTCGTCAGGGTCCTTACAGACGACACAGCCTCGATGTTCTATATTAACAGGCAAGTCAGGGCCCGATCCTCTGTCCTCTGCCAGGAAGCCCTCAGGCTGTGGGACTTTTGTATAGCCCACGACATCTGCCTACAGGCCTTCCATCTGCCGGGCGCCCAGAACACGTGGGTGGATCGCTTGAGCAGGAACTTCTCCTCTCAGCACGAGTGGTCTCTCCACCCAGAGGTGGTACACAGACTTTTCCAAGTGTGGGTAACTCCCCAGGTGAACCTGTTCGCGACTTGGCAGAACCGTCGCTGTCCCAGCTTCTGCTCTGGGAAGCAGGGGCTGGGACAGGGCACTATATCCGAGGCCTTCCTCCTGTCCTGGTCAAGCCAGTTTCTCTATGCCTTTCCCCCATTCTCGCTGATCAGCAAGGTCCTGGAAAAGATAGTCGGACAAGGCCCGAGTCCTTCTGATTGCCCCGGCAGGGCCTAGGCAGCATTGGTACGGCACCCTCACGGGCCTGGCGGTCGTCCCACCATGGCCGTTGCCGTCCCGCCCAGATCTGCTCTCCCAGGACCAGGGCCGCCTCCTCCACTCCAACCTGGAGGCACTCCACCTCATGGCGTGGCTACTCAATGGGTGGGTAAGTAGGGAGGAAAGGACGTGCTCGGAAGGGGTTCAGCGCGTCATCCTAGAAAGCAGGTGGCCCTCCACACGCCGAGCCTACTTGGCAAAGTGGTGTCAGTTCTCCAGATGGGCAGATGAGCAGGGCGTTTCCCTAGTGGCTGCCCCGATCCAGCTTATTCTGGACTATCTCCTTCACCTTAGAGGTCAAAGCCTGGCGTCCTCATCAGTCAAGGTGCACCTGTCGGCCATATTGGCCTTCCATCCGCCGGTGCAGGGCCACACGGTATTCTCCCATGCTATGACTGGCCGATTCCTTAAGGGGTTGGATTGTCTCTTCCCGTATGTTAGGCCCCCTGTCCTGCAGTGGGACCTAAACCTGGTGTTGGCCTGTCTCATGGGGCCCCCATTTGAGCTGCTAGCCACGTGCTCTTATGGAAGGTGGCCTTCCTGGTTGCAATCACATCGGCTAGATGGATCTCGGAACTCAGGGCCCTGACCTCCAAGCCACCATACACCGTGTTTCATAAAGATAAGGTCCAGCTCCGCCCACACTCTTCGTTCCTCCCGAAGGTGGTCTCCACCTGTCACATGGATCAGGACATTTTTCTGCCGGTCCTCTGCCCCAAGCCCCATGAGTCCAGTGAAGAGCGCCGCCTCCACACGCTGGATGTGAGATGGGCTCTGGCTTTCTACCTGGAGCGGACTAAGCCGTTCAGAAAATCCTCACAACTGTTCATCGCCTCGGCCGAGTGCACGAAAGGTCGCCCAATCTCCACTCAGCGGCTCTCCAACTGGATCACCTCGTGCATCTGTACCTGTTATGGCCTGGCGGGAATCCCACCACTACCAATTGTGAAGGCGCACTCAACTAGGGCGCAGGCCTTGTTGGCTGCCTTTTTGGCCCATGTCCCCATCCAGGACATTTGTAGGGCTGCTACGTGGTCTTCAGTTCACACTTTCACCTTGCATTATGTGATCATCTCCCAAACCAGGGAGGACGCCGGGTTTGGCAGGGCTGTGCTTCGTCCCGAGAATTTGTGAACTCCTACCCACCTCCAACAGACATAGTTTGGAATCACCTACTGTGGAATACACATGAGCATTCACTTGAAGAAGAAAAGACAGTTACCTTTTCTGTAACTAGTGTTCTTTGAGATGTGTTGCTCATGTCTATTCCCACCCTCCTTCCCCTCTGTCGGAGTTGTTTGGCAAGAAGGATCTGAGGGTGGGGGGAATGCGCAGCGCCTCTTATACTGCGCCATGGAGGTGCCACTCCGGGGTTGCTGGGGCGCTCCCCTATGGGTACTGCTAGGGGAAAAACTTCCGGCACTGATGCACGTGGCGAGCATGAACACCTACTGTGGAATAGACATGAGCAACACATCTTGAACACCAGTTACGGGAAAGGTAACTGTCTTTTCTACTTAAATGCCACTGGTGTCCTCTCTAACATGGAGTGTCATCGAGCACATGACAACTGTTTCTTTGTGCATACAAAGTTAAGCATACACAGAGAACAATGCAGTACAGCTTGCCACTTTTCATAGAGTAATCCTGGATGAAAATGGGCATGTTCTGAATAACTCTAAAGAGCACACATATATTTTGGAGGTGTAGTTCTCATACACATCATGGGTGGAGGTGGCTGGTGATTCATTACAGATTATATATTCGTATTGGAATAATCTGAGATTCTGACAGTTGAAGGCACAACTCCATCTTTTCTCTGACACCTTGATTCAGCCCTGCCATTGGCCCCTACTGCCAGTAGTGTAGCTAGTGGGGTGCAGGGGAAGCAGTCACTTCCCCTCAGCACATGTTCCATAAGCGGCGCCTTTCCAAAAGTGGCCGGAGGAGCGAGGGGAGGCGCAGGCTGGCGGCCTGCAGCGTGGCCGGCAGCCATGGGGGGGGTGGCGGGCGCAGCCGGAGGAGCGGGGGGGGTGCAGCATGGTGGCCGGGGCCGGAGGAGCGAGGGGGGGGGGGTCCACGGGGGTGGCACGGCAGGGCCGGAGGAGCCATGGGTGGGGGAGGGGCGGTGCAGCTGGAGGAGGAACCAAGGGGGGCGTGGCCAGAGGAGGAGCCAAGGGGGGGCATATTTTTTATGTTTGCTCCCCCGCCTCTTAGAAGCTGGCTACGCCACTGCCTACTGCCCACAATACTGGCACTGTCCTTGACCTGATCTCTCTCCCTACCACATGTCTGTAAATCTTTCTCTCACCACCTCTGCAGATATGCCTCTATATATCACTATTCTGAGTATACTGTGTCTTTTCTTCATCCACACATTCATCTCGTTTTACCTTGAATACCATGTTCTTCCACACTATTCCCAAGGTACCAGCTCTTCAGGCTCCCACCTTGTATAGTCTGCTGCTGCCTTCTCACTTGTACAATGAAGTCGGGCCATATCACCCTTATTCAGATATCTACTGGCTGCCCATTCATTTCAGGATCCAAATCATGACTGCTTTTAAAACTCCCCATGGAGTTTTTCCGGCCTACTGCACACATGAAGTCTGTCTCTATTATCTTCACCACCACTTCCTTTCTTCAGAGAGCATAGGCCTCTCCCCCGTGGTTATTAAACTTTTATATAGTGCCATAAATTTACATAATAGCTTACAGAACATAGATAAGACCCTGTCCAGAAAAACTTGCACACTGCTCCTTTCCGTTATCTTTCCACTCGTGACAGCATTCTCCTCCACAGCTCCTGCCATCTGGAATAGCCTTTGAGTCTCTCCACCTCTCTCAACACATCTCTGCTCCATTGCTTCTTCCACCTGGGGCACAATCTTGCTCCCATTCGACTGAAGGGGAAATGCTTAGAAAGTCCTGCTCAAGGCCTTTAAACCTTTAATAGAATATGTGCATAGCCTTAATTATAAAAAACTACATTTTAAACATCAAACTGAAGTATGAGACTTCCTCCAGGCTTGTTTTCCCATCTCATGGAAACGTAACTGATATTCTTGGACAAATAGTGCAGGTGAGAAGATTTCTACTGTACTGGAAAAATTATTTCATCCTCCAGTTCTCTGCCAGGATCTGAGGTCAGGGGCTTGCATTGCTTATGCATGAATTCGTGATCTCATCACTTACACGTAAAATAGATCAAAGAGCTGCATGTTGACACTCCTTCAGCTGCAAATGAGCTCAGCCATGAACACCAGCTCCTGCTTTCCTAAGCCCAGTGGCCACTGCTGATTGCAGTTGCAGCAGTATTGCCCACATGGGAGGTCCCAACTCTGATAGGGCTTAATGAGGTGAGAGCCATCATGAACTACAATAGCCACGTTGAATGACCAAGTACATTTGGTGATGTACTATTCTGGCCTTTTTAATTATGTCTCAATGCATGTCTTTTATGATATTCTGTTGGGTAATGGAAACTAATGTGTATAATCACCTCTATTTTATTTATTGGAGCTGCATTGGAGGTCGTACGTAGATATATTTTGTTGTGCTGAAAAAAATAGTAAAAAAGACACATTTGATAGTGAGTGAAAAAGAATTGCTAACGTTTTCATAAGAACAGCCATACTGAGTCAGACCAATGGTCCATCTAGCCCAGTATCCTGTCTTCCAGCAGTGGCCAGTTCCAGATGCTTCAGAGGGAGTGAACAGAACTGGCAATGTATCAAGTGATCCATCCCCTGTCATACAATCCCAGCTTCTAGCATGTAGCGGTTTAGGGGGACACCCAACTTTTGACTTAACTATCTTGAGTAGTTTTGTACCGTCAGCAAACTTTGCCACCTCATTGTTTACTCTTTTTTCCAGATCATTTATGAATATATTGAACAGCACTGGTCCCAGTACTGATCCTTGGGGACCCTGCTATTTACCACTCTCCACTGTGAAAACTGACCTTTTATTCCTATCATAAGAACAGCCATAGCGGGTCAGACCAAAGGTCCATCAAGCCCAGTATCCTGTCCTCTGACAGTGGCCAATGGCAGGTGCCCCAAAGGGAACGAACAGACAGGTTATCATCAAGTGATCCATGCCCTGTCACCCAATCCCAGCTTCTGGCAAACAGAGGCTAAGGACACCATTCCTGCCCATCCTGGCTACTAGCCAGGACCTATCTTCCATGAATCTATCTAGCTCCCTTTGGAATCCTGTTATAGTATTGGCCTTCACAACACCAAGGCATTCCAGGGGTTGACAGTGTATTGCATGAAAAAATACTTCCTTGTGTTTGTTTTAAACCTGCTACCTATTAATTTTATTTGGTGTCCCCTTGTTCTTGTATTATGAGAAGGAGTAAATAACACTTCGTTATTTACTTTCTCTATACCATTCATGATTTTATAGACCTCTATCATATCCCCCCTTAGTCGCCTCTTTTCCAAGCTGACAAGTCCCAGTCTTATTAATCTCTCCTCATACAGAAGCTGTTCTATATCCCTAATCATTTTTGTTGCCTTTTTCTGAACCTTTTCCAATTCCAATACACCTCTACCCCAATATAACACGAATTCGGATAGAACGCAGTAAAGCAGTGCTCTGGGGGGGCAGGGCTGCACACTCCGGTGGATCAATGCAAGTTCGATATAACGCGGTTTCACCTATAACACGGTAAGATTTTTTGGCTCTCGAGGACAGCATTATATCGGGGTAGAGGTGTATATCTTTTTTGAGATGGGGGTGACCACATCTGCACGCAGTATTCAAGGTGTGGGCGTACCATGGATTTATATAGAGGCAATATGATATTTTCTGTCTTATCTATCCCTTTCTTGATGATTCCCAACATCGTTTGCTTTTTTGACAACCACTGCACATTGAATGGATGATTTCAGAGAACTATCCACAATGACTCCAAGATCTCTTTCTTGAGTGGTAACAGCTAATTTAGACCCCATCATTGTATATGTATAGTTAGGATTATGTTTTCCAATTATGGAAAAGGATTATGTTATCCTTTGTTTTTTATTTTTTAACCAGTTACTGATCCATGAGAGGATCCTTCCCTCTTATTTAGGTGTTTAAAGCAGGGCACCTAAATGCATCTGAAGGCATCTCACCCGGGGAGGAAGGAAAATATGTATTTTACAAATGTGTGGTTTTCTAGTCATAGCTAAAGTAGCAAAACTGGAAATCTTATCTGGTAAGTCAACAGATCTTCAGCTAGTATGAGCCACGAGGAATGTCTAATACATTGGTTTTCAATCACTTTTAGCTTTCTTTTTTTAAAAAAGACCTGATCGCCGCAATGTGCAATAAAAACGTCGTAGCTGTTTAGTTACTATGTGCTGTGACGTTCTCAGTACTTGCAGAGCTCCAGTGCCATTGCCGGTAACCACAGTTTCTTTTATCTATCTGTTTTGGTTTTTTTTAAACAGCTATAGGAAGGAGGTCTTTAGCAAATGTGCAACGTGCCTCAAGTGACATGTGGCGAGGATTCATCACCAAATTTGGTCCGTTGGCTGGATCATTAGGTTACCCAGCTCAGGCTGGATACTGATGGGGAGTGCGACATGAACACTGATCCATGCCCCCCAGGAGGTCCTTGAAAAAAATTCAAAGCAGAAGCTGTGTTCTAAGACATGATTAAGTTTGCAATTGGAAGGTAAAGGCAGGAACTGCAAAACTAAAGTTTGAATAGCAAGGTTCGTGTGGGTATAGTTGTGTAACTTCATATACCTGTAAACTTTGTGCAGTGTGGCTGAATTAATACTGCTGTGTGAACCTGAATGTTTGCATTTCTTGCCTTTTGTTTTTTATAGTTCAAATCCACAGCTTTCCATACCGTAGCTGTACAATGGATGCTTACTTAATTGAATATCTTCCTATTCTCCCTTGTTTTATCCTGTCTAGGCAGGGGCAGGCTGCTGAACAAACTCCAGCCCGGCTCCACGTTTTGCTTGATTTTTCCATTAGCTGAGTCAGTGTGCCTCTCTCTGTATGAGGGTGTGTCTACACTGCAATGTAAGCCCCAGGCCAGCCTCAGGCTTGAGCCCAAACCCCCTTCCGGCTACACACACATTTACCAGAGTCAGGCTCAGACCTAGAGTGCTAGGGCTCTGTGGGTGTGGAGGGTCCATGTCAGAGTCAAGCCAGGACCCAGGGTTTGAGCCCTATTGTTTGTCAATGTAGACGCAGCCCTACTTGACTCAGGTCCTGGGAGTCCACCAAAAGTATCCCACAATCCCATGGGTCAACTTCCTTTGTCCTCTCTAGCCCAAGAATCTCCAATTGACTCCAGTGAAAACAGAAGCAACCCCCCTTGGCGTACAGCAGCAGTTCACCTAGTCAGCATTAACCCTTCCATTGTCTTCTGATCACCGAGCTGCAAACACACCAGCGAGCTTTCTGTGTTTGCAATGGAGACTGACCAGGACAGCCTTTTGCAAAGCACATGGCTTCATGGTCACAAGAACACCAGCCAGATCTTGGTGAATCTCAGGTGCGAGGCCACCAAAACTGTGGATTTTAGTAAGAGTACCAGGAATAACCGCACACACCAGAAAATTACGAATAAGCTGGCAGCTTTGCAAATTTACCACACTGTGGCCAGTGCAGGGAGCAGATTAAGCGGTTTGAGAGAGAGAGAGAATCTGCAAACCAGGGATTGGAACTGCACCTTGGGCGACCCACTAGCGGCTTGGAATAACATCTCCCTTTGTCAGTAGGGCACTACAAGAACAATTATGTCCTCCAAAATGTGAAAGGCCTGAAATTTATAGAAAAAGCTTTGGTAGCAAGGCCACTGACGCCCTCCCCCCAAATAGTTGTGCAATTTTTATAAAACTAAAACCGCTTTGGATTTTTAACTCACCATTGTCTCTGCACAACTTTAACCATTATTAACCAGCCTGTGTCCAGGGAGTCTGTGAAGTGAAGTATCCCTTTCACAATACACTGAAGTTAACTTTTGAAATGTAACGTTTTGTCCTTGAAATTCCACAAAAATTATTTCTGTTCCTCCACTGATCTATTTGAGTCAATCACCCTGTGTGTCTTTCCCTATTGTAGGCCCCTCTACCTCTACTCTCTGCTGTTTCTCCACAGCTCACCCACAGTGCAGCACAAGTCTGGCCCAATGTACCTTCATGGACTGTTCCAAGAGGAAGCATTTCTATGAAGAAGTTATAGTTGAAGTTCTGGAGAGGGCCCACAAGCAGGTCCAGGATCAGAAACATAGGGACTTGCGACTAGAGGAAAGGCTCAGACTGGCTGCACAGCTTCAGGACAGAGTGGGAGCAGGCTCTTGCTACACAGTTCCTGGAACAAGAACGGCGGCTAAGGGAGAAGTACAGAGCTCTGCAGAGAGAACAGTTTGAGTGGCTCTTCTCAAACATGGCTGCAAGATTACTGGTTCCTACTGCATCTCCATACCATGGTCTGATTCCCTTGCAACGTATCCTCAGTCCAGAAATAACAGGAAAATTCCATGGCTTGGTGGCCCACGCAGTTGGGCCATGAGAGTAGCTGGGCAGGGCAACTGAGCCCCATGCAGTCCTCTATCTTGACATCCTCTCCTGTGGATGCCTCCACCCCCCTTTCCCTGGCACCAAGTGGATAGAAAATGGGGGGGGGGGGAGAATGTGGGGCTAGGGGACATGCAGCATTGGGGGGTTCTGTTTGCTCTTGTTCATGCACTTTTGTTTTGCTTTGGGAAAGGTACTGTACTACATAGTGGCGTTCTAGTGTTGTAATAGCAGTTGACCTGCCTGACAATGGGTGAATGTTGTACTGCTTTAACTCATGTTTATAAATAAAGCTTTTATGTCATCAAGAAAGTTTATTGCTATCTTTGCATCTTATCATACAATCAGTATGTAAAATAATCTTAAATTCATGATCAGGAACAAATAGAAATTAGTAAATAGACATTATTCCTCTATATAGTTAGGTACAGTAATCCACACTTCAGTCACTTCCTTGTGTGAATACATAATGTGAATCACCCCAAGGCCCATTTCACAAGTTGTTATGTACTTCATAAATACACTGCATGGCATTCAAGCCCTCCACCCTGTCCCAAGTACTGTATTCCTCCATCAATAGCCCCATCCTCTCCAGAAGCCCATTCATAAAGGTACTATTTTCCCTCTTCCACTGGGTCATGCAAGTCCATAACGTGGAAGCACAAAGCATCCCTGACTTCTGTTGCCCAGGTGCATCCAGCTCCAGCTGTGGTAGGTGCACTTTCTGGCTACCGGTACCGGATCAGCAGCCCCTTGCTGTCACAGGTCCATTCAGGGGTAAATGGCTCAACTCCGGCTTCACAGCAATTGTGACATGCCCAGCAAACCACAGTGAGGCAGACAGAATTGATGACACTGGAATCCAAACGAGTCTGTAAACATCTCCAACAGGACTTCAATCTGCCAAAAGTACATTCAACAACCTTTCTGCACCTGCTGAGAGTGTAATTACACCTTTGAAATTAAGGTACAGTTTCATAAGCCAAGGCAAAAGGGGGTACAGGGGGTCTCCCAGAATAATGATGGGTACAGTAACTTCATTTATGACAGTCATTTGGTGGGAATAGTGTCCCAGCTTGTTCATGAATGTAGGCTTCTGATGGGTGAAAACCCTTGGCATCATGAATTTTCCCAGTGTAGTCACGCTGACATTCATAATCATAAGTTGACCTCATAAGAGTCCACAAGGGCCTGCATAACAATGAGTAGTACTCACTGCAGCTTATGTACTTGTGTGCTAATGAGGAGGACAAACTATGGGCACATGAGTCCCATCAATGACCCTGGTGCAGTTTGGAACCTCCAATCTCTCAAAGCCAACACTTACTTCAGGGAATAACTTTAATGGCTGGCACCCTGGGGAAAATCATGTGCTTGACTCCTCAGAAACCTGTGCCACCACTTTACCCACAGTCGACTTTCCGACACCAAACTGGTTTGTAATGGGCCTGTAGCAGTCTGGGGTACTTCCAGATGGCGATCTGCTTCTGGACCAGCAAGGGTGACCTCATGCATTTGTCTTTATGCTGGAGGGTAAGGGCAAGTGGCTCACAAAGTTCCAGAAATGTAGTTTTCTTCATGCGAAAGTTCTGGACCCACTGCTGGTTGTCCCAGGTCTCCATGATGTGATCCCCCCAGTCTGTGCTTGGGGCCCTGTGCCAGAAGCATCAGTCTACATAGGGGCATCAGCGGCTATGCCGAGTGTACTGAGTAGCCTCAGGGAATGCGGGTCTGTCATGCCTGTGTTCTCCTCTTACTGCTCCATCTTAAGCTTTGTCAGATGCCTTTGGTGGGTCAGAAAATGCTGCTGAAATGTCCACAGCTGCTCAGGAAAGCTCTGCCTGTTTCCTGATGCAGGAGGGAAAGTGCAAGCAAGAGAACTTCTTGGAAAGGGTCTCTTCTACGTTGTGCAATGGGCGGCGTTGGGGGACTGTTCAAACTTCCTGTAATGTGAAGGGTGGGCAGTAAAGTTTCCCACAGTGCACCATGGGTAAAAGGCTTGGGAGGCCACATTTTGGGAGGACATTAGGGAGTCTGAGCTATGGTTTGACTCAGGTCAGCGTGCTGCAGTGTGGATGCCAGAGACCCAGGTTTGAGCCCAGGTTAGAAAATTCTTTACCGTAGGGTTAAGAATCTGTATAGATGCTCATGCCCCAAGTTTTCTAACATTGGTCAGTTGATTTGAGTCCCACAACCGCTGGGCTTACGTTGCCATGTAGAGAAACCCAAAGATGGCAGCTCTTTAAAGGCCATAGTTATCAGGGAAGCATATTGCTTCCTTTTAACCAGGCAGAGTGGCTGAATGAAGCAATGGCAGTTGAGGGAATATTTGTGACTCATGAATACGACCAGTCAGGCTGGGAAATAATACAAACATTTATTGTATGGAGAAGATTTAAACAGCGACTCCTGTCCCACCCATTATTTACTCCTGCATTGAAACCTGCTCTGGTAGCTGTCCATTTCAGTGAGAGACAGGATCAGCACTGCAGAGGGAAAAGACCTGTTGCATCATCAAGTGCAGCTCTTCCCCCTCCAGATAAGCCGGATATAGTCCTTCTGTAGAGGGTATTAAATTATTATTCCATTTAGCTGTAGCCATGTGCAATGGCAAATATTTAAAATGAGATCGCTCCTTTTAAAGGTATGATGCATGCACCACAACCATTCTAGAATAGTGAGAATTAGTAGGCTCATGAATTGAACCTTCTTGATGCCCCCTCACTTGGGTGACTATTCATTTCTGGGCACTCTGGAAGATATACTAGAAAAGAAAAGGGTTCTGGGGCAGCTGATGAAAATGATTAGAAGTACAGAAAGCTTCCACACAAGGACAGTGTGAAAAGAGTAAAATCTGTTAGTTCATAGTTAAGAAAAATGCAGAGGAGACCTGGCCTGTAAAATAATGAATGGAGCAGAGAATGTGAATAGGTGCACCTGCTTACCCTTCTCAAAATACAAGAACAAGAGGATGCTCAATGAAATGACATCAAATTAAAAACTAATAAAAGGAAATATTTTTTTACATGATGCATAATAGCATTGGCCTGCTAAACCTAGGGTTGAGAGTTCAATCCTTGAGGGGGGCATTTAGGGAATTGGGGTAAAAGTCTGTCTGGGGATTGGTCCTGCTTTGAGCAGGGGGTTGGACTAGATGACCTCCTGAGGTCCCTTCCAACCCTGATATTCTATAATTAGCCAATGGAACTCAATGCCACAATATATCACCGAGCATGCATTTAGCAGGATTCAGAAAGGAATTGGGAAATTGCATATGAATCCTGAGAAAAAACATAAGCCAACCTCTAACTGGTGGAGGATAGAGGGAAATGTCCTCTATAGGCCAGAAATGCCTATTATGACATTTTTTGGCACTTTCTCTGAAATATTTGTAACTAGCCCCTGGCCAAGTACTGAACAAGATGGACCACTCACCTGATTTGTGTGGCAATTCTAGATTGGAAGTGTCTGCAGTGCAGTTAACTCTCATGATTTTATTAGGAGTCTTGCGATATTAGGTGCTTTGTTCAAAGCCCCAGCTCCTGTAAGCAAAGATTATGTGAGACTCCTAGCTTTCATTTAAAAGGCAGAGTTTCTAGCCCTCAGGGTTGCTGGAAAAAAAGCTTGAAAACATGACCTGAATGAACCCCAAAGGCTCAAAACTCCGAAACAAACACAAGAACCCAAAACATATAAATTGTTTTAAAATGTCATGATTTGGGGGAGGCCTACACCTTGAGTTTTGAACTCTTAGGGTGGGCAGTACTTTGTCTGTGTAATCACTGCTCTCCATGCTCAATCCCTGGAACTTGGTTTTTGTGCTGGCTAACTATGGGAATGCCCAGAATTGTTTAGAGGAGACGAAGTATAATTTCTTAACAATTTTTGTGATACTTACATGATACGTTTGTCATGTCACGCCTGATGAAGCATGACAGTGTGCCTCTGCCAGGAAGTAGTGTGCTGCTCATCTGGCCTTTCTATTCCTTCTCTGATGTGCGAACACCTTGGTATAGAAACTATTATGCTTTGCTGTCCTGAAAAATACAGCGTCTTGCTAAGGGCTATATATTGCCTTGCCAGGGGCTATCTCAACTCAAGGACTAGGGCCTCTAGAGCATCAGTTCCCACTCTTAGCTACTGCCCATCACATTAAACTGCAGCCTGGCTATCATTGCTCTGGCCTTGTGTCCTTTTGTGCAATTTCCTGCTGTGGCATAGACTCTGGTTTGCTTTTTTCCTGTTCATTCCCTTTCTGAGGCCTAGCTATAAGATACAGGCACTGGTAGGTGTGACATGTGCAGAACCTCATTATGGTCTGTGGGAACAAACAGCTTCCTCTTGCTTGTGTGTGTGGTTTTGAGATGAAGTCAGCTCTATGACTTAGGGCTCCTCTGTCCCTCTCAGTAAAACTCTAGATAGTTTTGTGTCTTGCATATCAGTTGGGGGTGCCTCGACCTTGACCAGTCCCAGCTCGTTAATTACAAGAGTATGGCATAGAATGGTTATAACAACAGCCCCCTGGGCACAGTGGGAATTGATGGGTGTAAACTCTTCTAACTGTTATGTGATTGACGCCAGAAAATAAAGCTTAGGAACCTGGTTTTCAGCACTTCTGGCTCCTTTGAAAATTAGGCCACAGTCTCGAACCAGCCCTTGTATGTGTGTCAACCCGTTATCAGATAGTCATCATATAGTAAACTACAATCTTAAACAGAGAGAGGCAGGAGAAAGGATTTAAGTAACGGAGCAGGACTGTTCACAGAGCAGGCTGCTGCTGACAGGCAGCCTCAGCAACAACTTGCATACTTGATTCAGGCTGCAGATTATTTCAACCTCAGCACAGAGGCTGGTCTGGAAACTCCCTAAAGACCAAGGACATCTGAGTAGCCACTTTATTGCACACGATGGGGGAGGAACCTTTATAATGTGCAGGAGACAAAGGCTAACGAGACAAATATCACTCTCTCATTTCCATGCTGAATAAAAGAGCTGCTTGGCAAAATCGCCACAATAAATATAGACGCCTCTCTAAGCTGCTTGGAAGAAACAATGACCATTTTTCATCAAAAATTTTGAAAACATTTTGCAATTTTTTTATGCAGGTTCACAGCTTTTCAACCAGTAAACTGTACAACGCATGTGAGCTATAACAATTTGCTTACACGCAAACTTATCAGTCTATAAAACCCTATAACAGCTACCTATGGACCCATCCGCATATAATAATAATATTGCACCAAGTACATATTTATGCAAAATACTTGGTGTAACATTTTGCATAATCTCACGCAGAACAATATTCCACTACGTACTTCTGTTTTTCCCTATCTAATCCATGCCTACCTGTGTACATAATTCTAAATATTCCTACAAAACAAACATCTAAGCATATTTTTTTAAAGAGTTGGTAACCCATTGATCACTGGGGAACAAGGAAAACCAGATTTAGAAACTGTTCTAGAAAGGTTTGGGTGGGATTGTCAAAAGCTCTCAGAGTTGGCCTAACTCTGCTCCCGCTAAAATCAAAGTGAGTTTTACCACTCAAGTCAATGGGAGCAGAATTAGGCCAACACTGAGTGCTTTAGAAAATTCCATTTGTAGTTTAGTCAAGATGACATGCAATTTTCAACACCATTCTAATATATTAGTACTAACAAAACCCCAATGAAAAACATCAGACAAAACTATGACCAGCGCTGGTACCCCAGTGAGTCACCTAGCTCAATTAGGTTCCTACTTCCTCCACCAGACTGAAATCCTTTCACACGATTGATCTTTATACCCTAGAGCGATTTTCCCAGAGTGCTTCTCTGCTAAAGGGATGGACAGATGGACGGATGCCTCTTTTCTTGATGAGGTTCATCCAGCCTTCCAATAGGCACAGCTGCCGAAAAAGAAGAAAACTGCAATATTCATTGGCGAGCTTCCAGCTCAGGGTGGTTAATCATCAAGCCCTCCTGAGCCGCTATGATTTTAACATGTGGGGGTCCCTGCCAAAATTCGAACTACTTCTTCAGGAAAAGAATGAGAAGGAGTTCAGAGCTTTGGTCGACGAAGGCATGGCGGCGGCGGCGAAAGCGGCCCTCCAAGTGTAGAGTTACCATATTTAACAAATAAAAAGAGGACCCTCCACGGGGCCCTGGCCCCGCCCATTTTCCACCCGGCTCCGCCCCTTCCCCACCTCAACCCCACCCTGACTCCGCCCCCTCCTCCCAGCCACGCAAAAAGGGCTGCCCGAGTGCTACGGGCTTTGGGCAGCCCCCATGCCTCTGGACCCTGCACCGCCGGAGCTCGGGAGGGGAAGTGCCCGGCCGGGGGCGCAGGGTCCGGAGGCATAGGGGCTGCCCGAAGCCCAAGCGCTACCGGCTTCACGGTTTGCCGGGCAGCCTCCAGACCCTGCACCCCCGGCTGGGCGCTTCCCCTCCCGGACTCCAGCTGCACTGGGGAAGCGCTGGCCGGGGGCGCAGGGTCTGGGGGCTGCCCGGCCGGAGGCTCTGCTCCTCCCCTGACTCTTCGGCTCTGTTTAAGAGCCGAGCTGCCACAGCGCTACCGGCTTCGGGCAGACCCCATGCCTCTGGACCCTGCGCCGCCGGAGCCCGGGAGGGGAAGTGCCCGGCCAGCGGCTGGGGTCCGGAGGCAAGGGGGCTGCCTGAAGCCCATAGCGCTCGGGCAGCTCGGCTCTTAAACAGAGCCGAAGAGTCAGGGGAGGAGCAGAGCAGCCGCGGGAGGGGAAGTGCCCGGCCGGCATTTTCCCGGACATGTTCGGCTTTTTGGCAACTCCCCCCAGACGGGGGTTTGATTGCCAAAAAGCCAGACATGTCCGTGAAAAACCGGACGTATGGTAACCCTATCCAAGCGGCTTCGGATGCGGCAGATACAGCAGCCTGTTCGATGGCTTCTGCTGTTGCCAAGCGCAGGGCGTTGTGGCTCTCGCTGTCAGGGCTGTCCGCGGAGTCCCAGTCCCTCATGCAGGACTTGCATTTTGACGGGAAGGCCCTGTTTGCGGATCAGACAGACACCTGTCTACACGGGATGAAGGACTCCCACATCATCCTGCAAACTCTGGGCCTATATGTCCCACCGGCTAAGGACAAACCCAAGCCACAGATCTCGGCTCCTCCAAGTAGGGGTAGATATGAGCCTCCACCTAAGAGGGCGAGGGAGCAGAGATGTAGGTCCCAGCGCCAGTCCTGCTTGGCCCCGCGACCTGGGCCCTCCAAGGGCAAAAGGCAGGGGAAGTGGCGCTTTTGACTCTTTGCGGGGGGCCACCAGGCCTGTTACCAGGGGAGCCCCCCAGTTAATGAAGTTTGTGCATCTGCATTCTGAATGCAATGGTCCCGTATAACGTCGGACCAGTGGGTCCTCAGCACCATTTCCAGGGGCTACATGTTGCAGTTCACTTTGCCACCACCCCGCGCCCCTGGAAATCCCCGGGGACCTGGAGCATGCCCTCATTCTAGACCAGGAGGTGACGCGCCTCCTCATCCTGGGCCCGGTGGAGAAGGTGCCTCGGGAATTCCAGGGCAGGGGTTTCTACTCCTGGTATTTCCTGATTCCAAAGGCAAAAGGCGGGCTCAGGCCCATCCTCGACCTGAGGAGCCTCAACCGGTTTATGGTTCATTACAAGTTCTGCATGGTTTCCCTGGCTTCTATTATTCCATCCCTAGACCCGGGGGATTGGTTCGCAGCTCTGGACCTCCAGGATGCCTATTTCCACATCCATATTTTCGAGGGTCACAGGCGCTTCCTCTGCTTCCTGGTAGGGCGGGACCACTACCAGTTTATGGTCCTTCCCTTTGGCCTCTCCAAGGCCCCCAGGGTTTTTACCAAATGCATGGTGGTAGTGGCAGCCTACCTCGGAGGAACGGGCTGCAAATTTCCCCCTACCTGGACGACTGGCTGCTCAAAGGCAAGTCTCGGTCCCAGGTGCAGGCCCAGATGAAATTCCTGCTGGCCACTTGCGAGAGTCTAGGCCTAGTGGTAAACGAGGACAAGTCCACGTTAGTGCCGGTTCAGCGCATACACTTCATAGGAGCGCAGCTGGACTCGGTGGTGGCCACAGCCTCTCTTCCCAGGGACAGGTTCGAGATGCTCAAAAGTCTCATAGCCTCGGTCACGTCCTTCCCCGTGACAACAGCAAGGGTGTGCCTTCAACTCCTGGGCCACATGGCAGCTTGCACCTCTGTGGTGCGACATGCCAGGCTCAGAATGAGGCCCCTCCAACTCCGGCTGGCCTCCCAATATTCCCAGTCCAGGGACAGCCTGGACAAGGTTGTCATGGTACCTCCCAATGTAGTGGCCAACCTGCAATGGTGGTCCCTCCCAGGCAACATGTTATAAGGGATCCCCTTCCGAGAGACCCCTCCCTCACTAAATCTAGTTTCGGACGCCTCGGACCAGGGCAGATGGTCAGGGAACTCAGGTCGTGCATAGCGTTCAGCCTGCACCTTTGGGGAAAGATGGTCAGAGTCCTCACGGACAATATGACCGCGATGTATTACATCAACAGGCAAGGGACCACGTGCTCCTCGGCCTTGTGCCAGGAAGCCCTGGACCTGGAATTTTGTATAGCCCACGACATCTCTCTGAAGGCTTTTCACCTACCCGGCATGCGCAATACGCGAGCTGATCACCTCAGCAGGGTGAGGTCACTCCCCTGGGAGGTGGCCCAGCAACTCTTCCGAGAGTGGGGAGCCCCCCAGGTAGATCTCTTTGCTACCACCCAGAATTGTCTCTGCCCCCAGTTCTGCTCCAGGGCAGGGGCAGAAAGGGGGGCGATCTCTGACTCATTCCTCCTATGGTGGTCAGACCAACTGTTCTATGCCTTTCCACCGTTTCCACTGATAGGCAAAGTCCTGCAGAAAGTAAAGGCGGACAGGTCGAGGGTCATCCTCATAGCCCCGGATTGGGCCCGCCAGCATTGGTACGGGATCCTCCTGCAACTGTTAGCAGCCCCCGCGTGGAGGCTGCCGCTCTGCCCGGATCTCCTCTCCCAGGAGAAGAGATGCCTTCTCCATCCCAACCTAGCTGCGCTTCACTTGACAGCATGGTTGCTCCATGGTTAAACGAGGAGGAGGGAAGGTGTTCGGAGGATGTCAGATGAATTCTGCTGGAGAGCAGAAAGCCATCTACATGACGGACCTACCTTGCCAAATGGTTTAGGTTTTCTAGGTGGGCAAGGGAGTGGGGCGCCTCCCTGTCATCCACATCCCTCCAACTTATTCTAGATTACCTCCTGTCCCTTAGGACCCAAGGTCTAGCTCCGGCCTCCGTCAGGGTACGTTTAGCGGCCAATTCAGCCTTTCACCCTCCGGTGCAGGGTCACTTGGTATTTTGCCATGAGATGAGCTCCCGCTTTTTAAAGGGACTAGATCGTACATTTCCGTACAGCAGGGCCCCGGTCCTGCAATGGGATCTGAACCTAGTGCTATCCTGCCTCACGGGCCTTCGCTTTGAACCCTTGGCCACGTGTTCCTGGTCCCACCTGTCCTGGAAAGTAGCATTCTTGGTAGCTATCGCCTCAGCCCGTCGGATCTCGGAGCTTAGGGCCTTGACCTCAGAACCCCCATATACGGTCTTCCATAGGGATAAGGTCCAGCTTTGTCCACACATGTGTTTCTCCCCAAGGTGGTCTCCGCCTTCCATATGGAACAGGACATTTTCTTACTGGTACTCTGTCCTAAGCCCCATTCCTCTAACGAGGAGCGCCGCCTACACATGCTAGACTTGCGTAGGGCGATTGCCTTTTACCTGGACCATACCAAGCCGTTCAGGAAATCCTCGCAGCTGTTCGTTGCATTGGCCGAGCTTATGAGAGGGCAACCAGTCTCCACCCAGCGCCTTTCTGCTGGATCACCTCATGCATATGCATGTGTTACGACTTGGCAGGGGTTCCCCCGCCGCCTATCGTAAAGGTGCATTCTACGAGAGCTCAGGCCTCATCAGCCACCTATGTAGCCCACGTCCCTGTCCAGGACATATGTAGGGCTGCCACGTGGGGGTCCTCTGTCCACACCTTTTCCTCGCACTATGCGATCGTCTCCCAAGCACGGGATGATGCCGGATTTGGTAGGGCGGTACTCCGTCCTGATAACATTTAAACTTCTACCCACCTCCATCAGATTTAGCTTGGAGTCACCTACTGTGGAATGCACAGGAGCAATCACTCGAAGAAGAAAGGACAGTTACCTGTTCCATAACTGGCGTTCTTCGAGATGTGTTGCTCCTGTCTATTCCACACCCTGCCCTCCTTCCCCTCTGTTGGAGTTGTCTGGCAAGAAGGACCTGAGGGTGGGGGGAGTGCACAGCTCCCCTTATAGTGCGATATAGAGGCGCTACTCCAGGGGTCGCAGCGGTGCTCCCCCACTACGGGTACTGCTAAAGGAAAAACTTCTGGTACCGGTGCACGTGGCGAGCACGCACACTTACTGTGGAATAGACAGGAGCAACACATCTCGAAGAATTCCAGTTACGGAACAGGCAACTGTCCTTTCTCCATTTGTGAGGTAACTCCCTTCTCTTCATGTATCAGTATAATAATGCCTGCATCTGTAATTTTCACTTCATGCATCTGAAGAAGTGGGTTTTTTTACCCACGAAAGCTTATGCCCAAATAAATCTGTTAGTCTTTAAGGTGCCACCGGACTCCTTGTTGATTTACTGGCTACATTATAAGGGAAAATCCAATAAAGATTCTCCAAAGAGAACCCAACCCTAGCCCTGAGATAATTCCTTCCTTTCAGGAAGTGAGAAAAATGTATAAAAATATTTTAAGTTCACCCTATCACAGGAGATTTTCCCAGAAGGAATAATAACATGTATCCTAATGTAACCACAATGAGATGGTCTATATCAAGGTGAGACTAGGTGTCCCAACCGAGGGTAAGTCTATGAGTGTGAGGGAGTATTTATTAGTGTTGTGAGAAAAGTGAAAATCAACAGGATTGAAGCATTAGCTGGAGCAGGAATGGTCCTGTGTCCCACTTCCATTCATACTGGACACTGGAGTACAAGTAGGAGTAATCCATCAAATCTGTTTGATACATTTTGGTTTCTTACAACTCTGTGAGCCCCAGTGTGACTCTAGCTGCTTTTGGAGAAAGCGCATCAAGACAAAAACGGGGGTGGCACAATGTTGAATGTGACAGCATATGATGCAAAAGTTTCATATGCTTCACTCTTCAGAGCTGATATAGTACTGTCACTGATAAACAGGATATGCTGTACTGGACATTGTACACAGAGTAAATGTTAGAGACCACAAATGTACCAAAGAAGATGTGATGAAATTAGATAATTCCAAATTGAACACAATATTTGTGTTGATGACAACGCTCCAGTCATACAGAGTTGTAGAAAAATACCTCTCATTGCGAATGGGTAAACTTACAGTAAGTATTGTTCATTTAGAAAATATAGCACTTAAGACAATTGATTTGCCACCAGTTTGGTTGTACCTATAAAAAGAGCCTGGGACATAATGTGTGTGTGTTTTTTTTTTTTTTTTATTCCTCAGATTATTAATAAAGGCCTTCACAGGCAGTACTATCCTATATGAACTCCAGAAGATGAACAAAACAGACGAGCAGATTTCTACAGAACTAGACAAGAAAGAGAGATATTGGTAAGTGAAATTGGGCGAGGAATTGCCTGTTGTATCCACTCAATGCTGTACAGGTACGTTACAAATTTTGCTGGTTATCTTTTAGGATTAAACATGTCAGTGAAATATTCTAGAAGTGATATTCCAAGAGCATTTAGGTGCATAAAGTTAAAGTTGGGTGAGCAAGTGTATACAACTGCAACTGATGAGGATGAGTATGATACCATCCATTTAAAGATAATGAAGGTAGCAAGAGATTAAAACATTACATTTAGCAAAGATAAGACAGAGTACAAAGTTGCTGAGATGATATATGTGGGTCAGGAAGTGATTCCGTAAAGAGTTAAAACTAATGAAGCAAAGGTTAGAGTCATAACTCAAATGCCAGTGCCTGTAGATTAAAAAAAAGTTTACACAAAGTAATGGATATGGCTAGATATATACTAATATATTCCAGTAAAGGCTGATAACCATTGAACCTTTGAGAAAGCTTCTGTGTAAAAAGCTTATGTGGTTATGGGGCTACAGCAAGGTAAAGCAAATGGATGTCCAAAGAAAATACTCAGCAATACATCTGCCCTATGTCTTCAGTGCCAGTAGTGATCTAGACAGATCCATCAAAAGATAGACTTGGGAGCAAGGCTTAAGCAATACAGTTGCCTACTAGCACATGCATTGTAATTGGTGTGGTAGTGACCACTAGAATTAAGGTTGGAATGCCACTTCCATTATAAGTCCTTTTTTCAACCTACTCTCTCAAATTCCTTCAGAGCGTAAATTTTCCTTGCTTGGACTTTACTCATAGGTGATATTTTTTTGTAGCGGGGATAAAGTTTCAGAAAATCTGTTGATCTATTTTTGTATTTTGCAGGTACATTATAAAACAAAAATACTTTGACCATCTGTTCCAATCACAAATTTTGTGCCTGGATAATTCAACAATGGCTAAATTAGATTTTGTTAAAACATGGCATGTTTTGTAGATCTCATTGCTATCTGAAGAACAATCCAATTTAAAAAAAAATTGGAACAGTAGTCGTGTGTAGTGGAAGTTTCTTTTTATGCATGTACAGTAGGATTTTTATATTAGTCTGTTTTTTTTAAATCAGCTAGCATAGGGCTATATGTATACTCGACTCTGGAAATGCAGAACCTTATACAATCTAAGGAGAAGGAGGTAGCACCATCTGAAAACATGGCTTCCAAGATTGTGAATAAGACAGAGTATAGGCTGCCAGAGTTCTGTTCTCATTTCTGCTACATACTGGTCTTAGCAGATATCGTTTAGTTGTACTTCCTAATATTCATATGACAGAGGTAAATATCATTAGTCCAATTTTCAGCTAGGGTAACTGATACTTGGTGACTTGACATAGCCAGTGTTGGGACCAGGATTAGAATGTAGGTCTCTCAAGCAGATGTATAGCTTGATTTTTTCCCAGACAGTTGAACTCCAGTGTGAGATTGCCTAAGAGAAGGAAGAATAGAGACATAAAGGAAAACATAGGCATTGCAGAGCCCAAGGTTGCAGCATCCCCAGACGGTGTGTGTGGGTCTTCCAGGGAAGTTGTTCACACACACGTTTTGTCTGGGAGATGATTTAAAAAAAAAAAGCATCAGGGAGCAGATATGATATCTCTCTGGAGTTACCCCTCAGTGGTACCCCTCAATGGCCCCAGGGCACCTGAGTCAACTGCTGAAGCTTCTGCCCCCGGTGTCCTGATCCTGCAGAGTTACACCATGCTCCCTGTTACCATAGAGGCAACTATGTAGTGCCCCCTGGAGGAGGGGAGACTGAGCAGCACATGCAACAAACAGCCACTCAGGGTTCTCATGTGTTCCCTAGAGGAAGTCAGAGTGCCTCATTTTGGGGTACGATGCTTGTTCCTTTCAATCTGAAATTCTGTTTCCCATGGGAAGAAGAGCTCTGTGCTGTCACTGTGGGCTATGGGGGTTCCCTCTCCTGCTGTGTGCCCTGTCAGTCTATCTCCCAGGTTGGGACTACACAATGTCTGCTGTTGCTCCGGTAACAGGCAGCACTGTGGTGGCTGAGGGAAGCTGTGTAATGGGAATAGTGGCAGCAGGCCTGGCAGGAAGTGGAGATCCTTGCTCAGTGACACTCAGCAGAGGAGGAAAGTGAGGAAGGGCAATTTTTGACTAGCGAGCCACAGGAGTGAGGCTCTATAGGGAAGCTGATACAACCTCTGGCTCGACTAACTTTCCAGTCTGCTGCACCTTGTATTTATAGCTGTGACACTGAGTACCTTTCCCACATCTGAAGAAGAGCTCAGTGTAGCTTGAAAGCTTGTCTCTCACGCCAACAGAAGTTGGTCTAGTAAAAGATATCACCTCACCCACCTTGTCTCTCTAATATCCTGGGACCGACATGGCTACAACAACACTGTATATAACTTTCCTATGACATTTCTACTGGGTGCAAGGGGGATAGGGATGTACTCCCCAGACCCTGAAACCAAATGCACCCAAACCCATCACTCCCTTCTTACAGCTCTGCAGAGAACCCCTGCAAGGTCTGGGGAAAATAGGGGACATTGCCCCGCAGGCAGCTGGTTTCCTCTCTCATCCTTTCTTTCTACTTGCAGGGGAAGAGCCCAGTGCAAAGGGGACGATCTGTACATAGATTTCAAGAGCACAATCTGCCTCTCAGCATGGAGAAGGCCTTTACTTCCATCTTTCTCTGCTTTTGTAACTGGGACCGAATTATTGATTTTTTTTTTTTTTGGAATCTTGGGTACAAATGTAATACAAGGTGAAAGAGAATGTACCCACGCAGCTCGCTCAGCATCACTAGCAAACATTATAGGCAAAATCCTGGGCCCATTGAAAGCAATGGCAAAACTCCCATTGACATCAGTGGCTCCAGGATTTCACCCCATATCTCTGCCTGTCCCCAAATCACTACACTATTAAAGGATGACATGTTGGTTCCATTATGGTGAAACACCCCAATCATCCTAATAAGCAATTATTTTTTTAATGCTGTGATGCTAAATCATGATGCTGCTAATGTGCACTGTATCATAGTCTACAGGTACCAGCTGTTACAGTGCTGAACAGCTGACAGTAGTATACTGATTCAAACACTCTCACACACACTCTCCCTCCCCCGCCCTCCAGCCCTCACATCCCCCGCCTCTTCCTGAGAGCACAAACAAAACAAAGAAATCTCACAGCCCTCTTTGAGGGCGTCCTCTCCTCCCATCCCTGCAAATGGGATTTCATTGCTGGCTTCCTGGGTCTGAAAAACAACATGCTGTCTCCTACTTTTCATCCCTCATAGTTTGCCTGTGCAACTCTGATATATATTTTCTGCTTTAAAATAACCCCAATCTGTGTTTTGTTTTTCTCTCTGGGTCAAAATTCACTTTCTTCCATTCACTACAATAGCTATTCTCTTATCAAATAAGGTTTCTCCCTCCTCCTCCCCCCCCTCTTTTTTTTGCTTTTTTGTTGAAGCTGATAATTAACCCTTCACAAAACAAGGCTTATGGCACAAATTACCACCCAGCAAATGTGGGGCTTTGGCAGAGAGGGGGGAGATGACACAACAAACATTAGACAGAGCAGCTTGTTCCAGACACAACATCTGCAGAACGAGTCCATTTTTCAGGACCTCTAATCTCATAATTCATTGTTTGTGTGGTGTTGGTTACAGTAGCTGAAAGGGGGAATAACAGCAGGTCAATTTGGCACAGAGTTGCTTTTGAATCTGAAATGAGGGACTTGCCCACCTTCTGATGACCAGCTGAAAGGTTGCCAAAAACCCTGGAAAATAAGGAGGAACGTGGTTTTAAAAAATTGGCAACCTCTTAAAATGTGATCCTGATAAAAATATCTGTTTTTATCTCTTTATCTCTCTCTACACACACTCTCTCTCTCTCACTCACTCACACTCTTTTACTTGTGTTATTAACAAACCTTAGCACATGTCCTGTTAATTATTTTTGCAGTTTGTTTACTTTTGTCCCTGCCATGGAAATAGCTTATTAGTCAGCTTTGATTTTGTTTCCAGTCACATTCACTTATGTGGCTCTCATGCACTAGCTGGATGCTGCAACATTTGGGTTACAAATGCTACAGCAGAAAGAGAGTTTTAAAATAAAACAAAAAACAAAACAAAAAAACATTTTCTTTGAAATTTCAAAAAAGCACAAAAATGTCTGTTAATTTTAGCGGGGTTTACTATTAAATTTTTATTCTAAACGCAAAACCCAAGTTGTGAGCCTCAGTTAGCTAACAGCGAGGGAGTGTCCGTCTAAATTTGCAGGGGCCATAGCACATCTGCTCTTTGAAGAAAGAGAGTGAGCAAAGTAGGTTTTTCTTTTGCATCCCATTTGTGTGTGTTCATAAATGTCCTCATGAGAGACTGTGTGTGTGTGTGTGTGTGTGTGGTGAATAAAGAGAGAGTGAATCTCTGTGTGGGGGATGCCCTTCCTCCTCCGAGAACCATCTCCTCTTCCACCTCCTCCCCTCAGCATTTGACCTTGAGTTCATTCTCTCCTCCCTCCCCACCCTTTCTGCATCTGGCAACAAATGAAGACTAGTACAGCCAGGGGTCCTAAAAATCCCCTCTCTACACACATTCTCCATTCTGTGGACCACAGCTTCCCACCTTGATCCCTTTAACCCTCGCCATTCCAGAAGGCAGTGACCGTGCATTCTCTGGCAAGGAGGGCAGACAGGTGGCCTCCCCTGAGTGCACTGTGAATGCCATTCCCTGGATTAGCTGGTAGGGAATCTTCTCCCCTCCCCCATCCCCATGTAGTGAGAGGTCGTTATCTTCCCCCTTCCCCAGGAGGCACTTCAATGTGCCTGAGCTCCACCAGCCCAGAACAAGAGACAGTCATGGCTGTTCCTGAACCTGGGTCTCCTATGCTACGGTTGCACAATGCTGCTGCTACTAAACTAAACAACCCTAATCTGTTTGTCTTTTAAACCAGTGTATTATGGAACAATAGCCAGCCTTGTGCTCTTCGAGACTGTGCGTCCCTGTCCTTGCAGCTGGTGCTTCTACCAGTACTAAGCTCCAGTGAACAAGATCAGCTGAAACCCTCATTCTCCTTCATCCCCCGTCAAGGGCTTGCCTATCCACTGGGGCCACTATCAGTTACATGAAACATTTGGTTTCCAATGGCGTGTTTGTGCTGGAAGGCACAGGTCTATTTGAGCAGCAGGCAGTGATCCTAGGCAGAAAAAGCATGCCCTGTGTTAGTTTACAACAGTTTCACCCACACAGAAAAGTACAATGGAGACAGATCATGCACAATGACAGGCTGCCGGCGGCTCCAGGGGATCCATAATTTATGATGTTTTTCTTACCAATCTGGTTTTGGATTTCACAAGCAGGCCGGTTTCCTTCCCATTTGTTGCTTCCTTCCGCCCCTATTTCAAGAAAGTAAACTCCAAACCCAAAATGAGCAAGAACAGAAACAACTGCCAAAATCACCATGCACTATATTTGTATAGGGCCAGAGGCAGATTCCCAAACCTAACCCTAGGTCTGTATGTTTATTGCAAAGAAACGCAAATGATTCTCCACTCTTTAGTGAGTGAGCTTCCTGATAAGCAGCAGCAGTAGCCTCCTGCCACTGCCCTGAACTGCATTCAGGTTCATCAGGTCATCTGGGAAAAGCAGGGCTACTAGGATGTCAGCAATTGGCTGATTAAAGGTAAAGAGGTTAATAATAGCTTTTAAGGGTTGTTCTTGCTCAAATAAAAAGAATCAAAACTTAATCTTCTCCATCATTTGTAATCAAGCAATCAGACACTCCTGCCAACTATAGATATACCCCAGCCAGCCAGAGAGGATCAGATACCACTGCTGTGATAACTGTGGGTTACATTAGTTAGATCCAGATCCAAACTTCACAGCTTGGTCTATTTCTGCAATGAATCCTAGACTTTGAGGAAGTTCAGATCTAGATCAGTATTTCACAGCTTAGGCCAGTCGCTAAGATAAACCCAATGGTTCTGTTTCTTACACTTTTTTTTTTTTTCAACTGAAGATCATGTGCTGCATGTTTCAGGTATTGCTGTGCTAAACTCTGTTCCTATTCTAGTGCACAGAAGTCACTGTCACAAAGGTGCCTGGAAGGCAGTGGAGGAAAGACCTGCCTGGAATGGGTTTGTAAAATTCCGATCAGTTCCAATCACATCACTGGCCCTTGCTGGAGGGGGCACTGTGAGTGAGCTGGTTTCAGTTCCAGTGGTAGGTAATGAAGAGACAGGCCAAGCTTCCTCAGATACTCAAGGGATGGGGCGTGAGCTCACAGACAGACACTGCCTCATGCAGATGGCTGGTTTATCAATGTGGTTTACAAATGACCAAGTAAGGTTAAAACCACAGTCACTGTGGTTACAGACAACTGTGATTAGTCACACAGTAAGTGATCCAATTATGGCAACCCCCTACCCCATTTCATCTGTTTAAAAGGGAAGCCCAGGCTTCCATTAACTTGATTTCAGGAAGATTTTGTGTGGTAAAGACAGCCATGCCTGAAGTTTGCAGGGAAAAAAAGAGCTGTTTTGACAAGGTTTCATTTTCCAAAGCTGCATCAGCTTAATGTTATGTTTTCTGCTTTTGGAAATGGAGTGTATCTCTGAGGGCTGGTGTTACGCAGTTCTAGTGTCACTGAAATGGGAAGTGTTTGAAGCTCAGGTGCTGAGCATAAAAAGAAGCTGAAAACAAGTCTGACAGTGCACTGTGTGATTCCTTTGCTAACAAAGTGCATGGACAGGGTGAAAATGGCACAAGTTCTGGAGGAACTGGAATTTCTCTTGGAATCATTAGCTTTGCGTCTGTGTTTATGGCAGATTGTAACACAAAACTCTTGTCAAGGTGGAGGATGATGCAAGGGAAGATACGAAGTTATCAGGCTGAGTAACTAAAGTGTGGAATCTAAATAAATGGTCTGATTTTCAGAGGTGCTGAGCACCTGTGCATCCTAATGGACTAGAGCCTAGCTAGTGTAAACTGGCATAGCTCTATTCCATGTGTGGCCTTGACAAGCTAATCTTTGTGCCTCAGTTAACCCTTAGAATTGGTATACTACTACTTCCTGCCAAAGGGTAGTATGCAATTTGATTGCTTAAAGGAATTCCCTCAACTTAAAGTATAGTTCTGTTAAAAGAAGAGTTAAAAATAATTTGAGACTGCACCTGAGGCCCTTTTCCAATTATTGTGCCTTCATAAACACATTTTCCTATTTAAAATTTTTTAATGAAAGATCCCCACAACCATGAGGGGAAACAGTGACTAATTCATTATAGACGAGAAACAATGAGTGGTGCCAAATGCACCAAGGAAATAAACTGGGCGAGAGAGAAGATCCTTTTTCTCTGATCTCTTTCAGTTTGAGTACCCTTAGGGGCTACCCCTAGAATATTTTCAGGCAGAGTGGGATTTTGTGTTTTTAATTGACTGTGTTTCTTTAAGGAATTGTGGCAAGACTGTGATCCTCTGCCCAGATGCACATGCAGGGGCACAAGTGGATGGGAGTAAGCCCCCTGTTACATCGCTGTGTGGACTTCCCAAGCCTAAACAGGGCATGCAGAGGCAAACAGGTGCTGTGCACCTCCTCCTCTCCCCCCGGAGCAGGTGAGTGGGGGGATGGTGGAAAGTTGGCTCTCTCCCCTGACTCAGTCTGAGAACCAGCAGTGCTGAGTGAGTGTGTGAGAAGCAGGGGATAGTAATTTACTGCTTCTATAGGCCAGTGGCATCTTATTACCCAACCTGGAGCAAAGGGGGATCAGGGATTCATTATTTCTTCCTTGGGTTACTCCTGGGTAGTGCAGCAATGTGCTCCCCCACACCGTAACCTTGCCACACAACCTAGCCTTTAATATTTTTAAATCATGTAGAGATGCTTTGATCAAACACTATGGAAGCTTACAATGTTGTTATTGTTTCTTTTTTAAGCACTGAAGATATGCTTGGGGCTGTACAAGACACAATAATATTAATTGTATTTAAGGTCCTGCTCCTGTTCCCGTTGCATTCAATGGGAGTTTTGCTAGTCAGTGGGTAACCTTAATTACCTCCGTGCATAATGCCGAGGACAAGTAGCAGTTGTGAGGGTTAAGAAATGGCTAAATCAAATTTGCTTCAAAACAATAAAGCCACAACTTTGCTCCCATGCTGTGCTAGGCCAAGTTTCACCCCAGTGCACAGTTTTATGGCCAAGTTGTAAATCCTGGGAAAGCTTTCTAATGGAGAACCTGACAAATCCTTCAATGTGTTTGTTCCAGCACTTGTATGGCAAGCTGTTATAGCCTGAGCCTGTATTTTCTAGAACACTGACTCACTTTGATTGCAAAAATTGGTTTCACAGCCCCCTCTCACATGTACCTTAATTTTATCTAGTGAAGGCTGATAAAACTCCCATAAAATCTAAGGGCTCAATCCTGAAGGGGGGTGGGGGTGGGGAATGAGATTTGTAGGATGGAATAGTTGAACCAACTGCAGGAGCCCCACGTTCAAATTTCACTGATCCAAGACCTATTGAATTCAATGGAAAGACTCCCGCTGACCTCAGTGGAATTTGGACCAACTTCTTTATGGGTAAAGAGGGTGAAGTAAAAATGAAATTATTTTCTTCAATGGATGCATGGGGATATGTTCTCAAACAATTATGCAGGTGTTAGCAGTCTGACTGGAACCGGAGGGTTTTATATGTATATCATAATCAGTCCATCAATACGTAATACTCTTGTCTTAGAAGACTCCAACTCTAGTTGCTCCTGGCAGTGCAGGAGAGATCCCTACATCATATTTTCAATGCTTTGCTCAATCAAACAAGTTGTGGCGCTTCTACCACTCCCCATCACATTCCTTTGGGATCTCATGTTTGTCATGAGCTCTCACAGTAGAGGAAACTGGGCACCATTGCAACTAATGCAAAGGTGATTTTTATTGGGGCTGCTAGATAAAAAATATAGACCTTATAGTTCTCCCTGGATCTCTAGTTCCCAGACTGACTAGCACAGCCAATGGGGCCTAATGTCACCACACAGAGGCTCTGTCTAGACTAGGCAAATTAAGTTGTGTTTAAAATGTGTGCATAGACACATCTGGCCATACCCAGGGATTCTGTAAACCCTGGCCTGGCCTACATAATCATGGAAGGAACTGCCATGTGCAGCGTAAGTGTTACTTTGCTTTATTTTATCCCATTGCTCCTAATTCTGCCGGGTTGGAGCCTTCTGAGCAATTTCTCTCCTGCCTTCCTTTCTGCCTCTCACACAGTACTAAACTCCAGAGCAGCACTTAGACAATGAGGACCAGCTCCTCTGGCAGCGTGAATTAGTAGAGATGGGGGTAGAAGTTCTGCCACATGCAGGATCAGACCTGAATGTGAGGGCAGTAGATTTGTATGGTCAAGCCCCAGCTCAGTTCCTGTTTGATTTGGTACTTGAGTGTTACCACATTGGTGGCATGAAACCTGTTCACAGGTTGTTTTTTTTTAGTTGATTAGACTATAATATACTGAAGCAGGAACATCTTAGTACATGGGATGGCTTTTGGTTTGGAATATGATATATGTTTTAACAAGCCATTCTTGACTGTGAGCCCAGCAGGGGATCTAAGAAAGAGCATTATTTTGGACATTTTTTTTTCTTATTAAGGGCCTTCTTAAGGGCCAGCTTCTGTCGATCTGCCAGTTGCTCCAGATTTACAACTGGGCAATGAAGATCAGATTATGGCCTTTTATCTATGGTTTTAGAATGCCTTCTGAGCCAGTAGAATACAGAACCAAAGCAGACAGAGTGTGAAGCAGCAGGGTATGACAACAAATTTCATTTGGGAATGTGGAAACAATATTTTTAAAAAGTTAGAGACAGTAAATGCTGTGGAAAGGTCACACCACCAACTGCAGCTTTATGAAAAGTCATGTAGCATCTCTTTTTTGTCTTTTAAAGTGCATAGTCAAAAAAACTTATTTTGGGGACCAAAATGTGCAGATTTGGAGCTTCAGAGAGCTATATGTCTTTAAGAGCAAAATTTCCTAAACTGCACAAGAATTCCAACATGAAGCTTTAAATATTTTTCATGTCAGCTCTGTTCCTGCTACCTTTGTTTCCCCCCGCTCTTGTCTGCCTTTTCTTGAACAGCTGGACTCATCACTGTTCCATTTTTCTATTGGTTGTGATTGAAGTAGCTTGAGGTCAATTATTTCCCTAGCAATTGACAAAGAATCTTGACTAAGAGGAAAGTGACATTGTCCCTTAAACACACACACTGCTTCCACCCCCCACTCCAGTGTTAGAGGAGGCCATTCCTTTCCCTTTGCCTGCGGCCTAACATAATTGTGTCAGTGGATTCAGTGGAGTACATGTGTAACATATGGTAAATCGGGAAAACATTTATATTCACTGTAAAAGAGCAAAAGATGATCCTAAAGAGTTCACCACAGAAAGGATTCTGGGCAGATATATTAAGTTACCATTGCATTGTATATTCCATTAAAGGGACATTATCCTTGCATTTTTATGACAGATTTCACAAACTTCTAATATTTCAACAGTAGAGTTCATCACTTTGAGGAGTACTAGAGCAGAATTTTGAAAAGAAGAGCATGCATCCCCCAGCATCCTTTTCTTTGAGGTGCATTTCTTAAAGCAACCACATCAAAAGCTAGTACATAGATCCTACACCACGCAATATGCGTCTCCTGAGACTAATGTGAGCTGTGATGGCTCAAAACTGTTTTTCCCCTCCCCCTCTTCCCTTTCCCTTCAGATCCACAATTGAAAGCTGTAGTAGGCAATCCTCTGCTCTCAGCCTGTTGGCATTTCTTTCCCTTATTGTTTTGACAAGGAGACAAGGTAATGCATTGCACACATGCAGAGTGTGCATTTTGGGCCACAAGTTCTAAGGAAGATATAAATAATTAATCTGTGTTAGATTACTTTCTGATGATTCACATGAAACCTCTAGTTGTTTCCATCAACTGTCTCCTCAAATGTACTATGCAGAGCTGTTTCTGAAAAAAGTTTTAAAAGATCTTTTGTTTTCAATTAGGGAAAAAGAAAGGCGCGCACACATTCCTACTCATGCTGTCCTTAATTTACACACACACACACACACACACACACACACACACACACACACACACACACACACACACACACACACACACATATTTTCCCCTTCTAGAAAATCTTCACACACATCATTTCTCTTTCACTCTCAGACACAAGTTCAGCAGCTGTTCACATTTATTCACTCTAATCAAATGGCTCCCTCTTTTTAAAGGTATTCTATGGTACCCATCAACACAGTATCCAAGGCCCTGGTTCTCAAAGATGCCTAAAGATGCAGATAGGCGCCTAGTTGGATTTAAAGCACCTAGGTGCCTAACTCCCATTGATTTCAGTTTTTGAAAGTCCCGCTAATCACCTATTTGCATCTTTAGACACCTACTTACCTTTGAGAAATCTGGTCCTAAAAGTACTTATTCTTCTAGCAGCAAATCCTCATTGGAGTTATGACAACTTATACCAGCTGAGGATCTGATCCCAAGATTCTTTATGGAATGTATTGTACAGAGCAGGTGAGGTTAATCTCTTCGTTAATAACACAAGCTGACTTTGTAAATGAATCATTTTGAGATTCTCTTATATGCTCCTTATGGCACGGCAACAATACACGATAGGGCCTATGGACGAAAGTTCAAATCCACTTCATACAATGGAATGCACATCATGAAATCAGAGTGGTAATTTATGAGATGTTCAGTGATTCCTGGTGTGTCAGAGTGCGAAGGGCTGGTGTGGATGGTAAAAGCACACTGAGTTAGCTGTCTTGTTCCATTCTTATATTTTGCTATTAATTTGTTGTTGTTTCAGTGTGTCAAGTCTCACAATTGTATCATCAGCCTCATGATATTTGGCATTTTTCTTTAAGCCCCAGCTCTGGGAGTCATATGATTACATGGGAATCTCAGCTTTCATTAAAAATTAAGAGTAAGTTTCTAGCCCTCCTGGTTGCAGAGTAATGCTTGAAAATGTGAACCATCAGGGCTTAAAAACCAGAAGGCAAAGAAAGGGAATCCAAAATGTATTTTTTTTTTAAATCTCATCACTTGATTTTGTGGGGCCCAAACTCATGATTTTTGAACCCTTTGGGCTGGCTGTACTGAATTTGCATTCAGTGGACTCGCTCTGGCAGATTTCTGAAGTGTGGTAAGTAAATAACCATGGAATAGTGTGTAGGGGTGAGCTGATCGCCAGGCAGGGAAAAAACTCTTAATGGATTCTTTCAGATAAAAGAGCCCCAACTACCTTTCTTTCCTATAATGGCCCCTGAGGCTAATGTCTTAAAAAGGAAACAAAAGGATTGTTTTACATCACACAAGTGGGGCAGGAGCACAGTGGGTGAAAGAGGCACTTGAGTAAGGCAGTACTGCTGGAGCTGTTCAGTGGAAAGGGGGAGGACTGCAGCAGCAAAGGGAAGAGTGGGGGAGGGGCACAGCTGTGTCTAACTTCTGCTTTGCTGTGTGGCCTCTGTTATTAGACCCTTTAACCCCTTTTCTGCTGTTCTGATGGCCATGTGTTTCAGCAGGGCTTTACTACAGCATGCCTGTTCAAACGAATGGGGCACCAAGGCAGGCCCTGTATGTTTGCCATTAGTGCTGTGTGTTGCATGGGTGTAACCAGCAACGAAGAGGGGAGGTTTGTGGCAGCTTAAAAATGAAGCCACACAAACACCTTTAGAATATAGCACTGGAAGTAGATGAGCAATAAACACGATGGCGTTTAAAGAGATGGGCTAACGAAAAGGGTGACAGCAGAAAAGACCTTCCTCTGAAAGAGGAACTGTTTGGCAGCTGTGGGAATGCAAGTGAAAGAATACTGTGTGGCATGCTGCTTCGAATGGCTACATCCGTGCTGCTCATCCTTTGTCTGCTGTCTCCACTGTCAGCTTTCGAGAGGGTGGGTATAGAAGGTGTGACAGGAGAGCAGAATAAGTGGGAGCAGAATGAGACGGCGAGGCAGAAACTGGAGACTAGAATCAGACATGTTGGCCAGCACCTGTGTTTGTTTGAAGAGGATACGGCTCGTGTCCTGCTCATTATAGTTAAGACTGTAAAACAGTTTCCATTGTAGCCCTCTGATTTTATGTTTGTAACTTTCTGAAACATTCACTTTTTGGGCTGAATTTTCCTACGTTTGGTCTCTGCCCACGCACATTCCCTACAACTCATATTCGAGCACTGAAAGAGCACTGTGAAAAATGAATAGGGGAGAATACTGTGAAAACAAACCAAAAAAAACCAAAGAAAAGAAAATTCCAGTCTTTTGAACAGCACCATAGGAATTGCCATACTGTATTAGACCCATATCTAGTCCAATAGCCTGTCTCTGCCAGTGGCTGGCATCAGTTTCTTCAGAAGAAGGTGTAAAAAATAATCCACAATAGTAGGGTTACCATACGTCCTCTTTTTCCCGGACGTGTCTGGCTTTTCGGCACTCAAACCCCCGTCCGGGGGGAATTGCCAAAAAGCCAAACGTGTCCGGGAAAATGCCGGCCAGGCACTTCCCCTCCTGCGGCGGCTCTGCTCCTCCCCTGACTCTTCGGCTCTGTTTAAGAGCCGAGCTGCCCGAGCGCTATGGGCTTCAGGCAGCCCCCATGCCTCCGGACCCTGCGCCGCCGGAGCCCGGGAGGGGAAGTGCCCGGCTAGAGGCACAGGGTCCGGAGGCAAGGGGGCTACCCGAAGCCCAAGCGCTACCGGCTTCATGGTTTGCTGGGCAGCCTCCAGACCCTGCGCCCCCGGCTGGGCGCTTCCCCTCCCGGGCTCCAGCTGCGCTGGGGAAGTGCCGGCCGGGGGCGCAGAGTCTGGGGGCTGCCCGGCAAACCGTGAAGCCGGTAGCGCTCGGGCAGCCCTTTCTGTGTGGCTGGGAGTGGGAGGGAGGAGGGGCGGAGTTAGGGCGGGGAAGGGGCGGAGTTTGGGCGGGGCTGGGGGTGGGGAAATGAGCGGGGCCAGGGCCCGTGGAGGGTCCTCTTTTTTTATTTGTTAGATATGGTAACCCTACACAATAGGGAGCTGTGGGATAATCAGCCCCCAGAAAAAATTCCTCCTAACTCCTAAATTAGGAAGCATGAGGTTTTGTTGCCCTTCCCAAACTCTGTTTGAAAGAGATTTAAATCCTCATGCTTCAGGGCTTAGTCAAAATGCTACAGCAAAAATGAGTGAAGTCATGGACGTAGTCCTCACTAAGGATTGGTGCTTTGCTTGGTTTGAAGAGGACAAACAAATGAAAGATGCTGTGAATGAAAAATGACTCCAACTATGCTTGGTCTCATCTCCTAAGATTTTAACGACTCTACTGAAGGCCAGCCTCCTTGATGGCTTTACAGAGGTCATAATTCCCACCCAGTTCTGGCAGCTCCGGGGGCTGTTCTGGAGACAGTTTGCCTATGGAGATCATCTGTATGTCATTGAATTACAGACAAATAGAGCCTTGCGCAGATACACATTTATATCCATGGTTGCGGATATCCGTGGATATAAATCGGTATCCACAGAACTGCAGGGCAGTGGTGAAAGGAGCAGAACACGGGGCTGCCACTCACAGGAGCCAGTGCACCGTGCTGGCAGCTCCTCCGCTGTGGCTGTACCGCCCCCACCTCCGCCTCCAGCCCTGCCCCCGTCCTTTCCATGCAGCTGTCTGCGTCTCCTGTCTGTGGGCATGCGCGCTGCCCGAACACAAGAGCACGACCAGGGGCAGCTGCCAGCGAGCCTGGTGCCTGCCCCAGTGGGCGGGGCTGGGGCGGTACCACTGTGCCCGAGGAGCTGCTGGCGCAGGGCGCTGGCTCCTGGGAGTGGCGGCCCCACGTTCTGCTCCTTTCACCACTATGGTTCCCGGGAGAGCCCTGCAGTTCCGCAGATACTGATTTATATCCATGGATATCTGCATCTGTGGATATAAATTTCTATCTGCTCAGGGCTCTACACACCAGGGCACAAAGATTTAAAAAAATGATCAGGATGCTCAAAAAAACTCTTCTAACATCAGCAGTGAGGACACTCATAGGTGCCTACAAATGATGGATCCCTCCTGAGAACAATTCTGCATTCAGATAGGTGCAACACTCATGGACACACTAGTAGTAGCATGAATGTAAGTCGATTTTAGATTTGGTCTGTGATGTTCACTTTCATCTACAATATTCTGCAGATCCTAAATTATTGTTGTTTTTCTTGTTTTTAAAGGTTTCCCCCCCCCTTGCAAAGGCCCAGCTATTTCAGTGAAAGCCAGTGTGCTGATGTCATGTTTAATCCAGTCTTGCAGGAAGTGGCCTCTGTCCAATTAGCAGTGTGGGTATTAACCATAGTGGGAATTCATCATTCCCCACTTCATTCATCTCTGAGAGGCATGAACTTCCATGCTTTTTTGGAACCACTGAAATGCTAAAGTTAAGCTAACATTTTTTCTCTCTCTTTTTTAAGCCAAGGAAATTAAGTTCATAAAACTATATTAATAATGGTGTGGTAATGGCAAACAGTTAATATCACAGAAAGTTAGGAAATGCAAATGTTAAGTTTCCATCAGCAATGTTAAGTCAGAGGCATTGCACATAAGGTATATTTTCAATGCCTCTTTTTCTGGCTTAATGTGTAGATTAATATCATTGTTTATCTTGTAAAATGTACAGCGTTGTCCACTCTTGCAATTTCATCATGAATCTTATGATATTTGGTTATTACGTAAAGTCCCAGCCCCTGGAATCATGTGAATATGTAAGAATTTCAGCTTTCTTTTTTCTAAAATAAAATAAGTTTCTAACCATCATGGTTGTAGAGAAAAGTTTGAAAACATGACTGAAGTGTAAAGTAAAGGCAACCAAATTAAAAGACCCTCAAATTTATTTATTTTTTCTTAAAAAAAAAACCCTCACAATTTTTAAGCCAATTTTATGAGTTTTGGGGGTCCCAACTCATGATTTTTGAATGTTTGGGGCTGGCAATAGTGAATATAGGCCATGAGACACATAAAAGAGCAATTTGGCTGATGTAACATTATTGTTGGAAGCTTAATTTTTGTATTTCCCGTCTTTGAGCTTTTCACAGTGCAACTTTAATGTTGCATCAGCAAAGTGTATGCATTTATACTGTAGTGCATATTTGTGGTAGAGAAGACATAGGACTCTGCTGTAATAAATGTAAAGGAAACTTTTTATTTAGGCTACTGGACACAGACCAAAGCTGTAGTTTTTTTCTAGCTGTCTAGCTCCCACATTGACTCTCACAGTGTGGTGCCTAGTGTCACCACAATGGGTCTTTCTAAATCCTGGCCTGGATTAGACAGTCATAGAATGGAATGGAATGATGAATTCATTATATATATATTTTACTTAGTTATGGCCACTTGCACAAGAGGCATTTGGTAGTCTATAAAATATATATTCTTAAAAGTTTACAACTGTAAGTTGTTCAAGGTATAGGAGAGTGAATTAGTGTCAGTTGCATCTTTTTCTGTCTGTTTGTTCATGATCCCAGACAAAAGCACAAGGTATTACTGTTATTTAATATTTACATTACTCAATTAAGATCAGGGCCCCATTGTGTTGGACACACCACAGGAGTATTTGTAGACTCTGGGCCTAAGTAAGTTATGAACCACAGTTATTGAGAGAAACTAATGGAAAATGTAGAACAGTGTTTTAATCGTATTTATTTAACCCAAAAAAGAAATGTACATTGTGTGAGGCATCTAACTTGCTTCTGCATTAGGCTTCAAAATCGTTGGATATTCTTAGTGTATCGGGAATCCTTCCAGGAATTCCAGCTTCTTTGCCAGAGGCACCATTGGAACAGGGGTGTGTGTGTGTGTGTGTGTGTATCCATGTAAATATCAGTATCATGTTGTATCTTATCTCTAGATGCAAAGCCTAGCCTTCTCAGACATGACACACGCAGGCTACTCCTGACTTGCCTTTTGATTTATTTAAAATGGCCCACTCCAACATCTATGCCACAAGATCCAACTTCCCATTTCTCAAGTGGGCAACCTGCAAATCTTTAATGTTTACTGTAGAGGGAAGAGTCAAAGAAATAGGCTGTGTGCTTGTGCAGATACATGAATGATATGGTGAACATTGACAACATAAAAGCTTTTATTGGGACTTAGGCTCCTAAGTCACTTGGATACGTGAAAATTGTACACAAGGAGTTTAGAATCACATAACAATAGAAAAAAATATTACAGGGGGAGGTCATATAATTACGCAAAACAGAATACACTTCAGTATAACCCAATGGGTCAATAAGGTATAAAGAATATTTAGTTGGGCAGTTTGGTCACCTAAGGGTATGTCTAGACTGCACTGGGAGCATGGCTCCCAGCCCAGGTAGTCAGATGCGGTCTAGCTCAGCTCGAGCTACCATGTTAAAAATAGCACGTGGACATTACAGCACTGCCGGAGGCTGAGGCTAGCTACCTAAGCTCAGCCCCAGGGGGATCAAGTGCGTCCACTAGTGCGGCAACATTCACACTGATATTTTTATCATGTTAGTCCGAACCAAACTAGCACAAGTCTGTCTACCCGGGTTGGTAGACCTACATATTCTGGCAACCTGAAAAGATTCCAGGCAATAGCTCTATAGTGAAAAAGTAAGAGAGAGAGAGTAGCTTTAGGGATTATACTTTTTTAATACAGTTCCTTGTTCAGTGTTAGAAGAAAGTGACTTTTGCTGTGGTTCTTTACTATTGACACACGACAATGGGATGTTATCCAAGCCAGGCAAAGCAGGAGACATTGTAATGTGTGTAGAGGCTCTAGGATCAGGTTGCTTTCTCTGACTATTTGTTCCCCAAAATCTGGACTTGGTACAGTCCCACCACACCTGTTTAAAAGTGCAAACTACTAAGTTACAAAGCCAGCCTAGATCTGTATCAATGTTCCCCATTTTAAAGAATTTTTTCAGTTGTTAGATATGTTATTTTATATTGCAAAAGACGTTAGTTATTATAGAGGCTTGTGGCCTAACCTTTTTCCCACCGTATTTTAAAATGATATTCTTCCAATCAAAAGTCTGTTTGCCATCTATTATTCTCTAAATTATGGCCTGATGGGTCTCAAGGAGCCTATCATCACCTCCTCTTCCCCCTTTTATGGCCCATATAATAGCTAGGCACACCTGCAGGCCCTAGTTCCCTGGGATACCATTGTGCCCAAAAAGGGGCAAGGAAAATAATCTGCCTTGAATCCATGAAGGGGTGTATGAGTGGATGTGCGCTGCGTGAGTGCAGGAGAGCTCAGGGAAGAATCTCCCTGAGTGAGAATTTCTACTCAAACTCCTTGTGGGGTGCAATGGCTCTGCATCATCCCTTATTATAGCCTCTACCTAAATGATGGAATTGGGCTCTTAATTAATTAGCCCTGGCCTGTGGTCATGGACTGACTCTGTCATTCAAATAAACGGCGATGTTCTAACAGCGACCTTGAACTAACCCTGAGGTGTCAATCATAACAAGAGTGTCTGTGGTAACAGGAATCGTCTGCACCGTAGTGTGCAATCGCTGCTGCCATAAAGGCAGACAATGCAATTTCAATCTCTGCTGCTGTGTCCCATGGTCAGTTAAAGGAAACTCAATCCAAAACCCAGGGTGAGGGGAATTAGGCTCTCCATGGTACCTGGCCCTTCCACTTTGTCCCTAATTACTGGGGCTGAGGAAGGAGAAATCCCTTATTCTGTGGCATCAAGAAACAGTATTCTCTTCCATCCTCCCCAAACTTCCCCATATCATGGTCTCCCCTATCTCTCATCTACTCCCACCAAAGCCTCACTCTGACCCATTCTTCTAGTCTCCTTGGCAGGCCTTCTGCCTGAAACTTCCATCTAGCCAGCAAGCAATACTCACAGCAGCAACGCCTGAGAGAAGAGCCCCTGGTGCACAGTTCTGGGTTTCTCTCTCCTGCGTCCTCTTTTTGTTCTTGCCCCTGGTTGTCTATTTCTGAGATCACCTCATTATTACATGTTGTCTCTTTACTTCCCGGACTCTGCAGGAATCAGCAGTAACTTTCCTCTCCATCTGCTGCTGCAGAAGGCTCCTGGGTTGCAGACTGCCCTTCCCCCAATATTTTGATCTCTCTCTCTCTCCTCTCTTTCTCGCCCCACCCCCACAAGCACTTCACGAGTCAGCTGTCACTTGTTTTTATTTTCTCATGGCTCCTTTAACATGGTCACGTCTGACTTGCCTGTGCTATTCCTTCATGGTTCAAAGAAAATGCGGCCAACTTTTGGCTGGTGTCAGTTTAGCAGCCTGTATCTCTTTCTCCTCCCTCGGGGTCCTGCAGGCTGTTACTCCACTGTCTTCACCGCTTGTCTCTCCATAGCTCGACTGGAACTGGCATGGCTGTTTCAAGGAAATCTGAGTCCCCACTGTGAAGCCCCTCAGTTCAGCGCGCCCCCCCCCGCCCCAGCCCTCCCCTCTGCAGTTGCAAGGCCCCAGGTTTAATGTGCGACTTTCTTTTCCCACCACACCTCCTGAAGCTGCTCTGCTATCACCTTCTCTGAAGAGGGCATCAATTCCATCGGGTGGAGATGTCTGGTTATGGAAGGAATCTTCAGTAAGGGATGGAGGTTTCTAGGAGGAATATGTGGAGAAACAACATGTTTCATTAGAGGACTTGGTTTCTGAGTTCTTATCAGCACAAAGCAGCTCATGCTCCACACCATGTGCACTAGAGTACAAACAGCAAACACTTCAGTAGTTCCTGGTTGGGTATGGCCCCCATGACCTGTCACCCTTTGCAGCTCCAGGTTTGGTGACTGAGTCTGAACCAGACCTGGTGGTAGGGCCTCAGGGGCAGAATAACCCTTTGGATATCCTGGAACTCAGCAGTCTCAATATAACCAGTACTAGGAAGGAATTTAAGGGGTTCCTCTGCATTGGGAACAGCTTAATGAATTGGCCTCTTCCTACTTCCATGTCTTTATATTATTTAGGGTTACCATATTTAAAAAATAAAAAAAGAGGACACTCCACGGGCCCTAGCACCGCCCCTTTCTCACCCCGGCCCCACCCCAGCTCTGCCCTTTCCCCACCCCTTCCCCAAAGTCCCGGCCCTAACTCCCCCTCCTCCCTCCCAGCCACGCAAAAAGGGCTGCCCGACCGCTACCGGCTTTACGGTTTGCCGGGCAGCCTCCAGACCCTGCGCCCCCGGCCGGCGCTTCCCCAGTGCAGCTGGAGCCCGGGAGGGGAAGCGCCCAGCCGGGGGCGCAGGGTCTGGAGGCTGCCCGGCATACCATGAAGCCGGTAGCACTCGGGCTTCGGGCAGCCCCTATGCCTCCGGACCCCAGCCGCCGGCCGGGCACTTCTCCTCCCCGGCTCCAGCTGCTCTGCTCCTCCCCGGACTCAGACTTCGGCTCTGTTTAAGAGCCAAGCTGCCTGAGCCAGCGCTACCGGCTTCGGGCAGCCCCCTTGACTCCGGACCCCAGCCACCGGCTGGGCACTTCTCCTCCCTGGCTCCAGCTGCTCTGCTCCGGCGGCACAGGGTCCGGAGGCACGGGGGCTGCCCGAAGCCGGTAGCGCTGGCTCGGGCAGCTTGGCTCTTAAACAGCCGAAGTCTGAGTCCGGGGAGGAGCAGAGCAGCCGCGGGAGAGGAAGTGCCCGGCCGGTATTTTTCCCGGACATGTTTGGCTTTTTGGCAATTCCGCCCGGACGGGGGTTTGATTGCCGAAAAGCCGGACATGTCCGGGAAAAACCGGACGTATGGTAACCCTATATTATTGCCCTGAGGCATGGCTAATTTTACTTCCCTTTTGAGTCAAATGGGTGCAGTTGGAGGCTTTCCAAGACTAACCATCACTTGGTTGCTGCGTCTCTCTACCCTTTTCTACAAGGTTAATGTATTTGCCACCAGAACTCTCATTTAGTGTCACATCAGTTCTGTTGCTGATATTCCCTCTCCAAGGAACTGTATCCTACACTGGCAAGGAGATGAACTCAGTGAGCACTATAATATATTCCAACTAACTCACATTGCCTCTCCTATGCCCTGCTTTTTTTTCACCCTTATATGGGAATGGAGGTTGGGTATAAGATGCTCCTTTCTTTTCAACTTTCACTCTCCAAATAGAGAATATGAGGTTATACTGACCCTCAAATTCCCTGATCTTGATTTGCATATAGCTAAAGATCAAACCCTGAATGTCTTAGCTTTTTTGTTGTTTGTTTATTTGTTCCTTGTACTAGCTCAATTGAGACTGTTCATTGTTAGGAGCTGAGAAGCACACAGCTGCTGCTGGGTATGCGCCAATCCTAAAAGAGGAAGTGTGTGCTTTAAACTATAGTGTAAACAATAACACTTCTGGGAAGCAGTCATTCCCATTTGCTGCAGGTGAATCATACTGCACTAGCTAGATGACTGGTGAATCACTGGAGTATTTGACATGTCAAAGTGGTAGAAAATGATCTACCAAAGGTTTGATCCCTGGAGAATGTTTCCTGCTGAAGAAATTTGGGGGAACTGTATTTTTTTTTCTCTCTTCAGCAAAATGGGTGGATGGAGCTAAAAAGAGACAATCCCATTGGAAGAAAGAAAGAAAGAAAATGGGGTTCGGTGATTGGAAGCAGTTGCCTTTCACTGCTTGTCCTAAGCTGCCTCTCAGCACAGCTGTATGAGTTGTGATTAGCTGGCAGGAAGGGAGAAGCAGCTTAAGAGAGAGGATGTGGTTAGTCTGCAAGATAGCATGCCCATATCAGATGTAAAAAATGAAAGTTGTAAAATGCAACTTATCTGCCCCGCTAGTCCTTGGAACACTACTGAAGGGCTCTGGGACAGAAATGTACTTGTCTGTCTTAGTATCTGACTTTCTACAGAAGTAAGTTTCAGCCCAATATTGTTGTGTGGTTGGTGCTAAGAACATCTGGTGAGAAGGCCTTCCATTTGCAGACTGATTGTATTCTCAGCCTTAGTAGTCGTAAAACATGATATGGCTTTCAATGCAGCAAGAGCAGTAACGTCCTCATAAAAATCCTATTTATGCTTGAATTTGAACAAGGTATTAGTGATTTAAAAGGTGTACGTTAGAAGCATTCCGAGATTACTGGTCTTCTACTGGACCTAACCTTGTTTGCTTACAATTTTCAATACTAATACACCTCTACCTCGATATAACGCTATCCTCGGGAGCCAAAAAATCTTACCGCGTTATAGGTGAAACCGCGTTATATCAAACTTGTTTTGATCCACCAGAGTGCGCAGCCCCGCCCCCCCAGAGTGCTGATTACCGTGTTATATCCGAATTCATGTTATATCGGGTCATGTTATATCAGGGTAGAGGCGTAGTATCCCTTTTTCATTTGATTTTTTTCTTCCCTCAAAAGTATCATTGAGTTGAAAGGTGCAAGTGAATGAGTCTGGCACTGGGAATTTGGTCTGTCCCAAACTTGCATGCTTTGACACAGAGGGTCTTTGAAACTTGTTCCCCCATGTGTCCCATAATTATGCAGATATAATTCATGGGTCAGCATGTGTGCCACACCTCCCCGGGGCACAGCCTCGAGGGATGGAGGCTTTAAGTCACCTTTGAGCTTTACTAACTCTGGGCTGCTGCAGGAGCTGCAGTGGCGGCTGGACCCAATTGTACATGCCTCAGCAAGTAGGAATAGGACTACTTGCTGAATGTGGTACTACTCAGTGTGTGACTGGGAGATAGGATCAGGTCCTGTGCTTGTGGACTAGAGCCTTATATTGAAAAGCATCTTGGGACAGACAGCTTGTCTAATTTTCCATTACAAAGTGGCATGCATAACAAGGATGCTAAATAAATACTAATAATGTATAGTTGGTTTTATTTTTGTATTTTTATTATAATAACCAATAAGAATATAGAATAGAATATAGAATCATAGAATATCAGGGTTGGAAGGTACCTCAGGAAGTCATCTAGTCCAACCCCCTGCTCAAAGCAGGACCAATCGCCAACTAAATCATCCCAGCCAGGGCTTCGTCAAGCCTGACCTTAAAAACCTCTGAGGAAGGAGATTCCACCACCTCCCTAGGTAACCCATTCCAGTGCTTCACCACCCTCCTAGTGAAAAAGATTTTCCTAATATCCAACCTAAACCTCCCCCACTGCAACTTGAGACCATTACTCTTGTTCTGTCATCTGGTACCACTGAGAACAGTCTAGATCCATCCTCTTTGGAACCCCCTTCCAGGTAGTTGAAAGCAGCTATCAAATCCCCCCTCATTCTTCTCTTCTGCAGACTAAACAATCCCAGTTCCCTCAGCCTCTCTTCATAAGTCATGTGCTCCAGCCCTCTAATAATTTTTGTTGGCCTCTGCTGGACTCTTTCCAATTTTTCCACATCATTGTAGTGTGGGGCCCAAAATTGGACACAGTACTCCAGATGAGGCCTCACCAATGTTGAATAGAGGGGAATGATCACATCCCTCGACCTGCTGGCAATGCCCCTACTTATAAAACCCAAAATGTCGTTAGCCTTCTTGGCAACAAGAGCACACTGTTGACTCATATCCAGCTTTTCATCCACTGTAACCCCTAGGTCCTTTTCTGCAGAACTGCTGCCTAACCACTCGGCCCCTAGTCTGTAGCAGTGCATGGGATTTTTCCGTCCTAAGTGCAGGACTCTGCACTTGTCCTTGTTGAACCTCATCAGATTTCTTTTGGCCCAATCCTGTAATTTGTCTAGGTCCCTCTGTATCCTATCCCTACCCTCCAGCATATCTATCACTCCTCCCCACCCAAACTTGCTGAGGGTGCAATCCAAGCAGGGCCGGCTCCAGGTACCAGTGCAGGAAGCAGGTGCTTGGGGTGGCCAAGGGGAAGGGGCGGCACGTCCGGCTCTTCGGCGGCAATTCGGCGGCAGGTCCCTCAGTCCCTCTCGGAGGGAAGGACCTGCCGCCGAAGTAGAAAGCAGCGTGGTGGAGCTGCCGCCGAAGTGCTGCCGATTGCGATCGCGGCTCCCCCCCGCCCCACGCCGCTTGGGGCGACAAAAACCCTGGAGCTGGCCCTGAATCCACGCCATCCTCCAGATCATTAATGAAGATATTGAACAAAACCGGCTGCAGGATCGACCCTTGGGGCACTCCACTTGATACCAGCTGCCAACTAGACATGGAGCCATTGATCACTGCCCGTTGAGCCCGACGATCTAGCCAGCTTTCTATCCACCTTTAGTCCATTCATCCAGCCCATACTTCTTTAACTTGCCGGCAAGAATACTGTGGGAGACCCTAACAAAAGCTTTGCTAAAGTCAAGGAATAACACGTCCACTGCTTTCCCCTCATCCACAGAGCTATCTCATCATAGAAGGCAATTAGGTTAGTCAGGCATAACTTGCCTTTAGTGAATCCATGCTGACTGTTCCTAATCACTTTCCTCTCCTCTAGGTGCATCAGAATTGATTCCTTGAGGACCAGCTCCATGGTTTTTCCAGGGACTGAGGTAATGCTGACTGGCGTGTAGTTCCCCAGATCCTCCTCCTTCCCTTTTTTAAAGATGGGCACTACATTAGCCTTTTTCCAGTCATCCAGGACCTTCCCCGATCACCATGAGTTTTCAAAGATAATGGCCAATGGCTCTGCAATCACATCCGCTAACTCCTTTAGCACCCTCAGATGCAGCGCATCCAGCCCCATGGACTTGTGCTTGTCCAGCTTTTCTAAATAGTCCTGAACCACTTCTTTCTCCACAGAGGGCTGGTCACCTCCTCACCATACTGTGCTGCCCAGTGCAGTTGTCTGGGAGCTGACCTTGTTCGTGAAGACAGAGGCAAAAAAAGCATTGAGGACATTAGCTTTTTCCACATCTTCTGTCACTAGGTGGCCTCCCTTATTCAGTAAGGGGCCCACACTTTCCTTGACTTTCTTCTTGTTGCTAACATACCTGAAGAAACCCTTTGTATTACTCTTAACATCTCTTGCTAGCTGCAACTCCAAGTGTGATTTGGCCTTCCTGATTTCACTCCTGCGTGCCTGAGCAATATTTTTATTCCCCCCCACCCTCGGTCATTTGTCCAGTCTTCCACTTCTTGTAAGCTTCTTTTTTGTGTTTAAGATCAGCAAGGATGTCACTAAAAAGCAACAGCAGGTCCTGTGGCACCTTTAAGACTAACAGAAGTATTGCAGCATAAGCTTTCATGGGTGAATGCCCACTTCATCAGACGCAAGTAATGGAAATTTCCAGAGGCAGGTATAAATCAGTATGGAGATAACGAGGTTAGTTCAATCAGGGACGGTGAGGTGCTCTGCTAGCAGTTGAGGTGTGAACACCAAAGGAGGAGAAACTGCTTCTGTAGTTGGATAGCCATTCACAGTCTTTGTTTAATCCTGATCTGATGGTGTCAAATTTGCAAATGAACTGGAGCTCAGCAGTTTCTCTTTGGAGTCTGGTCCTGAAGTTTTTTTGCTGTAAGATGGCTACCTTTACATCTGCTATTGTGTGGCCAGGGAGGTTGAAGTGTTCTCCTACAGGTTTTTGTGTATTGCCATTCCTGATATCTGACTTGTGTCCATTTATCCTCTTGCATAGTGACTGTCCAGTTTGGCCAATGTACATAGCAGAGGGGCATTGCTGGCACATGATGGCATATATAACATTGGTGGACGTGCAGGTGAATGAGCCGGTGATGTTGTAGCTGATCTGGTTAGGTCCTGTGATGGTGTTGCTGGTGTAGATACGTGGGCAGAGTTGGCATTGAGGTTTGCTGCATGGATTGGTTCCTGAGTTAGAGTTGTTATGGTGCGGTGCGTGATTGCTGGTGAGAATATGCTTAAGGTTGGTGGGTTGTCTGTGGGCGAGGACTGGCCTGCCTCCCAAGGTCCGTGAAAGTGAGGGATCATTGTCCAGGATGGGTTGTAGATCACCGATGATGCGTTGGAGAGGTTTAAGCTGAGGACTGTAGGTGATGGCCAGTGGGGTTCTGTTGGTTTCTTTTTTGGGCCTGTCTTGTAGCAGGTGGGTTCTGGGTACACGTCTGGCTCTGTTGATTTGTTTCTTTATTTCCTTGTGTGGGTATCGTAGTTTTGAGAATGCTTGATGAAGATCTTGTAGGTGTTGGTCTCTGTCTGAGGGGTTGGAGCAGATGCGGTTGTACCTCAGTGCTTGGCTGTAAACGATGGATCATGTGGTGTGTCCGGGGTGGAAGCTGGAGGCATGAAGGTAGGCAAAGCGGTCGGTGGGTTTTTGATATAGGGTGGTGTTAACGTGGCCATCGCTTATTTGTACTGTGGTGTCTAGGAAGTGGACCTCCCGTGTAGATTGGTCCAGGCTGAGGTAGTTGGTGGGGAGGAAGCTGTTGAAATCGTGGTGGAATTCTTCCAGGATCTCCTTCCCATGGGTCCAGATGATGAAGATGTCATCAATGTAGCCTAGGTAGAGAAGGGGCGTGAGTGGACGAGAGCTGAGGAAGCGTTGTTCCAGGTCAGCCATAAAAATGTTGGCATATTGTGGGGCTATGCGGGTGCCCATGGCGGTGCCACTGGTCTGGAGGTATATATTGTCACCAAATTTGAAATAATTGTGCGTGAGGAAAAGTCACAGAGGTCAGCAACAAGTTGTGCTGTGTCATTATCAGGGATACTGTTCCTGACAGCTTGTATTCCATCTGTGTGTGGGATGTTTGTGTCGAGAGCCTCCACATCCATGGTGGCTAGGATGGTGTTTTCTGGGAGGTCACCAATGCATTGTAGTTTTCTCAGGAAATCTGTGGTGTCACGGAAATAGCTGGGAGTGCTGGTGGCGTAGGGCCTGAGTAGGGAGTCCACATATCCAGACAGTCCTTCAGTGAGAATGCCAATGCCCGAGATGATGGGGCGTCCAGGATTTCCAGGTTTGTGGATCTTGGGTAGTAGATAGAATAACCCCGGTCGGGGCTCTAAGTGTATGTTGATTTGTTCCTGTGTTAGTGTAGGGAGTGTCCTGAGTAGATGGTGCAGTTTCTTAGTGTATTCCTCAGTGGGATCTGAGGAAAGTGGCCTGTAGAATTTGATATTGGAGAGTTGTCTGGCAGCCTCCTTCTGGTAGTCAAACCTGTTCATGATGACAACAGCACCTCCTTTATCAGCCTCTGGATTTCACTGTTAAGCCAAGCTGGTCGCCTGCCATATTTACTATTCTTTCTACACATTGGGATGGTTTTGTTCCTGCAACCTCAATAAGGATTCTTTAAACTACAGCCAGCTCTCCTAGACTCCTTTCCCCTTCATGTTATTCTTCCAGGGGATCCTGCCCATCAGTTCCCTGAGGGAGTCAAAGTCTGCTTTTCTGAAGTCCAGGGTCCGTATTTTTCTGCTGTCCTTTCTTCCTTGTGATGTGCACAAGCTTTTCATACAATTAAAATTATGAAGTAATAATAGACAATAGGGGAGCCCCTATGTCTAATGGGCAAAAGGAAACCGCAATTAGTGCAGCTATCATTAGCTCTGTGCACCTTGCCAAGGAGAGTGTAGAGCTACTTAATCTGAGGTTGGGAAAGTGCAGTTTAAAAAGCCTATTAGGAAAACACTAGCACTAAATTGCTTGGGCTCCCCACATGTTCGTCCCAGTGCCTTGTTTCTAGAACAGCTCCACATTTCTGATTTTTAATTTGAAATATTTCCCTCTTCTTTAACCTTTTCTCCTTTGAATGAAATATAAAATCTGCTCAGCACCAAGAACCGCCCCCCCCAACAGATTATTACCAATAAGAAAAAAGAATAATTACGACCATGGCTACCATCTCCCTCTTTGTCCAGGAGGGTGCTGTGTCTGACAGTATATTAAAAAATAAATAAAGAAGCAACAGAAATCCAATTTCTGAGGAATCTGGTCATTTCAAAGTTCCTATATGGATTCATAGATTTTTTTTTTTTTTAAGGCCAGAAGGGACCATTATGATCATTTAAACTGACCTCCGGCATACTATAGGTCATAGAATTTCACCCAGTGATTCCTGCATTGAGTCATGTAATGACTATTCTTTCTTTAAAACCTTCACTCTTATTCTGTGATACAGGCCTTGGCTACACTTGTGGATTCACAGTGCTGCCGCGGCAGCGCTGTGAAGTGCGAGTGTAGTCGCGCCGCCAGCGCTGCGAGAGCTCTCTCGCAGCGCTGCAAGTACTCCACCTCTCCGAGGGGAATAGCTTGCAGTGCTGCGAGCGAGCGTGCAGCGCTGCAGGCGCTGATTACACTGGCGCTTGACAGCGCTGCACTCGCTGCGCTCAGGGGGGTTGTTTTTTCACACCCCTGAGCGCAGCAAGTGCAGCGCTGTGAATTGCCAGTGTAGCCAAGGCCTGTACATTCACCTCAGCTGCAATCTTCTGCCTCAGACATCCCCTTCTTGCCCCCCCCCACACTTGCCTGGTAAAGGCGCGTGTGTGTGTGTGTGTGTGTGTGTGTGTTTTCAGTCTTTCTAAAAATAGCCATCCAAGTACAGTACGTACTGCACACTAAATCAGCACAGTGAGATCACTTTAACCCAGGCTTATGCTGCACCTGCTAGTACTCAAACTGCACTTATATCTGGCTTCCAGGAGTTGGCAGAACCTGGGGATAGCCTTCCTCCTAAATCTAATAATTTTCTCTCTAGAAGCCTTTACCAAATGTTTTGGTTTTGGGGCGGTTATGTCTCATGCAAAATTTTCTGCTTGCTATTTTCAGGATGTAGATGTGAAGCTTTAGGACAGCTGCTTCCCCGGAAGATTATTCTTAGTGATTTTCTGGCATTGGGATTATAGATAGGCAAAATGTTTTTGGTGAATAGTTTATTTGCCGGAAAATAAGTTTTGGGTCATCTTAAACTGTTAGTGAATTCAGGTTGATGTCTGAATAGTTACAGCCGAAAAAAGAATAGAGAAAAAATTCCCAACAATTTGAAAAATTTTGGGTCAACATTTTGTAACTTTAGCGCCCCCGTGGCCAAGATGGAGTCTGCTCTGCAGGCAGCTCTGGGCAAGAGAGGGCGCACGCAGGAATGCAGCAGGAGAAATCCCTTCCACCCCAGGTTCCAAACCACCCAGAGTGAACACACCCACCCACAGGAAAAGTACAGTGGATATAACGAGGGAAATATTTATTTACAGAGGGATGAGAGGAGAAAAACAACAAGGGGAAATATAGGGGGAGCAGTAAGACAGGGCTGCATCCAAGCCAAGGCCCCACGGGCCCAGTGGTAGCACAGTCTGGAAGGGCAGACACTGAGCAATGTGTCTGCACGCAGAGTTCAGGAGTCCTGAGCAAAGTTCCAGTCCAGTGGTGAGTCTTGGGTGCTCCTGGTCATCTTCGGCAACAGTGAACTTTCCCCCAACAAACCCCTCCGGTGCCCTCTTCTGCCACTCTCTGCAAAGCCACACAGAGCGACCACCTCCCCACTTAACTATCTAGCAACCTCCCTCCTTGTTCCTAATGCAGAGTCACAAGCCCCAGTACTTCACAGCCCCATGCAGCTCTGGGCAGCAGTGATACTGCGTCCAGCTCCGGCCTGTCCTTCTCGGCAATTCCTCCCTGGCACAGTGCTCCTCCTGGCTCCTGTCCTGGGGTGTCCCCAATCGGCCCTGTCCGTCCCAGGCCTCGGGCAGGTTCTCTGCTTCACTTTTCCAGGGCCTGCAGGCTGCCTCTCCCTCTCCTTGGAGCTCCAGCGCTGCCCCCTGGAGTTTCCCTCCTTTTTTCTTACTCTCACCCTCCCCCTTAGGAAAAAAGATTTAAAGGGCCATGCTCTCTAAACCCCAAAGGGGTTACAATTTTTTAAACAAAATGTTTTAACTTTTAATTTCCAAAGGTTTAGTTTAAAATTTTTGCTGTATTTAACAAAACAGAACAAAAATGCCACAAAAAAGGATTAAAAACGACAACCCAAAATTAAACTAAACTTTAGTTTGGTATCAAACTGATTATTTAGTTTATCCAGACACTAAATGTTCTTTGGTTTTTCATTTCAGCAAGAAAAACTGAAAATCTGTCATTGAAGGCTGACCTGAAACAATTCCCCTCCCCCCCCCCCCAATTCTGTCGGTTCAGTTGCTGAATCAAAAAATCTATTATTCACCCAGCTGCAATTGGGACACTGTGCCACTCAGAAAAGTGAGGAGGGAAATTAGAATTTGATACATTTCCCTTTAGTTATTCATACTTGTGCTCGTGTCTACATAGACCCCATATCCACGTTCCATTAGGAGGCCACAAAGTAGCAGCAACAGAATGCCATTGGACAACATTGTCACAGCAGGGAATAGAGAGACACTTTCAAAACTGCCCTTGCAGCAGGCCAGTTTGTGGCTCCCTTAGTTACTGTGTAGTGAGCAGGGAGGGAAGGAGGAACCCCAGTCCCCTCAATAAATCCAGTCAGAATTGCACCCCAGCGCTTGAGGTGCATCAGGACTGCTTCTATGTTGCTACCCTCTAGAAATGACTTATCTGAAAGGGGTTAAGGAGGAAAGCAGATGGGGCCGTGATTTCCCCCTCACTGGCTTGCCAGTGGAGGAAACACCTTATTTCCACTAATTCCTTTTCATTCTTCACATCACTGTTTCTTCATTTGGCGAATTTCTTAAATATTGAGGGCGCTCCCCCCACAGTGCTCATCTCTCGTCAGTGGTATGTAAGCTTCCCTGCACCATTCGGTCTTAGTCTTTGCTTCTCACTTGTGACCTGCAGTGATTTCATGGTCATTCTGATAAACTTGTGTCAGGTTTGGTGATGTGGTCATTGAAAACAGTTTCTCTTCTTCTGGCTAATTTGGGCTTTTATACTGTACCCATCACTCTGATATCTGGCCTCTGATTTGGCTGTGATTGACTATAATCCCAGTATTGCCAATTGCAAAAGTTTGAAAATCATCAGTTGGTTCCTAAAAGCATGAGATTTTTTTTAAACAAACAAACAAAAAAGATTAAATAATGTTTTGTGAGCTGTTTTCTGATTTTTTGAACTCTTTCTGTCCCCAATATGTAGGGTGACCAGATGTCCCGATTTTATAGGGACAGTCCCGATTTTTGGGTCTTTTTCTTACATAGGCTCCTATTACCCCCACCCCCGTCCCGATTTTTCACATTTGCTGTCTGGTCACCCTACCAATATGTTTGATAATTAATGTAGCAACTATATAGTGAGAAATATGAACATAAGAACATAGGAGTGGCCATATGGGGTCAAACCAATGGGCCATCTAGCCCAGTATCCTGTTTTCCCACAGTGACCAGGGTCAGATGCTTCAGTAGGAATGAACAGAACAGGGTAATTATTGAGTGAGCCCTGTCCAGTCCTAGCTTCTGGCATAAGAGATTTAGGGACACCCAGCGCATGGGGTTGTGTCCTGACCATCCTGGCTATAGCCATTGATGGACCTATTCTCCATGAACGTATCTAATTGTTTTTTGAATCAAGTTATACTTTTGGCCTTCACAACATCCCCTGGCAATGTGTTCCATAGGTTAACTCTGCATTGTGTGGAGAAGTCTTTCCTTATATGCTTATTTTAAACCTGCTGCTTACTAATTTCATAGGGTGACCCCTGGTTTGTGTTTTATGTGAAGGAGTAAATAACACTTCTCTATTCACTTTCTCCATGATTTTATATACCTCTATCATATTCTCCCCCTCCACCCCAGTGATCTCTTTTCTAAGCTGAACAGTCCCAGTCTTTGTAATCTTTTCTCATATGAAATCTGTTCCATACCCCTTGCCATTTTTGTTGCCCTTCTCTGTACTTTTTCCAATTCTAATATATCTAATATAGTAGAACCAACCTAATAGCTTTCTTTGAAAGGGTAACAAGCCTCGCGGGGGTGGGGGAGGGAGGAAGGGAGATGTGGTATATCTTGTAGATGTGATATCTTGATTTAAGTAAGGCTTTTGATACTGTCTCGCATGACCTTCTTATAAACAAACTAGGGAAATACAACCTAGATGGAGCTACTATAAGGTGGGTGCATAACTGGTTGGAAAACCATTCCCCTAGAGTAGTTATCAGTGGTTCACAGTCAAGCTGGAAGGGCAGAGAGAGTGGGGTCCTGCAGGGATTGGTCGTAGGGGTGGTTCTGTTCAATATCTTCATCAGTGATTTAGATAATGGCATAGAGACTACACTTATAAAGTTTGCATATGATAACAGCCTGGGAGGGGTTGCAAGTGCTTTGGGGGACAAATTGAATTAAAATTCAAAATGATCTGGACAAACTGGAGAAATGGTCTGAAGTAAATATGATGAAATTCATAAGGACAAACGCAAAGTACTCCACTTAGGAAGGAACAATCAGTTGCACACATACAAAATGGGAAATGACTGCCGAGGAAAGAGTACTGTGGAAAAGGGTCTGGGGTCATAGTGGACCATAAGCTAAATATGAGTCAAAAGTGTAACACTGTTGCAAAAAAAGCAAACATCAATCTGGGATGTATTAGCAGGTGAGTTGTAAGTAAGACATGAGAAGTAATTCTTCCACTCTACTCCATGCTGATTAGGCCTCAACTGGAGTATTGTTTCCAGTTCTGGGGACCACATTTCAGGAAAGATGTGGACAAGTTGGAGAAAGTCCAGAGAAGAGCAACAAAAATGATTAAATGTCTAGAAAACATGACCTATGAGGGAAGATTGGAAAAACTGGGTTTGTTTAGTCTGGAAAAGAGACGACTGAGAGGGGACATAACAGTTTTCAAATACATAATAGGTTGTTATAAGGAGGAGAGAAAAAAATTGTTCTCATTAACCTCTGAGGGTAGGACAAGAAACAGTGGGGTTAAATGGCAGTAAGGGAGGTTTAGGTTGGACATTAGAAAAAACTTCCTAACTGTCAGAGTGGTTAAGCACTGGAATAAATTGCCTAGGGAGGCTGTAGAGTCTCCATTATTGGAGCTTTTTAAGAGCAGGTTAGACAAATACCTGTCAGGGATAGTCTAGATAATACTTAGTCTTGCCTCGAGGTCCCTTCCAGTCCTACACTTCTATGATTGTATCTTTTTTGAGACGGGGCAACCAGAACTGCATACATAGATTTATGTAGTTGTGGCATTATGATATTTTCTGTCTTGTTATCTATCCCTTTCCTAATGGTTCCTAACGTTGTTGCTATTTTGACTGCTGCTTGCACATTGAGCAGATGTTTTCAGAGAAATATTCACAATGACTTCAAGATCTCTTTCTTGAGTGGTAATAGTTAATTTATACTCCATCATTTTATATGTATAATTGGGATTATATTTTCCAGCGTGCATTATTTTGCATTTATCAACGTTGAATTTCATCCACCTTTCAACCAGTTTAGTGAGATCCCTTTGTAACTCTTGGCAGGCAGGTTTGGTCTTAACTATCTGGAGCAATTTTGTGTCATCTGAAAACTTTGCTACCTGTCCGTTTACCCCTTTCTCTAGATCATTTATGAGCATATTGCACAGCACTGGTCCCAGTAAAGATCCTTAGGTGACACTGCTATTTACCTCTTTCCACTGTGAAAACAGACCATTTATGCCTATCCTTTGTTTCCTATCTTTTAACCAGTTACTGATCCATGAGAGGATCTTCCCTCTTGTCCCATGACTGCCTACTTTGCTTAAGAGCCTTTGGTGAAGGACCTTGTCAAAGGCTTTTTGAAAGTCCAAATACACTACATCCACTGGATCAACTTTGTCCATATGTTTGTTTGGCACCCTCAAAGAATTAGGATTGGCAGGGCATGATTTCCCTTTACAAAAGCCATGTTGACTCTTCTCCAACATATCATGTTCATCTGTGTCTGATAATTCTGTTCTTTATGATAGTTTCAACCCATTTGCCTGGTACTAAAGTTAGCCTTACTGGCCTGTAATTGTCTGAATTGCCTCTGGAGCCTTTTTAAAAAGTTAGCTTTACATTAGCTATCTGCCAGTCAACTGGGACAGAGGTTGATTTAAGTGATACATTGCATACCACAGTTAGTAATTCTGAAATTTCATATCTGAGCTCTTTCAGAATTGTTGGGTGGATACCATCTGGTCCCGGTGATGTATTACTGTTTAATTTATCAATTTGTTCCAAAGCCTCTTGTATTAACACCTCAATCTGGGAAAATCCCTCAAATTTGTCACCTAAAAAGAATAGCTCAGGTGTAGAAATCTCCCTCATATCCTCTGCAATTAAGACTGATGCAAAGAATTCATGTAGCTTCTCTGCAATGGCCTTGTCTTCCTTGAGTGCTCCTTTAGCACCTCGATTGTACAGTGGCCCCAGTGATTGTCAGGCTCTCTGCTTCTGATGTACTTAAAATAAATTTGCTGTTAGTTTTTGTGTCTTTTATTAGTTGACTTCAAATGCTTTTTTGGCCTGCCTAATTATACTTTTACACTTGATTTGCCAGAGTTTGTTCCTTTCTATTTTCCTCAGCAGTATTGGACTTTCAATTTTTAAAAGATGTCTTTTTGTCTCTAACTGCCTCTTTTACTCTGTTTAGCTGTAGTGGCATTTTTTGATCCTATTACTTTAAAAAAAATGTGGAGTATACCTATAGTCTGAGCCTCTATTATGGTGTTTTAAAAAAGTTTCCATGCAGCTTGCAGGCATTTCACTCTTGTGACTCTTCCTTTTAATTTCCATTTAACTAGCCTCTTCATTTTTGTGTAGTTCCCCTTTTTGAAGTTAAATGCTACTGTGGCTACTGTGGTGGGATTCTTTGGTATGATTTTGCTGCTGCACCCTTACGTTAGTTACTTTTGTTCCCCAGCGCCCACATCAACCCTATCCACCAGCTTCACATCAATTCTGCATCCCCATTTGCCCTTCAGCCTCACATCTGCTTCTCTTGCATCTGGGGAGATTCTTCACTCCCTTTCTGGGTCTGATGTTGCAGGGTTGGAGAGGGGAAGGAGAGCAAAGAGCAAAGAGCTGACCCATTGTTCACAGCAAGGGAGGGGGAAGTGGGAACAGACTGCTCCAAGCTGTTGGGATCTCTCTGCTCCTCCCCTCCTGTGACAATGGTGCCAGCTCTTTTCCCTCCTCCCCCAACCCCACCTGAAAACTCCTCTTGGCTCCTGAGGCAGAAGGCGAGTTGTACCTGCTTCCTGTAGCAGCTCTAAATGGCTGCTCTTCACCAGAACAACAAAAACAACAAGGAGTCCAGTGGCACCTTAAAGACTAACAGATTTATTTGGGCATAAGCTTTCATGGGTAAAAAACCTCACTTCTTCAGATGCATGGAATGAAAGTTACAGATACAGGCATTATATAATGACACATGAAGAGAAGGGAGTACCTCACAAGTGGAGAACCAGTGTTGACAGGGCCAATTCAATCGGGGTGGGTGTAGTCCACTCCCAATAATAGATGAGGAGGTGTCAATTCCAGGAGAGGCAAAGCTGCTTCTGTAATGAGCCAGTCACTCCCAGTCCCTACTGAAGCCCAAATTAATGGTGTTAAATTTGCAAATGAATTTTAGTTCTGCTATTTCTCTTTGAAGTCTGTTTCTGAAGTTTTTTTGTTCAAGAATAGTGACTTTTAAATCTGTTATAGAATGACCAGGGAGATTGAAGTGTTCACCTACTGCTCTTCACCAGGAGGCAGGAAAGAGGGGAAGACAGCCTGAACCAGTCAGAAAAGGTTTTCCCCTGGAGAGAGCTGAAAATCAGGTGAAGGCTGGAGCTTCTGGTGTTGTGGTGAGGCTGGCTCCTGCAGGGACCAAAGTTATGTTACTTGCATAATTTGTGAGAGTTGGAAGCTGAAATCCAGTCATTTCACCTCTGAGCTACACCACATGTGAACGCAAGCCTCTGGCGGGGAGAGGTGTGTCCAGACAGACTCTGGTGTCAGCACAATAAAGCCAATGGATGTGCACCAATGGCTAAGCTTGACTCAATGCCACTTAAATCTACCTCCTCTGCTTCTGTTCGGGATCATCATTTACCGTGTCAGTTGCAAAGTTGCCATGATTTTTTTTAAAGACACTCTCTGTGTATCTGTTTGTGGATTCTGTAAAGCCTGGTACATGATAGTCACAAAATATGAAGTTGCATAGTGGCTAAAGGCTTGCTCGACACTGAACAGCAGCCTTTGAAAGACTAAATTGTATGCAGCCTGTGATTATTATAAGAGGTGTGTAAAATGGCAGTCTGGAGTCTAGGTTCAAGGCTCATCCCTCTAAGAATAGACATTCTGGGACTTGTGGTTCTCCAGATGGGTCACATGACCAAGCTGGGAGTAAGTCCTGCTGGGAAATGGGAGGTAGGTGACTGTCATGTGCAGGACCCTACCAAGTTCATGGTCCATTTTGGTCAATTTCATGGCCATAGGATTTAAAAAATAATAAATTTAATGATTTTAGCTATTTAAATCTGAAATTTCACGGTGTTGTAACTGTAGGGGTCCTGTCCCAAAAGATGGTTATGGGGGGCTCGCAAGGTTATTGTGTGTGGGGGAGTCGCAGAATTGCCACCCTTACTTCTGCACTGCTCCTGGTGGCAGCACTGCCTTCAGAGCTGGGCAGCTGGAGAGTGGTAGCTGCTGGCCGGGATCCCAGCTCTGACAGCAGCAGCGCAGAGGAAAGGTTGGCATGGCAAAGTATTGCCACCCTGAGTTCTGTGCTGCTGCCTTCAGAACTGGGCCTTTGGCCAGAAGCCACCGCTCTCCAGCCACTCAGCTCTGAAGGCAGCAGCACAGAAGTCAGGGTGGCATGGTATGGTATTGCCACTGTTACTTCTGCACTGCTGCTGGTGGGACGCTGCCTTCAGAGCTGGGTGCCCTGCTATCAGTCGCCGCACTCTGGCTACCCAGCTCTGAAGGCAGCACAGAAGTAAGGGTTGCAATAACCTTGCAACCCCCCAGTGATCCCTTTTGGGTTAGGAACCCCAGTTTTTTAAACACTGGTCTCCGCCATGAAATCCCCTTTCAGGCACTACTTGTCTCTTCCCTACCAGAGTGAATGTTGATCTCTCTTGTTGACACAGGACAAAGGGTGGCTTCCTCACACCCTGTCCAGAGAAGTGATCAGTTGCTTGGCCCAGGTGTCATTCCAGTCTTCTCATGCTCCTGGTCCCACAAACTCCTCCTTCTGTAGTCTGCCTCTCCCTGGCCCTCTCCAGGACCCTTCACCGCAGGTCCCTTATGGCTGTTTCTCTAGCTCTATCCCTCCCTGGTCTCTCTAGACCAGGGGTGGGCAAACTACGACCTGAGGGCCGCATCCGACCTTCCAGACATTTTAATTCGTCCCTCGAGCTCTCGCCGGGGAGCGGGGTCGAGAGCTTGCCCCGCTCTGCACGGCTCCCAGAAGCAGTGACATGTCCCGCCTCCGGCTCCTATGCATACGGGCAGCCAGGGGGCTCCGCACGCTGCCCCCACCCCAAGCGCCACCCTCGCAGCTCCCATTGGCTGGGAACCACAGGGGTGGCGCCTGCAGATGGGGCAGCACACAGAGCGGCTTGTCCGCGCCTCCATGTAGGAGCCGGAGAGAGGACATGCCGCTGCTTCTGGAGCTGCTTGAGGTAAACAACCCCCAGAGCCTACACCCCTGACCCCCTCCCGTGCCCCTGCCCCAGCCGTGATCCCCCTCCCACCCTCCAAACTCCTCAGTTCCAGCCTGGAGCACCCTCCTGCACCCCCAACCCCTCATCCCAGACCCACCCCAGAGACTACAGCCCGAGCCCTCACCCCCCCTGCACCCCAGCCCCCAATTTTATGATCATTCATGGCCCAGCATACAATTTCCATACCCAGATGTGGCCCTCGGGCCAAAAAGCCACCCCTGCTCTAGACAGCAACTCTCATGGCCATCCTATTCCTTTGAGTCTCTGAGTCACAGTCTTGTATTACTATATACTGTAGCCCTGTCACATGACTGGGGCCCTACCAAATTCATGGCCATGAAAAATGCGTCACAAACTGTGAAATCTGGTCTTTTGTGTGCTTTTACCCTGTACTATACAGACTGGAAAATGAGAATTAGACTGAGACTCATCTACCCCTTTTTTTTTTAAAGGTAGTTTTCTAGCCCTTCATGGCTGTTGGGGTAAAAGCTTGAAAAGATGAACCCCGAAGGCTCAAACCAGAAGGCAAATACAAAGAACCCAGGGTGTATTCGTTTTTAAATCTCATGATTTTAAAGTCAATCACGTTCCTTTTTTGGACCTGCCTCATGATTTTTAGGATGCCTGGGGTTGGCAGTACTGCCGTTTTCTAGTGTTCTTCAGCCAAGCTACACTAGTAGCCACTGGCTACATAGGCTTATTCAAATGCATGTGCCGAGGGAATATAGCTAGTCTGTGCTTCAGTCATTTTAAAGGCAGCAGTCTGATAGCCTTCAGCATTGGTAGTACGTGTGCCTAAAAATCCCTATTATCTCACACTGTGCCCTCTTTCCTATAGCTGCAATTCACTTGCCATACTAAATGATGCGATAACTTAATTCTGATGGACTGACTGAGATGTTTTAATGTGCTGTATAGTACAAATTTAGACAGCATGTAAAATAAGCTTTTCCTGCCATATGACACAAACCACAACTGTCTGGCATGAGCGCATAAGCCAGAAGCTGAAGGGAAACAAAGCACAAAGCCAGACATGATCTTTGATCATATGTTGTTTAAAATTAACAGCATAGATCATAACCACACTTAAATAACACATCTGTCTAGAGGTTAGATAGTAACATACAATATGTTTTTTTAAATCATTATTGTTTAATTATGACTTAAAATTCTTTTGAATCTCTCCCAAGTAACAGGTGGTTTTCTGACAATGCTACATGCCAAAAAATGCCGGAGAAAGGACTAGCTGCATGTTGCCCTCTAAGGTGAGATAGCATCCAAGTTTCTTGATTAACAACAAGCCGCTGACACCTGTTAACTCTTTTGCTGCTGTTTTTTCACTACCCCGTTTGACATAATCTGTATAATATCTATATGTTTAATATATATTTATCCATTGAGCATGCTTCCCATCCTCTGCTGGCATTGGGTATGCTGGTATGGCACAGAGCCCTGTTAGCAAATTCTATGCTTGCACTGTAAATTGTCAGAGCTGATGCTTGGCTTTGAAGGAAAGATGACCCAGTGGTTAGGGTTCAAGTCTCTAGTCTGCCATGGGCTTCCTGTGTGACCTGGGGCAAGTCATTTAGGGTATGTCTACACTGCAATTAAACATCCACAGCTGGCCGAGGTCAGCTTACTCTGCCTCATGGGCCTCAGGCTGCGGGGCTGTAAAATTGGTATGTAGCTATTTGGGGGCAGGGCTGGAGCCTGAGCTGTGGGGCTCTTTGAGAGGGGGAGGGTCCCAAAGCCTGGGCTCCAGCCTGAGCCAAATGTCTACACAGGCAATTTTTAGCTCCGTGAGCCCAAGTCAGCGGACCCAGGCCAGCTGCGGCCATGTTGCGAGTCTTTTATTGAAGTGTAGATGTACTCTGTCTCTTTGCCTCAGTTCCCCATCTGTAAAATGGGATAATAGTGCTTCCTCAAGTACTCTGGAAAGGTAAGGACAAATACATTAAAGACTGAGGTGCTCAGATACTTACAATAGTGGGGACCATATAAATACCTAAAATAGATCGTGTTCAGTGTGAGGGCCCCCAACTCTAAAGATTTCAGAGTTACAGGCGAGGGCAAGGTTCCAGAGCAACCCTAGCTTTTTGGGATGTGACTTCCTTGTATTCACAGACACTGTGAAATGGCAACACACTTTAGGACTTGCTATTTGTGATCAGACCATTGTTCTGTCAAGCCAGGTATCATGCCTCCAGCAATGACCAATGCTTCATGCTTCTGAGTAAGGTGAGAAACCTACTTCATCTAGCCATGTTACGCGAAGAAGAGAGACTGTGCAGACAATCGGATTACAGCAGGAGGCATGGGTATGATTAACTGTATCTTACTATTAACGACAGCAAATGTTATAGGTTATAAAATTAGCAAGTTCTTTTTTGAAATCTAGCTATGGTGTCTGAGTCCAACATCCTGCACTAGCGAATTTACAGGCTCACCACATGCTGTGGGCTCAATCGAGCTGTGGAGTTGCAGTCTGAGCAAATCACGGAGGAGAGCTGCATTGCCCCAGGGAGGAGGTGTCTCAGAAGGTGCAACTCTTGCTGCTATGCAGGGAAGCGTGCACCCTGTATCATTCCTCTAGCTGGTGCAGAGTGCTCTCTATCGTAGGGTGGGCCAGCTCTGCCGGCTGATGCAGAGGGAGGGAGAGCATGTTATGCCTCCCTCCTTTTATCTGCCCTTCACGATGGCTTGCGGGGGACTAGCCTGGTCGTTAAACAAGGGTGGAAGATCAAGGGAGATAAAAGGTTCCTTGTGTCCATTCTTTGCACCGCCGTAATGGTCAGGCACTGTCTCGCCCTGTATACTGAAGTTTTTGTTCTGTATATGTTCTAATTATAACTACTATTCATGTTCATTTCATGAAGCCTGTTCCTTGGGACCGCTTCTCTGAGAGGAGGAGAGGGATAAAAGTGTGGCTCCCTCCAGGGCCCATTAGTGCTATTCCTTATTTTGGCCAGGCAGGCTCACTAAAGAGTGATTGAAAGTGCTCCCTCCCCTCTAGGGGCCGAATGTGCTGACGCCACAGTGCTTTTAGCACCTGCTGGCTTGGGAGTCAGGGACTGAGCTGGGGTCCTGCACTTGGATCTTACACATAGCAATGCTTTGCACTGTCACTGATTGGTTGGACCAGCCTCAAACGGCCTTTCTAAGGAGTTCAGCTATTTAAGGCCTGGGCAGGGTAAGTGCAGCCTTGTAAATCTGGTGGGCCTGGGGCTGAATAGAACATGTGCCTCCCTACATCAAGGGGCCTTGCACCATCAACGTTAGCCTTGGGGGCCCTAGATTGTTCGTGGCTTGTTCCTAGAGTTATCTTGGTTTGTGGTCTCTCTAGAACAGAGTTCCACCCACAGCAGTCAGTGTGCTGAAATGAAGTTTATTTAAACTACTAGTTTAAACAAACATTCTGAGGTTAAATAGAGTCCACTGAGGCAGAAGTCGCTGTTGGGAACTGTGTTACAATTTGATCTGGGCAGATCTTCAGCCAAAAGGATGCTCTTGAGAAACTCCCATAACCTACCAGGCATTTAGCAGGCTCCAGAATGACAACACAGGACTCTGAGAACTTCCTCTCCTCTGCTGCCTTCTGTTCCTTTTATTATTACTTCATCCTCCTAGTCCACCCCCAGTCTGTTTTGTTCAGTCTGACAGGTAAATTTGCTGGGGCAGAGACTGCCGTCTTTACTTGTCAGCGGGGGCAGCTCTATGTTTTTTGCCGCCCCAAGCACGGCAGTCAGGAGGCCTTTGGCACCATGTCTGCGGGCTGTCCGCGGCCACGCGGATTCGGCGGCGTTTCTGCGGGTGATCTGCCGGTCCCATGGCTTCGGCATACCCGCCACCGAATTGCCGCCGAAGCCGCAGGACCAGCAGACTACCTCAGGCATGCCGCCGAATGCCACCTGACTGCTGCCCTCACAGCAACCGGCAGGCCGCCCCCTGCAGCTTGCCGCCCCAGACACGCGCTTGCTGTGTTGGTGCCTGGAGCCGCCCCTGCTTGTCAGTACAGCACCTAGCACAATGGGGCTCTCATCCTTGTGTGGAGTTTCTAAGCTCTGCCATAATGTAAATCATCATAATGTCATTAGGCCCCTGACATAGGGTGGGTGTTTTTGGTGTTTTCTTGCATGTCAGGCCAATGTGGCCAGCAAATCCTGTGGGGCCTAGGCATTCTGTACCTGCATCCAGTGGAGAGAGGAAGACGTGAATATCATGTCACTGGGAAAATATTTGCCCATTAGCAGAAAATTATTACACTCAGCTTCTTGCAGATTCAGGGACTTTCACCCCATTTCTGAATTGAACTGATGAAATCTTTACCATCATGTACAAAAAACTCAGCCTCCACAAGCAAAACGCATGATTTTCTGGTAGGTACCTCGCCCTCCTCACTGTACGCTCTGTGGGCAAAGCAACAAACAATGGCACCTTGAAACCTCGGGAGTAAAGCACTTTTCAGCACAGGAAGAAGTGCCCCTGAGTAATAACCAGACACTTGGAAAATAACATAATTACCTGGACTGAGAGAAGGAGAAGAGAAGCTGCGCACCTATTTAGAAATGGCAATGGAGAGAGAGAAGAAAAACAAGGATGCAAAATCTGAATCCTACCCCAGATAAAAAGAAATGAAATATTAAGAATGTTCCATGAACAATGAAAAGCAAATGTTCCTGTATCACTGATGCAGTGCAATATGGACACTTCTTCTAGAGAGGACTTGTGATGATGGCAGGGTTCATGAATGGGAGGTTAACCTTCACTCAGCTTCCCCTTTCCCATCCTCATGGAAAGAAATATAAACTGGCAGCTTGGGAGGCCTGGGGTACAGTTCCTATGGAAATGCAGGCTCTATCCCAAGGGCACAGGGCTGGGTTAAACTGCAGGATGGGGTAGTTCGGTTACTCTTCTAGACTTATAGTAACTCATTTGGATTTCTGTTGTATCCCTTGCTGGAAAAAACAATTCTTGACTCCACCTGTTCTGTTTCTGTGGACTCAACCCACCAGCTCCCAGGGCGTTAGCACAGTAACATGCCTTCAGATTCATTTTACCCAAACAGTCCATAGCCGGTGGTAGTGACCCACCTAGTGGATCTGATTGCTTCTCTTGTAAGCCATGTGCTGGTTTAAGGCACCACAGGCCCGAGACCTCTTTTGCTCAGTGCTGTGCTGTTGTTGCTGGGTGTACTGGTGTCTATAGTACGTGACAACTATTCAGTCTGTGATCTGTCTCCTTTAAGAGAGCAGACAGGCTCCGTGAGTGCTGTGTTACTCCCACCGGTTCCTCTCCTCTACCAGTCTCGGAGCACAGCACAACAGCAGAACGCAGCTGTCAGTCAGCGTCCTAGGGGAACTGTCCCTATGTTTACATGAATGATCATATGGTAACCTCTTCCAGCTCATAGGCAAGTCGCACGGTTACCTCATCTGCAGTCAAATTACCTCATCCATGTGAAATGTAGCAAGTGCAAGACAGGAGCAAAGCAGACTACTCTCTAGGGTCTGGCTTCCTCATTAGAAGACTGTGGAGGAGCTGTCCTCAACTGGACTACTCAGGAAATAAACTTGAAATCTGTTAGTTTATAATTATCTTGATTCAAGAGGCTCTTCATAAATCAACCGGGTTTATTTTATGACAGGAGAGGGGTGTGTATCTATATGTGCTAGCCTGTGAGGCAGTGGTGTGTGTGGATTTACCTTTATCCCCAACCCACAAGAAGTCCACTGAACCACGCTGCACTGGCTCAAAGTCACATTGGCTATGACATTCATGTACCACACTTAAGAGAAGAGAAAAATGTAAAGGTATAAATAGGATTATACTGTATCACAAAAGGGTGGCGAGATCTGAGCTATCGAACTTCAGTGCCAAATTTTCACATCCTTCTGTTTTAACATTTTCCTTGAACCAGATTGCTATCCCCTCCTTTAAAAAAAAATACATTGCATGTGATGTCTAGGAATATAAAATAAATTATCTTTGCCATAGGCGGCTGGGTTTATTAGCTTCTGTCAAGCTATTCACAATGTAAAGGACATGCTGACCTACAGTGATCTCTTCCTTCCAATCAGCATTTAAACTGTAACAAGAGGAGCTCCAGTATTTGTTCATTTATCAGTTTAACCCTTTGGGTTACCTTGGTAGATATTTACTGTACAATTTTATTTGCAGTCCCAGCTCTGGCAGGCCATACTTATTTCTATTCAACTTTTATATTGATAAGACATTGTGAGCTAGCCTCCACCCCTTGTAAATAAACATGTTTTAAAACCTTAAGAGAGAGGAAGAGTGTGTGTGTGTGTTTATATATGTATATATATATCTATTTATCATGCCCAGTTGGACACATTGTGCAAGCACAGCTGCTCTTATCTGGCATGGGGTAGCATATTAAAAGGAAGATTAAGATTACCATTTTGCTTTTTTCTCCCCTTCTCCATTTTAGCTATTTGTGTGCAATGTCTCAAGGCACTAGGCAATGCACATCTGGAGTTTGCAACATTCTGGAGATAGTTACTCAAATCCCAGAAGCACCAGTCAGGCTGGGAATGGTAGCCTGGTATCCATGGTGAGCTTCCCTATCTCTCAGTGCCAGGTGTGTGCATGTATGTTATTTCTTGGAAAGGCTGTCCTCAGGGGGGAAAACGAGAAACCAGGAGAGAGGTAATTAGGAGCTACCTTGCACAACTGAGCCAGCTCATCAGGGATAGGTATTGGAAGGACAGCACTGGAAGCAGGTGACATGTGCAGAGGCTTCACACAGCCTGCCAGCAGCAGTGTTGTTTTTGTTTTGTTTTTCTTCTTTCTGTGGGCACTGGCATTGAGGGGAAGAAACATAAAGGTAGAAGATGCAGGCTGGGAAATAATACTTGAAGCCTGGGTTTGAGACCCTCAGGGCTAGTTGTTTACTAACTTGAAAAGAGATCCATATTCAGATCAAGATCTGTCCAGAAAGGAAGTGCTCCCTGTTATTTCTTTATCATCTCAGTGTGGCAAGAGCTGCTGAAAAGGACATTCTCTGTACGCTACTAACATGCGTTTTGTTATTAAAACAAGCCCTTTCCTGCTAAGCTCTGTGCACACATGATGTATTTCCATAATATCTTATGCAGCCACCTCGAAGTGTGGCTGGAACACAGACCTACTCTGTTCAAGTCCTGTGGAATGAAAGAAACTGCCATTTCATGTATGGAAGTTTGAATCAGAGTCTCTTGGATGCTGCCTGAACTTTACAGCCTGCTGTAACCCTGACAGGAGGACTGTGGTGCACTAAGCTCACAGCAAAAATTGGGTGAATATGGTTCATAATCTTAGCTTAAATGGATTTATGGAGTGGGAAGGGAAATCCTCCTTCTGTTCAGTGTTTCATAGCATGGTCTGGAAAGAGTACTGGTGAATGATTGTATTAACCCTTCTCCATTGCAAGCCCTCTGACAGGCTGAAAACAGGTTTGTTCCTTCAAGTTGCTGAGCACTAACTCCTAAGAGGTGGTTGGCACTGCCCAGGATCAAGTCCAAAGGGCAGGCAGACACTTAGCTCAAAATAGGCTGGAATTCACCTATTTTAATCAAACCTATATGACAAGGATCTATCTTGCTCTGTCTAAGTCAGTGGAGTCCAGATCCTCAATGGACGTTAGGAGCCTAACTACCTGTGAGAATCTGGGCCTAGGAATTTTGTCGCTGTCATCAATAGGAGCGGGATAGTGGGTAAATTTTATGACGGGTGGACTTCCTTTTGCTGGTGCAATTGGCAAACCTGCAATGCTGGTTTGCCAATTGCACCAGACATGCAGATGAAATTGGCGAGATGAGAGTACAACTGCAGTCCATTCTCTGGGTGCAATTTGTGCTTGTCGGCTAGGTGTCACCCAGCTGGAAAATATGCCCCCGTGGCTGATAAGAAGCAAACAATTTATAAGCAGCGCTGTGCAAACCTTTCAGTGCAAACCGAAGCTCAGGAACAGCAAGCAAACCTGAGCAGAGTTATGGTTTTGCATCCAAGGCATGCAGAAATCAACACTTGCAGCTGCATTTTGCTCTGAATTGATTGAACCTAAAGCTCAAAGCAAAGTTCAGTGAAGTGAACTCACAAGCACCCCAAACAATAGTAAGGTGGCATAAGCATGCTGTGAACTGAAACACAGCTCTAGTTAGAAATAATCTCGGCTCAGAGTTACACTGCCAAATATGCCAGCAGATGTTCACTCTCCTTGCATTTCAGTCTCTGCCTGACTTGTTTGTTTGTTAAGAAGGATGCTTGTTACAGGAACTGCACCAAATGACTGACAAAACTGTCAACAATGGGGGCCATTTTCTAATGAGCCCATCCTGCAAAACAAGTAGATCTCATGTTTAGCAGTGGTGGGCAGAGCCTCAGGAGATTAACACATGGTTATTTGGTTCATATAAGCATCCCCAAATTTGGAAGCTTATCTGAACTCTGCCTAATCCTCCTTCTTCCTTCTGTTTCTAAGCATTCAAGCTTCTCCCTACCTTCTTCCCATCAGATTCTTCTTCTTTGCCCTAATCCATCCTTCTCTTTCCCTCCATTCACTTTTCCAGACCACTTAGCCCTCAGCTCTCCTTTCCTTTTCCTCACCTCCCTCTCCCTTAACGGCAACAGGCACAATAACTGCCAAATCTTTCTGTTTCCTTGACTCCCCAGCAGTCCCTTGTGTTTGATAATTCATGGGGGAGGCCAGGCTCCAGGGCCGACTCCATGCTCCAGCTTGCCAAGCAGGTGCTTGGGGCAGCCACTCCGGAGAGGGGCGGCATGTCCAGCTATTCGGCGGACGGTCCCTCCTTCCCGCTTGGAGCGAAGGACCTCCCGCTGAATTGCCGCCGCAGATCACAATCGCGGCTTTTTTTTTTTTTTTTTGCGCCGCTTGGGGCAGCAAAACCCCTGGAGCCGGCCCTGCCAGGCTCATATTTGATTCTCTGCTGAGGTCTGACTGCTGCTCTTTTAAACTCTAGCATATTATGTGACTTCATCCATCATGGGAAGTGCTGGATTTGAAGACCGCAGATATCCTCCTAGCAGAAAGTGATGGATTTAGTGAGGTCTCACAAAGGATTACAGCCTTTTGATCAGGAAGAGGGAGGGTGTGACATACCCAGGTACAATCTAGACTAATGAGCAGCTGTGTCACCCCTGTTCTGCAAATATGTATGCTTTACAATGCCTTGCTGAAGGAACTCCCATCTGGGCAGCTCACAAGGAGCCTTCCAGCATGCAAGCCACAACCTGAGTGTTTGTGTGCAACTGTACCCTGCCAGCCACACCTGGGTTACATTCCAGCCTTGGTTATACTGCAGGGTGACTTCCAACACACCTGTCTTAGATTGTCCATCAGAAATGTATGTCCTGTACTGCCCAGCCCTCTCCTGGACAATACAAGTTTATATAAAGTGTGTTATTTCTTTAATAGAAATAATACACACACAATTTGCCACCCCAAATGGAGTTTCCCAAACACTTATATTTAAACACACTGGATTAGATAAAACAATGAAACAAGTTTATTAACTATAAAGAGAGAGATTTTAAGTGAGTACAAGTAATGAGGCATAAAGTCAGAAATGGTTACAAGAAAAATAAAGATAAGACACAAGTGGTACCTAACAACAAACTATGTTAAATTCAAAGCAAAGCTTTCTCACCACAAGCTTTCAATAGTCTTACTGACCAAAGTCTTTAGGTCAGGACCCCTTCTCCAGTCCAATGGCTGCTTCCTTTATTCCTTCAGATGCAATAATGCATGGAGAAAGGGAGAGAGAGAGAGGATGCCTTGGGGTGTTCATCTTTCCTCTTCATAGTTTCATCCCCCCTCTTGAAAAACATTTCCAGCTGGGTCACCAAGAGACAAAAAGTCTGGGTGGAAGGATGTTCCCTGCTGTTTTTTTCCTCACCTGTTTGAACTTCCTTTGTTTCCTTTCCTTCTTGATGACTTTGTTTACCGCTTAAATACAAATTAAGCAGAACACATGTTCCTTTGTTTGAGCCAGACCTGTTTGCCAACTCTGTGTGGAACATGTGTTAATAACATCATATAGGGAAATCTTATAATTTCACATACCATATTGTCAGAAACATTTGATCAGGACAATAATGATCAGCAAATTATGAGTTGTCAAATGAGAACCCTACAAGACATGCATTGTACAAAAATTATGACAGTAGTGTGTTGGGTATACACAGGAATCCATTCTGTTACACAGGCATACTTTTTAAAACTCTTTTGAACTTACAGAACTTTTGGTTCAGTTTTAGTTTTTCCCAGCTAACATTTCTAACATTCAGACCTAAAAGCTTTCCCAATCATTTATATCTTCTCAATAAGATTCCCCAGACTTTTTAGCATCAGACACAGACACAGGCTACAGTTTACAAGCTCATGATTCCTAAGTTTTGGAACACTTCAGAAGTTCACTACAAGGTTTGTGATTCATTTAAGGATGAAAAAGAGAAGACAGGAATTAAATTTAAAATGTACTGTCATTTTAAAATTTTTCTAATGGTTTTGAAACATCCAGATTCATTAGATTTTCCCATTCTTACCTCTGTCCCCTGAGATGAAAATACTGTCCGCCTCATTATTGCTGAGATCATCACCCTCTCTGCTTTTGCCAGCAGAATTGCCTTTTTTTGTATGACCCTCACCAGGCAATGAAACACAAAATCAGATCACTATGTCCATCATCTTTTTCTTTTTCTTCTTCATGGTGAAGCAGACTCATGTACTGAGTCTATGACTGCCAAGCACTGGACACCATAGATAACTCAAATTTGAAGTCTTTCACCTTTCCCAATATTCTTAAAGAATTGCAATATGGCTTCTTTATAGGGTCCCATTTCCTGATGCTCTTACTAGGTGTTGCAGTGAAAATTTTGATACTTGAAGGCCTCTAAGTTTTTCATATTAATATCCCCTTTCAATGGTACATTCTTTGCACTTTCACATGAAAGGATCAATTGTTTCCTGGAACTTGCATGTCCCACACAATCCATCTTTGTTTGTTTGTTACAAATTACTTTTTAAGCCACAATAGTCAGTTACATTTCTATATAGAGTCACTTCACTCTTTCTCTCAGAGCTTTGGAGCACATCAGCATTATTGATTCTTCCCCTCCACCCCCTTGAGATCTCCTGGAAGCCATTTTATGTTAAACCATGAGAGCCGAGCTCTGCTCTGGGATGTCAGGAATGGGAGGAGGAGCAGCTCTCTATGGTCTTCATCTATGATTATATGGAAGACATCTGTGACTGAGACAATGCTGCTTGAATCAGCATAAATTGTGGTTCAGAGAGGGGAAGGTTTCACAGGTTCAGGGAGGCCAGAGCAGGAGGGGAGGGGCATCAGATAAGTAGTGCAGAGCAACCAACCCTGTAAAAGGATATTAATATCCATCTTTACAGCTCTTTGGAACCTCTGCCCAGAAAGGAAGGTTTGTGGGTGACTTTGTAAGGTTGCCCTGCACTCTTCCCATAGGTAATTTCATAGGATTTGCCCCTAAATTTGTAAAATGCATGGGACATGGAAGCACAGTTAGAAATATTACCTTGCTCACTTGATCTCATCTCTTTTAAACATCCTGTGTGAACTATATAATCAGATCATGGTCAGGAATGGATCCGATACAATAGATTTTAAGGCACATTACAAATCAATAGTGTAATTGTTTTGTTGCTTAGGGACCGGGAGCTTTTGTTAATTAAGAAAACAACTAAACTACAAAGACTTCATGTCATTAAGAAGTTGCCTTTAGTTTGCAGATCAGCTGTATACAAAGTGTGGGAGCTCAGAAAGCCACGCAGGCTCCTTCCATCTTCCCCATTCCACCCATAGCCACAAGCAGCTCACATAGCTGTCTTTGGGATAAAGTCTGCAAGCAAATTGGACTGTTTGTCAGGCCAGATATGAAATATGACAAATTAACACCTGAGGCTGCTAGTGCCCTGGTTACACTTCATTTAGAAGTTAGACTGCTGGATGCTTTCTACAATTTGTGATGATATTGATAGTGATAAATTGCAAAATTTGGGTAAAACTTTCACCAGCACATTCCTGAAGCTGAAAATTAAGGTGGAAAAGGGAGAAGAGATCATGAAAGCTCTTCCACTTAATGTCAGTCCCCAAACGAGAGAAGCTCTCACAATAACAATAAAATGCTCAGCCATTGAGCAAAGTAATTAAGCCAAGCTAATTAAATTACAATTAACAATTATTTTAATTTAATTTTAATGCACTGATTGAGCCTTATATGGTAATGATGAAGCTTTCTGAACAGTAATCCAGTTGGGTTAGCATGGACAGCAAGTTTGGGGTCACTGCTTTTTGATGGAGTTAGTCTTAAAATAATAAATAATGGCATTTTACATCCATCTTGCAAATCTGTCATGCCAGATTTCTCAGCCTTTTGAGGGAATTAAAATGTTTCATGTTTCTTTGTGTTGAATGAATTTAAAATCATAATACACTCAGCACGTAGTAACTTGAAAGGATGTTGCCTGGGTTGGTGAACTGAATTTTGTAAACAGTTGGAGAGTCCTATTGTGGCAGCACCATGGAATTGCTTTAAGCTACTATAACTGCATTGGTTTCCGTGGAGTCATACCAGCATAAAATGGGAAAACTGGAGTAACACTGTGGTGAATTGGATGCAACATATAATAATACCTAACACTTAGAATTTCTAATAGTAGCTCTTTACAAAGGAGGTAGGTACCACTATCCCCATATTACAAATGAGGAAACTGAGGCAAAGTGACTGGCACAAGGTACCCAGAGCCAGGAATAGAATCTAGGTCTCCTGATCCCTAATCTAGGCTCCAACCCACTAGGCCACACAATACTCACTTTTCTCCAGCTGTTCTTGTACTTTAGGAAACACTAGTAATTCTTCTTTCTTACTACTTGAAAAGCCCCACAACATCTGGGGATAGTGGTACCTACCAAAGCAGAAGAATCTTGGAGGATCTTTTCTCCAGACTTACAACTAGGCCAGGTCCATGCTAGAAACTTTTGCTGGTATAATAATGTCTGTTTTTTTATGATATTTATATACTGACAAAAAAGTGTTTTTAGCCAGTATAGCTTATTTTGTTTGGGGGAACTGGTACGGGCTGTGTCTCCACCAGGAAGGTTTTCTGGTATAGCTATATCAGCAAACCCTTTCTAGTGTAAGCTAGGCCTTAAACTATGATTCCAGCTCTTTTATTCTCCCTGCTGTGTCCCTTAAGTGCTTTGCACTCTGCAACCTGCCTCTTATATGCTTTTCAGTGCAAGTATCCAAATAAAACTCGCTAAGTTTTTCTTTCATCCATTCTGCAATGCTCTCATTACCAGTGACTTGGTGAACTACTCCAATGCTGCCAACTTAGGTCCCAATCATGCAAATGCTCACACATATGCTTTAAGGATGTGAGTAGTCCCATTGATTTGAGTAGGACCAGTCATGTGCTTAAAGTTAAGCTGGTGTATAAGTGTTTGCAGGGTGGAGGCCTTAAAAAACAGATCTGCCTTGGAACTGTAAGTCCCCATGAGAGTAACCACCTCTCATAGAAAGGAAACAGAAAGAGATCACTCAAAGGGTATGTCTACACTACAGGATTACTCCGAATTTACAGAATTTGATTGTTGGTAACTGATTGTATAAAGTCGAGTGCATGCGGCCACACTAAGCACATTAATTCGGTGGTGTACGTCCATGTACCAAGGCTAGCGTCGACTTCGGGAGCGTTGCACTGTGAGTAGCTATCCCATAGTTCCCGCAGTCTCCCTCGCCCATTGGAATTAAGTTTGCGGATGATACCAAACTGGGAGGGATTGCAACTGCTTTGGAGGACAGGGTCATAATTCAAAATGATCTGGACAAATTGGAGAAATGGTCTGAGGTAAACAGGATGAAGTTTAACAAAGACAAATGCAAAGTGCTCCACTTAGGAAGAAAAAATCAGTTTCACACATACAGAATGGGAAGAGACTGTCTAGGAAGGAGTACGGCAGAAAGGGATCTAGGGGTTATAGTTGACCACAAGCTAAATATGAGTCAACAGTGTGATGCTATTGCAAAAAAAGCAAACGTGATTCTGGGATGTATTAACAAGTGTGTTGTGAGCAAGACACGAGAAGTCATTCTTCCGCTCTACTCTGCTCTGGTTAGGCCTCAGTTGGAGTATTGTGTCCAGTTCTGGGCACCGCATTTCAAGAAAGATATGGAGAAATTGGAAAGGGTCCAGAGAAGAGCAACAAGAATGATTAAAGGTCTTGAGAACATGACCTATGAAGGAAGGCTGAAAGAATTGTGTTTGTTTAGTTTGGAAAAGAGATGACTGAGAGGGGACATGATAGCAGTTTTCAGGTATCTAAAAGGGTGTCATAAGGAGGAGGGAGAAAACTTGTTCACCTTAGCCTCTAAAGATAGAACAAGAAGCAATGGGCTTAAACTGCAGCAAGGGAGGTTTAGGTTGGACATTAGGAAAAAGTTCCTAACTGTCAGGGTGGTTAAACACTGGAATAAATTGCCTAGGGAGGTTGTGGAATCTCCATCTCTGGAGATATTTAAGAGTAGGTTAGATAAATGTCTATCAGGGATGGTCTGGACAGTATTTGGTCCTGCCATGAGGGCAGGGGACTGGACTCGATGACCTCTCGAGGTCCCTTCCAGTCCTAGAATCTATGAATCAATGAATCTATGAATTCTGGGTTGAGATCCCAATGCCTGATGGGGCCAAAAATTTGTCGCGGGTGATTATGGGTAAATGTCGTCAGTCAATCCTCCCTCCGTGAAAGCAACGGCAGACAATCATTTCGTGCCCTTTTCTCTGGATTGCCCGGGCAGATGCCATAGCATGGCAACCGTGGAGCCCGTTCAGCCTTTTTTCACTGTCACCATATGTCTACTGGATGCTGCTGACAGACGCGGTGCTGCAGCGCTACCCAGCAGCATCCCCTTGCCTTTGCAAGTTAGCAAAGACGGTTATCAGTCATACTGTATCATCTGCTGCTGTCGTGGGTACTCCTGGCCAGCCTCGGTGAGGTCGGTCGGGGGCGTCTGGACAAAAATGGGAATGACTTCCCAGGTCTTTCTCTTCTTTAAGTTTTGTCTAATGGAGAGTTAGTTCTGCCTAGAATATCAGGCAAGCCTACTAAAGAACCAGAGAGGCAAACGGCCACTCCGGGTCAGAGCCCCAGACAATCCCGCAGAAATGATGACCTGCATGCCATTCTAGGGGGTGTCCCTACAACAACCCCACCCGTTGCTTCCCTCTCCCCCCTCCCCCCGGCCTACCTTGGCAGTTATCCCCCCATTTGTGTGATGAAGTAATAAAGAATGCATGAATTTGAAACAACACTGACTTTAGTGCCTCTGCAAGCAGAGATCAAAGGGGGGGAAGGGAGGGGAGGGCGGTTGGCTTACAGCGAAGTCGAGTGAAGCACCATTCTGCACTTGCTCAGCCTATAGCTGAAAATGGGAATCTGTGATAAGCACTACGATAGAAGCACAGGCAGGACTGAATCTCCATTTGTGTGTGGGCCTTTGGTTGACACTGGTAAAATACAAAATGTCCCAGGATATGTATGTTGGGGGACAGTTCTAAATGGCAGCGTTATTTTTTTATTTGCAGTAAAATATAGAGGTCTAAGTATCTGATTGTGAGCCCTGGGAGCAAGGGGTAGGCTGGAGTAAGTGGGACAGCGCGGTGCTGCTGACTGGGAGAGCAGCCTGAGGCAGAAGCCTTCAGCATGATATTCCAGGCAGGACTGAATCTCTATTACACAAAACTTAAAGAAGAGAATGACCTGGAGTCATTCCCCTTTTTGTCCAGGCGCCCCCGACCGACCTCACCACGGCCAGCCAGGAGCACCCATGTCTGCCCTGGCGCTCCCGACCAACCTCACCGAGGCCAGCCAGGAGCACCCATGGGACGACGATGACGGTTACCAGTCATACTGCACCGTCTGCCGTCCACAAGGCAAGGCAAGGGGATGCTGCTGTGTAGTGCTGCAGCACCGCGTCTGCCAGCAGCATTCAGTAGACATACGGTGATAGTGAAAAAAAGTCGAGAAACGATTTTTTCCCCTTTGCTTTCACAGAGGGAGGGAGGGGGGGCCTGATGACATATACCCTGAACCACCCATGACAATGTTTTTGACCCTTCAGGCATTGGGAGCTCAACCCAGAATTCAAATGGTTTTCGGAGAGTGCGGGAACTGTGGGATAGCTACAGTCGTCAGTCGCCCCTCCCTCCCTCCGTGAGCGTCCATTTGATTCTTTGGCTTTCTGGTACGCTTATCTCAGCTCCTTAAGTTTCACAGAGCGCTGTGTTGAGTCCCTGTTGTGGCCTCTGTTCATCATGGCCTTGGAGATTTTTTTCAAATGTTTTGGCATTTCGTCTTTTGGAACGGAGTTCTGATAGAACAGATTCATCTCCCCATACAGAGATCAGATTCAGTATCTCCCGTATGGTCCATGCTGGAGCTCTTTTTTGATTCTGGCTGTGCTGATGAGCTCTGCATGGTCACCTGTGCTGATCAGCGCTCCACGCTGGGCAAACAGGAAATGAAATTCAAGAGTTTGCGGGGCTTTTCCTGTCTACCTGGCCAGTGCATCCAAGTTCAGATTGCTGTCCAGAGCGATCACAATGGTGCACTGTGGGATAGCTCCTGGAGGCCAAAACCGTCGAATTGTGGCCACACTAACCCTAATTCGAAATGGCAATGTCGATTTCGGCACTACTCCCCTCGTCAGGGAGGAGTACAGAAATCGATTTTAAGAGCCCTTTATGTTGAAGTAAATGGCGTCATTGTGTGGACGGGTGCAGGGTTAATTCGATTTAACGCTGCTAAATTCGAACTAAACTCATAGTGTAGACCAGGCCAAAGTTAAGATTTCTGACCCAGCCCTCAAGAGAAAAAAAATCAAACCCTCTGCCGTTGACACCATGGGGTTACTTATGATCTGGCTATCTCTTCTCCGTAGCGAGACACTAGACTGCTCAACAGTGATGGCTTTGAGTAAAATGAGAGGCCTGTGTTGTAATAAAAGTCTCATAAAAGTCATTTAAACAAGTTAGGGTTAGGACTGGCTGTGATTGCGTTATAGGCTACTTTTCTGTAAAGTAAATTAGTTACTTGCTGTGCATTAGCATCAGGCAAAGGGCTTTTGTCACTGGAGGAAATCTCTTTAAAGGTTTGATTCAGAGACTAGAGCAAATCCCTAACATTGGTAAAGTAGCTGTAATTCCTGATCTCCCACGCATGGCTGATTTCCACAGGAGCAAAGCTTTTGTGATCCATGCTTTAGAGATAACTGGCCGCAGCTACAGTAATTAGATGGTTTAAAACTACCATCCCATTTAGATTTACCTTGATTGCTTTCTCTTCCTTTTCTCGGTGTGTGTGTGTGTGTGTGTGTGTGTGTGTGTGTGTGTTAAAGACATTGACACTTCACTAGATGCTTTGCCAAACAGTATTGTGTTTCCCCAGCTACCTGTTGGGTAGCGGATCACTTAAAAACAATTAGAAGATATAACATTTATTGGCATTGAAACTAATTTAATTAATGAAATAATGTTCTTAGGCTTTTAAACTGGATCTATGTAATTGCAGGTTGCAAAGAATAATACTAGCTCATGCAGAGATACCATTTTATGCTATTCTGCTAGGAAGTTCAGGTTAATCCATTGGGTTTCATAGAATTAGAGGACTGCTGTGAGAAAAAGGCATGAACAATTATCTGGTGGTAGAACAGCATTGTCAGACTACCAGGTAGCGACTAGTTTTGCCTTTAGTCACTGTACAATAAGGGCAATCACTGGAGCTGGTGGAAAGAATATTGAACTGTAGACACGGGATGTTTCTGTTAAAATTGGCCCTTTAGATTTCATCTTCGTGGCCTAACCTATCACAGACTAGAACCAGAATGTATCATTGCCCCTTTGTCAAGTGGTAGCACATCTGGGGATCTTGCAGGTTGGTCTCCCATTTGGAACAGAAATTGGTGATGTGGAATCAAATATTTTCTTTGTTTTCAAATGCACCCAAGTCCTGCTTCCTGTCTCTCTGTCTCTCACAAGTTTCAAAGCTTAACAAAACAGCTTTCTCCTCTTGCCCCAGTCCCTGAACTTTTCACCTGGGAAACCCCCTAGCTCAAAGCGCCTCCTCTGGAACCACATGGTCTACAAAGATGGGCTTGGACCCTTCTGTGCAGCTGCAAACAAACCTCAGAGCATTACCAGCCAGACAAAGGAGAGTGCTTTAACTGACACAGTCACCTTCAGGAGGGTCATTTATGCTTAAATGACGGGCAAACCATTAGCAACTTTCAACATAACAATATTAATGGATAAGTAACAGAACAGAGCAAGGTGTGCACGTTACATGTGATGTCTATGTGCCTTTGGTACATTGCAGAGCAAAAGAGAAAAAAAACTAGTATTCCCCAAAGAGGAGGGAAGGTAGCTAATATAAGTGCACTACTTGAAGGGAAATAATGCTTTTGTGATTGTTTAAAATAAAGAAATCAAATGTTTTAGAAGTGTGTATTTAATTAAACAATTCAAATGTATTTGAATTATATATGCCCATCCCCCAAGTATCAAGGTCAGAGGAAGTTTTTAAAGTAGGTAATTTAAAATCCTTACTTTATTTTCAATGATCTGATGTTGATTTCCATGGAAACAGAAACGGAAGCAGGAACCAAACACAGGAAGCTGGATCAGAGCCCCTGTTAGTTTCAGCTGCCCATGGCTGCTTTTGGCTTCCACTTCTGTAGTGCTGAACTCTATTATTTTCTACTGACTTTCTTACTATAAAATAGTAGGGAAGGAAAATATGAGATGCAATGCTCAAAGGCTCAGGAACTAGCAGTAAGAGAATCCTGTGATACATGTTTGGTTCACCTGACCTGAAAATTTAGGAGCTGTACTAAAAACAAAGGCCTCAAAGCAGTTATATGACTTATTAATGCCATAAAGACTGCTTCAGTTCTGAGGAGACAAATTCAGCACATATTTTAATTGAATTATTAAACTTAATGCTATGAATTTAGGGATAAACCTGCTCTTGATTACATCAGTGTAAATCCAGAGTCCACCAGAGAGGTCCTTTGGGGCCATCTGCCTGTCCCAAGTCAGGATAAAGGTGACTCAATGGAAGTCAATGGAGTTAGTAGGGGATAACAGAGCAGAATCTTGTCCCAGTGTGAGTGGTTGCAACACTTTGGGTGTATTTCAGTAGCTGGGGAGGCAATAGCTGCCAGATAGTGGCAAAAATGGTATCAATGAATGGTCTAATTTTCAGTATATAAAAAGTATATAAAAGGAGGGCTTTGGCTTCCTTGACCACGGGATGCTATTCGAGGAAGGACTGCTAGGCAGAGATGGCGTTCACCTTTCGAGGAGGGGAAAGACCCTATTTGGACACAGACTGGCTAATCTAATGAGGAGGGCTTTAAACTAGGTTCGACGGGGACAGGTGAGCAAAGCCCACAGGTAAGTGGGGAACATGGAGACCTGGGAGATGGGTCGGAAACAAGAGGGAGTGTGGGCTATAATGGCAGAGAGAAAGGAGTGTCAGGGCAAAACTGGGAGGCAAGATTGAACTAGTATCTTAGATGCCTATATACAAATGCGAGAAGTATGGGTAATAAGCAGGAAGAACTGGAAGTGCTAATAAATAAATAATACTATGACGTTGGCATCACTGTAACTTGGTGGGATAATACACATGATTGGAATGTTGGTGTGGATGGGTACAGCTTGCTCAGGAAGGATAGACGGGGAAAAAGGGAGGAGGTGTTGCCTTATATATTAAAAATGTACACACACGGACTGAGGTGGAGATGGACATAGGAGACGAAAGTGTTGAGTCTCTGGGTTAGGCTAAAAGGGATAAAAAACAAGGGTGATGTCATGCTAGGAGTCTACTACAGGCCACCTAACCAGGTGGAAGAGGTGGATGAGGCTTTTTTTAAACAACTAACAAAGTCATCCGAAGCCCAAGATTTGGTGGTGATGGGGGACTTCAAATATCCAAATATATGTTGGGAAAATAACACAGCAGGGCACAGACTATCCAACAAATTCTTGGACTGCATTGCAGACAACTTTTTATTTCAGAAGGTTGAAAAAGCTACTGGGGGGAAGCTGTTCTAGACTTGATTTTAACAAATAGGGATGAACTCATTGAGAACTCAAGTAGAAGGCAGCTTGGGTGAAAGTGATCATGAAATCATAGAGTTTGAAATTCTAAGGAAGGGTAGAAGGGAGTACAGCAAAATAGAGACAATGGATTTCAGGAAGGCGGATTTTGGTAAGCTCAGAGAGCTAATAGGTAAGGTCCCATGGGAATCAAGACTGAGGGGAAAAACAACTGAGGAGAGTTGGCAGTTTTTCAAAGGGACACTATTAAGGGCCCAAAAGCAAGCTATTCCGCTGGTTAGGAAAGATAGAAAATGTGGCAAAAGACCACCTTGGCTTAACCACGAGATCTTGCATGATCTAAAAAATAAAAAGGAGTCATATAAAAAATGGAAACTAGGACAGATTACAAAGGATGAATATAGGCAAACAACAAAGGAATGCAGGGGCAAGATTAGAAAGGCAAAGGCACAAAATGAGCTCAAACTAGCTTCGGGAATAAAGGGAAACAAGAAGACTTTTTATCAATACATTAGAAGCAAGAGGAAGACCAAAGACAGGGTAGGCCCACTGCTCAGTGAAGAGGGAGAAACAGTAACAGGAAACTTGGAAATGGCAGAGCAGCTTAATGACTTCTTTGTTTCGGTCTTCACCGAGAAGCCTGAAGGAATGCCTAACCTAGTGAATGCTAATGGGAAGAGGGTAGGTTTAGCAGATAAAATAAAAAAAGAACAAGTTAAAAATCACTTAGAAAAGTTAGATGCCTGCAAGTCACCAGGGCCTGATGAAATGCATCCTAGAATACTCAAGGAGCTAATAGAGGAGGTATCTGAGCCTCTAGCTATTATCTTTGGAAAATCATGGGAGACGGGAGAGATTCCAGAAGACTGGAAAAGGGCAAATATAGTGCCCATCTATAAAAAGGGAAATAAAAACAACCCAGGAAACTACAGACCAGTTAGTTTAACTTCCGTGCCAGGGAAGATAATGGAGCAAGTAATTAAGGAAATCATCTGCAAACACTTGGAAGGTGGTAAGGTGATAGGGAATAGCCAGCATGGATTTGTAAAGAACAAATCATGTCAAATCAATCTGATACCTTTCTTTGATAGGATAACGAGCCTTGTGGATAAGGGAGAAGCTGTAGATGTGGTATACCTAGACTCTAGTAAGGCATTTGATACGGTCTCGCATGATATTCTTATCGATAAACTAGGCAAATACAATTTAGATGGGGCTACTATAAGGTGGGTGGATAACTGGCTGGATAACCGTACTCAGAGAGTTGTTATTAATGGTTCCCAATCCTGCTGGAAAGGCATAACAAGTGGGGTTCCGCAGGGGTCTGTTTTGGGACCGGCTCTGTTCAATATCTTCATTAACGACTTAGATATTGGCATAGAAAGTACGCTTATTAAGTTTGCAGATGATACCAAACTGGGAGGGATTGCAACTGCTTTGGAGGACAGGGTCATAATTCAAAATGATCTGGACAAATTGGAGAAATGGTCTGAGTTAAACAGGATGAAGTTTAACAAAGACAAATGCAAAGTGCTCCACTTAGGAAGGAACAATCAGTTTCACACATACAGAATGGGAAGAGACTGTCTAGGAAGGAGTACGTCAGAAAGGGATCTAGGGGTTATAGTGGACCACAAGCTAAATATGAGTCAGCAATGTGATGCTGTTGCAAAAAAAGCAAACATGATTCTGGGATGTATTAACAGGTATGTTGTGAGCAAGACACAAGAAGTCATTCTTCCGCTCTACTCTGTGCTGGTTAGGCCTCAACTGGAGTATTGTGTCCAGTTCTGGGCACCGCATTTCAAGAAAGATGTGGAGAAATTGGAGAGGGTCCAGAGAAGAGCAACAAGAATGATTAAAGGTCTTGAGAACATGACCTATGAAGGAAGGCTGAAAGAATTGGGTTTGTTTAGTTTGGAAAAGAGACGACTGAGAGGGGACATGATAGCAGTTTTCAGGTATCTAAAAGGGTGTCATAAGGAGGAGGGAGAAAACTTGTTCATCTTAGCCTCTAAAGATAGAACAAGAAGCAATGGGCTTAAACTGCAGCAAGGGAGGTTTAGGTTGGACATTAGGAAAAAGTTCCTAACTGTCAGGGTGGTTAAACACTGGAATAAACTGCCTAGGGAGGTTGTGGAATCTCCATCTCTGGAGATATTTAAGAGTAGGTTAGATAAATGTCTATCAGGGATGGTCTAGACAGTATTTGGTCCTGCCATGAGGGCAGGGGACTGGACTTGATGACCTCTCGAGGTCCCTTCCAGTCCTAGAATCTATGAATCACAGGTACTTTGCTGGTACAGTACAGCTCATTGTACCATAACAAAAGACTGCCTTGCAGAAAGAGACTTATTGTAAGGAGTTTTGTTTCCTTCTTACTGACTGTAAAATATTCAAATAATCCATTTTCAGTATTGCCTCATAATGTGGAAAGTAGGAAAGAAACAAAATGAGGAAAACCCCAGCTCTGTTGTAAAGATGATAGATTCTAAGCTGTGGGACAAGGTGGAATATAGGAATAACAATCCTTTCGCATCAGTTCTACCTCCTGCCACCATTCAATCATACTCCCTCAGAACACTACCAGCTGCTGCCACTTGAACACCACTTATTCTACCTTCCCTGCCTGCTGCTTCCTTTAGATAGTACCTTCATTTACATGCCACATTTTGATTGGCTAGTCAGTGGGAGGGTAGGAGTGAGCTGTCAGTCAAAATATCCCACCAGCAAGCGTTAAGGGAACAACCCCTTAAAGAAATACACAAAAGAAAATAACTTTTTTTGTCCTATTAGGAAATTTTAATCTTAGGAAGTTTGAGTGGGTTCAGACTTTCCACCAAAAAAACCCTGTCACCCCCATTTTAATATTGTATTGGCTATGGTAGAAAGAAAGTGTTTGTTTTTTTAAGATGGATTGATCATTTGAAGCTGTTGGAAAAGCCCGGTTAATTATCTAATTTTATGTTCTTTGATAGATTGGGCTAGGGTTGTTTCAGGTGCACAGAGTAAAAAGATCAGATGTGAGTGGTGAGTGGAAGATGGACTACAGCTGGAGTACAGAGAGACCAGATGGCTTGCAAGGAAGGGAGTTAGAAACCCAGGGAATTCTAATGACTAGAAGCCCTTAAAGTGTCTTGGGATGCAGACAAGCTAGGACTCCTGGGAAGTTTAGCAATTAGCATCTATGAGGCAATTGTAGGATATTCTTGCATATAATTCTTCATTCTACAGTATGGTAGAGTCAAAAAGTCTAGAGCATGTGTATGAAATTAAACTATAACAAAAATGTCCATCCCAAATCATTGTACTTTTGTTAAATCTATGCTGATTAAAATCAGCTCAAAGGAGGGTATAGACCACTGTTTCCTGGGCTCCATCTGTTCCAAACTGTCCTATGTAAAATCACGAATGAGTTAGCTCTCTGTCTGTATTTAAAGAGAGTGAGCTAGATGGATGAATACCATACAAGAGAAAATGCAGTATGGCTTGCTGATAGAAACAGAGGGCCTGATTCTCTATTGTACTGCAGCTCCTGTGTTCATTCTAATCTGGTAGTGTTTTATCTTCTCTTTGCACTGATTTAAATGATTACATGTGGTGCAGGGCAATGGAGATTCAGGTCTGGAGGATAACTGCACTTAAGCTATGTCTACACTTGAAGCTGGGGGAGTGATTCTCATTGAGCTAGTGTGCTAAAAATAGTGTAGCCACAGCAGCATAAGTGGCAGCACGGGCTTGCTACCAGGAGTATGTACCCATCCGAGACCTTAGGCATCTACTTGGGACAGCTAGTGCTTCCTTCTGTTTGTGCTGCTACGGCTGCACTCAATTTTTCGTGCACTAGCTTGGTGAGAGCGAACACGAATATGTCTCCTCAAGCTGGGAATGCTCCCCCCCCCCAACTCTTAGTTCTACGTCAGGTTAAAACAAACATCAGTGGGACTTGGTTCTGTACTGACTTTAGGTGTATTGATAGATCAGTCCTATGATTCTGGATAGATAGTGGCAGAGGTGGGTTAGAAAAAGATTTATGCATTTATTTGGGACCTGATCTTGCAAACACTTAAATGTGGGCATGTGATCTTAGTAGCTAAACAGTTACAACGTAATTGAACTTTATAGAGTGTTACCCATGCATATAACAGTTCATATTGAATCTTCTTCTTTTGCATGGCTTAAAAATGGCATCATTTGATGTTCGGTCTAATTAGGTGATCCAATTGATTCCTTTAGGTGAGGGCTGGGCACATGTTTTGGCCCAAGGGCCACATCTGGGTATGGAAATTGTATGGCTGGCCATGAATGCTCACGAAATTGGGGGTTGGGATGCAGGATGGGGTGAGGGCTTTGGCTGGGGGTGGGGCTCTGGGGTGGGGCCAGAAATAAGGCATTCAGGGTGTGGAAGGGGGCACTGAGGCTGGGGCAGAGGGTTGGGGTGCGGGCTGTGGGGTGGGGCTGGGGATGAGGGGTTGGGAGTGCAGTAGGGTGCTCCAAGCTGGGACTGAGGCGTTCAGCAGGTGGGAGGGGGATCAGGACTGGGGCAGGGGGGTTGGGGCGCAGGAGGGGGTCAGGGGTGCAGGCTCCGGGCAGCACTTACCTCAAGTAGCTCCCAGAAGCAGCGGCATGTCCCCCCTCCGGCTCCTATGCGGAGGCGCAGCCAGGCTGCTCTGTGCCCTGCCCTGTCCGCAGGCGCCACCCCCGCAGCTCCCATTAGCTGCAGTTCCTGGCCAATGGGAGTGGTGGGAGCAGTGCTTGGGGTAGAGCCAGTGTGCAGAGCCCCCTGGCTACTCCTATGCGTAGGAGCTGAAAGGGGGGACATGCCGCTGCTTCTGGGAGCCACGTGGAATGGGGCAAGCTCCTGACCCCGCTCCCTGGCTGGAGTACTGGAGCATGGCAAGCCCCGGACCCCGCTTTCTGGCAGGAGCTCGAGGGCCAGATTAAAATGTCTGGAGGGCCGGATGCGGCCATAGTTTGAATTCTGTTTCTGAAGTCGCAAATAGGCTTGTGTCTTAGTCCCCATTTATGAAGGACAGGGCCGGCTCCAGGGTTTTGGCCGCCCCAAGCAGCCAAAACCAAAAAAAAAAAAAAAAAAGCCGCAATCGCGATCTAAAAAAAGCCGCAATCGCGATCTGCGGCGGCAATTCGGCGGGAGGTCCTTCTCTCCCAGGCGGAGTGAGGGACCGTCCGCCGAATTGCCGCCGAATACCTGGAACTGCCGCCCCTGTCCGGAACGGCTGCCCCAAGTACCTGCTTGAGAAGCTGGTGCCTGGAGCCGGCCCTGATGGAGGAGGTAGGCGCATCTGCCATGTGAGGTGCGGAGGCAGTTCAAAGTGGACCATATTTTCCATGGGAGAGGATAAGCCACATATTGAATGATGCTGTGTTTTCATTTTTAATAGTGGCTGCAGCTGCTTTGTTCTATCAGACTGAAGAACAGGAACGCAGTGTGAATGGTGAAGCTCCCAAACAGGAGAGTGACTTGATTTCAAACTGAAGAGCAGGTACCTGTCAATACCAGGGCCTGCAGGTTAATTGGGTATCCTGACCCAGAAGAAACTCAGAGAGAGCAGGTCAGTCCTTTCGTCTGGTGCATGAAAAAATGCTGTTTTCATTGCACCGAGTTCAGTTTAATCAGAACTCTGAGCCACTGACATACCATTCAGGGGATTGTCCTTTCCTAGGAAACAGGAGAAGAACTAAAAAAGAGAATAAAAAGATGGTAACTTTTTAAAAAGTGAATTAAGTGATATTAAAGGCACCTGATTAACAGCACAGGAAACTGAACTCTATTAATCTACACAACAAATACAGCTTTTGGCTGCAGCCAGCTGTGCAGTATATGGGGATAACCCTGCAGAGGAACCCAAGCTGGGCTGTGCATAAGGGGAAGGCACAATGTTGTTCCTCTTCTCTGAGGCTACCTTTCTTCCTGTGCCAGATCCATTCAGCTCAGGGAATGCATAGGAAAAGTGGGTGAGGGAAGGAGCTGTAAAAAGTGGCATGGTCCTCCTAAAAACTGTAGCTGATTCACAGGTAAAGAAGAAAAACAAGCAGTCCCTTGAGTAGACCCAAACTCCGGTCTCTAGCAATGAAAGGATTGTAGGAAAGAAGAGACCATTAAAACTGGCATTGACCACGTTGAGACCTACTAACTATCTAGAAACCAGGGCCTTTGGCACTGGCTGCTGCTACACCAGCGGTGGCACTAACAACCTCATCGGCACCAACAGACTTGGTATTGGAACCAACAACATCATCAGAGCCGACACCACCATCCCAACACAAGGATGATTCTGAAAGGAAGAGCCCAGAAGGGCCCAAACACAGCTCCAAACATAGGGAGGAGAAGCAGCATCAACCCTTCAGAGACAGAGAGCTAAATCCTCCATGAAGACAGGAGCGATGTTCTGCAATCTGGCATCAACACCATCACCAGCGCTGACCATCATGTGAATTACGAGCCTGAGATGTGCCCTCATGGAACCAAACAGGGACATCATTGGTAACTGGACAGTGCCCAGTGCAGGAACCGGGCCTAAGACCTTACCACACGGCTCTACTATTTGAAGAGTATTACTCTTCTTCACTATGCCTTCTCCCTGGCATTGAGTAACGGTGCCTCTACTCTTCCTTTTGAGAGTGATCTTTTATTATTGTTGTTTGTTTGTATTACCATAGCACTAGGGGCCCTAGTCATAGATCAGAACTCCTTTGTGCTAGGCACTATATAAACACAACAAGAAGATGGTCCCTGCCCCAAGGGTAGAGCTGGTACCAGAAATTCCTGTCACTGGGCACCACCACAAAAGAGGTGCGAGTGGCAATGGGCTGACCATGCATATAACATGACCTATTGGCCCTGCTGGGAACCATCATCTCAAGTGTCTCACAGCAGATCTTCCTCTTGTAGCTCCTGGAAGAGAGGAGATCAGGCTCCGTAGTGGCATCGATGCCAGAGCCCGTTGTCAGCAGCGGGGAGCAACAGAAGAACAATAGCATGCCTAGTCTACTGAAAGAATTGTCATCATTGCCATCACTAGCCCCTACTGACCTGTGGTGGACTGTCCTGCAGATGATTAAGCTTTTTCAGGATCTCCTCACTCACATCATGGAGACCCTAGGTATGGAAATAACAGTCATACAGGAGAAATCCCATAAACTCTTTGACATTTTGGCCACATCAACCCTGGCCAAGATCACACTCCACCAGCAAGGACTTTACTAGAGCTAGCCAAGTGGTTCTGGCAAACCTTGGCCGCCACTCAGCTCACTTCTAAACAGGTGCAAAAGTGTTATCAGGTGCCCACCAAAAGCTTTGAGGGCTTCTACTCCCTCCCAAACTCAGGATTGTTAATAGTTGCAGCAGTGCAGGAAAAGTCGAACTGCAAAAAGCTGGAGCTTTCAGGCACAAAGCTCCACTTCTGCCTCACTGCAACACCATGTGGCCAACTACCAGGCATTGTTTGCCAAATATAATTTCCTGCCCCAGGAAAGTGTGACTCTTTTCTTGTTGAAAATGCCACAGGACATTAGGAGTAATTCAGGGATATTATCAGTCCTAGTCCTGGATGTCTCTGACACAGCCATGAGGTTGATGGCCATGAAGCAGGTCTCTGGGTTGTTCCCATCTGGAATACCAAGAAAGTTTGGTATAGACACTATTCAGGACCTCCTGTTCGAGGTGATGGAGCTGCTCAGTAAAAGAATGGATGAAGTGCTCCACACCTTAAGAGTTGAGGGCCACCCTGACAAAAAATTGCATCAAAAATGGATTTTTGACAAACCAACCAACCAATCAAACAAAAAAAAAAAACCCATCTTTCCAAACAGGCAGATATAACTTTTGACAATATCAACAATTTGGGGGGAGGGAACGGCTCTTCAACCAGTCCTACTTCTTAACAATGCCCTGAGCTTTCTCTCCTTCTCCAGTGTACTCACTCAGCTCAAACTAGCACAGTTTTGCTGGTAAAAAAGGACAAAAATCTGATCTTTCCAACAGTGATGTGTCATGAAATTTGCTTCAAGCGGAACAATCAGTTTTTTAAATCAACACTCATCTTTCCACCTCATAAAACCATGTTGTCTACTACTGACACTTTTTACTAATGCTAGTCCCAAACTGAGAACTACTTACCAACATTGGACTCTGAAGTCAGAGTCTATTAATTTCCCATTAAAGTCAATTGATACCAATGGAACTAGGATTTGGTTATTCCACCTCATTTGGCCCTCTATCCTGATGACTCCTGCACTATCCTGGTGGTTTAGGGGATGTGGCATGCCTCCATCCACTTCTGATCTGCTCCTGGTCTTTGCGGTAAATACTGTTACTTCAACTAGGAACAGTCTCACTAATCAGAAATCTCCTACTTTGAGCTGTGATCTCATGAGCAAAGGAAGGCCATACTTGGTCAATACTTAAATGAAAGACCTACAAAGAATATCTAGGGGCTACAAGAAATTCTGTTCATGGTTCCATTTGCTCTGAGTCAATGCTCTGCATCGGTGCCCCAAAGTTGTGTTAAGGTGCATGGTACTACTGGAGATGTCATCTAAATATATTAAACTGGTGTCCCAAGCAGTTAGGTTCATTAAAGATCCTTGGGCACTTTTTGTAAGAGAAGGAGTGTAAGTCCATTCAGACTTTTTACACGTCTCTAAAGATTCAAATGTCACCCTGGAGGTGATGGTATCAGGATCCAGAAAAATCACAATGCAAGATCAAATGGAAGGTCTGAAGTGTATGTAGAGAGTGATCCAGATTTTCCATACCCAAACTCCAAGCATTATACTGAACTGACACTAGTACTTGATTATAAAAACTGGGCCAGATCCTCAAGTGATGCAAATCAACATAATTCCATTTACAGCTTTATTGCTTTGACTTCAGCTACATCGTATTATACCAGCAGGAGATCTTGGATCACACTTACATGTTTAGGGTGGAACTAACGTTCTTAGCATGATGGAAAGGAAAGCACCATTTCAGCTGCGTTATTTTGGTTTAAGTTTGTGGTTCTATAGCAGTTTAATCTGTAGAGTTTGATTTAGTGTATAGAGAAGGATGTCCCCAAAGAATAATCCAGTCTCTGTTTGATCCTCTAGCACAGCGTTTCCCAAACTTTTTTGACCATGGGACACTTTTTAGCCTATTACGGAACACTTATAATATTATTTTGTAGTCATTTGGTTTTCAAATAAAAAATTGCATTATTTATGCTCAAATATATTTTATTTTATAAAACAAAGCAAAAATACAAATTTAAAAGAACTTGAACTAACAATTTCTAACTGGAAAGCGTGTATAAAGTAGTACAAAAATCAAGTGCAAGAGTCAAAATTAAAAACAGTGTTCTACTTAAAAAAAAACATTTTTTATATATACACAAACACCAAACAAATTAGATTTTTACTAGGAAAATCTATTTTTATAAACAGAAATACAAATTTGGATTTAATGGGATTGGTGTTTCTGCATTCTGCCAAATTTAAAATTAAAAAAAATTTAAAGACCCTTTTTAAAATTACGATTCTTTCACGGGACACCTATTCACATCGTGTGGAACACCAGTGTTCCGCAGAACACAGTTTGGGAAACGCTGCTCTAGCAAAGACACTTTATGCTTTGGTTTAATATATGGACACTCCCACAATAACTGGTTTGGTTTATCAGCGACACTTTGTTACAAGGTTACTTTTAGTTGTCATAAAGGTGAATCTCATAAAGAGTATGGGTTTTACATTTCAACAAGGAAACTTGCATTCTTGCATATAAACCAAATCCTATTGCTTACAAGTAGAATTCCCATAAAATTGTTTTCTTTTTTTATCATGAATACTGGTTGCAATTTAGTCTGTGACTCCTTTGTTGCTTTGTGATGAATGAGGCTTTACTCAGCCAATGTAATTTATCAGCACTCTCTGCCCCACCAACACCACTATTAGCTATTAAAATAGTCACTTTGGCCCAGATTTTTAAAAGTGTTTAGGTGCCTCACTCCAACTGAAATCAATGGGAATGAGGTGTCTAAATAGCTTTAAACATCTGTCCCTTTATCTTTATAGACAGGCAGATATCCTCAGATGTTTGGAGGTACATATATTTTTCCATATTGATTTGTCCCATTGCTAGGTTTAAAACTAGACCGGGGTAGGCAACCTATGGCACACGTGCCAAAGATGGCATGCGAGCTGATTTTCAGTGGCATTCACACTGCCCGGGTCCTGGCCACTGGTCCGGGGTACTCTGCATTTTAATTTAATTTTAAATGAAGCTTCTTGAACATTTTAAAAACCTTATTTACTTTACATACAACAATAGTTTAATTATATATTATAGACTTATAGAAAGAGACCTTCTAAAAATGTTAAAATGTATGACTGGCATGGGAAACCTTAAATCAGAGTGAATAAATGAAGACTTGGCACAGCACTTCTGAAAGGTTGCCGATCCCTGAACTAGAGGATGTGCAACTTGATAATTGGGGTGCAGAACCTGAATCCTCCCCTAGCAAGTCCCTTTCAGTGCCAAGATTCCTGTTCTAGGATGGAAACCACCCTGAATTGATCAAACTGAGTTGTACTGCTGATGACTAAATTCCAGCACTTGTATAAAGATGGTGGAATCTCACAAAGGGGGGAAAATGAGGAGGAGGAGGAGGACTGGGTGATTTTATTTCACATCATGACATGTAAGTGCTAGAATACCAAAGAGCTTGTTACAGCACAGAAAATCCTCCCCCCTCCACTAGTGACTATATTTGCACAACAGTGCTAGTCTGCTGCAGAGCCTGTAAAGCAGATTGCTAACAAAAAGGGTTACTCAGAAGGTTTCTTGAATAAACCCAAAGGTAACAAGCATCAACTGAGCAGATGTCATGAGACTGAGCTACACTTTGGAAAACTGCCGAGATACTTAAAAATAGTGCTTTCTTATTAACCTAAGTACAATACTAAAAGTCGTTTAAAATAAAACTTTGCAGATGTCACCTGCATCAGAGATGCGAATAGGATAAATGCCAATAAGCCCACTAGTTCTGGAAACGCTCTTAAGAAACAGCTACAACTGATTGTACTGGCACAAACAAATCAAAAACTAATTTATGTATTCCTGCAGCTGCATCTCTAGCCAAAGCAGAAGCAGGAGTCAGGACCAATTCACAGTTGACTAATGTTACTTTATTCTTTGCAAATTCTGGCGTTTAGCTGTAATTAAGATTTATTGTTCACCAACTTGCAGGCGTCACACTATGGATAACTTTTTGTTTATTAGTAAAATGCCTGTTAAGAGGAATCTTCAAACCTTCCAAGCAGAACTCGACAGAAATAAATAACAGGCTCCTTTTCATTTCAGATCTGACTGCTCCTGTTTTAACAGGCTAGCAAATGGCTCAGTGTAATGAAGTGCTGGACTAGGTAAGGGAGACTAGGAGAGTTAACACATTAGACTTTCGCCTCGAGCCAAATATACCATATTTTCCCTAAATATCTTGACTATATGGACTAGCGTCACTGACATTCAGGTTTGGAGAAAGTATTCTCTAATCCCACTCAGTTCTCAGCCAGCTCTGCCTATTCTTAGATGAACCAAATGGAACACTGATCTGCCTCTGCCCCTGCCGTTACGCCAAGCTCGTGCATAGCCGGCTTTCTGCTTGTGGAGCTGCGGGTTGTTGTCCAGGGTCCCATCATCCATAGTCAAAGCCCTTAGACATGTACCTAGGTGGGTGTTGAGCCTGACCTGGTGTGCTTCTCTGGAAGTATGGGTCAGAGCACATATATATACCTAGTGTAGCCATAGTCTAACTCTCCCTCCCTCTTGACTGTGGCCCTGATCTTCAAAAGCACATAAGCAGCTTTTGTTCAGTTAAATATATCCTTGAAGCCAGGCCTAGTGAGGAAAGAAGAACCTGGTGAGGGTGAAGGAGACATCTGGTCTTGATGCTCTGTCCTTTTCACTCTATTGTGAGGGAATAGAAGAGGTGGCCCCCCGGCATTCTCTCCTGACACACCATCAGCTCTATAGCGCCTTCGCAGGAGAGAATGTGACACTGCCCTTTCCTTCACTAGGTGGGGGAGTGAAACAGAAACCTGCTTGCCACAGAGTGGCATGAGAGAGAAGTGATACTCCCACATCAGTCCCTGAATGCATGTAAAGGGGCGGAGGGGAATTGTTTTTTGGAGTCATAAGGCCAGATGGTGTAATACTGAATCTAAATAGCTTGTGAGCCAGATCACCAATCAGTGTAGATCACACCAGCCCCATTGAAGTCAATGGAACTGCAGCAATTTACACTAGCTCGTGATCAGGCCTGATTGGGCACGGATCCTGAATCAGAACTGAGACCCATGCACACTCTTTTTGGAAACTGAGTTGAAGTGTGATTTCAGTTTATACAAATAATGTGGATTTGATGGTCGCAGTCAGGCTGCAGAGGAATAGCTGTCTAATATACAAAATCACCTTCCATTGTGACACAATAATACTTTGCAGCTGCATAGAACCTTTTATCTGAGGATCTCAAAGCACTTGGCTCAGATCCTCAGTTATTTAGGTGCCTAACTAGTATCTGGGTCTTTGCCAAAATCAATGAATTAAGCTTCTTGACACTCCTGAGAGTCAACGGTGTATTATTATCACCATTTTACAGAAGGGTAAACAGAGGCACAATGAGACACAGCCAAGGTGAGGCTTGATTCTCCCCTACCTTGCACTTTGTGCAAATCATTTACATTTGTGCAAAATGGTACCATTTGGATTTAGTAGCATTCAATACCGGCGTGCATTGGCATAAGTGAGTGTCAGCTGCAGGGCAGCAAAGAATCTGGTTTGTTCAAGGTCACAGCTGGGAGCAGAAGTCAGTTCTTTTGATTCCCACTCCTCAGTCCTAATCATAACACTATTGGGCAGAGACACACCATTGCCCTGTACCTTTGGGTGAAAACCTCTACCAAAGCAGCCTGGTAGCTTTTCATACAAGATTACAGGGTAATGGTGAGTCAGGCTCCATGTTCTTAATTCTGTAACCTCCTCCCCTTCTTTATCTCCCCTCCTTCCTCCAAACCTACACACAACAGTCCTATATGTTTAGGAAAGCCCCAGGACAAAAATGGTAAGAAGTTTATGCAAGTTGGGTGCATGAATGCAGTAATGTCTGGAAGTTTTCTATCCCAGCATTCCACAGAGACCTGGCTGTCTCTCATCCTGGCTCTGACTAATGCTTTCAGTTAGTAACATCTTTGAGGGCTACAACGTCTGGTAATTTCACAAGGTAAAGAAGGGCTGATAGATACTGGGCTTTTCTTTCAGCCTTGATATAGTCCTTTTATAGTGTGTGGTCATTCTGAAACTCAGTCACAAGCTAAGACTACATGTCAAATGCTTTGCTTTACAGAAGGAGAATTTTTTTTTCTAGGATTTGCTTCCAAAAATCTCATCTCAGCTTCAGGCTTTTGTGAGATGACAGCTCATTTGATATTTTTAAAGGGGAGGTTGTGTTAAAAAATGCTTCATGGGGAAGGGGGCCATGTGATGTGTTTAACTCAGAAACCCCAATTTTTTTTAATACAGAGAAATAGAATAACATACATTAATAGCTTGGAAAACAATGGTAATATTTAATTAACCTTTTAGAAATGGCTAATCTGTGAATCTGAACATGTCAACTCATCTTTAGAACAGAGCGACTGTGTGCTGTTGCCAAAATCAACATGCTTGTTCGGTGGATTTCTTCCATGGGGGATTCACAATTTCCAGTTGTTTGACTTTCAACTTGCATAGGATCCAGCTGACCTAGGCTGGGCTAGCCTTTTGTGTTGCAGATCCAAGAACTGCAAGTTCAAGGCTTGGCTCTTAGTCATTGGACCAGACAGTCTGCAGGCCTCATGGGACAGTTAAAAGCTTTGGCTTTGCAATAGGGCGGTTACCTCTTTATCACTGAATTTCTCTGTCTCTTTCAATCCCTTGAAGTTGGCTGCCATCAGAACGTCTATTTAGCCGGCAGCGTACATGCCAAACCCTCTCATTTGTAAGGACTTTAAGTAAAAATATCAAATCCAGGAGGAGCTGGGGGTTCCCTAATGTTTGGCGATTTTCAAGGCCTCTGCTTTCCTCAGTGAACAATCTGTTGCATTCCAGGGGGCTGGTGGGGGTTGGGGGGAACAGCATTCCAACAATCTGTAGCATCTTCCTGAGGGTGTGAGATGCAGGCAGATATCGGAGATTCCCAAAATACAGAAAGTCTCCAAAACGCAAGACTCAGGGTACGTAAGGGAGGAGTGACAAGTACACCAGAAGGTGAAGAAATGGCTGGAAGCAACACTAATGCCACTCCATCTGGAAAGCTGAGTGCTGTTTAGTACGTCTGGAAAGCATTATTTCTGCAAATAGCTCAACCTCTTTCAGCTTAGAGGCAGGGATCCCAGCTTGCTGCCAAACTTAGATTTCCCTGATGGCAGCATGGTAGGGGATATGGTGAACAAGTGCTTTAATGGCATAAAGCAGAAAAAAACGGAATCAGCTTAAGGTACATCAGGCATCTGCCCTTCTCCCAGAAGGCAGCCCACAACTTCAAATTGCATTAAGACAGACTTGTGTTTTATATCAACCGGATCTACCAATTTGATGAAAGTTTTATTGGGTGGGTCTGAAGGGGAATTTAGAAATCTCTTAACTGATTGTTCTGAGTGATTTAGCTTTGCAGAGGGAGTTGTGGGTAATGTTCAGCTTTGATCCATGTGTGCCCCTGAATTTGTTTTTGATGTGTAGGTCTGAATAAACCCCAAATCTTTAAATGAAACTCATCTGAAACCACTGAAAGCTCCTAGTTTTATGTTGCTACAAAACCAGAAATTGATCCAAATTTGCTCTAAACCTGATCCAGATTCAGAAGCTATAGCAAACCCCATCTGAGCTTCAAATCTGTAACAAAACACCAAATGATGAATTTGTGTGTGGTTTTTTTTTATGAATGTTTTGCATAGATCTAGACTTGGGTCTGGGATCTAATAAAATAGCTTCATCTAATCACTGTCGTAGACAGTCTGGGAATCTATAATTGTTATTTGTTTCCCCCATAAAGAGGTGAACTTCAAGAGGAAGCATTTCAAAACTCTTTCTTGTAAGCACGCAGTCTGTTTTCTAATGAGATATATATTCACAATCAATGGGTGATGCTGTGTGTGATAATGAACAAGTTGCAATGGAGATAATGTGTGAGGGTTTTGAGTGTATTCTCAAGTTAACCAGTTGTCTGATATTTTCCAAGATTGTATGAGACGGGCATGGTACAAAGCTAGTGAATGTTTTCCAGAAAATATTGCTTTTTCATTTGGAGCACTATTGTGCTTCTCAAATTTTGCATTTCCATGGAATACAATAAACTCACTATTTTCTCATTTTAAACAATGGGAAAACTGAATTTCAAATTTCAAAGCCACAACTTGCTCAGATTGGGTTCATTTGCACTCAGAAATGCATTTATTTTCCCTGGAAAAGAAGTACATTTTCAGATTTGTAATGAAATGCACAAAACCCAATTTTCAAATAGTTCCAGGAGTTTCTCCTTTTATTGTGGCTATTTTATACGCATCTACATGTGTCTGTGGCCTTACACATAAAAAATCTAGTTAAGGGCTTACTTACTGTACTGAGTATGACCCTGTTCCTAAAATGACATTTGCTTAACTCTGTGCACTGTGAGAAGTCCCACTGAAGTCAGTGGGGTTCCTCACTGTATATAGAGTTAAGCACATGCTGGTATTTGTGGCATCAGGGCCGAAATGTAAGAGTTTTCAGTTTACATAATGAGGTCCGAAATTAGGTTTTAGAGACTTAAGGCAATTTCCTACCAATTCTGGTACATTCCCAAATAGTATTTAATAATTTATACTGGAGATGGCTAAAAACAAGGAAATTGTTTTCTGAAAAAGTTACTTTCCAGTTTGACCCATTTTTCATGATATTTGTTACCATAATTTTTATTAACATAGATTCCAAAACATTTTGTTTATTGAAAATGACTTTTATTAAAAATGTTGGTTTACAAATAACTGTTCTGGAGACTTTTCAATTAAAATTTCTGTAAACATTTTGGTAAAAATCATCACAGAAAATTTCGGGGGGCAGGCGGGGAGGGGGCAAAACCACTGACAAATTTTTATGAAGTTTTGCTTTTGAAAAAAAAATGTTTTTCAAGGAAAAATCATGTTGTGCAAAAAATCCCAACTAGCTCTAGTTTAGACACTTAGGATATAATCCTGAACTGCTGTTGAGGCAAAGCTCCTGTTGAAGTCAGTGGGCAAAGCCTTCAGGACGGGAGTCAGGGGGAGTTTTGCCTGAGTAAGGACTGCGGGATTAAACTGTAAAACCTTCATTGGAAAACAGTGTTCATACAGCACTAATATATTCTCTTCATTTGTAATCTTCATCTTATTTAAAGGGTATAGATTCCCCTTCATAGTGGGTGAAGGCAGCAGGCATTTTATTTTCTGTAGCCTACTGTCTGCTGCTGCCTGTTTGTTCATATCACCAAAGCAGTGGGCTCTGGCTCGACGCTGTCCCCATTTTCTTTAGCTCACCCTCTTTCCTTCTCACCGTAGAGAATGCCCCACCCATCTCAGCAAAGAGGACAAACTACCTTTTTTAATGCAGTGCCAATCCAAGATCGCCTCTCCCCTCCCCTTCCCCCCAGCCAAGCCCATTTCCCCCATCTACGCTGAGTTAGTCATGTCTGACTTCCTCTATTCACGTTATGGCTACCCTTGTTGCTTTTTGGTTTTTGTTTTGCTTCCTTACTGTTGTTGTTTTTCAGCCAAAGCTGTCATTTATCATGAGAACAAGAGCAGCCATGTGTTGATTTTTCTGGATTCCTTTTGGACAGTATCCCAGTGCTAATGAAGGCCCTTCCAAAGTGCTAAAGAGCTGGTGCCAAAATCAGTTACAGTGAAAACAATAGGGGAGTGGTACACAGACAGCAGATCTAGTGTGTGTGTGCGTGCATGCGTGTGTGTGTGTGTGTGTGTGTGTGTGGAGGGAGCACTTAGAAATGTGATTTTTGTCCCCCTCCTTTAAGGGTAATAAATATCTACTGAACTAACAGACACAAATTCACATTTGCTCATAGTCTGAGGCACATTAGAAATAAAACTGGGAGAAAAATAAATATACACATTCATACATTAAGTTCTATATAGTTTTGATATTAATGAAAAAATCAATTGTATGCATAAACTATAGCAAAAGTATGATGATGATTCTTCAGGAGTCATTCAACCCATAAAGGCAATGCTTTATACTGTTAATGTCTTTAATGGTGATTTGTTTCCTTAAAAAGTTATTTTTCTATGATTCTTCTGAATGGGCCTTAGTGCATCAGTAAACTAGCGGTTCCTTAGCGATTCCTCCTTCTCATATTCAATATGTAGGATAGCTCTTACAATGTCTACATTCTTTTACTGTATATTTGTTTACACGGAGGATGGGGATGGGAACGGACTTCTGTGAGGCCCAGGCAGCTGACCAAAATTCACACTCAGCAGAAACATTTAGAAGCTTTACAATCTAAATAAGCCATCTCCATGATCATATAGAACAGTCATGCAAATGTGAATAAATAAATCACACTAAATAAATATTTGCTTGAACATCTTGGATTCTAGGCCTTTACGAAATTTATTCCTATGGGGCAAAAGCAGTCATTTCATTTTCCTATTATTATTCATCTTGTAGGATTTATGCTTTTTATGAATCAAAATACTCGACTATTATGCAGCACAATGATTGTGGTTCCACCTAGCTGAGTTTGTAGCTTTGTGCCCCACCTACTGGCTGAGTTTGGAACACCCACTATCTCAGTAAGAACCTAACACAGTAGCACTTTCATTATTTTTCTGGGCCAAATGGTTTTGGATCATGGTAGTTAGAGATGGAAAAGTCCCATGATATCAACGAGTCCATCCTGATGCTTCAGTACAGTATAGTCCCCTGACCCAGGATGTATCAGCTACTGCTATATAGGATCTAAATGAACCGAGCTGTACAACCATGCAAAATCTTTCACAAGCATGTATCTTTCACATTTATGTGAAGTTGTAGTTGTCTTTAAATCAAGTTCTAAATATTCTGTGAAGCTTCTTTTTACATCCTTGGTGTGCTCAAAAACATTGAGACAGCTAGGAAAAAAAATCACAAAATAGGATATATATACTTTGCTCCTGACACAGATCCAACCAATTTTGTTGTGTATTTGCTCCATCCATTCTTCTTTATTAAACCCCAAATGATTTAATCAAAATGATGTTTACCCAACATATCCAGGAAGCAATACTTTCATTACCAGATGCCAATCTTTCTCATGTGCATTTCAGTTTTGAGGAAGCCAGTTTATGTTTAGAGGCAGATGCTGGTGGTTTGAAAAGGTCCCTCTGTGATAAGGACCAGATTAATGTTACTATTTACTTGGGGTTTTGTTCTAAAATATTAGGGTTTTTTTCATTTCAAATGAAATGTCTTAATATTTTAAATATCAACATGGATTCAAACTCTGTTTCAGTGAGAGATTGAAAGTACAGAGCAGTTTAATTTATATTCATTTTATTTATGTTTTAATAAATTAAAAATCAGTTTTTGAAGAATTAGATTTACACTGGGTTAGGTTAAAAATCCCTATTTAAAATACATTAGCATTATAATTTTACACGTAGTTTTCACATTCCTTGTCTGAATAAGCTCTGTTTTATGTAAGATTTAATAGAGTCCATAGATTTTAAGGCCAGAAAGGACAATTACGATCATCTGTTCTGACCTCCTGCATAATGTAGACCATAGAGTTTCACACAGTGATTTCTACATATAGCCCAACAATTCAGGGCTGAGCTAGACTGTATCTTCTGGAAAGATAGCCAAGATATATATATGGGGCCCACGTAACTCTGTCATTCTGGTGGCTGGGTTTCCTCATGAAAGGCTGCATCTGACTAAAACTTTCCACCCTCCAAGAATATCAGAAGAGTTTCATGTTCCCCCGGTGTCACATTGAACAATTTCAGCCGTAATATTTATGCATATAAATGTTTCAGGAGAGCTCTAATTTATCAGCCATCTCCTCCTCTTTCACTCTCTCATTCAAACATTTCAACAGAGCAACAGATGGTCATTTCGGGCCATTTGCTGTGATTGGAATTGTAGTGCTACAGAGAAGGGCTTCTTTCTTATTACTGAAAATGAGTGTAACTTTCCCTCCGCAAGTAAGATTTCCAAACACTGCATCAACACTGCTGGCTAAAAAGGAAAACATATCTCCAAGGCAAAAAACCCACCTGTTTGATGCATACTTTAAAAATCATTTATTGCCATATGGGGTATCACGTCCTATTAAATCAGAGGGAATGTGGCTTTTGCAGAGGCAGGATAGACACTCCTATATTATTTCCTCTGTTTCTTTGGGTCTTAAGAATACCCCTCTTCCTGACCTTGGAATGGCCATCAAATTAACTCCTTTTCAAAGGGTCTCAAGTTCCTATTATTTACTAAAACCATTGGCATATTTTAACATTTTATTCATTTGGTTTCAACTTTATAATTTACTGAGGCATCTAAGTTGCTCAGGAACCATAAAAATAAAAGGGTATATGTTATGGAAAAGTCCTGTAGAACAGAACAGAAATTTTCTCTATGGGGTTTTGCTTTAACTATCCTATGGAATTTGACAGACAGTTCCTTCCCTCTGATAGAATTCTATAGCATGGTTCTAAAAATCCTAGAGAAAGCTTTTAGTTTTGTATTCAATTCTCTGGACCAGATCTTCAGCTTGTGTAACTCACCATAGCTCTCTTGATTTCAGTGGAGCTGTGCCAATTTACACTGAGGATCTGATTCTATAGTTTTTATAGAGAAATTTCTATGGAACATTGTTGTATTTCTGTAGGCCTTATTGGTTTCACCCAGTCTTTCCCAGAACAGTAGGAAAAGTAGGTTCTAGGCTGGAGACAAGCTGTTTGAGAGGTTAAAAATGGTACCTGCTTTTGCAAGCTTGGATGGTATTTTCTAGTGCACCACTACATTACATTACACTACTAGTTCGAATTGAATTAGACAAAATGAAGAACTGGTTGTTAAAAATCTATGGCAAGTCTAAAATAGGTGTGTTACAAAGGCCTATATAGTCTGGGTCCTGGGTGTCCGAGCAAGTGACGTTCTCCCAGTGAATACTCTTAGAATCATAGAATATCAGAGTTGGAAGGGACCTCAAGAGGTCATCTAGTCCAACCCCCTGCTCAAAGCAGGACCAATTCCCAGCTAAATCATCCCAGCCAGGGCTTTGTCAAGCCGGGCCTTAAAAACCTCCAAGGAAGGAGACTCCACCACCTCCCTAGGTAACGCATTCCAGTGTTTCACCACCCTCCTAGTGAAATAGTTTTTCCTGATATCCAACCTGGACCTCCCCCACTGCAACTTGACTTGTGAGATCGGACACAATGCTTCTATTTACAGTCTCTAGAATTCAAATTCTGGGGTTAAAAGGGATTTTCATGGATGGTCCCTGTCTCTAGAACTCACATCCTTGGTCAGTTTGCCGCAGCCATCTCTTGTTGACATTCAGTGCACAGTATGTATAGCCCATCAGGGACATGAAGGGTGCTTTGCTGAATCATTGGGCAAGTGATGGGGATATTGTTGGAGAGCTAGTGCTCTTTATTGTGGCAATTAAAAATGTATTTGCAGATGACATTGGTTTACATGTAGTTAATTTTGATACTAATGATGTCTTTACTAATGTATCCATGCCCAGAAGCCCAGCAAAAGGTGCTTGTTTTTATAAATACAATAGAAACAAATGTTTAAATTGAACTCTGCCTCGCTTTGGTTTTGATAGTGCTTTGGTATGCTAGTGATGGGCACTGTAGAAATGTTTTAGAGAGATAGATAGGCAGGTTTGGCACCTTCTGTTCAGAAATATTTTTTATCATTCCATTTTAAGCCAGTTTTTGATATTAAACAGAGTTTTGTCTCATTTCATTCCAGGAAGGACAAGGAACATGGTAGCACAAACGTGTCCATGCTGAGGATGTTTTGTAATCTGAAATGATTTAGGCCAATATCTGCCTAGGTGTCTCAGTGGAAATTATGTGTGCATGCCTGAAGAGAGAAATTGGTCCTGAGAAGGCCTAATCATACAGTCCTTAATACCACTATAATAAAGAGAGTTAATAGAATTTCTGAGCAACTTCAAAGTACTTTATAATCATCAATTAATTTAGCCTCACAACCCTGTATGTGGTATGCATCATTATCTGCATTCTATAGATGGAGAAACTGAGGCACAGAGTGGTGACAGGGCCACACAGGAACAGAGTCTCAGGTCTGTGTTTTAACCACAAGACCTTAGCTCCTTCAGTGTGAGTATTGACTGTGTAAGGACTGTAGGATCAGGCCCATCATCTGCAGATGAAGTTTTTATTTCAGTCTTCATTTCTCAAATGTATGTAGAAGCTTGGCTAAACAAGGATCATTCAGTGGGATGGACGCGAGACTAGAGGGCATAGCTGAGGGCTGTATACAAGCACTGGAATGGTGCAAAGAAAAGGCAGGAGAGAGAACTATTGAATTTTCCCCTGGGTCATGTTAGTAGGAGAAACTGAAATAAATAGAGAGGGTAGGATGAATATCAGGAAGAATTCCTAGTAGACTTCCTAGGCTGTAGAATAGAAGTGATGAGACCCGCAATGCTTGAGCCATTTAAAGCTGGATAGGATAAAATAACTGTGAATATATGCTGTGGGAAAAGAAGGAATTAGTGTTATTTGACCCAATAAATCTAGTCCTGCCACCCATCTCTCATTTCTGTGATGATGTAGTTAAAATCCAGCCCACAGACAATGGGCCAGGTTCTGGCCTTTGATTTAGCCCCTTAAACAGCCATCTGAAGATTCTCCATTGGGGTAGGGGGCAAGGAAAGGGGCATGGCTGTGGCCCTCCGGACTGGACTCTTAAAGGTGGTGTCATGCTACCTCTTTCATTCCTCACTGGGTCCTGTGCAGAGCTCAGATCAGCCAGACCAGAGGATCAAGCCCAAAAAGATTCAGATATTTTGGCTGGGAGAAGGCTGGCTGGAGGATGGGGGCTAATGAGGAAATGAGGGTGATTTAGCCGCCACACAGGAGAAGCATATGCAGCTAACTAATGTATTTTGTATTTATAATCTTAAAACTGTATGTTGCTTTGTATTCAAAATGATTTGCTAGCTACATGAAATCACTGAGACCAAATACTTTGAAAAGCATGATGTTATCTATCTGCTTTCCCTTTCGATCCACCTTACACGTGTGATGATATGGGAGGGTTTAAACTTTTTTTCAGGCAAGATCACTCTTAGGATTGCCAATTTTGGTCAGATGTATTCCTGGAGATTTCATCACATGCCATAATCTTTAATTCCCAGGCACTCCAGGCCAATCCTGGAGGGTTGGCAACCCTAATCACTGTAGAACAAGGAAGGTTGATGGGGAGAGTGAGATAGAGATATAATTTATAAAAGGCTCTTAGAAGCAACAGCCCTCGCTCTCTGCTATCAGGGAGTACAGCTGAAAATAGCAGGTAATGGGACCAGTGTCCCTTTAAGAATTCTTGAGGTTACTAATGGATATAGGTCATGGTGACAGCCTTAAATAAACCTTCGGTAATAAACAAATCATTTTGAGTTTTCATAAGATTACCATCACTCTGAGGCTGCTCTAGTAGCGCTAAGAATGTGTGAAGGAAATGAGCATGATAGATCATATACATCATACTGTCATACCCCAGGAAGAGGACAAAAAAAATCTTTCAAGGAGGCTCACACTGTTTTCCTGATAAAAGCCACTAAGAATGTGTATTAATATTAATCCTGTATTTTACAATAAGCTATTCACTGGCCCAGTACAAAATGTTACGTTGCGTCGGTGGGGTGCGGTGGGGAAACTTCGAATAAAAAGATCTCAGCAGGCATCAGACGTCTGTTCCCCGGATTTGGAAATCAAGTATCAAGAGAGCTACAAAGGGTAAGCATGTATCCAAAATCACTGTAAGAATAATATGAAGGGCTATCTCTCATTGTTCCCCAACTCCACAGTAAATTCAGCTTTACTGAAGCTTAACTTTGGTTTCTCTTATTTACATTTAATTTAAATAGAGTTCATAGTTCTTACCAGCTCTAAAAGTGGCTCCATTTTTATTGCCTTGGAGTTTTCATAAGGTGAGGAATAGGGTGCAGTTAAAAAGCAATAACACCTGTTCTTATTTGATGCTCATGTATATCTTACTGCAATAAATGACTGCATTCTTATTACAGTACTGAGAAAACTAAATTGTAGTACAACTAAATCAAGATCTGATTAAAATAAGTCTTCTTTTTACCAATAAAGCCTTTTGTAAATCAAGTGTCATTTTATTATTTGTATAAATCCCCATTCTTGGATGCAGTTTCCTTGAGGATTGTTTTTTAAACCTTGACCACCTGCTTTTCATTTCCTCTGACTCTGCAGTGAAGAAAGAAGAGTGGAAAGTCTTGGAGGCAAATTTGGTGTAAAAATAATATACGGTAGGTTTTGTCAATAAAGAAAAGAACCAGTTGAGATATCTTTATGTATAGTGACTTACCAATGACCGTAACTACAAGATGACATCTTTAGAGATAAGGACATTGGTGTATTGATTAGACAAATCAGTTTGGCAAGACCCTGGGGATATATGGATGTCTAGGACTAAAGTACTGTGCTGTATGGAAAGCATAGATAATTGCATATATGGTAATAGTCTACTTCCTCCAGTCTGTAAATAATAATCATAATAAAAGTGCTGCCAACAATTTAAGTATCCTAATAATGTGAACTGATTGTTAACATTTCACTTTAAAGATAGATGAATTAATGCTGAATCATACAGCAATTCTTATAGAAATATTGTCCATATGACATCTAAATTAATACCAAATGAAATCATTACAAGCAGAGTAATTACCATAAATATCTAACGAATTATTAATGACAAGGCATTTACAATTCCTTGCATACCTATACTGAGAATAACTGATTAGCTGCTTATTTACAGTGATGCCATGCCACATCATGCATGTTCTATACAGTAGGGTCTCTCTTGTTTTTCCAAACATAGGGTATGTCTGCATTGCAGTTAGGAGGTGTGATTCCCAGTGCAGGTGGACAGACTTGCATTAGCTCTGCTTGGGCTGGTGCACTAAAAATTGCAATGTGGACATTGCTGCTGCTATGACAGAAAACCACAGAGCTATTTACTAAGTGACTCCAAATTTCAAAACAGGACAGGGGCCAATAAAAAGCAATGCTTACAACTGAGGTAGAACATGGATAGAACATTTCAAACAAGTCCCCAACAGACCCAGCCTACCAGATTTTAATGAAACCCAGGAACCTGATCAACTTGACATTAACATGGGCCAAGCAAAGATGTCAGAAGTACAGGCTGCAATCAAAAAAGCTGAAAAATAACAAAGCGTTGGGAGATGATCACATTACAGAAGAAATGCTAAAAGTACCTGATGCCTCCTTCCTAAAGAAATTGACAGGGCTATTCAGTGAAGTTTGGGAAAAAGAGACTCCGCTTCTCGTCCACTGTAACCCCCAGGTCCTTTTCTGCAGAACTGCTGCCTAGCCACTCGGTCCCTAGTCTGTAACAGTGCATGGGATTCTTCCTTCCTAAGTGCAGGACTCTGCACTTGTCCATGCTGAACCTCATCAGATTTCTTTTGGCCCAATCCTCTAATTTGTCTAGGTCCCTTTTGTATCCTATCCCTACCCTCCAGCGTATCTACCACTCCTCCCAGTTTAGTGTCATCTGCAAACTTGCTGAGGATGAGGTCCACGCCATCCTCCAGATCATTAATGAAGATATGGAACAAAACCGGCTTCAGGACCGACCCTTGGGGCACTCCGCTTGATACTGGCTGCCAGCCAGACATGGAGCCATTGATCGCTATTCGTTGAGCCCAACGATCTAGCCAGCTTTCTATCCACCTTATAGTCCATTCATCCAGCCCATACTTCTTTAACTTACTGGCAAAAATACTGTGGGAGACGGTATGAAAAGCTTTGCTAAAGTCAAGGAATAACACGACCACTGTTTTCCCTTCATCCACAGAGCCAGTTATCTCATCATAGAAGGCAATTAGGTTAGTCAGGCATGATTTGCCCTTGGTGAATCCATGCTGACTGTTCCTGATCACTTTCCTCTCCTCTAAGTGCATCAGAATTGATTCCTTGAGGATCTGCTCCATGATTTTTTCAGGGACTGAGGTGAATCTGACTGGTGTGTAGTTCCCCGGATCCTCCTCCTTCCCTTTTTAAAAGATGGGCACTACATTAGCCTTTTTTCAGTCATCCAGGACCTCCCCTGATGGCTATGAGTTTTCAAAGATAATGGCCAATGGCTCTGCAATCATCCGCTAACTCCTTTAGCACCCTCGGATGCAGCGCATCTGGCCCCATGGACTTGTGCTCGTCCAGCTTTTCTAAATAGTCCTGAACCACTTCTTTCTCCACAGAGGGCTGGTCACCTCCTCCCCATACTGTGCTGCCCAGTGCAGTAGTCTGGGAGCTGACCTTGTTCGTGAAGACAGAGGCAAAATAAGCATTGAGGACATTAGCTTTTTCCACATCCTCTGTCACTAGGTTGCCTCCCTCATTCAGTAAGGGGCCCACACTTTCCTTGACTTTCTTCTTGTTGTTAATATACCTGAAGAAACCCTTCTTGTTACTCTTAACATCTCTTGCTAGCTGCAACTCCAAGTGTGATTTGGCCTTCCTGATTTCACTCCTGCATGCCTGAGCAATATTTTTATAATCATTTGTCCAATCTTCCACTTCTTGGAAGTTTCTTTTTTGTGTTTAAGATCAGCAAGGATTTCACTGTTAAGCCAAGCTGGTCGCCTCCCCTATTTACTATTCTTTCTATACATCAGGATGGCTTGTTCCTGCAACCTCAATAAGGATTCTTTAAAATACAGCCAGCTCTCCTGGACTCCTTTCCCCCTCATGTTATTCTCCCGGTCCAGGAGAGCAAGGGAAGTAAGGAATGCCCTGTGAGCCCACATTCTTGCTTTGCATGGGGAAATGTGATTCTATAGGGTATTGTGATCAATGCATATCAATTTATCTATTTGCTATTGTTAAAAGCTTTGGTTTAAACTTCCTGCTTCTTTTTTGTTTCCTGAGCACTCACACACTGATGGATTGTATAATTGAATACCTTATTGCAGTGGTGGGCAACCTGCAGCCCTTGGGCGGCACCCGGCCCGTCAGGGTAATCCGCTGGCAGGCTGTCAGACCGTTTGTTTACATTTGCATGGTCGCCCACAGCTCCCAGTGGCCGCGATTTGCTGTTTCCAGCCAATGGGAGCTGCGAGCGGCTGAGCAAATGTAAACAAACGGTCTGGCATCCTGCCAGCGGATTACCCTGATGGGCCACAGGTTGCCCACCACTGCCTTATTAAAAACAAATACAGGTAGCCCAGCTGCCACTATGTAGAGAATGCAAATGATAACAAAAGTAAAAAGTGCAGTGTGCAATGAAAATAATCATTAATGCTAATCAGTGCAATGTCAGTGTAATTGCACATCATCACTTTACCTATTCTTCTTCCCCCATGGCTGCATGGAGGTACAGTGAACAGGTTACACCTGCCCATGCACACTTCCATTCCTGGAGTTCATTGACCGACTCATTGACCACCTCACCCCACAATTGTCCAGTGGCTGCATTGGCTGCAGGATGGGGTAGTGTGGACGAGAGTGATGGTGATGGTGTGGGTTCTAGGGTCCGCTGCCTGCTGGCTACCAGGCTAAGCAGCTGCTCAAACAGTTTCATCTCCTGCTGTTGGTCCTGCTCCCTCATTGCCCTGTCATAGTCACAGTATTCCACCACCAGTCTGTCCTCCCTCTCCCTGTCCTTCACCTCCCTGTCCATCTCCCTCTCCCATTCCTGTTCCAGCAGCTGGCTCTAAAATTCTAGTTGCTAGTCCGACCTGCAGCCAAAGTCTTTCTATATGTCCTGCAGTAGGTCATCCCTGATCCTTTTCCTTTTCCTGTGCTGATTCAGGGTCCTTGCCCAAGAGGCCTGAGTGGCTGCCTGGGCCCAGCAAAGGTGGAAAGCACTGTAAAGGCAATGCTTTTGTTCAAGGAAAGAAAGAAAAGTTCCCCCCCTTTAACATTCTGTGTAACAGCAAGACCTCAAGGTGATATGTGACCCTCTCCATTTTTGCCAGTTCAGAAGCAGCTCATCTCAAATCATCAGCTCCCCTCGCCCAGCCAATGGGAAATATTTTATTAAAACAGTTCAGTAAATGTTTTTGGCTTGGGTGAGGGTCTTTGGTTCCATAGACCAGGGACTTTTTACCAGTGATGTGAACACTATTTCAGGCAGTGGTGGCACTGGAAGATGTTAATTTGTTGGAGATTCCAGGTTGGAAAAGAGAACAACTTCTCCAGGTCTCTGGTAGAAGACCATTTATGTGAAGGAGACATTTTGTCTCCTAGTGACTGATTAGCAAACCCAGCGGACCAGCAATAACAAGAGACTTTTCCACTTAATACAGCCCTAGGTCATACAGTGGATTTATAATCCAGGTTCTTGGACAGTGCTTTAATGTTAGTGTCAGTGTGAGAAAACATAGTGTAGTATCAATACGGATATGCATGTGTGCTTGTGCCAGACGTACCCCTGTGTCTGCAGGCATTGCTCAGTTTGTAATTCCAGCTCTGAATAAATCAGTTAAATCCCAGCTAGAATAAATCATTAGTTGCATGTTTACATTTTTTCCCACTTGTTCTTGCATTGGACGTTAGTTAATTAATTAATTAATTAATTAATGGAGATATCCCATCTCCTAGAACTGGAAGGGACCTTGAAAGGTCATCGAGTCCAGCCCCCTGCCTTCACTAGCAGGACCAAGTACTGATTTTGCCCCAGATCCCCAAATGGCCCCTTCAAGGATTGAACTCACAACCCTGGGTTTAGCAGGCCGATGCTCAAACCACTGAGCTGGAAAAAGGGAGGCAGAGAAATGGCCCTCGGCTGAAACAAAAGCTGCCCCACAGTATGGAATATCCTCCATAACAATAACTGAATTGGTCATAAACCAGTAACACCCTTCCCTTATTCTGTAATTTCTTCCCTAACAATAACAATGATAGCATCAGCCTATTACCTTACTTTGGCTATGGTTCCTGCTGCTTCCTTTCTGCTCCAGTTCCAGGATCTGCTCCTGCTCCTCCAGGCCCTCTGCCTCGGAGGTCTCCTCTGGCTCTGCTGAGCCAAAAATAAGCCCTTTTGGTCTCAAAAGCCTGGCCAGCATGACATTAGACTCTGCTCAGGGCAGTGCCAAGTGCCCAGTCAAACTCCTCAGAGTAGGGGCAAGATGACAGTTAGTTTCCAGACTTGCTGTTGGTATCTTTTGCCTTGTGGGATGCCTTCTTCAGGTTTTTAATTCCCTCTCTGCACTGAATTGCCATCTGTTTAAGCTTCTTCTCTGCCAACCTCTTGGGGATGTTGTCATAGACAGGGCCGGCTTTAGCAAGAGCGGGGCCCGATTCCTGGGGGCGGGGCTTGCTGCAAGGGGGGGACGGGGACGGGGGGACCCGAGCCGCGCCGCGGGGGGACGGGGGACCCGAGCCGCGCCGTGGGGGGACCCAAGCCGCCCCCAGGACCCGAGCTGCGCCGCGCCGCGGGGGGGGACGGGACGGGGGGACCCAAGCCGCGCTGCGGGGGGGGCGGGGGGGGGAGCTGCGCCGCGGGGGGGACGGGGGAGCCGAGCCAGGCCGCGGGGGATGGGGGACCCGCGCCGCGGGGGACGGGGGACCCGAGCCGCGGGGACCGGGCCGGGCCGGGCCCCGGGGGCCGGGCTGGAGCCAAGCCGGGCCAGAGCCGCTGGGGCCTGCGGGAACGGGCCGCGCCTCCCCGGAGCCCTTCTCCCGCCCCCACCCCAGCTTACCTCGTGCTGTTGGCTCGCCCCTGCTTCGTCTCAGACTTCCCGCGAATCTCTGATTCGCGGGAAGCAGGGGAGGGGGCGGGGCGTGCAGGGGAGGGGAGGAGGGGGAAGTGAGCTGGGGGCAGGGCGGACAGCTGCAGCGTGGGGCCCTCTTGGCGCGGGGCCCAATTCAGCCGAATGGGCTGAATCGGCCTAAAGCCGGCCCTGGTCATAGAGGTGCTGATTTTGGGTACATCTCCCCAAATCATGAACCTTACACCAGAACCTCACACCAGACCCTTGGTGTGGATCCTCAGCCAGCTAGCAGCACATTAGGATGAGGATGTCCTGGATGGCAGCTCTGTTCAAGTGCTGTGCAAAAATGGGTTTCAAATGCTGATCGGATATATCGCTATATAAGCTGGTGGATGGCTTTGGGTGCAGAGAAAGCGAGTAGATAGAAGGACAGGAAAATACATTCCTCATGGAATTGTGGGAAGGCATTGGAGACCTATCAGAACCCAAGTTCTTTAACCTGGGTTTCAGCCTGCTTCCACGCCAAAAAGTGGGCAGTTAGAGCCCACATTAAAGTGAAGACCTGGATTTGACCTGTACCTCAAGCTGGGTAAGGCGTCTTGGTTCAAAGCACATCTAAACCTGGGCGAAAGGTTTTTATGTGTGGGTACTACAACCTGGGTAAGAGCCCAGTCTAACTGTGCAGTGAAGAGATATCCTGAGCAGCCAGGGGAAGAGGGGAGAGGGGGAGAGAGAGAGAGAGAGAATATGTGTGCATTGGGAAGTGCCACCAGGGAGGCTGGGAGAAGAAGATTAACTGTAGCAGCACACTGAAAACAAAAGATTTGACTTCACTTGATAGTTTTATGAGGTGGACTCATGAAAGGAATAAAAAGCAGATTGCCAAATGCTGTGTAAATCTGGAGTAACTCAGTTGACTTCACTGCAGTTTCTCCAGATTTACACCAGAGGAGGAGAATTTAGCCCAAATTCTTTGAATTTCACCAACTACATAAAGCAACAGAAAGTCCTGTGGCACCTTTAAGACTAACAGATGTATTGGAGCATAAGCTTTCGTGGGTGAATGCCCACTTTGTCGGCCACGAAAGCTTATGCTCCAATACATCTGTTAGTCCTGTGGCACCTTTAAGACTTTCTGTTGCTTTTTACAGATCCAGACTAATATGGCTACCCCTCTGATACTTGACACCAACTACATATAATACTCCTAGAGCCAGTTTCTCAGTGTAAACTGGCACATCCCCTTTGACATCAGTGGAGATATGTTTATTTACATCAGCTGAGTATGTCCTTCTGCAATGTATTAAATACTTCTAGTGGGGAGTTTGAATTTTTTGGTAGAATATTGGTCTTTCAGAAGTACTGAATTGTGATTCATCTCCATATGTATAGGAGTTTGATGTAAACAGTCATTAGCAATGCTATTTATTTGGTAACAGCTGAAAACAGAAGATTCTCTGTTTATCTTTTTCATGAATCCCTTACTTTTCAAAGTGCTGTATTTGTTTTCAGCCTGTTCAAAGAAGGAGGCTTTCACTGTCCTGCTGAACTGCCTCTGTCACTCTCTTTCCCTCACCACTAAATACTTCACTGTAATTTTCCATGCACATGTTCCCAGAATATATGAATGGAAATGCAGAGGCATTCGTGTAATCCCTGAACAAACATGGCTAGAGAGGAGTGACAAACACCAAGAGAATTTCATGAAGAATGAAAAAAAGAGAGTTCAGTGTGTCCCTTTCAAACTAGTTTACTGCAATGTCCAAAATATACCTGTTATGCCATCACTCTGCAAGTGCGTGCACGCACGCACACACACACAAAATCATAGTAGCCATCTTGGATTCACTTGGCTAAGGAGTAATTCTTCTGTATCTGTTAGTTTGAAGGTTGAAGGATTTCATTTTCCAGTAAATGCTTCCTTCAGCTCAGAAAAATCCTTGCTGTCTATGGGAGAAATTCATCCCTGTGGCAGTGCTGACTCTGGTGCAGGGACTGAATGTGGGCAGCTTATGCTTCCCCTATCTTGGGTCACCAGGGGCTGGTTTGATCATCAGTGCAGGTTAAGGCAGCTCTGAAAGATGCCCCAACTTGCACCCAGCTGCAACAGAGTTCCTGTGCTAAGGACACCTCTAGAATGGAGGTGGGCAGGAAGCCAGTTAGGTTGGGTCTGTGTCTCCTGAAGTGGCCTCCCATACTGGGAGTATGGGGTGGGGAGGACTGATAGTTACTTATGCCAATTTCCTCTGTGTAAAATGGTCACCACACGCCCATGAACTCCCTACAGTGGTTCTAAATAGATGGAGTCTTTTAAAGGGAACTGAATATTTGACCACAAAGACTTTTTCTGTTACACTGCTCTACAGCCAAAATGCTTCTGAAATAAATGTAGTCAAACTTTACTAATTCTGGGTCACTGAGAATGAAAATGATGCTTAAAATTGTTGATTGGCTCTAGTTTTCAAGATATGCTATTGGGTCAGTATATACGACCCTTGACTTGGGAATGGCGGAGGATAAGTGAGTTATAAAGGGAAGGGATCTCAATTTAAACCAGAAATGACTAAAATACATCTTTGACTGGATCTATGAATAAATCTCTGACTGGGTTTGGACAGTACTTGCTTTTTAGGCAAAACAATGAATGATGCAATCTGAAGCTGGTATTGCGTCATACATGAGATGAATTGCATCATGTTATTCCTAGAAGTCATGGATGATGCAATCATAACGAAGCTTACGTTACTCTGCTGAACAAATTGCCCTATATCAGCTCTAGAAATCATATAGTGTCTCTTATTTGTCAGTGTTTGATTTTGCAAAGGGACACATTTCTGTTTAGTCAAAGTGAGCAGAGATGCCTCGTACTTGTGTGAACAGTGCAGATAACTTCTGCTATGTTTGTGGTGAAGTGACTTTTGCATCACAAAAGCGCAGTATAACCACTATGGTTAAGAAAGCCTATCACCTTTATTTTGGCTGCAAAATTGGAGATCAGAACAAGAGGTGGGCCCCACACATATGCTGCAACACTTGTGCAACAAATCTTGGCCAGTGGTTGAACAGGAAAAGGAAATCTATGCCTTTTGCAGTGCCAATGATTTGGAGAGAGCCAACAGATCATCCCAACAATTGTTACTTCTGCATGGTGCCTCCAGTTGGGAAAGATGTGTCAAAGAAGAAAAAGTGGACTGTGCATTATCCAAACATTCCATCAGCTATACGCCCATTACCCCACAGAGAAGGACTGCCAGTTCCTGATGCACCAGAATCATTCTCACTTGAGTCAGATGAGGAAGAGGAAGAGGAAGAGGATGAAACTTCTGGTCCTGAACCATCAATGTCACAGGACCCACATTTTCTCCCATCCTCCTCCTCTGAACCACACCTCATAACACAAGGTGAACTGAATGACCTTGTCAGGGATTTGAAACTACCCAAGAGTAAGGCAGAGCTGTTGGGCTCCAGACTACAGCAGTGGAATCTCCTGGCAGGTGATGTTAGGGTTTCCATGTTCCATGATCGTCAAAAGGATCTTGTCCCATTCTTCTTCATGGAAGGTGATCTTGTAGCCTGCAACAACATCGATGGTGTGATGGCAGCCCTCAACATCGTTCACGATCCAGATGAGTGGAGACTGTTCATTGATTCATCGAAGATGAGTCTTAAAGCTGTTTTACTGCATAATGGCAATGTTTTGCCATCAATTCCAGTTGGTCATGCAGTCCATGTGAAGGAAACCTATGACAACATGAAACAACTTTTGAGGTGCATAAACTATGACCAACGTCAGTGGCAGCTTTGTGGCGATTTGAAGGTTGTTGCTCTCTTGCTTGGTCTGCAGACTGGATACACAAAGTACTGCTGTTTTCTCTGCGAATGGGATAGTCGTGCAAGAGATTCCCACTACATCAAGAAAGATTGGCCACTCCGACAGTCATTGGAGCCTGGGAGGAAAAGTGTTCAGCATCCACCACTTGTTGAATCAAGGAAGATTTTGTTACCACCCTTACACATCAAGCTGGGTCTGATGAAGAACTTTGTCAAGGCCATTGACAAAACACAAGCAGCTTTCAAGTACCTCCATGGAAAATTTCCAAGGTTAAGTGAAGCTAAGATAAAGGAAGGTGTCTTTGTTGGTCCTCAGATTCATGAACTTCTTTGAGATGATGAATTTGACCATGCACTGCGTGGCAAGGAAAAGACGGCATGGAAAGCCTTCCAGTTAGTGGCAATAAATTTTCTCAGAAACAACAAGGCAGACAACTACAGGTTGTTGGTGGAAAACCTCCTCAAGGCATACAAAAGCCTTGGTTGCAACATGTCACTAAAGATACATTTTTTGCACACTCATCTAGATTTTTTTCCACCGAACTGCGGAGCAGTGAGCGACGAGCACAGCAAGCGATTTCACCAATACATTGCAACAATGGAGAAACGCTATCAGGGCAAATGGAGCCCATCAATGCTTGCAGACTATTGCTGGACAGTGACAAGAGATGCTCCATTTAATGAATACAAGAGACAAGCCAAGAAGCTCCGAGTAGACACTGAATAGGACTAAACTATGTACAGAATAGTTTTTTGCCTTTTGTTTCATAATCAATTTTATTTATATAACCCTTTTGCTGATTTTTAAAGTGTTACACAAACAGGACAGGTGAAATATCATGTAAAGCAACCATAAACACATGAAAAGACCTAGGTTTACAATTTATGATTAAAACTCTATCTACACAATATACATAGACATAAAATGTAAAAACTTAAATATCTTAGAAACAGTAGCTTATCAGTTGTTTTAATTGTCATATTTGAATTCAGCACATCAAAATACATAATAAATAGCACATTTTATCTCTGAAGCAGACGACTTCTCAAAAATTGTAGACCAGTGTTATCAACAATTCCACCTTCAGAGGCTGATTCTTCAAATCCCATTGCATAAGGGATTTGTGCATAACACAGCACAAGGCTTATGGACCACTTAACTCCTCCTAGGGCTTACGATTTGCATAGGATGTGTATTGGACCTCTGCACAGGACTAAATTTCACCCAAAATTTCATAAGGCCCATTGAAGTCAAGGGGCCAAATTCTGTTTCAGTCATACTCATGCAATCCCATAGACTTCAGTGGGAGTTTTGAGTGAGCGCAGAGTTTTGCCAGGGAACTGTTGAGTATTGAGTGACTGCAAGATTAGACCTTTTGTCTCAGTGCTCGGGACATGAAGATTTATTTATTTAAAACCTTGGGTTATTATTATTTGTATCACAGGAGTGTGCAGAGGCTCTAGTCTGGATCAGGGCCCCATTATTGCAGGAGCTATACAAACATATATGTATACAGCATCCTTGCCCCAAAGATGTTTGGTCCCTTTTATAGCTGGGTGTATTTATATTATACCTTTCTGTTCTGTTATAAGAAGAATTTAAATTCAGAGGCCATTCACATGTGCTAACCTAGATATGAGCCAGTTTCTCTCTTCATGAACATCCTGCCTATGGGCACTTTTATAAATTGCCATAATAAGATAATTGGAAATCAATGTTATCGTCTTGCAACAGGGAATAAACATCCTGTTGAGGGAAGAGCATTAGAATTATGTGTGTTTCCTGTTTTGTAATTTACTATAGCCTTGTGCCTGTGTTATACAGGGAAGACCTTCAGAGCATTAAAACAAAGATGATCGACCACAAATCAGCTCTTACGAGAGAAACTGTTGAATTTTCCCGTTGAATAGTATTTCGATAACTCTTGTTCACTTTCACCATTCTAATTCCTAGGGTATGAGTATGTTCCAAGATTGAAGAGGAATTGGTGAGATGATAAAATATTTAAAACACTGTGAGACTTTCTGGATCTGCACTTTGTAGATTTTGAAATAAGGACATAAATAAGTCCTACTTTTTGTTAGGAAGGACAGTTCTTTTGCTTTGTGTTTGGATGGCTGTTCCTTATATTGCCAGAGTGGGGTGCCTGGAGAAGGCATCTTATGAGGAGAGGACAGAGGTCTGATTCATGGAAGAGGCTTCCAAAAAGTTTGGTGGCTGAGTGCGGTATGTATTCAGTTTCATCTATCCGTCTTTGATTTCTTATTATATGAGTGCTATAAGATTAGCTTTTATTGTTCCTATTCTTTTATTTATTTTTTTCTATTCTGCTTTACGGATATATCCTTTTCCCTTTGGGAACCTTGTCTCTTTATTATCCATCCAATTTGCACATATTAACACTGGATTCTCCTGGAGGCTTTGAGTATTCCATCTCCTACGTTAGGCATCCATGAGAATTGTAAATAATTGATTTTCTTTTTCATGATTCTAGTCATTGAGCAACCTAGTAGTTAAAAAAAAAAAAAATCCAGCCATGCCACTATAATTTCTGAAAAGGGTTTCAGCTATGATTTGTAATATTAGTATGTTACTGTTGAACTGTGTTGTGTAATATTAGACACTGTACTATTAACAATGATATCTTTTACGCAAAACACTGGTGTGAATACAGTGTATAATATTTACTCTGTGAGTGATATCATACTATTGTTAATGAGTTTGGTGCTCTGTGTTGTAACAATTATAATATCAGGAGCAAAATAAGTCCAGTTTCAGCATCCATTTGTAAAGACTGATTGCTTTAGGAGCGATTTTTTTTCTAACTCTTTCTCTACATAAGTGTTTCAATTTGTCTTGTCTTTAATTTTTTGTGATGCATGATAGAAATGAGTCATAGTCTTACCAGGAATGAGTTTATATTACCGTGCCAATTCACTTTAGCATGTTGACATTTGGATCTAGAGAAGTGATAGGATTGCCGGAATGAAGACTCTGTGACTGGACTTTGATGCTGGAAGCCAAACCAGAAGGCGGCTATTTGAACTTGAAGAAAAGGACTGGAACTTGTAACTCCCTGGCAAAGTCTGTTTTCACTTAAACACTTAAAAAAATCTTCAAAACAATCTTCTGTGTTGTCTTGTCTCCTTTCCTCCATTCTAAGAATAAATATTGTTTAAGTGCTTTACCTTGGTATAGTCCTTTTTGGGAAGTAGTGTGGCTAGTGGTTAGACTATAGGACTGAGAGTAAAAAATGTAAGGTTCTAATCCTAGCTCTGCTTTTGACAGACTCAGTGATTTTATACAGTGTAGTTGTAGCTGTGTCGGTCCCAGGATATTAGAGAGACAAGGTGAGTGAGGTTATATCTTCCATTGGACCAACATCTGTTGGTGAGAAAGACAAGCTTTTGAGCCACACAAGATATTTACCTCACCTACTTTGTCTCTGTGACCTAGTCACTTACCCTTTCCTTAGGTTTTCCATTTGTTAAACAGGCATTGTGGTGTGTGTAGCTATGAAATTGCAATTATTAGTATTTATTTTTAATAGACACTTTAATTTATTATTCTTTAGTTTGCAGTAGTGCCCACCAGGTGCTAGCCAGTTTACAAACATTAATGAAGGTACTGTTCCTGACCTGAAGAGTTTACAATCTAAGGCTCCTGTGATTGGGCAGGGTCTTAGGCCTCTACAGCGTCCCACTGTAGCCAATGCTATTCCATAAAGACCTATGTGTACCAGATTTCAGGATCTGGGCCTAAATGAGCTAGGATGACCATATTTTCCCAAAGGGAAAACAGGACATCCCATCGCCCAGCCTGAGCAACCCCCCGCCCCCCCTGGTGCAGCACCCCCCTGCAGCCTGCACGAATGTAGGGCCGGCTGGCCCAAGCTGCTCTCCCTAGGCCTCCCTCCAGTGTGGGGCTGGCGTTGCTGCTTGCCCCTCCCCGACACATTCCTCTGTGCCCCGCTAGGGGTCCCACCTCACTTTTTTGGCAAAAGTGGGCATTTGTCCTGCTTGCTTTTGCCAACTGATCAATTGGTTAGAGCAAACAGGACAAATGTCCAGTTTTGCCAAAAAAGTTGGGATGGCTAGGACAGGACCTAAAAAAGGGACTGTCCCAGCCAAAACAGGATGTATGGTTACCCTAAAAAGAGTTTACTTTGTTTTCCATGTACTTCACATTTAGGGCTAGATTTTCCAAAGAGCTTAGCATCCAGCAGATTCCACCAAAAAAGACACGTGGTGCTGGGTGTGCCTGTAGGTAGAACCAGCAGCCATTTTGATCAGAGTTTGTACAGAATTTCTGAAGACTCCCTCTTACTGAGGAGACATATTCACAGTGCTCTCTCTTGGAGACTTTTGTTCTTTCTTATTTTGTTTGCCTTCATTTATTATAAGACATTTTAGGCCGAAGTTTGTTTTTCTCATTCTGAATTGGAACATAGCTTATAAAGGCAAAATACCCATTGACTTCAATGAGGCCAGAATTTCACCCATAATACTAATTGACCTCAAAGGAGGTTCTGAAGTGTAGTTAATATTTGCAATATGCTTTGAGATTGAAATCCATGTTAGAAGTGCAATTTATTAATATTTTACTGACTTATAAAGGGCCGTTGCCTGACTTATATTTGTTTGTTGCTACTATTTAAACAGAAGTCATTTTCATCTACACAATCACCTCGTGAATAGGCTTTGCAACACATATGAAATGAGAAATCATCCATTGTTTGGAAAGCCCTGCAATCTCCAGACACAATTGGGAAGGGAAAGGGTTGTGTTTATGCCCTTATTCTGAATTTCCTAGCTTTTCTCACTTTAATATTACTTTGTTTTCACTTCTTGATCATTTTGCAGTTTTCTAGTCTAGTAATTTTTAAAATCTCACCCTCATGGCTAATGGGATGTGTTCCCATCTACTCCATTTAAGCTTTGGCATTGTACTAATAATGCTGAGAAAGAGATGACACCCTCCACCCACAGTATCACTAGAAGGAGAAAGTGTGAGTTTCTTTTTTTTGGAAGTATGTTGCAATCGCACTCCTTTACAGAAGAGGTTGTGCAGAGAATCAATCTCCCATCTTGAAAAGACGTAGAGCCACATCCCCAGCTGATGTAAATTAGTGTAGCAAATCTGACTTTAGTGGAGCTATGCCAATTGATACCAGCTGATCTGGCCCTTATTATGTACATTTAAACAGAGATTAAAGTTAAACCTAGGAATGTGGGTAGAGGTTTCCACAAAGATCAATATAAGATCTGTTGAATCCCTCTGAAGAATTTTCTCTTTCTCTATGATCTTTTTTCTTCCACTCTTACACCCTTTTTCAATTATCCCTCAGTCTCAAATACAGGATTAAGATATCAGAAAATGTCACTGTACCTTACCCTTTTCAATGCCTTCTTGTAAAGCATTTTAAAGAGCTGGTTAGTATATGTGAGTGTAACCCTTCTGCCAAGTGAAGCCGGCAGCAACCAGGGCCAGGTTCAATGTCCAGTGGTTCCTTTTCAATAATACAACACAGAACCCACTCGAGCCCCCACCCAGTAACCTGGGAAAATTACACACCACCCCTGGGTGCCTCTGAGAGTGTAAGTGTAGGAAAGAAATTTCTAATGAAAGGAGGGAAGTCATCCAACATTAATTAGGGAAAATGCCACAATCAGGATTCATAATAATAAAACTGTGAGCAGGACACTGACCCCAGAGTGCGTGGGGCAGTGCCTTCTGCCTTATGTTCTTGAATTCTACAACCAAAAGTTCCTTTTCTGTGCCCCTCTTGGCTCCCACACCATACCCCACTCACAGTGGTTGTCCTTGGTCAGTGAGGATTCAGGGTTCAGAGGTGCATCTGTGTGAGTTCACCTCTCACCAAGGGAAAAAGGCACCTTGCTTGCTCCACCATCTGAGCATATGCTTTGGCTAGCCGTCCCACCGCTGCGGTTCCTCTCCACTGGCTGTGCCACAGCCACGGTTCCTCGCTGCCTCACCAGCCACTCATTTGCCAGCTGACTGATAGTCACCTTCTGTTGCCACTGCCTCTCTGCTATGACCTCTGCACAGCAGTCTCTCAGTAATTTTCAGCTCTTTGCAGGCTGGGCAGAAACACAGTCCTACCACAACTGATTTTAGCTCTGATTGAGCATTTAAAACAGGGGTGGCCAACCTGTGGCTCCGGAGCCACATGTGGCTCTTCAGAAGTTAATATGCAGCTCCTTGTATAGGCACCGACTCCAGGGCTGGAGCTACAGGCACCAACTTTCCAATGTGCCAGGGGGTGCTCACTGCTCACCCCCTGGCTATGCCACAGGCCCTGTCCCCACTGCACCCCTTCCCGCCCCTGAGCCTGCCATGCCGTTGCTCCTCCCCCCTCCTCCAAAGAACCTCCTGCATGCCTCAAAACAGGTATTGGTAGGTGTGGGGAGGGAGCGGGAGGTGCTGATTAGTGGTGCTGCCAGTGGGCGGGAGGCGCTGTGAGCCTGGGGGGCTGCTGACATATTACTGTGGCTCTTTGGCAATGTACACTGGTAAATTCTGGCTCCTTCTCAGGCTTGGGTTGGCCACCCCTGATTTAAAATAAAAAAGAGGGGCCTAATGAAGCCTATTTAGCTCTTTCTTTGAACAGTGGGGAGGAATAGGTTAAAGCAGACCTGGGCCCCTGGGGGAGAGGCCTGGCTGGGACACCTGTCCCCACTCCTCTTACTTACAAGGCTTCGACATTCGAGCCCCTGGCTTAACGAGGTCCTTTCAGCTGAGGGTGACCCCCTCATTCGCGGCAGGTTAAGCACAGTTTCTCTCCCCTTTATTCATACAATAATGACAACAATATTGGTAACAGTATTTCACTACCCCTGCATTCAGTACTAAAGTGATTTATAACCCAACATCAACGCTGCTGGATATCTTAGCAGAGGTGTGTTCATGTAAATACAGTTTGCTCCTGATGTCTCCGCCACCCCACAGCTAGCTGTTGGGAGAATTCATTCAGATTCTGCTTACTTGAGCATCAGTGCTCTCTGTTGCATGAGATCCAAGCTGCTCATCTGTGTGCCACAGAGCCTATTGCAATAACAGCTAATAGAGATCCTCTAGCTCAAATAATGGTGGAAACCTGCAGTTTTGTAGTAGGAGGATATGATTCTGATTTGTGCTATTGCAAACTTGAAGTTCCATGAGGCCATAATGTACATCACAACTCAATTGTGAAGTTCTAGGTGGATGTTTTTATTTGTGTGGCAATAGTAACTAGGCCCCTAGTCAGGGATGGAAACCCCATTGTACCAAGCACTGTACACACACAGGCTGTCGTGCCCCAATGAGCTTCGAACAAGAACCAGGTACTAGAGGCTAGATTTTAAAGTTGTATAATTTCTCTCTCTCTCTCTCTCTGCTTTAAAATGGCCAATTTTACAAAGCTGAAAACAATTCTGAGCCAGTTCAGCTGGGAGAAAGAATTTAAATAGAAAAATGTGAATGATAATTTGGAACTGTTTAAGAATATTTTACCTGATGCCCCAAAACCCCCTTCCACACTCAAGAAAGAAGGCTACACTGTTTAAAAAAACAGTCTGGCTTAGAGGGGATGAGAAAACAGCAATATTTTTTTTTAAAACTCTAACGAATGGACAAAAGGGGAAGTTGTTAGCAAGGAGTATAAATTAGAGGCTAGAAATTGTAGAAAATTGATATGGGAAGCAAAACAACACAAGGAGAAATCTATGACCAACAAAGTTAAGGAAAATAATATGATATTTTTAAAGAATATCAGGAGCAAAAAGAATGCTAACAATGGTATTTGTCCATTATTAAATGGAAATGGTAGACTTGTCAATAATAATGCAAAAAAAGCAGAAGTATCCAAAAATATTTCTATTCTGTATTTTGGAAAAAAACCAATGTATTCATATCATACAATGATGAAATACTTTCCATTCCAATAGTAACTAAGGAGGATGTTAAATAGCAGTTACTAAAGGCAGACATTTTTTAAATTGCTAGGTCCGTATAACTTGCATCAAAGAGTTTTTAAAGAGCTGGATAAAGAGGCGCTCTGGATTGTTAACACAGGTTTTTAATAAATCTAGTAACACTGGGAAAGATACAGAGGACTGGAAGAAAGCTAGTGCAATATTTAGAAAGGGTAAATGGCATGACCAAAGTAAATATAGCCTTGCCAACCTGACATGGATCCTTGACAAAATAATGGAACGGCCAATATGGAATTTGATTAACAAAGAATTAAAATAATTAATTAATGCCAATCTAGTATGGAAAATAGATCTCACCAAACTAACTTCATATAATTTTTTATGAAATTATAAATTTGGTTGATAAAGGGCATCTGAAGAAGTGGGTTTTTTACCCATGAAAGCTTATGCCGAAATAAATCTGTTAGGCTTTAAGGTGCCACCGGACTCCTTGTTGTTTTTGTAGATACAGACTAACACGGCTACCCCCGATAAAAGGTACTAGTGTTGATGTAATATACTCAGACTTCTGAAAGGCATTTGATTTAGTACCACATGGGATTCTGATTAAGAAACTAGAACGATACAAAATCAGCATGGCACATATTAAATGGATTAAAATCTGGTTAGTCACAAAATATAATTGTCAATGAGGAATCATCACCAAACGCGTATGTTTTTAGTTGGGGCACCCAGCTATTGGGTCTTGACCATACACTATGTTTTCTTCCAGGTCATTGATAAAAGTATTAATTAAAGTCATTACTGATAAAATTTGCAGATGACACATAGATTGGGGGAGTGATAAATAATGAAGTAGACAGGACACTAATACACAGCAATCTGGATCACTCAATAAACTGTGTTCAAGCAAATGCTATGTATTTCAATATGGTCAAATGTAAGGTCATACTTCATGGAATAAAGAATGCAGGCTATACTGACATAATAGGGGACTCTATCATGGTAAAGTCATCATCATCATCATTTCCCATTACACCTCTGGCGTTAAGGGCAGTGATGAAGCTCATCCACTCCTATCTGTTTCTGGCAAGTCTTTCTATGTTTCCTCAGCTGTGCCCCAGGTTTTTCAGCTCAGCTTCCACAGCTCTTCGCCATGTTGTTTTTGGGTGGCCTTGTTTTCACTTGCCTTCAGGTGTCCATCTTAGCGCTACTCTGGTGATGGAATCAGTCAATCCATCTCCAATGCCACCTAGTAATGATGGTGCTCATATCCTCTTGGCTGCACTGTCAATAGATCTTGGTTTGAGATTGTTCTGGGCCAAAAGATACGGAGGATTTTTCTGAGGCAGGTTCTATGGAATGAAGACAGTTTGGACTTGTCATATATTCTCATTCCCCAGGATTCTGCACTATAAATTAATGTTGAAAGTACGCAGCTCTGATAGATCTTGATTTTGGTTTGGTGTTTTATTTTGATTATTTCCAGACTCTATTTAAGCTCCTGAAGGTGTTCCTGGCTTTATTGATTTTGTTTTGGATGTCCTGGCTTGTTCCACTGTCCTGGCTGGTGGTGCTTCCCAAGTATGTGAATGTTTCTACATTGGTGAGAACATAATCCTCTATCCGTACTGGTGATGGTGAAGTGTGGTGAAGTAGTGACTCCGAAAAAGACTTTTAGTGGATAATCAGCTGAACATGAGCTCCCAGTGTTATGGCCAAAAAGATTAATGCAATAAATCCTTGCAAAGGAATATCAGATAGGAGTAGAGAGGTTATATTCGCTTTGTATTTGACACTGCAACCACTGCTAGAACTCTGTGTCCAGTTCTGGTGTCTACACCTCAAGAAGGATGTTGAAAAATTGGAGAGGTTCAGAGAAGAGCGATTAAAGAGCTCAATCTGTTTAGCTTAACAGAGTAAAGGTTAACAGGTGATTTGAACACAGTCTAGAAATACCTACCCGGGGAACAGAACTTTGATAACAGAGGGCTCTTCAGTCTTGCAGACAAAGGCATAAGAAGAACGAATAGCTGGAATTTGAAGCTAGACAAATTCAGACTAGAAATAAGTTGCAAATTTTTAACAGTGAGTGTAATTAACCACTGGAACTACTTATCTAGTGTTGTGGTGAATTCTCCATCACTGGAAATTTTGAAATCAAGATTGAATATTTTTCTAAGATATGCCCTATTTCAACCACAGCTACTGGACTTGAAGTAGGAGTTAATTCAGGGAAGATCTATGGCCTGTGTTATGCAGGAGGTCAGACTGGATGATCACACTGGTGCCTTCTTGGGCATAAAGTCTATGAATCTATGAAAAAAAAAATGTATTAAGTTTTCCATGCCCCCAAAAGCTTAAAATCTAAATAGACAAGACAGACCGAGAGTGAAAGAAAGGAAGTGTTATCTCCATTATACAGCTAGGAAAGAGAGGCACAGATGGATTAAGGGACTTGCCCAAAGTTACAGAAAGTTTGTGTCAGAGCCAGGAACAGAACTCCTGAATCCCTCTCCACTACCTTAACTACAAGACCATCCAGTAACTTTAAAAAGAGAGGGATTGTTTCTAGATTATCCACAATATACTATATTTACTTATTGAATAATCTGATCAATTATGGAAATCCATTACAAATTGCTACCTCAGGTCTCTTCTTATGCCTCTTAAATATACCTACCCCTCTGTTCTTCTTTCTTCTTTCCTTTCACCATTCTCTCTTCTTATATTTTCAATATTTGTTTCTTATATTTTGCAGAGGAACCAAAGTCAATCACAATAATCAAGGCAAAGCAATAACATCTTGCAGTAATAGCTGAGTAATGACATACTCAGACAGAACAAACAACTTTCTTCCTGATGTTCCTGTTAGTCTTTACATGTCAGATTCCTTCTAACATGCTTTTCAGATCTTCTGAAATTCCTCTTCCTCTTTCCTTTCTCTTCTCCTTTTTTCCCGTACTTTTTAAAGTTCAAGTGCCTACCACAAAGCTAAACACACTTGGATACACATTTTCTAAGCTTTAGGATTCAGGTACAAACAGAAGAAAATAAGAAAGCAGGAATATGATATACCACTGGTACTCTGACCAAGTATGCATGCATTTTAAAGGGAGTGAAAAATCACTCCAACAGGATCTGCTCAACTGAGTCTACTAAATTCAATTATCTCTAAATCCTTAAAGCCCCTCCTTCCTAAATCTGCTTTTTTCATATTTAGTTCTGGCATCCCATTTTAAGTCACTCAGCATAAAACCACTGCGTTTTCAATACTGCAGGGCAGGGTATCAAAAGGGGACAGCATTCTGGGATAAAACAGTAAACACCTAGTCTGTTTCTATGGCAATACTGAAGAGCCGCAGAGGAAACTGATTGAAGTGGCCTCCCCAACCTATACGATTCCTAGAATAGGGCTGTCCCTATACACCAAGAATTTGTGCAAGGTGCAGGAGTTGGGGAGGTCTGTATATAATAATGTTGTCCATACACAGAGAGAGGGATACCAAAATACTTTCACACATACAAAGTGGTAACACCTTCACTTGCCACTGAAATGCAGCCACCTCTGGGGAGTGAAAGCTAGCATTCACCTTGTGCCAACATGCTGCTCAGCAGTTTATTTAAAGATGGCAGGCAAAGGATAATTTGAACATTGAAAATTCTGATGGACCAGAATGTAAATAGCATTACCCCCTTAAATGCCCATTGAGTTGTCTATGCATAAGATAAAACTGACCCTGATAACAGTATAAGATTTGGTTTCTGCTGTTAAACACAAAGTTTTACAAAGGCTCAGAATTCAGAGAACCTGAACTCCTCCTTCCATTTAAGGAACATTCTGATGATAGGTTCCTGGCTTCCTCATTAATCTGTATTAAGAAAAGGATTAAAGGCTAACACTGAAAGTTTTATAATGTCATTCTGTGACTGGATCAGTGGTATGTCCTCAACTGGAATACTCCATTCAGGTTTAGTCAGTTTCACCTCAAAAAGGTTACCTGGCAGAGATTATTTTTAAGTGTAGAGAAGAGCAGCAAAAGGTATGATCCGAGGTGTGGAAAGACTTTGAGATGAAGATGAGGTTGGTTGAGTTTAGAAAAATGGCAAGTAAGAGAGGCACATAAAATAGTGGAAGGTACAGAGAGATCATTTGAATGCTGCTGTTAACCTCTCTCCTAATAAAAGAATAAAGGGGCACTCAATGACATGAAAGCAACAAGTTTAAATCTGAAACACTAAATACTTAACACATCACTGCCATAAGAGATTACTGAGAAAAAAGCTTAGCTGGATTAATAAATATTAGACATGACTATGGATATTAAGTATATCCACAGTTAAACTACCGGGGATGATAAAAAAAAATGCATAGAAAATCAAACCTCATGCTTCAGGGCATGAGACAATCACTAACTCTTGGCTTAGTTTACAATGAAAGCTCACTCATGGGCATGTTATTGAATGATCATTGTCTGTGGTGGAGCAGTGCTACTCCTGCTTCTGAAGCATTTGTTACTGGCCAGACTAGGAGACAGGATTCCTGACTTGATGAGGCCACTGATTTGATCTAGTGTGGCATTTCATACATTCTTTCAGGCTGTGCTCAGGGAACTGGCTTTCAGACATGGACTCTGTTTGCCTAGCTGCTCAGAAGTAGCTGGCCTCATTTTTTTGCCTTTTCCTGGGGCTGGGCTCCAAGAGTGTTCTCTTTGTTTCGCTGTGGCTTGCCTTCATGCCACTGCTGCCTGCCAAACTTGAACTTGCAAAATTTGGGTTCAGTTTGGCAGACGTGAATGCTGCATGTTCAGACACCTTTCAGTTTTCATCCAAATTGTCTGCCCAACCCTTGAAAACACCACCTGTCTGCACAGTGCAAAACTAGCTTTAGGCAGGAAATGGAAGAACAAATTAGGCCTAATTCAATTAAAAAGAAAGCCACACACTTAAAACAAACTGTGCATTGTGTTTTCCGTACACCATCTGCATGGGGGGGAGGAATTGTGCTTGATTCATACTGTGACTCAAATGGAAGCAATAGTAAATTGAAGGCTGATAGAGATCAGCACTGAGGGCAAGATTTAGACAAGTGAGCAATTGTTCCTATGCAAAACCAGATATTGTTGTTAAGTTTGCTCCCTAACCAAGGATTCAGTCAAACACACACCAGACTCCTGCTAAACCTCCACAACCTTTATTGCTTCCTGTACACTCATATCTTGCCTAACCTCTTCCTGTCCTGCTGCTGGCTTCCCTTTTCCGCCCTTGGGTGGGGTTCATGTCTGCCCACTAAACCATGTCAGCAGGTGGAATTTATAGATGGGCTATGACACGCTATTTATCATCATTTTGGTAATTTCTTTCCCCTCCCCCCCTTATATGCAGTAACCTCTTGAGGATCTTAATATGAAAGCTGTTTCCTTATCTAAAACATGATTTCCCGCTGTATTGTCTGCACACTGTGATTTGCTGTGAGAAGGCAGTGCATTGGGCACTGAAAGATGGTTTGAAATCTCTCTCTTTTTAACCCCCTCTTCCCCTCCCCCCCACATAAATACAGGCTTTTACAGGCTTTGCAAAATAGAACCAGGTTTGGGGTTCAGCTACCTTAACAGGCCTCTTTATTCAGCAGAGTAGCAATAATCAGAAGATGAATGGTAACAAACGTCTAGGTTTTCTCTTAGCATTTGTAAATCATGAAAACCCCAAGTGTCTAGAGGAGGTGACAATACACTGCAGTTCTATTGTGCACTTAGTACCCAAATGCCACTATTTCTCTTTCCTTCCAAGTAAACTACAAAAATAGCTACTGTAGAAAAGGCTTTGAAACCTAGAGAAATAAATGAACATTTAATAAACAGCTCTCCTATACTCACTCCACACCCTGACAGCTGTAGCAAAGCCATATTTCCCCATGTGAACTGGAGCATGATTTTCCCTGTGAAGAAGCTTGGAAGGGTCTTGCAAGAAATACCTGTATTTAAGGGGTCTGGGTTCAACATTATTACTTCTTTTGAGCTGAATGGCAGAGTCGAACGAGTAAGAATTGTGGCTTGGGCAGTCCACTCTAGCTGGATGCCCCCGATCTAACTGCACCCTTTGTGGCTGCTTACTCCTAGGCTGAGTAATTGTAAGCTTGTACCTTAGGTGTGAGGGGAAGATTATGTAGATCAGCAATTACTCAGAAACAAGATGTTCTTTTAAAAAAATTTCTTTCTGAGAATACTGGGCTAAACTTGCCTTGGATATCCCTCTTGTGGCGTTTCACTGGAGATGAATTTGGCCCAGAATGTAGAAACATTGCACATATGAGGCATTTACTTTTTTGTGTTAAGCCTCTTGGATTTTAACATCGAGGCACCAAGAAATGGGAGTTACCTTCAGTGCTAACATGTAAGGAGAGATGGTTACAGAATTCACCTTCTGCTTCATCAGCAAGGCAGAAATACAGGAAAGGGCTGCTGGGATTGTGAAAGAGATAACTAGGTTGGGTGATTTTTACTTCAAAGGAAACTGTCAGACTAACAATGATTATCTAATATAAATAGTCTGTGAATGGAAAAAAAGCATAAATGTATCCATATAAACATATGACAGTTATGTATTAAAAGTGAAGCAACCAGAAACACCAGAAAAGTAAAGTAACATTACTTTGCTTCTTCAAGGTATGTATGTTGTTATCTCTAGGACTCTTGCTCTTCTCTTCTTCCCTGAGAAACTTGGAGTTAGTATTGTTTAAACCTTTAATGTCCACTTGTGTCCTCAGATACAGTACATAACATGCCCTGTGTCACAGTGCATCTGGAGATTTTCCACTGATATTAGCAAGAGTACATTTCAGCCTGCTCTCTCCCTTTAAGCCCAGGCAGGGTCCTGGCAACTGGTGCTGGATTGAGAGGAAGAGGCTGTCTGGAAGGGAAAAAGGGATAGAGATTGCAGAACAGAACTTGCCCAGTTGTGTTCTGCCCTCCAAACATACAAGATAAAAGGCCATAATAATGAACAGGGTCTCGGTTTTAACCTTGACAACTTTTAATTCGCTTCTTCATGTCAGTCACTGCGAATCTCTCCATCCCTTTGGCCTTAAAGTCAATGAGTGCTGGAATGTAAAGTAAGTGTACATTTATCCCCTTGGCAACTGCTTAAATCTCATTTCTAATCCTCTAAATTCCTTGTTCAGGGTAGTTTAAATTGTTATAAATATCTTTTGGGGGGATTATACTTTTAAATTATTCAATATTACATATATGTGGTTACGGAATGTAATAATGCACACACACATACACTGAATAAAAACTATGCTGGCAAAGAAAACATTTAATAATAATTTAAATTACTCAGGACTTGGGAAAGCATATTAAAGGAATTATAAATAAAAACTGAAGTGGACAAGGGTGAAGGCAAAGATTCCAACGGACAACACTATAGTAATACTTCCTTTTCCTACACACATGCACACACACACACATCATTCTCTCCTTATGCATGCTGCGTTCCTTCTATCAGAGCACAAGATAATGACTGTCACTTGTATTCGAGTATGACTATGATTGGAAATCAGTTTTCACATGTAGGGTTCACAAAATGTGTCGAGGCAAGTTGGTGTCAGCGTTCCCGCCTATTGTCGGCCAGGGTGGCGTGATGATATTCTATTGCATATTCTGCTTCCTTTGTAGTGGCGTGCCAAATTCACCCGTCATGGGCTGTATCCTCTCAGATCATTAAGCCCAGCCTGGCAGACTGTATGTGCCGTGTGATGCAATCCTTGTAGCAGGGTTTGGGATGGCCAGCCTTCCTATGGTCTTTTTCAAGTTCAATATACAGAACTCTCTTAGGCAGTTGATTGTTATCCATACATATGATGTGGCCAAGTCATTTGCCTCCATGCTAGCATGTTTTCCACACTTAGCATGGCTGCCAGCTGTAGTACTTCGTTGTTGGTGATTTTGTCAGACCATATGATTCCCTTTATGTTGCGCACATGGCGTTGTTGCAGGCAGTTAAGTTTTTGGATATGGCAATGATAAAGGGAGCAGGTCTCTAACGAGTAGAGAAGATAAGGGAGCACAGCTCTCTAAACCTGGCATTTGTGGACACTTTGACCCCACGATCTAGTCCAAAGTCTTTTTTTGTAGACAACTGAAAGCTGAGGCAGATGACTTTAAGTGTGCTGAAAGGTCTTTATCAATACTGGTGTCGTCGGTAACTGTGCTACCTAGGTAGCAGAAGGACTTGACATTGTTTAATTGGCAGCCATTCAATTTTTATTTTATTATTTTATGGTGATGAAAGTGATGGGTTTCTGCCCGGAGATGGTTGGTACAGGATTTCTGTTTTCTTTACAGTCATACAATGGCCAAAAATGGATATAGCATGGGCAGAGGAATTCAACAAATGTTGCAGGTCATTCTCAGAAAGGGCGACAAATGTGGAGTCATTGGCCAGGGTTGCCCAGAGGATTCAGGGGGCCCGGGGCAAAGCAATTTCGGGGGGCCCTTCCATAAAAGAAAATTGCAATACTATAGAATACTATATTCTCATGGGGGCCCCTGTGGGGCCCGGAGCCTGGGACAAATTGCCCCACTTGCCCCCCCCCCCACCCCGGGCGGTCCTGTCATTGGCATACAGTAGATCCTTTACTTTGCTGGGATTTGCTTTTGGCCTTGAATCAGCAGAGGTTTACAAGTCAGCCATCAAATTGTGTTGTTAAAGTGACACCTGTAGTGGTGGTATGTGCAACAACTTCTAGCACTCCTGCCAAGAACAAAGTAAATAATGTAGGGGCAAGCACACAGCCCTGTTTAACCCCATGGGCTACAGGAAGCAGTGTGTAAGATTGATTAGTTTGGGCAGCCAAACTTTGCAAGAAGGCACCAGAGAGCAGAGCGTCCAACGGAGCTGAATGCCTTACTAAGGTCGACAAAGGCAACATATAGGGTCATTTGTTGTTTAGCAGATTTCTCCTGTAACTGGCGTAAGGTAAATATCATGTTAGCACTGCAGCATGATGAACGAAAACCACACTGGGATTCAGGGAGTACGTCATCTGCAATAACCTGAAACCTTTTCAGCAGCAGATTACCAAGGGTCTTACCAGCAATGGAAAGGAGTGAAATACTATGATAATTACCACTGTCATGTCCCCTTTATGCTTGTAGATTGTTACTATTTTGGCATCTTTGGGGTAAACCTTGTTTTTTCCAGGAGAAAGTAAATAAGTCTAGTAAAGTTTTGTGAAGTGTAGGACCACCATGTTTCAGCACTTCAGCTGGGATTTCATCGGCTCCAGTTACATTTCTGTTTGCCATTTCCATAAGTGTGTTCTTAGTCTCCTCCAAAGTTGGTGGATCTTCGAGTTCAAATCGGACTGGTCTTTGCTCAATTGAGTCTACAATTTGATCATTTGTGCTTGACTCATGATTGAGGAGAGTCGCAAAATGTTCTTTCCATCTTTCTACTATCGTACTGTGCTCAGTCGGGAGGGTGGTGCCATTCATGGGCAGGATTGGACAGTTATTGGCTCTTTGTGGTCCGTAAATAGACTTTAGCTTCTGGAAAAAACCCTGAGTGTTATTAGTATCAGCAAGAGCTTGTAGTTCTGTTGCTTTATTTCTCCACCAAGTGTCCTCCATCTCCTGCAACTTTTTCTGCACTTCAGATTTTGTTTTCTGGAAGGCTTCTGCAGCCGTGAGGGAGGAGGGGTTGTTCGGTTTAACTTGGTGCATGGCTCGATGGGCCACAAGGAGTGCTTGAATATTGTTGTCATTTGTATCAAACCAGCCCACATTTCATTGAGTTGGGACACCAAGGACTTCTTCAGCTGATATTGTACATGAAATTAACTCTATTAAGTGTAAAAGTAGATTTGTTAAGTGACACAAGCTCTCAAGTGCTGCTGTTCAGTCGAGATGGGAGACAAGGAGTCTGGTGTTAGACACTGCTTGGAGAAGATGTGGGTGGCTACTGTACAGCCTCACAGGTTAAGGGATGATAAATCTTAAAGCTGGAAATCCAGTTGTCCTAACTAACCCAGGGACATAAGAGACTGAGAGGTATGTCTACACTACAGGCACTATGTGCTGCAACTACATTGTTGTAGTGCAGACGCTACAGTGATGGAAGGAGCTTTTCTATCACTGTAGTAAATCCACCCCCCTGATATGCGGTACATAGGTTGAAAGTAGAATTCTTCCATTGACCTATTTGCATCTATAAGGGAGATTAGGGGACTGGGGCATATGATTTATGGGGAGAGGCTGAGGGAACTGGGCTTATTTAGTCTGCAGAAAAGAGGAGTGAGGGGGGATTTGATAGCAGCCTTTAACTACCTGAAGGGGGGTTCCAAAGAGGATGGAGCTAGGCTGTTCTCAGTGGTGGCAGATGACCGAACAAGGAGCAATGGTCTCAAGTTGCAGTGGGGGCAGGGCTGGCTTTAGGAAGTGCGGGGCCCTATTGGAATAGGTTCAACGGGGCCCCGGCGGCGCTCCAGGTCTTCGGCAGCACTTCGGCAGCGGGTCCTTCACTTGCTCCGAGTCTTCGGCGGCGGGTCCTTCACTCGCTCCAAGTCTTCGGCGGCACTGAAGGACATGCCGCCGAAGACCCGGAGCGCCGCCGGGTGAGTAAAAATTAAAAAGGCGCCTAAGTTAGCCACTCTTCTTTAGAGCACGGGGCCCTCTTAGTTGCGGGGCCCGATTTGGGAGAATGGGGGAAATCGGCCTAAAGCCGGCCCTGAGTGGGGGAGGTCTAAGTTGGATATTAGGAAACACTATTTCACTAGGAGGGTGGTGAAGCACTGGAATGGGTTACCTAGGAAGGTGGTGGAATCTCCAACCTTAAAGGTTTTTAAGGCCCGGCTTGACAAAGCCCTGGCTGGGATGATTTAGTTGGGGTTGGTCCTGCTTTGAGCAGGGGATTGGACTCCTGAGGTCTCTTCCAATTCTAAACTTCTATGATAAATATGTTGCACAGGACATGAAATTTTTCATAGCCCTGGGGAATGTACCTAGATCAACCTAAGTTTCAGGGGTGAACCACGCCTAAGGCCCTGATGCTGCAAAACTGAAAAACTTAAGCATTTGTGTAATTTCCCAAAGAAGAGTGGTCCCAATGAGCTCCACATTACTACTCACACACATAGATTCATAGATTCTAGGACTGGAAGGGACCTCGAGAGGTCATTGAGTCCAGTCCCCTGCCCGCATGGCAGGACCAAATACTGTCTAGACCATCCCTGATAGACATTTATCTAACCTACTCTTAAATATCTCCAGAGATGGAGATTCCACAACCTCCCTAGGCAATTTATTCCAGTGTTTAACCACACTGACAGTTAGGAACTTTTTCCTAATGTCCAACCTAGACCTCCCTTGCTACAGTTTAAACCCATTGCTTCTGGTTCTATCCTTAGAGGCTAAGGTGAACAAGTTTTCTCCCTCCTCCTTATGACACCCTTTTAAATACTTGAAAACTGCTATCATGTCCCCTCTCAGTCTTCTCTTTTCCAAACTAAACAAACCCAATTCTTTCAGCCTTCCTTCATAGGTCATGTTCTCAAGACCTTTAATCATTCTTGTTGCTCTTGCTTGCAGAATTGGGGGCCTAAGGTTGCATGGCTTTGTGCTGGTAGAATACAACTAAATACATGCTCCTAAAGAAAGAGGCTGTGGTATGAATCTCTCTTGACTTTAGTATTAGAAATTAGTGGGTTTTTTACTATTAATAAGACTATTTAAATATTCTTAATATACTATATTATGATAACTTCTCTTGAAAGCTTGGTTCATCTGTACATATTTATCAGTGTAAATAGCTAGGGCAGATCTTCATCCCCTGTTCTGGCTGCTTTGCACTGCTCAAGCAGCACAAAGTGATTTAAAACATCCCTTTGGGAACCACCAAGGTTCCCCTAGCATAAGTGAATCATCTATGTGGTGCAAAGTTGGCATAGTACCCATGAAACCACCTCTTCCTGGGGGGATGCCGGGGTTAGGGAGAGGAATATTGGGGTGCGCTGGGAGCACAGCTAGACCACACAACATGCTGATCAATCCACAGTGGGTGGAGTGGAGTCTACAGGAACCATTGCAGATACCAACATTTAGATCAGCTCTAGAATTGGGAGATAAAAGGGTGGCTTAGACAGGAGCGCTGCCAGCTTTTCTGCCACCCTAGGCAGTGGAAGGTCCCACCCCAAAATGCCGCCCCCCCCAGAAGCAGCAGAAGGTCCTGCCGCCGAAATACTGCCGTGGTCACCGCCCCCCAAATTGTAGTGTCCTAGGCGACCGCCTAGGTCGTCTAATGGGTTGCGCCGGCCCTGGGCTTAGAGCCACTTCCCTGCACTTCAGGAAAGTGAAGGATTCAGCCCTTCTGGCAAAATTTTGTCAGATTTGTAAATATTGTTGGGTTTTTGTTTCTTTATTTCATGGATACAGTGTTTAATCTACAAGTCAGCAAAGCCTCCTGATTTAGCAAAGCAATTAAGAGACAATTGACAACTGGGGCCCTGGAGATGCGGAGGTAGAGGGTGATCTAAACCCAGTGACCTAATATGATTGCCTTGAAAAAATCTTAGAGGAAATTCCAAGTTTAGGGGAACCTTAACTACAAGATGTATACAACAAAAATAAGGATAATTTAGTGGTGACAACTCTAGTTTATATTAAACTATGTAAAAGAAAATTCACCAAATCCCATTTTTCAATGGAAGTCAGGACACACATCAGCTGCAGATCTCAAAGCATTTTGCTGCAAGCAGCTGCTAAAACATTGTGTAAATGTAGCCTATTGCTGAGTGTGTTTTATAAGTCAGCTGTGCTGCTACACAGAAGATATGAGTTGTTGAAGACCTCCGCTACAGAGCCTTTGCTCTTCAGCTCAGTTGCAGCAACTTGTGTTTTTAGCTCTGGAAGTCTCTAGTTCAATCTTCAGTGTGTCAGTCAAGGGGACAGCCGTCACATGACACAAACAAGTTTTAAATAACAACCAGGCTGTGGGAAAAGGAACCAAATGGATTCTTAGTAGCTTATTAAGAAAGGGGAGAAGAAGAGACTTGTGGTACAGTAACTAGGCCTCTTCCCCCTGACATTTAATAGTACGTTATAATCACACAATGGAAGTGATTTGAATCTTTCAGATGTATTATCTGTGGGGAAGGGATGGCTCCTCTGCTTTCAGCCTCCAGCCCCTGACTCTGCACACAATATACTTGCTAGAGGGGCAACTGCAATTCAGCTCATTAAGCCTCAAGGGCCTGATCCAACATGCATTCCAATTCCATTACTCCTCCTTCCCTAATGTATATAGCCCCTCTCATCTGTAGATCTCAAAGCACTTTAACAAAAGTGGTCAGCATCATTAACCTCATTTTACAGTTGGGAAAGCTGAGACACAGAGTGGGAAATCGACTTGACCAAGATCGCCCAGTAGCAGAACTGAAAATAGAACCCACATCTCCTGAGTCCCAGGCCAGGTATTCTGTCCTCTAAGTCGCACTGCCTCACATTGATTTCGGTGATTGTTGGATCAGGTGCCAGGTTTAGCAGACCTTGACTCCTGGTAGATTTCCCCAATGTTCACCCCTGTGCATAAACCTCAGCACTGCTGGTGGCCCCAACCAACCATCCTATCATTTTATTTTTTTAAAATTAGTTACATTTGAGTTTGCAGGAGGAAAAGGACCATTTCACCAGCCTTCACCAGAGTCCTAAGTGTTACAATATGTAGCTTCCCAACAGGGGACACTACTGTATGATTATGTATAACAATGCAGAGAACTCTACTTTCCGGAATTGCTTGTTGAGACAGCACAGCATATGGTGTCACATTCAATACTTGTGACAAGAGAAATAACTATGCCAAAGCTTGCAGACAAGAAAAACAAACAAAAAAATGCACTGCATCAAGGAAGCAAACAGTGACTCAGAGCGTGAGATTTGGCACATTAGTGCAGTACAAAACTGCAATGATAAATGGTTTGTTAAACTCTGATTAGCTTCAGATATAAAGACAGGGCGACAGTGCACAAACAAATAGAAAATTGAATGCCAAATGGACAGTAGGGAATCAGTGAATGTGCTAGGCTACAAAGACTTCCTCAGCATTATGTAAGAGAAGAAAGAAAGATGTCATCTAGCAAAGCCAAGCTAAAATTGTAATGGCATGTTCATAATATCACTAGGCTAGTGTACTTTACAAGCAGAATGCCAAGGGAAAGAACATAGGCTGAAATTTCAGGTAATACAGACAACACAGAAACCACTGCTTTTAACTAAAACAAGTGAATTAATTAACTTAGTGATACTAAACCTGGGACAAACAATTCATACAGTAGACAAACAAGCAAAACAAAAAACATATCCAGAGCAGACAATACACTATGGCATTCCTGCATCAAAGCTGCTAAAAGATCACCATGATGAATTTGAAAGGCTGGGATGTCTTCCAGCCAAGTGACACCTGGAAATAGATACAATGATTTAGCTAATACAACACCTGTCTCTCAGAGTACCCAGTGCATTAAGAGGAAAAAAATAATGGGACCAATAAAGTGAATGGAAAAAGAAGGCTTCATTGCTAACATCACAGAGCCCACAAGCTGGATAAGCAGCATAGAATCATAGAAGATTAGGGTTGGAAGAGACCTCAGGAGGTCATCTAGTCCAATCCCCTACTCAAAGCAGGACCAACACCAACTAAATCATCCCAGCCAGGGCTTTTCAAGCCTGACCTTAAAAACCTCTAAGGATGGAGATTCCACCACCTCCCTAGGCAACCCATTCCAGTGCTTCACCACCCTCCTAGTGAAATAGTGTTTCCTAATATCCAACCTAGACCTCCCCACTGCAACTTGAGACCATTGCTCCTTGTTCTGTCATCTGCCACCACTGAGAACAGCCAAGCTCCATCCTCTTTGGAACCCCCGTTCAGGTAGTTGATGGCTGCTATCAAATCCCCCCCACTCCTTCTTTTGCAGACTAAATAAGCCCAGTTCCCTCAGCCGCTCCTTGTAAGTCATGTGCCCCAGCCCCCTGATAATTTTCGTTGCCCTCTGCTGGACTCTCTCCAATTTGTCTACATCCCTTCTGTAATGGGGGGTTCAAAACTGGATGCAATACTCCAGATGTGGCCTCACCAGTGCCGAATACAGGGGAATAATCACTTCCGTCGATCTACTGTCAATGCTACTACTAATGCAGCCCAATATGCCGTTAGCCTTCTTGGCAACAAGGGCACACTGCTTACTCATATCCAACTTTTCATCCACTGTAATCCCCAGGTCCTTTTCTGCAGAACTACTGCTTAGCCAGTCAGTCCCCAGCCTGTAGCGGTGCATGGGATTCTTCCATCCTAAGTGCAGGACTCTGCACTTGTCCTAGTTGAACCTCATCAGATTTCTTTTGGCCCAATCCTCCAATTTGTCTAGGTCACTCTGGACCCTATCCCTACCCTTCAGTGCATTTACCTCTTCCCCCACCTTAGTATCATCTCCCAACTTGCTGAGGGTGCAATCCATCCCATCATCCAGATCATTAATAAAGATGTTGAACAAAACCGGCTCCAGGACTGACCCCTTTGGCACTCCGCTTGATACCAGCTGCCAACTAGACATCGAGCTGTTAATCACTACCCATTGAGCCCAACAATCTATACAACTTTCTATCCACTTTATAGTCCATTCAGCCGGCAAGAATATTGTGGGAGACCGTATCAAAAGCTTTGCTAAAGTCAAGATATATCATGTCCACTGCTTTCCCCATATCCACAGAGCCAGTTATCTCATCATAGAAGGTGGAGGAGTTGCACTGTATGTAAGGGTATGTCTTCACTACCAGCCGGATCGGTGGGGCAGAGATCAATCCAGTGGGGATCGATTTATCATGTCTAGTCTAGACACGATAAAATCAATCCCCGAGCACTCTCCCGTTGACTCCTGTACTCCAGCTCGGCGAGAATCACAGGCAGAGTTGATGGGGGAGCAGCAGCAGTCGACTCACCTTAGTGAAGACACCACGGTAAGTAGATCTAAGAACGTCGACTTCAGCTATGTTATTCACGTAGCTGAAGTTGCATAACTTAGATCGACCCCCCGCCCCCCAGTGTAGATCAGGCCTAAGAGAGAGGTATGATTGCTCAGAGCTCCAGTATGATATAACCACTGAGAAGCCAGGCAGGCTGTGCATTTGCATAGACCCAAGCAACTTAAACAAAGTGCTAAAAAGTTATTACTACCAATTACCTACAATTGAAGAAATCCTATTCGACTTGACAAAAGCAAAAATATTCTCAATATTTGATGCCAAACATAGATATTGCAAGTGCCACCGTATAAGGAAAGCAACTACCTCACCACCTTTTGGACACCATCAGATAGATACAAATGGTTGAAAATGCCATTTGGGATCAAACCTGCAGTGGAAGAATATCAACATCACTCAAAAGATATACTAACCTGACTCAAAGGGATCAGTGTCCGAGCTAATGACATTCTGGTGTATGGCCACGGACATGGTGAAAGCTGTGGCAGATTTCAACTACATCCTCATCTGTCTCCTAGAAAGAGCGAGGGAAGTAAATATAAAATTAAAGAAAAACAAGACAGAATTGTAATTGCTGCAGTACTGCACATGGGATGCTTTCTGACTTCCCAAGGCTTACAACCTGATCCTGAAAAAGTAAAAGCAATACAGCAGACGCCCACACCTAACTATATTAAATTATGTCAGAGACTATTAGGATTTGCAAACTAGGTGACAAAATTTCTTCCAAGCCACATGTGAAGCCCGGAGGTGACTATGGGACAGAGATGCAGCATGGACATGCTTACCTCAACATGATGCAGCCATACACATGTCAAAGAACTGGTGACCAACTATCCCATCCTGAAATACTGTGATGTGAATGAAGAAGCAATGAACAATGTGATGTCAGTAAACCAGGGCTTGGGGCATCACGTCTACAAAGGGACAGTTGGTAGCTTTCACATCAAGGTCATTGTCACAAATGGGAAAAAAAAGAGACACCCAAACTGAAAGGGGGTGTCTTGCAACAGTGTTTGCACATGAAAAGTTCAAGGAAGGGCAACCATTCACATAGAACAGGGGTCGGCAACGTTTGGCATGCGGCTCGCCAGGGTAAGCACCCTGGCGGGCTGGGCCAGTTTTATTTACCTGCTGATGTGGCAGGTTCGGCCGATCGTGGCCCCCACTGGCCGCGGTTCGCCGTCCTGGGCCAATGGAGGTGGTGGGAAGTGGCGCGGGCGAGCGAACTGCGGCCAGTGGGGGCCACGATCGGCCGAACCTGCTGCGTCAGCAGGTAAATAAAACTGGCCCGGCCCGCCAGGGTGCTTACCCTGGCGAGCCGCGTGCCAAACGTTGCCGACCCCTGACATAGAACATAACCATACACCACAAGACAGCAGTTTAAAAAAGCTCGTGTCGGCAGCCCCCAAATGCCTTTAGTGTATGCCACTGAAGCAGCAACTCTGTAACTCAGATGTACGCTACAAGAAAGGGACTAAGATGTATATAGTTGACGTTTTATCTGGAGCAGCCTTTCAGCACAAAAATATGGCTATTGAACAAGAATATGAGAGTCTCAGAAATACAGAAAACACAGAAACACATATAAATCATCAACCAAGCCAGCTATGTGTCAGTTTCAAGGCAGAGGCTAGAAAGAATCTGAGAACAGACTATACAAGCCAAAAATTTACCAGTGCTTACCTCCATCATTCTGGCAGAATGGGCAGACACCAGAGGAGAAGCCCCACCTGCCTCGCAAGAATATTGGAACTACCAAGACAAGCTGATTGCCAAGTTGGCATACTATATAAAGGCAGTCAAATCATAATACCCAGGTCACTAAGAATAGAAATTCTCTCAGTAATACATCAGAACCATTCTGAAATAGAAGCATGACTTTGGAAAGCCAGAGATGCAGATGACCAAGTATGACCAAGGAATCAGGGAGCTGGTGAGCAGGTGTGATGCATGTGGAGAAATGTAGAACAAGCAGCAAAAAGAGACAATGAAAACACACAGCATCCCCAGCATACTTGGAGCAAAATATGAATGGACCTTTTATATATATGGAGATATACCTATCTCATAGAACTGGAAGGGACCCTGAAAGGTCATTGAGTCCAGCCCCCTGCCTTCACTAGCAGGACTAAGTACTGATTTTTGCCCCAGATCCCTAAGTGGCCCCCTCAAGGACTAAACTCACAACTCTGGGTTTAGCAGGCCAATGCTCAAACCACTGAGCTACCCCTCCCCCAAACAAACACCACAAACGACCTCATTATTGTAGACTACTATTCAGACTTCTGGTAACTGGATGAACTGCCAGATGTACCTCAATGACCACCATAGACAAAGCAATGGAGATTTCAGCAAAGATTGCATCCCAAACTGTGTAGTTTCAGACAACAAACCCCACTTTGCTTGCAGTGATTTTATGTAATTTACCAAGGAATGGGAATTCATTTATATCACATCGTCATTATACCATAGCTAGTCAAATGGCAAAGCTGAATCAGCAGTTACAATTGCTAAGACTCTATTAAAGAAAGCTGCAGAAAGCAAAGAAAATATATGGCAAGCCATCCTTGAATGGAGAAACACTTCCTCTGAAGGCCTTGGTAGCAGCCCGATTCAACATTTGATGACAAGTCACATGAATGGCCTGGGCTCAGGAGTGGCACCAGGGTTTTTGGCGCCCTAGGTGAGGATCCTTCCGCGCTCCCGGTCGTCGTCAGCAATTCTGCGGCGGCGGGGGGGGTCCTTCCGTGCTCCCGGTCTTCGGGGCACTTCGGCGGCGGGTCCCGGAGCGAGTGAAGGTCCCACTGCAGAATTGCCGCCGAAGACCCGGAGCGCGGAAGGACCCCCCCGCCGCCGAATTGCCACCCCCCCCAAATCCTGGCGCCCTAGGTGACCACCTAGGTCACCTAAATGGAAGCGCCAGCCCTGCCTGGGCTTATGGACCCAGAATTACTACAGCCATCAGTGATGTACGGAGAAACTGACAAAAGAAAGGGAGGCATTCAAAGGCCAAAGACTACTACATCGACAAGCTAAAGACCATTCAGAACTACAACAGGGGAACCTTTTCAGGATCAAACTATTTCTTCAGGACAAATCATGCACTTGGAAGCAAGCTATATGTATTGAACGAATAAATCCTCAATGATATAATATAGTAGTGGGTAAGCATGTATTTCACTTAAACCACAATACATTTGCCCACTATGAATCCAAGTCAAAAACACAGACGTGAAGGATGGAAATCTGCGCTCCTCTGAGACTTGATCAGCAGGATGCAGAAGGCCATGAGCAATGATGGATGTCAGAACAGGCTCTCAAAACACCACATTATCAGAAGGATTCAAGTGCAAGGCAGTCCCCTGTCATCACAAAAAAGACTTGCACTCCAACATCAAACCACCTGCAAGGTATACACAAGACTTTATACAACACTAAGGAATGAAAGAAGGTCCCTCCCAAACTCAGAGGAAAATACCTTAGTTACTAAGTAAGTTAAAAGTTTGTTAATTAAAACAAAAAGAGTTGGTGTTAAGTTAATATATGATGATATAGACTTTATGTGGGGATAACAGAATGTTATGTACGCAGCTAATAGTAGTCATATATAATTTGGCTATCTCAAATAAAGACGACAAAAGGAATGTTATGATGAGTAGATCCCAATAGTGGGAGCTAAAGGTCTGATTATGTCTAAGAACTTAGAGAACGCTACTTTTAGGTGGTGATTGATGAGAGAGAACAGCACATGTGGAGGAAGGAATAAAGCCTGAATGTTGCACCATCATGGCTCTCACGCATTTTATGCTCGAACATGGAACACGAAGGTTGGCCCTGAATTTAACAAACACAAAGTTCAGTCCCTAATCTCTTTCCATCTGGACTTTCATTTCCTGGTTATCTAACATAATGCTGTGTGCTTTTCTGCATTGCTGGCAGGATCAGAAGTCATGCAAAGACAATTCCGATTTCATTTCTATTATAAAATAATTGTCTTATCTGTATGATAAAGCTCATGTATCCATGTTACATTATCTGCATTTTAGTTATTTCTTTATGATCTAAAGGCTACAAATGTGCCAACTGCTTACGTGACGCGATCACAAAGACCATATATACAGCAAAGCCTCATGCCAGCCAGCTGGGTAGCTACCATCACAGGGGAATGAGTCACTGTAGGAGTTACTGCTGCTCCACCCTTGATATTAGTTTCTAATATCTTTCCCTGGAAGGAGGCCAAAAACCCAACATAAGGACTTTGGTCCAAGCTTCTACTCCTGTCCCTTCATTTTATGGCTATAGTGTATTTCCTGTGCTACCCTCCCTTTCCTCCCCTACCCTCTACAGACAGTGCTATTATGTAGTTTTGACAAAGCAATACTTAGCATCACGCAGAGTTCTACAGCCCGTTAGGTTTGTTTACTGACTTGCACTTGCAATTTAATACAAAACGCAAGAGTTTTGTACATGCCATATTTCAGATGTCAGAATTTCTAAACTGTATCCATTCACTCTCACTATTATGGATAGATTCAGTATTTGCGCTTATCGTCTGTATTTCCATGATGGCAGTAAATGATTGATCAACACACAAAAACAAACATGTTCTTCTATTACTGCATTTTCACAACCTTAATTTATGAGTGTGAGTCAGTCAATTTCCCTGGAGGTGTTCCTGCTGCCTCACTGCCTGGCTGACGCCGTGTTCTGACCCAAACAGTGAAGTGATGTTACTGAGGTGTGTAGCTCTTTGTCGTGCATTGAGCATATTGGCTATTCCTCCTCCCCCACCACACACACCTTCTGCTCTGTTTTAGTGCCACAAGCTGTGCTCTGTCTTGCAAAGAACAGGACAGGAATGGGCTGGATTGAGTCTTACTATATGCTCTGGTACGTGGTGTTCATGTACCTTAGGGTAAGGATGTCACTGTGCCCTGCATTCAGCCAGCCCCCACCCCCTTCCATTTGCTCTGTGGGAACAGTGTGTGATGATAGCAGGGGTTCAGTTGATGCATTAAAGAAGCAAATAGGAGTAAGTGCCTTTGGGCTGCTGTTTCATTATCACTGCTCAGAAAGCTTTTTGAAAAGTGTGAAAGTTTCCTGTTTTTATTCACTCTCTTAATTCTTACTCATTCCTACTCATTCTCTTAATTCATACCACATCACTCAGTCACCCTGTACTTCCTGCCTTTCAAAAACCCCAAGGCACTAGCTGGATTGCTGCCAGGGGTGCCGGAATAGGGGAGGTCAGGGGGTCATGGCCCTCCCACTTCTTGAAAGTGGATAGGCTTGGCCCGCCCACTTTTCCGCCATGGCCCGGCTGCAGCCCCCACCCCTCCTCTTCCTTGTGAGACCCCCCCCCAACAGGCTGGCAGCTGGAGCCTGGCTGAGAAGCCTGGGCAGCTGTGGGGTGCCGTGCCACGGACCCTCCACCTTTCCAGGGTGGGAGGCCCAAGAACAGACCCCGGCCTGTGTCCCCCGGCCTGGGCAGATGGAGGGTCCATGACTCCTGTGTGGCTCATACCATGGCCCGGCTGCAGCTCTGAAGCCCCTCCCCCCCCCCCGCACTGGAGCTGGGTCAGGGTAAGAGCTGTGCGAGCAGCTGTGGGAAGCTCTGGACCCTCCTACTTTGGGCAGGGGGGCCTGCAGGGTGGGGATACGGGCTGGGAGCTGCTCCCGGCCTTCCCACCCCAGGCAGGTGGAAGGTCCACAGCTCCCAGCACGCTCCAGCTTCTGGCATGGCCAGTGGTGAAGCCTTGGGGAAAAGAGTAGGGGCAGGGGCAGGGATGGGGCCACGGTGCTGCCCCACCTCCATCCTATTGCATGGCCCCAAATCCCCTCTATCCTGCCAACCCTTACCCCACACCAATCCTTTGGAAAATATACCTATGATTTATAGATTCCAAGGCCAGAAAGGACCAGTATGATCATCTAGTCTGACCTTCTGTATAACACAGGCCAGAGAACTGCTTCAAAATAATTCTTAGAGCAGAGCTTTTAGAAAAAGAGCAAAACTGGATTTAAAAATGGTCAGTGATGGAGAATCCACCATAATCCATGATCAATTGTAATTGAAGCAAAAAAAAAAAAAGTATCCAGTTAGTTTGACAGGATCTATTTTCCTTAAACCCATGTTGACTACATTTAATTACATTACCCTCCTTTACTTCTTTATTATTGATACATGCTAAGATGCAACCTGTCTCCCACACATACCATGCATTCAGATAAAGGATTCTGCACCCACTTTACTATGAGGGGAGGTGCAAGTAGTCCCTTTTCACCTTCCCAGGGGTAGGAGATTCCTACTCTTCTTCATCCTTTCTCCTGCTGTGGGTGCCTCTCCTTCTTCACCATCATCCCTAAGCGGTGGAAGACACCCAGAGCTACTGTTCCTCTTCACTCCCAGTGATTTGGGATAAGAGATCTCCTAGTCAGGATGTCTCCTCAAAGTTTAAAGGGTCAGAAAATCCTATCAAGTTATTAGTATTAGTTATTACTGTGTGTCCCCCCAAAACAATACTGCATGCACAAATGCATTAGCAGAGTTTTCTAGAATCGCTGTCACAGGCACCACACAGTTGAGATTACAAGATGGCTCTTAAAATTGATGTAATTAAGTTTAGCAAAAATTGCATTTCTTTAAAGTAAAAATTTGTGGGGAAGAACATTTATATATTAGAAAAGCATACAGGAACTTTAATTCTCATTTACAGGGAAATGACCAGAGAAAATAAATAAGAGAGACACATTGGGACAACTCTTTTTAAAAAACCTGCAAATAGTGTTACTTGTAACAGCTGGTTTAGCTAATAAAGCTGCAGTAGTAAAATGAGAGGTCTCTGAGACATTTATTTTTACACTTCTGAGTTCAAATAATTTGTTTGTCCTTGCTTAACTTCTCCTGTGCCATGCCCCATTTGACACTTGGAGCTATATTTTATCTTCGAGTTCCTATTATTTCTTATGGGTTAGCAGGACATATGACCTATGACACTGTAGCAGTAAAGTAAGTAGGCACATGCAATTTTTCTCTTTAGTTTTCATATCTCAATACTCTGGCCAGTCAATGTAGTTCCTCAGGTGCTGACAGCTGGAAAAGCTCTTAACTGTGCTCCGCTTTTGATAAGTTATGGATATTTCCTAACACATTTAATTGTATAACTTTACTTCACATGAAATGCCAAAGGTCTGGGGTAACCCATTCCTCCTCCAGGTTTATGATAGGACTGACGATAATACTGTTTGGGGATGGTGAACCTAAACCACTGCTGAGTGTCTTCTAAGACGAACTGACATTTATTGCATTCCTTATTACAACACTTCTGACCTGGTCACTGGCAAGAGTGAAGTGGGGAATTTTAAAATATGTTCTTAGTGAATGTAAAAGCAATCTGAAAAATAAGTGTTTGAGTTGCTTCTGAGGCTTAAAGAAAGGATGTTACAAGGAAGAGGTTGAAAACCACAGTTTTGTTTTATTCACAACTGAAGTAGAAATAGAGGGCATGCCCAGCTTAGCAGACTGGAATTGGGATATAGAGATATTTACCTCTAAAGCCACTAGGCTGAATTCAGTACAAGTTGAGAGAAAGGCTTGTCCAGTGGTTAGGGTGTTAGCTGGAGATCTGGTTTAAGTTCGCTGCTCTGCCATAGTCTTCCTGTGCGACCCGGGGAAGTCACTTGCAGTATGTCTACACTGCAATTAGATATCTGCAGCTGGCCTGTGCCAGTTGACCTGGGCTCATGGTGATCAGGTTGCAGGGCTTTTTAACTGCAGTGCAGACTTCCCGGCTCTGGCTCTAGGACCCTGCAAGTTGGGAGGGGCCCTGAGCTCAGGTTGCAGCCTGAGCCCAAACATGCACACTGCAATTAAATAACCTTTGAGAGCCCGAGTCAGCTGGCATGGGCCAGCCTCAGGTTTTTAATTGCAGTGTAGACATACTCTGAGTTTCTCTCTGTCTCACTCTTACAAATGGAGATAACAGTACTTCCCTACCTCCCAGGGATATTGTGGGAATAAATACATTAAAACAATTGTGAGGCGCTCGGATATTATTGTAATGGGGCCACATCAGGACCTCAGATAGGTCAGTAGTGTTGGAAAATTATTACTATTGATAGATGAATTCATTTTGCCTAGTTTTATAATCATTTGAACTTGATTGTTGAGTTTGCGTTTAGCTGAGGAAAGACTGGGAAGGTGGGGGGAGGGACAAAGAGATAAATCCTAATGGAAAACAAATATGGTATCTAGTTGTCTGAAGCAGTCTACTGTATATTCTCCTTCCATGTTATCTGTATACACACAAACTAGGTGTGCCAGAACTAGATGTTCTTTTCCCAATATGCAGCACAGGCTTCCTTTTAGCAAGGGGTGAGGGGGGGAATTTGTTTTTAAAAAGTGAATCGCCCCAGTGGTGAAAAAGATATCCATGGATTTCAATGTCAAGAAAAACCTTTCTCTACACTTCAGCTGGTCTTGTGAAGCCAAAACTAGTTTGAGGTTTGTAACGCCCCAGGCTTCATCAGTCTCACCAATCCCCCTCTGCTACCATCTAACTGAAGGCTATTTGGCCACCTATGGTAATTGAGTTTGGTGATATCAGTCCCATTCCACCAAACTGGCACAAAATTGGCAGACCCAGAAGAGAACCCAAAGGCTGAATGGGCATGGAGAATGAATTATCCTCTCAGCCCTAATGTGGTCCCTCTAATACAGCATTGAGGCACACCGGCAAGGTGGTCAGGAGAAGACTGTTCCCAGGGCCTGTGCTGTTGGTGGAAAAGACAGGACTTTATGCTCTGGGACTGTGAAGCTGCTGCCTTTCACAAGCACCAAATTCATTCCTTCATGTTTTAAAGTAAACACAAACAGTAAAGCTTCTAGTGCTTCAGCCCCTCTTCAGGTGAATTGTGAACATGCTGGATCCCTCTGAGGAAGAGCTAGGAAGAGACAAGCAGGTCTGTTTATTTATTCTGATATATTACAGAGATCCTCAAAAATCTCGGTATACTACTGATATATATATATATAAAATTGTATATCCAAAACAACTTATGTGAACTAGGGTTAGCGCTGACGCAACCCATTAGGTGACTTAGGCAGTCACCTAGGGCACTAACATTTAGGGGGGCAGTGACCGCGGCGGCCGGAACTTCGGCTGCCCCAGTCATCAGTGGTATTTCAGGGGCAGGACCTTCTGCCATGTCTGTCGGGGGTGGTATTTCGGGGGTGGGACTTTCCGCTGCCTAGGGTGGCAAAAAAGCTGGCGGCGCTCCTGACTAGGGCCCCATTCAGAAAAGCGTTTAAGTCCATCCCTGTTCAGCAAAGGATTTAAGGACATGCTTTACTTTAGGTATGTGCTTAAGTTCAAGTCCATGGGACTTACACACATAGCTAAGGTAAAGCCCATGCATAAGTAATAGGGATGGCTGCTGAACTGGGATCTATAGAGGGGAAAAAGTAAATGGTTATAGTCATGGATTAGAGAAAGCATGTACAAGGTAGACAATATACTATCATAATCACTATAGCATCGGATTGCTTCACAAACTTTGATTAATTTATTTTCCCTATACACCCCTGAGCTGAGGGGGTATTATTATTCTCATTTTACAGGTGGGAAACTGAATAATTAAGGTTTCAGAGTGGTAGCCCTGTTAGTCTGTATCAGCAAAAACAATGAGGAGCCCTTGTGGCCCCTTAGAGACTAACAAATTTATTTGAGCATAAGCTTTCTTGGGCTAAAATCCACTTCATCAGATGCATAGAGTGAAAAATACAGTATCAGGTATATATACACAGTACATGAAAATATGGGAGCTGCCTTACCAAGTGGGGGGTCCGTGCTAACGAGACAATTCAATTGAAGTGGAAGTAGTCTATTCTCAACAGTAGAATCTTTTCATGTACTGTGTATATATACCTGCTACTGTATTTTCCACGCCATGCATCTGATGAAGTGGGTTTTAGCCCACGAAAGCTTATGCCCAAATAAATTTGTTAGTCTCTAAGGTACCACAAGGACTCATTGGTTTTTTTTGAGTAATTAAGGTCAAAACTAAAAGGCAGGCTAAGGCAACCTGAAGAGCAGTGTCTCGACAGCTGAAGCTAAATGGCAAAAAAAGGGAGTTTTGCAGGTCTGAGAGGACAAAAACAGAGAATCAAAGCTCAGTTGCCATGACAAATAGATTACAACTGTCAGTGAAAGACTGGTTAACACACAATCCCTACATTAAAGAGATGTCTTTTACTTACAGGACCCAAACCAGGAGACTTTCCTATGCTGAACTTCCATTGCTCTACTAGCCTGTGAATCATTTTTTTTACTTCACTTACACTGCATTTACAATGGGCCTTCATTGACTGAAGTGCAGTTACTCCTGATTTATACCACTGTAAATGGAATCCAACTCAGGTCCTATCCATCCAGACCAAATACTCTGGGAAACTCTTCAGGGGACTGCATGATGTTAATGTTTGTTGCTGTCTACCTTGTTTATTTCAGGACTTCTTGACGAAGAGTATGGTTTAAATTATATGACGCATGTGTCAATATCTAATGGGCAGTGTCATATTTACAGCTTGAAGTGCCTAGAGTCCTGTAATGTATATCTTTGTAACATTGTATTTAGGTCTGCTTTGAGGGGCAGTAGGTAGTTAAGCAGGGTAAGGTTAGCAATGACCACTGATGCTCTGAGGGAAGAACAACAGTAAACATTAAGCCATCAGAACCCATAGATCATCTTGGGTATATTGGAACATGCCATTTTTCTAAACCAATGGCCCCCACAGACCCTAGGCAGAAGGAGGTGAATGAAAGGCACAGGGTCAGCTTTGACATTCCTTGCTTTTGTGGGCTTGTCTCATAGTGCTAGAGTCACTGTGCAACAGTAACCAATGGAGTCAATGGTACTGACTCTGCCATGAGACAGGGATGCTACCATTTGTAACCCTGACCCCAGGTTACTGACCCTGAGCCCTGAGCTAGCACATGACAGAGTCCAGGCAATAAAGACCAGTCTTTTACTAATCTTCTACATCATTCCATTATGATTCACTCAAGCTGGCACAGAGAGGGATCATTTATTGCTCCCTGCATCAGCACAAACCCCTGTGCTGCTGTAAGATCTCTCGTGTAGCCGCTCTATGCCAATGGGAGAAAGCTCTTCAGTCGACATAATTAGCCCACCCTCAATGAGTGACGGTAGCTATGTTGGCGGGAGAAGCTGTCCCACCAACATAGCGCTGTGCATACTGGAGCTTCTGTCGGTGTAACTTGTGTCGCTCGGGGAGTGGTTTATTCAGACCCCTGAGCGACAGAAGCTATACCAAACTATGTGGTGGTGTAGACATGGACTAAGTGGAAATGCAGTCCCCAGGGATGCCTGGAAACAGACTTGATCTAGATAAAATACCCCCATCACATTTTGACATTCATATCTAATCCTGCATTAAATTTAGGCTTTTGTTGTAATGAAAAAAAGACGTTTCTCTGTGTAATAGAATCAATTGGGCCCCAGTGGTTTTGATTCTCATTTAAGTTAAGAGCTGATCTATATAGAAATTGCACAAATGTAACTAAATTGATGTAGCTATATCAGTTGCAACTCCTTTGTGAGGATATTCTTAAACTTATATGAGAGTGGGTAACTCTTCAATCAGTTTAAGAGTGGGTAATATTAATGTTTCTTAATTTGGTGTAAAGGGGCCTTTGGGTAAATGAGAATCAGGACAGAAATAAAAACAAACTTAAAAAAAATCCACTTCTTATCAGTGCAATATTCTGAAATCTGAGCTATGGTTTGAATCTTTAAGGTGCTTAGCAACTCCTGCAAAGTGCTGCATGCCCTTAACAACTGTCAATGAGAGCTGATGGAGTTCAGTGCCTCAGAAGTGCTCAGCACTTCTCAAGATCAGGCCCTGTATTGTCTCCCCTTGTATATTTCATCCTATATAATTACCTCCATGCCAGCCAAACAGCAGCCTAGGTTCTGAAGCACACTTGTTTCTCTGAGAGTGTTGGCTAAGTGCAGCCCTTAGAATACTGTGAAAACCTGACTGATTGGGAAGGAGTTTTCCTCCTCTTGGAACATTCCATTGTCACAAGGGAATCTTTTCTTTCCAGGGAAAAAGAAAAGAGAGAGAGACAGAGAGAGAGAATTTTCTTTTTACTGAAAAGAATGTTCCCTGGGTTGAAAAATGAAATGATTTACATTACAATTGATACCTGTCATTGGGAGATGCCTTCTGGACATTTAGGACTCAATCCTGCCTTTGCCAGATATTGCTGTGTCTTGAAGGCAGTGTATTCTGTAGTGCACCTTTCAAATGCGCCTAAAAAAAAGCAATGTGTCTCCTTCTCACTCCTAGTGTCAACTGCTTATTTCAGGGGGACAAGAAAACATGCCTTCAAATTGATAGACTATACTGCACTTGGGTACAGGTGGGTAGCTAGGATGGAATCCTTCACAGCTGTTGCATCAGTGCATTAGATGGGAAGAGGCTTTCTAATCTGCCTGCACATTACATAGCAGGATCTAGCCCCGTGCAAAGTATAAGTGGATAAAAATAATTGATTTTAGTTTTAAAAAAATGGATTCTCATCTGAGACTTTGTAGGTCAAAGTAAGCACTGAGCATAAACCTTTGAAAATAAGTAATGATGATGATATGACCTTAACCATCATTCATTAACATAGGTTCTTAAAAATCTTAATCTAAATCCTTGCAGGAAATAAGCCATCCTCTGCATTTGGAAGACTCCTAACCTCTTGCCATCAACAAAGTCTTTAGACAGGTTTGGCATGGAGTGGCATAGTGGAAAAGAGACGATGTACACTTCAGGGGAGAGCGCAGAAATCTTTACCATTGTGGTTACTTTTCCAGGAATGACCTGAAGGTTTGATTGACCAGAAACCTCTCTGAGTAGATCTGAAGAAGTCATTTCTTCCTTCTTTGATGGCTCAAAGTTACTCAGAATGAATAAGAAAAATGCAGTACTCCAGCCCTTTGTGAAAGTTTATGGCCTGGAAAGTATTTCTAAGTCTTACTCTGCTGGGTATGCTAAAGCAGTGTAGGAACAGTTATCCCTTGAGTTTTCTTTCTTGTGATTATTTTATCCTAATCATAATACATTTATTACCTTGTATCAACTTCTCTCTGTTTTGCTTTTTAAAATTAAAAGCATTTTATCTTGGAGTAAAAAAGAACCTACATAAACTATGGAATTATATTGTCAATATTTCTACAACTCCAGAGAGAATATGGTATTTTATAGACAAGTCTCTCTCTCTTTCTATCTAGCTAGTCATCCTTTAGCACTGGGTTGGTCAAAGAATGTTGAAAATATTTTGCAAATTTTTCCCTCAAAATTTCAAATCTTTGAAAATTTGTGGTCAGTTGTACTCACCACTGTAGCAGCTGAGCTCCTGTAAAAGACCCCAGACACAGGAGAGAATGATTTGGCCGTGGGTACAGAGAACATCGGCAGGCATATGACAGATATGTTCAGAGCATAACTCATAATCAAAACAAGTATTGACTTCAGTTCGTATGCAATATTATTACTCTTATATTGTTTGCACATTTGGATTTTTTTAAAAGGGACTTTAACACCTACCCTCAGCATCCGTATATCCCATTCCCAAACAATCATTACTAAAAGCCCTATACAGGAACTATGTAATCCTGGGCATGGTGCTTACTACTTTGAGTAGTTCTGTTGATTCTGGTATAAAATGTTTGCAGGCATTGTCAAATAAATAGCATTATTTCATGAAAGAATCTATATTTTCATAGTAAAGGCACATTCTGGAGCTCAAATGGCTCTGAATCCCATTCATTGTTTTCTTGAGCGGTGGTGAAAATGTTCCTCATTATAAGCTGCTCACTAATAAAAAATCATCATTTTTCTGTCATTCAGCAGAAATGTACAGTAAATGGGATTCAAAGGATTAATGCATGAAGGAAATGTCAATGTTAAATCTATAGACAGTTCCTTTTGTACTACATGTCATAAATTCAAAGCAAGAGACTTGCTGGAGAAGGAAAAAGTGAAGGATTAAACAAATCATAACTCAGTCTCTCTCTTTCTGTGCCTTGAGTTCATACATATTTTGGTCCTTTCTTCAGTATTTTTATTTTAAAATCATATATCTTTGGTGAAAGGGGGAAAGCACAAACTTTTGTCCATAAAGTTTGGGTTTTCTTATATTTCTGCTACCATAGTAAGACTGTCCAGCTGCTCTGGTCCAAAGCAGTGCTAGTATCCTTTATTGCTAACACTGAGCTATTTAGGTTATTCACAGTTGTGCTTTCTGTGGGAATATAGAAAGAGACAGGCTGGGCTTTGTCTCCCATCTGACAGGGAAAGTCTGTATTAACTCAATCCAAGGCAATCAGGCTATAAAGTTGCACTTTCATGATTATTAGTTTTCAAATAAATATTAAATATATTCTGCTTTACAATACCCAAACTCAATTGGCAAGGTAATCATGAAACTCTGATTAAACATGACAGATACCTTCAACCTGATTTTCCAAACTAAGGACCCGAGCCTGCAATTAGATGCACAGGAGAAGAAATCTCTGCCCATTTGTTTAAATTGGATGCCACACAGGCACAAGATTCTATTCGTGTGGTTCTTATGACAGGATCCGAACCTTAGTGTGTAAAGCACATGTGCAGTCGTTCACAAAGTTGCCATGAGTGCTAACACAACTCAGACACATTGCACATGCTACGGTCAGTTACATACCTAACGTGACATTTGCATGCAAAATGAACCAGTGAGCACATGCAATTGTGGTAATTAGACATATGAAATAGGCAAACTAAGAGACAGCTTGTCTTCGGGTCTGAGCCTTGTGTAAGCTCAAACACTTGTCTCTCTCACCAACAGAAGTTGATCCAATAAAAGATATTACCTCCCCCGCCTTGTCTCTGTAATATCCTGGGACTGACATGGCTACAACAACACTGCATAGACACAATAATGCATTTATCCATGTAGATGGTTTGGAGAATCATGGCCAGAAATATCACCAGAAATAATATAATCTATTTTACTTTAAGCAAAAAACATCCGTATTTACCTGTTTTCTCATTTCTTGTGTAGCCATGGGCACGAAGGGGGAGCAATATGAGCTCTCTGGCTTGTAAATGAGGGAATATATGCTTGGGTTGCAAGGGGGTGGCCTCAAAAAGACTAAAAATGAGATGGCAGCATCTACCCCTTATCTCTCTCTTGCTCTTAATGACACAATTAAACATGTACTGGCCATTTGATTGTGCATATATATTGTTAGTGTCCTTAGGCCATCCTCAATGCTATGCAGTCTACATGCTGATCAATGTAAATTGTCATAAAGAAAGTAGAACCTTACTTTTAACATATTCTTGCTACATTGCAGAATAAAATATAATATAAATTCTACATTTGTGGCTTTTGATGTCATAATAAATAAAGGGGTTGATTTGTGGGGTCTTTGCACAATCCCAGGTGGATAGTGTTACATGACACATATTTCCAAAAGAAAGTATCTTACCAGTAGTCTTGCTGCTTTCAGTGGCACTATTCAGAAAGTACTTCTCAGTGTGAATAATGGTGTCAGAATTTGGTCTTGCCAATTTAAAGCACTGGCTCTTTAATGAGCTACCGTTAACAAGCACAGAGGTACACAGGTGGTCAGAGATAAACAGGTGAAGGAGTACATTTCTGTAATGAAAAAACTCTTGGTGGGAATTTTTTTTCTCCATTAAGGTGGTTTCAAACTAACTGTGAAATCAAGGACTCAGTAGTTGATCAAGGCAAACAAAAATAATCCAGGTGGCAAGTCTGATATGACCTTGTTCAAAATCAATAGACTGTTCCTCCTTCCACCAAGCACAACTGACTCTTGAACTTCAACACAATATTAACATTTTAATTGCTTGTGCCAGATTTTCTGGAAAATTAAACCAGCAATATTTGGACACACACAATGTCTGCTCCTCTGCAGGTGTGAAATCTCTGCCTGTGATTTAAGAGCTGTAAATACATGCTGCCACCTTAAGGAAAGAAGAGGAATTTTCACAAAAATGAATTTGCAAAATACTCCTTCCCTCTGTTCAGCTCGTTATCCATTTTAAAATTGATTTTTAATTACTATTTATAGCCTTTTCTATGGGCCCTCTGCCTCTCTCACTCAGAAAGCAGGAAAACTCAAATTAGCACCCTACATTTTATTTATCAAAACTAGCTATGCCATGTGAGAGGCTTTGGGCCTGATCCAAAGCCTGTGGAAATCAAAGAGAGAGTTTCCACTGACTTCAACAGGCTTTGGGTCAGATCATAATTTTTTTTTAAAACACCCTCTTTTGGAGACACAGGTATGCAATGTTGAGATGAGCAATTGTATGTTCTCTAGCTGTGGATAATGAGTGTAGTCAAGCGGTGTCCAAATAGATCCTTTGCCAAATCACAAACAATAAAAAGGGCAATTCTGAGAACATTAAGCATTTGGTAGTGTCAGTTGAATGCCCAGTGGACAGGTGTCAATATTGCAAAGCTAACACTGCAAATGTCAGTAATTGGCATGTTTACTGAGAGAATCCAGCCAAGAGAGCAAGGACTCTGAATAGGCCTAGAGACTGAACTAGGCTCTTACTCTGAAAGACAGTCCATCTGGGTCAGGGTTGAGGTGCCTTGGTGAGGCAGTGTGAGAAAGCTTGTGCTCGCATGACAGTTGTGGCACCTTTTTCTGTTGGTAAATAGAAAACTTCGTTTTCCAGGGCACTTTTCAGAAGCACTAAAAACTTCTCATGCGCATACTTACATGCAGACTTATACTAATATGGCATCTACTGTAGAGGTACTACCTTTGCAGTCTGTCACCTGTCCTACTACTAATGATCTTCTCATGCATATGCACTCAAACTTTCGCTGCTACCATTTCTGCCATAGTGTGATACACCTGACGGACAGAAAAGGAAAATATTTACAGAAAGCACATCTCTGCTGAGTATACCTAACCAGTGCAGAGCTTGTAGTCAAAATTCATGAGTGAGGGAAAACATTTTTTTATTTGACAAGGCACGAGAACAAATGTTCCACTCTGCTCTGAGACTATTACCAGTACAAGGCTCCAATGAAGATGCAAGGTGATCGGCATCCAGAATGGATTTATTTAGCTCTTATTCCAGTTTTTGCTTATTTAAAAACTCAGTTCATAAGCTGAGTAGCTTTACCTGGTATGTCCATGAAACATGCTCCTTGAATGTGTTTCACTGTACATGCTACAGTACATCTTGATAGTCTTGGATGCACTATTAAATATGCTTGCTGAGACATGTACATTGAAATGGTAAGAAAGTTAATTAACTCTTATCAGGTTTCTCCATATAAGACTTTCATTTTGATTTAGTATTTATTTTACCTTCATTGTGTTTAAGTGCTGGGTTCTTTTTGGATAATCTTGCTTTGAATGTTATAAGTTAAAGACATTTTTGCCTTTTCATGTCTGGATCTGGTTCAGTCTATAAATGAACGAACACCTACCTTTAGGTAATCAGTCCAATTCCATGCTGCATCTGTATTTCACACTTATAAGTATTTAAAATTGTATTATAGGCAGGAGATAAATGGGGCGCCATAGAAAAAACAACCAAACAAAAAAATGGATTAGCAAATTTATTGGTGTCCCTTCAGCTACTATTTAGGGACTAGGCTGGCCCAAAATAAAGCCTGAGTTTTACTCACTGCTAATTAAAACAATAGTTATATGGACATAGTCCCAATAACCTAGTGGGGAAAGCATTGCACAGTGGAGAGAGCAATGGACTGGGACTTAGGAGCCCTGCATTTTATCCCTGACTCTGCCACTAACTACTTGTGCAGCCTTGAGACAGTCACTTCATTTCGCCTACATTTACACATCTGAAAATGGGCTTAATGATTAGAGCTGGTCATGATATTTCAAACGGAAGAGTTTTCCATCAGAAAATGGAGTTTCATCAACATTGAAACGTTTCGTGGGAATGTGTCAATTTAAACAATATTTCTAATGAGAGAAAAATCTAACCAAATCATTTTGACTTTCTCATTCCATCTTGATAATGTTGAAAGATTTTGTTTTGACAAGATGAAAAGATTGTGTTTTGGCTTTACCATTTCATTTAATTTTGTTTGGACTTTACATTATATTACAATTGTAATTTAAACATTGCAGTATATTTATGTATAATACATTGAATATTATATGAATATTGAACATTTTACATTATATGATAATGTTTCCACATTTTTGAAACTAACTGTTTTTGTCCCATCAAAATGAAAATTTCATCATTATCAAAACAAAATAACAACATTATTTAAGGGAAATATTTTGTTCAAATTGAGGGTTTGGGGGGGAATTTCCATTCTGCAGTAAATTTTGGATTTTTGTTTCAATTTGGAACAATAACAAATTTAGAACTTTAGACTTTCCCACAGAACGTAGAGTAGATGAATGAGTGTTAGGTTGAGTGTCCAGAACTCCTGAATGCTAATCCAAGTTTTGGTAATCCAAGCTCATTGGGGGTTTGATTGTGGCTGAGTCCAATACAAGTCTCCAGGCTCTCCTCCAACCCTGGGCAGGCTTGTAGGGACCCTCTCATCTTATGTCGGGGCCTGAACGTTTCTAAAGTGCTTTGAAAATCTGCACTGCTACATAAATACTAAGTGTTCTTAATTAATTGATTAATTATTATTATTTACAGTCCAATTTGAGTATTATAATCCTATTCCTCCACTTAGCTCTTTAAATTTCACAGTGAATTTAGTGATTGTGAAAGGAGCCAAATGGATACTCCAGATAACTGAAGCCTCTTTGTCCACATGACAGGTGCAGCAAGGGCAATAAGGGCAGGGAACACAGGCACCGTGTTATAGTGCTAGTGTCAGAGCCAGACACCACAAAAGGAGTTCACGTGAAGAAGCGGACAAGAAGAAAGTCTTCACCTTTCCCTTTGTGCCAGTCAGGAGATCTGGCCTTGTGGGAGGAGTACATTAAAAGGTGATGGAGTTGCCAGTGTGAACTACTCCAGAGGAGCTGAAGAAAATAATTTGAGGGATTCTGGCTGATCTGTGGCCCTTCCTCACCTGCCTATAATGCAAATAGGGGTCTAAAGCAAGTCTGGCTTTTTATCTGTTTAATTCTTGACCTCTCCGTGGAGATTGGCATAAAGGGTGTCTGTTGGTACCGTCTGTGGTGGTAATAGCCTGTGACTGCTATTGCATTTACTCGGGCCACCAAATAACTGCCCTCAAATAACAACTTTCAATCAATTCTGGCCTGCAACAAATTTGACAAGGTAATGTATAGATGAAGGGTCTGATACTCCTCTCACTTATGCCACTGGCATGCCTTTGACTTTTATGCAGTTATTCCTGATTTGCCCCAGTGGGAGAGGAGAATCAGGTTCAAAACACCTGTGTTTTCTTTCTACCTTTCTTTAAAATCACTGGTTCAAAATTCTGGATAGGTGGGACTGGGCTGGTGCTCTATTTGAGAATCACACATATATCTTAAATAGCACATGTACCTTAATGGAAAAGTGGTCTTTGAAGAACAGTAAAAGTAGCCTCAAGAGAATCTAAGTCTGTGATTAATTTGTTCAGCCACTGGGTGCCAATGTTGGCTCATCTGTAATAAAATGAGGCATCTTTCTATGGGAGCAGAATTTTTTAAATGTAAAAAATGATGTTTCAATTTTCAAAGGCTTTCGGGGCTCAGAAAAATATCGCCAGGGAATGTGACTTTTTATTTAAACTAATCGGGAAATAGAATGTCAGGAAGGTGATTAGCAAAGGACTGTGAAATATGTGGAGCTTCTGGGTTAACAAAAGAAAGACTGGGATCCTTAATGAAATGGGCTTGCTAAAAATTATGAATCCGCAAGCCTATTCCTTGTGGTGATTAATGGTGAACCACTGTTTTAACTTTGGATCAAATAATGGGTTGCATCTGAAAGGCTTCATTAATCATCATAAGAAATAGGATTGCCAATTCATTACTTCAGGGTAGATATGCTGAATAGTTCAGCAAATTTCAGGATGGGAATGAACTTTAGGCAGGGGCTGGCTTAAAAGAATGCAAATGTTAGGGGTGTATTATCTATTTCGATGTGTTGGGATTTATGAGCCAACAATACCCCCCTCATTCGATAGCTTCCCCTTCTATTCCCTCCCTTTCCTCTCACCCACAAAATCTTTTTGCTAACAGCACTCCTGGTACAATAAACAACAAAAGCACATAATCCAATCCTATAATTTTGGTGCCAAAGTCTTCTGTCAGTTACAGGGGTGTAACTCCCAATAAAGTCAATAGGAATCAGACCTGTGTGCCTGACAGCAGATTTTAAATAGTTATTATTCACTTTGCATACTTTGTTAATCCAACAATTGAGCATTAATCTTCTTTCATCTTCAGACAAATTTCAACAGAAGGGAAAATTTGCAACAAAAACGTTTGTCCCCTTCTTAATAAACTACTCCTAAAAGCAAGAACCTCTTCCTTTTATCTCCACACAAAAGCGTATGTTCTTAAGCCACTAGGGTTCTTTCCTAGCTGACCCTTCTGGGTGGACAAAGACAAGACTATGCAACTAGTTTCCCTCGGTTATGACCTTGCATAGGAGGTGGCCAGTATCTTTTTGGGGAGCATAGGCCGTACTCACTTGTAACACCCATATGGATATTAATACTAAAATGGAGAAAGGAAGGGGCCACCCCTCCACTCTCTTTATCTACCTTTAATGGGGGAGGGGGAGGGATGGAAAGTGTGAACTGTTGAGTGAAACCCCTGGAGGATGGGATAGAGATTGGAACTTGCAAGCCATGGTGATTGGGGAGAGTCTGGAGAAGGTATCGGGTGGAGAGGGGAGCCAGGGGAAAGGACAGAAGCTGTGAACTAGCGAAGAAAATGGGGTGGAAGTAGGGAATGTAAAGTTTGACAAAGAGTAATGTGGGGATGAACTGTAGAGGGTGACCTAGACAGGGTAATCTAGATGTGGTGATGGAAAGTGAGAGGTGGAGACAGATGAAGCAAGAGAAGAAACATAAAGGTATGAAAATAGAATAAAATATAAGGCACAGAGGAAGGAGAATATATTGGGATGGAAAAAGAATAAGTTCACGTGAAGTGATAATCAGAGGAGAAAAAAATATGTAATAGGAAATAGATGAGGGGGGGAGACCGAGAGAAATATATAGCAATCAAAAAAATGCACGAAAAAATATAGAAGTAAAGGAAAAAAGAGAATCAAGGAAAGTGACAGCACAATTTTTAAAGTTTTATTGAAACTGATTTTTAGAGTTGGGCAAAAGAAAAAGGGGACATTTTTTGGAAAACACTTGCCTTTTGTTTTGGAAAAGTATTTCAAGTTTCCACATTACTTTACCTGCTCTAGCAATAATATAATGCAACAATAAACACATTGACACAAAAGCACCAACACGTCAAGATCCTAATGTGCTTGTTGTTGAAGTCTATGCATGTGAATGGTGGAGACTGATCAACAGCTGGAAATAACACATCAGCACCTGGGTGCTGTGTTAATTTGGTACATCAGCACTTTGCGTTTCACTGCCAGTTCATTACTTCCAGATGGGCGATGAACTCTGAATTGGTAGAGGGACTTTCAGAAGCATTTAATGCTGGTCTGACTCTGCTCCCATTGAAGTCAAGTTTCAGTGGGGGCAGATTTGGGCCAATCTTGAACACTTTTGAAAATCCCACCTTTAGGACACAATCTAAGAACAAAAGAATGGTCATACTGGGTCAGAGCAATAGTCCATCTAGCCCAGTATCCTGTCTTTCAATATTGGCCAGTGTCAGATGCTTCAGAGGGAATGAACAGAACAGGGCAATTATCAAGTGAGCCATCCCCTGCCATCCAGTCCCAGCTTCTGGCAGTCAGAGGTTTAGGAACTCCCAGAGCATAAGGTTGCATCCCTGACCACCTTGGCAAATAGCAATTGATGGACCTATCCTCCATGAATTTATCTAATTCTTTTTTGAGCCCAGTAATACTTTTTTGTCCTTCACAACATCCCCTGACAACGAGTTCCGCGGGTTGCATGTGTGTTGTATGAAGAAGTACCTTCTTATGTTAGTTTTAAACCTGCTCCCTTTTGATTTCATTGGCTGACTCCCGGTTCTTGTGTTACATGATTACATAAAAAATCCTTATTCACTTTCTCAACACCACTCATGATTTTATAGACCTTTATACCTTCCTTGGTCTTCTCTATTCTAAGATGAAAAGGTAATCTCTCCTCCGATGGAAGCTGTTCCATACGCCGAATCATTTTTGTTGTCCTTCTGTGTACCTTTTCCAATTCTAATATATCTTTTTTGAGATGGAGGCAACAGTATTCATGGGATTACCATGGAGTACCATGGATTTATATAGTGGCATTATGATATTTTCTGTTTTATATATCCATTTTCTAATGATTCCTAAAATTCTGTTGCTTTTTTTTTTTTACTGCTGCTGCACAGTGAATGTCTGTTTTCAGAGAACTATCCACAATGACTCCAAGATCTCTTTCTTGAGTGGTAACAGTTAATTTAGACCCCATTATTGTATATGTATACTTGGGATTATGTTTTCCAATGGGCATTACTTTGCACTTATCAACATTGAATTTCATCTGCCTTTTTGTTGCCCAGTCACTTAGTTTTGTGAGAACCCTTTGTAACTCTTTGCAATCAGTGGTGGTCTTAACTATCTTGACTACTTTTCTATTGTCTACAAATTTTGCTACCTCACTGTTTACCCTTTTTCCAGATCATTTATGAATATGTTGAACAGCACAGGTATCAGTACAGATCCTTGAGTGGCCATTTGTTTATCTCTCTCCATTGTGAAAATTGAACACTTATTCTTACCCTTTGTTTACTATTTTTAAGTTACTGATCCATGAGAGGACCATGACTCTTATCTCATGATTGCTTACTTTGCTTATGAGCCTTTGAGGTGGGATCTTGTCAAAGACTTTCTGAAAATCCAAGTACACTATATCAACTGGATCACCCTTGTCTATGTGCTTGTTGATGCCCTCAAATAATTCAAATAGATTGGTGATGCATGATTTCTGTTTACAAAAAACATGTTGACTCTTCCCCAACATATTGTGTTCATCTACGTGTCTGATTATTCTGTTCTTTACTATAGTTTCAACCAATTTGCCTGGTACTGAAGTTATGCTTACCGGCCTGTAATAGCCGGATTACCTCTGGGGCCTTTTATAGAAATCAGCGTTATATTAGCTATACCCCAGTTATCTGGTATAGAGATGATTTAAGCAATAGCTTACATGCCGCAGTTAGTAGTTTTGCAATTTAATGTTTGAGTTCCTTCAGAACTCTTGGGTGAATATCATCTGGTGCTGGTGACTTATTATTTTTAACTTACCAATTTGTTCAAAAACCTCCTGCATTAACACCTCTACCTGGGACAGTTTCTCAGATTTGTCATATAAAAAGAATGGCTCTGTTGCGGGACTGTCCCTCACATCCTCTGGTGTGAAGACCGATGCAAAAAATCATTTAGCTTCTCTCCAACAGTCTTGTCTTCTTGGAGTGCGCCTTTAGTACCTCGATCATCCAATGGCCACATTGATTGTTTTTCAGACTTCCTGCTTCTGATGCACTTAAAAAAATTTGCTGTTAGTTTTTGTCTGTTGCTACTTACCTTTCAAATTTTTTTTAATGGCCTGCCTAATTATACTTTTACACACTACTATATTCTCCTCAGTAGGATTTGATTTCTAATTTTTGAAGGATGCCTTTTTGCCTGTAATCACCTCTTTTACTCTGTTGGTTAGCTGGTGTCTTTTTTTTTTTTTTGGTCCTCTTGCTGTTTTTTTTTATTTGGGGTATACACTTAATTTGAGCCTCTATTAAGGTGTTTTAAAATAGTTTTCATGCAGCTCACAGGTATTTCACTCTTGTGACAGTTCCTTTTAATTTCTGTCTAATTAGCTTCCTCACTTTGTGTAGTTCCTCTTTTAGAAGTTAAATGGTAGGTTTCTTTGGTATTTCCCCCCTACAAGGATGTTAAATTAAATTACATTATGTTTGCTAGTTCTGAGCAGTTCACCTCTTGGACCAGATCCTGTGCTTAGGGCTAAATCAAGAATTGCTTCTCCCCTTGTGGGTTCCAGGACTAGCTGCTCCAAGAAGCAGTCATTCATGATACCTAAAAATTATATCTCTGCATCCTGCCATGTTCCCAATCAGTATGGGGATAGTTGAAAATCCCCCATTATTGCTTGGTTTTCTGGTTTTGTAGTCTTTCTAATCTCCCTTAGCATTTCACTACCACCATCACTATCCTGGTCAGGTGGCTGGTAGCACATTTCTAGTGTTACAATCTTATTATTCAAGCATGAAAATTCTATCTATTAAGATTCTGTGGTATAGACTGATTCATTTGTTTTTTTTACTATATTTGGCTCTATGCTTTCTTTCACATATAGTGCCACACCCACCAGCATAACTTACTCTGTCATTCCTATATATTTTGTACCCTGCATTTCCCATTGCTTATCATCATTCCACCAAGTTTCTGCGATGCCTGTTATATCAATAGCCTCATAATACCAGGCACTCAGGTTCGCTCATCTTAGTATAACCCTTCTGCCAGGTGGAGCCAGCAGCAACCAGGGTGAGGTTCAATATCTAGGGGTTCCTGTCCATCAATACAACACAGAACTGGCTCAAGCCTCCACTCAGTAACCTGGGAAAATTACCCACCACCTCTGGGTGCCTCTGAGAGGCAATACTTCCTCCCTGCAAGCATAGAGTCTGAGTGCAGAAAAGAAACTTTTAATAAAAGGAGGGACGTAACTCAGTGTTAAGTTGGGAAAACACCACAAACAGGGTTCATAAACATACGCCTTGAGCAAAAGACCCACCCCCAAGTAAGTTGGGCAGTGTCCTTTCCCCCTCAGGTTCTGAAGTCCAGCAACCCAAAAGTCCCTTTCACAGCCTGACCCTTCTTTGTACCCCTCTCACAGTTGCTGTTCTTGGTCTGTGCAAACTCAGAGTTCAGAGGTGCATCTGCAGAGTTCACCTCCCACCCTGGGCGGAGGGGGTGTAAAGAGGCACCTTACTTGCTCCGCTGCTCGGGCACTCGCTTGCTACCTCTCTCTACCGGCTTCCCTGCTGGCTGATCACCGGCCGCTCCCACTGGCTGCCTACTCACCACTCTCGCTGCCCCTCTCCTCCTGCCAGCTGCTCACCACCAGCCAGTCTCCTTCTGCTGTCACCTGCCTCTCTGCCGTGACCTCTGCACATCAGTCTCCTAGTGATTTTTAGCTCTTAGGCAGGGCAGAGAAACAGTCCCACCACAACTGATTTCAGCTGTGATTGAGCATTTAAAATAACAAAGAGCTCCGAATGAAGACTATTTAGCTCTTTCTTTGAGCAGTGGGTGGGTAGGGGAAACAGGTTAAAACAATCCAGGGAGGATCCTTGGAGAAGGGTCTACACCTCCTGGCTTGGACACCTGAACCCACCCCTCTTACTTTCACAGGGCTCTGGCATTCAAGCCCCTGGCTTTATGAGGTCCTTTCAGCTGTGGATGACCCCTCTCATTTGGGACAAGTTAAGCACAGTTCTGCTCCCCTTTCTTTATACAAAAATTACAGCATTGGTAACAGCATTTCACTACCCCTGCATTCAGTACTAAAGTGATTTGTAATCCAACCCCAGTCAAAATTGATTACTTTGAGCAAAACACCACTCTAGCTGCTGGATATCTAAGCAGAGCAGGATCAAATTGTATTTACATGAACACACCTAAAGTTTCTAGCCCTCCGAGCTAGTTGTCAGGGATGAATTCATTCAGACCCTGCTTACATTTAGACATCTAACATTTATATACAAGCTCTTATCAAATTTGTCAATATTTAGTTGTCTGCCTTCATGTGATGTAATTGTATGGGACTCTTTGATGACTACAGAGCTCAACATTGGTGACAAAGCCTCACAGCATTTGAGGTACTGATGTGTTCATTGCTGACATTTATACCCATGACATTCAGACATCAGTTAATCAAAAGTTTTTATAACAACACTGCAAACTATGTGGTATGGGGAAGGGAGGAAAACTGGGTCATCACTGCACCCTTGTGAGGTAGGGAAGTGCTATTATCCCCATTTTACAGAATTGAGGCGGAGAGAGATTAAGTGGTCAAAGTCACACAGGAAGTCTGCGATGGAGCAGGGACCTGAATTGAGGTCTCTGAAATCCCATGTGGGTGTCCAAACTACTGGATGAGTCTTCCTTGCTTCCATTCTGTCTCCCGCCCTGATCAGGCTTTAAATATGTTTTTTAATCAACACTTTTAGATTTAAACATTTAAATTTTAAATGTTTAAAAGATGAATAGGACAAAGGAAAGCTAGGGCACAAAGTAGGGGAGAGCAAGAAACTGAGTGGCAATAGGGGCAGAGAGGAGACTGCAGGTGAGGCACTGTTGTGGGGCTATGGGTGGGCAAGTGGCTGGCCCTAAAAATTTACTGTAAATGGGAGATATGATCAATATAAAAATCAAAGGGTGAAACCCTGGCCCTGTTGAAATCAACGGGAATTTGCCATTGACTTCAGAGCGAGGATCCCTCCAGCAAACTGGTGAGAAGCTGCCTGAAAAGCCAACCCTCCAAGGAAGGAGAAGTGGCAGAGGAGGTGGCTGGGGAAGCTTACAGAAGAGGAGAGGTAGCTCAGGGAGCAGCAAGGCACTGAGAAGGATTGGTTCTGGCTATTCCAAACATGGGCACTGAGCTGGAGCTGACCAGAGTGGGCGGGCCTGGGTTCTCCTGCCTACTCCATCCAAAGACTTTGGAGATGGCTCTAAATCCAGGAGACCTAATGCTGTCTGGCCCTACTAGAGCCATGGAACTTCTGACTCCCCATTATCCTGAAGGGGACAGAGACTATTGGCCAAAGGACTGGGTCATAACGAGGACTTGATGAACACAGAATTGTGTGTGGTGACAGAAGTGGGGATGGAGTCAGGTGGTGTAGCTCCCCATCCCACCACAAGGGAGCACTAACAGATAAAGGACCCATATTACACATGGTACGAAAAGTGGGATGAGAGAGCCTCTCCCATAAAGGATGATGATACAGAGCGATGCTTACATCCATCTCGAGCACTAAATATTGGATATCCCAGATCTTCAGATGGAGCAGCAGCAATGACTCCAGGAGCACCTGTCCTGGGAATGGCATGGAGCCCAGTAGCCACCACAGCATCCAAATAGGTCCAGCCATTGCAGACACTGGAGGGAAAGGAGTCGGACAGTCCTTATATGTTGGTGCACGTACTGTGGGCAAGAGGAGCATGAAAGTTGGGCTTGTCCCTTGAATGGCAGAGACAAAGAGGTCGCTGGATGATGCAGAGTACTGACACACCTGGGGAGGTCCAGGTTATGGCATCTCAGATGCCAGAGACTCCGATGGATAATAAAGCTGAACAAAACGTCTGATGAATCACAGTTTGGTACTGAGAAGAATGAAGTCCCAGGGATAATGTGTGTCAAGTGTGGGGAGCTGGGGCACGTAAAGAGACATTGTCTAGAAAGAGCTCTAAACCACAGATGGGACATCACTACAGTGGTATCAGAGCCTGTATGTCTGGGCAGACCCAGGTATAGAGACCAGGGCAAGAACTTAACAATGCAGAACAAACGCTTCTCCCCGTTTATTGTGGATATGGTGATGCTTCCTTCAGCCTCAGGGCACAAGAGTTTGGGAAGTTTGAAGGGCATAATACAGGAGCTGTAAAAAAATCAGTTAGAAGATGGGGGAGGTCAGCTTAGGTCCTAAAGTCCTCAGCATCTCAGGGAACAGGTGGGGCAAGTTTACTAATGAGATGGTGGAGCATTTATTCAGTTTGTAGCTGCAAATGTGGGCTTTCCTAGTAAAATTATTCAAAAAAGGGAAGCAAACCCAGTGACTACCAGACAGGTAGATTGGATTAGTAGGAGATAAGTTACCTAGTTGAGTCCAAGATACAGGGGCTGATTAAGGCATTGTATAGGGAATGTCGCCTTCTACAAGAGAAAACCTGGGTTAACAGCCAAGAATCTCAGCAGTTGAGGGTGCAGCTCCATTAGGCGATGTCTAAAGTAGTCCTCACACTGGAGGAGTGTACACATGAACAAGATATCAAAGGCCAGATGGCACGTGACTGGGAGGGACCAGTTGTGGCAGTGGCTAATACGCAAGGCCAGGGAACCCTGACTTTAGAAGGGAAGCAGGGCTCAGAGTCCTGTATAGTTCTCATATTATCAACAGAGTGAAACTAGAATAACTAGTAGAGTCAATGTACTGAGACAATAGTGCACAGATATGAACAATATCAGTTGCCATATTAAAACCAAATTTTATAAACTAATAATAATTCTCACAAATAATAAAAGAAAAACTCACTGGTGTTAGACAGGGAAAACAAAAAGGCAGAATGTGGCCCTTCAAATGTTCACATTGAGCAAAGTGTGTATCAAATACAAGGTTTGGAAATTGAAATTTACCTTTTCTAATTATATGCAAATGAATATGCAAATACAAGAATAATTAGATAGATTAGTTATTGTAAAGAAAAAATGTTTTGGTGTTATTGTGGCTCAGAATTAAGAAATTTTAAGAATTAAGAAATTCATACTCAGTTATGAACCACCAGAGGTCAGCATATCCAGTAAAATGAATTGGACAGCTCCTTTGCACAGATAACTACAACCCACTATTAGCTCTAAGGGTGTGGGATTTTTTTTTTTAAATAAATATTGCTAAGTCAATTTCATCACAAGAGACAGGTAAATATACTAATAAATTATAAAACCATGTATTATCTCATATTAAGAGATATGCCTGTCCAAAATATATTTGGTATCTCTTCAGATTCATACTTCCAGCCTAATACATTGTCTTTAAATACAGAAAATTCAACATAAAACACCACTTTCTATGAGAAAGACACAGACTGTTGTATTCCTTTGCCACAGGAAAACTGACCCTATGAATTGTATGCTAAAAGAGAAACTAAATCTCATTTATCACACTCTGAAGGAAGCCTAGTTTTATGTATATTTTCCCATTCTTTCTACCTAGCCTTGCACATCATATTAGATATAGGGAGCACAATATCATTTATCAGATTTAATCAGTAAAATATTCCCTCCTTAATCTATTTATACCACGGAAACCCTGTTTCATTAATCATTTGGGGGATCTGGAATCCCCTGATTTAAAGTGCTACATGAAGCTGTTTATTCCCCTAATGTAAAGTCATGCATGATGCTTGTCTTTTCTCAAACAAAGTGATGCTGAATGTTGGGTTTCTTTGGTATGCAGTGGTGGGCAAAGACAGCTCCTTTATATAAAATGATGTTTGATGCTGAAACATCATATGTAAAGTCATAGATAAGCCAGTGATGTAAAATAACACATGGCTAGTCTGCTCTGTTTCTGGTGTAGGAGAAAGAGCCCTTGTGTGGTGAAGTGATGAATGAGGTTGAGGTGAGGTTTTCCTACTGTAAAGGCATGGCTGACACTAATTATTCACAATTCAAGATGATGAATAATGTTGGGATTCCCTGATGTTCAGTGATGAGTGAGCAGGGATTTCATTGATATAAAGTGATGTCTGGGGGTTAGTATCTTGATTAACCAGGATGTGTAGGTCTTAAATTCCTTTTCCAGATACAAAGAGTAATATGAGGTCGGGTTTCTTTGAGGTCAGATAAAAGGCAGATATAAACTGATGTGTAAACTGGGGGATTTTTGATGCTCCATGATCCATGGTGCTGTGCTTCTCCAACGTAATGTGAAATGTGTACCTGTTTTTCCATAATATAAATGGGCTGATGAACAGGTGTAACAGACAGAGGACCATCCAGGTGAGATCATATTTTATATAAATTACACAAATTAAAGAAATATAGTAACTTTACACATATGAATAAAAGAATCCTTCCTCGTTATTCAACCAAAGAAAGCAAGTCACCCTATGAGGAGGAAGGGCTATCAACATGCAGCTAGACTTTGGTCTAAACAGGACAAACTGTAACAGGTGTGAAGTTGAGCTGCGTGCAAGTAGGACATGAGTAACTACCCTACACACATACCTGAATCCAAAAGATTCCTTTGAAGTAATACATAAGGAAAAAGAATAAAAGTGTCTGTTTAATTTGGTTCCTTTAAATATTGGGCAAACTGAAAAACACAGTGGAGAACTGTATAGTGGCGGAAATGTAATTATATGGATGAAGTCTAATCCCAGTGTTCATTTTACAAAGAGGTTTGTGTGGAAGTCAAATGATTGAGAGGGATCAACAGCTCAGTAATAAAAGAATTGAGACATAATATAAACAGGCCAGCAAGAGCTTCCCTGTCAGAAAATGGTGTGACTCTCACTAAAAGGTGGGTGCAAAAGTGCTTGGAAGACAGTACTCAAAGAATAGTTATCAATGGTTCACCGTCAAACTGGGAGGACATATCTAGTGGAGTCCCGCAGGGGACTGTTCTGGGTTTGGTACTAGTCAATATTTTCATTAATGACTTGGCTGATGGAGTGGAGAGTATGTTTATAAAATTGTGGGTGACACCAAGCTGGGAGTGGCTGAAAGCACGTGGGAGCACAGGATCAGAATTCAATATGACCTTGACAAATTGGAAAATTGGTCTGAAATCAATAAGATTAAATTCAATAAAGACAAGTGCAAAATATTATACTGAGAAATGAAAAATCAAACGTACAAATACAAAATGGGGAATAAATGGCTAGGTGATAGTACTGCTGAAAAGAATCTGGGGGTTATAGCGAATCGCAAATTCAATATGAGCCAACAATGTGATGTGGTTGCAAAAAAGGCTAATGTCATTGAGTGGTGTATTAACAGAAATGTCATATATAAGACCCAGGAGGTAATTGTCCCACTCCCTTTGGCACAGGTGAGGCATAAGCTGGAGTATTGTGTCCAGTTTTGGGTACCACACTTCAGGAAAGAGATGGACAAATTGGAGAGAGTCCAGAGGAGAGCATCAAAAATGATAAACGGTTTAGAACACTTGAACTATCAGGAAAGGCTTAAAAACCTGGATATGCTTAGTCTTGAGAAAAGAAGACTGAAGGTGGACCTATTAGCAGTCTTCAAATATGTTAAGAGCTGTTATAAAGAAGACAGTGATCACTTGTTCTCCACATCCACTGAAGGCAGGATAAGAAATAATGGGCTTAATCTGCAACAAGGGAGATTTAGGCTAGATATTAGGAAAAACTTTCTAACTATAAGTATAGTTAAGCACTAGGAGGTTGTGGAATCCCATCATTGGAGCTTTTTAAGAACAGGTTAGCCAAACTTCTGTCAGGGGTAGTCTAGGTATACTTGGTCCTGCCTCAGCAGCGGGCGCTGGACTAGATGTCCTCTTGAGGTTAATTCTATGCCTGCATTTCTAAGGGCATGTCTACACTTACCTCCGGAATGATCGATCCAGCAGGGGTCAATTTATCGCGTCTACTGAAGACGTGATAAATCGACCGCCAAGCGCTCTCCCATTGACTCCGGTACTCCACCGGAGCGAGAGGTGCAGGCGGAGTCAAAGGGGGAGCGTCACCAGTCGACTTACTGCAGTGAAGAGCTAAGTACGTCGACTTCAGCTACATTATTCACGTAGCTGAAGTTGCGTAACTTAGATCGATTCCCCCCCCCAACTAGTGAAGACCAGGCCTAAGATTCCACGAAACAGACTCTGAGATACTGAAAAAGAAAGAGAAGTCAACCAGAGTTGTGCACGGACACAATAATTGGTCCTAAGACTTTTACTCTAGATTAAATCCATAAATACAAAAAGTTAGACTATCTAGCTAGGCTGTTACCCACACCTTAGATTATAAATGGTTTTATATGGTTAAATTTTGATTCACTTTGATTTTCTCTCAGTCTTCTTATAAAGGTTTCTTTATTTAAGCTAAATGTGACAGACCTCTAGACTGAAGGTCACAAGAGTTGATAATTGAGCTGCAATTCCCTGATAATAATTAGTACTTCAGGATGTGTTTCCTTTCCCTTGATGTACAAAGAAATGCATGAAACTGGATTTCTCTGATGCCCCGTAAAAGTTGAGGCCTAGATTCCCTGTTGGAAAGTAAATGAAGAGAATGTGGTTCCAAGCAGTAAATGTATGAGGCTGGGTTACTCTTTCTCAGACATAAAGCGATACATCGGACTCTTTTTGTTTGTTTGTTTGTTCCTGAAGTACAGTATTGCACAACACTTGGTTTCTACGTGATGTCTGAGACGGGCTTTTCAGAATATAAAATCCTGAGTGAGGCTGAGATTTCCAGATGTAAAATGATGTATCCAAAAATAAAAAACAAACAAACCCAACCATGATAAATTATGTTTATTTCATGTAAAGTGATTCATAATGTAGCCATCTTTCTGTCTAGGCATCCATGAGACTGGGGCTGTATGATAAAAAATGATGCCTGAGATCTGTTCTCAGTGATGTAAATGATGGAAGAAGCTCAGTTTTGCTGATAACCAGTAATGCATGGGGCTGCGTTTTACTGAAGTGTGAAAAGACTGCAACTGCTTAATGCATGGGAATGAGTTTCTTTGAACATCAGAGAAATGTAGCATTATACATCACTGAATGTCAGAGAAATTTATCCTTGTACACCTCTTTATGTCCAGAAAAGGAGACCCAGCCTCATATATCATATTAAGCCAAGGATACTCAGTACCATGCACTGGTTTATACCAGTGAAATTTAGCATCATGCATCAGAGAATATCAAAGAAAGCCAGACTCATTCATCATTGGGCATCAGGGAAATGTAGCCATATCCATTAGTATCTTGGAAATCCAGGCTCAAACATCAATTCATATCAGAAAAGCCTAGCTGCACGTTACCTTCTGTTAGAGTGAAACACAGTCTGATAAATTACCATAATTGACCTCTGCAAAAATAGTATATCTCTTAGCATGAAGGAAATCCAACCACAGAAGGTGTTCGACAGTAGGGAAGAAAACAAGCTTGTCAATCAGTTTACATCAGAGAAACCCAGCCTCACATATCATTATCATCAGGCATATAGAGTATTACGGATGATGGAAACAAGACCATACATAAGAGTATGTCAGAGGACCTCAGCCTTATGGCAGTGATTGCATCACTGGCCATTTGAAAAAATCAATGTCATGAAGGAAACTATGCTTTTATGCCTTAGTGGACATCAGAAAAATCTGACACCTATGACACCCATCTGCTGAACAGTAGCAGACGTCTAGGCCTTTCAGGGCAGCTTTCCAGTGGAGAGGCAATCAGTGATGCAATGTCTGGGTATACTCTAAGTGTAACATATTCTAGATACACTTGTATACCAGTCCTAGAACAGAGGTGGTCAAACAGTATGCAGGGAAATCCCTTCTTCCAAGAATCCCAGCCTAACACCAATGCTTGGTTTCCAGGAAGCAACTCTGCCTCAAGAATTGACTCAAATCCAAGAACAAGGCAGAGCGGAAACTCTCCAGCTGCTCACACAGCTCCCTCTCCAGCAACTACTGCCTCTGCACAGAACCTTGCATAGCTCAAAAACTGACCAGACAGTATTTCATCTGTGAACTGAACATTTGCTCAGATGCTAAAAAAAACCACTTGAAAGACCAAGTGTAGCATCACCGTGCCTGATGCCTGTGTGATGCTATCTATTGGGAACCCAGAACTGTAAGCCACTGTGGTACCTCTCTGCCTTAGCAAACAAGAGCTTTGCCACAGCTTAGACTGTGAGACAGCTCCCTGCCACAATAGTCTGTCCCCTTCACCAGCCAACTCCTAGAGATTCTGCCAGTGTTAACCGTGCCTTGCAGGAAACAATCATTAAAACCCAGTACTCGAATTCCCCAGTGTCATCACTCTGTAGCCTCCAGCCTCTGACTGGGCATTCACAGAAATTATTAAGTTCATTGCCTCCAAAGGGATAGTGCACAGACCAGTCTGTGGGTTTAGCTGACATCCCATACTTTAATATAACAGCGCGGAGGTGGTTTTGTAATACAACAAGAAAAAAAGTGTATTAATAAAGAACACAGATATAAATGATACCAAGCAAGAATAAAAGAAGTAGAAAAAGGTAATGAACAAAGCAAAATAAAACGTGCTTTCTAGTGCCTAAGACTTAATTCTAGCTATCTGTGTCTGTCTCACACAGTTTCTCACTTACATCAAGCTATCAGCATCTCCAGCCCTCCAGGCAAGAGGATTCAGCTTTCACAGAATCAGGGGGTGCTGTCCCCTTTGTCCCCGAGGCGATGGATAAACTAGAATGTCTTTTTGCTGGATTTATATTTCCCAAAGCCCATTGTCTTTGTCTCAAGAGCCAGGAAGACTCCAATGTCTCCCCTGGTTGCTCTCCAAGCTGTTTCTTCTAATTCTTGTTAGTTTGACTGCTTTGTTTACGTAATAGGTAAATGTATTTTCATTGTCTTTATACAGAATCCTGCATACATAACACAATAATATTCATAATCAGCGTGTCACCAGCTCTCATGTGATACCGTACAAGCCATTGTTTGGCTAAATATTCTGACAACAAAGTGTTGAGTGTTTTCTTTGTCAGCTGGCATAAAGGGGCTCTTAGGGCCACAGCGTGCCATAACAATATAATCAAATCTAGCTTCTTACATCATTGCTATTGCTGGAGCTCAGCATCCTACCTCATGCTTTTCACTTTCACCAACATTTATGGTTCCATTTCAGAAACTTGGCCTCATGCCACTGTCTTATACTAAAGTAACCCAGCTTCAGTCAGTAATGTGCTAAAAATAGTAGAGTAGGCATGGCAGCACAAGCGACAGAATGGGTTAGCCACCTCAAACATGAGCCCATCCAAGACACTAGCTACGTTGTCAAGTAACTAGCCCATCCTGCCACTCACATTGCTAGCTGTACACTAGCACGGTAGCATCAGAGCTAGCATGCATATGTCTACCCAAGCAGGAACATTATAATCTTGTATAATTATATATTAAAGAAGGGAAATCCAGGCTCCAAATGGTCGTGAAATGAATCCCTTCTTCACCTAGCATTTTCAATAAGAGAAGCCAAATCTAATGCATCTATTGACATCAGCAATATTATAATTCATCACTTTGCACCAGAGTAATCCGCGTGCTTAATTTTCTAACTGAAAACATCACCTTCACACATATGAACAGACATCAGAAAAACATGGCCCCCTAACAGTGTCCTTGAGGAAATAAACACCTTCATATATCATATTGCATCCATAAATTCCATCCTTATGCTTTACTTTTCACATAAGAAAGCAGCCTTCTGCATCACTTCACATAATAGAAACCATCCTTGTGCAGCCTCACTCTATAATTAGCTGGTTTCAGAGTAGCAGCCGTGTTAGTCTGTATCCGCAAAAAGAACAGGAGTACTTGTGGCACCTTCACACCACTTTACGTTAGTGAATTCTGGAATCATGCATCATTTTGGACCAGGAAAACCTGGCTCTTTAAATTCCACAGTAAAATTTTTAAAAAATGTATTCAATAACTTTATTGAAACAAATCTCTCAAATGAGATTCCTGCAGAAGTGCTAAACATTACAGTCATTGCAAGAGATCCTCACATTGTCTGAATGGGTAGGGTTTTATAACGCAGGCCTTGTCACATTACAGAGTTTTCTCGACGCAAGGTAAGCCAACATTCAAAACAACGCTCCTTCTGTTGGCAGAGCGCCTCACAGTTGGTACGCTACCATTGACAGAGAGAGCAGTGCATTGTGGGTAGATATCCCACTGTGCTACTCACCACCTTCTGCAGCTAGGAGTTGTGGAAAGTTGGAGTGGATCGCAGTGCATCATTGGTGTGGGCTCAATGTCCCATGAGGCAGTTTTTTCTGTCCCAGCATTCCATGGGCTTCTGACTTCATTTTGCAGCATTTTTCAACGGCCCCTGTTCACTCTGCACCCACCATCTCTGTTTGAAAAGATGGATCTTGCACTGCTCTCTACTGTTGTAGTCACTGTTATGAACACATTGGGGATGGTCATGCAGTATATCATGAGCACCCAATATGAACAGGAATCAGAGTTTACTGACCTGCTGTATGCCATGGAAAGAAACAACAGCAGATTACTTTTGGCATTCAAGGAACAGCTGAACATGGAGGATTGTCACTTTTGGGCTCTGGAAACGAGCACTGAGTGGTGGGATCGCATCATTATGCAAGTCTGGGATGAGGAGCAGTTGCTGCAGAACTTTCGGATGAGGAGAGCCACATTCCTGGAACTGTGTGTGGAGCTCGCCCCAGCACTGTGGTGCAAGGACACCAAAATGAGAGCTGCCCTCTCAGTGGAGAAGTCCATGGCAATCGCTGTGTGGAAGTTGGTGGCTCCAGCCTGCTACCAGTCAGTCATGAATCAGTTTGGAGTTGGGAAGTTGACCGTTGGGGCTGCGGTAATGCAAGTGTGCAAGGGCCATTAATCAGATCCTGCTACCACTCTTGGCAATGTGCATGAAATTGTGGATGGCTTTACGGCAATGAGATTCCCTAACTGCGGCAGGGTGATAGATGGCACACATATGTGTTTGCGGGTATTTCACTGACATCAATGCAGAGTACTACTGCACTGATGTCACCCAGGATGGAGAGGGAGTATCAATACAGTGCCTTCAATACAGTGCCTTTGTCAAGGCGAAAGTAGAAAGCTATTGTATTAGCCTGAGAGACCATTGGCAGCTAACGGTTCTTGTACAACTTTCTGGTGTTGCTCGGCAGTAGCGTGGATGTCTATTACAGGTCTGTCTTGGACTGAGGCTACCATAATCACTAAAGACGTTAGGCCCTTTATAAGGTTATAGTGTAAGAGTAAGACAAATACATCAGTCTGTACAAGGATGTTGTCAGCTTCCTCATGTGAGGTTGCCATATCTTTTCTGTTGATCACCACACCTCCCTGGTATATTTCAGGTGGGGTATAGTCTCCGCCTGTGATGACTACCTTATGCTTTAGTGTGTGTCAAAGGTGAAACTTGTCTTGAATGTGTTCTGCACAAATGATGATTTCATTCAACTGTTTCTTATTTTCAGTAATTGTCAAGACAACTTTCTGTGGAAGTAACTGTGTATTTGTACTCAACTGATTCATTCTGCTTGCTTCTATAGCTCTGCTAGATCTTGTGACACGCTTTGTGCTGAAGTCTTTGTACCTGTCAAAGACAAGGTGTACATTATCTGCTGCCAACTTGTGTTCGGTGTAGATGCTGAAATTGGTCACAAAGGCCTTGATACCTCTTGCTGGCCTATGTACTACCCTAAGAACTGCAGAATTGTCAATGACTGTGCAGCTGACTTCTTGTGAAGTACATCTAGTTGACACCTTTGTCTGCTGCTTCTTCTTTAGGTTAGACTTAGCCTTGGCTATCCTCATGTCACCAGAGTCAGTGAACATTGATGTTAGTACAGGAGCCAAATCATGTGGCAAAATATTCTTGATAGCCTCTTGTGAACTTAAAGGGAGGCCTATCACTCTTGAATAGATAAGGTTAGTGTCAAATACCTTTTGCTGGACCAGCTTGTACATGCTTTTTTGTCACTGCCAGTGTTTCTACTATCCTTGATGTTGGGCCACAAAACCCTGTGGGCCAGCTACATATAAATTTTTGCATTTGGTGAATTCCAGTTGGAAGTGTGACACCTACCTTGACTGATGGTGGCGCCCCTATACCACTGAATGGTTACTATTGTCTCTGGGTGCTTACTTGGGTCAAAGGGATGTATCCATGACTCCAGTTTCTTAATAGCAGATTCTCTGTCCATTGCATCTGCAGCAATTCTTGACTTCAAATGCAACAGAAGAGATCCACAAAGAAGAACTGGCGTGTAATGTGTGTTTGGTTTATAATCTATGAATTTCTATAGTTGTCCGATACTTGAAAATTAATTCTTATGAGTGAATAGGTAAGAATTTGTTAAGTGAGCATGCTCTGAGAATACAAGAAGAATATGCCTTCTGTCATGGTTTAGGGAGAAAGAGAGGACATAATAGCAAGATATACTGCTAATACACACACTGATACAGACATAACAGATGCATCTCCTAGCTAATTAGTTCCATAATAAAATATTAGTGTGAAGTTTATATGGAAAATAATTGAGATTCAGTGAAAGTGGTTTCACTGTCACCTGGCTTGTGAATCAGGATGGGGTGGAAATAACTGCTTATATTTCAAAATGCTCAATAGTGACAAGGTGTCATCAAGCAGTTTCTTTGAATTTGGGGTCTTGAAATTCAGAATTAAAAAGAAAACACATTGTAAGACATTGCCAAAATATTGCATTTGGCAACCAGACTGCTATACTTTTAAAATGGGAAACACCGCTGCAGAAAATGGAATGAACTTTTTAGGTGCTATCACTGTATTTGAGTTTTGATGCTGGTTCCTGGAGTGTCCTAACTTTGTTAGACACTATGATATTAGGTGATTTGAAGGATGTTACGTTCACCTCCTAGCATCTGCAGAAATATTGGAATGGAAACTTGGAATGTACAGCCCAGTTGGGGTGCATAGGAGCAGGTATTAGGTACGTCAATTTACATTAAGACAGACTGGTATCATGCCTTATTAAATGGTAGATACAGTATACGTTAGGAAGGTTGTCTCACTTTTTAAATCATAGAGACATGGATGAATGCATCCCTTGTGGGCCTCTAATATTAAAGGACATCTGAAAAATGTTGTCTTGTATATGTTTACATAGGGGAAATGCAGCCACCACTGACAATGAATATAAAAAAACCCCAGCTTCATACAACAGTTTACATCATGGAAATGCTATCTCAGCATCTCGTGCATCAATTTATGTCAGGGAACCCTGGCATCACATATCACTTTACATCAAGGAATTCTTTCCTCATGTTTCTCTTTTCACATGGGAAAAATTGAATCACACATCAGTGGGCATCAGAAAAACACTACATCTTATATCAATTTACATAAGGGAAACACAACTTCATGCATCACTGGATATCAGAGAAACTGTGTCTCATGCATCACCATAGACAGGGAAAGACCAGCAGTAGCTTCTTATGTTCTTTACACCAGGGAAATATTGCTTCAGGCATCATATATCATTAAAGAAACTTGGCCACATGCATCATTGTGTGGAGTGTATACCAGCTATAAATGATCATTTTACTTTAGGGAAATGCAGCCACAATTTACCCTAAAGAATTGCCTCAAGATTTTGTTTGTAAATCTCCTGCTCATTTTACACCAAGAGCACACAGCCTAAGGATCAGCTAGTTGGCTTGAATAAAATAAAATTGGTCAAAAATCTTCATCTAGAACTGGAATGGAATCCAAACCACACCAAACCATTTTTGAGGATTGAAAAATTAGGTGATGATTATTATTGTAACCTTTTTTGGCCTGAGTGATTAGTATAGTTTCTGGCTCTTTCAGGTTGTGTCTTTTAGGAGGAGAAATTGATGGCAGAGTCAGGTATTTCATAGGTGCAGTCCTGTTTAGTTACAGAGGATTTACATAAGGTCTTGTTTTCATGAACCTTGTAGGAATCAAACATCAGGAGGCAGTTTCTTTCCTCACAGTTCCAAGACCCTTTCCAGTCATCACTCTGCCCAAAAGCTCTCTGTCTTACCTTTTTGTCAGGGTCACACTACAAAATATTTCTTTGGCTGTCTCTATGGTTTCCTTTCTGCCTTTTCTTTCTATGATGTTTCTCCTGCTTCCCTCTCTCACACACATGCACAGACATACACATGCAATCAAATCAGTCCCCCACCCCTGCATTTGTTATCAGATTCCTGGGAAACCCCTTGGACCACTTGGCCCAGCCACAGCCCAGGCTTGCATACAGTTTAGTCCTTGGGGGGTGGTTTTCCATTGTTTCAGGTATCACTAAACAAAGGTGCATTTAACTGTTCCCTCATGTAGCCTAAATGGAAGGTGGCTATCAAGCCCAACAGCTTCAGTGTAGTGGCTTGATTGCCCAATCCTCAGCAAATCATTATTATTTAATTTTCATTCCCATTGTGATTTCTGGTTCCATAAGAGTGAAGGCAAAATAGCACGAGAAGCTGTTCTTGCAGTTCTTACAATTCCAGTAGAACTAGGAATAAACAGAATATTGTGAGGTTCATTCATCAGTAAAAAAATCCTCACATATCACTTCACCTCAGCAAAAAAAATCAGCGCTGGGTATACTTTCAGTCAAATCAATAGAGTCGATTGGGGGAAAATGGACACTATTTGGTGAAAATATTGTATGGAATAATAAAACAACATTATTATTATTTATTTATTTTATTATTTTGACCAGCCCTAACCCCTCCCAGGCTTCATACAATAAAATTGCTATCAGAGAAGACCATCCTCACCTTTTTATTTTACATAATAAAAAAAAATCTTTTTTAAGGAAATAAGGCATCAGTATTAATGTCTATACCAAGAGAAAACTTGATACCTTTCATCCTCTTCTACCTCTCCTCCTCCAGGATTCAATTTATTCTTCACTAGTCCTTTATAATGCTGCTTCTCTCCCAAGCCCCATCTCCTGAGCGACATGGCTGGGGCCGGGGTGAGGGAAGAGGAGCGGGCTGCTCCTGGCCCCCTGCTAATCCCCGCAGGTTTTTTTTTTTTTGCTTGGGTCGGCAAAAAAGCCAGAGCTGGCCCTGACCCCAGAGCCCGCACCTCCAGCTGGAGTCCTCACCCCGCCCCCCGCATTCCAACAGCTGATTGGCACCGCAAGCCTGGGAGGCGGGAGAAGTGGAGCAGCGACGGCGTGCTCGGGGAGGAGGCGGAGCAGAGGTGAGCTGGGGTGGGGAGTTCCCCTGCGTGCCACCCCCCCACACCTTACTTACTGCAGGCGGCCCTTCCTGCGCCCCCCTGCCCCAGCTCCCTCCGCCTAAATGCCAACGATGACTGGGGCAGCCGAAGATCCAGCCGCCGAGGTCGCCGCCAAAGGAACCGAAATGCTGCCCCCAAATGCTAGTGCCCTAGGCAACCACCTAGGTCGCCTAATGGGTTGCACCGGCCCTGGCTGCCACTACCCCAGGACTCCGGCAAGCTCCGGGGATGATTTAAAGGGCCCGGGGTGTGAGGGGCTACCAGAGTCCTGGACCCTTTAAAGCATCCCTGGAGCCCTGCTGCTGGAGCCCTGGGGAGGCGGTGGCGGGGCTCCGGCGGCTATTTTAAGGGCTGGGGCGGTAGCGGCTGCTGCAGCCCCAGACCCTTTAAATAGCCACTGGAGCCCCGCTGCTGATACCCCAGGGCTCCGGTGACGATTTAAAGGGCCCGGGGTGGTAGCTGCGACAGGCGCTCTGAGCCCTTTAAATTGCCACCCGAGTCCCGCCGCCGCTGGGAACTGTGGCCAATGGGAGCTGTAGGGATGGTGCTGCAGACAGGTTAGCATGCAGAGCCGCCTGGCTGTGGCTTTGTGTAGGAGCTAGATGGGAGATATGCCGCTGCTTCCGGGAGCTGCTTGAGGTAAGAGCCTGCACCCCTGAGCCCCTCCTGTGCCCCAACCCCCTGCTCCAGCCCTGATCCCGCTCCCGCTCCCGCCCTCTGAACCCCTCGGTCTCAGCATGGAGCACCCTCCTATACCCCAAACCTCTCATCCCCAGCCCCACTCCAGACAGGGCTGGCTCCAGGCACCAGCCAAGCAAGCTTGTCCTTGGGGCGGCAGATTCTAAGGGGCGGCTTCCCTCCGATCCTTTTTTTTTTTGCTTTGCTGCTCTGGTCGCCCCACAGGTTTTTTTTTCTTTTTGGTTCGCCGCTCCGGTCGCCCTGCAGGGTTTTTTTTCTTTTTGGTTCGCCACTCCAGCTGCCCCGCAGGTTTTTTTCTTTTTGGTTCGCCGCTCTGGCCGCCCTGTAGGGGGCGGTGGCGCGGAGGAGGGGAGCGCCCTGCTGGGAGTGGGCTACGTGCTCCGTCTGCCCCAGCCAGTGCCAGGTTTGGAGCAAGCCCAGCAGGGCAGCCCGCATCCTTCCCTCCACGCTGACCAGAGCGGTGCAGAGCCCTCCCGGCAGGCGGCGTGGTGGGAGGGACCGCGGGACGAGCACCCGGCTGAAGGAAGCCCTGGTCGCCCCCCTTCTCTCTCTCCCCCTCTGCTCCCTCCCCCTCCCCCCTGATAGCCGGGGCGCACAGTCCCCCTGCACCCTGGCTCCAGCCGCCCCGCAGGTTATTTTTTTTTCTTGGGTCGGCAAAAAAGCCAGAGCTGGCCCTGACCCCAGAGCCCGCACCTCCAGCTGGAGTCCTCACCCCCCCCCCGCATCCAAAACCCCCGCTGCAGCCTGGAGCCCCCTCCTGCACCCCAAACTGCTCATTTCTGGCCCCAGCCAGAGGCCTCACCCCCTCCTGCACCCCAGCCCCAATTCTGTGAGCATTCATGGTCAGCCATACAATTTGTATACCCAGATGTGGCCCTCACGCCAAAAAGTTTGCCTACCCCTGTCCTAGCTACTAAACGAAGGTGTCACGTTGTCACCTAGTTCAGTTACACAAGTGTAAATCCAAAGTGTCTTAACTGAGGCCACTGTATTTCTAGTCCTTGGGACTTGAGGATTGTGAGCTGCATGAGGGTCAGGTGGGAAGCCACAGAGGACCCAAAAGCTACTGATGTTTCACTGCCACAGAAGTCACTGGATCACTCTAGATTACACTGGTATTACTGAAATGAGATACTGGTTGAAATCTAACATCATGTGCTAATATGAGTTCAGTTCAGGTATACCTGTCATCAGATATCACTTCAACATCAGGAGACGTCATGTTATTAAACCTTATAATGGTTATATAAAATTAATCTAAAGTGAGAAAAAAGTCTCATTATTTATGAAAAGCTATAAACATTTATTATTATCCAATACAAGCATTAAAATAACGAGACTTTTTTTCCTGTGGGACACAATGTCTAAGGGACACAAAGAACAAAAATAAGGGATCTCAAAATATTATTCAGCCAGAAGCCTTAAATGATGTCAAATTAATTTCTTTACATAAATAATTTTGCAGAATCTTAGTTTTATAATTTTTTTATTTCAGATGCAAATGATTTCAGCAATATAAGGAGGAGACACCTAGTTTGTGTTAGTGTAGTGGTAATTTGGGACCAAAGTGAGTGCTGTCTTTTACAATGAGGGGCTTTTGAAAGGTAAGCCTGGGACGCCTATGCTTCTCCTCTCAGGTAAAAGTCTACAAAAAGAAACTCTTACCTCCAAAGACATTTGGGGATCTACCATTATGCCACATGATCCCTTTCTGGACCACTGGAAGAGGTGTGGATGCATCACCCCATATTACACACGTTGGCTGGGAGTCTCTGAGAAATAACAGTGAAAATCTCACAAGTTTTAAGATCTGTGTAGGGTGCCTTTAACTCCATGCTGCTTGCTTGCCAACTGAATACTTTCACAAGCACTCATGACAGCACATAGTCAAGGTAACTGTATTCTCTGATAGAGGTGCACAGGGGAAGGCTATCACAGAATATGTAATAATAGTTACTGCATTTTAGAGCAGTAGGGACAGTTATTTTGGCTTATGCCTTTCCCCGAAGGGAACATGCCACATACAGACCTGTGTCCTAATTTCACCTCTTCAAACACCCCCACCCCTTTGGTGCATCACTATGGCCTGACCTTGGGCACAGAGAGGTTGCTGTGTAATATGGAGGAAAATACTGCGTAGAAAATGTTCCTTTCTGTATGGTACCCTCCAGTTCTCCTCAGTTTGTGCAGTTTGGCAGAGGAGGGGTGAATATCCATTTGTGGGTTTAGTGGCTTAATGATTTTTAGTTTGGTTTTTCACATCTTACCTTTATTTCTGATGTTTATTTGAGAAGATTTGAGAACCCACTGAAGTGGGGATATTGAGGCATTGGGATATAATTCTTTGGCAGGACAGGGAGCCCTTGAAACTGCTTGTTTCCTACCAACAAAAAAATAATATTGGGGCATAATTCCTTGTAAGGTGTGAGGGTGCTTCTGCTACCTTCTTCCTACCAGCAAAGAGCAGTTGCCAGTAGGTCCAGAAAGCCTCAAGGACCTTCATACTCAGCAATAAAAGTCACTGTTGTTGAGACACTAGTTGCCTTGAGGTCAAACCCCTCTACACTAGCCCTTTAGGATCGTTTGAAACAAAGCTGAGGCCTCTGGTGAAGCTGCACAGTTTTCTTTTAAAGGGTATGTCTACACTATTTCTTTCTGTGGCATGTAATGTACATACACGCATAGTGTCCCTTGCATGAGTATAAATAGCTGTGTACTCTCTGAGGCATGGCTTAGGTGAGTAGAGTAAAAACATTCCTGAAAGTATATACCCTACACCGCTTTCTACTTGCCCAAACAGTGTCTCCCCGTCTACATTGTAATGTTTAGCATGTAGTGCTGACTCCCTGCTGCTGGAGCATATCCCCATTGCCAGGGCCGGTGTAAGGAAGTTTCGCGCCCTAGACGAAATTTCCACCTTGCGCTCCCCCCAGCCCTGCGGCAGCTCCCCGTCCCCGCCCTGAGGCGCCCCTCCTCCTCCGCGGCAGCTTCCCCCTGGGAGCCATGCAGCAGCTCTCCACCCCAGCTCACCTCTGCTCTGCCTCCTCCCCGAGCACACCGCCCCCGCTCTAATTCTCTTCCCTTCCCAGGCTTGCGGCGCCAAACAGCTGATTGCGGCGCCAAACAGCTGATTGGCGCCGCAAGCCTGGGAGGCGGGAGAAGTGGAGAGGCTGCTGCGCTGGGAAAGGGAGTCTGAGCCGCATGTGTCAGCGCGCCGCTGGCAGCCCAGCCCAGGAACACTGTAAAAAAATATTGGGGGTACCGCTTTTTGGTGCCCCCAAATCTTGGCGCCCTAGGCAACCACCTAGTTTGCCCTAATGGTAGCACCGGTCCTGCCCATTGCATTGAAAGCCTCCGGCAGCAGGGAAAGTCTCTGGCTGTGGGAAGGCGATGAGGAAAGGCTCAGTGAAAGGTTCTGGAAGCGGAGAGCTGCTGAAGCCTTTCCCCCTTGCCTTTGCTCTGCTAAAGCTTTTCACTAACATGTGTAGCTACACTCCGCAGGGTGCTTTTTACTGTGACATGTAGCTACATGTACACTGCATGCCACTGCCAGTAGCCAAAGGGCGAGGAGAAAAAGCAGACAGCACTATCTCCACAATAAGGTAAAACCAAGAGACAACCTTGAGAGAAAATCATAACATGGAAACCTTTGTTTTTTAGCTCCCGAGCATTTGGTTTTGTGAACGGAGAAGTGAGGCAGGTGAGTTATTCCTTTATTTTCCTGGAAGCCTCTATATGAGTTTAGCTCAACTCACTTGTGGCCATAGATGTTCTCTTACCATTTTGGATGGGGAAAAAAAAGATATAAAAGGTGATACTTACCTGATTTGTAAAGTGTGTTGGGGCCAAAATGACTGAAAGAAGGAAAAGGAAACAGTCTGAGAAACATGAGGGAGAACATACAGTCCAATGCCACAGAAAGGCTCGGAGTAAAGTTTGGCTAATTGAATAGGTGCAGGAAGTGCTTGTTATCAGTGGGCACTGTATAGTTACTGATATATAAATTATTCCATTAATCTCTTGATCCTGGGAGACTGGGTTTAGTAGGAGGTTGGAATGCATACGGTGATAAGAAGAGCTATACTTATGTGTCACCCATCATTAGGTACAGTATACCGAGAGGACTGGCTGGGCAGAGAAAAATAGGATTCAAGGTTTTAGCTGATATTGCTGTCAATACAGAAATATGACAAAGGAGAGAAAAGAAACCCAGAACATTAACAATCCACAAGTATGACTTGTTAATAAGGGCTTAGAAGACATAAGGAGAGAGTTTGTGAAACAAGCCTAGACTGCTGATATTTTATTTTAAAGAAAGCCAGCATTCTTCACTGCAGGAGAAGATCATTTTATAGTCCAGGAGACACACAATTGCTGGAATTAGTACTTAGCTCCTGAACAGCTTTTGAAAGACCAATTCCTAAAATACAAAATCCAAGGGGGAGGAAGAAATGAGACGCTAAAGTAAAGTCTATTTTACCTGCCCTTGGTGACAGAAAATGGATGTAAGGGTCAAGAACAAACATTTCAGGTTGCTAGGAACTAAGAACTAAAAAAGAAAGAAAAAAGGGAGATGTCCCATAAGGTTTCAGGTCATGGTATCAGGAGGAAAACCTGAGAGACATTGAGGTCTGTCAGGTTAATCAAATGTACAGAAGAGACAGATTCTTACAAAGAAATACTCAAGGGCAAATTCTGATTTCTGATATCAAAGACAGAGTATCTCCCTCTGAAATCACTGGGAGCAGTTCCCAAATATCTATGAGATAGAATCTGTCCTTAACAGCTATTAAGTTTCAAAATGAAAAAGGGGGGTCTAAAATCTTTGGTGAGTTTCAAGGGTTAGTGGGGAAAATGCCAACTGCTGTACATAATATTTTATTTCATAAAATGCTATAGAAAAAAATTACTCACAGCACACTGCAGCTCCAGAAACAGCATATTTAAAGGTCCGATGTTGCTTGTGCTGAAGTTAACGGGAGTTGGCTCAAGCTTGATGAAGGTACAATTATAGAGTACAGTGGGAGCACTTTAAAATGTTATTTTCATTCATTTGCAAATCAGTACTTGTGGGAATCTCGCCTATTGCTCTTTCTGTGATGCTGCCTTCAGCCTAATCCAGGAATGTAAAATTCATTTCATATGGCTGGCCTGATCTGATACCCTGACACTTGGCAAGGGATACATTATGCAAAAGTTATTAAAATAGAAGTAGATAAAGATAAATCATGTTGGTGATTACTTACCTTTATTTTAGATTTTAGTGACTGATACTGCTGCTCCCCAATACGTGGGTCGCTTAGCTTCAACCAGCACATCAACATTTGGAGCAAGTGACTAGGCTAAAGCTATGTTGAGTATCAAGTTCAGGTGTGTGTTACTTAGCTGAGAACATAGTTTAGGTTTGTCGATATTGACGATGTGGCATACCTATTCACACATGTGCTCCCAAACATTTAAAGAATTCTTGATGCAAAGGACTTCAGTTTGGAATAATTCGATCCCAGATAGTGATAAAACTTGAGAATACCAATATTAGAAAACTTGCCTTTCCTCAGTCTTGCACTACAGTTCAGTAAGTTCCATTTGGAGCTCCTCTGGTACACACTGACAGAAAAGAGAGTGCTAAAAATTGCAAACTTTCCTTCTTGATTCCTGAAGTCAGAAAATCATTCTTGAAATTCCTTTTTCAGTTCAGCAGTTTTGTTCACATACTTTTCTGTGGCATCATCACACTGAGACCCAACAGTATCATGTAGTAATTTCAAGGTGGGAAAATGTGCCACGTTACTCTGGGAAAGCTCTCACACAGCTGAAGCTTAATTTCAGAGGTGTGAATATTCTTATAGCATTCTGTCACTACTCGTTCAGGTGTTCCATAATACATAAGAATGGACAAACTGGGTCAGACCAATGGTCCATCTAGCCCAGTATCCTGTCTTCTGACAGTGGCCAACGCCAGGGGCTTTAGAGGGAATGAACACACCAGGTAATCACCAAGTGATCCATCCTGTTTTGCCCATTCCCAGCTTCTGGCAAATCAGAGCATGGTTTTGTTCCCATACTTCCAGAAAGCAATCTTGAAGCCATTCATTGCCCTGTAATTCAGTGACATCTTTCCCTGTCTGATCCATGAAGAGTTGAATCTCACCATGCAATTCAAAAAAGTGCTCCAACAGAGCTCACCAACTTAGCCACTAAACTTCAATGTGATACAGCAGTCCATGACGAATGTCACATTCTTCCAACAGCCAGCTGAACTGCCAGTGGCTCAAATAAAATATACAGTTTTAACAACCACGTCCTTCACATTATTCATATTCAAACTTTTACTACGGAGAGCTTCTTGATGTAAAGTGCAGTGAAAACTGCCAAACTGCTGGTAAGGTTGATAGTTTGCAATTTGGCCTACAATTTTGTCACATCTCTAGCTTTCTTGCCCACCATTGAAGGTGCCCCAGCCATCTGTGGCCAAACTCACAGCTCTTGTTGAGTCCACATCTAATTTGCTCAGAGTTTCTACTAAGCTGCTGAAGAGGTCATTTGTTGTTGTTGTGGTTCTCGTTGGCACCAATTCTACAGGCTCCTCTGCTATGCACATGTTCTCATCAACTCCACAAATGAATACTGCTAGCAAAGACACACCACTTCTGTGCTTTCATCAATTACAATTGCCGACTGTTCAAATTCTCAGCTAAATCATTGATTCTCTCAGCGATTGTGATCCTTGAGAGGCTGATATTTGCAAAAACCTTCCACTTATCTGGACACACTATTTCTGCAGCTTTTAGTATGCAGCTCTGAAAAATTTCTCCCTCAGAAAATGGTTTCAGTGACAACTCTATTTCATGGGCAATCACATAGCTCGCCTTAACAGCAGCATCACTTACGTGCTGAGCATTAGTAAACACTGATTGCTGCTTTTTCAACTACAGAGCAAATTCAGAGTATTTATCTTTGTGTAACTTTCCTGTGTAATTATCACATTTCTCATCATGGTTTCATTCATAGTGTCTTTGAATGTTGTATTCTCTCACCACAGCTACCTGCTGCTTACAAATCAAGCAGATGGGCTTTCCGTTCATGTCCACAAAGAAAATGATATTCTCCATTCCTCTTGAAAAGCACAACACTTTTGATTTACCTTTCTTATCTGGGATAAAGACATGATGTCCACTTGTCACAAGCTGAATAAAGAAATGAAGAAAGTGTAAGCCCTTTTATTGTCTTTCAGAGGTGTGAATTAATTAATTTCAGAGGCATGAACGTTATTTTCTTTCAAACTTTTTTTCCCCTTTTCTTTTGTTTCTTTTTTAAAGGTGAGCCTGCCAGTCTACCAGCTGCAATAGGTATTAACCTTTTGACTTACTTGAAGTTTCCTTTTCTTTGACTTGCAAAGTTGGGTTATCTACTCTTCAGCAAGTGGGTAAGTGCTCTTCAGTGCCATTTCGCCTTGCCTAGACATGAATCAGCTCCTGCCAGACTTAGGCTTCTCCAGCACCTCTTAAATGCGACCACCTTGTTTGACATCTGCATGTGAGGTTTTCCTGGATTGCTGCACCGGAGTCTGGACTACAGGGGTGTGATTTGTAGAGTGCACTAGTGGGTTGCTCTCTAACTCTCCTGTGTGTGGACCCTGCTGGCATACATCAAACATTCCTTAGTGCACACTGATGTAGCTACAGTACAATACACTGGTGTGCTCTACAAATCACACACTCATAGTATGGATTCCAGGGTTGTGTAGCCAAGTCTGAAGATTAATGAGGATACTGCAGGTCAGATGAAATTGTTCCGCGGGCCGGCTCTAGCCCAGAGGCTGTACGTTTGACACCGCTGGTCTATCAGTACAAGCCTTTTTTCTGCAGTTTTTTTCAGGACCAACATGGGGTGCTCATGTTCCCTCTGCTTGTGACAGGAAACCCATAAAAGATAAGATGCCGATTTTAACAGTGAGAGCAATTAATCATTGGAATGGATTACAAATTGGTAAATGTAACTGAACTATGACTTGGTAAGTAGAGCAACCAACTCCATATGGCACGGAGTAGCCATGTTTGTTCATCTTTTCATATTTAGGCTTTTGGAGCCACCTTATAAAATGGTATATTCACAAAGAGCCTATAGAATTATGAATGATACTTTTCTGCCTCTAGAGCAAACAATGCAACAATGGTTGACCCTTGCTGTCTACATATAGTGAGGAAATGTCCTATTCTGATCAGTGCCCCAAGCTTTTAAGTTCAATTAGTTCAATACTATTTTAATTCCCTACTATGTATTGGCCAGCCATGGGAACTGGAACTATATTTCCCTAAGTTACATTGCAGGGATCTGGGGTGAAATCTTTGCTCTACTGAAGTCAATGGGCACTTTTTGCCTTTGACTTAATGCAGCCAGCGTTTCATTCTTGGTGTTTTGGATAATATCTGGAACGGAAATGGTCAAAATGTTTCAAATTTTGAAATTTGGAAAAAAGGGGAAATTTTGATGAAATTGTAATCAAATGATTTTCTTCATTTTTGTCTGATCAATTCGCTGAGCAATCTGTTTTAAAATTTCAGAATCTCAACAAATTTCAAAATAAAAAAATATGAATTATCCCTATTTGCATTTTTTGGCTGCTCTAATATGAAGAGCTCTCCCTATCCATGTTGTTGCTTTAGATCATCCAAAGAATTCGCAGCTCATAAGTACATTTTTTGTAATGTCTTTTGTAGTGCTGTACATTGCTTAGGGATTACACTAACCTGCTTGATGTGTTACTTTACAAAAATTTACTATGCTTTTGTATGTCTTCTCTTTAGGGACTTGGTATTGATTATGAAGGTTGTTCCTGAGCACTACAAAGATGGAATGGACTTTGCTAAATTACTGTAATTGTTAACATGGTTATTTTTGTAAATACCAGGGAAACACTGGATGGTGGTAGGCAGGGCTTATGCATCACACAAGTGTTTTGGAAACTGATTAGCCTCCTCATGAAATCTTCATTGGGGCTTTGCAGAAAGCAGCCCATGATGGCCAGCCAGGCAGGGCCGGATTAACTCTCCTGTGGTTAATAATCCTATTAGATTTTGTGGGGTCCCTGTATACAAGTCTTTTTCCTAATTTAAAACAAAATGATCACAATTACGGCATCGAGGCTATTAACACTATACTAAACTTACCCTTTAATTAACATAAAACCATTCTGTGGTTACATTTCAGTCTTAAAACGTGTAGAATATAGTTAAGTTAATTCAAAATAGCCTACTTCTTACCTTAGAACAGCTGTTATATTAGTTTCTTTCTGGGAGGGAGTTTGGGTGCAGGAAGGGGTGCGAGGTGCGGGCTCTGGCCGCGAGGCGCTTACCACAGGCAGTTCCCGGCTGGTGGTGCAGCAGGGCTCAGGCAGGCTGCCTGCATGCTGTAGCCCCACGTCACTCCCAGAAACGGCCAGCTTCTGGCACATCTCTGCGTGCCCCTGGGGAGAGGGGGACAAGCAGATGAAGTGAATTGAAAGGATTTCCATTCTTTTTTTTAAAAGTCTTAATCTTTTTATATTTTATACATCTGTTACTTGATGATCAGCATTGAGTACTTCAGCTTTTTCCACATCATCTATCACTAGGTTGCCTCCCCCATTCAGTAAGGGTCCCACACTTTCCCTGACTTTCTTCTTGTTGCTAACATACCTGTAGAGCCTTTCTTGTTACCGTTCACATCCCTTGCTAACTGCAACTCCAATTGTGCTTTGGCCTTCATGATTACACCCCTGCATGCTTGAACAATATTTTTATACTCGTCTCTAGTCATCTGTCCAAGTTTGCACTTCTTGTAAGCTTCCTTTGTGTTTAAGCTCAACGAAGTTTTCTCTGTTAAGCCAAGCTGGTTGCCTGCCATATTTGCTATTCTTTCTGCACATCGGGATGATTTATTCCTGTGCCCTCAATAAGGCTTCTTTAAAATAATGCCAGCTCTCCTGGGCTCCTTTCCCCCCTCATATTAGCCTCCCAGGGGATCCTGCCCATCAGTTCCCTGAGGGAGTCAAAGTCTGCTTTTCTAAAGTCCAGGGTCTGTATTCTGCTGCTCTCCTTTCTTCCTTTTGTCAGGATCCTGAACTCAACCATTTCATAGTCACTGCTGCTGAGGTAGCCACCCACTTCTATGTCCCCTACCAATTCTTCCCTGTTTGTGAGCAGCAACATGGTTGATGTACGGTAGGAACATAGGAACTTCCCTATTGCATCAGGCCTGAGGTCCAGCTAGTCCAGTATCCTGCCACCAGAAGTGACCAAATGCCCTAGAAAAAAATATATGAACCTGTAGCAGGCAGATATGAGATAATCTTCTTACCCCACCCCCATTAGGTCTCATCATAGTCTCTAATAGAGTTTGTCTAAGCCCTGAAGCATGAAGTTTAATAACCCTTCCAAAATGTTTATTAGCATTGATTATGATTGTGTTGTGTACACAGCATTGATGTGGATACAATTCAGTCTTGTTTGTTGTAGCCAGATCAGGTGAGAGTCACAAGCTGGTTGCAAAAAAATTCGCTTTTCATGAGTGTTGTGTTGGACTGACTTTCATAGGAACAGAGTTAAGTCTATACTGAGCCTCGTTGAAAATAAAACCTGTGGTGTAGACAGGAACTAAAACATCCAACAAATGTGCTAATTAGGGGAAATTGAGAGGATTGGAAAGCTAATCACCTAAACAGGACTATAAAACTGTAAGTACTCACTTTTTAGATACTTTTCCTTTTTCAGAAATCTGTTTAAGTCCCCGAGAGAGGAAGGCTAAGGAGAAACCCAAAGGAGCAATTCTGAAAGCTCTGTCTAGTAATTCTTTTGCACTTTATATTTTAGTTTTGCTTTTCATTGTTAGCAATATTCACTTACTGGCTTCATTTTTCTCCCTGGTGCTTTTGGCTTTTTCTGTTTACAAACATTGATTTTCTCTCTTTTCAAATGGTTTGAAATTTACCTGGAGTTTTTAACAGATAAAAACAACACTGGCCTACATAATATCTCAACTTGACAAAACATCTGTGTTTGGGAATCATTCCTATCAGAACTGGTGGAAGCTCTGAGAAGCCTGGTTATAGATCTGGTAGAGCCAACTGGGAGGCATAAAATATTTTGGGGTGAATCCTGTAGTCCTTATTTAGGGCCTTATACTGTGAGGTACTGAGCACTTTCTGCAAGAGGCTGAACATTCAGCACCTTGCAGGAGGAGCTTCGTTTCAGCAATAAAGATGTGAAAATAAACACTCGACAGTGGTCTGACAGCGGGTGACCTGTAACCGTTGTTTACTACTCCAGTTATAATCACCTCACTTTTACTTTTCACTAACCGCATCTGTGTAGTATCCACCAGTTTCCTGTTGTCTTATACATAGATTGTAAATTCTTTGGGCATTAAATATCTTTTCATTCTGTGTATGCACATTACCTACCACAACAGGACCTTGATCCTTGATTGGGGCCTGTACACACTACCAAAATACAAACCATAAACAATAATAATCCTGTAGGATTTTAGCAGGACCTTTGCCTGAAGATAGACTCCAGCATTTGACTGGGTGTTTTTACATATGACCAAGGCTGAAATATTTTCAGAGACTATCATGGAAAATCACAGCCCTAACACAGGACTCCATGGATATTGGGCGGAGTGACCTAAGAAGACATTCTTCTAGACCCATGTTTCCCAATGTCTGAATGGACAGGCAGAAATGTTTTCTTTTGGGGCTTTTTAAGGGACAATAGAAAGTCACAAGATCTCCTGCACTCTGTAGTTACAGCAAACATAATACAAAATGAGCCAATGTTTCTTTAACAGGGAGTTGCAACAGAAACAGCTAAATCTAGGAAGCTTTCTGTGAGGCAGTTAATAAAGAGACATGTTTGCTGTAAACTTCATAGTAGCCAGATTTTTTTGAACCAAACGTTTGATGGATTTGGGGCATTATCTGATTTATCCTGTAAAATCAGCTGCTATTCTTGGGTACATGTACACACAGCTGTTGATTTTACAACACATTCTGAGATAGGCACCTGAGCAACTGAGATCAGTGAAAAGTTGACAATGTGATCTTGGCACCACAGAATGTGAGAATTTAAAGTAAACCGAGGAACAGTAGTTCAAACATAAAGGTAAAAGAATTTAGGGCTTTTGGATGACATCCCAAGTGTTTCAAGTCCTCTAGCTCTCCAAAAGAGACAAAGCAAAGGAGCACAAATTCTATTTTCATCTGCAGAGCTCATCATCGCTAAGGGTAATAGGCTATTCATTGATAGTAGTGATTGATGGGTGAACCCCCAAAGGCTCACCAGTTCAGTTCTATTTAGCTACCTGTAGCACTCCGAACAACATGGAGGGTTTGGAGGACTATGCAGGCACAGAAAGCTGTAGAGAACTGTATTTCAATATGACTAGAAGTACAGTCACTTTCAGTTACTTCTGGTGACTCCTTAACTTCCCTGTTTGGGGGTCTTCTACGTGCACAGAGCTCTCCCACACTCTGACAACCCCTAGACTGGGCTTCTTAGACTGTCCAACAGTTTACCCAGTAAAGGTGAAAAGTCCCCCACTCATTCTGAAGGGCCCAAACCCACACTAGCCCCTGAGTCTCAGTTCCTCTTTTGCCTTACTGAGTCAGCTTTCCTGTCCAGACTAACTCTATTGCTTCCCAGAGTGGTGCTACTGCTCTGTCAGAAAAGAGTCATAATGGATAGCTCCCTGTAATGGTCCAGTTTGGAACTATTGTCCTCCTTCCCCCCACACCACCCCCCGCCATCAATTTTATTTTAAAGAACTAAATAAGTTAATGGAGGATAAGTCCGTCAATGGCTATTAACCAAGATGGTCAGGGACACATCCCCATGCTCGTGTCCCTAAACCTCTGACTGCCAGAAGATAGGACTGAATGACTAGGGATGGATCACATGAAGTTGCCCTAGTCTGTTCATTCCCTCTGAAGCAGCTGGCATGGGCCACTGTTAGAAGCTAGGACATTGGTCTGACACAGTATGGCCATTCTTATGTTTTTCTGTACCTTGAACAAGATACACCAGTGGTTCCAAACTTTCTTTTTCATGGACCACTGAACATTGCTGAGGGTCTCGGCGGACCACTTAATGATCTTTCCAAATGTTGTTTGTACTGTTAGCTAACTATTGTAAAGTGCTTTGGATAAAAGCACTATATAAAAAAACCACCTTAATAATTAACATTTTTTGTTCTACAAATAAAAGCAAACAACTCATATTTTAATAACAGTAGTCTTACCTTTCTAATGCAATGCATGTGTCCTCTCTCCCCTGCCGTGGCAGCCCCCGAGCTGGGCCTGGGAAGGAGGGAGGTGCTTCCCTCTCTCCCCCGCCATGGAAGCCCCCAAGCTGGTGGTCTCTCCCCCCCCTACAGCAGCCACAGAGCTGAGGCTGGGAAGGAGGGGGTCTCTCAAGGCCACCACCTAACCTTGCATCTTCTCCAGGGTCCCAACACCTAATTAGTGGAGCCACGCCTGCACGGCTCCACTAATTAGGTGGTTAGCCCTTCATTCTCTCATGTGCGCCTGCCCAGTCACGCACCTTAGAGGGAACTATCCGCGGACCATCTGAATGGAGCTCGCGGATCACCGGTGGTCCGTGGACCACAGTTTGAGAACCTCTGAGTTACACCATTTAGCATTGTTTTAAACACGTTTCTAGGTTGCAAATAAGACTATAATCCACATAAATAAAAATAAATTATGTCCCCCATTCTTCCATGGCCCTTTATGAGCACCCAAATATCTGGATACTTATCCCAGCCTTATCTTAACTATTCCAGCCTCTTAGATAGGAAATACTGGTAATCTGATAAGAATAGTCTCTCTCACAGTATTTTGCCTCTGTCCAGAAATAGGAAGTGCAGAAAAGCACAAAAAAATAAATATAATATTTGAAGTTAACCTGATTCTACGGCACCTCAACAGTTTTGCCCACATGGGTCATCATTGTCTAGTTATTTTATCTCTATGTCCTAATGAAAATTCCAGTTAAAAAATGTCAACTGGTTCCTACTGGTTCCAGTTAGCAACTATTTTTTAGAACAGAGCAACGGGTCTATGGGTCTACTGATTCCTTGTGTTACAGTTTCCTGTAGCTATTAGTATCATCCATTAGAAACTAACAGAGACCAACAGAAACAAAGACGGGGGCCAGTTGAAGGATGCTAAGAATCTACTGGAGTTTCTAGTCATGTGCTTATTCAAAAACCTTGACCTTTCTGCTGAGACTGCTAACAAGACTAAGACATGACCAGGTTTAGTGATCTGGCTATGTGACTGAATTATTAAAGACACAGACATCTGAAAAGCAAAATGACTTTCACATACAGATAATCTAAAACTAAAGGCTCTAATCTGAAATCCTGCGAATTTCAGGAGGGGAGGAAGGTAGAGTTTGAACTAGAATCCTCAGCTCTGTCTCTTCATCTTCAGTTTAGGCTCAAATCCAAAGCCAGAATGCACCCATTTTCCAGCTCTGATTCACTTGAAATCTTTCAAGAGAGGTGGTTCTTGTGAGATTTTGGCTCAAGGGCATGATATTTTGGTGCTGCCAAATCTGAACCCTAATTCTAGTGCTGATTCAACTTTAAACCTAACCCAGATCAGATCACCACTTGTGCGGCTCATATCAAATCTTGGCTACTGTCTACATGAGTTAGATTTAAACAAGTGACATAGAAGAAAAAGATCAATATTCTATTGCTAATGTCCAGAGCCAACCAGTCCCGCAAATGGGGAGGCACTCAAACCTTTATCAGGCTCAGATATTTATCAAAAATTAAACACTTCTCTGAGTACAGCAAATACTGTCACTAAAAGCAAGTCAAACTTGCACATGGTTAATTTATTGAAAGTGAATACAGAATGGCCTATGTTTCAACCCTCTAGAGTCTTTCTCACATTTTTCTTTCTTCACATTTGTATCCTTGACAAAACCCTGGGGGAATGAAACATCAGACCATACCGTTTTTTTCCCTGCCATAAATTCAGACTATTTTGAGCTGACTTCATTTTTATGCCTTCATTGGCATTTCCTTACCTACAGAGGTATTTAATTTTTTATTCTAATGACAGTGCAAGGACTCATTCTCCATTTTGCTTACTTTTAACTGATTAAAGCTACTGGTTATGGAGAAGGCTTTAGAGTCCCTTTTTTCAGTAATTCTGGGGCATGTCACAATGACAAGTGAACATCACTTGTTCAGAGCATCTAGCTTGCTTTTTGTGAATGCAATGAGATACTTTTAGTAGCAGGATCCACATGGCCAGCCAGTACACAGCAGGCTAGTATGCTATAGATTTAGCCCCAGCTTGCCATGTACTAAGTGTCCACATAGACAAGTCCTTAGCTTTAGAAACCATGATGATATTCCTAATGGAAATATTTATGCAATAATTACTCAGGATATATGACAGAATGTAAGAGAAGCTTCAGCCAGGTCAATAAATATTTAATCTTGTTGCTAAATAGACCATTGGGTCACATTTTAAGAGAAATCAATAGATTAAAAAAAGACATACTGTACTTTAGCCAAGTTAATTGATTTTTATATTAAAAATAAGAAATATATTGACATATCTTTTTAGCAGAAAAATTAACAAAAACACTATTTCCATATCTAATGCTGTACTTAAATGGGTTTCTGCATCTGAATGTATGCAGTAAATTTCAAACTTAGGATGAGGTTATATATTTATTATTTGTGTTGTGGAAGCACCAATGGGCCCTAGCCCTTCCGTGTGAAGTACTGTACAGATGTACAACAAAGAGTGAGTCCCTGTCCTGAAGAGTTTCAAACCCAGATGTAACAGTGATTGAAAGTATAACTGTTTGACGGAAGTATTTGCACTCATATGATGGGATAAAAGTTGAAAATTTAAGGACATGAGCATTTGCTTTAGGTCACTGATAACATCTGACACCAGAAGCATTTGGTTAATGATAGCAACTGGCACTAATTATCAGGATGGGGACAACACATTTCCTGCTGCAGGGAAAGTGTAGGCTGGGTTTCCCCAGTATGTTTTTTTAAATGGCAGTGGTATGTTTCAGTGTATGAGATGCCTTTGTTTGATGTGTCTGTCTCTGCCAGAGGGTCCTTGGCTGTGGTGGGGCTGGGCCAAGGCAGGGAATGATATCATTCCATAGCATTCATCTTGAGGAGAATCTTCTAGGGCTGTGAGAGTGGCATATTCAGAAGGGTATTGGAGAAAGAAGTCCTGCAGGGCCAGATTTAGTACCTCCTACCTCCTCAAGGCAGTATATTTCCCAGGGGCCCCACTGCATTAGACCGGATCGAGGGATGAGGAGAACTCCTTGGGCCATATGGAGGGATTAGAGGGGTGTCCTCTCTACAGACTCAGGCACACACCACTGCAGTCTCTGGATCCTAGAGAGAAACATGAGAGAATAAAACCATAAGTTCAGCTGCAAAGCAAACCAAGAAAAGAACAGTAATGCAACAAAATCCCCATTTTAAATGTTATTGGACACCTGACAATGCTAAAAAAAAGCTCATTCCCTCCACAAGCAGTTCCACATGAAGCGGGCAGTACTCAGTGCAATAGCTCTGGACCACCAAGCCCAGAATCAACCTGGCAATGATTCAGGGTGTCCTTGACCAAGGCAACTACTCTGGGAATGTAAGAGCGTGGTAGGACATTCATCCTCTGCCCCTCATGCCACAGGCACAAATCCTCATGTAGGACAGAACCAAAGCAGTCCACTGGAAACAAACAGAAATGTAAACAGGTGAAGATAGACATTACATATCATAGACTGTACACCATTATGAAGAATTCAAGAAGAATGTGAGAAGGCTGGTGAGAATGATTAGGAAATGATGACACATTGAAGACTGGGATCGCTTATCTTAGAAAGGCAATAAATAAGTGAGGACATGATAAAAGTATATAAAACTATGGGGGCACAAACTTTATTACTTCAGCTGGCCAAATTTATTGTACATGCCAGAGACTTCTTGCATCCCACAGGCTCCCTGTGTGCCACCCTCCCATCTCCAAGTCCCTGCAACACCTAACCCCAGCCCCATGCCAGGCCACCTCCTTCTCCCCATCCCCCACCAATCTTATGGATTTTCTTTCTGTCTGGGATATAATTCATTTAGAGTGTCAACATTTCTAAACTGTATTAGAAGGATGGGCGGAGCTGAGATGGGGTGTGTTCTTATGCTGACGATGTTAATTGCTGCCATCAATTTTTTTTTATGTATAGGCAACTGCAGATGTGGTTGAAGCTCTGAGTCTGCTAACCAGATGCATGAGTCTCCATGTATCTGCCATTCCCCCCTACTTTCTCAAATAAATGTTTTAATCTGTAAGGTGCCACAAGTACTCCTGTTTTTTCCCAATGTTTCCCCAAACCAATAGGGTTCTACCCACTGATGCCTAGATCATTCCCTGAAATTTTGGAATTGATCTGATGTGGCATTCAAAAGCAATCATGTTAGACAACAAAGATGTGTTGGCCAAACAATGTGAGGGCCTAGGAAAAACAGCAGAGAGACAGTAGGTTGGGTGTCTCTGTTCTCCTTGTGTCATAACAAAAGAAGAAGGTGACATTCAATGAAATTAAAGGTGGCAAATTCAAAACTGATAAAAGGAAATGCTTTTTCACACCACATATAATTAATCTGTGGAATTCATTGCTACAGGAAGTTATTGAGGACAATAATTTATCAAGATTCAAAGACAGAATGGACATTTAGATGGACAAGAATATCCAAATGCATAATATTTCATGCTAACATATTTGAAGGGATACGAAACCTCCACTATCAGGGTTTAAGCCAATTTCTAACTATTGGGAATTAGGATGAGATCTGGATGTGGGACAAATTAGCCCCCATCTGTCTACTGGATTCCTTTCACCTTTCAACAAAGCCTCTTCTGCTGGCCCCCGTTAGAGACAGTATAATGAACTAGATGAACCAAGGTGGCAGTTTTGATATTCTTATCTGTTCCAGGAAAGCTCCAGTGATCTGTGGCCAGAATTTTGGGATAAGTGCAACAATCTGCAATTGCAGCAGAAAGTGTGCTTTGTGTCAATAGCATGAATGGATACAATGCAGATCGTAATTTGTACCAGCACCAGTGGCAATAATACAATTCTCTAATGTAGAAACAGATGAAAGCGTAAACACTGCTAGCAGCAAATCTGTTAAAATAGTTGTTGGTCTTTAGTATCAGAAAGGTCCAGAGTAGAGCAGCATTTGTTGCCAAGTCTAGCAATTTGATCTCAAGTCTCATAATATTTGACTTTTTTAAAAGCCTCAGTTCCTGAACACCTGTGATTATGTGAGAATCTCAGCTTTCATTTAGAAATAGTACATTTCTAACCCACAAGGTTGTAGAGCAGGGGTCGGCAACCTTCGGCACGCGGCTCGCCAGGGTAAGCACCCTGGCGGGCCGGGCCAGTTTTCTTTACCTGCTGACGTGGCAGGTTCGGCCGATCGTGGCCCCACTGGCCGCGGTTCACCGTCCCGGGCCAATGGGGGCGGCGAGAAGCGGCGCGGACGAGCGATGTGCTGGCCGCGGCTTCTCGCCGCCCCCATTGGCCCGGGACGGCGAACCACGGCCAGTGGGGGCCGCGATCAGCCGAAACTGCCGCGTCAGCGGTAAATAAAACTGGCCCGGCTCGCCAGGGTGCTTACCCCGGCGAGCCGCGTGTCGAACGTTGCCGACCCCTGTTGTAGAGAAAAGTTTGCAAATGTGACCGAGAGCATCCTAAAGGCTCAAAACCTAGAAGACAAAGAAAAAGAACTCCAAATGTGTACGTATTTTAAATCTCATGATTGCCAAGCCAATCTCATGATAATTTTAGTCCTGATTTATGGTTTTTGAATGATTCAGGTTAGCAGCACTGCTGCTTGTGCATCTAAGATAGCTCACCTTCTTCCCAGCTCTCTTAGCAATAAGACATTTCAAAGTGCATTGCCGTGCACACTGCTGATGTTCATTTTTTCTGGCACTATATCCTGTGCCACCGTACAATGGGATAGCTGCCCAGATTTTCCCAGAATGCACAGATTAAAACCCTGTTCAAGAAAGTGGTAAGTATCATGCACAAATACAACTGACCCAGAGGTTGTATTGTGTTGGGAAAAAAGCTTCTTTGAGAACTCAGCCATGTTTGTTATGTCTGAATCAGATCAAAGTGTCATGAACTGGTTACAAAAACATGGCTGTGCTTATGGGATCTGATTAAGAGACTCATAGGACTAGAAAGGACCTTGAGAGGTCATCAGGTCTAGTCCCCTGGCAGGACTAAGTATTATCTAGACCCTTCCTGACAGGTGTTTATCTAACCTGCTCTTAAAAATCTCCAATGATGGAGATTCCACAACCTCCTCCCTAGGCAATTTATTCCAGCACTTAACTACCGTGACAGTTAGGAAGTTTTTTCCTAATGTCCAACCTTAACTGCCCTTACTGCAATTTAAGCCCATTGCTTTTTGTTCTATCCTTAGAGGTTAAAGAGAATAATTTTTCTCCCTCCTCCTTGTAACAACCTTTTATGTACTTGAAAACTGTTATCATGTCTCTTCTCTTCTCCAGACTAAACAAACCCAATTTTATCAGTCTTCCTTCATAGGTCATGTTTTCTAGAACTTTAATCATTTTTGTTGCTCTTCTCTGGATTCTCTTAATTTGTCCACATCTTTCCTGAAATGTGGCACCCAGAACTGGACACAATACTCCAGTTGAGGCCTAATCAGCATGGAGGAGAGTGGAAGAATTACTTCTCATGTCTTTCTTACAACAACCCTGCTAATACATCTCAGAATGCTGGTTGCTTTTTTTGCAACAGTGTTACACTATTGACTCATATTTAGCTTGTGATCCACTATGACCCCCAGATCCCTTTCTGCTATACTCCTTCCTAGGCAGTCATTTCCCATTTTGTATGTGTGCAACTGATTGCACCTTCCTAAGTGGAGTACTTTGCATTTGTCCTTATTTAATTTCATCCTATTTACTTCAGACCATTTCTCCAATTTATCTAGATCATTTTGAATTTTAATCCCATCCCCCAAAGCACTTGCAACCTTTCCCAGGTTGGTATCACCTGCAACCTTTATAAGGGTAATCTCTATGCCATTATCTAAATAATTGGTGAAGTATCTTTGGTTACTTTGTAATTTACATGATTTAAAGAAGCCCTCTCCCAAATTATCTGAGATTCATTCCTCAAATGTGATGAGGCCAATGTTTAACCTTGTCATTGTGTGGGTTGGCATGGGGGTAGGTACACAAACCTGTTAGTCTGCATTTTAATTATTTGTTGTTACTCAGTTTTGTTACTCAGTTGTTACTCAAGAATTTAGAGGTAGTTTTTCAGGGAAATTATTTTCCTACCATTTATCTCTGCTTCCCTCACCCACAGCACTGTAACCTTTTGTCTTTTTTTAATGACCCTTCTTGTGGTGGCAAATAATTTGTTTGATTCAGTGGATCTCTTGTCATCCTTCATTTACTGCATGCTCAAACTTTTGCTTTCCCTCAAGTGATTCACTTTTGTTGCTAATGCTTTACTCTGCAGCTTATGGCTAAAGCAATTTTTCAAACTGGAGTTCAGGCAGGGTCTTTTGAGGGCAGCAGCTGTGCACTGTTTTAATTCTGCTTTGGTGTTTGTAGCATTGCAGCAACAGCTTCCCGGGGGCGGGGGGATGGGGGTGTAATCTTGGCATATCTAGCTGGTGGTTGGTTTTATGTTTTGTGGGGTGGAATGTTAAGCAGGCAGATGGAGGACAGAAGGTGGGTGGACAGGAAGGTAATGAGGAGATTTCTGCTAGTTGGGTAGGTTGGAATACAAATCAAGCTGCAAAATGGACAGTGGGGGGGACCAGCATGCTGACCAGGACTTTTCCTCATTTGCTTCAAAGATCTGTGTTAATGAGCCCTAATGAACGAGGAGTACTTGTGGCACCCTAGAGACTAACAAATTTATTTGAGCATAAGCTTTCGTGGTCTAAAACCCACTTCATCGGATGCACGCAGTGGAAAATACAGTCTGCCAACACCCATATTTTCATGCTCTCTGTGTATATATATTTTCCTACTGTATTTTCCACTCCATGCATCTGATGAAGTGGGTTTTAGCCCATGAAAGCTTATGCTCAAATAAATGTGTTAGTCTCTAAGGTACCACGAGGACTCCTGTTCTTTTTGCTGATACAGACTAACACAGCTACCACTCTGAAACCTGAGCCCTAATGAGTCCTTTTAAGGCATATTATATATTCTTTGCTGCTTAAAAATTTGTCAGTGGTGGAAGGAACCTGAACCATCCAATTAGCCATTTTGAACGAGCTCTCTCCTAACTCTCTAGTCATCTGGGTGCCCATAATCAAACCTCATTGAGCTGGAGCGAAGGATCAATCAATCTAATCTTGGATATGATCAACACAACATCTGCAAAAAGTCCATCCAGAAATAGATTTGTGTATGTTGGAACGTGGACCTCTAATTTAATATGTGTTAGTGACCTTTAAATGTGATTCAGCAGAAAGAGATCGCACATATCTCTAATATCCATCCATTACAAGTTCTCTCTTTGTACAACTATTTTTTATCTTTTATTCACATAGGTCTGCTCATTTAATTTAAATTCCTCTTAATTTGAGGGAAGAATGCAAAATGAAGAGTATTCAGTACAGAGCAATTAGTGATAGGTATGGAAGAATACTGAACCCTTCATGGACATATACCTAGTGCCTCATATTTGGTGTTTCACTCTAGCCAAATTTAAAAATAAATACATTTTGGATAATTCCGCTCATCTTTGTGATTATATGGTGGGCTCAATTTTCTCTTCACTTCCCCTATTTATACTAGGAATAACTTCATTCAAGTCAATGGATTTTCATCAGTATAAAAATGCTGTGACATCAGAATCCTGCCATAGTGCACTTGAAGGTTACCCATATTATATAAAACACATTACATTTTAATATACACAGGCAAAGTTGATAGAATATAACACATAATAAATATGTAATGTCTTATAGAGAATATAATATTTTCCATAAGGTCATCATCTGCCTTGCGTATTCATGTGGGTTTATTACATTTTTATAAAGGTCAAGCTCTTTTGCTAATAGAATAATAGCATTGCACAGCACAGTTTTGCTGCTTTCACCACAGGGTTTCTTGAAGCAGATCCCGGGATGGAACATGGATGTCAAAATTGTAAACACACTGATTTGTTGCCATATATTGCTGCCTGCATCATGCAGTTGCCTCTCTCTGAAGAAAAAAAAGATGGAAGCTTTAAGCTGGTTTTGGAGGGATGGGATTGCTTAGCTAACATGCAACGAGTGTTTTCATCTTTATCTTCAGTGAAATTGTGATAAAGTCGGATTACAAAATATGCTATATGCATTTTTTTTTAGAGCTGAGTGGGAACTGGAATTTCAGTTTTGTGGGTAAGTCCATGGTTTTGACATTTGTTTTCATTCCAAATCAAAACAAAACATCAAATTTTGAAATTTTCCACAACACAAAATATTTTGAAAAAGTGCATTTAGATAAGTAAGTTTCATTTTGTTTTTTTAATATTATGACATTATATTCTAGTGCAGTGTTCTCAAACGTTTGTATTAGTGACCCCTTTCACATACCAAGCCTCTGAGTGTGACCCCCCTAATAAATTTAAAATACCTTTTTATATATTTAACACAATTATAAATGCTGGAGGCAAAGCGGGGTTTGGGGTGGAGGCTGACAGCTCGTGACCCCCCAGGTAATAACCTGGCAACCCCCTGATGGGTCCCGATCCCCACTTTGAGAACCCCTGTACTAGTATAATATAAATTTCAAAACCAAAAAAATCAAAACATTCCATTCTAATAAGATCAACCTTATCAAAATGCCACATTGTGATGGTTTTTCTAAACAAAATTGTGTCAAAAAACTTTCCCACAGACAGTTTCAATATAAATGAAATGGCTTTTTCCAATGACAAAACATTGTTAGAACATTTTTGAGCAGCTCCAGGGTTTATTTTTAGAACTATTGTTAACGCTGTCCATTCAGTGATGGTACATTTGTTTATAGTAAGTATTGTGATAAAACAATCATGTAGCAATGAAGACTTCAGCCATGATTATGCTATGTTATAGTGCCCCTGTGGGTGAGAATGTTTATAAAGTATTTAACTGAAGATGGCCACGTGATAAGGCGAGTCCTGCCATGGGCACCCTCCTGTAGTAGGCTGCGGCACAACCAGTTCATCCTCTTCAGTTTCCCTTTTCTTATGGAGTCCCCAGTAACTCTGTGCAAGTTTTCAGAGTATAAATAGCCCTTTGCAGGGATAATTTATTACAAAAGGTTCCACAACCATAATTCCCCACCACAGTTCACACAATACAGTTACTCTTTCAGATCTCTACAGTCCATCAACACACCAAGTACAACTCCAGCATCTCTCACCACATGCCAGCTTTCAAGTACAGTTCTGGTGCCCCTCACCATGCCCAGCACGCTGATATGGCTCCAGCATTCCTCACAGTGCCTCACCCCAGCTCCTCTAGCTAGGGGTACTACTCTGTCCGGTGTTTCCTCTCAGGTATGATTCCAGCTGTTGCCCAGAGACATCAGCAGGCTCACCCCTCCACCATTTCCCAGTCCTCAACAGCTCTCTGTCCTCAGCTTTCCAGCTCAGAGAGCCAGAAGGAAGATGCTGAACTCAGCCTTCAGCCCTTTCTGACCAGGGCTCTCCTGCCTGGAGAAGCTTGGCTGTAATTCCCTCACCCCCTGCCTGCCTTCCTGCATTTTGCTTTCACCAGCCTGATCTGGCTCCATTGCTCACTAAAGAACTCTCACCACTCCTTCCTTCAGGGGCATCCTCTCTGAGTTTGCTCCCTTTCTGGACTCAGTTCTGAGTTCTCAGATGGTTCTCACCTCCACCTTCCTGATTCTCTCAGGTTCTGACCCAGAAGATCTCTGACTCACCCAGTCTTCTCCCCGTAGGACCCAAGTGCCCTCTCTTAAATCTCATTGGAGGTCAACTGACCTCTTACAGGGCCAGTATTACCCTGTGACAGGCTGACTAACAAGCAACTTTGTGTTGCTCATGTTTTGCTAGCTGATATTTTAAAGACAGTTGATGTCATTTTGGGGAAGCAGGATAGGGTGGGTAATACACCAAAAGAACAAAATATCCAGTAACTTCTTGGAACGTACTGGGGACAACTTCTTGTTTGAGGAAGTAAGTGTGTAGGGGTGGGGAGGGTTTGGGGGATGGGATCAGCCATTTTAGACTTGATCCTGACTAACAGGGAGGGGAGGGATAGCTCAGTGGTGGTTTTGAGCATTAGCCTGCTAAACCCAGGATTATGAGTTCAGCCCTTGAGGGGGCCACTTAGGGATCTGGGGCAAAATCAGTACTTGGTCCTGCTAGTGAAGGCAGGGGGCTGGAGTCGATGACCTTTCAGGGTCTCTTCCAGTTCTAGGAGATAGGATATCTCCATTTGTTATTTTAACTGATTGTAAATCTGAAGGTGGAAGGCAACTTGGATGAAAGTGATCATGAAATGATAGAATCATGAAGCTAAGGAAAGAAAGGAGTGAGAGCAGCAGAATAAGGGCAATGGATTTAAAAGAGGGGAGATTAACAAACTCAGAGAACCAGGGCCGGCTCCAGGCACCAGCGCAGGAAGCAGGTGCTTGGGGCGGCCAACGGAGAGCGGTGGCACGTCTGGGTCTTCAGCGGCGGGTCCCTCAGTCCCTCTCAGAGCGAAGGCCCGGCTGCTGAATTTCCGCCAAAGAATGAAGCGGCGTGGTAGAGCTGCCGCCGAAGTGCCGCCAATCGCGGCTTTATCTTTTTTTCTTTTTTTCTTCGCCGCTTGGGGCAGCAAAAAAGCTGGAGCTGGCCCTGCAGAGAACTAAGTACAAGGTCCCATGGGGAGAAAATCTGAGGGAAATAGGTGTTCAGGAGAATTTCTTAAAGAGACGGGCACAACAGGTGCCCCATAGTGAACCGACAAAGTTTTTATCCACATCATTTTAACCTCAATAAATGGGGAGGGAAATCAATTATGGAAATTCACCTTCACCCTGCATCCATATAAAAACATGATGATAAATGACAGAATAAGCTTCAGATCTATTTTTTAAAGCTTCAGGCTCACTCACTGTTATTACTTCCTTCTCCAAGCACTGTAATTGAACAGTCTGTTTTTACACAAGGTGCTGTTTCACACAGATTCTTAGAATGCCAGGATCAATGAGAGGTAGAAATTCAAACTGAAAGAGGAAAGAGACATTTCCTGCACATTCTCCTATTTTTACGTAGTATTAATATGACCTTAATGAATGTGCTCATCAGAAGACTGGCTGTGTAGCTATTAGTATTGACAGCTGGACTGGAACATGGACCTTTTGTTCCAAATGTTACGTATTTTCTTTGGGTCTTGATGAATATAGGATTTTTCCCTCCAATAATGAAACAAATGCCTGCCCCTCCCCTGAGGAATTGACACTGACCAAATGGCAGGTGTTTGTCAGACACTGCCTGCAGCCATTCTTACTGCTGCTCCACATCAAGCTGCACCAAAGAAAAGAGTATTAGGTCTCTGAGGACATGGATAACAGACACAAATGATAATGCATGTGGACAAAGGCAGAGGACAGTAATGCTTGCTGGGATTAAGCAGGAGGCAAAGAACTGGTTTTGTTATACCCAACAATGTGATCACTGACACTCATTTTAAGATGACCGAGACCTGAAATAAAAAAATAGAAGGACACCTGCCCTGTACATAAGAATCCTCAAGATTCTGTCCTTGAATTATGATGATGTCAAAATTGGTGTTAAAATTACTGTTGTGTAGTTTTTTGTTGCTAGATAAAATAAAAGCCCTGGACATTTACAGAACTAAGACTGGATGGCTTGTGGAACTGATAATAGGATACAGTGGCTTTCTTTACTGTGTGCTCCCTCTGAATGCAGTCCAGTGCGGTAGAGAATGAAAGGCATTGCTGTTTGACAGCAAAGTGATCTATCTGAATTAACTTGAATGCAGTTCTTAGACCACATCATGAAACCAACAATATTTTTGGTGCTTTCCTCAGCAGGAAGGCAAATGATTAATGGGAGCCGGAACTACTTCCTTGCTGCTAGAAGTGCTCCATCCAGGTAAGGGTTGAGACACATTAAATAAGGAAGCTTGTATTGCCCTTCTATACATGTTCTGATGGCTAGAGAGAGGACTTGGGACTCTATAGCTGTCAAACCAGCACTTGTTATAAGCTCCAGGGCTCAAGTTTTCAAACATGGTGTCCACAGCTAGGCACCTAAATCATACTGGGAGATTTAAATAGTCTGATTTTTAGAGCTGCTGAGCTCCTACAACTCCACTGATGTCAACAAACTGCACTGAAATCACCCTGTACAACTTTTTGCCCACGTAAAGGTACTTAAAGTGCTGTATTTCTGGTTCCAAATATCCCTGTGAACCTTAAATACTCTTTATTAAGTTCCGTTCCCTCAAGAGAATGAAATCCATCCAACTGAAGAGGACCAGGACCAGGACAAGGTCAAGGCTCACACAACCCTTAAAATAGGTCTTATATAGGGTGTACGCAGCGCATAGACCTTGTCCCTCTGCAATTAGATGGATTCCACCAAGAGTGCTCTTCTGCCTGTTATCACAAAAGTTCAAATAGGAGCCTTGAGGTATGAGTTTTATTCATCTTTCTTTAATGGGTATAACAATAACCTTAAAGCCAGTTATCATACAGTCCTATTTCACAGCTGTGGTATAATAAGAGAGATATGTTTTAGCTGAGAGTTGATAACTGTGAAATATGACTCTTAATTTGTAAGAATATCAGAACTTTCAATAAACAACAACAACAAAAACACATTGCACTTCTATAGCATGTTCCATCCTAGTATCTCAAAGCACAGTACAAACATTAGTGAATTGCATGTCCCAACATTCTTGTTAAGTAGGGAAGTATTCAATTTCAATTACATTTTATTAAATCACATATGATATACGTCTCTTGCAAATGCTAAAAGAAAAACATACACAGTCTAAAACAGCACCTTGTAATACGTTAAAATGTCAGTCAGAACCTAACAAAAATTCTCTTTTTCAGCACAATGCTGAAAAGGAAAAAAACTGCTTCCTATTTGATTACTACTGAGGATTGAGAAAAAGATTTAAAATATTATCTTTTGGGATGGTGATAAAAATTCTTTTTTATACAAAAGAGGTAAAATGCATCATGCTTTCAGAAGCTGAAAAATTCTACAATTTGAAAAGATAACGAGGTAGATCTTCCAGTGCTCCAGATTTACATGGCAAAAACGGAAGACGTGAAGGAACTTTTCCATATCTTCCATTAAGGACAGAGTTTCCTTGGTTTGGAATCTTAACTGAGTACATGCCTCATATAAATAAGGATTTAATAACTCATTTAAATACCATTAAAAATGAGCCATCTTCTAAGTAGAAAACCAGAAGGCAAACTTAGAATCATAGCCAGTTCTTGCTGGGTACTATATGTCACATTCTGATTGAGTAGTTGATTATGTTGATTAAAAACCCCAACCTAGCTATACTAAATTGGGAAATAAGGTGTACACAGGTTGTTCCTCGATCTCCAGAAGGCAAAGATGGGACAATCAATAATCTAGAAGAATACAGATCTTAGACCAAAATCTAAGGAAAGCAATACAACTTCTACTACTTATAGATGGAACACCCACCTTGGCATGTAAAAATGAGGCAGAGGTAGAATTTGGGAGAATTAAACGTCTCATCAAAAATTGTTTTGAACAATCTCCAAGGCCATAATTTGGCCCCTAAACCAAACTTCAGCCCCACAGAGCATCTATGTTATTATTTTAGCATTAAAAATTCTTAGCTCTGAGTCAACTCTGTCCTCACCATATGAGTGGGTAAAACAGAGCATCCCCTGAGTAGTGCTAAGGGCTTTTGTTTTAAGTCTTTATAATAAGCAGACCAGTGGCCTTAGTGATGAAACTTTATCCATAAATAAGTAAAAGCAGAGATTTGTTCTACAGGGTGGCCTTCTATCTTCTCAATTTGCAGAGGGTTCTTCCCCAAAATCATGACCTGGGTCTTCTTATAATTGAGAACCAGATCTTGACAGTTACCATAAGAGGAAAAACAAGATAATAACCAGTGGCAGCCTACAACCATATCATCAGCATATAACACCAACAAAATAGATGTACTCTGAATTTGCAATGGAAAAAAATATTTTCCTTTAAAAGAGCCACCACATCATTAACATACAATTTAAAAGAAGAGGTGCTAGAAGGCATCCCTGGAGTACTCCCTTAGAAACAGGGAAAATATTGGTACATTCTCTATTGGCCTTAGTTCTTACCCTAGCCATATTGCCCTGGAGTAAAGTCTCCAACATATGCAAAAGTTTTAGATGGATACACATCCTTCTTAATTTCATCAAAGTTTGTCTTGGTTAATAGAATCAATTGCCATCTTTAAAGCTATGAAAGCAGCAGTCAATCTAGTACCGTTAACCGCAGTATATTTATAAATCATATAGAATAAAATAAAACGATGAATTGTGGATTTACTAGCCCTAAAGCCAGACTGCTCTTCATATAGTAAAATTAGCCCCTAAAGACCATGTTGCCTCTAAAGACCACATGCCACATCTAACAGACTATATGAAGAAGGATACTTTCTATCCCCTTTTTAAAAATAGGAAGTATGATACTGGGCTTCCAACCAGCCAGAATACATCCAGTATGATTAATAATAGTAAATAATTTAGCCAAGACTGAGGACCTCTAATTAAGGCTCTCCTGAAAATCTTTGACATGGAGAAAATCTTCTTCTGGAGCATTTTTTCATTGTTGGGCTAAAATAAATGACTGTACTTTACTGTCCATTACTGAATGTCACAGAGATAAATCAAAGAGAGGATTCCGCATTGCATCAATTAAGGTAGAATTAGATTAAAAAAACTGGTAGAGGAAATCATTAAAGAACTGGCCCATATGTACTATCCAGGCTTCATCATTAATATGGTGTTCCTCAACTGGAGTATATCTACCAGATCCTGAGGCCACCATCTTCCAAAACATGGAAGAATTTTTAGCTTTAGCTGCTGCTTCTAAGTCCTTCCACAAGTATCTAAGATATTCTTGTTTTTTATGATATAATAAACCTTTATATTTTCTTCTGGAAGGTACTAAATTCTGAAGTAAATTAGGAGAGGGACTGTGTCTCACCCTATTAGCTACATACGCTAGCGCTGACTTTTCCTTTATGCATCAAACTAAATGCACTTATTTTTGAACGCAGACTTAATATAATTATGTCTCTGAGAAATCTAACATCAGGGTCCTCCAGTTGCCTAGATAATTTGTCTTGAGTGGCTGAGGTTCATGTTAGTCTTTTACAACCACATAGTTCCAAGGGGGTAATTAAGGTATTCTCACCCAGCAGAAATAAAACGGTATCTAGAAAAGGCACATCAGTCATAATTATAGTGAGAGGTTAGTGGTCGCTATCTGGGCAAGAAAGTGTAGAAAAATCCCTATAAAAGGACAAAATTATAGGGGTGATAATATAATCAATAATATTACCACCAATCATTGAAATATAAGTAAAATATTCTTTTCTGTCCCTACACTTCTTCCATTTACCAGTATCAAATTAAACTTATCTAATAATGCCTTTAATTTTTGTCTAGAGACATTAACCACCTGATCTCTAGAGATTTGAGGGAGATTAGGGTAATTGGAGTAATACTGAAGCATTACAATCTTCCAAAATAATTGGATGAGCCACTGGGAATTGAAGACTTACTATATCAGTTTGCTCATCAGCCACTCCCACCGTTACTCAGAATAAAAGGAAGACATGGAGGAAAAATAAACATTGAATACTAAAATTTGGAGATCAGGGACATTTTAAAAAAATACAGCCAGACTGCCCTGACACTTTGATTTGAGAGAGAAAATCTGGGCTTTCAGGCAAAGGAAACCAGGTGACAAGTCCTTCTGATAGAGGGCCTCTTTTAGACATTTGGCTTTCTTCTTGGAGAAAGGATTCAAAACCAGGAAAGACTATGATTTCAGACTCAGATAAACATGCTTCTTGTAAAGAAACAAATCTAAAGTTTCCAAAAATTAAAAAATATTCCATATTAATCTTATTTTTATATCAAGATGAATTGCAGGATAAGATATGTAAACTATTCTGGCAAATATCAGAGGGGTAGCCGTGTTAGTCTGAATCTGTAAAAAGCAACAGAGGGTCCTGTGGCACCTTTGAGACTAACAGAAGTACTGGGAGCATAAGCTTTCGTGGGTAAGAACCTCACTTCTTCAGATGCAAGTAATGGAAATCTCCAGAGGCAGGTATATATCAGTGTGGAGATAACGAGGTTAGTTCAATCAGGGAGGGTGAGGTGCTCTGCTAGCAGTTGAGGTGTGAACACCAAGGGAGGAGAAACTGTTTCTGTAGTTGGATAGCCATTCACAGTCTTTGTTTAATCCTGATCTGATGGTGTCAAATTTGCAAATGAACTGGAGCTCAACAGTTTCTCTTTGGAGTCTGGTCCTGAAGTTTTTTTGCTGTAAGATGGCAACCTTTACATCTGCTATTGTGCTACTTCAACCTCCCTGGCCACACAATAGCAGATGTAAAGGTTGCCATCTTACAGCAAAAAAACTTCAGGACCAGACTCCAAAGAGAAACTGCTGAGCTCCAGTTCATTTGCAAATTTGACACCATCAGATCAGGATTAAACAAAGACTGTGAATGGCTATCCAACTACAGAAACAGTTTCTCCTCCCTTGGTGTTCACACCTCAACTGCTAGCAGAGCACCTCACCCTCCCTGATTGAACTAACCTCGTTATCTCCACACTGATATATACCTGCCTCTGGAGATTTCCATTACTTGCATCTGAAGAAGTGAGGTTCTTACCCACGAAAGCTTATGCTCCCAGTACTTCTGTTAGTCTCAAAGGTGCCACAGGACCCTCTATTCTGGCAAAATCTCTCCCGAGGTGGAGGGAATGAGATCAGAGAATCTAGTCAACAGCCCGATTGTAAAAATTGTATTCATCTTCAAATATCACAATATTCTGACAAGCAATCTGCATAAGAGATTGTAAACATAAGGGGGGAATCCTCTTGGAATTCTAACTTAAGCCTTCAAAAAAATAGCCCCGTTTCATGGAGGGGAAATGGTAAAACTAGTGGGTTTAGAGGAAGAAACCAAGGGTCAGGCTTAGATGACCCAGTTAAATCAACAGTACAAAAAGTTCTATATGTACCCAAGGAAGAGTTAAATCCTGAGATATATTCTCAAGAAAATAACAACCAGCCTCTTCCTGTAGAGCCTAAGCATTATACCTTATATTATTTGGGAAATCCCTCGAAAGTAAGGATCTCACAAGAGAGTTTTCTACTCTAGAGATGAAGACACCTTGAAGCCATAGCTGTTTCCTCATTTTCTGAATTCTGTAAACTACATTCCATTAAGAATTCTACCTCCCACCTCTCATGCATATTGCAAGAATAAAAGTGCTGTGATGGGGCATCTGACCCACACTGGTGGAGAAAGGGTTAAAAGTAGCCTTGGAGTGGCTGCGCAACAGGTAGCCAATCAGAGAGGGTCTGCAATGAGTACCCAATCAGGGCAGAGCAGGCCCCTATATAAAGAGAGCTGCAGGGCAGAGGAGTCAGTTCTCTCTTGGGAGCCCAGGGAGAAAAGACTTGGTCCCTGCAGGGCTGAGGGAATCACCAGGATCTTGGACAGGGTCAGGGGAGTGAGAGGGAGCTACAGCCTATCTGAAAGGATACGGGGCAGAGAAGGTGCTAGGGCTACGGGGAAGTGGCCCAGGGAAACGGACGGTGGGGGATTGACGAAGATGCAGTGCGTGGCTGCCACCTAGAGGGTCCCTGGGTTGGGATCTGGAGTAGTGGGTGGGCTCAGGTCTCCCCTCCCACTTGTTATGAGGGAGTGGCCAGTGAAGGGCTGCAGTTTGCCACTGAGGCAAGTGGCTAGAACTTTGGGCTGCAGCCGGCCATGGAGGTGAGTGACTGGACAGAGGACTGCTGTTCCCTCAGAAGGGGGGAGATCAGAATGAGGCATGGCTGAAGGGCTGTGTCCTGAAGAGAATGCTGGGATCCTTGAGGCAACGCTCATCTGGAGCAGAAGTGATGGCAGGCGAGACACCACTGGAGGAGGGTGCCCTGCAAAAAGACTGAGCTAATTTCCAGAGTGACCAGCTGGAGGTGCCATGGTGCGAAGTCCCACCCTGTTACAGTGCCTTATAAACTTAACAGAATTAGATGGTAACTAAAAACGAACCCTATTAGCCAGTAACTGATTTAAATCGATAGCTGAAAGGGGCTGCCTATCTGATATAATCCCCTAAAAAAAACTAAAAATCAATGCAGGAGACAATTTATGTCAATTATCAGAGGGCCAAACATATGGAATTTTCCAAGTGTCTAAGATGTTTGAAAGATTTCTAAGAAAGGAAGTATTCCTTGTAATAGTCCTCTGAAACCTCAGAAATCCTGTCTATGACAAACCAAGAAGAGGAGTCAATTTCAATTGATTTAGCCTTAGTGGCATTAATAAAACTTATATTTCTATCTTGAGTCTGAGTCAAAATTATCTATGACTTTAGGTTTTTCCTTCTCCAGATCAAGACTTAGCTGTTGGGGGAGAGGGTGGAGAGAAAAGAAAAGTCATCTAGCTTGTCAGTTAGACCAATCCTACCATAAGCCACCCAACAGGATTTTAAATACAAAGAGAGAGTTCTTAATACTTGTTATCCTCTCCATCAGAGGTTTCAACAGAGATAACACCAATGGAAACTGAGTATCTTTAAAAGAAAGAAGTCATGATCCACTGAGTCAGACAATATAAGTTCATAGATATTGCTCCAAGTATGGAAGTATTATTAGCCCTATTTTACAGATGAGGAAACTGAGTCTCATAAGTATTTAGTGACTTGTCCAGGGTCATACATAAATTCTGGGTCAGAGCTGGGAACAGAACCCAAAGCTTCTAACTCTTAATATTGTGCTCTAACTAATAGCCATACTTCCTTACTTTTAGATATTTTTTGCCATTTGGATTACAAGATACAGTTCATTTTCTGATGACTACATTCTCTGCTTTTGATGTCAGTCTTGCCACCATTCTAATATTCAAACCATATTTAAAAAATAATTTAAAAACAAATCTCATTTTTCTTGAATTTTGCTAAGAGAATGAATCTTACAAGGAGTAAACATAAATAAGGACATTTGATGTGATTTTAATAAAATGGTTTTCTTGATAAAATTAGGTAATCCCCTCCAATTATGTAAAAAGAACGTAAGAATGGCCATAGTGGATCAGAACAATGGTCCATCTAGTTCAGTATTCTGTTTTCCACCACAATGGCTAATGCCAAATGCTTCAAAGGGAATGAACAGAATAGGGCAATTATCAAGTGATCCACCCCTTTCGTCCAATTCTAGTATCTGGCAGTCAGAGTCTTAGGGACACTCAGAGCATGGGGTTGCATCCCTCACCATCTTGGCTAATAACCATTGATGGACCTATCCTCCATGAATTTATCTAATTGTTTTTTTAAACCAATTATAGTTTCGGCCTTCACATCATCCCCTGGCAATGAGTTCCACATGTTGTGCATTATGGGAAAAAATACTTCCTTTTGTTTGTTTTAAACCTTCTGCCTATTAATTTCATTTAGTGACCCCTGATTCTTGTATTATGTGAAGGGGAAATATGCAAAGCAACAGTGATTGCAATACTAGTACAAAGTAATGGTCCATCTAATCTAGCCTCCTGCCTTCAGCAGTGGTCTATTTTGCCATTCCTCTCTAGTGTTGTCTGGACCAATGATCTCCTAGGCCACTCCAATCCTTGACTCTGGGAGCCAGCCTTATCCTGCTCTGCTGTGAGAACCCCCACTCCTGGGCTGTTCATGCACAGCCTCTGGCATGTAAGCTGCTCCCAGCTACTTGCAAGCGAATGACACTAGCCAATATCTCCGGTCCCAGAAACAACCCTAGGAACCTCCATCTTGCAGTGTCCAGTTATGCCCGCTGGACACTGCAAGCTTATATGAGTTTGTCAATTTAATAAAGAAATTGATATGTACCAGGCTTGTTCTCCCAAGGGGAGTCTCTGACACACTGCAAACCAAACGCACTGCTTCCGGTAGAACAAACAAACAGATTTATTAATTATAAAGGTAGATTTAAGTGATTATAAGTCAAAGCATAACAAGTCTGATTTGGTCAAATGAAATAGAAGCAAAACACATTCTAAGCTGATCTTAACACTTTCAATGTCCTTACAAAGTTAGATGCTTCTCACCACAGGCTGGCTCTTCAGCCAGGCTCTCCCCTTTGATCAGTGGTTCAGTCGCTTGGTGGTGGTGGTGGTGTCTGTAGATGTAGGCAGAAGAGAGAGAGCATGGCAAAATGTCTCTCCCTTTTATCATGTCCTTTCCTTCCTCTTGGCTTTGCCCGCCCAGACCTTCAGAGTCAGGTGAGCATTACCTCATCACAGTTTCAAACTGACCAAAGGAAGGGGGTGACTGTCTCGAGGGTCTAACAGACTCTTTTGTTGCTGCATGAGCCAGTGTCCATTGTTCCTGTGAGGCTGGGCTGGGTTTGTCCCATCCATGCCCTGATGAGGTGTGAACTGCCTCTCTGTTCTTGGAAAGTTTTTGCATGGGCTTGCTTTAAGCCATGAGGATACATTTTCAGCCTCATAACTATATACACATGAAATTATAATCTATAACCTTATTATAACATTACTGTAACAATTACTATAACATCACTATAACAACCACGCTGTGTCTGATGAAGTGGGCATTCACCCACAAAAGCTTATGCTCCAATACATCTGTTAGTTTTAAAGGTACCACAGGACCCTCTGTTGCTCCTTACAGATCCAGACTAATACAGCTACCCCTCTGATACTTGAAACCACGCTCAGTGCATCATGAGCCTTCCAAAGACACCCAACATGACAAACTTTGCATTGGGTACCACACAATCATTTTATAAAGATGAACATGGGGGTGTAGGGTGTCTCCCCCTCGCCCAAAGTACAGAAGGTCACACCTATACTGGATGAATATGGATCCTCATATAATAAGCCATGGAAGGGAAGAATGTTTCCCGAACCCAGCTGACAATCAGTTTATAGCCTGAAGCATGAAGGTTGATATACCTTGACATTTTTGTCATATCTTGTTTAACCACAGATGATATTCCTTTCTGAATATTTTCTTCAATAATATTATGTGGCAATGGTCTCCGCAGGTTAATTATATGTGGTCCAAAACACAATATGTCTTCTATCATTTTATAAAATTTGTTACCTTTCAGATTTGATGAGTGATGCCTTGTTTTTGTAGTATAATAAAGGGATAATGGGACCAAACATCTGGTCTTCATTATGCCATTAATTAGTTTATAAACTTTTAATATAGTCATCACCTTTCCATTTTAAATACCTCTAGTATTCCTAGTCTTGCCTAAACTAAGAGTCTTATTGTCTTATTCTTCATGCTTCTAATCGGTTTTCAATGCCCTTTGATGGGCCTTTTCAGTATCTGCGAAGTCCGTTCTGAGCTCAAATGACCAAAAATGATCATGATATTCAGCACAATAATCAATTCATATGATGCTGTTCTCAAGACTCCCATTGATGTCCTTAGGCTTTGGATCAGGCCCACAGTAGATTTATGAAAGCCTTTTATTTATCTAAACTAAATGGTATCTGCCATTACATGGGGCAGTTATTCAGGGCTTGTGCACACTTAAAATGCTACAGCAGCACAGCTGTGCAGCTAGCTGCACCACTATAGTGTTTCAGTGTAGACACTACCTACAGCCACAGGAGAATCCCTCCCATCAGTGTAGGTGATCCACCTCCCTGAGAGGTGGCAGCAATGTCGATGGAAGAATTCTTCTGTCAACCTAGTGCTGTCTACATAGGGAATTAGGTTGGCTTTCCTACGCTGCTCAGGGTTGTGGATTTTTTACACTCCTGAGTGACGTAGTTATGCCACCAAATTTTCTAGTGTAGACCAGGACCTAAGTTCCCTGTAAGCTGTGCAGCCATGCAGGCGCTCAGGGAACCCGCCTGGGGACCTGCTGCAGCCAGGGGAGGGGTGCCCCTCCCCCAGCCTGCCACCCAGTCCCAACTGTGCTGTGGCCTGGACCCGTTGCGTCCAGAGCGCCCCTACCCCAGCCCAAACCCAGCCAGGGAGGCCCGGCCACCGCGCTCCTCCCAGAACCCAGCTTGCTGCGGGCCTGTCATGGCTGGGGCACCCCTTCCTGAACCCAATCCTGGCCCAGACCTGTGGGGGCCAGGCGAGGGGCACCTATCCTGCGGCCCCAGCCCCAGAGCTGCTGCGGTGGGGAGAGAGCTGGGGGAGTCCTCTCTTCCCGCCCTAGCCCCTGAGCCCCTCCTGGACCCCAACCCCCTCATCCCTGGCCCCACCCCAGAGCCCACACCCCCAGCCAGAGCCCTCATACCCCTACACCCCAATCCTCTGCCCCATCCCCCCTGTTCAAAATATCATAACACGCCAGTATGCTGGCATTTTAGGGTGATATCAACACGTTCCTTATGACAGCTATTGTAAGAATTATGGAACCTTCTCTCAACAATCATCCATGAACACAGAATTATGATAAACAGCATGCAGTTCTGGGACTGTCAAGTTGAATGCTTATAGGCCATTGATAAAACTTTTCAAATGACTTAATTGAAGGAAGGTTTTGTGTGCATTGCCACCTCAAATTGATGATCCCTGCAAGTAAGTGAGGCTCCCTTTGAGTGAGCAGCCCTACATTGGATTAAACCAGATACATCTCTGAATAACATTTTTTTTAAAATATGGAGATATACCTATCTCATAGAACTGGAAGGGACCCTGAAAGGTCATTGAGTCCAGCCCCCTGCCTTCACTAGCAGGACCAATTTTGCCCCAGATCCCTAAGTGACTCCCTCAAGGATTGAACTCACAACCCTGGGTTTAGGAGACCAAACCACTGAGCTATCCCTCCCTCCCATATGCCATGCTTACAGCTACACTGTTAATTCAGCACTGCTGAAAACTGTTCATTGTTCATTTATTAGAATTTACTACACGTGTTCAGGCCAACTCTCCTCAGCATTTTTCCATGTTACTGTTAGGAATAAATTATCATGCTTATAGATTTAATAGGAGAGGGAAGTTCTGGTTTTTCTCCTTACCGTCCATAGTACAAATCATCATTGTTTAAGTTAGATTTCCATGTCTTTGAGGTAGGAAGAATGGCATCTGAATTTATGTAATTATGTTTTTGTAATCCTGCTAACTGATCCTGTCTGTATCTAATGAATTTTGATTATTGTACTTCCCTTCATGTTTTTATGCCATGATAATTTTCAATAAGGATATTCATTATTGCCTCAGTGATTAGCTCTCACTGATAACTAGATTCAGTCAAAACAGTATTTGGAATCATCACCATCCAAAATTAATTCCACAGAGAGAGTAAAACATGACACTGATAATACAGACAGTTTTTCATCTACTGTGAATGAGAAAATTGGACAGGCGTCGAATAGGATATGACACACTAACTTAATGTGCTTTCTTTCTTCTACAAAACAGACTATTTTTGTGCCACAAGTCCTCCTGTTCTATTATTTTTGTGGCAGACCTGAACAGAACAAAATATTTCTTCTATGTCTAATCCATTCATGCTTTGCACCATGACAGTGTCTGAGTAGCAGTGGAATGAAGCACACTTTTTGTAACAGAGGGAAGCAGTCCTGAACCAGGCTAGTTATCTGACCCAATTTTTTGCTACTGGGGTTTTGTACGGTTCATCTCATCAGATGATCCTCAGAGCAATCTGGCACCATGCAAGTATAGAACAACACTCCATAAGAGACTTCTGATTTTCTAAACTGAAAGTTTACTTAATTTCTTGTCAGTACCTTCTGTTTCCATTCTAAATGTGCTGTCAGTTTCTCCTTACATTCTTTCTATATTGTTCATAGGAATTATGCTTTCCACACACATTGTTCCTTAAAAGCATGACAATCCATTGTTTGCTTTTCTTCTAGAGGACAGGTTTAAGGGCAATGTCAGAAATTCCTACTGGTGCCTCTGTGTTGGATGATTCCAAGTTCTTCATCTCATAGGGGCTTTTAAAGGGGGTCTCTTTCAATCAAGGTTCCATTGGGCCCCGAGCTCATTTGAAGACTGAGTCCCTAGATTTTCAACACTGAGTAGTGATTTTGAATATCTCCAGTTCTTGGTGCCCATCTTCACGCACCTTAGAGGGGTCTGATTTTCAGAAATGCTGAGCATTCACCCTCAGAAATTCAAGTCCCCTTGGGGTGCCTCAACTTGGACACTCAAAATAAACTGAGAAACTACAAATCACTACCCCTTTTTGAAAATCTTGGTGATCTCATCTTACAAATTCTTAAAATGTTTTCTGGCCTAAGTTTTCAAAGTAATTTTCCCAAATGAGCACCATTGTTTGAAGATTTATAACTTTAGAATTTTTCAGCACATGTTTAGGATGACCCTTCTCAGCCAATTCTAAATGTGTTAACATTAAATCATTGCCCCCATAAACTTTTGAATACCCAGTAAAACTAGAAAATGTTAAGAATAAGGCCAGTTCTGTTTGTTTTTTCCTAACTCTGTATTCTGCTTCCGTCCAATAACAAATCTGTGCATCCCAGCATACATTAGGGATGACAAATGAACAAACCCTCACATGAGTGGAGCTGATTCACACCCACACAAAGATATTTGATACCAGCTGCTGGCCAGGCAGGTGGGCTAATAAAATAACCCTGAGGGATGATTCCACTCCACATCAACATGTAAACAACTGGGTTATTTGACAGATACGTATACATTAGTGTTATATATGCATATGAGCAAGTGGCAACAGATTTTTGCAATGTGCTGAGTCATCTACTGCATGGCATATTTTTTCTGTAATACTATACTGCATATTTTTTCACTAATTTTTCTTATTTTCATCTTATTTCTTGTGCAGTATATTATTGAAAAACAACAAAAATCATTTAAACAATCTTAAACTCCAGCTTTTCTCAAATTGCCCAGGGCAGGGTCGTGGTGGGGTGCGGTCCATCTAGAAAGGTGTCTTACAGAGGTAGTGAAATAGGACATCATACACGTGAACTATGCAGCACAGGTATTTTAGTATTACTTTGTATTCTCACAACATGATATATTCACCCTGTTATTGATTAGTTAAAAATTGTTTACAAAAAACTATTTAGTTAAAGCAAGGGTGGGCAAACTACGGGCCGCATGCGGCCCACCAGCTGTTTTAATCCGGCCCTCAAGCTCCTGCTGAGGAGCAGGGTCTGGGGCTTGCCCCACTCCGGTGCTCTAGCTGGGGATCAGGGTCAGGGGCTGCTCTGCACGGCTCCCAGAAGCAGCTGCATGTCTTCTCTCCAGCTCCTATGTGTAGGGGCAGCCAAGGGGCTCTGCTCCTCACACTGCCCCTGCCCCAAGCACTGGAACTATGGCCAGTGGGAGCTGCAGGGGCGGCACCTGTGGACGGGGCAGTGCGCAGCAGAGCCGCCTGGCCATGCCTCTGTGTAGGAGCTGATGGGGAGATATGGCACTGCTTCCGGGAGCTGCTTGAGGTATGCGCCACCTGAAGCCTGCCCTGATCCCCCCCCTGCCCTCCGAACCCCTCAGTCCCAGCCGGGAACACCCTCGTGCACCCCAAACCCCTCATCCTCAGCCCCACCCCAAAGCCTGCACCCCCATTGACCTCAACAGCCCAATGTGAGCATACATGACTGTTAAGTCACCATAATGGCATTAATGTGGGACACCTTCCATGTGCTGCCAGGTTGGGAGATATGATGCCTTGCTCTGTATAAGTAATGGGAGGGTTATCAAAACCTGGAGTCCAAGCATGATTCAGCTTTAAAGTCCAGAACAATAAACCCATGCACACCAGACTGAAGCAAGTAAACAATGGAAGTCAATGTGCTTTGAATGGATTGATGTGCTAAGAGAATTTTGATTCAGTAATCAGAAATAGGGGCACCTGCCTAGTACAGATGATCTTGGTTCCCTTGCAATCTCTTGTTGTGTGGTATCAGCAGTGGATGTTACAAGTCACAATGGCATTTGGTCCACAGAAATGGCCTGTTAGCCAATAAACTTACGTACCAATAAAATTAAATACAACTGAATTCCCTAAGATTTTGATCCTGTTTGTATTACTAATACTCTGCATGTCTTTAGTGCTTCTCCTCTGGAATGTCTCCAGGGCTTTACAAATCCTACTAAATTAGTGCCTACAATGCCCCTGTCAAATAGGCAAGTATTACCCCAATTTACAGAGAGGGAAACTGAGGTACAATAGGGTAAGTGTCCTTGTCCACTGTCATGCAGCATATCTGTAAGAGAGACAGGAATAAAATCCAGAGCTCCTGATCTTCAGTATTGTAACTTAACCATTGGAGAATGCATCTTCAGTTACACATTTGTTATAAGAGCCTTTCTTCCAGAAGCCAGGGATTTAATTTATATTAACTGGTCTAAGGGTAAACCACCTTTTCAAAGCTAGCTCACCAATGCAGCCCCCTTGCATTTCCAGAACATTTATTTAATAGTCACTGCACATAACAGCTCCTCAGATACCTTAGTGCTGAACATGGAATAGGAAACTAAATACAAAGTACAGCAGAGGCCTGGGCAATGGCATTAGGATCCTCAGATATTAAATATTCTGTGCACATTTTAAAATGCCACTGCATGATTTTAGTCACAACCCCTCGTGTAATCCTATTCCTGCTTTCTCAGCAACACTTATCTTGCATCACCTCTGAAACTAGAAACCACACAACGAACGACGAAGGGGTTAGGAAACACTGTGAATACTCGATGTCTTGTTAATGTGCATGAAACCATTTTAAAACACAGGTACAGCCTAACATACCTGGATTTCTTATAGCTGTGCCTACGGTGCTAACAGGGCTGTTAAAATATTTAATGAGGAAACTGCCCTAGAAGCAACAGTGAAGGGAAACACTTAACACAGAGTTGTAGAAGAACTGACAGTCTCTGATTGTGGGTATGACTAGCACATTTCAAGCCATAGTGCAGAATGGAATGAATTGTCCCCTCTGCAGTGCTTCTGCAGGCCACCAAGTCATCATCTACTCAAAGAAGGATAGTCCAGTTTTTAGGGTACTGTCCTGGGATTCAGGAGACTTCTTGTATGGCCCTGGGCAAGGCACATAGTTCTGTTTCAGCTCAGTCTCCATCTATAAAATAGGAATGGCACTTCCCTACCTCACAAAGGTGTCGTGAGGATAAATGCACTAAAGATTGTGAGGCAGTGATGGGGGTCTTAGATTGTGAGAGTTTTCAATCCTCAGTGTGCCACAGTCAGTAGAAAGGAACCAAAGGAACCCTTTATCTGAACTTGCTGAGCTGTAGTGCTTCAGCTGAAATAAACTCTGGATCCCAGCGACCCCTAATTTTGTTTTGCAACACCAAAACCTAATCTGCTTGGTCTAAATCTATTTTTTCAGTAGGGGAGGTGGTATTTTTAATCAGACAACCCATCAAAACCTTTATGAGAAAATGGTATATTCTGTAGGAATTCAGTATATTTAAAGACAAAAATTGGGCCAGATCTTCAGCTGGTGTAAAATCAGCAGAGCAGCATTGAAATCACTGGAACTATGCTGATTTACACCAGCTGAAGATTGGGCCCAATGTATTTAGTGAGCCTTACAAAAGATATACCTGCACTACTAACCAAACCAAACCAAAACTCAGGCCGAAGTGATCACTTGGAAATTTGACAATAATTTGCAATACGTTATGTTTTACAGCACTGAAAATTTTTTTCCTTTACCTAAAAGATAGAAAAAGCTAATTTGATAATCAACAAAACTAAACATTTATTTGGTCCCCCACTAATACATACACATTATAAAATTCCCATCACATCAGACCTTGAGTGGCAGCCTCACCGACTCACATTCTCTCACATCCTACATGCAGCATAATTTTGCTTATTCGTAATGGTAATAAGTGTAGCTGTTATACTGGGGAGCGTCTGCCATGCGTGATCTAGCTTTCTACCAAATTATCATCATGGAAATGGCCCAAAGCTAACCCCTGCTCTTGTTTTAAGGGTTGAATAGCCAGACCCAATTTATAGATGACAATTCAGCTAAAACACAGGGTTAAACAATCTCTGGATTTTGTTGGCTTTCCAGAGATGTCCTGGCAGCCATGGAACAGACTTCAGTAACACCTGGCAAAAGGGGTTACTTCTGCTGGAATTAATTCTCCATTCTAAGGGTTTCTTTAAATAGCTATATATCATCTGAGCATGTATAGATAGTGGAACACACACAACATACTCACATACCCAGTATTCTTTGCCTCTCACTATCTGTCCACACACACGCACTGACAGAACAAGAGAGCCCTGTCCCTCAGAGCAATTAAAGTCCCAGCCAAAAGAGGAAGGAAAGGACTAGATCCACTGCTCTGTGATCTATGAAGTGACAGCTCATTGGCATTTCTCCAGTCAGCCCTCCTCCAGGTCCATGCTCCCTGAAAACAAGCCTATTAATTCCTTTCTGAACATAAAATCTCGGGTGCCTGGGGTAGGGGCTCCTTCTCCACTCCTGCTGAACAGCTGACAAAAGAGTGGATAATGACACAAATAAGGCAATGAGAAGGTGCCATTGCTCTTGCATTTCCTTTTCTCTCCTGCTTCTCCCACCTCTTTCTTGTTTATTAGCGATGATAATACCTGGCTGGTACAAAAATGCAAAGCTGCTGCTAAACAGCCCCCCTTTGTCCTGGGATCTGCTGCTGCATCTGCTTCTGGTGCTGCCAGTCAGGGCAGCAGATGATTTAAGGCGGTTTCTTACTGGCAATTTAGTTAAACCTGCTGTGCACTGTTGGGCCTTGGGAAAGTATGATGAACACACATTTTAATGATTAAATCAGCACGTATTTGGAAGGGGGACGGCAGCAGCCTCTCCTCCCGAGGGACCTGCCAGGTTTGACAAGCCAAAAAACACAAAAGCTTCCAACCTGTCAGGTTGCTGCAGGACCCTAGATCTGCTATATTTTCTTTGTGGCTTGTACAGGGGCTCACCAAAGATATGTAAATGCACCCAGCATTAGCAAGATAATATTGTCAATGTTTAGGCCCCAACTCTAATGCTGCATCCCTAGGAGATGAATTTGCATTAGGAAGCCATTTCAGTGGGTTACTGTGGCTTTCATTTCCTGATACATAGTGTTAACGTAAGCTGTTAAACTGCTGACTGTGTTTCTCCCCAGAGGTGAGTGAAATAACTCCTGTACAGTTATGTACATATAAATACACACACAGGCCACAGCCTTGGCTAGTGTAAATCAGCACTGCTCTGTTGACTTCAGTGGAGCTATGTTTATTTACACCAGCTGAGATTGGGGTCATAATCTCTCTCACTCACTGTGTATGTATATATATGCACTTCAACCCCAATTACACAAACTTCGGCTATCCAAAATGGGGTCATGTCCCCCATCTGTTTTTTTCACTGAAACTCTCCTGGTTATCCAAAACCACAAATATGTGAAATGATTCAATGTCCCCAGTGACATTCAGATAATTGAGGTTATACTGCATGCATATTTGCTTGTACACATGTAAGACCTTAGTATCAAGATTATTATAGGCTTATAGAGTTGCTAGCCAAAATGTCATATGTTTATGTGCTTCATTAATTTTAAAACACCATAGAAAATATTTTAAAGTAACAAATTCAGTCTAAACCAACGCCCCAGTTATACAACAAATTAAATAACCAACTGACAGTGCACTGATATTTGCCTCATCTCCAGCAATCTCAAACAAACTCACCTTTCAGTTCTCTCCAATCAGAAAGCAGATACCTTTGCACTGTGCTTTGAAGTCAACAATTGAGATTATTTGGGACAGAAGAGGGGGGAAAGGGGATGTGAATTCTAGAGGCCTGGCCAGGACACCTCAGGAAAATATACAGTGAGAAACTGGACCCATTGCACTAAGGAAGCTGAGATTGGCAGATGGAAGAATACAAAAATATACTGCCAATAAAAAAGTTTAAAAGCCTCTCTCAAACATTTCCAGAATATTTTCTGTAAAATGCAGTGTATGCAGAATGCATAATTGTGTGGTGTATATTACCACACTGCTCCAAACAAAAACTACACACTCATAGGACCAAGAAACTGTCTTCCTTCCTGGAGTGCAGATTTTTAAATAAAAAGGTATTTCTAGAATAATTCTACATGAAACCCCATCCTAAGCCTTCTCCCTAGGCTTGTCTACCACCTGGATAATTTTCCTCACCATAAATCTTCTCAGCAGACTTGGTTTCCACTAGGGATCTTTATCTCAGAATCATGGAGAAAAACATTAGGTCTGATCTCAGAATACTAATGGTAGATTTTATAAGGTGGCATTGTAATTAATTAAGGGTTAGATTGTGGTATTTAAACACAGCCCACAGTAAGGAGCAGTGCTGAATAACACCTCATGCAGTGCTGAACAACACCTCATGAGTAGCACATGGGGACTTTCTTCTTCAGGGATACAAAATAGGTACATAGAGGCAGCATGCCTGTTACTATACTCCTTTGTGCGACATAATTTACTTCCCCCCACACGACTTGCCAGTGTGTGAAGGAGAGGCAGCAATAGTTATATTTAGACCATAGGGCACCCCGGAAGAGTAAGGAGGATGCAATCTCAGAGGGCTCCAGAGCACAGGGGCTTTACATGACCTGCACAAGGTGGGGGGACTGTTCTGTACACCCCCTCTGCTATGGAAACCTGTGTATGGGGCCAGCCAAAATATAACCATACATTCTTCATTAGAAAAATAAATAAATAGGTTTTTTTTTGTCCTCTTGGTTGACAGCATGACAGCACTTGGGCACAGCAAAGTTACCAAATACATACAAGATCATTCGGCAGGCCAAGAGTTAATTTCTTACTGTAATGTCAACTGACCCATGTTGCACAAACTGCCTATATTAAAAACGAAGACAGCATCCTAACTAGCCATCCAAAATATTGCATATGTTCAAGGAGATAACATTCCAGTGAAAAAACATTTCATTTCCTGACCTTTAGCATGATACTGCCACCCTCATTCATGCTGAGTAAAATCTTACCCTATAAATAATTCTATTGAATTCAGTTAGGGCCAGATTCTTAGCTGGTTTGAAATAGGGTTTCACTACTGAATTTAATGGAGCTATGCTAATTTACATCAGTTGAGGGTCTGGCCCATTGAGATTGCTTGGAGTGTGGTACTGCTTAACAGGTGAAATTTGCCCTGTGAAGATGGCTCACCCCAAGGCCTCATTTCTATTTAAGCCCCACCTATGACCTATTTGGATGGCATTACATAGGACTTATGTGGTGGACAGGAATTGAGAGAGCACTCAGCAGAGGGGTGACTTTTACCCATCATGAGTAAGCACGACAGACTCAGGCTCTCTGTGATTAAATTCATCACATCAACAATTCACTAGTGAACATTTTTTTTATTCAGTGAAAAGAGCACGTTGTTTATATATTTTAAACTATTCAAGGGCTTCTAACATATATATGAAATCCTCTGAAATTTGATATAGCAGTTACTTTTCCTTTAAGAATAGTAAGTTATTGGGCTCAAACAGTTTAAGCATCTTTTTGTAATCTGCTGGAGGTGTCAGCACATTAACTTTTCAAGGAAATAAACACAGATAATTGTAGATGAGGGGGAAAGAATGAGTTCCCAATTGGACTATTAGTTTTAGTTACAGCAACTTGTTCATGAAAAAAAGACAAGACAAGATTCAAGAGTATGCCAGATTTTTCATTGTTATTTTTAAAAAATTCCTATCCACATGTTCATTGCTACCAATTGAAGACTAGAGACTTAATACTGAAAAAAACCAAAATGAAACTAGAGGGCAAGCTGAATATTTGTAAAGATCTATTGTCCTCTTAATATACATGCAACTTCCACTAACATTGCTTCTGACCCTTTAAAGTACTAAATGCCTTCAGTGACATAATTTAGCACTATTTGTGTTCTGAAACTCCTTCCACTCTTGGATTCTTTGCTAATTATTTTAAACACTTCTAATCCTGAAGGGTGAAATTCAGATCTGTTCTAAGAGCAAAGCATGAGGTCATTGCACCACTTAAGACCCAACTGAGCCCTATTTTGACAGTTTAAGTGGTGCATAGGTCTTATGCTGGTCCTCTGCACAGGGATAAATTTCACATGAACAGCATAAAAACCAGAGACTGGCTACACAAGTTTTGGTTAACACTTAAAGGGCCCAATCCTGCTTGAAGTCAGGGAGGCTCAGCTCCACAAGAGACTTAGGTACCTAAATTCCAGATTTAAATGCTATTGCAATTCACAAAACCCCTGTGCAGCTGCTGCCTAACCCTGTAGGTGTCTAAACTCACTCGATCCCTACATTTTTGCTGTAAAAGTTCCCTAGGCACTTATGTTTCTGCCTCTGGACATGCACACTGAAGTCGCAGGCAGGTGTATGGGCATATATGTCGCATCGAAGTCCCAACATGATCCTCAATCAGGTGAAGATAGATGTTGATCCACTTGTCTTACCTGCAGAGCCTGACCTGGTAAGTGTGCTCAGAGCATGCCCAACTTCACACAAAACAGCCAGGGGTGAAAGGCCTCCCTTATAACCTTTAGCCCAGTGGCTAATTAGAGCCTGCTTTCACTGACATTAGTTGCAAACCTCAGGCCCAGCTCCACAAATTCAGTCTAAACCAACCCCCACATGGTTCTTCTTATTAGGCAGAGGAGAAAACTGAACCTGCATCTCCCACATCCTGGAAGAATAGCCTAACCGCTGGGCTAAAGGTTATAAGGGAGCTAGTTGCTTCCTCCTCCCCGAGCTGTTCTGTATGGAGTTAGGCAGGCATCTAAGGGTACATCTACACTACAGCGGGGAGTCGATTTAAGATACGCAAATTCAGCTACGTGAATAGCGTAGCTGAATTCGACGTATTACAGCCAACTTACCCCGTTGTGAGGACGGAGGTAAAATCGACTTCTGCCGCTTTTTGTCGGCAGCGCTTACTACCACCTCCGCTGGTGGAGTTAGAGCGCCGATTGGGGGATCGATTGTCGCGTCCCGACGGGACGCGATAAATCGATCCCCGAGAGGTCGATTTCTACCCGCCGATTCAGGCGGGTAGTATAGACCAGGCCTAAGTCATTCTTGCAAGAATAGCTTAGGTCAGCAGTTCTCAAACTTTAGCAACCCAAAGACCCCCATTGTTATTGATTGAAAAAATTTCATGGACACCCAAGTCCCCTGCTCAGCCCCAGGTCCCACCCCCACTCTACCTCTTACCGCTCCACCCCTGCCCCTCTTCTTCCCCGCCTCTTTCCGCCCCCTCCCCTGAGAGGGCCCCATCCCCGCTCCTCCCCCCTCTCCTGGCACCTCCTGCACACCACTGAACAGCTGTTCCCCAACATACAGGAAGTGCTGGGAGGGAGGAGTTGATCAGTGGGACCCGCGGACCCCCTGGAGTACCCTCACAGATCCCCAGTGGTCCGTGGACCCCAGTTTGAGAAATGCTGGCTTAGGTGTCTGACTCCAGGAGACAGTTCCCAGCTGTGGATCATAAGCAGACTAGGTACCTCCCTGCAGTTCGGACTTCAGCACCTAACTCCTTGAAAAGGAAGGGGCTTACAACATACCCCTGTCCTTGGCATCTCCCATTGGCTAGCTTAGGTGGGTCCCTTGCTTACCATGCTGGCTTCTGTGGATCCCTTCTTAGGTGCCTATCCTTCCCTCTGCAGTGTATAGGAGCCCAGGCGCTTAACTCAGGATTTGTGAATTCCAGTGATATTCAAGGTTGTTAGAAGAAAAAGGAGCAGGTCGACAGAGGCAGATATGAGTACAGGCTTCTTTATTGCGATACTTGTTTCCCAATTGTCTGTAAACAGTTAGTTACAGAACCCTCTTTTTGTCTAAGTTAGTATGTGCACGCCTACATCCATTACAACACCCCCAAAACCCTTATTAAGTAATAAAAACACCCATTCTGTTAGTAAAGCCACCCTATCTATTGTGCACAGCATTATGTATATCACACAGGCATTTTTACCTTGAAAATACATTTCTTTGCAACAATCTGTTGCCACAGTTCTCCCTGGGGAGGGAGGAAGGGGCCCTGAGCAGTTCTCACGGGAGGGAGGAAGGGGCCATAAGCCAGGGCTTGTTTATGTAGCTGGGAAAGGAAGGGTGGGGGAGAACATTTCTTTTACCTTCTTTCACACAAAGGGCATTATTCGACAGCTACATTTCTCATGCAGCTGAATTCTTATTAATTCTTACAAGCAACAAGGAAGGGAAAAATACAGCAACTTATGGATTAAACAAAGAAATACTGCCTTCTTTTGCCTTTGTTCCCTAATGCCACATCAGCACATTAGCAGCGTCCGTTAGTTAACCCTAACAAATCCCAACAAAGGTGTCTAAAAGTTAGGGGTGGCAACTCTCAGTGCAGTGCCTGAGTCGTTTTGAGAGCTGGGCCTGAGAGTTTTGCAATTAATGTCAGTGAAAGCAGACTCTAATTAAATGCTTCATATAAAATTTCAATTGAATTGTAATATAATGGTTATTGCCTACTATATAAATTCCAGTTATACTTTTTACTAACAGCCACTGATATTGTATGAAGATAAACATTTTTGCTTTAGCCCAAATGGTAACCAGCTGGATCCTTTTATCATCTTACCTTTGACATGAAGAGCTGAATTCTGCCTTCCTGTGACTTGCTGTCAATGTAGGCCACACATACGTGTCCAGTGGTAGGATTTCTGTTATTGATGCAAATATATTTTACATTCAAATGTTTGTTACCTCACTGGCTTTCTTTTGAAAAAAAAGCTTACATGCCTATGGAAATAGCAATAGCCAAATTACAGTGAACTTCATATCAAAAGATCATTTTGGATCACTCTTACAAATGACTGTGTAAAACCTGCACCTTCTTATTAAACCTTTGAAGTGGTCACTTCAGAAAGTGGACCGCCTAGTCAAGGTGGTCTATAGAATTATGTTCACTGTACGTAATAGTATTAGCAATCCCCATTGAAGTACTGTACAGCAGAGAGTACATTATTTTTACCATATGTACAGTAACTGGATACTTGTAGTAGGATTCTAAAAATAGAATGTATATTATCATTCAAAAATTCTCAGTACTGGACATAAATGTCTGACGACACCCCTGGTGTCCAGAGAGCTATAAAGATGCCCTCCCGGAGTGCTGCTTGACTCTTTCTGAACTCTGAGCTCCTTGTCTCTACCACTGGAAACTATTGCTTTACCTCTCCCAGCCCATGTGGTTGGGTCAGAGACTGCAAGAGGCTTGGAGTCCTGGTTTTAAATATATAGGGTTGGAGGAAGGGGGTGAATAAATGGACACAGCTCACCATTCTCTGCTAAAAGCAGAGGATCTGCTTCACAGATCTCCCTTTCCCTTTGGCTGGTGCAGTGAAAGCTCCCCCTTTTATTTGAATTGAATGTAACCTCTGAATTGTAGGCAGTGCTGACAGCGATGCCCATAGTTAAAGTTACCTGACATGTCCCATTGCAAGACCCTGTTTTCAATTGCTTATTTATATCATTCAGCCTGAAAAATTTTTTCTGAGTGTCTGTTTTTCAAAAACAACTATTTCAGCAAAAATGATTCAGCCATTCCTTAGAACAAGATTAGGAAAAATTCCTGTAGCTGTTTCACTGAAAAGCTCTAAAGCCTCCCTACTTTGGAGCAGGAGGTTGAAGCTTGTCAGGGAGGTTGCCCTGGTATCAAGGATGTGCTTTTTGTCATGCTCATGAAAAACTGCCAAAATTTGGGCATTATTAGCCTTGGGGGGAAAGAAAAAAAAACAGTTCACAGATGCTCAATAAAGTCTTGTTAGAGATTGGCAGCTAAATTCTCTGAAGAGTCTGTTGGTACTAAGCATGCACCATACCTTCAGAGCTCCTACCTGCCAACCAAACTGCACATCTACCATTCCCACAGACAGACTGAGCATGCTCCAGCCTGGGCCTGCAAGATTTTACCTGCAATTGTTCCTCCTGAATGCCAGGGGATGCTGTGACAATTGGCACAGGAGTTGACATCAGGGACGCTGTTTACCCTGTGCTTTCAATTCCTGCCCACCCACAACTTTCCTGGAAAAGAGGCAGTGTGGAAGAGGAGGAAACTGCCTGACTCAGATGCAGTGGGGACAAAAGATGATAACCTACTACACTCCCTATTCATTCTACAACTACTCTGGCAATAGTTAAACCTCTTCTTGCTACTGACCAGGTTGCTGTTATAGGTCTTCCATAAGCCAGGGAAATAAAAGTCTGAATCACCACATATATTTGTCACAAAAGCTCCATTAATGTCAATTGAACAGTCTGAGAAAAAAATCCCTGCTTTCATTTTGTCAAAAAGTTCAGTGTTTCTAAAAATCCGCAGGTGTCATGGATTTTTCCAGACCAGCCAATATTTCTGTCACTAATGTACCCAGAGTGATTCACCAAGGCCTTCATATCAATGGAATAGTATTCCTTGCAGTTTATATATTCAGTTGATAAATTTGGAGCCTGCAGAACCTAGTGAATACGGCCAGACCTGAAGAATTACTGCTCATTCTCAGAGCTTACGATGCCCATACAGACTCAAGTCAATCAGAACATTATCAGAGACTGGGACAGCATGTGCTGGGATTACAGAACACAGAGGAATTGCATGACGTGTATTTAGGCAATCAGAGGGTGATTGCCAATACTTGCTTTAAGAAAAGAGACTATCATCTTTATACATACCAAAGCAGTGCACATAAATAGATTTCTTGCTTACTCAAATGAACCAGCGTAAGATCGTTAAAGATTGCAAGGTTATCTTGAGCAAAAACAGTCTCATTCCAACACAGCCCATTGATGGCAACGGTTGTGACTGCTAAATAGACACGGCCTGAACTTTGTTCCAATGAGACACGCATCAAAAGTGGGAAGTATGTGACATGACTGCAGTTAGGGTGACCAAATGTCCCGATTTTATAGGGACAGTCCCGATATTTGGGGCTTTGTCTTATATAGGTGCCTATTACCCCCCCACACACTCCCTGTCCCAATTTTTCACCCTTGCTATCTGGTCACCCTAACTGCAGTCAAGTCTAGGGAGACAATTTAAAGATTTGAGATGAGATATATAAATTGGAACAGAAGAAGAGGAGTGGTGTATCTTCAGGAACATATTGATCCAAGAAGCTGATATGCTATGTTGATGTACTCAGTTGGGTAGACCACAATCTCATGTAAAACTGTGGTGGAATGAGGAGATGCAGAAAGTAGTAAGAAATAAGAGAAGCCAGAAAGGTGATGGAAAATAACCTTTCAGAAGAAGTAGTTGCTGCCTGCAGAGCCTCCAAGCAAAGAGCAAATCAAGCAGTCAGAAAGGCAAGAAACCTAATTTAAGAAGAGCTGTATAATAAGTTGAACAACTGTCAACTTAACAAGAAATATATGTGATCAAATGGACAAGAAACAAAAGGAGGGAACATGAAGCAACCATGCCATTCATAAGTGTTGCAAGGGGCAGACTGCTTGTTACAGGAATGTAACCAATGGTGAGAATACTACAGTGGTCTGCTTAATGAAGAGAACCCTTTATATGCCATACTACCATCATGTGAACTGAATCACAGGTGTTGATGACCATTAAGGCTGCCCTGCTGAAGATAGCACCTGGAAAAGCAGCAGGTCCAAACAAAGTCACGTAGGAAATTATCAAAGTCTTGAGACTGGTTGGTATACACTGGCTCATGTAAGTCCTGCTTGCTATTTGAAAAGAAAAGAAAAATCCCAAAAGACTGGAGAATATCTATTGGTATCATTATACAAACAGTACACAACTGTTTAAAGTACTGAGAAATTAAGCTGCTGTCCCACTTCATGAAACTATTACAGAGAATCAGATAGTTGCATTCATCAAATAGTGGAGCCCATTTTCAGAAAGAAGCAGTTTGTTTTTAGAAAAGGAAAGTCGACAACAGATAGTATGTTCATCGCTAGACAGTTGTAGAAAAGAAGCTAGAGCTTCTGTTGAGCACTTTTCTTGATTTGGAGAAAGCATTTAACAAAGTACTTTGGCAACTACTGCTATGACTAGGTGAGAAAATGTTTGTATGGCAGTTCCATGAAAAAGGTGAGAATGTCCTTCAGTGTAATGGAAGCTTTTGAGGTGAAGGTTGAGCTCCATAAAGGATCAGCCCTTAGTCCGTTACTATTCATAATTCTGATGGCCTTCATAAGAAAGCAAATCCAAATGGAAGATGATACTGCATTAATGGCCCATAGTGAGGAAGTTTTGGTCCAGATGATTGATGCCTGGAACAGAAAACTAACAAACTATGGTGCGACGGGGTTGGGACTCACCACCGCAGTGCCTCCTGCTGGTTGCTCTGGGAATTAGCTCAGTCCATGGGGAGTGCCCTCTGCTGGTGGTGTCCCATCCATCACCTGTTCCTCACTGGTGTCTGGACCTGCGTTGCTCCCCACTCGGCGGCGTCCTCTTCAGGACACTGCCCTCTGACATTGCCCCCAGTCCATCCTCACCCCCTTCCGAGGGGGGGGGGGTTAACAGCAGTCTTTCTCTGCACCCCAGCTACAGTAGTCAACCACACCCCAAAGTCTAACCTCTTGTGTCAGGGGTCTAGTGGAGTCCGCTACTGCCAAGTTCTATGGCTGGGTGTCCGTGCAAGGGGGAAGGGGGGGACCCAGGCCTGCCCTTTACACTAGGTCCCGACCCAGGGACCCTTTGGCGGCACCTTCCTGCCCTCCTTCTCTCCCCTTGTGCGTCTCTCTCCCTGGGCTGCTTCCCCTTCTGCCCCTTTGCACTGGCTAGGCCCTTCCCTCGGGGCCTGCAGCCTGGCAGGTAGTGGGCTGGAGTTCCCTTCCGCTCCCCCGAGCCCGCCCAGCACTGCACTGCACTGCACTGCACTGCACTGCACTGTCCCAGGTGCTACGCTGTCCCAGGTGCTAGTCTCCTCGCACAGGAGACAGACCTTCACCCTTTGAAAGCCTGGGAGAGACTGCCTGCTCAGCTCCTAGGCAGCCTTTATATAAGGCCTAGCCTAGCCCTGATTGGCTGGCTCTAATCTCAGCCCTGATTGGCTCTCAGTAGGCCCTTCTCTAATTGGCTGCCGGCCTGCGCAGCTGCTCTGGCCTACTCTAGCCCCCTCTCGCATGGGGGTGGGGCAGTCGCCCCGCCACATATTGCCTCTAAATGAGTAAAGAAAAGAGTGAAGACATATGGGTGACTCACATGCAACCACGAGAGATGAATATCAACATCAAGGGACAACGCCTAAATCAGGTTTCTGCTTTTAAATACCTTGAGGGCCAGTTACCAGCAAATGTAGAAATTGACAGAGAATTGCAACAAGCCTGCTCAGTGTGGGAAAAGATAAGTGTATTTTTTCTTGATAAACCGATTACTTCAGAGTCAACTATACAAAACCATGGGAAGACCAGCTCTTCTGTATGGATCAGAGACATGGGTGACCAAAGAGAGGCACTTGAGAGGACTTGGAGCCATTGAAATGAAATGTTTGAGGGGAGCGAGTGGGGTGATATTGCTGGACAAAATGCTGAATGATGTCATCAGGAGTGAGACCAAGATCTACAATATCAAAGAGATGCTGTAAGAGACGAGTCTGAGATGGTATGGCTATGCATGGATAAAGGGATTTCTTTTGGGGAGGCATTTGAGACTAGGATTCATGGGAGGAGAAGAAGAGCACTGCCAAGAAAACAATGGATACACTGGGTATGGGAGGACAGGGTGGATGTAAAGTGTTAGCACCTGTTAGTAAATATTAATCCTTTTAGTTTTCTTATATATTAAATGTATTTACATATGAACTATTGTCCCAAAATCTTTAAGGTATTAGCAAAAAGCGTGTTTGAATAGTAAGGCCAGAGTGCTGGTTTATAACCCGTGAGTGACCTATATTAAATAATTTCTTATAATTGAGTATTGGACCATACTTCATTATGGCTGGTGCCTCCAAGTCTGGGAAAACAGATGTTCAGGAAAGAGACCCCCTCAGAATAGTAAAAGTGTCTGCAGAAATATAATTAGGACTGGGAGATTGATAAGGAACAATTGTTATTGCAGATGTTTTCTGTAATGATGAAATGGGGATCCATTAAAAGATGTTAACTCAGTGAGAACTGCTGGTTGTTCCAGCTGTCAGTAATAATGACTGGATTAGAATTCCCTTGAGGTTACATGATTGATAAGATAAAACTACCATAAAGGATATTCCATAAGTAATGAAGTAAAAGATGTTAAAACATGACACGGTGAAATTAATCATGGGAAAGTATTTTTCCCTCCAAAAAGGGGTTTGTCTCATACCCTATAAAAGGACAGAGGTTTTGAAAATCAGCTAGGGAGTGCAAACTGCCAGCATCCCACCAGTTACAGAGGAGAGAGATGCAAAAGCCAGCTCTTTACTTTACACCAAGGGTAGTAATGTATCTATTCTTTCTGTATTCTGTATAGTGCTGTACAAATCTCAGACTGATCATCTTTGATTAAATAATTCCATTTGAGCCTATTTGACAATTTCAAATTGTTAATAAATTCAAACATGCAACAGGAGTGAGCATTGGACCAGCAAGCCTGAAAAAAGACTAATTCAGTGTCCCAACCCCAGCTAGCTTGGAAAAGGGAAGAAGAAGATACTACATCGGGAGGGCCAGAGAGACAATGGTGATCTGTGTCCCATCTACTGTCCATTATAGTTTAGGATGTCCATCTATTATTTCCTGCACATTGCCCAGCCTCACTACTGTCTACAGCAAGGAACACTTTAGCAGCTTGCATATCGCAATGACAAGTACCTCCACTATTGATTTTTCCAATGCCAAATTGATGACCTCATCCGTTGGAAGTAATCTGGGGTTGCAAGCTTCCACATGGTGATCACCATTCATTTCTCTAGTGTAAGGACAGCTCTCATCTTGATGTTCATTCTCTGCAAGATGGGGTTGAGCTGAGCACACAACTCCGGGAATTTGCTTTTCTGCATTTGAAAGTTCTGGAGCTACTGCTTGTCATCTCAGGTTTGCGTCTCAATTTGGCCCCACCACTCAGTGCTTATCAGATGGGACCAAAACTGCCACTCCCCCAGTTGCAGTCATTCTATAGTCATTGTCCAACCATCCTGTTTAGTTTGTCGAGTGTACATCCTTGCAAAAACAACAGGATCATATGCCCTGTTCTTACAATGTAGAAGAGAGGTGATGTGCTATATCAGTATTTTCAGGAGGGAGTTCATGAGTTTCCAGTGGTGAGTTCATGAGTGGTTGGCTGGCATGGGAGAGCTGTTGATAATAGGATAGAACAGCAGGAATTGTAGGTATCTGACTCCAATCCCACACAATTTTCGGAGAGTCTTGTGATTATCCCACAATACACATCAGCTGTTCCACAATGCACAGTGGCAATTTCCCACAAGGTAGTGTTCCTGGCAGTGAGATAGAGGACACAGAGATCCTCAATTACAGAGCAACATGCTTTTTTGTTGCTGATACAACTGTGTGGACACAATCCACTGGCGCAAGCAGCCAAGTATGAACACGCTGCCAAAATGGTTTTGTTGGTGTCACAATGCCAAACAGAACTGTTACTGAAACAACCGGCTAGTGTCCACACAAGGACTTATGAAGAGATGGGACCACAGAGGAAAAGAAGAGAAGTAAATGTATTCAGGGAATATTGAAGGGGGAGGCTTGGGTTTGTCAGCAATATTATCAAAAGCCCGCCCCCCACTCGCAGACTCCAAAGGCCCACAGATTAAGGCTGTCATTAAAGATTGCTTTCCCTGCGACAGCCCCAGATTTCCTGGCTGGAATCACAGCCGTAGTCTCCTAGACAGTCAGGGAGGAGGGGTTCCATTAGCGCTGAGATTTAACAGGGAAAGTGTGATATGGAGAACAGCCTGGGGTGGATATTCCCTCCCCCCCATCCCCCCGTCTGCCCAGTGCAGCTCAGGCTGCTAGAGCTGTAAGAAATGTCTGCAAAATCATCAAGCTCACGGGATCTCCGCGGTGAATTTGGTAGCACGGAGGAGCTCACATGGGAAGTGCGTTCTACTGTCATGTGTTCCTATCCTGCTTCCAGGGTGAACCTCGCAATCCTTCTGGGAGCATCCGTCACGGTCCGGACCCGCTCTCACATCACGTGGGCTCCTAGTGTGACCTCCTGCAGGAGGAGTAGGTGATCCGGGAGGCGTTTAGGACCCAGGGGAATGCCAGCCACCGTGCGAGGCTTTGGTGCCCACGCCTCCTACCAAAAATCCACAGCCCGGTGGAGCCGGGGCGCTCTCATTCACAGTTTTCGCGAGAGATCTGAGCCAGGAGCTGGCAGAGAGGGAGCCTTCTCCCCCACCCATCTCAGCAGCAAAGACACCTGCAGGAAAAATACCCCCAGGCAAGGCTGCGTGGCACTGTGAAGGTATTTGGGTTTGTTTCCTTCTGGCTTTTCAGAGGCTCCTGCCTCCTCTTCGTCCCCCACCCCTCCAGGGCTGCGGCGTTTCAGCACTACCCTGCCTGGACAGCTCTCAGCCGCAATCCTGCACCGCATTCCTCCTTGTCCTCTCCTCTGCTCTGCCTGCACATTCCCGCTCAGCGCCTCGTCGTGCACTTCTCCAGGAGCAATAATATAGAAATTCTCCAGCCAAAACCCCAGCACCCGGCAGGGCAGGGACAGGGGCACAAGTTGGAGGGGAAAGTTCAGCTGAATGATGCAATCTAAAAGCAAAGGGGGTGGAGTGGGGAATGAGGGGAGGATGGATTGAAGGACCCCAAGCCAGGCGCTGGCAGATGGGGCGCGTGCCCAAGACCAGCAGGGAGTTGCTGCTTCTCAGCAAATTGCTGTCTGTTTTCATCCGGCATGTTAAACCCGAAGCGCGAGGACGGGCTGGGGAAAACAATCAGGGTCAAGCCAATGTTCTGGTTCCCCGAAGAGAAATCATCATTAATGGTGGTGCGCGCGCGGGGGAGGGTTGTGGGGTGAGTCACTTCCACCAGGCTCCCCTTAGCTCCTCCACTGCAGAAACTCAAGGAGTAAGTTGCTCTCATGCAATGTAAGGGTTTTTTTTTAAGCGTTATCTTAATCGATTTAAAAAGGCAAATAAAGGCAAGAAATACCATGTATTTTATAGGAACGAATGTAATTGATTTTCAGCTGTTCAAAGCTTGGGGGAGGACATTGTTTTTGTGGGTCCTTTTCCCCTTCTCAAAATGTTGATTCCTAAATATTTGCTCCAACTAAGCCTAAATAAAAAATGAAGTTAAGGAACAGATGGCTGGTCTTTCTTTCACTAGTCAGTGACTGGATCGTATTTTGGAAGGAATGATCAAATTATAGAAAGACAGATTTCATGGAATCAGATGATAAAACTGATTTTCTAGTATATGAAAAGTTAACATGGTGCCAGCATGTAAATGACACACTATGCAACAACATTATGCCATGCATGGCATAGCAAAGGTAAGGATTTTATTTTTCAGCTATTAGTAAATTGGAAAACCTTATATATCTTTTACCGATTTGTAGTTAAGTATCCAACTTGAAGTTAACAATGTCCATTTGTTTTTGTCAGCATAATCAGTTCTAACAAATAGAAAATATTGCTGATGATTTTAAGGATTTTGTTGATCCATCTCATCTTTGAAAATCATGGAGTACTTTGGAGGAATCGGCCTTTTGCAAAGTAATACAAAATAATGGAAACTGTAATAATCCATTTTAAGAACCTTTTAAGTTCCTGGCTCATTATTTAATCATTCCTGACTTTTTAATCTTGTGCAGACCTGATTCTGCAACTCTTACTTATATTGCATAGCACTTACTCCCGTGAGGAGTCCTCTTGACTTCTGCAATGTAAGGATTGCAGGAATGAATTTGACAGCATTGGTTCACATATATAATTCATTAAAGTCTGTTTGCTTTGTACATAGAGGATACCTTATTCAAACACCAGGATGGGCTGCTGGTGTTCCAAAAGAGGACAATATCAGATAAAATGAAAATGTCTTGACCAGTTTTATAGTAAAAATCAGATACATTCCTTAAACTTTGGATCTGTAAGTCCCTGCAGCTTTCCATTTACATGTGCAATTGATGAAGCATTTACATCACCATTTGGCAAGAGCATTTTATTCTCTCACTATAGCTATTTCTAGTATTACCATCTCTGAAGCATCTGGACACCACTATGACATACACATGGCATGTAGTAAAGAAATAGAAGCAATATCAGGCTTATTTTATTGGGGAGGGGAAGGGTTGGGAAGTTCAGTGAGTAGTGGCCAATGCTGATTTTGTTTGGTGAATAAACAGAGCCCCATCCCTCTTGAATTCAATACAATCTCAAGAGATTTAATCTGAGAACTTCCCAAGCAGTATTTTTCCCAAATCAAAATCCTAATGCCTAGCACTTTCTCTAACAGACTACAAACCTTTATCCATTCTAAAATGAAATTAAACTTCTCCTTTTATGTAAATTTGGAACTGAAGGTGTGTGCAAGGGGTCAGAAGTAAAACCACTGGAAAATTCCAGCATTTTCTCATTTCAGTGGTGTGGAAATCCAATCTCTTTCTTTCAAAATAAATGCAGTACAGCATTAGTAAAGGGACTGATCCTGGAGGCTCTACTCAGGAAAAATGTTCACTGTCTTCACTGGGAATTATGGCACAATTAGAACTAAAAGCTGCAGGATTGTGCCAGTCATGTACAATTAACATTAGCATGCAGTGAACTGCTGTTGTTTTTAAAGGATCCAACATTTATAATGTGGATCAAAAGAACAGGAAAATTAGGTAAGTCATGTTTTTTTAAAGGCATAGGAATAAATCCATTGATTATGTCAGGTACAACTTTTACATATGCTTGTGCAGATATTGTAACACAATCGTCTCTACCCACATAGTAACTCCCGTCCCTCAACATTTCAGTCACTCATCACTCAGATTTCAGCATGTTTCACAGATATCAGATTTGTATGTGAGAATTCATGGCACTACCTGTTACTGATAATGTATTCTAAAAGAAGAATATTAAACTGCATGCATAGTGTAGTCCATTGGATTGAGTCTGACAAACGCCTATGAGTATAATGCTTTGTGAAGGACTGCATACTGACATTTGGACTATTTGACACATATTTCATGAATGACATGTCCTACTGCCTGTTTTATTCCTTCTGAATTTTCCATACTTTGCATGCCCAAGTTCATTGCATATGATATGCATTTTATCAAGGCTTGGTTCCCTATTGATAACAAATTATTTGAGGAAAGATTGCTATAATTTTATTAGCTTATAAGATATTTTGTACAAAATATTTATTTAAAAGGTATTTGAGTCCCACCACACTATGACACCCTTTCTACAAAACTTACGTATAACATATGATGCAAATTCAAGACTTAAAGATAATTGGCCAAATTCTCAATCTCTTTTACACCCTGCCACCTTATTACTTGAATCTCTTAATACCTATCAACCCATAGGCACAACAGGAGCAAATGGAAGTCGGTAGTGCAGTCTTTGCTGCTCTACTTGCTGTGGAAAGGTGCCACAAATATCAATCTAGTTGCTGCTGTGTTTTGTCCTGAACTACCAGTGCTGGATAGATAAGTGTTGCGCCCAGGTAACCTGTAACTGACTTAGGGCTTGTCTACCTGGTGCAGCAATACATACTAAAGGGGTATGATTTCTAAAACCACTAATATGTTGCACAGTGATTGGTCCATATAGACCCTTTTGGTTCACACTAAAAAGTTCCCTATTACTTTTTAACAACTATCGCACAGTAGGGAACCAGCAGGGTCTGCACCGACTGCATGGCACCTTACTGTGCTTTGGAAATCATACCCCCATAATGTGCACTACTCCACAATTAAGACCTGGCCAAAAGTTGAAAAAAAAAAGACTAATTTGAGAGCATTAGGGATCTATCATGTATTAGTGTCACTAAACTTAAGGAAGTGTTTATATTTGTACCTTAGCTAGGATTCCTAGTTCCAGGAAATTCTTAGAACATTGTTGAGTCTGATGCTGATGTTATAATCACTACCATTTTCTATTCCCACGGTCAAGAGAAGCTACAATGCCCCCGTGAAGTAAATACCAGACTTAGAAAGATAATGAAATAAGATATTTCCCCCCATTTAACCGCACTGAGCCATTCTAGCTCTTCATATAGAGAAGTAGGAAATGATTGTGATGGCACTAGTAAGATGGGACTCTAACAACCTCTCAGATTTTGATGGGAAAGAGAATCAAAGAAGAGGTGCAAATATTAATGAAACATAAAGAAACATTAAACTGCTGAGGCCTAGATTGTGCCATTTAGGCCCAGCCAATGTGGAGCCGCAGAGCCCTGGACACACTGTCTCATGAAGCTCTCTAGGAAGAACATGCACATAGCTACATTTCAGCCCACGAGGTACAGCATAACCCTGGTCAGTATGTAAGGGGTGGAAAGATAATCGCATGGTGAGGGTGCTAACTCAAGAAACTGGTGTTCAGCTCCCTGCTGCATCAAACGCTTCCTGTATGACTTTGAGCAAATCACATTGTCCCACTGTGCCTCAGTTTCCCCTCTATAAAATAGGGATGATAGTACTTCACTGCATGACAGGGGTGATATGAGGATAAATACCATAGTACCTCATGTATTTAGTGTAACAGAGGCCATATATGCACTATATACAGATTCAGTTATAACTTCATCTCTCATTCCCCGTTTGACAGGGGTGCTGGAACAATTTTTATAATGGGGGTGCTGACAGTCATTGAACCAGACTGAAAATCTTTTATATAATGGAAACTAGTTCAATCCAGGCGTGCTGCAGCATCCCGCACCCCTATTCCACTATCTATGCCATTAGGGAGTAGAATCTAACCCCAAGTTGTTTTACAGAGTTAATATCAACATATTTTAAAAAGCAATTTAATGAGATGACACCCACATGGTGAAAGTCGAGTCACTCTCAACTACCATCTTATTTCCATTTCTACCCACTCACTTCCCTTCCAGAATGCTTTGAGCAGCAAATATCCTCATGGATACCAGGAGTTAGAAATTAAGGACCAGATCCTAATGGAGTTATGCCTATTAACACCAGCTGAGGAGCTTTCCCTAATACTTGAGACCATCTAAAAGCCATGACAGCAAGTTTTCAGATGGCTTACAGCACTGGATCTAGCTCTCAAAGGTCTGTAGATAGGGGTAACAAATCTGACTGGAACTGAAGTTAGTTGTAAAAGGCAAGATGGTAATCAGAGCAGTGCTTAAAGATACACATGATGTGATGTTAATATCTAATTTGGTGGGAACCCACAGGACCAGAGAAATGTTATACATCATTGGAAAGCTGGAATCATCAGATTTTTGGTGATATATAGCATTAGTTTATCAATGATGATTCACAAGCTATAATGCCAGATATAGCAGTGTGAAGGGCAGTAGAGATAAATGTCTGGAAGATGGAAGTGAAATGATTTTAAGGCACACAAAGAAATCTGGGTACAGGATTGGCTGCAGTCGAAAAGATTTCAATGGTAGAGACAAACAGCTGATAAGATGCCAGAGAAAATAATGCAAACAACTAAGTGCTAACTTCTGGCTCTGCCATTGACTTGCTGTGTGGCCTTGGGAAAGTCACTTAAACGTTGTGCTTCAGTGTTTCCCCACATATCAGATAACATAACAGTGCTTACCCATCTTTGTAAAGCACTTTGAGATCTTCTGATGGAAAGACCTATAGAAGTGCTGCTGCTTCTTCTCATCTCAAAGCCTCTTTATAGACAGAGAGCAGTACAGTATAATGCATTCCTGCCCATGGCTTGTTCCTCCACTAAGTACAACCTGGTAATGTTCCTGTGTATGATGTCCCACCATCTAAAGGCTGACTGGCCTCTAGGTTGGACTAACCTTGGTTGTATTTGTAATATTTTCTTTGGCATCCTGTCAGCTGTTTATCTTCAGCAGCATCTTCAGCAACTGTCTTTGGCATTTATTGTCAGTTCACCAGTTGCCTTTCTTACTGCTCACATCATTGACCCGATTGTGTTTCCATACAACATAACCTTTGTGTATGCCGTTTTCATGTCTTGTTTTCTTGATGCCTCTTGTAGTTTTTGAGCCTCTTTTCCAGAACTTTTCCTTGTCCAGTCTTTGTGATTTCTTCATCACTTTCCCCAACACTTTTACTTCTTCTACTTTCCCAGAAGACTTGGCTCATTTACACTTTTCCTGTAATATTCTTGTTTTGTTGCTTGTCCAGCTTTTCTTTGTTTGCTTATGCCTTCCAATAACTTCCTTTGCAGTGTTTTGTATCACTCCCTTGATTATTTTCTATCCATTCGGTAGTGAGATTTCTTCCTCATAGCAAATTAATGACCCTCCAAGTGTCACCGCCCTGCTATCCTTTAATTTATCAAGGTCAAATTTGGCTCCAGTTGCACCCATCTTTTTCTTGGACTTGAACTACTATTTGGAAGGATTAAGTTAATCACAGCTACACTTGGTGCTTCTATAGACTAACATCCTACCGTGACCATCTATCCCTTTTACTGATAATAATGTGGTCAGTCTGGTTTTTGGTTTGACCATCTGATGAATTCCATGTAACCTTGTGCATGTCATTTGTAACCAAGTACCACCAATAACCAGATTGTGCATCTCATAGCATTAACCTTTCTTCATATGGTTTGTCATCCCAATGCCATGCGGTCTAACACTGTTCTTTTGCATTCGTATCTCCCATTATCAGGATCTTATATCTCATCTACAGTGGCATCCACTGTTGATACAATCCATGCTTCTCTTCCTCTTTTGATGCTTCTGTTGGTGCATAACAACAGGTCACAGTTATGCATAGTTCATTGTAGGCAATAGTGACAATCTGCTCAGACATCAGTTTCCAGCTGTTCATTGAAGTAACTGTTTTCTTGTCCACTGTTATAGCAAGCCCATGTCTATGCTTCACTTGTGCACTTAAATGTTTGGAATAACGGAAAGTATAATTCTTAACTGTCAACTCTCCTGTACCCAGGCAATCTGTCTCTTGTATGGCAGGAAGGTAAACTTGTAACTTCCGTAACTCCTCTGCTTCTAGTTCATTTAGGCCGGAAATAGAGTTCTAACATTCCAGCTGTTATCCAAAAATCCATCACTATTTCCATTTGCTAGGCTTGATGACCCTTGATCAAAATCCACATAAATCAGTCTGGCTTGCTGAACTGTTTCTATAATAAGTAATTTTATAATACAGTGGCTTATTAGGCTAACCCACCCTATCCCACTCATGGGAACACCATGTCATAGCCTGCTGGGAACAGGTATCAATGGTTCCACCCTTGTCCGCTCACCTTCCAAGGCTAATGAGTTTGGACTGCTCAGATTTGAAAGCAGAGTTTCCTTCTCCTTGATACACTTGCCTGAAGAGGCTAAGCGATCACTGTCTGTCCTCATTTGAAATCAGAGTTTTCCTTCTCCTAGAGACAGTTCTTTCTGCTAGATACTTCATGCTGGGCAACAGCATAGAGGTAGGTCTCCTGGGTATTGGATGAGGGTAGCCTGTCTTTGGGGAAATCCAGAAAGGTCACACTGAATATTACAGAATAAGGTGCTGTGAACCAATATTATTATTATTACTAATATAAAATAAACACATGTCCTTCATGCCAGGCAAAACCACAGGCCATTGACTGGAGAAACCAGCATATTTTCAGTATCACAAGCATCCGGCCCCTTCTCTGAATCTTGTTGGGAACTGAACTTAATACACTGAAAATAAAAAATGGTGTATGTGATGAATAATTAATTCTGGTTCAATATTTCTTGTTTTGAATAATGATTGTTATTTTTCCTGGTATATGTTTGGGCTTTGTTCCTTTGGAGGGACGATTTATTTTAAAAAGCTGTGAAAGGCAGAGGAAGAAGTCATAATCTGGTCTCAGCAATGCTCTTGTCTAACAAAGGCTCTGTTTTGCCATTGCACAGCAACACCATTCCAGAGAGGGGGAAAATGTCAGCACCAAATTATAGAATAAGAATAAAAGATGCAAAGTTAGTTTTAAAGCTGGAGCATTTTACACAAATAAGAATTGTAGACAACCCAAGAGGAGAAGGGGAAAATGGCAATGTGTGGGTCTGATGACAGGGAATGTGCATCTATTACATATTTAGGAATTCAAGAGATCAGTACCATGTGAGAAATCACAGTGACAATTAAATTGGGTAGCTCTCTGGCATTAATGTTTGTTACTAAATACCATGGGGGCCAAATCATCAGATGGTGTAAATCAGCATAGCTCTGTTGAACTCAATGGAGCCACAGCGAATTACAACAGCTGAGGAACAAGTCCCGTGATTTCTAATGGAATACTGACCGTTACTGCATTGTTTATATGTGCTGTGGATTATTTTGCAGTACCAGTACCGTATTTCAGAGAAAACTTTGTTTAGCCCATTGATCAGCGTGTTCTGTAGAGTAAGAAGCTTGTCTCCATAGGAACAAACTGTAAAATGTATTTGAAAATAAATGGTCTTAATCACAGTGAGTATTTCTAAATCACTTACTGGCAACCACCATCTTCGTGAAGTGGGGATGGTGTCTCCCTCTGGATGTGTTTAACACATTATGGGTGCTCCCACAATCTAAATTAGGTAATAAAAATAATTCTCATATTAAGAAGTGGCATCATTTGTGATGCTTGTTATACAGAAATCCTGTAAATCAGACTGTAAGTAGTAAAGCCTCCACCCATACTTTAAGAATCTGAAAGAACAGTAGAGTTTAAAAACGAAATAAATATGAGACAGATTCTTTCCCCCATTTCTTGCTCCTGTGCACTGGTGAGGGGCAGAATCTGGTTGTCTCAACTCAGGCAAGAATGTGCCCAGACCCTAGCAGTGGAGACATGGTGAAGGAGGCAGGGGGCAGGAAAGGAGCAGGGTAGAGTACAGTTCTATTCCACAAATTCTCAGCTGGTGTATGATCCCTACCATATCCAACTGACATAAATGAGAGTAGCTCCTAGGCTGCTCTAACTTACACCAGGGGTAGGGTCAGAGCTGCTGCCGATTGAGAATTAGGGAGCTTTTATTGGCTCCCTGACTGCACCCCTCCTCTGCTGAGCAGACCTTACAGCAGCAAAAATTCTGGTCCCATATGTTTCTTCGGCTTGTGAGCCACTGCTAAAACAGACTGGAAACTGATATACCTCTTCTTAGACGACACTTCCACGCTGGGGGGTGTTAGTTTTAAATAAGTTCAATGCCACCAATTATAATTAAAAACTTATTAAATGCAAGAAAACTAATGCCATGTTAAGTTTGAAATTTTAATTAAAAAACAAAGGCCTTGTTCTTGTGCAGCCTGCATCAGTTTTAAACCAGTGTAACTCAACTGACATCAATGGAGTTACCTCAAATTACACCAATGTCACTGTCTATGGGTATGTCTACACTGAAGTTAAACACCCATGGCTGGAACGGACCAGCCGACTCGGGTTCGTGAGGCTTGGGCTAAGGGGCTGTTTAATTGTGGTGTAGACGTTCGGGCTCAGGCTGCAGCCTGAGCTCTGGGACTCTTACACCATTCAGGGTCCTAGAGCCAGCCCGGGCTCCAGCCTGAGCATCTACACACCATTAAATAGTCTCTTAGCCCGAGCCCCATGAGCTGGAGTCAGCAGGCAAAGGCCAGGTATGGGTTTTAATTACAGTGTAGACATACCCTAAAACTCCATTGTTTTTCAAACAACCTTCTTCAAACCTAATAAAGTACTCACCTCACTGAGGGGGATGTAGTGTCTACATTTTAAAACCAAGCTCCTTTTGAGGTATTTAATCTCAAAAAAGAAATCTGAACTTTTTTTTTCTGTAAAGGCTGAAAAACTGGGCCTGATTCTGATCTTACTTCACATAAGTGTAGCTCCATTGACTTCAGTGGAGGTATCTCCTGATTTACACCAATTGTCTTACTCCTAATCGTCTTACTCCTAAGACGATTCTGTGGCATTTTTTTTATGCTTATAGCAGCCCAGGACTTTTTTTTATAAGCATAGCTAAGAACAAGTATGAAAAATTTAAACACAAAATGTAAAGTTTTTTCCAGAAAAAATACAAGATACTGAAAGTAAGAGCTTACAATACAATTATCATCTTAACATCAAGATTGCAATGCTAGAATTATCAAACACATTTCACAGTTTATTCATTGAGAGACTTTGTGTTTTGAACTTCTAGACTATTGGGCTAAGCAAACTAGATATTGTTTTCTTTTAAGAAGATAAGCACCATTACTTAAAAGACCATTAAAAGGAAAGAGATAAGGTGACAAGGGATTGTGAGGTGAGAAGAGAATGTGTGTGTGTGTGTGTGTGTGTGCATGCGCATGTGCGTGTGTGTGTGATGTGCTCACCAGGAAGAATATTGATGGAGGAATATCAGTGGGTTGGGAGTCTGTATTGAGCATTAAACTTTGCTAGAGATGTTATTCTGCAGCTGGCAATTAAAAAGATGCTAGCTATGTCTTCACTGCAAGAAAAGATGGATATTTTTAGTGGCATAATTTACACACCTTAGCTATTTGGCTATAAAATCCTAGTGGATACAAGGCTCCTGTAATTTTTACTGTGAGGAAGCCAGGGGAGATCAACACTATATTCTCCCCACCTGCGGTTGACCTCACCTAGTTTACCTCTGTAAAACTACAGTGCCTTGTCTCCAGTAGGATTTTACAGCAAGAGTGAACACACCTTAGTCGTCACACCTTTTGAAAACACACGTTTTATGGCAGTGAAGACAAAGCCTCTAAGTCATTGGCTCAGACACAATGGTACCACTGGAAAAAACAAGGAAGAACTTCTTAAAAAATGAAAACCCTCAATGGAAAATGTTTTCTGAGAGTGGTCTCCATGTATCCAATTACCCTGATTGCCACGGTGTTCACAATGTTATTATGGTTCTCTGCACCAGTCTAGGGAAAAGTTATAAACACAGGGAATAAATGGATAAAGGGAAGCAAAGGGAAATTTATGAAATGATACTATTCACAATAAACCAACCTTTAAAAAATACTAGATTCATCATGAAAAGTGGAAATTTGCTTATGTAGAAGGCTGAAAATGTTGCTCTATTGTTTTAGCACGGCTCATCAGAAGAGAACACTTTGTCACATCATGAGTGAAAAACCAGACCAGTAAACTATGAGCTGCCATTATTTTTACAGCTGTCACTCCAGGCTGACCCTGGAAGGGACTTGTGTCACAGGAAAAGCATAACAGTAATAGAGCATGGTCATGAAGTGCTGCCCTTTCTACGTTATTATTTTTAAGCTAATTGAGAAAGAATAACCTAGTACTAAACCAATATAACATTGCCATTGCTATATGCTCAATATAATGATAAGTTCATCAGACTGTCTTTCTGGGATACTTATATATTATGCATTCAAGATGTCAATGATAGCATTATGCTAACTGCACCACTCAAAGACTATTTGGTTGCTATCCTCTGAATACTTAAAATACAGAAGCAGTGCAGTGATTATTGTATACGAGCTCAGAAGTGCATTCATTTAAGCCTTCAGTACCTATATAATCCATGTTTTTTATATATATTTGTTTTTTAGTGAGTGATGGAATAAGCTACACTTGCTTTTGGATGGATTATACTACATACGAACTGAAAGTTATACCTCCTTGCAAGGATATGAAAAAGGCCCTCGAACAATCCTTTTCAAACAGCTGGGCAGCAAAAAGCTTTTGAATGGATCACGCTTACAGCAGCCCATTAGTTGAATGGGATCAGCATTTCTCCTGCTAAATAATCTGAAGTTAAGGATCTGGAAAAGAGATTTTTGCAGAGATGACCCATTTACAAACTGGACTTAGTCCAGAGACTATAGAGAAAGCCCGTCTGGAACTGAATGAAAACCCAGACGTTTTGCATCAGGATATCCAACAAGTCAGGGACATGATTATCACCAGGCCTGACATTGGGTTTTTACGTACAGATGATGCCTTCATCTTGAGATTTCTCCGAGCCAGAAAGTTTCACCAAACAGATGCCTTCAGACTGCTGGCCCAGTACTTCCAGTACCGCCAGTTAAACCTGGATATGTTCAAGAACTTCAAGGCTGATGATCCTGGGATCAAACGGGCTCTGATTGATGGATTTCCTGGAGTGCTGGAAAAACGTGATCACTATGGCAGGAAGATTCTTCTGCTTTTTGCAGCTAACTGGGATCAGAGTAGGTAAATGTAGATAGTGTACTTATATATTTATACACACACAAAACCTGTTCACTGTTGATTAATGACCATATTTTAGGCAGTGAGATCATTTTGATAAACATGTATTCTAAACATGAGTCCATTTCACTAAAGCCTTCATCTAATGTGATTGTCTATCATTTCTCATACCTATGCCACAGAGGATTTACTATACATCACTTCAAACAGCTAGCTCATATTTTTGCATAATGTTTGCAGGTTTAAGCCAGACAATTGCCTCTTGCAATAAGTATTTTAATGCCTATACACAATAACTTTAGTAATGTCAGACATGAGCCAAACAGGTTGAGAGCAAAAACCTCTCACCACATGACAATTCTCATATTAACTGTGAGACATAGGTGTGATGGGGCACTCTATTCACCACTCAACCCCGCTTCCTTCTGGCTATTCTGGGCATTAGCTCTTCCAGGCAGATGCCCCTTCCTGCAGTTGCACTCCGTCACTCTGTCTCTCTTTCACTCTGGGGCCCTTCTCTCACTGCAGGAGCTGCAGCTTCCTCTTCATGACTCAGACCTCTGGCCAGGTCTACACTAGGGGTTGATCTAAGATACGCAACTTCAGCTACGAGAATAGTGTAGCTGAAGTTGACATATCTTAGATCAACTTACCTCGCATCCTCACGGCGCGGGATCGACGGCCGCGGCTCCCCCGTAGACTCTGCCTCCACCTCTCGCTCTGGTGGAGTTCCGGAGTCGACGGGGAGCGTGTTCAGGGATCGATTTATCGCGTCTAGATGAGACGCGATAAATTGATCCCCGATAGATCGATTACTACCCGCCGATCCAGCGGGTAGTGAAAACGTACCCTAAGTAGTTTTCTCTTCCAGGGTGGAGTACTTCAAAATCTTTCTGTTCAGGCGGCATCAGGCAGTCCTCATGCCTGCCGCCCTGACCCTGTCACTCCTGCAGTGACTCAGGCAGTATTCTAGTTCACTACCCCTAGCAGTACCACTCTGTATTGGTTGGCAGGGAAAATCAGGCCCACCCTCTAATCTGGGTTCCAGTCCAGAGCCCTTTACCAAGCAGTCAAAGTCTGCAGCTTCTCTAGCCGTACTGCTCTTGCCCCGGACTATTTCCTAGCTTGCTTCCACCCATTCTAGTCAGACCCCTCTCTCCTAGGGTCTTCAAAGTCTCAGGGATTCCTATCCATCCTTCCCTTAGGGAGAGTGACTGCTACTCTTCACCCTGCAGCCTCAGCAGGGGCTCTCTTGCCAGTCTCTTGGCTTTGTGTAAGCCCCACCTGTTCACTCACAGGTGAGCCTGCTTCCAATTAGCAGCTTCCTCCTAGCCTAAATCTCTCCCCAATGCTGCTTGATTGGTTGATTGGGCTTGCATGGCCTAATTCAACCCTCTCAGGACCAGTGTGTGGAGTACTCCTCATCACAACAGGGCATTTACCTTACCTGTTCTGGCTCCACACCTCTAGGGGATACAGACTTGGCTTTAATCATTCCAGGAGGTACAGCCTCTGAATGAAATATTCACAAGAATGGCATCTTAATTTCTACACACTTTGGTGCCTGTGGGTAGGTCAGATATTTGGGAGATACAATCAGGCAAAGGGTATTTTCAGTTTAGCCTATTTCTGCTATAATGTGTTACAACCAAAGATTTCTTCCACCCCCTAAAATAAAATGATATTAAAATTTAATGTGACTATTTAGTCAGCTCTCTCTACCTCTTTGAGGTGGTATAGACATATATGAAAGGGGCAGATCTGGAATGTTCTTCTCACAGTATCTTTCTCTTCTCAAGTCACTCCCCTGCAGTTCTTCTGCCTGCATGATGAGGTTGAGAAACTTAATAAAATACAGGATTTTAATGCCAACTGTAGATTTTCAGTACAGGGTAGCTCAAGCTGCAAAAGGCCAGATTCAAATTTTGAACTTCCCAAAGTTTGCACTGTTCTATTCCAGGGATTTGGGATGGCTCATTATAAAGATAAGGCCCATAAGCAGGGTAATCTATATCAGGATTAAGATTTTAACCCCAAAACTCAGTGCTGATCAGACTGGGGATTTGTTACTCCTGGGGGAATTCTGTGCCACTGTGCCATGCAGAATTCATGGCCCGCACAGATTTCCTTGCTTCCCTGCGGAAAAATGACTTTCTAATGGGGAAGCAAAGGCAAGTCACAAGAACGGTCATGTGCCTCTCCCCAGCAGCATGGGTGCCCGGAGCAGCTGGTAGAGAGTGAAATCACTGCAGGGGGGGCACTCTGGGGCAAGCCTGACCCTTGCACTGTGTCAGGGTTGGATGCAGCCAAATACGTGTCACCAAGATGGAGGGAGGGGAGGGAGGCTGCAGGGTGATTTCCTACCTCTGTTCAGCCTATGCTTCCCACTGCCAGGCTGGAGCCTCCACATTTATTTACTGACCATACAATTTGCAGAATTTTAAACTATTGTGTGCAGAATTTTTTGGTTTCTGGGTGCAGAATTATCTCAAGAGTAAAAGTATGTCTTTCAAACTCAGGAATTAGTAGGCAAGTCTAGAGCTGTCCCTATGTTTTGCATTTTTGAAGGTTTTTTGGACATGTTTTTTAACCCATATGTTATCATGTATGGAAAACTCATGTATGTGTCATTTGCCTTTGCATGTGCAAACTCAGGATAAATACATTCAGCTATCTTATTCTGCACATGCAAAAGTAGTTTGTTCACTTTGGGTGACATCTTGGCCCAAGTTAAGTCAATGTCAAAACTCCCATTGACTTAAATGGGGCCAGGATTTCACCCTCCATGGAACGTGTACATTTTTGGCCAATATTTGTAAAGCTGAGTTTTTGCCAGAAAACGTACACCCGTCTACCCACACTCCAAAACAGCTATTGGCCAAATATGTGCTGCCATGCTCAGTCTCTTTCAAGCAGGTTTATTCTCGTAACACAAACAAATAAACAAACAGTAAATAGTTTTTAACTAACTCTTTTGTCTCAGACTTCAGGGGCCCACCGGTCTCCAGCACCCTGCTTCTGGCAGCTTCCTAGTTCTAGTCAGTTCAGCTCCCTTCCTGGAGCAGTAGACCCAGGTCTGCCTCCCTCAGCCCCTAGCTCCTTGCTCTAGGCACTCACTACAGGAGTTAGTTCTGCTCCAGCATGGCTTTCCTTCCCCTAGGCACACCATATTCCAGTACCTCTCTCCCCTTCTCTGGCTGGCCTCTAGCAGCCCTTAACAGGCCCAGGTGTAGCCCAGCCCCCTTTAGCTGACTGGATTGGGCTCACGTGCTTTGATACAGGGGAGATTGTGAGAAGACTGGGCCTGAGACCAGCTACCCTGGGACTCATCAGAGCAAAGCTGAAAAGACAGATGAATGAACATATATCTTGACTGAATACAAGATATCGGCTTTTGAGGCCAGGAACATTTGGGCTGCATTGGTTGAATTAAGGGATTTAAGTATTATGCAGCACTAGCCTTAGGTTTCTGAGAGCCCTTAGTAGAAAGGATTCATAAGAGTCACCTGCTCCATCAGCACTTGCTCTGGGAAAGTTGGAGATACCATCGGCCAAGCTCAGTCCCTGATATCTTGAAAGAAAAATGATTCTCGCCAGATCTCAGTTAGACTTTGCTGAAATTCGGAGAGTGGTGCACTTCCTGTTTCTCTATATATCATATGTTTAAAAATAACCAAAGCAATCCTACACTCAAAAATAGTTTAATTCTGAAAAGAGAAGCCTTACCTTTTGTGGAGGGGTTTCTGTGGCTACCTACAGGTTGCTCTGATAATAGGGGAAATGCATCATCTTTTCCAAAGAACAAAGAATATTTGGAATTACAAAGCATGGGACAACTTCTACATACAGTATCTTCCATGGTGAGTCCTATCCCTGTATCGACCCTACAAAGGGGTCAGGGCATAGCGGATGCTGAGTGCTACTATATGGCCTGGAGGAGGATTCTTTTCCTTTCATGGCCTCAGCAGAGCTTGCAAGTGCACCTGGGCTCTAAAATAGGGTCAGGATTCATTCCCAAAATAAATACAGGGGTCACTTCACTTTATATACCACCATTTTGGGAATGGAATTCAGTGGACTGTATATTACATTTAGGTACAGGAAGTGGTGAACACAATGTCTAATTAAAACAACAAGGAAGAAGAATGTTATTACCCAGATTAGATTTTGGCTAGGATAGTGAGTCAGACAATACATACTTGAGAAAACTGCCATAGGAGAATCATATATGACCACAAGATGTCAGCAACTTGGTTTTCCATCTCATCTGAAAGATAACATCGATACCTGCACAGTGCCTACTACCATTATAATGGGACAATGGTTCAGTACTGACACAAATGGAAGGATTTGGCCTCCTGACTCTCCTTTCTTACTTCATTCCCATTCACAGAGGGCTAAATCTTCATTCCCTTTAACACTACACATGTGAGTGAATCCAGAATAAGGCAGAGTGTGAATTTAAATCAGATTAACTATTCCTGATCAACTCAGCATGTGGATGCTTTTATTTGGAATGGAGTTAATTAGGGATTGTTAATAAGGAATAGCTGTTCCAGGGTAACCCTCCAGGTAGAAAAGCCCTAAATCATAATTTAGACAATATAACCCCACCTAAAATTTGCTATAATTTATAAATTCATTTCCAGAGGAGACATTCTCTGAAGTGGCATTTACTTTTTTAATATTCCTTATAATGAAGTGGGTGTGTGGATCACATGTATGGGTGAGTGGAATAGTTTGGAAACCTTCTAGATTCATAGATTTTAGGGTTAGAAGAGACCATTGTAATCATCTAGCCTGACCTCTTACGTTAAACAGGTCATAGATTTTTATCAAGTGATTCCTGCATCAAGCCCATAACTTCTGGTTGTGCCAGAATGTATCTTTTAGAAAGACATCCAATCTTGATTTAAAGACTTCAAGTGATGGAAAATCCACCACGTCCCTAGGTAAGTTGCTTCAGTGGTTAATTACTCTCACTGTTAAAAATGTGCATTGCATTTCTAGTCTGAATTTGTCTAGCTAAGGTTTCCAGACATTGGATCTTTTTATGGGTTTGTCTGCTAGATTAAAGAGTTTCTTTTTCTCCACATATAGATACTTTTATACGATGATCAAGTCATCTCTTAACCTACTGTTTGATAAACTAAATAGATTGACCTTCTTTAGTCTATCACTCTAAAGCAGGTTTTCCAGATCTCTAATAATTGTATAGCTTTTTCACAACCCTTTCCAATTTGTCAACATCTTTTTTAAAGTGTGGACACCAGAACTAGACACAATATTCCAGCAATGATCTCACTAATGCTCTATAATTCTCTTACAGAAGAATATATATCATTACAGTTCCTTCATCAACCAAACTAGTAATTTAATCAAAATCAAGGTAGCCCAACCTACTGCTTCACCAATTAATCCAAAACGAAATAGAAACTTTTAAAAGATTCAAATACAATAACTAGTTTCCTTTTAAAATGTCTTCCCTTACTTGCAATTAGATTTCAGAAGACCTTTACTAGTTGATTCAGCCATCCCTGGCTTTGGTACTGCTACTGCTAATATATTTAACTTGCACTCAGGACTGCTATATGGGTTTCACTGGGAGTTTTGGGTGCACGAATAATGCAGGATCTGACTTTATAAGTGTCCCAATTGCTCCTCTGATTCAAGATGTTTCTTTCAAAAACGTGCATCCAGGGTGAAATCCCATCCAGTGTAGAGAGCCAGGACAAGAACTATGCACCATTTAAGTCTCATGTAAAGCCTTTAGGGCATAAGTGGAATATTAGTGATGCATAGGTCCTCTGCAGAGAATGGAATTTTCACAGGTCTGAGGATCTTCAGCCATCCTTTATAATGTTATGGAAATAGGATTGTGTTGTTTTTGTTTTGTTTTTTCCTTCTTTATAGTTGGACTGTTTTATCACAGAAGATGTCATGTGGCTTCAACAGATATTGTTGAAGAGTCGGGGGGAAATGCTTCTTTGTTTACAATATATATTTCCGTACCAGCTGCTGCTCATCAATTCTCTTCTATTAACCCAAAAGTCTTAAGTGCCAGACATTTACCATTCTGTGTGAAAGTGTAGAGAGAGTTTCAAAAGGACAAAAATTACTCCAACATAGCACTGGAGCAGCAGCTATAAATATTTTAAAGGATTATGATAAAGTAAGTTATGTATATGCTGAGAATATTCATGATGATGTAATTATGAGGATATTATCATCACTAGATCCTGTTGGTATGACTGAATATATTTTAGATGCTGATTACTGTAATATATTTGGAGGATAGTCTCAGTTGTTTAATAGAATACAAGGAATAAATGGTTGCTGGGATTGACTTATAGATGCAGCCAAACTACAGCAATAACTCAAACTCATAGTTGTTTAGTATGAAAAAATATTGCTAAGATACAACCAACCATAGTATCAAAATGATTTTTACAAAGAGAGTCTTTGTGTTTGGTTAGGAAGTGACATACAACATAGCAAAAACTGTTTAGATGGTACAGTGACCAAGAACCTGGTTATAGATAATCAAATGAATTAATTAGTTTAAAATGATGACAGTTTTGAGGAAGGGTTTAAAACGTTAATAAAATTCATGGGGTGGAAAAGGAGAGAGAGATTTAAGCAGAATAATAATTTGAGACAGTGACTTGTGGAGAAAGAATGATGGATCAGACACAGAGGAGGTGAGATAGTTCAGTCCCAAAATTGTTTAATTCAACCATAGGAGACAAGTGAACTCACTTCCTATCAGATAAGAAAGCCAGGTCCCTAGAAGATCATGCAAGGAGGGTACCAGTTTGGGGCAGGGCTATCAACGGAATGATAAAGGTGAGATGACCTGTGAGTCCTGGACTCAGAAACCCAGGAAAGAGGGGAAAAGGGAACTGCTGGGAAAAAGGACAAAGAGGCATATGTTGAAGAGTGAGATAGGATTGAGTAAGGGGGAAAGCACCAGATGGGTTGGGAAGTCAAACATGTGAAGAGTGAGAGGAAAGGTACTGGCAGGAAAGGGTGATTCTGGGACTGGGACTGACTGGAAAGTTGTGAGGGAAGGCCCAGAGTGATGAGGCAGGTGGGTGATAGGGCTGTCCTGGTGGGGTAAGAGGAGTAAAAGAAGCTAACTACATGAGAACTGAAAAGAGGGATATGGAAATTAGAGGAAAGGTGACTTCTGTGTCATGTACCCCTTTGTAAAAAAAGAAACCAAACAAAACCCAGGAGTTACGCAAGAAGAAGAGAGATTTAATGGACATGTACACACATATGCTGGGATTTGCTGCATTCCACAGGCTTAGCACAAGTGTTTTCATTTACACCGACTGCAAATGACCCCTATAGACCAAAACTCTGTGTGTGTGTGTGTGTGTGTGTGTGTGTGTGTGTGTGTGTGTGTGTGTGTGAGAGAGAGAGAGCGAGAGAGAGAGAGAGAGAGAGAATGAGTGTGTGTGTGTGTGAGAGAGAGAATGAATAAGGGTGATTTTAAACAGGAGGGTGGGGAGAACGCTGGCTTTACACTACTGGAAAATTACCATAATCCTACCAGGTCTGGATAAACCAGTTTTAAGGCCAGATTCTCACAGAGGTGTGTTGCCAAAGCCCCCTATATCAATAGAATATAACTGAGATCACACCAGTACTCATTTTATCTGGATTCTTTGTCTCTTTGGACATTTGGAAATAATCTTGGGAATAATCAGAAGCTGTGTATTTTATTGTATATGGTAGCTCCTTCAGCTGCTATAATACCAGGAACCAATTTAAGATGTGTTCAGTCAGAATTTTCCTTTTTTTTGTTTTGTTATAACTTTGTGCATATCAAGTTTTGCAAATACTAGATATTCGGATCATCTTCTAATTTATCAACCTAATTAAAATAGTTAAAACATCTTCACTTGTTATTGGAGGAGTAGACTGCATGGGGGGGGGGAGGGGAGGGAGAGAGTTCTCCAGTTGGATAGCTAATAACATTTACACATTAGACGCTTTATAAATGAGTGGAGAGAGAGAGAGAGAGAGAGAGAGAGAGAGATGATTGAAATTGTAAAATTTTAATCTATTTCTTAATATAGGCAAAATTTATCCTGAGGCCATCACTTATTTATAATGCTTTCCTTTGAACTTGGAGCCTCAATATCAATTATATTTTACAAAATAAGAGTCACCTCTTCTACAACAATCCTGTGATTGAAGTACTGAATTTCCTCAACTTCCAGTAACTTGCAAGACTGACTAAATAATATTTCAAAACTGCTGATGTTAGAAAGTTGTAACACAGGGGTGAAAGTAACTTAAAGGACTTACCGGTATGCCAGAGTCCTGAGTGGGGACGTGGCCTCAAGATTTAAAGGCCCTTGGGCTCCGGCTGTGGCTGGGAGCCCTAAGGCCTTTAAATCACCCCGGAGCTACCAGCTGCAGAGGTGGCTGGGAGCCCCGGGGCGAATTAAAGGGCCCAAGGCTCCGGCCGCCGCGGAGCACCGGGCCCTTTAAATCACCGCCGCGGAAGCCAGTCCAGTCTGGCACGGCGTACTGGCTCTTTCACCTCTGTTGTAACATGACAGTATTTTGCAAAGGGTCTTTCTGGGATGAACAGGATGATTCTGAAAATATTACTGGATATACAGGGTGTGAGTAGTTTGGAGGAGAGTGAGGTGACTTGTAATTTACCAAATAGCCTCTAAAAATCCAATAAGTGAGAGAGACAGAGGAGGGGCAAGAGAGGAAAGAATGAGAAAAAAGTAATTCCAATAAGTCAATGTTATCAAAAACCAATCATGAATGCTGATAGGTGATTGCATTGATATATGACATCTTGCTTTTAAGATTAATAAGTATATAGGGATTAACATACCTGTGTATATGGGTGGGCACTGTAAAAGGAGGCTGAGCAGTAACTAAATTAATCAGAATAAGAGTTTCCAAAGCACTAAAGAGTAGAAAATGGAAAATGCAAGTTGAGGACTGGAAACTCTGTCTACAACTAAATTCTATCTGTGCTCACAAGGTCGATATTTTGAATAAGCGCAGAGAGCATAGTGACAATAAGAGAGAATTGCCTTTTCCATCATCCCAAGATGAATTTCAGCTCCAGAAAAATCATATAGGGCACATTTGTAGCCGGGGTCATAATGCAACACAGCCAGATACCTGCCTGCTGGAATAGACCATTTAACTATCTATTTTCTGATCATGCTGAGTAAAGTTGCCTCAGCAGAGGTTGATTTTCAAAGGAACAGGTAGAGCAAAGTGTAAGAATCTTTGTTAGTGGTTTCTCCTTCTTGAAACACAACACCATTATTCCATTGAAGTTGAGATATGACTGGAGTATGTATGTGCATGTGTTTACACAGAGATCTGACGATCATTCATACAGCAGTATAAATCACATATCCAAAGTAGCCATTGTATATAAGATCAGTAACAAATTGGTTTAAAAAACCAAGTATTTACATAACAGCCCACAATACATCTTTATAGCCATAATGATATACCAGGTCCAAATTAAGGATCTGTATATTCATTTACACTGGTGTAAATCAGAAATAGCTCCATTGATGTCAATAGCATTACAGTGGCATACTTTAAAAAAGCATAAAATATGGATTTAGTGTACATGAGAAATCATAACTACTCTTCAGAGTGAGAGTCAGTATCTTTCCCACTTCACCCATGCCCATCTCCCAAAATAATAACTTGCAAGTTACCAAGTACGTAGCCTATAAATAACTTGGAACCTCATGCTCTTGCTTCTTCTTTTATCCAATACGGTTTCATTTATTGAGTTCCAAATTCTTCCAGTGAAGAGATACAAATGGTGCCTGCTCCTTTTATGTCCATGTCAATGTCCCTTTCCCCCACCACAAGGTCAAATTCATGTAACTCCACTGAGCTACTCCTGATTTACACTAATGTGATAGGAGAATCAGGTCCTTCATGTGCACAACTTAGGTGTTTTGTCTGAGTTCAGAACAACACTGATAGCTTTGAATGATCATCTTAGAGCAATGCAAATGTTGATTACCATGCAGCTTGTTCCATGAAAATTAGTTACATCCCTAATACCATTTCTGACAGGGCCAGCCCACAACATTTTGGCACCTGAGGCGGGGACCTCAAATGACGCCCCCATGCTCCTTCGCTTGGGCCAAACCTTTGAAAGGTCTCAATTCTGCCTTCTTCCTGTTCTACTCCTCTCATTGTACTGCTCTGCTACCTACCCCAATAAAGGAGAACTAACAACTTAAAATGCCTTGTTCAAAAATTTTAAGTAACACTTAACTTTCAAACGCCTGAACAGCAAATGTAACTTTTCTTGTCTGCATAGTAAACACTGGCATTTTTCTCTGTTTGAATAACCAAAGTGGTGCTTTCCATGCCTTCTTGGTTGCAAAGATTTGAACTGCTTCCTGAAGGGCCACAGTCTGGGCCAGCTCATGCTCTATTGAGATGGTTGCAAGGCCGACCAGGCCTCTCCTGTGTCATTGTGGAGTGTAGATGTGTTTTTATTAACTTCAGCTTGGAGAAGCTGCATTCTCCACTGGCAACTGTTACAGGAAGTGTTAGACGTATGCGCAGAGCAACAAAAGCATTTGGAGAGAGGGTGGTCATCTTATTCGCGTACATATATTCAAGAACAGCCTTTGGAGTTGATCCTGCTGAAATGCATCTTGAAATGGCTTTCAGTTCATCACCTAAATCACTCGCATCAATATCGCGCATGTCATCATGTGTCAACACTGTCTCTAGTGCCCTGCATTGCTGGTGTAGGTCTTCTTCAGATATAGTGAGGCATTTTGGAATATCATACAACATCCCAAATATACTGCTGTGTTCCTTGAGCTGCATGAAATGTTCTTCAACTGACTGTATTGCACAGTCTAGTACCTGGTTAAAGAATTCAACTTTGAATTGTTGTTTGGGGTCTCTTATGGGGATTATCCGGTGCCTCGGAATCAAAATGTCTTCTTCTCTTGTATTCTTGAATGGGTGGGAAAATAGCTTCAATGTGAAGTTCCTCTGCCAACTTCTGTGCACTCTTCAGAACATTTTGAAATCCCTCATCTGACCGGTAAGACTGCAGGTATGACTTTGCTTTGTCCATTGTTCCATAGCTCCAGATGTATCAAGGTCCACACCTTGGAGTCTCTTGGTTACAACATTTATTTCAAACAGTATGTCATGCCACAACACTAAGCCACACAGAAATTTGAAGTTATGTATGTTTCTGGTGATTCCATTTCCCTCTGCCACTGTTCTCCCATGAACAGTTCCTGTCATAGCATTATCTTCCATAATGGCAACTATGACATCATCTATCTTCCCAATTTGGTGTTTGATAGGCTTTATCGCCTCCACTCGACTTTCCCATCATGTGGCACTCAGTAGTTTCAGTGTCAGAGAGGATGCTCCCAGATGTTGCTTCAAAATTTGCCATTGATGAGTTGATGCAGAGAAAAATACATAGATGCTTTGAATTACATTAAAAAAATTCAGCAGCCGCACTAGAAGCTGATGCTGCATCAGTTCAATGAATGAGAACTGCATGGGACAAAAAAAACCTTGAGGGTTTAACTTTCGGATCTGTGTCTGCACTCCTCTGTTCTTTCCTCTCATGTTGGCACCATTATCATAGCCCTGACCTCTCATGTCAGCTATCGCAATTCCCGTATCTTCCAGCTTTTTAAGAAGCACATTTGTCATACCAGCTCCTGTAGTATTATCAATGTCAATAAATTCTAGAAAATGCTCTCTGACAGTCACCATTGCAGGGACATTTTCACTAGGTTCTGTTGTTGTTACAAAATGCACCGTATGACTGATGTCAGGTGGGCAGTCCAGAATAACAGAGTAATATCTTGCTGACTTCAGATCTGCCACAATCTTCTGTTTGACTTTTGTTGCCAGTAACTGTATGATCTCATTTAGAATTGTTTTTCCAAGGTAATGGTGTGTGTACATTTCTTAGGTGGTGACTCTTTTTAGATGCTCCTGGAGTACAGCATCAAACTCAGCCATCAGCTCCACAATTTGAAGGAAAAAGAAGAACAGGAGGACTTGTGGCACCTTAGAGACTAACAAATTTATTAGAGCATAAGCTTTCGTGGACTACAGCCCACTTCTTCGGATGCATCCGAAGGAATTTGAAGGAAGTTTCCATTGTTTGGCACATACAGCTGATTTGAAGTGCCATGCTGTGCTAGGTTTTGGGTAGCAAGCATTCTCACAATGGCAATGAGCCTTTTCAGAACATTTTGCCAGTAAAGAGACTCTGATACAATCTTCTCTTGATGCTGATCATCTATGGTGGCTCTTTCCACCTATGAAAGGTTTCAGAGTAGCAGCCGTGTTAGTCTGTATCCTCAAAAAGAAGAACAGGAGGACTTGTGGCACCTTAGAGACTAACAAATTTATTAGAGCATAAGCTTTCGTGGACTACAGCCCACTTGCATCCGAAGAAGTGGGCTGTAGTCCACGAAAGCTTATGCTCTAATAAATTTGTTAGTCTCTAAGGTGCCACAAGTCCTCCTGTTCTTCTTTCCACCTATGGAATGCTCTCTGGTGATTTGCTGCCTTCTCATGGCATGCCAGATTTCTAGCCAGATTTTTCCAGTCCTTTGTTCCTGTAGAACCCAATGTGGCTGGAACATTAGACTGGAAGAGTTTACAACAAAAACAGTATGCAGCATTCTGGGTTTTTGAGTACATAAGCCATGGCCTCTCCACTTTGTCACCATTGGGATTTCACGCCAGTAATGTGTTGGGGAACGTGACATTTTTCACTTGCTGTGGCCCATGCAGTACAAGGAAGTCCCTCAGGCTACTGCTCAAGTGGGTCCACAGTCCTGGATCATCCAGACTTAAGGAACTAAACTCAGCAGCAGCTGTTTCTTGCACCTCCAACACACTCTTCTCTGATCTACACTTTTCTTCAGGAATGCGCATGGTTACATCTATTTGAGATGGAGATATGGATGCTGCAGTAGCTGCCAGGTCACCTGCACTCTGACTAACTGGAAGATCAGGCATCTCCTCACCACTCACATCCTCACTGGGGTCGGAAGGCTCACCATGAACATTTGTGTTTATGTATCTCAGGAGAGCTCCTTCCTGCTTAGATAGAAAAGCTTCTTTTGCTTTCTTTCTTTTTTCTGAATGCTGCCCCAGAGGGGCATTTTCTTCTTTCACTCATGACTGCTGTTCTGTGCCAGCTATGGTGGCTCTCAACACTCAGCTGAAGGGGACAAATAAGCAGGCTGGTAGCAGGGCCTGAGTGAGGGAAAATATCAGCGTCTTAAGGCCCTAACTGGCTCCTACTACTTCAGTTGACATCTTGCTCTCCTCAAGTGAGTTCAGGGAAGCAGCAGGAAACAGGAATCTCCCTGAGAAGCTGGTGTTAATCAGTCCAGGCTCCTGGGGGTGCTAGAGAGGTACATAAGAGGCTCCTCCTCCTCCTCCTCTGTCTCCCTGCAGCTCCTGCTGCTTTCTGTTATTCCCTCTCACCTTTTCTCCTGTCTGCCTGTATGTCTCTTGTCCCCTCCTTCCTCCAGCACAGCACTCCACCATCTCTGTGCATCTAGAGCAGAGAGAATACATATGTACCAGCAGCAGACACAATTTTCTACACTCTGGGTCCTAGTGGTGCCCCCCCACCCCCCACAGTCTGGCACCTGAGGCGGTCGCCTCAGCTCATCTCATGGTAAGGCCAGCCCTGACTTCTGATGTGCATCCCAATATCTTACCAAAGAGCAGAATTCAATAAATACTGAATAGCAGTAGTGCAAATACATTACACAGTTCACTGCATGAGTTCAAAAAATAAGCAGGGAGAAGACAAAATTAAACCCTGGCTCTTGGATGACTGCCAGGGAAATACTACATGGAAAAGAATAAAATCCACTAACCTAGAAGATGTTGTCTTCACTTAATTCTTCTCCATCCACTTCCAACTAGAAATGTGTGAATAACTGATTTTTCAGTGTGCTGGTCAAACCAAAAACTTGGAAAAATTTCATTTCAAGTCCAACAAAATAGTTCATTGAATCCAAAACAAAATGTTTTATATCATTTTCAAGGTCTTTAAAACTTTTTAAAAAAACAAAATCGAACTGAAATTTAAAACAAAAAGTCCATTTGAACTGAAAAATCAAAATGTTTCATTTAAAAAGTGTCAAAATGAAATGTTTCAACTTTTTCAGGATTTTTTTTCCCAGCTGCAACAATTCAATAAATTCCCCACAAATCTGCAAAATGTTTCAGTCAACCCGAAACTGCATTTTTGACAAAAAAAAGTTTTGGCTGAAAATTTTCACCCAGCTTTAATTCTACCTTTAACTCTTTCCCTTTCTTTTCCCCTCCAACCTGTCTTGTTTTCTCCATTTCGTTTATTTTGTCTTCTTTCTCAGTCTTCTTTCTCACCTCTCTCTCTTTAACCTTAATGATGCACTATAGTATCTTTCCATTTTATTCCTCTGGTTCTTCCTTTCTTCTGCCCCTTGCTCTCCAATTCTGTTATCCCCTCTTCTGTTGTATCTTTCTGATGTTCCCTGATAACTGTTTTTCAACTTGGACTTTCCTTCTTCCTCCATCCCCACCCCTTTTTCCTCTACCTCTGAGCCTGACCTATCTTCCTAGAAACAGCTTCTTAAGATTTTTGAATATGAAAGATTTGGGAATATTGTTTCCTGGGCCAAATCTTAATACTCTGTTGTGTAAGTGCAAACAGGAGCAAAACAGTTTAAGCTCATCAAGAAAATAAGCTTCTCTAAAATTTTCTTCAAAATATTCCTCAAAACTCATTTCAAAACTGTAATAAAAAGGAGTAAGCTCTGATCCAACAGAAAAACTATAGAAAATTGCTCCATTTTTCAGTTTCTCATTCTAGCCACCCACTGCAATTTAAATTCAGTTTCACTTTGTTAAAGCCCTTCATTTTCTTTGGATGGAAGAGTGCTTGAAATTCTAGGCAGGAAATACTGGGTGGAAATTTGAGGATGCCCTAGATAGGATGAATGAGTGAAAAAACAAGAAATGAATGCCTAGCATCTTCCTATTATTCTCTACTGATACACATCACACACACACACACACACACACGCGCGCTTATTTTCCTTCAGTGAACGCTTTATACAGCTCATTTAAAACATAATTCATCGGTGCAGCAACATCCAAACTATTTGGTGATTTACTCTGAAAACAGTGATAAAAGATGTAAACTCCACGTCAAAAACCAGTATGTCCTTTATTAGATAGACACACAGTACATGATGTGCCTGTCATTGCAGGTTTATTTCTAGCAGATGCTTTAGGTTGAAGAGGGGGCCTTGCCCCCAGGTTTTTAGATAAAAGCATTTGGGTTGGATTATTTTAGTTCAGACAAAAGCATTTGAAAAGGATAAACCAATAAAGTGCTTTGAGTAAAGAACGTGAGGATTATGTCAGCAGACTGTATATCTAAAAGTGCTGTAGGATACCTTGTATTTAAAGATGCTTTATGAAACCAAATTCTCTTCCAATATCTAGTTCCCAGTTCTTTAATATTTTCTATGTGCTTTATGCATCTCTCATGATTGAAAAATGCAACCACTGAGGATAGCTTGGATGTTAAGTTATTCGCTACAGTCATCATTTCCCACACTTAGGCCCATATCCTCTAAGGTCCATAAATACCTTTGAGGATCTGAACTTTAGTGCTCACAGCCTGCTGCACACCTCCAAAGACGATGACTACAAGACCCCTGTTGCTCTCGGTACCTAGTAAGTGCATCACGCTGGGTTAGGGCCTTGTAACAGGGAAGCACCCACCTCTCATGTGTGCCCCCTTCTGTTTGGGTGTGTTTGCTGTCTTTCGGTTCTGGTGACCTGTCAGTGGTTTCTCAGGTGTTTTTTCAGTGACTCAGCCCTCCGGCTCCGGCTGAGTCACACACACACACACTGTCTATATATGAATCAGAACAGACCCCTTCCAGGGTATATAGTCCACCGGGGGCTATCTCAGTACCCCTTGGTTGGTGTCTCACTAGCCCTCCATGGGCTCAATCTTTAAGTAGTCCTGGCCCTGGTATGGAGCCATACCCGCAGGGCTCCCTCCCTGGAGACACTACCTTCCTGCAGCCCTCCCCAGGCTCACTTAGTCCCAACAGCCAGCCAGGAGCTCCTTTGTTGCACCCCCAGTCGCTGCTGGCACTGAGCTGTCTGTGGTCCTGTGGCTCTTTCAACCATCCAGGAACACAGTCCTCTCTTCTGTAGCTCCAGGCAGCAACTGACTGTTGCTCTGTTCTGCAGCTTCTTTTATATAGACTGGTTGTGCCCTGATTGGCTGCCCTCTGCAGCCTCTCTAATTGGCTGCTTCTCCACAACCACTCTAGGCTGCTTGGAGGACTTCTCTTCTGCTACTTCCTGGAATGGGGTGTAGGAGGACGCTAAGGCCTCCAGCAGGGGGCTTCTGGGCCTAGTGTACCCTATCACACACCTCTCCCCGCAGACAGGATTGGGGTGGGGTTCTATTGCTGTCTTCTGCCCTGCTTTAGCAGGGTCTTCTCCTTCCCAGACTTCTGTCCGGAGAGTGTTTTTCTCTGTCCTTTTGCCCCCTTTAGTCAGGGTCTATTCTCCCAGGTCTCTCTCACCTAGAGAGCATTTAAGAGTCTTTCAGTTCACCTTTGCCTCTGGGACTTCGGGGTTGCTGCACGCCACAGTTCATCCATCCCTTAATGACAGAGCCTCCACTTCTGTCTTGAGGTAATATACCAGATGGAGCAGGCATTATTTATCCTCCTTAGCAAACTGGAAATCCATGGCCAGTGGTTCTCTCTGTCACCTGAGATCCTCCACTTCACTCTCCGTTGACTCCAGCCATTCAGTTAGCTCATCAGCACGTAGGCGGGAACTCATAGAACTGGCCTCATCTACCTTTTTCCCTTTTCCCTTTCACTAACCTGTTCACTGTGAGGTACAGCCTGGGTTCCCACCATAACTGGCTGACCTTGAAAATCTGTCTGGGTCCCAACTATGTCCCGCTGCTTCCCCCCGGGATTCTGTCTGGGTTCCCACGCTATCCTTCTGTACTCAGGGCCCCTAAATTCAGGCTAAGGTGTCAGTGAAGGCGGGGGTTGTGGGGAAGTGGCCCAGGGAGCTGAAAGCAGTTTTGCTAAAGGGACAGGGTGGCATGTGGCTGCTATTCTTAGGGTCCCTGGGCTCGGACCAGGAGGAGTGGGTGGGCCCATGTCCTCCCTCTTTCCCCCAGGCCACTGATGAAGGGCCTACAATTGTACAGCAACATACCCAGAGAATGAGAATGAACTGTCAGCAGGCCCAGCTGGAGAGCTGGGGCCAGAACAAAATAAGAGAGTGAAACCATTGCCTCCAGGGAGGAAGCCTGGAAGTACGGCCTGATACCAGGGCCAGGACTGGTTTAAAGACCTCAGACATGCCCAACCAGAGTGGGATGCTCACAAGAGGTGGGTGACACACTGTTACAGACCTATATGCAGCTCTCTAATAATCCAGGTGTTCAAATTGTTGTGAGAGGACGATAGGATGCACTGTGTGTCTGTGCATCCTACTATGTGCTTAGTCATTTTGCAGTACAGAATCTATAGTCAGACAATGTTTCAAGAAATAGTCCTCCAAGGTAATCAACACTGATTTGCTGGCATTTCCCAAAAGGAGGAAATTCCAGGAATTAAATTAAAGCATTCGTGCACAAGTATGTTGAGAGGAATGACATGCAGGAGAGGTGAGAGAGAAGGGAAATTATGTGTGCACTTTTTATCTTCGGAGGTATTTGTATTTCCATGGTGGGGGAAGTGATCTCAGTATCTGTTGCCTTTAAAATCCAGATCCTGTCAGTTGTCTGAAATCTGGCTACATCTTCATGTAGGGGAATCCCAGGGATGGTGTGACCAGCCCTGTGCCACTTGCTCCAAGCCTCCCAGACACAGCATAGGGGGCATGGTGAAGTGTGACTGGGGGCAGGAAGCATGGCCAAAGCACCACTGTGCTGTGGCTATCCCTGACTGTTGATGGTCCCTTTGGGACCTTTACATCCAAGAGTAGTTCGCTGGTATAAACCCACTTTCCCCCTTATTTCTCCCCCTCCCCCCCAGCTACACTGGAGCACTGCTTTGGTGCAGCTGAGGATCTAGCCCCGAGATTTTTAAATATACTTCTTGGAATACTCTCAGAGCTGTTAATCTGGAAATATTGCCTGTCTCACAATGCCACGGGGGTAGGTCTGAAATATAAATTGTTTACTGTGCCTTCCCATTCAATGATACAAGAATCAAGTAAGGCTGTAAATTCTGAAGCTTTTATTTACCATGTAAAGTGCAGAATGTGTAAGCAGGGAGGTGATATATAGACAACAGCCAAGAGTAAAGTAAAATATAAACAGATATAAACATGGAATATAAATATAGTTATACCAAAACTCTTATAGTGACAGCCAGACACAAATAGGTGGTTGCCTATTGTGTTATACTTATAAAGGGGCAGTAGAGTAATGCTGGCAATGCTGTGGTCATTGACCAACAAGCCATTTCAAACATTTATTATTAACTATATTTAATTATATCACAGTAGCATTTAGGTGATCCAATCGAGATCACAGTCCCATTGTGCTAGGCACTGTGCAACCCACAGTAAGAGACTGTCCCTGCCTAAGAGACCCTACAGTCTACATAGAGAAGCTAGATGGCGAGTGGGAGAAAGGAAACATTAACAACTCCATTTTACAGATGGGGAGCTGAGGCACAAGGAGATGAAGTGATTTACTCCAGGTCACAGAGTGAATCTGTGGCAAAATCAGAAAATGAACTCAAGTCTCTTGAATCACACTTTTTAACCACGGGAAATATTTCTTCTCCAGCTGTGGAGTTTCTGGGCAACATTCCCTCTCTTCCCATGTCTAAAAGAAATGGACATGAATCTTCTCATTTGTGTGCAATGTTGCCTTTGGGTCTCAGAATCATTTATATCAGTTTCTGCACATTTTTTGAAAAGGATTCTAAGTTTTGATTCCCCCTATCTCTTGTGGTCATGTATGGATTTGGGGCATGGGGTTACACTAAAGGGAGCAGTGTAGGAGGAATGTTTTGCTGAATCAGACTCTCTGGCCTCTGGCAGCACACACTCAGAGTTAGGGACGCACCTGCTGTAGAATCACACAGAGTCTGCAAGCAGCTCTTTATGGGAAGACTCAGCTAGGAACTTGCCCAGCACTCAAGTGCAGCTCCCCTCCAGAAAGTACACCCAAAATTATATTGTCTTGTGCTGTAGAAAAATCTGTACAATGTAAGCTTATAAATTCACCCCCTCCCTCAATGTGGAGGAAGATATGCACAACTTCTTGCCCCCTCCCCCAGTTATAATAAACAAAAACAAGTTTATTAACTACAAAAGGCAGATTTTAAATGATTATAAGGGAGAGCAAACAGAACAAAGCAGATTACTAAGCAAATAAAACAAAACATGCATACTAAGCTTAAGATCTTAAAGAGACTGGTTTCAAGAAGTAATTTCTCACCCTAAATGTTGCTTTTGGGTAGGATGCAGAAATTCTTGAAGGTTAGCTACCCTGCTTGCAGCTTAAATCTTCAGACACCATATTCACAGACCAGATCCTTTTTCCAGCCTGGGCTCAACTCTCCCTGCTCCCCCCGCCCCAAAAACACACACACACACACACACACACACACACCGTGTCTTTGTTTCTTAGATCTTTCCAGCTGTCATCCTGGGTGGGGATTCAGTGAAGAGTGAACCTAAATCAACTTACTCCCCAGCCTTAAATAGAATTTACATAAGGTGGGAATCTTTTGTTTCCCAGTCTTGACCACCCTCTCCTTTTAGTGGAAAATCACTAGACGTCCAAGATGGTGTTTAGTACCAGGTGACATGACCACCTTACCTTTTAGTGTCAAAGCAACGTCTCAGCTTCTCAGGAAGGAGAGAGATTAGTATCTTCAAAGTCTTATTGTTTCTTCCTAATGGCCCATCAAGGCTAATGGCCTGCTGTCTGGTGAGTGTTTCCCAAGTACACACATAGTTGTAATTGTTACATAGCCAATATTACTAACTTTAGATACAGAAATGATACATGCACACAAATTGGATAATCACCTTCAGTAACTCATAACCTTTCCAATGATATCTCACATGACCTATCTTGCATAAAACATATCTTAGTTATGCCATAGTCTCACCATAACAATATTTCTATGAATATGGAGTGTAACGTCACGCCTCCTATACCCCTGCCGCACTTGTAACAGTTTGTAACCCTGAAGCAATTATAAATCTCTGTAAAATGGAAATGCAAAGTTAAGGACTCACCTACCCCCCAATACCTTATAGACTTTATAGATAGCCCACAGGACATCATCCTAGCATCTCTCTGTCTTTCTCCTTCTTTGGATCTCTGAATATGATCCAGCTGCTCAGATCCTTATGAAGCTGATGGGCAGTATGAATTCCTTACTCCAGTCACCTGCTTTCATGAAATAACAACATTTCCTGAAGGGACAATCTGAAATGGTTCCTTTTGCCATCTCATAAACCTGGCCTAGGATTTTGCTCATCATAAACTACTAATATAAATATGCCTGTTATAATAAATGGCTATTTTATTCAATTTTATTATCATGAAATACCTAGAGAGACTAAATTAGTTCCTAGGCTAATGGCCAAAAAAATTTTATGGTGGGCAAGTAGTGCTATGGGATACCTCACAAATTCTTCATTTGTGGAGACCATGGATCAAAGCCTAAATACTGTAGATCACAAGTTAACATTAGTTTGTTGAGGTCAACCTACTCCTAGTGGATGTTGGGCACATCACAAATCTACTGCATAGTTTAGCTCAAATGGAACACACATATTCCAGCCAGTCTGTTCTTAGTCAGTAACACTGGCCTTTCCTTTGGCTAAACTCTCTCTCTCTCTGTACACACACACTCACACATGCACACACACGCACGCACACCCAGAGAGAACTGATTAACTACAGTTTTACAGCCACAGTAAGGGATTTATCTATGCAATGCTTGTAAAAGATTAATTTTTAAAAAATAATCAGTCATTTAGTATACACATATCCTTGTTAGTTATGTTTAATTTAAAATATTATTGAAGTTTCTACTTGTGGTTGTGGAAATTTGAAATGGGCTGAAGCAGTCTAGTTGTGGTATGGATTTTGTCAAAATCACATTCATTCTAGTTTTGGTTTTGCAAGCCCTAAATGACTCATAATTTGTATTTTGAATTTATGGCTTGCAGGAAACAGTGAAAGGTCCCAAATATGGGAAAGATAGAAATTGCCATACTGAATCACACCTATAGTCCACCTGGTGGTGTAGCCTGTCTCTAACATTGGCCAACACCAGATGTTTCAGAGAAATGGGTAAGAAACCTGCCATATGCAAATATGGGCTGATCAGCTCCCTGCCCCCCATGGAGGTCTCATCTTAATCCCTAATCATAGAATATCAGGGTTGGAAGGGACCTCAGGAGGTCATCTAGTCTAACCTGCTGCTCAAAGCAGGACCAATCCCCAGACTGATTTTTGCCCCAGATCCCTAAATGGCCCCCTCAAGGATTAAACTCACAATCCTGGGTTTAGCAGGCCAATGTGCAAACCACTGAGCTATCCTTCCCCCCAGTTAGAGATAAATTGGCTAAATTTAGAAATACAGGTAGGGCCAAATGCTCAATCCTGTCCCTATTGCAGTCAGTGAAAGTCTTACATCTGACCTCAATCTGGATGGGTTTATACCCAAACCTTAAAAGCTGAGTGCAATGGGAGTGGCTGCAAGCTGTGGCATTTATGTATGTAAATGGACATTTCTTGTGCAGGCACAATGAAGGAGCAAGCACAGTGTTGTTTTTGTGCTTATTACACAAAACTTCTTCTTTAAAAAAGTGCCATATTATGTCCTCATGGGGTCAGTAAGTTCCAGTTGCATAAATGGCTCTGAGTGGGCTCACACCCCATTCTGGAGAAGGTTGCAGAAATGATGTAGGTGCAAACCTTCAGATGAGATGTTCAGTTTGGTTTAAGACTTGAATCCAGCATGCATCATATGCTGAGAAGCAGCCCTAACTTGCTTCTTGGTGTTCTCTATTCAGTGGAGATTAAATTCGCCCCTGTGCAGAGGGATCACATGAGGCCTGTTCTTCCTTTGTGTCATGCTTAAGCTTAAGAGTTACAGGGGCTTGAATGGAATTTAAATAGTGCACAGGTCTTGTTCAGACACTTTTGCACAGGGGGAATTTCAATCAGGGTGAGAAAAGGTATAGTAATGGAAAACAGAAGGGATGAGACCTATGGAAATAGTTAAACTTTAAAATCAATAAAATATACATGGCTTGTTGTATTTTAAAGTAAATCATTTTGATTTTGGTGTCTGAAAAAGCCCCCATAAAACCCTGTGGGTCAGCTACGTATACATTTTTGCATTTGGTGAATTCCAGTTGGAAGTTGTCATCTACCCTGACTGATGGTGGTTCCCCTCTACCACTGACAATGGTTACTATTGTCTCTGGGTGCTTACTTGGGTCAAAGGGATAGTCACAGCTCCAGTTTCTTAATAGCAGCTTCTCTGTCCATTGCATCTACAGCAATTCTTGACTTTAAATGCAACAGAAGAGATCCACAAAGACGAACTGGCATGTTATGTGTGTTTGATTTATAATTTATGAATTTCTATAATTGTCCAATACTTGAAAATTAATTCTTATGAGTGAATAGGTAAGAATTTGTTACGTGAGCATGCTCTGAGAATATGAGAAGAATATGCCTTCTGTCATGGTTTGGAGAGAAAGAGAAGACATAATAGCAAGATATACTGCTAATACAGACACTGATACATTGTCAATGACTGTGCAGCTGACTTCTTGTGAAATACTCTAGCTGACACCTCTGTCTGCTGCTGCTTCTTTAGGTTAGATTTAGCATTAGCTATTCTCATGTCACCAGAGTCAGTGAACATTGATGTTGGGACAGAAACCAAATCATGTGGCAAAATATTCTTGATATCAGCCTCTTGTGAACTTAAAGGGAGGCTTATGAATAGATAAGGTTAGTGTCAAATACCTTTTGTTGGACAAGCTTGTGTTATCCCAGGGCAGATACAGTAGCTCTTACATCAGTAGCCCCATTGACACCTGTGGGGCTACACCTATGGGTAAAGGATCAGGTCCACAAATAACAAAGTGCTAGATTGTGCCATCCTTATTAATGGTGAGTAGTACCATGCTCCTAGTGTATGGCCATTAAAATTTATGGGACCACTTAAGATACTGTCCAAAGTGAGTAAAGGTGACAGAATCCAAAGCATATATATTAATTAGCCCAGTGGCTCTCAACCAGGAGTACATGTACATGTACATTTAGGTATTTGCCTAGTTTTAAAACAGCCTACATAATAAGCACCAGTGAAGTCAGTACAAACTAAAATTTCATTCAGACAATGACTTGTTTATACTGCTCTGTATACTATACACTGAACTGTGAGTAAAATATTTACATTCCAATTGATTTATTTTATAATTACGTGAGAAAGTAAGCAATTTTTCAGTAATGGTGTGGCTGTAACACTTTTGTATGTTTAAGTCTGATTTTGTAAGCAAGTAGTTTTTAAGTGAGGTGAAACTTGGGGGTTACGGAAGACAAATCAGATTCCTGAAAGGGGTACAGTAGTCTGGAAAAGTTGAGAGCCACTGATTTAGCCTTTCTGCTTTGGAGATCTGGGCTAAAATACATTTCACTGAAGTCACAAGAGATTGAATAAATGTGAGAGATCTCAACCTAAAACATGTTTGTATCATTATATAGCACAGCTGGCTGTCTCTGCTCAGGAGAGGCTCTGGAATGGAGTAGCAGGAACTACACAGCTCAAAAACAAAGTGCATTGGCAGAACTATGGGGAGGAAGGTTGGAGTTTGTACAATGGCTGTTCACTCTGAGGATTGGCTAGAGCTAGGCAGTCTGTCTAGCTCACTATTTCAAAAGTTCACTATTTCATAAACATTAATCCAACAATAATTTTCCATAGCACAGTAATGAAAACTGGAGATTTTCCCTACTGCCTCCATTCGGCAAGATAATTAAGCACATGCCTAATTTTAAGCCTATGAATAGTCCCATAGAAATTAACAACAGAGACAAAGTACAGCAATGGAACTGCTCATATGCTTGAAGTTAGGTATGTGCTTAAGTACCTTGCTGAAGTGGGACCTAAGTCAACAACATGTATGTCTTATACAGAAATGAAACCAGCACACTTCCTTAAATATAGAGCCCTGTTTCATTTATACAGTACTAAAATTACAAAATGTTAGTTAATGCTGAATGCAAGTTAATGAAGTGGCAGAGAATTCTGTGAGACCTCTGATTTATTCAGTTTAAATATAAACAAATTCAAAAGCAGGGAGGCTGGGAAAGTTTTCATTCTTTGTCTTACTACAGAAGGAAACTAACAAACAATATATTGGGATTTATCCTGCAAAAGCTTAGCTTGCTGTATTTTGTCTCTGAAGTTTGGTATTGCACAAAAGGCCCTTTAATAATATTTTTGAGAAGTCACAGTGCTAGCTAGAATAAAGAAAAGTATACACTGTAGTTGCTTTAAAAGATACTCCTCAGATTTTCAAGTAGCCCAAACAGGTCATAAGAATGTGTTTAAATCAATAGGAGTATAACCCCCATTCCCGATTTTCCATTTTTGAGGTAATGTTACTGTGAGACAGCAATAGAGAAAAAGGGGCCAGCCAACTGATATTACCAAACCCTGCAATTTCATCAAGGACTCCCATCATATCAAATTACAGTCTCCGTAAATTAAATCTTCCAAAGGGTTGACTCCATTTTTTATAATGCAGTTTTTCTCCTTCCATGTCCTGTACATCTGAGTCTTTCCCCACAGGTACTTTTACAAAACAACAGCCTCAATAAATCAAGGTATGAACACGGTGACATCAAGTCCAAGATAAAGACAGTCATTTACTGGCATCATATCTGTCAGATCACAAGCAGGACTAATTCTGGCTTTTTGTCCATTAAAGCTTTTGGTATGAGCTCTTTATCACATCTATTTGCTTTATGCATTAGCACATAAGTAGCTATTTATAATTAAACAAGTGGGCACAACGGTGACTTCAGTTACCTAACCTCTCTAATAATTCTCTGTAAATGCACGATGTGGGAGTGTCTTATTGCTACTGTGAAAAAAATCATTTAGCTTTCATTACATTGGTTTCACAAAAACAAACAATACAAATAGAAGCCACAAATAGAAGTTCATAAACCACCCCAAATCCTCAACAGGAAGTTTCCAATTGTTTAGATGAGATAAAAGTATGTATAACATAACACAAACACCTGGCCCATGATCGGGATCAAACATCTGTAAATATCAGTGCACTATATTATAAGGGAACTGGTAGTGACCCCTATATTTAGGTTGTCTTAAATTTTAGGTTGTATAATACTTTTGTAATTAGTATTATCTGAGATGTTCAAACAGCTGCATTGGTTGCAGCAGGCCTTTGAAGTGCATTTCCCAAGAAATATCATTCCAGTTTAGCTGAGTTACAAACTGTTAAAAAAACATTATTTCCCTTCTCTCCTTTGCAATCCTCAGGAAACTTTTGGAGGTCTGTCAAAATAATAACTGAACATATTAACATTCTAAGGGTAGGCCCATACCACCACCACAGGAGCTGCAGCACTAGCATATTTGTACTGGAAATGTCTGGGAGCTGCCAGAGCAACTGTTGTCAGTGGCGTAGCCAGGTGGAGCGAACAGGGGGGGTGGACATTAAAAAAGGCGCCACCCGCTGCGGCGATTGAACTCACCGGGCGGTGCTCCGGATCTTCGGCAGGCACTTCGGCGGCGGGTCCTTCATGCGCTCCAGATCTTCGGCGGCACTGAAGGACCTGCCACCGAAATGCCGCTGAAGACCTGGAGCAAGTGAAGGATGTGCCACCGAAAACCCAGAGCACCGCCTGGTGAGTACAAGCGGCTCAGCAGGTGGCACCTTTTTTTATGCCCCCCCCAGAGTAAAAATTAAAAAGGCGCCACTTGTGTTCAGTGGGGGAGCACCCTGCTCCCCCCCAGCTACGCCTCTGACTGTAGTGGCAGCAGGGGAGAAAGAACCACAGAGAACTGAAGTCAGCACTTATTTGAGAATATTTGTGAATTTAGAAGGTTTTTGTTTGTTTGTTTGTTTGTTTGTTTTTGCTCTCTTTGTTTTACTATTTGACCAATTCTACCATCAGGTATGTATCTATTGTAAGAATAATCAATTTGTGCACAAATTGGTTATTAGGCAGTTGTTAGAGATCTTTGTTAGCATTAACAAAACAGTGGGTACAAGACAACCAGAGGGTATAATTTACTTGGCTATTCAAAAGTCTTTGATGAAGTTCCTCACAAGAAGCTTTTCGGGAAAGTTAGCAATGATATGGTGAGAATTAAAAGCTTTAAAACTCCTTAAAAGACCTGAGGCAAAGTGTAGGAGTCAAAAATGGCCAATTATCAGCAGAGGTTAATAGTAAACTGCCCCAGTAGTAAGATTTTTGTTGTTCATGAAGGTGAGGTTAATAATGAAATGGCAAAATGGGCACTTAACAGAATGTTATAGGTTAGTGAAGATTAGGAAGGAGTGAAAAGAATTCTAGATTTAGCTAATCATACAATGAGCTAGTAGATGATGCTCATTGTAAGTAAGTGCCAAGTTTTATCATATGGGTGTATCTGGTACTCAGGTCCTTTGTCCTTTATACTTGTACACACTGTTGGATTCTGAATTACTTTTACCCTCTCTGGAAAACATCTAGTCATTCTTGACAGGACAATTAAGAAGCATTCTCAAAGCACAGTGATGGTCAGAAAATATAAGATTAAGTTATATTAACTTAACTGGAGAATAAATGGAAAATGTCGTTATGTATGTTGACAGTCTATCCTCACCTTGAATATTGAATTCATTTTTCGTCATGTGGTCTAAAAAACATGGGTATGGCATAAAGATAAATGTTCAAAGAAGGGCAACGGATATAATTTGTGGAAGGCAGGAGTGAAGGAGGCGTCCACATCAGAAGAGATTAAAAAGCCCACAACTCTGTAAACTGGAATGGAAAAAGACAGGAGATTTAAAAGAGGTTATATAGAACAACGTATGGTACAGCGAAGCCTGATTGCTCCTGCTCATGCCTTCCCATAATAATAGAACAAAGGCAGAACCATGTTATAATTAGACAGTACATTTAAAATGTACAGAAGGAAATTGTTTTTTTCTGTAATGAAAAAAATAACTTGTGGAACTCACTGATGCAAGAAATTGAAGCTTAATATGATGCAAGAACAGATTATATCACAGTGTTTGAATAAGAAAAGACTATGCAATTACACAGGCTAGGAAAAAAACTACAAAATTCATCAATTCTCATGCTTCCAAGCATAAACTGTTTCACCAAGTGGCATTAGAAAAAATATCCTTATTATCATTATTATTAGTAGTATTACTATAGTGCCCAGAGGCTATGGTGTACTTAGAACATTGCAAGGTGGGTGAAGGGAGGTTTAAGCCTGCCTATTGAAGTACTCAGCACTGACCACTGATGGAGAAAGAATATGGGATTGGATGGACCATTTGTCTGTTTCAGCACATCATTTCCTAGATTCCTAAAGAATAAGTTAAATAAATCATAAATACCCTTCCAAAATAACCATCCATGATATTTTAAGTCAACTTTTTTGTTTTTATATAGACAGGTATTCTTTGTCCAGTCCCTTGTACAAAAAAGCTACAGGATTCTATAGTAATAAATCGGAACACTGCAGTAGGTCTGTTGTAACCAGATTGTATTTGTGGCTGTACCTGTAGAATTTGTAAGGGCTGCCACAGACTCAGGGTGCATTTACATAAGTAAAAACAACATACTACCCAGGACTGGCACCAACAGTGAAAGACAGACACCCTGTTCCCCACTCCCTTTGAATGTAAGAATTGTGTGTATATCCAACATAGGTTTGGATACTAAATAGCTAAGAAAATAGAGAATATTTTAGAGGCATTTTCCTGTTTAAAAAAAGAAACCAGAGAACATATTGCACTGGAGCTAGATTGTAGCATTTACCCTGAGCAGTAAGGAGCAGTGTGCAGCCACACACCTCTTTGTCATCTGCCAGGGTCTTGATTTTGCAAGGTGCTGAGGACACTGTTCTACCCCCACCCCCAGCAAAGTACTTAGACACACACAACTTTAAGTATTTGAGTTGTCCTGTTGAAATCAAGGGCATTACTCATATGCTTAAAGTTAAGCATGTGCTTTGGTGCTTTGCTGGATCGAGACAGAGTGCTCAGCGTCTTTTCAGATCAAGCCCCAGGAGAGCTCAGGGAAGGATTTTTGGAGCTTGAGAGAGCATAGGGGGAGTACCCACTTTTCACCATCCCTTGGAATGAAGCACCGTGGGATGGTACAGCATGTTCTTCTCTTCATGGACTTGTGCAGAGGGAAACCACTTTGCCATCGCCCCACCTCCTGCATGTCCCTCCCCGTAATCTTTTGAGGCAATTCCAACTTCCTGAGTTTCACTGTAGGCACAGTTCCTGTGCTCCCCCCACACCTCCAAGTGCAGAGACTCTAAACATCCTTGGCCCTTGTGTAGAAGGAGAAGGATCCTCCCCCCCACCCCCTGCATACTCATTCTACGATCAAGGAAAAAACGATCATTTGATGTGTGTCCACATATGAATGAGCATATGTAGGAAGAGATTTGAAACATAGGGTTGAACGTAGATCATGTGATGCTTTTTTTCCCCTTTGCTTTTTACTGGTTGCTATGGAGTCCTATTGAAGCAGTAAGTGGTATCAAAAAGCCTCATAAAGGGATAATACAGGTATATAAAAGGACTTCAAACAGAAACCTAATATGGTGAATATTTCTGTACATCTAAGAAGCACTCACTGACAGTTGCGAATTCTGAGAAAAGATAAGAAAAAAATGACTATGCAATTCTTCTGGGAGTTGGAATATTTCCACTCCATTGGGAAACCTCAAAGATCCTCAGCTTGCTGGGAGGAAAGAAATATATCCAGAGGAATTCAAAGCCAATCAGGAAATGTGGGGGGGAAGCAGTCCCCCTTTTAATCATGTTAAACTACATGGTAGTTTTTTGACATGGACAAATATCCTTTAGAGCCTAATCTTAGCTCACCAGACTCTTCTTACTGTTACCCCATACAGATTTGAACCAAGGATTTCACAAAGCTACTGCACTGACCTATTTCATCCCTTTATCCTGGATCTCTGGTTACCTGGAAACAATATTTATATTCTCACACACATGCTGTTACCAGATTTGCCTGCTACTTTAGGGTATGCTCATTTATTAGGGTTACTCTTCTGGGGTGGGGGAAAGGTGTCCTGTAATTCTATCAATGTACTGCTTGTGTCACTTGTGTTTTCATATGGAGCTCTACTTCTCCCTGCTGCAAGTTCCCTCCCAATGGAGCTATCCCACACAACCTAGGTTCCCCAGGGCTGGGTTCTTCCAGCCCCAGAATCAGACGAACATACACACACATTAACAGAGCACGTCTGAGCAGACCGGGTCAATCAGCACTCCCAAGCTGACCCCTTATATGTCCCTGGACTTAGCACGCTGCGTCAAACAGCACCTCCAAGCTGTCACCCTCATATGCCACGGGCACCGCACCGGAATAGAGTACACCTGAGCAGGCTGGGTCAAGCAGCACTTCCAAGCTGCCACCCTCCTATGCCCCACATTCAGCACATCCCTATCCCCACTTTCACATTACAATTGTTCTGGTAGTAACCACTTGATGAACACACCCCACAGGATTTTGTGGCACTGCAGGGATCTTTAGCTTAGGTATGAGGAGTGTTGCTGCAGAGCAAATGGGGAAGCCAAAAAACACCCAGGAGGAGAGGGGGGGAGAGAGAGGGAGGGAAGCAACCAGCTTAACCATGAAAGTTATTTATTGCCAGGTAATAACCATAGGGGAGCCAAACAAACAAAACAGTTACAGTATTAAATCTAACTTAAATTTGATTATAAAAGTCAGGTTTAGAAAACTATAACTGATCACACAAGTCAGGGTCAGAAGTCTATATCTAGAAAGAGAGAGTGAGAGCTAGGTTCTCATCACTCTGTGAAGCTTGAATTGAGCGGGGGTCGCAGGTGGTGGTAGTAGCCGAGGGTCCAGAGTGCTGGAGACAGGCAAAGCCCCCAGCACGATCAGTCAGGAGAAGATGAAATCTCAATGGAACTGATGCAGATTTTGGATCCAGGCATCAGAACAATTACTTGAGCATGGGTAGGGATTTTTGTAGGGAAAGAACAATGGTTCAAGGGAGAACACTAGATTTGTTTATAGGTAAACTGATGGCTCAAGGGAGTATACCAAAGTTGTTTTGTTCAGGCCCGACAATAGGAACTGGTCATTCCTGACTATGGGTGGTGTTCCTTGGAGGGAGCTCACAATGCAATTAGGGAGCGTCACTATTTTGGATACCAATAAACGATTTATTACTAGAATTGGTCTGATAACTACTGAGCTGGTGTGTTCATCATCTGGAGCAGAGATCCCCCATCATGCAGTGCTTCTGCTTTTCTGGTCCCAGAGTTCAGTGCAGTTCTTGCCTTGGAATCTCTGTTCTCCATTCTGTATGCTAATGGAGATGCCTCCATGTCCCATCTTCGATGCAAATGAGTCTTGGGGAGTTGCCTTAATCCTGTCACCCTTGTCCCATGGGTTTAGGCGGTCTCCCATGGCCTTTTCATTGCTTTTTGTAAGTCTTTTTTCTGATTGGTTTTGGTTCAAGCAGAGGCTGGGGGGGGCGGGGTAAGGTCTTTCATGAGTCAGACAGGCTGGGTACTGCACCCTGGTTCCCCAAGAACACAGAGCTGATAGATAACAATGCTGTATAGAAAAATTAATTGAGTTCCAGTAACAAAACAATTAGAAATGTCTGCCTAGAAATGATGTGCAATAATGGCCTTATCTAACTAAAGTTGATGTTAAGGAGGAGTAAATTGGAGTTAACACTAATTTAATGCTGGTTCTGGTTCTGTAGAGATATGAGCAAATTCTGATTTACTGTGATGGGCAAAATGAGTCTGATCCTCATCAAAATCTTGTATTGCAGTAAGCTAATTCTCTGTTTTGAGTGTGCTACTAAATTGCTCATATTTTTCAGGAGATGAGAAAAAATGACTTTAACTTAACTTGTTGGATTCTTTCAAGAAAATAACTAGGGCTGATTAATATATTTGTGGGAATAATCTTAGTCATTAATTTATCCCTTTTCCTCTGTTTGTGAATCACGGACAAATGTAACAATTTCTGTGAGTATATATGTAATTCATAAATTTGCTGGATAGTTTGGACAAAAAATTTTCAGTGTATGAGTTGGCTGTGAAGTTTCCTATTTGAGTATTCACTACTTTTGGAGAGTGCTTCATCATCCAAATCACAATGTGCTTTTTTTCTGCTTCCTGATTGAAACCTTTTAAACAGGAAAATGATGATCAATCACAACCAACCATCACATTTTGAAGATCAAATACTGAAACATATTTCTAGAGAACTGTTATAAATAATAATAAATGATAATGATTGTTATTACCATAGTTCCCAGTGGCTCCAATCAGTTTGGGCTGAATGTGGTTCAAACATAGGAACAGACGGTCTCTGCCCCAAAGAGCTTAAATTTGAAGGCTCTGATCCTGCAGGCACAATGTGTGAACTGACTGCTGTATCCACGCAGAGCTCAATTTATGTCAATGAGGCATTGCATGAGTGCATCAGTCCACAATTTGCAGGTTTTGAGTCAAAGAGCCTAACAAACAAAATAGAGTGATGAGAATAGTAATCCCCACTGGTCATCTGTTCAGCAGAGATCACTGAAAGTCACATGAAGTTTAACAATTTGCACAAACGACCAAGCCCTTTCTAATAATAAATAAATTCAAGTAAATTGGGCCCCTCTCATTGATACTCCATGAACAGCAAAGGGAACTACAAATAAAACAATAATAAATAATAATGCCTGGCTCTTATACTGCACTTTTCATCAGTTGATCACGAGAGCTTTATAAACAAGGTGCACAATGATGACCAAGACTCTTTCCTGAGTGGTACAACCCATTCCTGTGGCTGAGTAGATCAAAATAGAGCTGCCTGCATTAGCTTGCATAAATCAGTATTAAGTTTCACCTACCATTGTGCGGCTCATTCACGTCACTTTCTTGGGTCCCTCTGGAGTTCCCTTCATAGTTTCTTTAGGTCTGATTAACCTACATCACTTTGGGGAACTGTTAAAATTTGCCACATTGCTCTTCACCTCCTTTTTCACTTTTTAAAGGAAATATATTACACATCCACAGTCCTAGTAGGAATCCTTCTAGTATTGTACTGTCAACCTTTCCTAAACTGAAAATTGGTCATTTATACTCGGTGGTTTTAGTTGTTTTGTCTCTTAGCTTGTTTCTAATCCATGACAAAACTTTATTTCTTATTCCATGCTACTTTGACTCTTTAATAACTTATTGTGAGAAACTCTGTAATAACCTTATCAGAAGTTCAAATACATTTAATTTGATTCTAGTTTAACCACTATTTTGTTGAGATGAGTTACGTATTCTAGTACCTTGGGGAAATAAACTTTTCCTTTACAGAAGCTGTTGTCCCCATTATATCATGTTTACCTAGCAATTTTATAATCCTCTAATTATTATTTAAATAAGTCTATATGGTGCTGAACTGAAGCTCAGTGATCTATGAGTCTATGATATCTACAGGTTTCAGAGTGGTAGCCGTGTTAGTCTGTATCAGCAAAAAGAACGAGGAGTACTTATGGCACCTTAGAGACTAACAAATTTATTTGAGCATAAGCTTTCGTGGGCTAAAACCCACTTCGTCGGATGCATGCAGTGAAAAATACAGTAGGAAGATATATATACACACAGAGGACATGAAAAAAATGGGTATTGCCATACTAACCATAACGAGAGTAATATTTAAGGTGGGCTATTATCAGCAGGAGAAAAAAAACTTTCCAACTCTGCAGTTTCTCGTTGGAGTCTGTTTTTGAAGTTTTTTTGTTGGAGTATTGTGACTTTGAGGTCTGTAATTGAGTGACCAGGGAGGTTGAAGTGTTCTCCAACTGGTTTTTGAATGTTATAATTCTTGACATCTGATTTGTGTCCATTTATTCTTTTGCGTAGACACTATCTGGTTTGGCCAATGTACATGGCAGAGGAGCATTGCTGGCACATGATGACACATATCACATTGGTAGATGTGCAGGTGAATGAACCTATGATAGTGTGGCTGATGTGATTAGGCCCTATTATGGTGTCCCCTGAATAGATATGTGGACAGAGTTGGCAACGGGCTTTGTTGCCAGGATAAGTTCCTGGGTTAGTGTTTTTGTTGTGTGGTGTGTGGTTACTGGTGAGTATTTGCTTCAGGTTGGGGGGCTGTCTGTAAGTGAGGACTGGCCTGTCTCCCAAGATCTGAGAGAGTGAGGGATCGTCCTTCAGGATAGGTTGTAGATCCTTGATGGTGCTCTGGAGCAGGATAGGTTGTAGATCCTTGATGATGCGCTGGAGAGGTTTTAGTTGGGGGCTGAAGATGATGGCTAGTGGCATTCTGTTACTTTCTTTGTTGGGCCTGTCCTGTAGTAGGTGATTTCTGGATACTCTTCTGGCTCTGTCAATCTGTTTCTTCACTTCAGCAGATGGGTATTGTAGTTGTAAGAATGCTTGATAGAGATCTTGTAGATGTTTGTCTCTGTCTGAGGGGTTGGAGCAAATGCGGTGTATCTTAGAGCTTGGCTGTAGACAATGGATCGTGTGGTATGGTCTGGATGACAGCTGGAGGCAGGTAGGTAAGTATAGGGGTCAGTAGGCTTCCAGTATAGGGTGGTGTTTATATGACCATTGCTTATTAGCACTGTAGTGTCCAGGAATTGGATCTCTTGTGTGGACTGGTCCAGGCTGAGGTCGATGGTGGAATGGAAATTGAAATCATGGTGGAATTCCTCAAGGGCTTCTTTTCCAGGGGTCCAGATGATGAAGATGTCATCAGTGTAGTGCAAGTAGAGTAGGGGCGTTAGGGGACAAGAGCTGAGGAAGCCTTGTTCTAAGTCAGCCATAAAAATGTTGGCACATTGTGGGGCCATGTGGGTACATGCTACAGCATTTGCTATCCTTCAGTCCTGTGGTATAGCAGCAGATTTGAATGAGAATTTGCATATTTCTGTTAGGAGTTGTATCACTTCATCCTTAATGGCAGTGATGAAGCAAAACACTTAAGCACATGCTCAACTTTATACATGTGAGTAGTCCCACTGAAATCAGGTTACGTCCCATTGAAGTTACCAAGATTATTCACGTGGTTAAATCTAAGTATGCTTAAGTACTTTGCAGATTGGGTCCGTGATCTCAAAACGCCTGGGTGATACCATTTCTCAGAAATATATGTTTCTTTCATCACCTTAATCTCCAACAGTACCTCATCTTTATCAGTTGAAAATTGTAGGTATCTCCTCAACATCCTTGGTGGTGATGACTGAAGCAAATAAATCATTTAGCTTTTCTGCAATGTCTTTATCCCTTTTAATTGTTCCCTTTGTACCCGATACTCCACTCAGCCAATTAATTCTCTCACAAGTGGCTTACTCCTGCTATAATTAAGTAATTTCTTATTTACTTTTTATAAATTTGACTAATTTTGACTAATCTGTCTTCGCAATCCCTTGTTCCTTACTACTATCTTCCATTGGACTAACTTCCCATTTTCTTAAGGATACTTGTTTGGCTTGAAGACTTCTTTTATGGTACCTTGCTATTCAATCAAACTGTTTGTTGTTTCCTTCCTTCCTGGCTTATGTTGTTGAGTAGCATGTGCATATCTCTGGTAACTCATTAGTGGCAGGCTGAAGTAGGCTCCATGCTGAGGTCACACAGTGGTATTGTAGTTCCCTTTCTTGACACAGCAATTTATATCACTTTTTGTAAGTGTGTCAAGCTGGTATGTGTGTGTGTGTGGCGGGGGGGATGGAAAATTGAGCCAAGTAACAAAAGTGGTGGAGTCCCAGAAAATTCTTGAGAGTTAATGTATGGAAAATAATTTGGATGCAAATCAGTGAAATAGCTGAGTGCTTTGCATGAAAGCCACAAGATTAGGAAGCTGAGGGCTTCAACCTCAAATGGGATTCAGCATGATTTCCATAGAGATTCTGCATACATTGACTGGCATGCTAGCAAAGAATCCACCTAGAGGATCAGTGTGCTGCATTCATGCCTAGTTGTACCTCACCCAATAAAAGAAACAGCATTAGCATTCAATTTTATGTGTCATGTCCTAGAATATGCAAATTTGTAGACAGTGTGTGACAGTATGCAGGAAAATACTAGATTAGTTAATCCTCCCACACTCACAAAATCAGGTGTTCAACTCTCCCACAAGTAACCTTTATTAAAATCAATGGGAAATGCAAGTGATCAGTAGCTCTGTTAATCTGGTCATTTAGTTATGTGCCTAAATACTGATTTTGGTACCCATGATGTAGATTTGGGCCCAATCATAACAAACATTTCCGTATGATTTAGAATTTAAATAAAACATATTCATGCTTTGTGCAAGCAGTTCTCATCCATCCCTAAAATGACTCCACCCTGTCTTCTTTTAAGGTGTCAAAGGTGGCCGCACCAGGAACATCCCTATGAATGTTCTGTAAAACAGGGCCGGCTCCAGCTTTTTGCCACCCCAAGCGGCGAAGAGGGGGGGAAAAAAAAAGCCGCGATTGACTGCTGCTCTACTGCGCTGCTTCATTCTTCAGTGGCAATTCAGCAGCCGGTCTGAGGGACCCGCCGCCGAATTGCCGCCGAAGACTCAGCCGTGCTGCCCTCTTCCATGGGCTGCCCCAAGCACCAGTTTCCTGCGCTGGTGCCTGGAGCAAGCCCTGCTGTAAAGGAAGCTTTCCTGGCCAGAACTAGGAGACCAATCCATTTCTGCACCCTGTGTAGCCCTATTTGTTGCTTCCTACAGTGATGAGCATTAAATCTGTTTTTAAAATGGCATATGTTAGATTAAATTCAGCCCGGGATTATTCCATTCCCCCCCCCCCCCGCCGTCGGACATAATCCAGGGTACAGAGTTGCCATTGGCAGAGAATCCACCTGAAATGATTGTGCAAGGGGCCTGCAATCCCCTTTCTGTTTTGATACCTACAACAACCCAGGACAGCCCCAAAAAGAGACAGCACAGCGTGAGGAGGCATGGCCAGTATATCATGATTATATTTTCCAATTCAGTGCCCTCTACTAGAAAGCTGCTACTAATATTCATGGAGGCCTGACCACAAGCTAAAGCAACCCTCCCATATGTGACAAGAATGCCAGTGGGGTGTGAATTGAGGGCACA